>NC_140081.1:49485528-50854285 GCF_964194135.1 Talpa europaea | reverse complement strand
GGTTTGTTTCAGGTATTTGAGGAGAAAGTGTAGTATTGAAAGAGAACAAAAGTAAAGAAGGACCAGGAAAGACAGACTAGATTGGAGTGGATTGATGTAAGGCCTTGAAATCTTGAATAAGTAATTCAATACGAAGGATAACAAGGGTTTCTGAGATTGTTGATGTGTTCAAAGTAGGTAAAGATGGTGATTTGGGCAGGGGCAATTTGAAAGGTTTAGAATGCAAGGTGAGGAAAGACTGGAGACAGTAAGATAATGAGTTCAGGCATTTAGTGGCTACAATTTTAAGGAGAAAGGGAAAATATCACTAGTTGTATAGGATAGTGAACTTTAAATTTTGAGAAAAACCTGTTACCTGTCACCAAGGAGCCCCCCCCCCGCCCCCCTTACTCGGGATTTCTGAATTTACACACAAAATATTCTTTTTAAATACTCTCAAACCTGATGATAAGTCCATTAGTGGCATTCTTGTTCTTTCTTGATTTCTCGTTATTCTTAATTATACCCGTATACATATTTGCAGCAAGTTAGTTTGGTCCAATTAACTAAATTGAGTGTAATTCTATTTCTTCAAACTAATTCTTCAAAGAGCTAAATCCATTCCTGTTACTTTTCCTTGAGACCCATCCATTCCAAGTACTGGTATAAGCTTCCCTTGGTATTCTCAAAGTGCCTAGTGGTTATTATATGTTAACCTGTATGCAACATATTTATGAGAAAAGGGAGAATTTAATTATATTCTTCTCATGATCGTTAAGCTAAAAGTGAGACCAAAGTCAAATCCATTGCACTTAGGAGACAGAAGACATACTCTAGTTAAATTATCTGGGTCTTTGATGTCTCATTTGGAAAATGGGGCTGTAATAATACCTTACTTTCATGAAGGTAGGAGCCTGGACCAGGTGATTTCCTGAGGTTCCTTTTAGCTCCAAGAGTTAGGGTTTAACTATGAGCACAGTTTGAAGCTAAAAGGCAATGTTTGTGTATAAAGTCACACGCTAAGTTTGTGAACAGAATTAGAAATCTCTTTCCTTTGGCTAACCTTCCCCACTAAGCTATACCTTTTCTTTTCCTCTGTTTAGAAAAATGAGAGGCCTGACAGGCATTTTAATGACAAAGTAGATAAGTCAAGTTGTAATTGGCTCTAATTACCACTTCCACATGCTGTAACCTTTATCTTTTACCCAGAGGCATTCCCAGAGCTATTTTTTACTGCCTCTGGAACTCTGCAGAAAATCTGAAAAAAACATGTTTAAGGATCCGATTCTTGTATCTTGGTTGCCTGATTGCATTATATACTTACCAAAACATGAAGATAAACATAAATAAGCTTTTCTGAAGTCTGTTTTTAAGCAAATAATTGGCAACTTCACATTCTATTGTTTGTGACTGTAAAATCCAAATTAGGCTAATATTTAAATTGCCTGGTCTGGATGAAGTCCATAAGGAGTAGGAGGCAATATTCCTTTATACTGACTCATGTAAGAACATACATGGCATACTTCTCCACGTGTAGATTTATTTTTTTTAAAAAAAAGAGTCCAACCATCTGATTAAAACTAATAGAAGAGTGAAATAGTGATTTTTTTTTTCTGTAGCTGCCTGTCCTCACATGCCAGCAGCAAAGCAGGTAGAAGCCTGTCTCTAACATGCTGAATACATTTCAATGAAAACAAAACCAAACTTAAAAAAGAAACATGGTTAATATAACCACCTAAGTTCTTGTTAGTTCATTCCCAGCTCTTGGTAGGTTTTCAACAATGCAGCATGAAGGTTGAGCTTCAAAGGCTTTATTGATGCAGGCTTGCTTGGACCCTATCTTTCTTAGCAAAGTAAACCTTTTATTAGGTTTCCCAGCCCCCTCTCCCCATCTCTTGCACACTCTGATGGATGTGTTAAGCTCGAATGAAGTGCCTTTTTCTCCCCTTCAAACTACCTACCCCCTACACATACATCCCTTTATATTTCTAATATCTTGGTGTTTGGTGGGAGGGTGAAAAGGAGCTTATAAAATCAGAATTCTAGAGATGGCAGGGGTCTTTGAGAATATGTAGCCCAGCTCTCTCCCTTTGCAATCAGGAAAACAAAAACCCAGAGAGGGGGAGATGCCCAAGGGCACCCAAGTCTTCTAGCTTCTATTCCACTCCATTCAGATGCCTCCTATTACACTTGTATTCCAATTCATTTTTTAATATGTCAGACCACATTAAGCAAAATTTAAGAATAATTGGTACAGAACTAAGCTTTTAAGTGAAAGCTGTGGGAAGTAGAGGAGTATACGTATCCAAATGAAAGGGAAACAAATTCCTGTGTGACAACTGTAAAATGGGGAGACTCGACGTTCCATAAGCCTTTCGTTCGGTACCCAGAGCTTTTAATTTGCTTAAGTTCTTTTACCACACTCAGCACAGTTTGGACCAATAGAATCTTGAAGTATTCTTCCACTTTTCTGTGCCCAGGATGGAATCACTCATGAGGCAGGTTGATGTACCCAGTATTCAAAGTCCCCTATTTCAAATGTAATAATCGCTGTCAGAATAGGGTGGCTACTCTTGAGTTATAGAGATGTGCCACATGGACCATGAATACTTTACATATTTCCAAAGAACAGCAAAAATAATTTTAATATGCTAGAATTTGGGACCTAGTTCTTTCTAACTGTATAAATTTGGAAAAGTTACTTCACCTCTCTGAATCATCTCTCACACAGTGATGATGTAATGAATGTCTGATGGTCACTTTCATAATTCTTATTTAACAGATGAGCAAATAGGTTTAAAATTTTTCGCCCCGTGTCATACAACTAATTGGGAAGACAGGATTCAAGAACCTGTGTCTGATTCTGTTTTTGCCCTTGAATAAGTCCGCAATTCTTCCAAGAAACAATTAATGCCCAGCCTTTTGCAAAACAGATTGCCTTATTTTGTTCTTTTACATAGTAGTTTTTACTTGTTTTTTTTTAACTTTTTTTTTTTAGTTTTTTTTTACTTGTTTTTTTTAGTTTTTACTTGTTTTTACTTAGTTTTACTTGTTTTTACTTGTCTGCTTTTACTTTAAGCAAAGCCTTAGTGAGACAATATTCTCCCATGGTACTTTGATTTCTTCTTTCAGCTAATCTTTTTTCTGCCTTTTCTGTAGTAAAAAAAAAAAATGCTCGTATAATTTTTCAAAAGCTGCTTTTTGAAACAGGCACATATATGTTGCTTTTATATTAAGGAAAAACCTGCTAAAATCAAAACAAGCCCAGTCATAGACTCCATGTGATTTTTGCTCAAGTAGTGATAATACCTCACACTTATCTGTAACACTTGTTATACACCAGCTACTGTTCTAAGTGTTCTACAAATATTGTCATATTTATTACTTGCAAGAATCCCGAGGTAGCTACTATGGTTTCCCCCATATTACTATTGAGAAAACTGAGGCACAGAAATGTTGTGACTAATTTTAAAGTAAGTGGTAAAGGCAGAATTTGAACCCAGGCACTGAAGCCTCCACAGCCTGTGTTCTTTTTATTATTTTTAAAAATATTTTTATTTATGCATACAAGAACTGGGGTACAGGCCAGAAGTGCAGGGGGTGTGAGGAGACAGAGACAGAGTGGGGAACAGAATAAGCAGACTGACTGAAATACACTGCAGAGGGGAGCAGCGGGCAAGACACGAGAGGTCTGCTGCGCCATGTGGGTAGCTCCCTGGCCAGCCCTGGATTGTACTCGTGCTGCAGAGTCTGTGGATAGCTTCACAGTGCTGTGTTAACCCCTTGTGCCACCACGGAAGCCACAGCCTGTGTTCTTAAACACTCACTAGAGAAGGCACATAGCATCTTTTTTAGGCCTCAAACTCTCTCCTACCTTAAAAACAAATGCAATGTCTTCCAAACACTTTCTCCTCACATCATGGCCCTATTTTGCCTTGTTTCTTTTCTGCTAACCTCTGGATAGTGTGGCCTGTACTTGCTGCCTACAGTCTATTCACCCTCCTCTTCAATTCCTCAGACCCAGCAACGTATCTTCTGCTCCTACTCTTCCATAGAAAATACTTATTTTTTTTTAATTTGATAAATTTGACATGTTGTGTTTTGTTAATTTGATGTACAGCCATTACTTTGATATTATTGCCATGGAAGCAATAATATCATTACATTGGTATAGTATAATATTATTGTCAATATTCTTTGTATACCATGCATTCCATATCTATGGCTTATTTATTACTCTTAACAAATTTGTTCCCTCAAAAAACACTATTAATTTTACCCCCACCTCCATCCCAGCCATTGGTAACCATTTTACTTTCTGTTTTTCATTGTTTACATGTCTGACATTTTTAGATTCCACACAGGAGTGACATCATGCAGTGCTTTTCTCTGTGTCATTTCATTTAGCATCATGTGCGCAAGAGCCAGTTATGTTGTTGCAAATGGCAAGGTGGCTTCTTGGGGTTGAGTAATGTTCCATTGTGTATATACAGCACATCTTTTTATGCATTCATCTGTTGGTGGGCATTTGGGTTGTTTCTATGTCTTAGCTATTGTGAATAATAGTTCAATAAATCTGGGTTGAGAATATATTTTTTTTAAAGATTTATTTATTTATGCATACAAGAACTGGGGTGCAGGGCAGAGGTGTGGGGGTGAGAGGATTCACCAGAGAGAGCGGGGAGCAGAACAGGCAGATCTACTGAAATATACTGCTGAGGGGAGCAGTGAGCGAAGCAAGAGAGGTCTGCTGCGCCATGTGGGTCACCCCCTTGGCTAGCTGGGGATTGAACTTGTGCTGTGCGGATAGCTTCACAGTGCTATGTTTAACCCTTTGCACCACCAGAGAGGCCCCAGTATTGCCACCACTTGGAAACTGAGGAAACTGAGATTGGCCAAAGGGTCATAGAAACAGAATGTGGAGTGTCTGGATTTCATATCCAAGTTCACCACCTGCAAAGCTCCTTTTTTCCCTTTATGACACTTTTGTAATCTATTCAGGAAGGTAGGGCTGAAGTTCTTGATATGAAGACAGTACATTGGAATAATATATGATTAGGTGGTAATTTGTGGTACAGGTAAAGACAAAATGATGTGATGTAGAGTATAGGGTTGAAGTTCAGTTAGCTAAGGAGCTAATTTTGATTCTGCCACAAATTAAGTACGTACCCTTAAATATATAAACCTCTTTGGGCATCAGTCTCCCTATTTTTTAAACAAGGAGGTTGAAAAATGCAAATGGATTTTAAACAAATGGAAAGATGCCTAATTTCCAGCATAAAGTACAAATAAACCTAAAACAAATATAATTTTCACCTACATATCATGGGCAAAGATAAAATGACTGTTAATTTTGTTGACAAGGGCGTGAGGAAACAGGCATCCTCATAAATTATTGGTGGTAGCATGAATTCACACACATTCAATGAAGGATAACTTGACACTATTGAAATTTATTCATTTTTAATTTTATATTTATTTATTTTTAACTGAGGTACCATTGGGGTGTCCCAATGAGGTATTATCACCATAATGTATCCACCACCAACTCACCTGTACTGTACCACCACAGATTTTTATGCTTCCCTCCTTCCTTGCCCTTTCTCCTCCCCCTGTTGGTATCTCAATTCAGTAGTCAGCTGTCAAGGGTTATTTTGTTCAGTTAATCTTTATGTGACTATTAATTTAATTACTTTATAGTCCTCATATTAGTGACACTATCCAGTATTTATCTTTCTCCTTCTATCTTATTTCACTTAGCATTATTCTTTAAGCTCCAACCATATTGCCTCAAATGGCCTGAGTTTATCTTTTTTGATCACTGAATAGTATTCCACTGTGTTTATATACCACTTCGTCTTGAGCCATTCACCTATTTTGGGGGCATTTGGGTTGTATCGTATCTTGGCTATTGTAAATAGTGCAATAAACATGGGAGTGCAAGTTACCTTCTGAATTAGACTATTGAAATTTAAAATGTTCATCCCATTTTTCCCATAACATTTCACTTCTAGGAATTTATTTTACATGTATACTCACATATCTGTCCACAAAAAATATATGTACAAAGATATCCACTTAACATTGGTTGTAGTAGCAGAAGACTAGGAACAACCTAACTGTTCATTGAAAGGGGCTGATTAAATGCTGTGATGGTCTCAAGGCAGTTCACTATTATATAATTGTATGTGCTAACTATAGAAAAGTTAGAAAAATATACAAGATATACAAGATAAAGACAATAAAAACCTACTACACAAAGACAACCACTGAAAATTTGGATTCATTTACATATATTTATTTCTTCTATTCATATGTATGTATGATATATCTACATAAATAAGATCAGACGTAATTCCATGTTCTTCTTTACCCTTTAAATTTTTCCAAGAGCTGGTCCTCTTCAATAAATGGTGTTGGGGGGCCTCCCTGGTAGCACAAAGGGTTAAGTCTCAGCACTATGAAGCTATATGTAGCCACTGCAGCATGAGTTCAAGCCCCGACCAGGGAGGTGACCCACATGGCGCAGCAGACCTCTCCTGTTTCACCCGCTGTTCCCCTCAACACTGTATTTCAGTCAATCAGCCTGTTCTGCTCCCCACTCTGTCTCTAGTGAATCCTCTCACCCCCTGCAACCCAGCTCTTGTATGCATAAATAATTTTTTTTAAAAAATGGTGTTGGGATAACTAGACAGACACACGCAAAAGAGTGAAACTAGAACCCTATCTCACATCATACATAGAAAAAGACTCAGAAGTAATATCTGAAACCATAAAATACATTGAAGAAACATAGGCAAAACACTCTACAGCATAGGCTTCAATGATGTCTGTGTGGATTCATCTCCAAGAGCAAGAGAAACAAAAAAGAATATAAAAACAATTGGGACTACATCAAACTGGAAAGGTTTTGCACAGCAAAAGAAATAGCCACTAAAACAAAAAGACACCCTAATGAATGGGAGAAAATATTTGCAAACTATACATCTGAAAAGGGGCTTATATCCAAGGTCTACAAAGAACTCATACAACACAATGAAAAAAAAAAAAAAAACCAACCAAATAAAAATTTGGGAAGAAGAGCTGAACAGGTACTTCTCCAAATAAGACATACAGATACATCAATAAAAGCTCATCTTTTTTTATCATGAGGGAAATGCAAATCAAATCCACAATGAGGTACAAGCTCACACCAATGAGAATGGCTCATATGAAAAATAGGACCAGAAACAACAATTGTTGGTGAGAATGTACACTGGCCAATTCCCTATGGAAAACAGTCCAAAGGTTCTCAAAAGGTTAAAAATGGGTCTGCCATATGACCAAGCAATTCCACTCCTAGGTATCTACCCAAAGAATGCAAAAACATTAATTCACGGCAGCACTATTTACAATAGCCAAGTTATGGAAGCAACTTAAGTGCCCAAAGATAGATGAATGGATGAGGAAGATATGATATACATACATACATATATATATATATATATATATACACACACACACACACACACACAGTGGAATACTACTCAGCTATACAGATAAATTTTTTATTTTTGTGACAAAAGGAATGGAACTGGAGGGATTTATGCTAAGCAAAATAAGTCAGAAGGGGAAAGATAAATACTAGATGGAGTCACATATATGTGGAAGATAAACAAAACAAAGGGTCAGATAAAACCAAACCAATAACAAACCCTAGATATCTGACTGTAGAATTGAAGCTACCAGAGGGGAGCTAGGAGGAGAGCAAAGTTGTGGAGGACTTTCATACATTGGTTGAGGGTGTGGTGTGGTAACATATACCTGAAGGGGGTGATCCTATACCTCTATATCATATACAGTTTTGTAAACCATTACCTCAGTAAAAAATATATATATAAATAAAACAAGTTAGTCCAAAAAACAAAATAAAAATGATTGCTAAGAAGTCACTATTAGAGGGATTGGGTCGTAGAGGTTTTACCTACAGAAAGAGACCAGATTGTGCCTGAGCCAGAATAGGCTGAAGCTGGGAAATGGAGACAGGTAGAGATGGAGACTAGCAACATTTCACATGAAATAATGCAGTGCTCACCGCCGTTTCTCATGATAAGGGTTAGTTGGGGATGTGTTTAATACAGAGATCAGTGATTGTCAAAGTATGGTTCAAGGATTTTGGGGGGGTCTATGAGTTCCTTTCTCTTCTAATTACAGGTCTAAGTGAAGCCAGATTTCTTCCCTATCTATACTTTAGCCAAGAGAACATATAACAGATTGAATGCGGAAACAGATAAAAGAATTCGTTTATCTACTATTAAGGTACCACCAATGAGATTTGGAAAAATGTAAAATAATACCACTCTTTGCACGAAATTTTTGAGAACATCATTATTTTTCATAAAATGTTATTATCTTAACTTTTTTAGTTTATTATTATGATAAATGAACTATTAGATAATAAAAATTTCAGTTTTGATTTCTAACATGGTAAATACCAATAGCTATAACCCACATATACAAAGGCTCTTTGAGATCATCAATTTTTTTTTAAAGATTTGTTTATTTATACAAGCATTGGATACAGTCAGAAGTGCTGGAGGGTGAGAGAATTCACCAGAGCCAGAGGGGAGAGCAGAGCAGGCAGACTGATGAAGTACACTGCTGAGGGGAGCAGCGGGCGGCAGGAGAGGTCTGTGCGCCATGTGGGACCCTTGCCTGGCAGCCGGGGATCGAACCTGTGCTGCAGAGGCTGCGGGCAGCTTTGCAACCCAGTGCTCAACCGCTGCGCCACCGGGGAGGCCCCAGGTCATCAATTTTTAAGTGTGTAAGGGTTCCCCGGTTCAAAACATTTGAGAACCATTCACATAGATAACCATGCCTCTCAGTTCGAAACTCCAATTTAGGAAGTCCCAATATGATCCAGGAGTTTATATTTTCAGACAATTCAGTCAGGGACTTAGAAGCTTAGTCACCACAGAGCCAATATACAGGTGTTTAGATGTTAAGGATTTTTATGATGCATTATGATGTATCCTGGACAGAATCAAAACTAAGTAAAGAAAAGGATTGTCGTACAGAAAAGGGCTGGTTCATTTGGGGTTGATAAAAACACATTTGTAGTGGAGTAATTTGATCACCCAATTTTCATAGTTTTATGAAAAGCAATGTTGGCAAACCAGGAGAAGAAGCAGAGAAAGGAGGCACTTCAAAGTAGAGTTGGATGGGGCTTTGTGTTGGGGGTCTCTAAGTTACCCTGTGCTAGATATATGCATGGCATTCAGATTGTACATTGCGGAGACTATACCTTGGGTTTATATTGGGGGAGAATTCTGAGACTATTTGGGTATGGGTATAACAGTTTAACGGGGAAAAGCCTGGGGAATTCTGTAGGATATAGTGTTAAGTGAGGTAGGATGGTGTGAAGGGTTTTAGAAACTTGGAATATTGACAACTGCTGGGACACAGCGAACTTGCAAACCAACAGGGTAAGCATGCTACTGGCATCAAGGGGTTCCTAGGAGTCTTATGTGCACCATGTTAAAGGTGACTGGGATGGGGCTCAGAGGGCAAAACTGTAAGGAAGAGAATGAAGATGGAGGGTTCTGGATATGTGGAACCTGGGTGACACTCTCCATTCAAGGTGTGGAAGCCTGGAGAAGGGAGGGCCCTAGGACCTTGGGATGCAGTGTTGAAATATAACTGAAATAAAAGCTGAGTGAGTGCTTTATTTTTTAAAGATTTATTTATTTATTCATACAAGAACTGGGGTGTAGGCCAGAGGTGTGGGAGGTGAGAGGATTCACCAGAGACAGAGTGGGGAGCAGAACAGGCAGACTGAAGTACACTACTGAGGGGAGCAGCGGGCGAGATAGGAGAGGTCTGCTGCACCATGTGGGTTGCTCCCTGGCCAGTCAGGGATCAAACTTGTGCTGCAGTGGCTGGCCATAGCTTGATAGCACTGTGTTTAACCCCTGAGCCACCAGGGAGGCCCATGAGGGCTTTTTTATTGTGTTAATTTTAATTGTTGGTTTATTTCATACCAGGTACATTAGAAGATGGAATTTCCAAGATGGTGCTCTCATTAAATGTTCTTAGTAAGAGGCCAGCATTTGTATGGCATGGTTGTCCCATCTGCCATCTTGATTCAGGTACCTGTCCTTTGTTAAGGGAACAAGCCACAGGAGAGGGAATGGAGTGATGCATGTGTTCATTCAGAAATAAAGCTTCAGGGACTCCCTGGTGGTGCAAGGGGTTAAGCACCGCACTATGAAGCAATCCGCAGCTTCTGAAGCATGACTTCAATCCCTGGCCGGCCAGGGAGCAACCCACATGGCGCAGCAGACCTCTCCTAACTTTCCCGCTGCTCCCCTCAGCAGTGTACTTTGGTCAGTCTGCCTGTTCTGATCCCTACTCTGTCTCTGGTGAATACTCTCACCCCCTGCATCTCTGACTTGTACCCCAGCTCTTATATGCATGAATGGATAAATCTTTAAAACAAAGGAAAAAGAAATAAAGCTTCAAATTAATGCTACTAATAATGAACAATGAATGAACTAGAGTTAATGCTTACCATGCACCAGTTACTGTACTAAGCATTTTATTATTTCCATACATTATTTTATTTAATCGTCACAGCAACAGCCCTTGAGGTTGGTATAGGGATCATCCACATTATACAGGTGAAGACAATGTGAATTTCTATCATACTAACTTATTGTAGTTTTTTGATCATGTCTAACACCCCCTTTCTGCCTATGAATTTTTACATATTCCTGTTCTCTCTGCTTTGAAATCTATTCCTATCTCCCAACTGAGCTAACTGTTAACCTCAGGGCTCACCCTCAGCATCAGCATCATTTTCTCCAGGAAGCCTCTTAACTCCTTTAATAGGTTACAACTCCCTGATTAATAATAGATTTACTGTCTTCCAGCCTAGACCATGTCAAGAAGGGAGGAACAGTGTCTGTCTAATTTGCTGTTATATTTCTGAAGATGTAATAATTGCTCAATAAAATTTTGTTGAATTAATGAACGAGTAAATGAATTTTTTCAAGGTCAAAGAGTAAGGAAGGAAAGAAATTAGGATGTAAAATAAGGTTGGTCTGACTCCAGGGCCTGAAGAACATGTTATCTGCATGTCTTTTACTCCATTTCAATGATGAAGAACAGGGCTGATCCCATACCTTGTCTAGAAACTGGAAAGGGGTTCAGAGGGGAAGCAGTCTATACTGGAATGGAGGATTGGAGAGAGACAATTGATACAAAGAGACAGTTGGATATTTGTTATTGCCACCAGAGTCTTCGTACCGAGGCCTATTAGAAAGTCTTCCATTTTCTTTTGAGAACAGAGGGAGCTCTGGGAATGAGAAACTAAATCATGTTCTGATCCTCCTGCTGAACAAGGGTGTTAGATGACCGACAGTGGATGTTTTTCCAAAAGAGAGTTTCTCTCCTCTCTGGCCCTCCCCTACCTTACCTTCTCCATTTCTCATCCGCAGATTCCACTTGGTGAAGTGCTGGGGAAAGGCAATGGAGTCCCAACCACTGCAGATGAGAAGCAAAGCAGGTCCCATGGGCCAGAGCCTTCAGGAGGAAGCAGGCTGAGCCTGCACTCCAGGCCGCTTGGAATGGACCTGTGTCATTTGTCGCCCTACTAGAGCCCTGAGCCTGGTGGATTTGTGACTATGCAGCCGGAGATTCAGTGACTGAGAACTGCAGTGACTTGAAGGTAAGATAAACTTGTTTTTATTATTTCGAATTTTGATTAAATTCCTTTTGAGAGGGAGACTTCCCTGATGGCTTCCAATTAGCTCTTTGTGTCTGGGCCTGGTGGGTTCAGACTCTGATTGTTTTTTGAGCATGAGCAACATTCAGGCACTGACTGAGGAAGTGACAAGAGTGGTGCAAAGGGAGGCGAATCTCATTGCTTTCAGGACTGCTGTTGGGGATAGCCCTGGGTTGAACTTTGTTCAGAACTATCCTCCACTTGCACCTTCTTGTAGCCAAACTTGAAGTTATCTTGTAGAGGATAGGAATCAAAGGTTTGACATATAAAATTTACCTTTTTTGAAGCACATACACAAATTAAAAATTCTGTCAAGGTTTTTACACAGGATCACAGTGGCCACTAGATCTTGTGTCAGATGCTTTGAGTCTGTGGAAACTCCTAGGGTCATTCTTCTTGACATTGGGGGGACACTTTGAGAACCAGTGAAAGATCAAATGTCTGTACCAATAATAATTTGCATACACTATTAGTAGTTCAGACCCAGGGACCTTCCATCAACCTTTAAGGGACTTGTGGATCCCAAGTTTGGAAACTTTCGCCTATAGTTTTTTTGTTTTTTTTTTCTTGGCCTGGAATAGTAGTTGGGTCGCACTTCTAGGTTTTATATACTGTTTCTTGGAACACTTGGTGCTCAGGAGAAATCTAGGGTGCCATGGAATATAGTTAGTGAACAAATGCTGCATTGTGCCATTTTTATCTAGTATTCATCCTATCCCCTAGAAATGATGCAATATCCTTGTCAATATGTTGTTTGGCCTCTGCTTAAACACCACCAGTGGCAGGGAACTCACTATCTTTGCTGAGATACATTCTAGTTTATAATTGTGCCTATTTAACCATACTTGGAACGTTAACAGTTCAGATGATTTTATTATATAATGCATTTGCTCTCTCTAGTCCAGCATTTGTATCATATACGTATTTGCTAAAGTTGTCTTTCCTTGTACATTCATTCATTCACTCATTCATCCTTTCAACCACCATTTGTTTATTCAACAAATATTCCCTAAATGTTTGTTTTGCTCCAGGAACACCCCAAACACTGGCATGGGGAGATGAATAAGAAATGATCTCTGTGTACATTTTCATCCACAAGTCAAAGCTTACTACACTAAAATTCTCTCTAGGTTGGCACAAAATCCATTACTTTAGCACTTTGAGCAACACTGGTATAGCAGTACTAGGTTGTCCAGCTTAATTTCCATTTCTGGTATTTGTCTTTCCCCTCTTTTTGAAAATAAGAACAGTTCTTCATTGATAGTTTCTGGTCATGTGCCCCATTCATTATTTCTCAAAATTCAATACCACAAGTGGCTCCCTTGTGAATTTCCCCTGCACCCTCAGATCTTACTCCATTCTTTTAGGTTTTTTTTTCTCTCTACTTCCACCCAGAAGAAAAAGATAAGGACTGGCCCCTTTCTTCTTTCCCTTTTTCATTACAGTGATATCTTCCTTGTAAATCCTGCCCTGTAGTAGTATGGTCTTGTGGCCTGCCAGTCCCACATCAAGTGTCTCACTGGAGTAATAGTGGCCTTACTCACAGGGAAGTATCAGTTTCTACTAGTTAAAACAGATTTCACTTATCTCACAAGTTCTCAGAAATTGTGACTCTAACAAAAGTTCTCAGTAAGCTGAACATAGATAATGTAGGCAAAATTTTGTTTTCAAAATAAAGGTGTGGTGCTTATTAAAAACGTGATAAATTGTCACAGAGCTGATTTTCACCCTTCTCCCAGAGACTTCTAGAGATGATGTTTCTTCCCTGCAGCCCAATAGGGACATTGCCAACAGCTTTTCTGTCTTTCCAAATGCCGTTGGTTCTTCACAGAGGGCATTAGCTCTTTCAGGAAGCCTTTCTGCTTCTCTTAGCTATTTGATATCTCTGCCTTAATGGCACCATCCATGAGATTGTAGTCAATGATTATACATATTATGCTACTTAATACTGTTTATCAGACAGTCTCAAATTATCTGTATCTTATTTTGTTTATCTCATGTATGTATTCTCATATGTGAGATTTCTCTATTGATTACTTATATTTGGATGACCTTTTATAGATTTTCTGGTTTTCATTCTTAAGTGAGCTGCTGCCTAAGCTATTTGTTTCACCCATCCAATCAGTTGGAAAAATAGTGGGTGCCTATATTATGTGATCAAGGAATACCAGGAGGAGCTCTCTGAAACCCAAAACCTTCTCCCAGTCAGTCCTTCATGGTGCCTGAGTCTTCAATGAGATTTTATTGTGCTGGTTTTCATTTTCTGACAGCATTTACTTTGAAAATGCAAATAACCCTATGCTCCTACCTCAGTAAATATCCGTGAAGAGACCAAGGATCTTAAACCAAGCAGCTGCTCTGGGGAAGAAGGAGCTCCAGGAATACTATTCCCTTCAACTAGAGTCACTCTACCTTTGCCTTATAGATTGAACTATCCTATAGCTTTACTTATAAGCCATTCAACTGCAAAATAATTCTTTTGAAAACCATCCCTTTAGGAATGGAATCCCCTGCACAGCAATTCCCTGGCAGGTTTGTTAACACAAAGATTGCTGGGTCCCACACTCCAGAGTCTCTGACTTGGCAGGTAGGGTCTGATAATTTACATTTCTAACCACTTTCCGATGATGTTTCTGGTCAAGAGATTATATATTCCAAGAACTACCGCTTTGGGAGAATATATTAACAGCTTCCAAGACCTCTCCAGGAACAACAGTTTTTGGGGTGGAGGTGGGGCATTGGACAGGGAATAGAAGAACTTCCCCAGAAGGGAAGCTGACTGGCTCAAAAAATCAGTCTCATGCCATTTGCAGCAACGTGGATGGAACTAGAAGGAATTATGCTCAGTGAAATAAGCCAGAAGGAAAAACAGAAATATCGGATGGTTTCACTTATAGCAGGAATATAGGGGAACCCAACAAGACATCAGTGTAAAAAATATAAAAACAGTACAAAACACAACAAAATGGACAATTATAAACCAGAGACATCCTGGAGGGGAGGAGGAGGGAGAGGGATCAGAGGGAGGGAGGGAGGAGCACAGGGGACTGAGGTGATGGTGCACGGGTGCATTGGTGAAGGAAACTCTATGGGGACTACACCTGAGGGGGTGTGTGTGGGGGAGCACATATTGTTTAAAAATGAACAATGATGTAAAAAAATAAAAAAATTAATATAGATATACAGGACAAAACTCAAAAAAAAAAAATCAGTCTCCCTACTGATTGTTGCTTATTTTGAACCCCTTTATCTTCATATTGAAAATAAGAAGCCAACCATTAGGGCTTCTGACCTTCAAGCTTTGGGTCTTGAGTCTCAGAGAAGGGTTTCTCTGTGTCTAATCCTAACCACAAATGGCAACTTCTTTAACAGCTAGTGGTCCAGGCCGTCTGAATGCCTGACTCACTAAGAAGTTTAACGTGATTGAACTGGAAAGGACTTTAGATAGGGCCCCTAAATAATGCTAATATTGTGACTGATAAGTCCTCTAGCCTAGGCTCTGTGATGTGACCATTAGGAAATTCCAGTGAGTTGGAGAGTAAGAAGTCAACCAACATCCTAATCCTATTAAATGTACAAATCAATAGAATAAACAATACTTACAATATAAAGACAATTTTATTGCCAGTAAAATCCTTTAATAACTCATTTATCCTGTTTCAGTAGGACCTTATTCTTTCTGATGAGAATCCAGTCATAGCATCTCTCATTAAAAATAAAATTATTTTGAAATAAATAAATATATAAAATAAATAGCATATACATTTCATAAATAGTTTGTCCTATGCACAGTATTCATGCTTACATTTAGTATCATTTTCTTATAACCTACCCCATCTCCTACTTCCAATGGCAGGAAAACTGCATGTCAGGACAGATGAGAAATCTGCAGAGCCAATGCAGGGATGGCTTGCAGCAGTGCTGTAGCCCTAAGAATTTGCTGAATGAGACTTTTCCAGAGCTCTGTAGGTAGCATCTATGGCAGATTTCTTGGTCTTTTCTTTACCCATTGTCAAATTATTTGGGTAGACTGTGGGGCAAGACACCCCTGGCCCTTGGCAGAGGTCCCTATTCTTTCTCATGCCACCTCAGGGGAAAGAACATGAGTAAAGAAAAATGTATATACAAGATTCCCTCTACCCACCCCCTCCCTCAAATTCCCGCCCCAAAATAACCCAACCTTGATATATACTTTGAACAACAAGGAATGGCTGGGTTGAGTTGAACAGTAAGTGCTTCTCTGTTATCTAAATTGATAGGAAGGAGGATTGAAAAGCTATGAGTATAGTGCTTGCAGAGACAACCATGGCCCCAGAGCACATGGGTCACAGAGGTCACACTAGGGATTATTACCTATAGCGGAAGAGGTCTCTTGACATGGAGGGCAACTTAGAAGGATCTACTGGCCTGGGTAAAAAGTGAGTGAATTTCTGGTGTCGTTTAGTCCTGTATCCTTCCCGGGGTGAGCCATCTTTATTCAGAGCCACATAATACTGTCTCTCCGAGTCTGGATGTTTGTACAAGGTAGAGGCATAAGTGTTGTACCAGTTTTCTTCAAACTGTTCCCGGAAAACACATTCACGTGTGAGTTTCTTCTGTGAGGGTGAGAAAATAAAGCAGAGTCCATTACATGACTATTTCTCCCATCCCAGCTTGCTGGTGGAAAAACCCTGAAATAGCAATAGCACGATGGTATTAGAACATTTCAGTCCTATCTGCCAGTATTATTGAGGTATCTCCTTTCCAGAGACACACAGACATGTTTTAGGTAAGATCTTTCCTGAGGGTAGGAAACTGCAGGAGAAGGCCTCATCTGACTCTGAGGCCCGAGAATTTTTGCTATGGCCTTCCAATGCTCCCTGGCACCCTTAAGCTTTCCCCCTACTTAGGGCTAATAATGCTCAAATCTGTTGAGATTACAGTCAACCATGTCAACTGACAGGCAAAGGCCTCGGATCTATATAAAGCTCCATGGGAGGTGAGCTGTGATCTTTCCTAATGAAGGGTCTCACGCTTGTCAGTTGGAAAGCTCAGAAAAGATCTCCTTGTAAAGTTACCCCACTCTGGCTACTTCAAGCTGGCAGCTCTTGGGTCTCTTGCTTCTGTTCCTTCTCACACTTGATCTAGTCGCCATACTACTTGCTGGGGTTGCCGATACTGAGTGCTGGGGACAGGCCTATCTCTTAGGTGTCAGGGAAAAATGTGCTCTGATTTCATGGGGTGCAGATAGCTAGAAAGCATGCTATGTGACTCAAAAGCCAAAGTCAGGAGTTGGGATCCCCTGAAAGTGTTAAGATCAGCAAAGTCACTCACCATTCCCCAGCTCTGGGCTAGCTTCCAGAATAAAGAACATGCACTGCAGCCAGCCCAGTCCTAGCTGGGGACTTAGGGCTGTCACCAGACCCTGGAACCCTCATTCTTCATGTGTTTGTTTCACTTGGCCTTTGGGATTCAGCTGAAGCAATCTGGAAATCAGGGACTGCGTTGTTAATCTCAGAATCCTCAATCTGAAGGTCATCTTCTCCACTGTCTGTTTTTGTGTCAGATAGTCTGCTACTCTTTGGGCGCCCATTAAAACATGACCTGGTGAGAGCCCCCAAAACCTTTCCATCTGCTGACAAACCAGCATATCTTACTGTTCTCATCAGACTAGCTGGCTTTCTAATGGAAAAAGCAAATGCAAATGTACCACAGAAAAACATGTTTTGATGGGAGCTGAAGGAATGAAAATATTATGCCCAAGTGCCTGGGCATCCAAGAAGCAGCTAGAAGACACTAATCCTTTACAGTTGACAAAAGTACTTTCAAATGCTAAGTAAACGTTTTTATACTTTCATCTTACATTGTCCAAACACTGGTGGTAATAGCATCTGAGGAAAAGAAAACCTTAAACTTACCGACCCATATAGTTCTCCTCGCTCATTCATCCCCAAGTATAGGCCAGAATCCACTCCCCGGATGCTGATCAGCCCCACAGCCAAGCTGATAAACTCCAGGATTCCTAGAGAAAAAAGTGAATGCCATTTTCATTACTGACATCAAGCTCAGAGGAAGTTGTTCGGGTGATATGAGCTATGTCATTTATCTCCAACTGGAGGCCAGCCCTGTGTGCCTTTGGTGAGTTACCTGATGAAACCACCTTTTGCAGCATGAATGGCACCTCAGGGAAGACACTGAATCTCTCTGGGCCTCAGTTTTCTATAAGTAAAATGCGGGAAACAACCTTTGCTTCTATTCAACATTCTTAGGCATATTATAAGGAAGAGACCATGAGATAGCCTTGGCTACAGAAGCGCCACAATTACAAGATACAATTGCTGTTAACTATCACATTTAAATACCATTAAATGTCATTTCCTTATCTTCCCAAAGAGCAGACAGTATTACCTTGCTGTCTTATAGGCTCTTAATTTCCATGTCCTTAAAACCACAAGAGACCATCAACTCTCTGCCTTTGACTCTAACACAAGCCACAAGTCACTAAGTTCGTTGTCCATCCATAGGAAGGAGGCAAAACACTGCTTGGTGAGAGCTTTCTCCCAAAAAGTATTCTCAGTCAGCATAGCCCCAGGCTCACAAACCTGTCATTCTCCCCTTCTCTCTGGAGAATTTTAAGTTAATCTATGGCAAAGAGTTGGCAGGTAGCATTGGACTTGATGTTGACTGAGATGTTGTAACTTTAAGGGGAAAGGGAAGACATTCAGAAATGTCCCTCTAGCGGCCTCCCTGGTGTCACAAGGCGTTAAGACGCAACCTGTGAAGCTGTCCACAGCCACTGCAGCACGAGAGTTTGATCCCTGGCCAGACTCGCCTGCTGCTCCCCTCAGCCGTGTATTTCAGTCAGTCTGCCTGTTCTGCTCTCTGCTCTGTCTCTGGTGAATCCTCTCACCACTGCCCCCCACACCTCTGGCCTGTACCCCAGTTCTTATATACATAAATAATATTTTAAAAAAAGAAATATCCCTCTAGCTGACAAGGTTAGGGGTGAGGATTTGAAAATGTTTTCAACTACCCAGCAGCGGTAGGAGGAAAAAAGAGATTAAAAAAAGAGAGAGAAAAAGGACCCAGAATGGAAATCCTGGGGACACTGAAGACTTTACAGTTTTGCCCTAAAGTAGCAGGTTTTGTTATGTGGATATAGGTATAATGATCAACTAGATTTCTCTTTGATATTCCTGTCTCTAACTACAGTTTTCAATGTATGACCAAAACTTGATACAATTGACTCAAAGGTATCAAATACCTTTGGGTGTCTTTCTTATCCAAAAATGCAATTCTTAAGGGTAATAGTACTCTATGTAACCTACATACAGAGTGGGACTGATTCCTTAAAGATCACTCAAAAACTGCAAGTGGTTAATTTTGAAATCCAGTTTTAAAACTCCAGTGGGAAGTCTCCTAAAAAGCCCCAGTGACTCAGGCTGGTGGGTGGGTATTCAGGAGCAGCAGCTTTAGGGCATGTGTTTCCAAGAGCCACTTGAATCTTTTGGGAGAATGTAAGGTTCTGCTACTGCCATTGCATAGAACACTCAGAGTATGGCCTTTGGCCTCCAGCAGTAAAACCCTCCAAGTTTTATTCTCAGCCTAGTTGTCACCAACTTTTATAGTACAAAGAAAGGAGTTTGGGGGAAAAGAGAGTGACAAAAGATGGTAGGAAGGGAAGGGGAAATATCTAGTTTCAAGTATGGAGTTAAGCAGACACTGATTTAATAAACCAAAAACTTTACTTGCATCATACAAGATTCTGATTTCACTTTGGTCCTGTTTAACATTTTAATAAATGACTTGTAAGAGGACATAAGGGAAATGCTTACCCTGGTTCCAGATGACATATAGCTGAGAGGGTGACACAATCAAAATCCAATGAGGTTTCAAGAGAATGGGAAAATGTGTTGACTCCAACAAAATAAACTTGAATTAGAAAAAATGTAAAGTTCTGCACTTTGGTCCCCAAACCAATTATCCAATATATTTTGTCTTTGGGGTTTTGTTGGGGGAGGGTGAGCCTCAAGTACAGACAGTTGAGTTAATCATTTTCCTTAGTTCATGGCCTATATCATAACTGGTCTATGTAAGGGGTACTTAACCTATTTCTTTCTCTTTGTCTCCATATTGTGCTCCCTTCTGCCTCCCCACTTCAGGCAACCATGAATATTTTCTCGAAGACGTGTTATTTTGTGTTTCTGTGCATTTTTATTAAATGCAAATCTGCCCATCTTTGGAATGGGAAGATGTGTTTTGACAAAACATATACAAAAAATGGCTTAAGGGATTTGATTGAACAAGGTTAGCTTAGTATGAGTGGTTCTTTATTAAAATACTAATGTAAAACTAATAATGTGAATAGTAAAATTATTTAAAGCACACAATTTTTTTTCTAGTAAAAAAGTTAATGTGATCTAAGGCTGCATTGAAAGATGTGTAGTAACTGGCATAAGGGAGAGAATTGCCCCACTCTGCTCTGCCTTGGTTCGACCACCCTGAGAGCCCTGTTTTTCACTCTACTAAGTTTCGAGAGGGATTCAGAAAAACAGTACTATGTTCAAAGGAGAGTGGCCAGTATGGCAAGAAAATGAAAAAACCAGGTCATGATTCACTTCTGGGTGCTAAACTTTGAGGGATACCAACCCACTGGCGCCTTCTGTTCTTTGCTTTGCTTAGGTAGGTAACTTAGGAGCTCCAAGTAATAGTTCTCTCATTCCTTAAGTATCTCATGTCTCTGACTACCCTGAGCTTCTTAAGTAGCATAGGAAAGCTTGTGATCTCACCATCTAAGACCTGGTGTGTGAACAAATCATGGAACCAAAGAGGTGTGACCATTTGAGGCACCACAGCTTTTCTTTTCTCCAATTCTCTGTTAACCCTGATGCCAAAGGACAGATCACAGAAGTCACTTGCATTATGTACGGTAACAGGGGTCTGCAACATCAGGAATCATCCCTGTCCAGCTGTCTTTGGGCATCATTTGCCTTTGCCAACTTTCCCACTAGCTGGGATTTAAATTGCAGGAACCCAGTGGCACATGATGATGCAACTGATCATTCCAACCCCCCTTGAATCCCGGCCAGCACAAAAGGAGAGAGAAACCAGGTCATTTTTACATTTTTCCAGCTATAGCTGGAGAGGGGGTATTAATAGCAAAGTGTTGAGGCAAAGTGTTAAATAGCCAAAGTTTGTCATCTGTACTTCAAGGCAAGGCCTAGGACCTCACTCTACTTTGCGTCATCTTGACCTGTTCATCTTGGGCTCTGGACTTTGCTGGACAATTTCCAGAGGCTTCTCTTCTTAGACCCTTTTCCCCATGGCCTCAGTCAAAACTGATCTGTCCTGGGCCCCAATGCTCCAGAATCTAGCTAGATGTCTGGCTAATGTGTCATTTAATGTGGTTCCATAACTTGCCTGAGCTCCCTCAGTCATCCTTTCAGACTGTCAGGGCCAAGACATTGCTGCTTTGGCACCTTGCCAAATAAGAACCAGATCACTCAAAAACCAAAGCAGCTACATGAGCCTGTTCCATTCCACCTGGCAGGAGGCCTCTCCTCCAGTCTGGCTCCCAAGCTCCGCTCTCCTGGCCCACAGGTGCCCCTAAGGAATGTTAGTGCCCCTCTGAACGTCATGTAAACACCACCAGCAAGGCAGAAAGAGAAATACTCCGGGCTACTGATTGAAGAATTGGGGGTTGGGGGAACATACGCTGTGCCAACAGGTTATTATTTGGAGTCGGGGCCGCTCTTGGGCTCAGCCCGACTTGTTCTGAACACATGGATTCCAGGGTAATCCTTGGGGGCCCTGCTCTCCAATTACAACAAATAGCTATTTACTTTACATGGCCTTTGGAGACTACCTCGTCCCCCCAAGCAGAAATCTATAATATTTTATATCTTAAGTCTGGCCTACTTTACCCTGCTGGAATGTTGACTGCTAAAGCACTTATGGAATGTTAAAGTTTCGATTTATTGAATACCCTGGCTGATTAACTCAAATGCGGAGGGAGGAGAGAGTTAGCAAACTCAAATACTACCTCTTTCTCTGCCAAAAGCTAAACTGAGAAAGAGTAAATGTGTGTTTGAAAGTTGGCAGAGAAGGTTACAAAGAGACAGCTTTGACCAATTATCATTTCCTTTACAGGAAATACATGGAACTGCTAGGAAGTCAGAGAAGGAGGAAAGGGAAAAGGTGATGCAGAGGTGGTCTCAGGCAATGTGTGTGTGTGTGTGTGTGTGTGTGTGTGTAAAGGCAACACCAAAAATAAAGCAGTCAGTTAAGCAACAGTGAAAACATCCCTTTCTCCCGCCAGTTTTATTTCCTTTGGTTTCTTCTTAAACTTAACACTGTTAGCAGGCCTGAGAGATGAAAAGAAAGAGAGATGTGTCCTTAGGGAGGTAATTAAAGACCACTTATCCCAAGAGCCTATTACTGATTTATGTTGACCTTGTAGGTTATTGGGCTCAGCTTAGGCAGAGTCAGACAAACGCTTGTAGCGGCTGGGAGTCAAGTTCATAGTTTCTCCACCTCTGCTACCCCCACCCCACCTTTCTCCATCATTTCATGACTTTTTACGTATGGGCGATGAACTACCTCAATATATCTGGCCATTTCTGGGAGCCTCTAGGAAGCTCTGACGCCAGGGAGGGAGTCCCATTCCTTGTGAAGAGGAACAAAAGGGGACTGCAAAGTCACAAGCAATGAAAGGGAAAGGAGCCAAGTCAACATTCTCTCTCCCCTCACCCCACCTTATCACCCTTTTGAGAACCTGCTGCAAGTTTATACAGACACCTGCAACCCTCCGTTACCCCCACCCCACACACAGCCTATTCTACTCCAGCGCTGTGAGTGCATTTTTCCAACATGACATAGACCTCATGAGGGTTCCTGCTTTCTCCCAGCAAGGAAGACCAGTCCCCAAGTTTTTTGCTAGCCTTGGCCTTGTCCAGAAACTGTCCTCTGTGTCCCCTTACTTTTACTGCGAAGTGCAGATGCTGCTCTAGCAAGGCGTGGGAAGTAGGAGCATGGCGGGGTGTGGGGGAGGGTGGGAGAGAAAGGAACGAAAAATAAAGCAGTCAGTTAAGCTGGGTCCATTAGTAGGGTCAGTTAACCTACCCTCATGCCTTAGGGTAGGTAAAACCACGCACCGCTTAGGGATAGAAGGTGTCCCTTTTGGAGCCATAAGGTCCGAGGGAGGGGTGGGGAGGAGAAGTAGAGGACATTGGGGTTGGGGGAAGAGGCCAAGGAAGGGTTACTGTCCCAGGACCTGAATACTGGTTTGCTAGAGCATAGGAAACTGAAAATTAAAAATGGCCAAATTGCTGAGAAGTGAACATATTTGCTTAGAAATCTAATCTCCACCCCAGATCAAGGTTTATGGTAATAGTGTTCTGTATGTGAGACAGGCAGCTGTGCCCCGTGAACAACCTGCAGAGCGGCAGGCAGAGCAAATCCTCTGGGTGGAAGTTGGACATTTCCTGTCCTGGGTCCAGGAGGCACCTGTTTCTGGGGCTGGGAGTGGCCCGTTTTCCTCACAGAGGCACGGAGTCCAGAGGTAGCTCCGGTCCAAAGCCGCCCAGGGCTTGTGCCCTCACACCACGGACGCCGCCGGGAGGCTTTCCTAGCTTCGCGGATGCCGGCGCTGCTTGGGTCGGCCCCAGCACGGGCAGAACGACCCAGGGGCGGGCAGGTGTCGCGGCTGCCTCGTGCCGCCTGCCCCAACGACTCGGCGCGGACCGCCCGCCCGCCGCATTCCGGGCCGGCGAAGGCTCCTGCTCCAGGCAATCGGCCTTGGCAACTCTGCGGCCCTTGAGGCTCGGCCTCGCACGGCAGCCGCGGCCCCTGGCCTCCTCCGCTGCCCCATCCCTCTCCCAGCTCCACTTGCTTTCGTCCAAGGCACAGCGTCCAGGTCCCAGAACGAGCCCCTCACTCCCTGGGGAGGGAGGGAAGGGGAGGCCGCACGGCGAGGCGCCCCCGCCCCCTCCCGAGAGCGTCCGCGGGTGCCGGGCTCCCCGACCCCGCGCGGCTCGAGTCCGCGCCGTCGTTTCCCGCCTGCCCCGCGCCCCCGGCGGCCTCGGGCCGCGGGCTGTCAGAGGGCCCGGCTCTGGAGCCCCGAGCCGTCGGCTCCCCGGGCGCCGTCCGCGGGCCTCCAGTCCCTCCCGGCCGCGTCCTCACCGAAGCGGCTGTGGTCGTGGCGGGTGCCGTGCACCGTGCCGTTGGGGAAGATCTCTAGGTGGAAGCCGGTGCGGCAGTAGAGTTGGCGGCGCCGTAGGATCCCCTTCAGGTGGGCGAAGTCTGTGGGCGAGCCGCGCTGCAGCTTCCCCTCGATCTGGCCCAGGCGCTCATTCAGGAAACCCGGGGAGTCACCTAAGGGCACGTTCCCCAGAGATGAGGAGAAGCCGTGCAGATCCCAGTCCAAGGAGGCGAAGACCCCCCCGACCTCCGCCATGGTGGGGCGCGCGGGGCCGAGACCCGGCCGCGGGGCGCGAACTGCCTCTCCCCAAGCGGGCGCGGGCGATTCAGTGGCGCGCGCTCGCTCGCTCCGCTCCCTGCCCAGCTGCAGTCGACGTCTGTTCTCGTCCAAGGAACTTCTCAGCGGCGGGGAGCGAGGGGCAGCGCGCTCCTGACCTTGCTCTCAGTCAAAGTGCCGCTTCCCCTCCGCATCCATCTCCCCAGGCCTCTCATAGCTGGCTTCGTCGAGCTATCAGATGCAAACGACACTTTATATACGTACCCACTCCCCTTACATTGACATACTCGATATTTAAATACAAGCCACACCTCACTGGCATCCCCTCGGAGATTGGTGTGTGGGTTTTTTCCCCCCTTCGCGTATCCTTTTTTTTTTTTTTTGGGAGGGGGTGTGGAGGAGGGAGAGAGCAAGCGAGCTTCACTCCCTCTTTTATTATGAAAAAAAAAAATGGCAGGAAAAAGCTACACATTGCAGTGAGGCATAACTGCTTTTGGCAGGTTTTTCTGAAACTGCTGATGAAATAACGGAGCCCAGTGCGTGGAGGCTGTTGGCGCCCACGGCCACTCAGGCCTGTTACGTGGAGGTCTGTCTGCTGCGCTGGGGCCGCCCCCACCTCCCACGCGTCTTCGGGCTGCTAGGCTTTGGAAAGTGGCGGAGAGCACGGTTCGGGGGTTCGCGCGCTCCTGAACCCCTGTAGTTCCCCAGCTGGTCAGAAGCTGCAGCTGGGGCCCCTGGCCTGGGACAGGGGTTCCCTAGTTTCTTTGTTCTGCTGTCCCCTCGCTCCCCAGTCCCACTCCCCACCTGTAGGTCGGCACAGGACGGTGGAAGTGAAAAATGTGGAATCGAATGCAGTCGCAAAATTTGGGATTGGGATTGGTGTCGGTCCCTGCAGGCACCAAAGCGGGGGTTGGGGGGGGGGCTTAAGGGGACTGGGAGGAGCAGGAAACCCTACAACCCTACGAAGGAAAGAAAACCTTTTTTTTTTTTTTTAAGTGACGTTACAGCTTAGGAAAAGGAGGTGGGTGAAAGAAATAGCGATCTTTTTGAAAAATGATCTCCACTGGTTTTCTGGGCGCACTTTTACAAGGCTCTCAAGAATAAGCTCGATGAGAGGCCTTTGGAAACCTGGTGGGGGCTTCCCCCTACCTCGTTTCTTGTTGGAAACAGGTGTTTCCTCGTTCTGTCCTGTGCCCTGCTCAGAGATATTCTATCAGGAAGAGCTGCAGTTGGGGTGGGAACCGGCGGCAGTCAGGGCAAGCAGCAGCGTCTACAAGACCTGGGCAGCAGGTGCCCGGCCTGTCCCGCGCCTCTGTGCGGTACCTGGACCCTGGGACCCCTCTCAACTCCTGGCTCTTGACGTCCTGCTAGCCTATTGAACTGCGTTGTTGATTGCAGTTTGCACCCGCCGCGGGCTTTGGCTGCGTGCCTGGGCTGCTGCTGGAGAAGCTGAATTGCAGCCCGCACCCCCGCCCCCGGCGCCCCCACCCACCGTCTTTGCAGCGCCTCCTGCTGGAGAAACCGTGTCTCGCAGCGAGTTTGAAATGTGTGTGTGTGTGTGGGTGGGGGGGCTCCCTAAGAGAAAACCGATTCAGCTCAACATAGCTAGTGCAATTTGAGGCGCTCGTGGGCTCTCGCGTGCACCCTGTGCTCATTTTTCGGAATCGTAGCAGTTCTTGGTTTGGAACAGCGTGACATGGTATTTTGGTGTGACGCCCTAGCTCACACAGAACCTCCAGAGCTAAGCACAAAGTCTGGCACATAGTTGGTGTTCAGAAATTATCTTCTGATGTGCTCCTGGTAGTAGGGAACACAGATGTAAATGATCTTCCGATAGTAGGGGACACATTTGGAGTATTTACAGAGAAAATGACAGACGATCTGCTTCTGAATAATCTAGAGTGTGTGATAATATTTTTCATGTGTTACTACTTGTTGAAGTTGGGTGATGGGTACATGGTGTTTATTACGTTTTCCCTCTACTTTCTATGTAAACACACTTGTGAGATTTTCCATTAAAACAACTTTAAGAATAGAATTAGCATAATGCAAAAAAATAATTTCTTCCTTCTTATTTCTCCCTTTCGGAAAATTTTGTAGATTTAGTGAAAAGTTGGGGAAGAAAGGGCAGAGGTTAAGACAAGTATATAAATGACTAGAATACAAAGCAGTAAAAGGTACACCATACTGTGTGGATTCAGGAAGCAGTGAGAAGACTGATCTGGGGGTTAAGGGCTGGGTTCTGTACCAAGGTTGCCTTTGTAATGGATGGGCCTTAAAGTGAAGATGGAAAGGATTTTGCGAATTCAGAGAGGTCACTTCTGGGAAGGGGAAAATAGTAACAAAATAAGTGGAAATTTAACAAAGTAAGTGGAAATTTTAATTGGTAAAGACTAATTCTTGGGGGCTTTAGTGAATGTCAAATGAAATAATGTGATGAAACTGCTCTGAGAAATATATGATATAAAGCATATAGATGTCTCTATGATGATATAAATTACTCATTGATAATGGCAAAAAGTCTTTTCCTCAGCACTTACTTCAGGGAATATCTATACTCGTTACACCGCCCCCTGCCAATGTTCCTAAAGTCACCAACTACAGTTGCAGATTTGGAGTTTGGAGTTCTACCTGATGTACCTGATCTAAGCATTCCGTTGCTCTTCTGGGGCTCTTTTGAGATTAAGATGACCATGATTTTGTTTTAGATTTTTGTTTCCATGCAGTGTCCCAGTTGACAAAGCATTTTTTTTTCAGATTTATTTATTTATTTATACAAGCACCGGGTACAGTCAGAAGCATGGGAGGTTGAGAGAATTCACCAGAGCCAGAGTGGAGAGCAGAACAGGCAGAGTGACGAAGCACACTGCTGAGGGGAGCAGCGGGCGGCAGGAGAGGTCTGCGTGCCATGTGGGGCCCTTCTCCGGTGCCCGGGGAGCAGCCAGGGATTCAACCGGTGCTGCAGAGGCTGCGGGCAGCTTCACAACCCAGCGCTCAACCACTGCGCCACCGGGGAGGCCCTGACAGAGCATTTTCATGAAAGTCATTTAATTCACACCATTGCGGTGTAGGAGGTACCTATTATCCCTATTTTTAGAGGTGAGGTTAAGCAACTAACTAGAATCCTATAGCTAATAAGCAGAGTCATAATTTGATCTCAGATCCACTGGGGGTAAATTACTCTCAATTTATGGGCTATGCAAAGATTGGCTTGTTGAGAATTTCACTTGTTGAGAACAGTAAGATTTCAAAATATTTTGGTTTACAGAAAATTCTCAGCAGGACATTTGGGTTCAAATCCCAGCTGGAAACCATTCTAGGTGTTGGAGCTTCAGTTTCTTCTGTAGAATGCAGTTGATGATGATAGTTCATAGTCATCACCTCATAGAGTTTACAGAAAATTCTCAGCAGGACATAGCCTCAGACCAGGGTTCTGCTGGATAAATGGGATTAAGAGGAAAATGTACATTAAAAGGAAGGCACCGCTGGATTTGGGACTTGCGAAGTGAGGATAACTGTACCCTTTCACAGTGGTATTGTGAGGCTGAAATGAAATCACTGATGGAAAGTGTCCAGCATTCTGTCTGGCACATGAAAGACACTCAACACATCTGAGATTCCATCCTCCATTCCCAATATGTCACAGGATTGATGTGAAAAGGACATGGAAAATAAAACTCCTTATGGAAAAGGAGAATTCTGACTCAGGTAGTAAATGGCCAGAGCCGGGGGGCAACCTGTTGGAATCTTTCCCTTGAGGAAGGAGATAGGATACTAACAAAGCTTGTATCTACTCCCCTCCGACACCCAACACATACACCAAGGAGTTGGGAAAGGATGTCTGGAATTATTGTTCTGCCAATTCTGTTCTTCATTTCCCCCACAACTTATAAATGTTTTTTTTCTTCCTAGTTTATTTTCCCTGCGAAGGAGCTGGGAGAGTTGTTTTGCTAGGCAAATCCTGCAGGAAGCATAGTTAACAACATAGCTGCTTCTATTTACTGAGTGCTTAACCTTGGGTTAAGCATTGCCGTGGGCACTTTACATGTATTGTCTTTTGTAAGACTTAGTCTTATCACAACTCTAAGAAATAGTTGTATTCCCATTTTACATATGAGAAAGCTGGGGCCAAAGAAATTCAGTAACTAGTAGTAGAGGTACGACTTAACCTTGATCTTAAATTAGGACCTAACCACAACACATATTGCCTTAATCTATTTAATTCAAATAGAACTTGCATTGTTCCCTTGTTCTTTGTTCTGGCCTTCCCTCTCCTGCCTTCCTCACTTTCTGTGGCCTGTGGTGTAGTGTAGTGCAGTGGTTACATACTCCGTCTCTGGTGTCAATGTGCCTGGGTTCAAATCCCACCTGGAAACCATTCTAGGTGTTGGAGCTTCAGTTTCTTCTGTAGAATGCAGTTGATGATGATAGTTCATAGTCATCACCTCATAGAGTTACTGTGAGGTTCACATGAAATAATGTACAGAATGTACTGAAAATTGTGCCTGGCAAATATTAAGTGGTCATTGTTCCTAATATGGATTACATCCTGCCTGGCCCCCAGTCATATTTCCTCTCATATTTCCTCCCCAGGTTTTCTCAAAGTATGTTCATGTTTCCCTAAGGGAGAGATGAAGTAGATGAGAACACTGGCCAAGTCACCCCAAAGCAATCAATTCTAATCCTATTACACTTTCTGCATGGTATTGGGCCAGTCTTGGTCTCTCTGGGCTCTAGAACGCCTGTCTCAGAAATGGGGTGAATAAATTGCCTGTCCTGTGTAGGCAAGCAAGTTGTGAGGGAGTGGAGGTCTGAGAAAAACAATAAGTCACTGATTTGTGTATTTTCATTTATTGATCATCCTAAATGCCAAGCACTTTCAAGTCCCTTACATTTAAATCATATCACACAAAGTAGTTGCTATTATTATTATTCTGATTTTTAACAGATGGCAAAACTGAGATCTAGAAAGTTTGAGTAACTCGCTTAAGGTTAAATTGCTTGTATGTGGTGGGGCTGAAATTCAGACTTGGAGAGTGGCTCCAGAGACTATGCTTTCGATCATCACACTACTCCAAAGTGTGGGGAACTTGTTCGAAAGAGAAAGTATTATGACATGACCCAATTTTCTCTGGATAAGAAAAACCCATGTTAAAAGAGCAGTCTTTTTTTCCCTTTTTCTTTAATATCCTAGGTGATCTGTAACTAGATTTTCCAAAAAAATCTATCTTCCCCAATCCCCACCCCCAATTCTAGGGCCCAAAGAGGAAAGGAAATTGCTTTGGTTGGGACTAGTCCCCCATCTTACCTGTCTGGTCAGTCTCCTGCAGTGACAGTGAGCCACAAGTATCCTTTGTTTCTGCTGTCATTCTCCTGTGGGCCCACCTGTAATGGGGGTGGGTAATGGACCATTTATTCTGGCTGTAACTTGCCATTAGTCGGCAGGTGATGAAATATTTGTGAAAAGATCTGTTAGTTCTCTGAGAGGAATGGGACACCATGGAATGTGACTCTAACGCTGGCAACTGGGTTGCTTCTCAACCTGATGTTTGTGACTCTGAATGGGAGTATCAGTGGTGGCTGTTGGTGTTTGGGTGGGTGTTGGGGAAGAAGTTTGGGCAGAGACTACGACTGTGTTGGTTTTCCCAACAAAACATGCGCTTATGTTTCTATTTTTCTGTAACAGCAAGAGTTGTGGGTTGTGTGTTGAAAGTGTGAAAAAGAAACTTCTCTGAAGAGGAAATGCAAATGGCCAACAGACATATGAAAAAATGTTCAACATCACTTGTCATCAGGGAAATGCAAATCAAAACTACCATGAGATACCATCTCACACCAGTGAGAATGGCACATATTAAAAAAACTAGCAACAACAAATGTTGGCGAGGGTGTGGAGAAAAAGGAACTCTTCTGCACTGTTGGTGGGAGTGCAAACTGGTCCAACCACTATGGAGAGCTGTGTGGAGATTTCTGGACCTACTAAACATAGAGCTTCCATATGATCCAGCAATTCCACTCCTAGGTATTTACCCAAAGGACACAGAAACATCAATTCCAAAGAGCACCTGCACCCCTATGTTTATACCAGCACTATTTACAATAGCTAAGCTTTGGAAACAGCCCAAATGCCCAAAAATAGATGACTGCATCAAGAAGATGTGGTACATATATACCATGGAATATTACTCAGCATTCAAAAAAGATAAACACATGCAATTTGCAGCAACATGGATGGCGCTGGAAGGGATCATGCTCGGTGAAATAAGCCAAAAAGAAAAAGAAAAATACCGGATGGTCTCACTCATAGCAGGAATCTAGAAAACTTAAATAAGGGACCAGGAAAATGAATAACTATAAGAAAGTGAAAATCAAAATCAACAAAAAACTATGAACCAGAGACACTTTTTGGGGGGTGGGGGGCGGGAGGGGAAGGATTGGGGTCAGAATGGGGCGTTTGCAATTGTATGGGGGAATATAAAAATAAAATTTATTATTTAAAAAAAAAAGAAAGTGTGAATAAATAGAGGCAGTCCCCACAAAACTGAGTTCATTTGAACCCAGTTCACAAAAAATGAAAATCACTTCATTTTTTCTTAAGCCTGAGATGATTATTTTAGTTCCACAGCCTTATTGCAGGGAAGTCAGTTGTGGCACTCCTCTGAGGTACCAGTTTCCTCAAAGCCTTGCTCCAAGGTGGCCTTATAATGAAGGGGGAACAGCAGGGTCTTGAAGTCAGTTCTTTGTTTCCTGGTTATCGTGTCAGATTAGCAAGACCTCCTCTCTGCTTTGCTTCCCTCTCTAAAATCTCCAGACTTCATCCTGTTTCTTTTGAGGGGCTGAATCTTGTAAGTTACTCTCTGAATTCTGGAAATACAGCCTTATTCACTGTGTTTCAAGTTACAGAGAGCAAAGGTTCTGGTCTGCTTTCAGAGCTGCTGGTGCCACAGACTTCCCTAAGGATAGGCTATATAAAACTCTTGGCAAAGGGAAAGACATGCTGAAGGGCACAAGGGGTGAAACAGACTTAGCAAGGAAGTTTAACTCATAGTCAGTAGTCACCTGAGAAAGTCACAAAGGAAGATGTGTACATTCTGATGGTGGTGGATTGGGTTCCTGGTTCTCACTGAACTTACTGTCTGGGGCTTTGACCAAATGAGTTTTCGTCTGCGTGCCTCAGTTTTCCTAACTCGGAAGAGAGGGGGTGTTGGACTAGACCAGTCATCTCAACATTTTGTTTTTAACTGTAGTAACCCTAATTATAGAGAGTAAAATAAAATCTCCAGCACAGGTAGGGGAGAAGGGTGGTTGGGGTAACCTAAAGTGGCCTAGTGCAAGTTCTGAGTATCTTTAAGGTTTCATGTTTTAACCTAAAAATGCTTGAAAAGTTTGCATACTCTTCCATGATATAGTCATGTATTAATGTAGAAATGTTTTAAATTTCTTGTACTTGAGTAAAATTGACACCTAAGAAAGCATGCCAGTTAATCCTGTGGCTTTGTGGACTCCCTTGGCACACTGCCATGGACCCCCTGGGGTATGCATACCCAGTTTAAAGGTTTGGAAGTAGATGATTAAGATTCCTTTCCGTGCTAAAATTCTGTGGTTCAATGATCTGGAAATACCTGTGGTGTCTTCGGTAGCTGCTCCTGAGGATGCTGGAGGTTTTTTTTTTTTTTTCATATAAAATAACTATTTAGTTTGGATGGCTTTTTTTATGTATATGTATGAACATTACATTCTGTCCAGTTATGCAAAAAGAATGAATACCCGTGATTTTGTTTCTAGAGCAAATATATCAAGTGTGTCTTTGCTGAATTCCAACTACAGGTTCAGGCTTACGTTAGTGTTCAGATCAAGGAGGATTATTTATTTCGTTATGTTTCTTGAGATAACATTTATTTACAAAACTATATGTTTTAGGGTTATAGGTTCATACCTCTACAAATGTATATTATCACACCATGTCCACCACCAAAGTCTGATTAATTCTCCACCATAATCTATTGGGCTCCCTTCCCACTTTGCTCCATAGTACCCACTGTCCTCCTCTGTTAGTCTCTGTTCAACACTCAGATTTCTGCAATATTTTGTATTGCTTTTGTCTGTTCTTTTTCTTTGCTTTGCTTAGTCTGCAGATGAGTAAAATAACCTGGCATTTGTTTTCTCCTGATTTATCTCACTTACCATAATCCCACTGGTTCCATCCACATGTTCACAAAAGGCAAGCTCTTTTTTTTTACAGAAGAGTAGTATTCCATTGTGTACATAAACACCACATCTTCTTTACTCATCTGTCATTGGGCATTGAGGGTGTTTTCATACCTTGGGCGTTGTAAATGGTCCTGCAATGAATATAGGAGTGCCTTTGTCTCTTCAAATTAGTGTTTTCATATTTTTCAGGTAGACCTAGAAGAGGGATTGCTGAATCATATAATATATATGTTTTTCATGTTTTGACAAACCTCCATATTGTTTTCCATAGCGCCTTGACCAGTTTGCATTCCCACCAACAGAGTACAAGGGTTCCTTTTTCTTCAGACCCTCACCAACACTTGTTTCTTATCTTTCTGATATAGGCCATTCTCATAGGTGTGAGGTGGTATTTGATTGTGGTTTTGATTTGCATTTCCCTTATAATAAATGAGTATTTTTTCATGAGCTTCTTGGCCATCTGCATGCCTCCTTTGGAGAATATCTAGCTCTTCTGCACATTTTTTGATTGGGTTATTTGTTTTCTTTTTGTTGAGTTGTATTTGTTGTTTGTATATTTTGGATATTAGCCCCTGTGAGATGTATGATATGGAAGTATTTTCTCCTTCTGTATTGTCTTTTTTTTTAATGATAGTTTTTTTCACTGTGCAGAAGATTTTTGCTTTGATGTAGTTCCATTCATTTATTTTTGCTTTTGTTTCCCTTGCTATTGGAATAGAGTTCCCAAAGAAATATCTGAAACCAATATCTGTGTTTTCTTTCATGTGTTTTATGAATTCAGATCTTGCATCCAAGTCTTTGATCTACTTTTTAAAAAAAATATTTTTTCTTTGTTTTATTTTTCTTTGATCCATTTTGAATTAATTTTTTGTGTAAGGTGTGAGATAATGGTCCAGTTTCATTCTTTTGCGTGTGGCTTATGCGTGTGTCAAGTTTTACCAGCACTACATACTGAAGAGGCTTTCTTTGCTCCAGTGTATATTATTGGCCACTTTGTCATGGATTAACTATTCATATATGTATGGGTCTATCTCTATTCCATTTGTCTGTGTGTCTGCTTTTGTTCCAGTAACATGCTGTTTTAATTATCATTGCTTTGTAGCATAATTTCAATTTTGGAATTGTAATACCACCATACTACCTCTTTTTGTAAGGATTGCTGTGGCTATTCAGGATTTTTTGTGGTTCCATACGAATTTCAGTATTTGTTCTGTTTCTTTGAAGAATGCCATTGAAATTTTGATAGGGATCGGTTGAATCTATATATTCATTTGGGTAAGATGTCCATTTTGACAATCTTGATTTTTCTAATCCATGAACAGGGAATGTTTTTTCATTTCTTTTTTTTTGTTTGTTTGTTTGTTTGGGTCATTCACTTCCTTTGTTAGGTTTACTCATACATATTTAATTGTGCTGGGTGTAATTGTGAATGGAATCATTTAAAAATTTTTTCTTCTTCTCTTTCATTGTGAAATGAAGACAATTTATTTTTATATATTGATTCTATAACCTGCCACTTTGCTGAACTGATTTGTTTCAGTTAGTTTTTAGTAAAGTCTTTAGGGTTCTCTGTGTCATTTCATCTGCAAATAATGATATTTACTTCTTATCCAATTAGGATTCCTTTTATATCCTTCTCTTTCCTAATTGCTTTACCTAGGACTTCCAGTTATACATTGAATAGTAGTGGTGAAAGTAGACATCCTTGACTTGTACCAGATCTTTGTGGAAAAGCTTTTAGGTTTTTGTCATTGACACTAGTGTTACCTGTGTATTTGTCATATATGGTACTTATTATGTTCAGATATGTTCCTTTTATACCCATTTTTTGAGGGTTTTCATCATAAATGGATGTTATACCTTATCAAATGTTTTCTTGGCATCTATTGATATGATCATGTGGTTTTTATGTTTCTTTTTATTGATAAAGTGAATCATGTTGATTGATTTTTGGATGTTGAACCACCCTTGTGTTGCTTATATAAATCCCACCTGGTCATAGTTTATAATTCTTTGAATGCAGTGTTGGATTCAGTTTGCTAAGATTTTATTGAGGATTTTAGCATCTGTGTTCAATAGAGAGATTGGCCTATAGTTTTCTTTTTTGTATTGTCTTTGTTTGGTTTTGGTATTAGTGTCATGTTGGCCTCATACAGTGTGTTTGGAAGTATTCCTTCTTTTTTTGATTTTTTCAAAGAGTTTGAGTAGGATAGGTATTAGTTTATTTTTGAAGTTTTGGTAGAACTAATTTGTGAAGTCATCTGGTTCTGGTGTTTTTTTTGGAGAGTTTTGATTTTCTTGCTGTGATTGGTCTATTCAGGTTTTCTATTTCTTCTCCATTCAATTCTTAAATGATTGTCTAATTCTAAGTATATATCCATCTTATCTAAATTACTGGTTATTAGCATATAAATGTTCATAGTAATCTCTTATTTTCCTCTGAATTTCTGCATTATGTGTTGTGACTTCTCTTTCATTTATGATGCTATTTATTTAGGCTTTCTTCCTTATTTTTTTAGTGAGCCTAGTTACAATTTTTCTATTTTGTTTAATTTTTCAAAGAACCAGCTTTGGTTTCATTAATCTTTTGGACTATCTTTTTAATGTCTATTTTACTGATTTCTGCTCAAATTTTTATGATTTCCTATCTTCTGTTGCCTTTTGGATTTCTGTTCTTTTTCTAATTCCTTCAGATGAGAGAAAAGTTATCTGAGTTCTGTCTTGTCTCTTGATGTGGGTCTGTATTGCTATATACTTTGCTCTTATTATTGCTTTTGCTGCATCCCGTAAGTTCTGGATTGTTGTGTGTCACTGTCATTTGACTCAAGATTTTTTTTGGATTTCTTTTCTGATTTTCTCCTTAACCCAGTGGTCTTTCAGTATTGTGTTTTTCAGTTTCCATGTATTGGGTATTTCCCCTGTTTTCTTTTTGTGAATGATTTCTAGTTTGATACCTTTATGGTCAGAGATGATGTTTGGTATGACTTAAACCTTTTTGAATTTGCTGGTACTTGTCTTGTGATCCAATAGATGGTCAATCTTGGATAATGTCCCATGTGCACTTGAGAAAAATGTATATTCAGTTTTTTTTGAGTGTAGTACTTTATATATATATAGTCCATGTGGTACAATTTCTGTCAGTTGGTGTGTTCAGTGGTCAGAGTGGGGTGTTAAAGTTTTCTACTACAACTGTTTTTTTTCCAAACTCTGTTTTCAGAGTTGTAGTAATTGACTAATATATTTTGTTTCTCCTTCATTTGGCAAGAATATATTAATGAGTGTTATGTCTTTCTGATATATTCTTCCCTTAATCACTATGAAGTGTCCATCCCTATCTTTTGTTACCTTTTTGAACTGGAAATCTATTTTCTCTCATATAACTATGGCTGTTCTTTTTTCCCTTTGAGTTCCATTTGCATGTAGCATTGTTTTCCAACCTTTTACTCTGAGTATTTTTGTCTTTGGTGCTTAGGTATGTTTCCTTGAGATAGCAGAAAGTTGGGTACTGTTTCTTTTTTTTTAAGATTTAAAAAAAATTTAAATATTTTATTTTATATAATTCTTACATCTTTTTTCATCTTTGCACAATGTATGCATTTTCATTTTGGTTATATTCCCCATATAATTGCACCCCCTCTTATTTTGACTCTAGTCCTTCCTCCCCCCCCCCCCGTAGTGTGTCTCTGGTTTATAGTTGCTTGTTGATTTTGATTTTTACTTTGTATTGATTAGTCTTTTTCCTGGTCCCTTATTTAGGTTTTCAAAATTCCTGCTATGAGTGAGACCATCCGGTATTTTTCTTTTTCTTTCTGACTTATTTCGCTGAGCATGATCCCTCTAGCTCCATCCATGTTGCTGCAAACTGCATGTGTTGGGTACTGTACTGTTTCTTGATCCAACCAGATACTCTCTGTCTTTTAAATGGTGATTTTAGTCCATTTACATTTTCAGTGATTACGGATATATGAAAATCTGTTGCTGTCATTTTGTCCTTAACTTTTGTGGTTCTATCCATTACCTTATTCTGTGTGTGTTCCTCTCTTTGGTTTAGATATAAGAACGTCTTTCAATATTTCTTGGCAGGGGGTGGGGGTTATGTTTTCACACTCCTTAAGTTTCTGTTTATCTGTGACAACATTTATTTCTCCCTCATGTGTTAAAGAATTTTGCTGATAATTTTTATCTTTCAGTATGTTGATCATGTCATTACAAATTCTTTCCTTATCTATGTTTCTTCAGAGAAGTCTGATGTTTGTCTGATTGTCCTTTATATGTTAGCTGCCTCTTGGGAACTTTTCATTTCCTCTATTGCTCTTTTTTGGAAGACATTTATTTATTATTAATTTTTTTTTCTGTAGAAGAACTGGGTGTAGGCCAGAGGTGCAGGGCGCTGCTGAGAGGATTCACAAGAGGCACAGTCAAGAGCAGAAGAGGTGGATTTACTGAAATACACTGCTAAGGGGAACAGCGAGTGAGACAGGAGAGGTCTGCTGCGCCATATGTGGTTTAGCTCTCTGGCGGGGATTGAACTCAGGCCATAGAAATGATAGCATTGAGATTTAACCCCTGGGCCACCAGGGAGGCCCTATTGCTCTTTTTATATCCTAAATCTCCATGGCTTCCTTAATTAGAGCTTCAATTTCAACTTTCTGTACACTGATTTTATTTCTCAGTGTGTTTTTTCCATCTACTTCCTTAATTTTCTTTATTATGGCCACTTTGAAGTTTGTATCTAGTAGGGAGAACAGATCTTCCACATTTTTGTGATTGAGTTTGTAGTGGCAGGAGGAGCATGGAGCAGGATCTCTATGATTGGAGCAGACGGGTGAAGGAGGAGTCCTGGAGCCCTCGGTGGCTTTTCAGGCTTTCATTGAGTTTAGCAGGTACCTGGCAGGCAGGCGTGTGGGGGCCGGGTGTGGAGGGCTGGGAGGCTGGTAGGCTTGCTAACCCCCAGCACATCTTCACTCTTCCTGGGCTCTCCAGCGTTCACTCGTGGTTCTGCCCTCACTTGTTCTCTTCTCCTTCTGGCGTTCTCTTTCTCATGGTTCTGCTCTGCTGGCATCCTGTGATGCCGCCCTTATGAGCCCAGTCCCTCAGTCCAGGTGAACCCACCTACGTATGCCCACACCCCACTCCAGGTGCCCGCCATCCGGCATGCACTCAGGACGGCAGGGATCCTAATGGCGGGAGGCCAAACAAGCCTGACATCATTTACCCGAAAGCGTTCTAGGGATTTTGGTGCAGCATTCCCCTGGGGACTCAGGTTGTACTTTGTTGTGTCTATTTTTCTCCCTGTTATTTGCTTTCTGCCTTGGTGTTGGTACAGACAATAGTGGGGTTTCACTCATAGAAACTCTGCTCAACGTAGTGTGAAACTCTAAGTGTCCAACCTGTTTCAGTCTATGTTGGTCTCTGCTGTCCAAAAATAATTACTATTACTGCTATTCCAAGACTGTGTCTCAGATCTGTATTCTGCTAGTTCCTGGCTTCCAGAGCCACACCCAGCTCAGTGGAGCTGAGCTGTGTTTTTAGCTTTCTGGCTATCAGTTGGCTTTGCACAGCTGGCATTTGGAATTTGACGGGGAGCTTGTTTCCAGCTCAGGAAGCTAGTTTCTGATTGCCACTGACTGGTGATTGGTAACTGGGGTCCAGGAGAAGCTTGGTTCTCATTTCCCAAGCTGGCAGCTGGAGGCAGTGTTCCTGCAACTGGAAAACAGTAGTCAGGTGGGGCCTGGCTGGCATCACTGGTAGAAGGGGACTAAGAGTTGCCTGGCTGTTGGTCATGGAGCTGAGGATCAATATAGGGCTCCTATATTAGAGGGTGAAAGCTATATGGCTCCTGCAGTGGAACATTGTAGCTCTACAGTTAGAGGCTGTTTTGGGTTCCGCTTGAAGACAATGGCCTCCTGGGGTGACACTCTGTCATTCTGAAGACCATAGGCTGGTCTAGTCTAACTGTGCACCCATGGTGGTCTCTGATGGTGGAGCTGTCCTTCACATATAGGGCCTGGGTGGAACTCACTGCATGCTCACAGTCACCTCTGGGATCAGGGTTGGCACTCCACTGACTGTGGACAGCAGTCTCTGGGACCAGCGCTAGCACCCTGAAGACTGTGGCCTGGGTGAATCTTGCTGAACACCTGCAAGGCTGACTGGACTGGGTCCTCAGCCTCTGACAATGGCCTCTGGGAGCAGACATTGCTGCTCCAAAGTTTGGGAGTTGGGCTGGGTTCGCAGGCTTCCATTCTAGCTACGGAGCGTGGGGTTTTTCCTCTCTTATGGCTGGGGGCTGGGTTGGGCACTGGGGGTGGTCAGGCTCTGGTTTCTGATAGGAGGCAATGGGAGCAAGGGACTGATGGCCGGTGTCTATTGGTTGGGGAACCAAAGGTTTGGTTTCCTCAGCTGGTGGTCTGGGCATCGTCCAAATCCTGCTCCTGTTGTCTTGACTGGCCAGTGGACAGCCCCTGGATGTGGCCAGACTAACAGTGGGTCTTCTGGTATGGCTGACAGCCAAGCTAGGGCTCCCCTCCTCTGGATGCTGTAGGGTAAGTGATTATCAGGCTTTTCTGCCCTCCCACTATTAGGTTTATATGGATCTATGGTCCTGAATGCATGCCTGATGGTGGGCACCTGGAGTGGGGTGTGGGCTTACGTACGTAGGTGGGTACACCTGGGCTGAGACTGGACTTATAAGGGTGGCGTCATGGAAATGGAACCAGCAGGAAGAGAACCAGCGGAGACAAAGAGTAGAAGAGGAGAACAAGGAAGAGCAACAGAACGAGAGAAGGCTGGAGAGCCCAGAGAGTGAAGACTTGCTGGGGACTGGGTGGTCTGCCAGCCTCCCGGTCCCCCTGGCCCCCCTGCCTGCCGTGTACCTGGTAAAACCCCAATAAAAGCCTGGAAAAGTCACCGAGAGCTCCAGGACTCTCCTTTACCCCGTCTGCTCGGGTCATAGAGATACTGCTCTGTGCCTTGCTGGCCCTACAGATGCTTTTCCAGGTGTACTCTGTCTTATACTAGGGTGTCTATAGCTCCTTTCCACAGCATCAGAGCCAAGGATAAAGAGGCAAATCTTCATCCTCATTTTGTTGCCATCTTGATGGGAGTTGCTAGCTATTGGAATTTTGATAGTGATTATTTTATTTATTAAAAATTATTTATTTTTCTGGGCCTCCCCTGGTGGCGCAGGCGGTTGAGCTAGGCGCTGTGAAGCTGTCCGCAGCCTCTACAGCACTGGTTCGATCCCGGCCGGCCAGCGAGGGTCCCACATGGTGCGGCAGACCTCTCCTGTCTCACCCGCTGCTCCCCTCAGCAGTGCATTTCATCCGTTTGCCTGTTCTGTTCCCTGCTCTGTCTCTGGCGAATCCTCTCACCCTTCCGTGCATCTGGCCTGTACCCCAGTTCTTGTATAAATAAATAAATATTAAAAAAAATATTTTCTTACATTATTTTCAATTTTTAGACAAGTATCATCCCCGTAGTTCTCCTACGACCATAGCACCCGTGATCCATCTCCCCTGTTCCCTGTTTGCTCTTCTCTCCACTTTTTGACCCTCTCCTTTCTTCTTCCCTTGCTATATATCTCAGATCTATGGTCAGCTTGCAAGTTTTGCCTTTTTCTTGACCCTTTGTTTGGTTTCTCTATATTCCATGTATAAGTGAAGCCATTTGATATTTAGCTTTTTCCTTCTGATTTATTTTGCTTAGCATAATCCCTTCCAGCTCCATCCATGTGCTGTGAATGGCATGATTTTGTTTTTTTTTTTTGATTGCTGAATAATATTTCATTGTGTATATGTATCACATCTTCTTGATCCAGTCATCTATTTTGGGACATTTGGGTTGTTTCCATAGCTTACCTATTGTAAATAGTGCTGCAATAAACATAGGGGTGCAGGTTTCCTTTCGAATTTGTGTTTTAGTGTTCTTTAGGTAGATTCCTAGCAGTGGAATTGCTGGGTCATATGGCAGATGCATTTTTAGCCTTTTGAGGAACCTCCACACAGCTTTCCATAGGCTGGACTAGTCTACATTCCCACCAGCAGTGTAAGAGGGATCATTTTTCACCACATCCTTGCCAGCTTTTGCTGATAGTGATTGTTTTATTTTTGAGTTTTTATATTATATATATATTTTTTACATCATTCTTCCTTTTTATAGTGTTTGCTTTCTTCTCTCAGATGAGTCCCCGTAAAATTCCCACCACCAATTCACCAGTGCACCATCACCATAGTCCCTTGTGCTCTTCCCTCCCCTGTTTTGACCTCTGCTCCCTGCAAAGAAGTGATTGTTTTAAATATGCAAGTTGCTTAGGGTAAAATTGCCATTTTAACAATGTTAATTCTTCAAATCCATGGGCACGTGACATTTCCATTTCCTCGTGCCTTCTTTATTGCTTTTAATAACATCTTGTGGTTTTTGTTGTATAGGTCTTTTAACTCCTTTGTTGATGCCTAGATACTTAAGTTTTTTTAAATTAAAATTTCATTCATTTACATGCTTATATAACTTTGGGGTTACGATATTACTCCTCCGTATATGCATATGCTTCACTCCTTCTCCACAAACCTACTGTGCCAATGCCATGGCTTCTTCTTCACTTCCTTCCCCATTCTCATCCTTCCTTCCCTCCGTTCCTTCTGGGAACCAGCATATTTTTTCATTAAATCTAACATTAATATTTGCTGCATTTTTTTTGTTCTTTATATTCCACAGACAAGTTGAACCATCCAATATATGTCTTCTTTCTGACTTAGCATAAGTGTCCTCAAGGTCTGTCCAGTTTGTCACAAAAGCCGCTATTTCAGGGCCTCCCCTGGTGGTGCAGTGGTTGAGCGCTGGGTTGTGGCGAGGCTACCTGCAGCCTCTGCAGTGCCATTTCGATCCCTGGCCACCGGCAAGGGTCCCCCCCCCAAAAAAAGCCACTATTTCAAAATCTTTTTAAAATAGCTGAATAGGGGCCTCTCTGGTGGTGCAAGGGTTAAATTTGGTCCCCAGCCAGGGAGCTAACCCACATGGCGCAGCAGACCTCTCCTGTCTTGCCTGCTGCTCCTCTCAGCAGTGTATTTCAGTCAGTCTGCCTGTTCTGTTCCCCACTGTGTCTCCGGTGAATCCTCTCACCTCCGGCACCCCTAGCCTACACCCCAGTTCTTATATGCATAAATAAAAATAAATCTTTTAAAAACATAAAACAGCTGAATATTATTCCATTGAGTATATATTCCACAATTTCTTTATCTAGTCATCTGTTACTGAACACTTCATGTTTGTTCCATGACTTGACATTTATGGACTGGAGTGCTGGTATGAACATAGGAGTACTTACATCTTTTTCTATTCAAGTTTTCATATTTTCTGGGTGAATACCAGGAAGAGGTATTGCTGGGTTATATGGGATTTCCATTTTTTCTTTTTAAAGGTATATCCATACCGTTTTCTATAAAGGTTGCACCAAATTGAACTCCCACCAACAGTGAATGAGTTTTCTGGTTTTTTTAAAAAGAATTTATTTTATTTATTTATGCATACAAGAACTGGGGTGTAGGCCAGAGGTGCTGGGGGGAGGGGCTGGTGAGAGGACTCACCAGAGACAGAGTGGGGAGCAGAACAGGCAGTTCTACTGAAATACACTGCTGAGGGGAGCAGTGGGTGAGACAGGAGAGGTCTGCTGCACCATGTGGGTTAGTTCCCTGGTGGGGGATCGAACTCATGCTGCAGTTGCTGGTGATAGCTTGCTAGCTCTGAGATTTTAATCCCTGTACCGCCAGGGAGGCCTTGGATGAGTTTTCTGTTTTTTTCACCTCTTCACCAACATTTGTTGTTTCCATTCCTCTGACTATGGGCCATTCTCACAGGGGAGAGGTAATACCTCATTATGGTCTTTATTTTCATCTCCCTTAAAATAAGTAACGTTGAACAATTTTTCATGTGCCTGTAAGCTATCTCAATGTATTCTTTAGAAAAGCATCCATTTAGTTCTTTTGCCCATTTATTGATTAAGTTGTCCTTTTTTTGGTTATTGTTTTCATTGCATTGCATAAGTACTTTATATATTTTGGAAATTAACCCCTTGTCAGATATGTGAGGTGGAAATAACTCCTCTTTTTTTTTATGTATGTATTTATTTATTTATACAAGAACTGTGGTACAGGCCAGATTCGCGGGAGGGTGAGAGGATTCACCAGAGACAAAGCGGGGAACGGAACAGGCAGGCTAACAAAACACACTGCTGAGGGGAGCAGCGGGCAAGACAGGAGAGATCTGCAGTGCCATGTGGGACCCTCGCCGGCCGGCCAGTTGGTATCGAACCAGCGCTGCAGAGGCTGTGGACAGCTTCACAGCTCTGTGCTCAACTGCCTGCGCCACCATGGGAGGCCTGGAAATAATTCCGCTTAATCTGTAAATTGTCTTCTTGTTTTTGTGATGGTTACTTTTGAGGCACAAAATTTTATTTGGGATAGTCCCATTTTTTTGGGGGGGGTTTGTTTTCTCTGCTCTTAGAGTTGCACCCCAAATACATCATTGAAGTAAATGTCATGTAGTATATCAGCTATGCTTTCTTTTAAGTATTTTGTGGTTTCAGTTCTTATATCCAGTTTTTTTTTTAATGAATGCCATGCCATTATTTTACATCCTTGCTTGTTTTTTCACAATATAGATTTTCTCCTGTCAGATGTGGTCAACATAGTTTTAGCACAACCAACACCTGTAGTTCTCTACTATAGTCCATTGTTCTCTCCTCTTCTCCACGCACATTCCCCCCTCTTATACTTGCCCCTGCCCTCCGGGATGTTTCAGCCCTATGGTCAGATTTCATGGGTCGGTTTTAAGTTTGTCTTTGATCCTTTGTTTGGTTTATCTATATTCCACATATAAATGAAACCATCTGATATTTATCTTCTTTTTCTGGCTCACTTCATTTAGGATAATCCCTTCCAGTTCTATCCATGAGTTTATCTTTTTTGATTGCTGGGTAGTGTGTATGTATGTATGTGTGTGTTTGTATATATATATATATATATATATATTATATATATATATATATATATATATATATATATGCCACCTTTTCTTGATCCACTCATCTGTTTGGGGGCAATTAGGTTATTTCCATATCTTGGCTATTGTAAATAGTGCTGCAATAAATACAGGAGTGTTTTTTTTTTTTTTCCCAAAATAGTGTTTTTGCGTTCATTAGATAGATACCCAGGAGTAGAATTGCTGGGTCAATATGGCAGATTGATTTTTAGTATTTTAACTTCCACTCTTCCTTCCATAGTGACTGGACCAGTTTACATTCCCACCAAAAGAGTAAGAGGGTTCCTTTTCCCCCACATCCTTGCCAGTACTTTTTTCTGTTTTCTTTTTTTGATATGACTGATTTTCATATATTTTGCTTTGTTTTCCTTGCTGCTGGAGATGACTGCAAAGATATTTCTGAAGTTTATGTCATGGAGTGTTTTCTTCTATTTTTATGGGTTCAGGTCTTATATTCAAGTCTTTTATGCATTATGCATTGATTTTTATGTACAGTGTGGCATGGCGGTCTACTTTCATCCCTTTGCATGTGGCAGTCCAATTTTCCCAGCACCATTTGTTGAGACTTTCTTTGTTCCAGTGTATGTTCTTTGCCTTTTGTCATAAATTAATTGTCTTTATATGTGTGGTTTTATTTCTGGGCTCTCAACTGTATCCCATTCATCAGTGCTTTTGTTCCAGTACTATGCTATTTTAATTACTATAGCTTTACAGTATAATTTGTGTTCATTTTCCCCATTTCAGTCAGGAGGACTTTGACTATTCAGGGCCTTTTCTGGTCTAAGATGAATTTCAGTACTCTGTTCTATTTCTTTGAAGAATGGTGTTGTGATTGTTATAGGGATTGCATTGAATCTGTAAATTGTTTTGGTTAGGATGGCCATTTTATTATTTTTATTTTTTTATAATTTAAATATTTTAGATAATTCTTACATCTTTTTTCATCTTTGCACAATGTATGCATTTTCATTTTGGTTATAATCCCCATAAAATTGCACCCCCCCCCTTATTTAGACTCTAGTCCTTCCATTCCCCATCCCTCCCTCCCCATTGTTGATAGTGGTGTGTTGAAGTCTCCTACTACATATGTGTTTTCTCTGATGTCTGTTTTCAAAGATGATAATAGTTGTCTGATATATTTTGGTGCCCCTTCATTTGGTGAGTATATGTTAATGAGTGTTATTTCTTCTTGAAGTATTGTCCCCTTGATCATAATGTAGTGACCATTGGGGTCTCTTTTTACCTTTTTGAGTTTGAAATCTGTTTTATCTGATATAAGTATAGGTGTTGACTATGTCCCTCCACTCTCTCCTTGCCCGTAGTGTTTCTTCAGAGAAGTCTGATGTCAGCCTGATTGGTTTTCCTTTGAATGTTATCTGTTTCTTTCCTCTTGTCAGCTTCATTATTTTTTCCTTGTCTTGGATTCTTGGGAGCTTTACTATTATGTGTCTTGCTGTATTTTTCCTTTCATCATGGAAGTTTGGTGTTCCTCTTGCTCCTTGTATGTCTATTTTCAGCTCCTTCATGTTTGGGAAGTTCTCTTCAATTATTTCCTCAAATATTTTCTCTGTTCCTACGTCTCTCTCCTCTCCTTCTGGGATTCTTATAATTCTTATATTTCCTTTTTTCATGGAGTCAGATAGTTCCCGAAGTCTTTCTTTGGTCTTTTTCCTTTGTACTTCTCCTTCCTTTTCTGTTTTGGTTCTTTTTATTTGTGTCTTCAAGAGTACTTATTCATTCTTCCATTTCATCTATTCTGCTTTCATTGTTTTTCCCAGAGTTCTTTAGTGCCTCCATTAATTCTTTGATCTCCTGCATTTCTTTTACTTCCCTCTTTAGGGACTCAATTTCATTCTTCTGATCGTTATGTTTTTTCCCATGTCATTTTTTACTTCCTTCAGATTTTTAATCATGGCAATTTTAAATTCTCTTTCCGGAAGGCTCAGAAGTTCTTCCAAGTCACTGTCATTGCAATCTGGTGGGTGGTTTTCTTTTTGTGGTGTGTCTGTTTCCTGAGGAGTTGCTAGGTTGCATGTAGTTTTTCTTCTCCCTGCTGCCTGTTTTCTAATTTGCCATATGCTTTGGGACACTGTGTTGCGGGTACTGGCCAGCATCTTTTTGGTGTGCTCTTTGTGGGGTTTCGGAAACTGGCGGTCCAAACGAGTCAAATACTGTTATACCAGAAGTCTAGTGAGGCAGTGGTGCTTTGAGTATGTTAATGGTCGCTGTCACAGAATATCTCCTTTCTGTGTTTAATTACAAAGGTGTGTCTTGAAGTCCCACAAGCTTACCTGGAGGTGGGGCAGCTGGATTGCTCTCTGGGTTCCAAATCACTGGATCCCCCTCTGGGCTCCGACTTCATGCCAGGTAGGACCAGGCTTGTGGGGGCCTTCAGCTCTCCTCTGACTGCACAGGGAACCTTCTCCCTCTGGCGCCACAGGGAGCCTTCTGTCATTTTCAAGCAGTCTTTATTGAAGAAAGGTCCCTGTTCTAAAATGGCGATGCGGAGATGCACTCCCCTGTGCACCCAGTCTGCCCCAGTCGTGGGTGCCCGCTCCCGCTCTGGGCTGCTGGCAGAAGGGGCCTGGTGTGGGTGAACTTCCCAGCTCACCTCTGGCTCCGCCGGGAGTCTTCTGCTGGTTTCAAGCAATCTTTATTGAAGAATGGTCCCTGTTCTAAGATCAGGATGGCCATTTTAATGACATTGATTTTTCTGATCCATGAGCATAAAATATCTTTCCATTTTGTTGTGTCTTCTACTTCCTTTAGCAATGTTCTGTAGTTTTTCTAATAAAGGCCATTCACCTCCTTTGTTAGATTTATTTCCAGGTATTTAATTTTTTTGGTGAGACTGTAAGTGGGATGACTTTCTTGATTTCTTCCTCTTCTAATGCAGTTTGCATATAAGAAGGCAAGTGATTTTTTCTGTGTTGATTTTGTGTCCTGCCACTTTGCTGAACTGGTTTACTGTTTTAAGTTGTTTTTCCAGAGTCCTTGGGGTTCCCTGTGTATAGTATCATATTATATGCACATATTGACAGCTTTACTTGTTTCCTAATTTGGATTCCTTTGATGATTTTCCCTTGCCTGATTGCTCTAGCTAGGACTTCCAGTACTATGTTTAATAGTAGTGGTGAGAATGAGCACCCTTGTCTTGTACCAGATCTTAGAAGAAAGACTTTCTGTTTTTCTCACCCTTTCTCGCCGTTGAGAATGATACTAGCTGTGGGTGTGTCATATATGATTTTTATTATGTTAAGATATGTTCCGTTTATGCCCGGTTTTTCAAGGATTTTCTTCACAATGGACACTGAATCTGATCAAATGTTTTTTTGAGCATCTATTGATATGATTATGTGTCTTTTTCTTGATCTGGTAAATTATGTTGATTGGTTTTTGGATGTTGAGCAATCCTTGTGTTCCTGGATAAATCCCACTTGGTCATGGTATATAATCTTATTAATGCATCGTTGGATTCAGTTTGTTAAGATTTTATTGAAGATATTTGAATTTGTATTCATTTGGGAGATTGATCTTTGTTTGGTTTTGGTATTAGCATGATGCCGGCCTCATAAAATGTGTTAGGAAGAATACCTTATATATCAAATTTTTGAATGAGTTTGAGCAGGATAGTTGTAAGTTCATCTTTGAACATTTGGTAGAACTCACTTGTGAACCCATCTGGTCCTGTATTTTGGTTTTTGGAAGAGTTTTGATTACTGTTTCAATTTCCTTGCTTGTGCTTGCTTTGTTTGGTTTTCTACTACCTATTTAGTCTTGGATGATTGTTTAATTCTAAGAATCTGTCCATATAACAACAAATGTTGGCGAGGGTGTGGAGAAAAAGGAACTCTCCTGCACTGTTGGTGGGAGTGGAAACTAGTCCAACCACTATGGAGAGCTGTGTGGAGATTTCTGGACCTACTAAACATAGAGCTTCCATATGATCCAGCAATTCCACTGCTAGGTATTTACCCAAAGGACACAGAAACATCAATTCCAAAGAACACCTGCACCCCTATGTTTATAGCAGCACTGTTTACAATAGCTAAACTTTGGAAACAACCCAAATGCCCCAAAATAGATGACTGGATCAAGAAGATGTGGTACATATACCCCATGGAATATTACTCAGCATTCAAAAAAGATAAGCACATGCAATTTGCAGCAACATGGATGGCGCTGGAAGGGATCATGCTCAGCGAAATAAGCCAAAAAGAAAAAGAAAAATACCGGATGGTCTCACTCATAGCAGGAATCTAGAAAACTTAAATAAGGGACCAGGAAAATGAATAACTATAAGAAAGTGAAAATCAGAATCAACAAAAAACTATGAAACAGAGACACTTTTTGGGGGGTGGGGGGCAGGAGGGGAAGGATTGGGATCAGAAAGGGGGGGTTGCAATTGTATGGGGAATATAAAAATAAAATTTATTATTTAAAAAAAAAAGAAAAGTCCAATCCAGGAAAAACTAACTCACTGGTACACATTTTGGTATAATGGGTATAAGGAGACTTAGGTACACATATGCCATGGATGGGCAACAGAAAAGGCAAGTAATTGTAACAGATGACAACAGTCTCAAAATCCTAGTTCTATTTTCAGTTGTATTTGACTGTCATATATACTTGACAAGCTAATTGAAATTTTTTTTTGTCATTTGAGGTAATTAGAAGACTACTCTGATGAACTGAATAAGGAATAGTAGTCATCTAGATAGCCAATTTTAAGTTCCCAGTCAATTGGAAGTAAGTCATTAATAATCCTATAAGAAGTCAAGAGAACTGAAAACTTCTGTCACTTAAGACAAACTTTTAGAATCACACCTTAACTGAATATGCACCACTCAACAAATGTGGTATAATTACATTTGGACAGATGGATTTTGTCCTCCAGAGCTAACTTTTTAATGACAAAGCACCATTTAATAATGCACTCAATTCTTTCTATTGCTTCTCTTTCTTTCCTTGCCAAGGAAACCCTATAGCTCAAAGAATCCCTTAATTTATTTTCATGCCTAAACTCAGCACTTCAAATACATTTCCACACATTCATATTAGCATTTCAATTTAAATTTACAGTATAAAAAAAAAAGAATCTGTCCATATATTCTAGGCTGCTGAATTTGTTTCCATATAAATGTTTATGGTAATCTCTTATTCTCTGATTTTTTTACCATGTCTGTTGTAACTTCTCCTTAATTTTTTAACACATTTATTTGAATTTTCTTCCTCTCTTTCCTTAGTGAGCCCAGGTAAAGTGATATTGACTTTGAAGTCCCTGTACACAGCTTGTGTACAAAATGTTTGATTTTGTATCTTGTCACATTATGGTTTTCATTCTTTCTAGTAGATTTTTTTGGTAACATCTTTTGGGTTTCTGTATTATCATATCATCAACAAGCAGTAATAATTTCACTTCTCCTTTTTCCATTTTGGATTCTTTTTTTGTCTTTTTCTGTTTAGTTGTTCCAACTAGAAATTCCAAAGCTATGTTGAACAGTAGGGTGATAATGGACATCCTTGTCTTACTGGAAATTATTTCATGTTTTCACTATTGAGCATGATGTTGGTTCTGATTTGTCTTATATGACTTTAATTATGTTTAGATAAGTTCATTTTATTACTATTGAGCTTTTATCATAAATAGATATTAAATCTTGTCAACAGCTTTTTTGTCATCTATTGAAATAATAATGTGCTTTTTATCTTCCTTTTTGTTGATCTGGTGGATGACATTTATTGATTTGCATATGTTGAATCATCCTTGCTTTACAAGGATGAAGTCTACTTAATCATGGTGAATGATTCTCTTAGCATGTTGCTGTATTTGTTTTGCTAGGATTTTGTTGAGGAATTTTGCACCTATGTTCAGCAGTGTATTGACCTGTAGTTTTCTTGTTTTGTAATATCCTTGTTTGGTTTTGAGATCAGGGTAATATTGGCCTTATAGACTGTGTTAGAGAGCTTTCCACCTTCAATTTTTTTGGAGAATTTGAGGATAGGTATTATGTCATCTTTGAAATTTTGGTAGAAGCCATCTGATCCTGGGCTTTTGTCCTTTCCAAAACTTTTTATTACTCTTTCCATTTCTGTGCTAGTGATTGGAATGTCTTTTTCATACTGCTTCAGTCTTGGAAGGTTAGAAGAATCTAAAAATTTGTCCATTTCTTCTAGCTTTTCCAGTTAGTTTGAGTAGAGACATTTATAGTAGATTCTTATGATCCTTTGTATTTATTGGCACCTGTTTTAACTTTACCTCTTTCATTTCATTTCTATTTATTTGGTTTTCTCTTTTCCTTTCTTAGTAAAGCTAGCTAAAGGTTTGTCGATTTTATTCCAGCTCGTGGTTTCACTGATCTTTTAGAGTGTCTTTTTGTTTTCTGTTTCATTTATTTCTGCTCTAATTTTTATTCATTCCTTCCTTCAACTGATATTCAGATTTGTTCTTCTTTCTCTAGTTATTTTAGCTCCAGAGTTAGATTGTTTATTTGAGCTAGTTCTTTATTTTATGTGGGGCTGTAGTGCTATGAATTTCCCTCTGAGTATCACTTTTAGAACATCAAATAAGATCTGATAGCTTGTTGCCCCATTTTCTTTAGTCTCCTGATGCTTTTTTTTAATTTGATGAAAACATTGTTGGCAAATGCTTTTGCTCAGATCCATTTTGAACTGGTCCAAGAATTTTGCCACTAGCAATGCAATATGAATGCCTCCGGATAATTTTAAATATCTCCAATGATTTCTTCATTGTTCCAGGTGTTGTTCTGAATCATATATTTCAGTCTCCACATGTTTTGATATTTTCTTGGATTCTTTTGGGTGTTAATTTCTAGCTTTATACCATTGTGATCTGAGAAGATGCTTAATATAATTTATTTTTTCTATATTTTCTGAGATGTATTTAGTTCCCCAGCATATGTTCTGTTCTTGAGACTGTTCCATGTCCACTTGAGAAGAAAGTGTGTTCATTTATTTTGGGTGAAAGGCTTTGTGAATGTGTATTCCATTTGGTCCAACACTTTATTTAAGATCTTCATTTCCTTGTATATTTTCTGTCTGGATGTTCTATGCCTTTGTGTCAATAGTTTGTTGAAGCCTCTGACAATTATTGTATTTTTTTGTCAATTAATATGTTGTTTTAGGTCTTTTAATTATTGTTTTATATAACTAGGTGCCCTTGTGTTAAGTACATAAATATTAATGACAATTATATTTAATTGATGACTGTTCCCTTGTTCATTATGTAGTGTCTATGTTCGCCCACGATTAGCTTTTTTTGCTGAAAGTGTAGTTTATCTCATATGAAAATAGCTTTTCTCTCCTGCTTTTCTCTCTGAGTTATTGGTTTGCAAAAACTTGCTCTAATGTTTCACTTTAAGTTTGTTTATGTCTTTTAGATTTAAATGTGGTTTGTTCAAACAAAGTATAGATAGCTGAGGGCCTCCCTGGTGGCACAAGGGGTTAAGCACCGCACTATGAAAGTAGTCCGAAGCCTCGTCAGTGCAAGTTCAATCCCCAGCCAGCCAGGGAGCAATCCACATGGTGCAGCAGACCTCTCCTGGCTCGCTCGCTGCTCCCCTCAGCAGTGTATTTCAGTCAGTCTGCCTGTTCTGTTCCCCACTCTGTCTCTGGTGAATACTCTCACCCCCTGCACCTCTGGCCTATACCCCAGCTCTTGTATGCATAAATAAATAAATCTTTAAAAAAAAAAAAAACCAAAGTATAGGTAGCTAAAATTATAAACCAATTTGTCATTCTGTGCTTTTTACGCAGTGAGTTCAGGTTATTCACATTTAGGGTGTTCATTGAAATATGGGGCTAATTTACTATTACTCTGTTTCTTACTTTTGGTTGCTTTATCTTACTGTTGTTTCTCTTTTCCTTTTGTTTCTCCCTGGTATTTCATTTGGATGGTTTTTCCCTAGTGAATCTCCCAATTTCTTCATTTCTTTTCCTATGTGTGTCCTCTAGATTTTTGGTTAGTGGTTACTGTGGGGTTTATACGAAACTTGCTATGTCTCAAAAATTCCTTTGAGCTCTGGTATCAACTTGCTGATATTAAATATACAGGTTCTGTCCTTTTCTTCTTTCCCTTTATTGTTTTGTATTGATTCATCATATCCTTGCTTATGTTTCTGATTTTGCGTTCCTATTGTCACTTTGCTCAGGGTTTTTGTTTCAATTTTTTCTTCTTTTGTAGAAAAACTCCTTTCAACATTTCTTGTAGGGCAGATTTGGTGGTAATAAATTCTGTTAGCTTCTCTTTGCCTGGTAAAACCTTTATTTCTCCTTCATATTTGAATGATAACTTTACAGAATAGAATGTTGTTATCTGGCACATTTTTATCTTTTAGGATTGTGAACAATATTCCACTCTCTTCTTTCCTGGAGGGTAACTGAGGGGAAATGTGAGGAAAGCCTAAATTGAGTGAATTTTGTATTATCTTTTTTCTTAAAATTACCTTTAATTTTTTGTTATCTTTGACTTTTGACATATTAGCAATGATGTGTCTTGGTGTAGATCATTTTACATTCATAAATTTGGGTGTTCTTTCTGCTTCCTGGACATCCATGCTTATTTCATTTCTTAGGTTCAGGAAATTCTTAGTTTTATTTTTTTGAATAGGGGCTCGGCGCTCGCACTCTCGTATTCTCTCTCTCTCTCCACTGACTATGGAGCAGATGTAAAAATGACATACCTGGAACTGCTGGCAACTAAATCATCACCCCCAAAATACTTGCTCTTCACACACCTGGATTCTTAGGACTTGTCTGGGTTCCTAGTCCACTGAAGAAGGGTGAATGATGCAGCTTAGTTCACCGTCTTTTTTTAAATAAGAGGATGTGACTAAGGCTGAATCCTCCTACAGGGAGTAGAAAATCCCTAGGACAAAATAAAACAACCCTGAAAAATTTATTTAAGGGAGGGAACAGAAGATAAAAAGATATCTAAATGAACTCATACATTGTCATCCAATCCAATCTGTGGTAAGATATAGGTTTATTCTAGAAGCCATTAAATGTGAATGTGTATTCCATTTGGTCCAACACTTTATTTAAGATCTTCATTTCCTTGTATATTTTCTGTCTGGATGTTCTATGCCTTTGTGTCAATAGTTTGTTGAAGCCTCTGACAATTATTGTATTTTTTTGTCAATTAATATGTTGTTTTAGGTCTTTTAATTATTGTTTTATATAACTAGGTGCCCTTGTGTTAAGTACATAAATATTAATGACAATTATATTTAATTGATGACTGTTCCCTTGTTCATTATGTAGTGTCTTGTGGGCTCATATCATTTCCTCTGGTTTTCTTTAGTTTACTGGTAAAAGTTAATTTCAAGGGAGCCTGAATAGTAGCTGCACAATACATAAAGTTCAGGGCACCCTTGAGCACAGGTGAGCTCTTAGGCCCTGCCCCCACCACCTCAGAGCAGAGCCAGAGGAACCTTTCCAAGCCCAGCTGGTGGTGGCAGAACCACCTCAGAGCATAAGCCAAGGAAGATTATGAGAGACAACTCAAGGGGAGCATAGTTGGTGGCCAAGGAATGGTTCATCATCAGGCCCGGTGGTTAGGATCAAAGGGCATCAGGTGCTTCTACAGGAGGCAGAGTCAGCATCTAGGGAGCTTGGCATCAGGCTTTAAATACTGTTTAGGTAGTGAGCTGGTATAAAGGATGCACAGTTGCAGGTGGTAAGAACACTTCCCCAATAGGTTAGAATCCCAGACAGGAAAAAATATTAATATGACTCGGATGGTTTCACTTAGAACAGGAATATAGGTGAACCCAATAAGACATCAGTGTAAAAAAAATAATAACAGTACAAAACATAACAAAGCAAAAACAAACGGTTATAAATCAGAGACATCCTGCAGGGGAGGAGGAGGGAGAGGCATCAGAGGGAGGGAGGGAGGAGCACAGGGGACTGAGGTGATGGTGCACGGGTGCATTGGTGAAGGAAACTCTATGAGGACTACACCTGAGGGGGTGGGGGCAAGCAAATATTGTTTAAAAATGAAAAATGATGGAAAAAATAAAAAAGATATTTATATGACTAACAAAAATAAGGAGCTGACAGGAGAGAAAATAGGCAGAAATCAATCAGTGCTGATTTTGTAGAAACTACTTTATTGAGATATGCAACATAGAAAACTACATATTTAATATATATAACTTGATGTTTTTGTAGATAAAGATATACCCATGAAACCATGGCCACAATCTATGCCATAAAAATATACATCACCTGCGTGTTTCCTTCCACTCTATTACATTATTATTGCTATTATTTTTGTGAGTGGGAAACTTATCACAAGATTGACCCTCTCCACAAAACTGCAAATATATAATACAGTATTGTTATATATATAGCAGTGTTTTGCACCTTAGATCTCTAGAATTTATTCATCTAATGTAATGGAGTGCTTATGTTTTAATCTCTCCAACCAGGGAGTCAACTGATAATATCTAGAAGTGAAATATGGGCATTTCACCAAAGAAGACATACACATTGCCAACAGATACTTGAAAAAAAGTTCTACATCACTTATCATTATGATAAATGCAAATTAAAACCACAATGAAATTTCATCTCACATTGGCTAAAGTGGATATTACCAAAACATCAAATGTTGGTGAAGATGTGGAGAAAAAGGAAACCTCATGCACTGCTGGTGGGAATGTACATTGGTGCAGCCACTATGGAAACAGTATGGAGTTTCCTCAGAAAATCAGAAATGGGATTACTACATGATACAATTATCTCATCTCATTTTTTGGCATTTACCCAAAGAATATGAAAACACTAGTTCCAAAAAAAATGAATGTGCCTCATGTTTACTGCAGCACTATTCACAATAGCCAAGTTATAGAAACAAATCAACTGCTTGACAATGAATGAGTGGATAAGGAATATGTGGTATAAATATACAATGGAATACTAGCCAGTTCTAAAAAAAAAAAGGTAAAATCTTGCCATTTGTAACAACCTGGATTGAAATTGAGGGGATTATGTTAAATCAAATCAGTTAGAAGGAGAAAAGAGAAATTACCATATGATTTCATTCATTTGTGGAATATAAAGAAAAAAAGCCAATGAACAAAAGGATAGAGGGGCTGACTGGTTGGTGGTGGAGGGATGGTAACTGGATATTTGGTGGTGGGCTTACTGAGATATATACAGTTTCTGAGGTGAGGTGAGAAAATACTATACAGTATTGTAAACTAATGTTACCTCAAAAAAATTGAAATATGTAAATCAAAAAGTTCTAATGGACTATAATTGCCAGAGAGGACGCAGGTGGGGTAGAGATTGCCAAGAAACCCTCCTTGCCCTTCGGTGCTGCACAATTTGGACACCTAGGTAACTATATTACATCAAATATTGAAAGATTAAGATTACAGAAACTGGAGACGAGCCAGGGCCCATTCATAAGGTATGGGACAAGAGTCTGTCACTGGAACTGAAATTATGAGATCAGAGCAGGGCCATACCCCACTTACTTGAGTCTTAGCTGGTGAGGTGTGGATGGCGATATATTTCTCTCTGATTCAAGACAGAATAAATCCCAGTATTAGGTTTGATAGAAATGTGGGGAGGTGTACCCGTCAATGGGGATCAGGTAGCCTTAGAAGGGGCATGGAACTGGAGAGTTTATCACAGTGCCATCCAAAGAAGCTCACATAGCCATAGTACTGCTCACAATGTCTGCAGCAGGAATCTGAGGCATATATTTCTTCAGTCTCCCCGACCTGCTTCCTACCAAGAAAGGAGTACAAAATTGTTCTTTCAGGGCGTTGGCTTCACTGGCTTTTGACTGTCTGGGCCTCCCTAAACCCAGGCCTTTCTTGATTAGCATCCCAGGCTTACAGTGGAAGATGAGGTCACCCTGGTGTGAGATGAGATGACAATATCATGACTTGGCTGGCCATAAAACAACTGTTTTTAAAGCTAAATTTTGTAATCTCATAGTTTACCCAAGGGGTTGTGTAATTCAAAGCAATGACCATGAATCTATTTGTAAAATTGTAACTTTCCCCTGAACCAAGTGTAGATTAGGGAGTGGCTTTTGGGTATGGGAGGGAAGGAAGGCATAGCTGAGAGACAGAAGGGGGAGGCAAGCAAGGCCCAGAGAGTTCAAGAGTGAGACCAACACTCATGGTTTCTTTTAATGTGACAGGGGTCTCCTCTCCTGCAGATATAAAAAAGTTTCGTCTTTTCAAGTGCTCTGAAGATTTTCAAAACAGAGGGTGCTTAACTTACTGAGTCCAACCTGGAAAAAATGGAGGGGGGCGAGAGAGAGAGAGAGAGAGAGAGAGAGAGAGAGAGAGAGAGAGAGAGAGAGAGAGAGAGAGAATCCCAGCAGGAATTGCTCAGCCTCCTAAACCATAACTGGGGCCAGTTGGCTGCTTGCAAGGGGCAGGATGACTTGCCCTTCAGCAAGGGTTTGGGGCTGTGCCATCCTGGGAGGCTGACAGTCTTGGAATTGGACACACAGCATTAGTGGATCTCAGGCTGTCTTTGAGTCCAAGAGTGAATTGGTAGGTGTGAAATATCAGGGTAGTGGGTTGATAAGCAGTGTTGATGTACTTACTGGATGTGGAATCAGACATATTTGGGTTTGACTTCTGGCTTTCAATACTGGCTGTGTGACCATAGGCAAAGCATTTAATCCTCTCCAGTTCTGTCTGTCCAGTTATAATATTGAAACAATAATTGAGGTAACCTGTTAGGTAACTGAGACTAAATTATGGTTTTATATACATATATAATATCTGAGGTCTCACAGTGAGTTAGTAACACTGTTACATATGCTAGGGGCTTTGTGGATCGATATTAGTGAGTTTTTTTGATTCTTTTTCATTTTGAAAATTGCTTACTATTGTGAAGTTTATTAAGGATGGAGAAAGATGAGATGGGTTACAGTGACTTTGTGGTGAAATAAGACTGTTTTGTGAACACAAGTTCTGTCCTTGCCTGACTTTTCCCCTTCTATTCGCCCATTGTTCAAAGGATTGGAGGCAAGACAGCGCAGAGCAGAAAAAGACAAAAGGGACTTGAGTACCAGGTATGTCACTTAAAGGCCGTAGAATTCCAGAGGAGTGACATTAAATCCTCTGAGCATCATTTTTCTTGAAGGTTTTATTGTTTGTTTGTTTTTTAGAATTAAAAGGGATAATGCAATGCCACATGCCTGGCACTTAAATATTTAGAGGAGTTTTTTATTCTATTAATGATTGTTCAGAGATTTTAGATTTGTAAGGATGTATGGGTTTGCTAAAGCTGTCAAAGGCTAATCGGTACCTCATGATTCCAAGGATTTGAACTGTAGCTTTTCCAGGAAGATCCACCTTGAAAGATTATGCCAATAAAAAGTCCTTCCCAGTGAAGACTCAGAACCACAAGTGTCAGGTCTCCTCACCTAACATCTAGACATGGTTTGCTACTGAGTTCAGTATTTTCCCTTCAGAATCTTTGTGCGTCTTGAGATTTTTCAGAGCTTTATGAAAGTCCTACCATTAGGGCTTCTTCTTTGATTTATTAGGAACTTAAGGTGATCTTACCTAAACAAATTTAATCATGCATAACTATTAGGTTTTACAGAAAGATTTTGGTAGTCACCAATAGTTGGAGGAAGGTAATGGGGTCAGGTACTTTCCCATGAACTTGCTGACAGTTTGGAATGAAAACAAGCAACAGACCAGAAATCTACCATATGTATAAACATTTATTTAGCAAGAAGGCACAAAACAGTCATAAAACTTGTTCTAGAAACTCAATGATAGTCTACCTCTCTATTCTTTCTGGCTCTTCTTGCACAAAAGGGTCAACTGAGGTAAATGTGATAATATTCCAGTCATAGATTCAATTAACCACTTATTGGGGTCAGGGACTGAGGATTATTTGGAAATAGCATCAAGGTCCAGCACTTTATAGGAATCAGGTTGATAGTACCACCCCTGAAGGTAGAGATTACTAGATTTTAATACTTTGTTCAAACTAAAGTATTCTAGCCTGTCCACATGCTTCAGATAGCACTGATTTCACAATAAGAGTCCATTTTTAATTTTTTAAAAAGATTTATTTATGCATACAAGAACTGGGGTACAGGCCAGAGGTGGAGGTGTGAGAGGATTCCCCAGAGACAGAGTGGGTAGCAGAACAGGAATATTGACTGAAATACACTGCTGAGGGGAGCAGCGGGCGAGTCAGGAGAGGTCTGCTGTGTCACGTGGGTAGCTCCCTGCCTGGGGATTGAACTCCTGCTGCAGTGGCTGCGGATAGCTTCATAGGTTGTGTCTTACCCCTTGTACCACCAGGGAGGCTCAAGAGTCCATTTTTAACAACATATGTATAAATTATTAGCATGACTGTTTTCTCCAATGTACACTGATTTCTCACATTTATTGTGCAAAGTATCAGAGCCTCTAGTGTTAACAGGAAGTAGTGATAGCTAAAGCTGAAAGCTGTAGTCGCCATCTCTGGAGTGTGACTTTTGAGTGAGAGGTCTTCATTAAAGTAATTGTCTGCACATAGAGTGTATATTTAAGCCAATTATGTATTACATCACACTATCTCTGCTTTAGTATTGTAAATTATAGACATATAACAGGTACCTCATCGATCTTGGGATCAACAGAAGTTGAAGAAGCAGATTAGATTTTTAGTATGAGTGAAAGAAGAGAAATATAAAGTCAGTACATGCAACACTGCTGGAGTATTCCTCCTCAGGATGACTCTACTCTAAAAATCATGCAAGAGCCTTTGGCTTTCCTGAGACTCCTTGGCTTCTGTCCTGTTTTTTCTTCCCTAAAAGATAACTGTTGTTCAGTATGTGTTCAGTAAGTACTCGATGATTGGGCTGTGCTAGGATTAATGATCTTTTACTCCTTAGGTTTCTCCTTTAGAGAGTGGGGTCTGATCTGGGTGGAACCCCCAAATGCCAGATGTCCTGTAGTCACAAGTTCTGGCAACAATTGCTCAACAACAGAGTTGTGTACTTTTCAACAAAAAAGGGGGGGCATGTGCTTAAGTGAAGTTCAAGACTTCAGGCTTGTCTCCAAGGTGGGGAGAATTCTATTGAAGCCCATGTCCTCTGCTTCCACAGTTCCTTCACTGTGTGGCAATATCATCTCCAGGCCCTCTCTTTCATTGTACCAAGTCACTGGCAGATTTCTCTAATTTTAAAGTGAAAACAAGATAAAAAGGAATGGATTATTGAAATATGCAATAATACAGATGGATCTCAAGGGAACTATGTTGAGTGAAAAAAGTCAACCCTCAGAGGCTGATACTATATGATTCTACTCATAAAGCTGTCTTGAAATGACAAAATTATAAAGATGGAGAACATATTAGTGGTTGCCAGGGCTTAGGGAAGGGAGGTATGAGGGCAATATGAGGGATCCCTTTGGTAATACAACTGTTCAACATCTTGACTGTGGATACACAAACCTACACAGATGACAAAATAGTGTGGAGTGAAACACAAACATGTACACACACACACACACACAAATAAATACAAGTAAAACGGGAAATCTGAAGAAGATGGGCGGATTACTTCCATGCCAATATTCTGGTTGTGTTATTGTGCTCTAGTTTTGCAAGATCTTACTTTTATGGGAAACTGGGCAGAGTATATCACACTGCATTATTTCTTACAACTACACATGAATTTGCAATTATCTGAAAATAAAATTTTTATTAAGAAGCTAAGAGATTGTGGTGATGGTTGCACAGCTCTGCATGTATCAGAGAATATTGAATTGTATACTTTAAGTGGGTGAATTATATGGTATGTGAAGTGTAACTCAATAACACTGTTTAAAAATTGTGTGCAAGGATCTTCAGAGAAGGTAAGGTTCTAATGTGAATTTCTGGCCCACCAAGAATGCACTTGATCATGGAATTATTTTAAGAGAACTGCAAGACCCTGTCCTCCTCAGTCCTTCCCAGATCCCAACCTCAACTGACTCTTTTTTTTTAAACTTTTTTTTTAATTTTTATTTTTTATAGAGGCATGTTTTTATTTATTTATTTGTTTGTTTGTTTGTTTTGTTTATACAAGCACTGGGTACAGTCAGCAGCGCGGGAGGGTGAGAGAATTCCCCAGAGCCAGAGCGGGGAGCAGAGCAGGCAGAAGGACCGAAGTACACTGCTGAGGGGAGCAGCGGGCGGCAGGAGAGGTCTGCGTGCCATGTGGGACCCTCCTCTGGTGGCCTGGGAGCAGCCGGGGATCGAACCAGTGTTGCAGAGGCTGCGGGCAGCTTCGCAACCCAGCGCTCAACCGCTGCGCCACCGGGGAGGCCCCTCAACTGACTCTTAATGGGGTGTGGCGATCTCTCAGTTGCCTCAGCCAGTTTGTGGCTGGAGTGAATCACAAGGAGGTCCCAGGCACTTGCAGCCATCTTGTCACAGTCTTTCCTGGCCCCCCCTTAACATCCCCTTTCCAGTGGCTCAGTTCATCTGCCTGGGTTTGGTATTCTATTTGGACTAAGGTCCAATTACTTTGTGCCTTGATTCCCTTACTAACTCTTGCCAAGTTCCTCCCCTAGAGGCTGAATGGATTTCCCTGTCCCCACTGCCAGTGGCTGAGGTTCAGCTGTGAATGGATGCAGTGCTACTGTCTATTTAATTTGGAGCAATGTTGCCTGCTATCTCAATCCTCAGGCTGTGATGGAGGGGGCTGCTGCTGGACCTGCCTGACCTCTGGAACACTGCTTCCCATACCTAACTGTCCCCGAAGAGCCCCATGCCCTTTAGCCAGGGTACGTTGTTCTGTTCCACTGCTTACTCCCTTGAGGCCCAGTCTAAGTGGTCAGGATAGTGACTTCTAGCTCCCATTTCTCATATTAATGCCGTCCTTCTCCCCACTGCTCCATGTTGCATACCCCACATCCAAACCCACTCAAACTACAGTAGAGATGATAACCTTATCTTGCCCGTACTGCAAAGAGCATTTCCAGGAACTGTTGATACTAGCTTAACTGGGTGGTCCTGGATGGGATTCTGACACTAAAAGCCACATGAACAGGAGACTGTGAAGCAGGTGGGGCTACTCAGCCCAGTCTTCCTAAAGCACCTACATTTTCCCAGGAAATCTCAGTCAAGTATCTACAGTGGAAGAACCAAGAGCAGGAGTACAGCAAGATGGCTGCAGAATGAAAATGCCAAGTTCGCCCCTTCCACTTATTCACAACCAAATTACAACAAAACAAAAAGATAAACCGATGACTATTGCATACACTGGAAACACTGGTATGGTAGAAAGAGGCAGGAAAACTATAATTAAACTGTGTTTGGAGTGATAATTGGGGCAGTACAAACCATAAGAGGGAGAGGTGACTGCTGTTGTTAACTCAAGGGCACGTGTTTACATTGGAGACATAAAATCGGGCACTCTACTGGAGAAGGGGGTGCATGGAGTTGGCATGCAGGACTTAAGGTGTACCACTTGAGAACTATAGGAGTAAGGGTGCAGTGTGCTATTACTGGCTTGAGCCTGAAGCTCTCAAACTACAATGGTTAGAGCCAGGGCCAGCAGGGAGATCATATTACTTTTGTCTCATAGAAGAGGCTATTTTCAGTCTGAAGCTGTGATATGCAAAATACCTGCATTAGCCCCACCTAGGGTCAAAACTGAGACAAAACTTAATGCCCTCACTGACCTGAGTTGAAGAAATCTGGATCTTAACTAGTGTCCCAAGATAAGACCCAGTACTAGAAAAGAAAGAGCAATTCCCGGTGTGTGTCTCTGACTCAGCTATAGTCCTCAGAGTGCTACATCTACTGCTCGGTCACAGCCTAAATGTTGAGATTGGTATGAGACTGTATGAAACATTTTGGCTGAAGAATTTGCCTGGGGAGGGGTGAATCCCCACCACACAACTTGGGTACCTATAGCACTATAGGAAGCTGAATGTTTGACATGCACTGGAGGCAAGCTTTGGAGCCCGACTGCCCTGGTTTCTTTCTACCTCTTCCTCCTTACCAGCAGCAGTGCTTCAGTCATCTGAACAGATGCAGTTATTGGCCTGGGAAATAATTGAAACCTTAGCTCCTGGGTAAAAAACCTAGGATTAGATCCAGCTCCTTATAGGAAAAGTATAACTCACTTTATCAAGATAAGAAAAGGAAAGTCCCTATTACAACACATAAAAACTAAAAAACGAAGAGACAGAAGAACATATCACAAATGCTGGAGCAAAAACAAACAACCCTGAGAGAAGTCTCAATTCAGCAGAACAGTGGAAATGCCTGATGAGGAGTTTAAGGAAACAGTTATAACCATGCTTGCTGAATTAAGAAACACCATAGATGATGAAAACCAGCAACACATTAAAGATTAAGAAAACACGAGACTTACTATTACAGCTAATGGATATAAAATCACCACAACTGGCTTTAAAAATACAATAGAGAGCCTCAACAGTAAACAAATGCAAGTAATGGAGGCAATTAGTGAGCTTGGCAGATCCGTGGTAGAGAACATACAAATAGAACAAAGAGAAAAAAGAAAAAAAAAACAGTAGAAGAGCACTTTGTAATAATCTAAAGAGTAATAACATCCACATTATGGGGATCCCAGAAAAAGAAAAAAGGGAAAGTTATAGAGATTTATTTAAAGAAATAATTGCTGAGAAATGGCCAATAGGCACATGAAAAAATGTTCATTTTCACTTGGGTTCAGGTCTTATATCCAAGTCTTTTATCCATTTTGAGTTGATTTTTGTGTATGGTCTAAGATAGTAATCTAGTTTTGTTCTTTTGCATGTGGCAGTTCAATTGTCCCAGCACCATTTATTGAAGAGACTTTCCTTGTTCCAGTGTATATACCTTGCTCCTTTGCCATAGATTTGTTGTCCTTATAGGTGTGGTTTTATTCCTGGGCACTCGTTTCAATTCTGTTGGTCTGTGTGTCTGTTTTTTTCCAGTATCATGCTGTTTTAATTATTGTGGCTTTATGGTATAGTTTGCAATCTGGAAGTGTGATACCTCCATCCCCCCCCCTTTTTAGTGAGGAGAGCTTTAGCTATTTGGAGTCTTTTCTGGTTCCATATGAATTTCAGTAATCTTTGTTCTATTTCTTTGAAGAATGCTCTTGTGATTTTCATTGGGATTGCATTGAATCTGTAAATTGTTTTGGTTAGGATGGCCATTTTGATGATGTTCATTCTTCCTATCCATGAGCAGAAGTATCTATTTTGTTGTGTTTTCTATATCCTTTAACAATGTTTTATAGTTTTCCTTGTATAGGTCCTTCAATTTTTTTAGGTTTATTCCCAGGAACTTATTTTATTTTATTTTTTAAGATTTATTTATTTATGCATGCAAGGACTGAGGTGTAAGCCAGAGGTGCAGGGGATGAGAGGATTCACCAGAGAGAGTAGGGAGCAGAACTGGCAGATGTACTGAAATACACTGCTGAGGGGAGCAGTGGGCGAGCAGGAGAGGTCTGCTGCGCCATCTGGGTTGCTCCGTGGCTGGCTGGGGATCAGATTTGTGCTGCAGTGGCTGTCAATAGCTTGATAGTGCTGTCTTTAACCCCTGTGCCACCAGGGAGGCCCAGGAACTTATTTTTTTTTTTGGTGAGATTGCTTTCTTTCTTTCTTTTTTTTTAAAGATTTATTTATTTATTTATTTTTAAATTTATTTATTTATACAAGCACTGGGTACAGTCAGAAGCACGGGAGGGTGAGAGAATTCACCAGAGCCAGAGCAGGGAGCAGAACAGGCAGAAGGGCCGAAGTACACTGCTGAGGGGAGCAGCGGGAGGCAGGAGAGGTCTGCGCGCCATGTGGGACCCTCCTCCAGTGGCCGGGGAGCAGCTGGGTATCGAACCAGAGCTGCAGAGGCTGCGGGCAGCTTCGCAACCCAGTGCTCAACCGCTGCGCCACTGGGGAGGCCCGAGATAGCTTTCTTAATTTCTTCCTCTTGTGGCCCACTGTTTGCATATAAGAAGGCAACTGATTTTTGTGTGTTGATTTTGTGTCCTGCCACTTTGCTGAATTGATTTATTGTTTTAATTAGTTTTTCAAAGAAGTCTTTGGGGGTTCTTTCTGCATATATCCATACCATCTACAAATAATGATAGCTTTACTTCTTCCTCCCCAATTTGAATTCTTTTGATAGCTTTCTCTCTCCTAATTGCTCTAGCTAGGAATTCCAGTACCAGGTTAAATAGTAGTGGTGAGAATGAACATCCTTGTCTTGGGCCAGATCTTAGCTGAAAACATTTCTGTTTTTCACCATTGAAAAACATATGACCCAGTATATAGTCATATCTGTGGGTGTGTCATATATGGGTTTTATTATGTTAAGATATGTTCTATTACATGTCCAGTTTTTCAAGGGTTTTCTTCATAAATGGATACTGAATCTTAGCAAATGTTTTTCTCAGCATCTCTTGAAATGATCATGTGGTTTTTACTTTCCTTTTTTGATGTGGTGAATTATGTTGGTTAATTTTTGTATATTGACCCATCTTTGTGTTTCTGGTACAAATCCCACTTGGTCATGGTATATAATCATTTTAATGCATTGTTGGATTTGGCTTGCTAAGATTTTATTGAGGATTTTTGCATCTGTGTTCATTAGAGGGATTGGACTGTAGTTCTCTTTGAATTGTCTGTTTGATTTTTGGTATTAGCATGATGTTGGTCTTATAAAATCTGTTTGGAAGTATTCTTTCTTGTTTTTTTTGTTTTGTTTTTTTTTTTTTTAAAGACTGAGCCAAGTAGGTATAAGTTTGTCTTTGAACATTTAGTAGAACTCACTTGTGACCCCTGGACTCACTTGTGGTCCTGGATTTTGGTTTTTGGGAAGAGTTTTGATTACTGTTTCAATTTCCTTGCTTGTGCTTGGTTTGTTCAGGTTTTCTACTCGCTGTTCAGTCTTAGATGATTGTTTAATTCTAAGAATCTGTCCATATCGTCTAGGTTGTTGAATTTGTTTCCATATAAATGTTTATAGTTATCTCTTATCCTCTGAGATTTTACTGTGCCTGTTGTAACTTCTCCTCCTTAATTTTTGATCATATTTATTTCAATTTTCTTCCTCTTTTTCTTAGCGCATAGGTAGAGGTTTGCCTATTTCGTTTATTTTTTTAAAGAAACGCCTTTTGGTATCTTTGCTCTTTTGGACTGACTTTTTAATTTATATTTTACTGATTTCTGCTCAAATTTTAATTATTTCCTTTCTTCTGTTGGCTTTGTATTTTTTTTTTTTGTTCTTTTTCTAGTTCCTTGAGATGAAAGACAAGTTTATTTGTTTGGGCTCTTTCTAATTTCTTTTTTTTTAAATAAGCTTTGTCTTTTTTTTTTAAGATTTATTTATTTATACAAGCACTGGGTACAGTCAGAAGGGTGGGAGGGTGAGAGAATTCACCAGAGCCAGAATGGGGAGCAGAACAGACAGACTGACGAAACACACTGCTGAGGGGAGCAGTGGGTGCGGCAGGAGAGGTCTGCGCGCCATGTGGGACCCTCGCCAGTGGCCGGGGATTGAACCGGCACTGCAGAGGCTGCGGGCAGCTTCGCAGCCCAGTGCTCAACCGCTGCACCACTGGGGAGACCCTCTTTCTAGTTTCTTGATGTGGGCTAGCATAGCTATACATATCCCTCTTAGTACTGCTTTTGCTGTGTTCCATATGTTCTGAAAGGTATCCTCATTATCATTTGTTTCAAGGTATTTTTTGATTTCCTCATTAACCTACAGTGGCCTTTCACTAGTATGTTGTTCAGTCTTTATGTATTAGAGTATTTATTTATTTTCTTTTTGTAGTTAATTTCTATTTTAGTGCCTTAATTGTTAGAGAAGATACTTGACTTCAGCATTCATGAATTTGTTGGTGTTTGTCTTATGATGCAGTATATGGTAAATCCTGGAGAATGACCCTTTGGCACTTGAGAAAATGTGTATTTGACTCTTTGGTGCAGTGTCATATAAATGTCTATTAAATGCTTGTGGTCTATATAGTGCCTTGTTTAGAATGATAATGTTCTTATTTATTTTCTGTCTCATTAATCTGTCCATTGGTGAGAGGGGGGTGTTAAAGTCTCTGACTACCTATGTATTTTCTCCAATTCTTGATTTCATAATTGATAGCAATTGTCTGATGTATTTTGGTAATCCTTTGTTTAGTGAGTATACAGTGAAGAGTGTTAGGTCTTCCTGTTTCATTGTTCCTTCAAACATTATATAGTGTCCATCTCTGTCTCTTGTTAACTTTTTATTTTTTTTAAAGATTTATTTATTTATTGATTGATTGATTTATTGATTTATAGATACATACATACAAGCACTGGGTACAGTCAGAAGCGCGGGAAGGTGAGAGAATTCACCAGAGCTAGAGCGGGGAGCAGAGCAGGCAGAAGGACCGAAGTACACTGCTGAGGGGAGCAGCGGGCGGCAGGAGAGGTCTGCGCACCATGTGGGACCCTCCTCCGGTGGCCGGGGAGCAGCCGGGGATCGAACCGGCCCTGCAGAGGCTGCGGGCAGCTTCGCAACCCAGCGCTCAACCGCTGCACCACCAGGGAGGCCCTTGTTAACTTTTTAAATTAGGAAGTCTATTTTTTTCTGATATTAGCATGGCCTTCACTGTCTACAAGCCATTTTCTTATATATTTGTTTGCCATCCCTTTACTTTCAGTCTATATTTATCCTTGAGACTTAGATGTGTTTCCTGGAGGCAGCAGAAGGTTGGATTCTATTTCTTATTCTAACTAGATATTCTGCGTTTTTTATTGGTGAGTTCAGACCATTGGTATTTAGAGTGATTATTGATATATGAAGGTCTGCTACTGCTAGTCCCCTCCCCCCTTTTTTGGTGGTTCTATTTAATTTCTTGTTCAATTATTTGTGCTTATTCCTCTCTTTGGTTTTAATGCTAGAGCTCCTTTTAATATTTCTTGGTGGGGGGTTTAGTGGTTGCAACTCCCTATGATTCTGTTTGTCTGAGAAGACCTTTATTTCTGCATTGCGTCTAAGGAGAGTGGTGCAAGATACAGTATTCTTGGTTGGAAGTTTTTATGTTGGAATATCTCCAATATGTCACCTATTCTTTACTTGCCTATGGTGTTTCTTCAGAGAAGTCTGATGTTGGCCTAATTGGGGTTTCTTTATATGTTATCTGTTTTCTCCCCCTCATTGGCTTCATTATTTTTTCCTTGGATTTTTGGCAGTTTTACTACTGTATGTCTTCCTATAGTTTCTCTTTTGTTTAGACATCCGATATTCTTTTTTCATCCTGTATCTACATGTTCATTTCCTTCTTTAAGTTTGGGAAGTTTTCTTTTATTAGTTCTATAAATAATATTTCAGTTCCCTTCTCTCTCTCTTCTCCCTCTGGGATGCCTATGATTTTTATATTTCCTTTCCTCGTGGTATTAGATAATTCTTGTAATGTTGCTTAATTTTTTCCTTTTGTGTCTTTCTTTTTCTACTTTGCTTCTTTCCTCACTTGTATCATTGTGCCAACTGATTCATTCTTCCATTTGGTTTCTTCGACTTCCTTGGCTTTCTCTAGAATTTTTCATGACCTCCATTGATCTTCCTACATTCTCGGTTCAATTATTTTCTTATTTAACATTTCATTTTTTTTCAATTTTTTAATTTTGTATATTTTTACATCATTTTTCATTTTTGCACAATGTATGCATTTTCATCTTGGTTACAGTCCCCATGCAATTCTCACCACCCTTATTTTGATCCTACTCCCTTTTCCCCCCATTACCCCCCCATAGTGTGTCTCTGGTTTATAGTTTCTTGTTGACTTTGATTTTTACTTTATTATAATTAGTCTTACTTAATAATAATTAGTCCTGGTCTCTTATTTAGGTTTTCTAAATTCCTGCTATGAGTGAGACCATCCAGTATTTTTCTTTTTCTTTCTGGCTTATTTTGCTGAGAACAATCCCTTCCAGCTCAAGTTGCTGCAAATTAGATGAGTTTATCTTTTTTGATTGCTGAGTAATATTCCATTGTGTATCTGTACCACATCTTCTTGATCCAGTCATCTATTTTTGGGTATTTGGGTTGTTTCCATAGCTTAGCTATTATAAATAGTGCTGCTATAAACATAGGGGTGCAAGTGCCCTTTTGAATTAAGTTTATGTGTCCTTTGGGTAAATACCCAGGAGCGGAATTGCTGGACCACATGGCAGCTCCATCTTTAGCAGGTTGAGGAAACTCCACACAGCTTTCCATAGTGGTTGGACCAGTTTTCACTCCCACCAGCAGTGCAGGATAGCTCCTTTTTCTCCACATCCTCACCAACATTTGTTGTTGCTAGTTTTTTTTTAATATATGCCATTCTCACTGGTGTAAGATGGTATCTCATTGTAGTTTTGATTGGCATTTCCCTGATTACAAGTGATGTTGAACATTTTTTAATATGCCTGTTGGCCATTTGCATTTCCTCTTTGGAGAAGTTTCTTTTTAGATCTTCTGCCCATATATTTTTTAAAGATTTATTTATTTTATTTATACAAGAGCCAGGGTACAGTCCAGATACACAGGAGGGTGAGAGAATTCACCAGAGACAGAGCAGGGTACAGAACAGGCAGATTGATGAAATACACTGCTGAGGGGAGCAGCGGGTGAGTCAGGAGCGGTCTGCTCGCCATGTGGGTTGCTCCGAGGCCTGCGGGGATCAAACTGGCGCTGCAAAGGCTGCGGACAGCTTCACAGCACTGCGCTCAACTGCCTGCGCCACTAGGGAGGCCCTCTTCTGCCCATTTTTTGACTGGGTTGTTTACTTTGTTTGAGTCTCATCAGCTCTTTGTAGATTTTTGTGATCAGTCCTTTATCATTAGTGTTGTGTGCAAAAATTGTCTTCCAATCTGTGGGGTGTCTCTTTGTTTTGGTTACTGTCTCTTTTACTGTACAGAAGCTCTTTAATTTGATGTCATCCCAGCTGTTTATCTTTGCCTTTACTATCACTGCTTTGGGTGATGTGTCTTTAAAGATGTTACTGAGGTGTATGTCATGTAGTGTTTTGCCTGTATTTCCTTCTATATATTTTATGGTTTCAGGTCTTATGTCTAGTTCTTTAATCCATTTTGAGTTGGTTTTTGTGTATGGTGTGAAGTAGTAGTCAAGCTTCATTCTTTTGCATGTAGTGACCCAGTTTTCCCAGCACCATTTATTGAACAAACTTTCTTTGCTCCATTGCATATTCTTTGCTCCTTTGTCAAAGATTAGTTGACCGTAGATCTGTGAGTTTATTTCTGGATTTTCAATTCAGTTCCATTTGTCCGTGTCTGTTCTTGTTCCAATACCATGCAGTTTTGATTATTATGGCTTTGTAGAAGTCTAGGAGTGTGATACCTCCATTCCCTTCTCTTTATTTCAGGAGAACTTTGGCTGTTTGGGGTTTTTGGTGGCTCCATATGAATTTCATCAATATTTGTTCTATTTCTTTGAAGAATGTCATTGAAATTTTTATTGGAATAGCATTGAACCAGTAAATTGCTTTTGGTAGGATGGTCATTTTGATAATGTTAGTTCTTCCAATCCATGAGCAGGGGATGTCTCTCCATTTCTTTGTGTCTTCTTCTATTTCTTTTAACAGTGTTAGATAGTTTTCTTTGTATAGGTCCTTTACCTCTTTTTTTAGGTTTATTCCCAAGTATTTGGGGTTTTTTTTTGTTTCAATAATAAAAGGGATGGTTTTCTTGATTTCTTCTTCAGATTTATTGTTTGTGTATAGGAAGGCTACTGATTTTTACATGTTGGTTTTGTATCCTGCTACTTTACTAAACTGATTTATTAGTTTGATTAATTTTTCTGTGGAGCTTTTGGGGTTCTCTACGTATATTATCATATCATCTGCGAATAGTGATAGTTTTACTTCTTCCTTCCCTCTTTGGATTCCTTGTATGTCTTTCTGTTGTCTTATTGCTCTGGCTAGGACTTCCAGTATTATATTGAAAAACAGTGGTGAGAGTGGACATCCTTGTCTTTTTCCCGATCTTAATGGAAATAACATTTCAATTTTGATCTGCTGTTCCTTGATTGTGTTTCTCGTAGCATTTATTTGCTTTTCTGGGTTTCCTTGTATATGTCTGAACTTTTCCCCTGAGTTTTCTTTGTACATTCCTAATCTTTAATTTTCTTAATGAGGCAATTTTGAATTGTGTCTGATAGGCAAAGAAGTTGTTCCATGTTTTGTGATTTGGTTCTGGGTTTTTCTTTTTTTTTTTTCCTGTGGTGAATTGTTCCTCTCAGGTCTTGCTTGACCATTTGTATTTTTCTTTCCACTTCTTGCTTTTGGGTTTGCTCTGCTGAAGCTGGGACTTCTGTTGGGCATGGGTTTTCCTCTACCACTCTTCTTGTCACTTACGGGGTGGTGGGTGCAGTAGCTAGTGCCTCCCTCTGAGCTAATCCAGGTGAGCAGCAGGGTTGTGGGACACCCTGAAGTCACTCTGACAGTGGACAGAACCTCTGCAGCCTTCCTAAGTTTGGATCCTGGAGAGTCATGAGGTTTGGGGTCTGCTGGGATCACTGGACCAATGGGCAGTACCCCTGTGGACTGCCTGGGACTGGGTCTGGGTGAGTGGTGAGATTTCAGGACCTGCCAGTGTTGCTGGGCTGGTGGGTGGGATTATTAAGTTTAACCTTGTGCAATCAGACAGCAAGAGGAGATAAAAGGAATTCAGGTTGGAAAAGAAGTGAATCTATCATTATTTTCAGATGATATGATACTGTTTATAGAAAACCCTAAAGATTCCACCATAAAGCTATTAGAAACAGTGAATGAATACAGCAAAGTGTCAGGTTACAAAGTCAACATACCAAAATCTATTTCATTTTTATATACAAGCAATGAATGAGAAAAAAGAAATTGCACCAAAAAGTGTCAAATGCCTAAGAATTAACCTAAGCTAGGAGGCAAAGGACAAATACAATGAAAACCTCAAGGCATTATTAGTGGATACAGATATGGCATCAGGAGGTGGTTGGGATGAATCAATATAGTTAGAGTGACGCTTCTACTAACAGTGATATATAAATTTCACATATTTTCCATTACAATACCAGCAATATTCTTCAAGAAATCATTCAAAAATATTAAAATTTATATGCAACAATAAAATGCCTCAAAAAGCAAAAGCAGTCCTGACAAAAAAGGAGAGAAATAGAGGAATCAGATCACCTGATTTTAAAGTATAAATGCTACAAAGCAAAAGTAACTAAAACAATGTGGTATTGGAATAAAAATGGACATGTGGATTAATGGAACAGAATTGAAAGTCACAAAATACATCTATGGATCTATCAATACTTAATTTACAATAAAAGAGCCATGCACACTTAATTGGGGAAAGGAGAGTCTCTTTAACAAAGGGTACTGGGAAAAATGAAAGATCACATCTAAAAAATGAATTTGGATTACTCTCTAACTCCACCCACAAAAAAAATTCAAAATGGATTAAAGACATATATAAAGCCTGCAACAATAAAATATATGGAAGAAAATATTGGCTATGCATTTCTTGACATTAATGATAATGATGTTTTTGGAGACTTGACTTCTATGGCAAGGGAAATAAAAGTAAAATAAACAAGTGGGATTACCTCAAGTTAGAAAGTGTTTACTCAGTGAATGAAAATATAAATTGATTAAAAAGACAGTCTACTGAATAAAGAAAATATTCACACATTATACAACCAAAAGGGGTTAATAGCTAAGAGATACAAAAAATTATTCAATTTATCAATAAAAAAGAAAAATCCCATTAATAAATGGGTAGCAGTACTGAACAGACAATTCACCAAAGATAATATTCAGAAGGCCAACAGACACAGGGAAAAATATTCATCATTGTTTTTAATAAGGGAGATTCAGATTAAAGCCACAGTGAGATATTATCTCATACCTATAAGAACGGCACATATTACAAAGCCAACAAGTGCTGGAGAGACGTGGAGAAAGAGGAAGCCTAACACACTGTTGGTGGGAATGTAAACTGGTATGGTCATTTTTGGAAAGTGATCTGAATTTACCCTATAAAACTAAAAATGGAAATACTTCATGATCCAGCCATCCCACTTCTGGGTATATATTCAAAGAATATTAAATAATCAATTAAAAAAACTACATGTTTTCCAATGTTTATTGCAGCAGTATTTACAGTAGCTGGACATGGATGCAAACTAAATGCCCACTGAGAGAAGACAGAAAAGGGTGTGGTATAGTCACACTATGGCATAATAGTCACTCATAAAGAAAGACAATAAAGCTTTCATTTATAGCAAAATGGAAAGAGTGTGAGGGAATTATATCTAATAAAGCAAACCAGGATGACACAGAAATATTGGAAATATAGGTAATGTTTTGACAAAGCAAAATACTTACAAAAATTAGTGAACACTAATAAATGACCTGATGCTTATATTATTATTTTTTTTATTTATTTATTTGTTTTATTATTTTTTTTTATAAATTTTATTGATGCTTATATTATTAAGGAAAGGAGGAAGAAAGGGCAAAAAGATATAAGGAGGGCCTCCCCGGTGGCGCAGCGGTAGAGCGCTGGGTTGCGAAGCTGCCCGCGGCCTCTGCAGCGCCAGTTCGATCCCCGGCTGCTCCCCGGCCACTGGTGGAGGGTCCCGCATGGCGCACAGACCTCTCCTGCCTCCCGCTGCTCCCCTCAGCAGTGTACTTCGGTCCTTCTGCCTGCTCCGCTCCCCGCTCTGGCTCTGGTGAATTCTCTCACCCTCCTGCGCTTCTGACTGTACCCAGTGCTTGTATAAATAAATAAATCTTTAAATAAATAAAAAAAAAGTATAAGGAATACTGGTGAGGAAAAAAACTTGACTCTTAAAAACAAACAAACAAACAAACCAACCCCAGGGCCTCCCTAGTGGCGCAAGGGGTTAAGACACAACCTATGAAGCTATAGGCAGCCACTGCAGCATAAGTTCGATCCCCGGCCAGGGAGCAACCCACATGGCACAGCAGACCTCTCTTGTCTCACCTGCTGCTCCCCTCAGAAGTGTATTTCTGTCAATCTGCCTGTTCTGTTCCCTACTTTCTCTCTGGTGAATCCTCTCACTGCCCACACCTCTGACCTGTACCCCAGTTCTTGAATGCATAAATAAATTAATTAAAAAAAACAAACCCCAAAACAAGAGAGTACATATTTTTAATCTTAATTTTTCTTATAAACATTATTATTTCAATGGTAAAACAACTTAATAATATAATATATGCTTATTTATTACAGATGCTCATATGAAACATGATATATAAACGTATAATTATACTATAATGTGATATATTGCATCATAGTTACTATAATTTATTCAATCATTTTTCTACTTTTGTCTTTCTTTTTTTAAAAAAATTTAGTTAATTAATTATTTTTTTCTATCATTGTTCATTTTTAAACAATATTTGCTTGCTCCCACCCCCTCAGGTGTAGTCCCCATAGAGTTTCCTTCACCAATGCACCCGTGCACCATCATCTCAGTCCCCTGTGCTCCTCCCTCGCTCCCTCCTCCTCCCCTGCAGTATGTCTCTGATTTATAATTTTCCATTTTTGCTTTGTTGTGTTTTGTACCATTATTATATTTTTTACACTGCTGTCTTATTTGGTTCCCCTATATTCCTGCTATAAGTGAAACCCTCCAATATTTTTCTTTTTCCTTCTGACTTGTTTCTCTGAGCATAATTCCTTCTCGCTCCATCCACGTTGCTGTGAATGGCAAGATTTTGTATTTTTTGATTGCTGAATAATATTCTATAGTGTATATGTACCACATCTTCTTGATCCAGTCATCTATTTTGGGGCAGTTGGGTTGTTTCCAGGTTTTACCTATTGTAAATAGTGCTGCAATAAACATAGGGGTACAGGTGTTCTTTTGAATTCATGTTTTTGTGTCCTTTGGGTAGATCCCTTTGAAAACTGATTCTGCGTGACAATGTTGAGGTGAATACTGTCATGCAAATAGTTTGTTGCATATTTTAAGAGTATTTCTTTGGATTAGATTCTTGGACCTGGGATTAATAGAAAAAAGATATTTGTGTGGGAATTGGCAGGGAGGTATATATGTGGCTGTCAACACGTGTTTTTCAATGTAACTAACAGTCATTAAGAATTACAATTCCAGTACTTCTCTGTTATCATTGGAAATTATTGTGAATTTTTTTAGTGCCGTATGTTAAAATAAAATGCATTAAGTTAGTAAAAAAACAAAAGAGAGAGAGTGGAGAAAGGGTCAGTTCTAAGGAACAACAATATTTAGAGTTTAGGTAGAGATGGTAGACTTAACAAAGAACAATAGCAACAACAGAATTCACAATGATTTGCCAGTATCAATCCAGGGAACAGATTCTTGTTTACTTTTTATTTATTTTTTAAAGATTTATTTATGCATATAAGAGCTGGGGTATAGGCCAGAGGTGAGGAGGGGGGTGAGAGGATTCATCAGAGACAGAGTGGGGAGCAGAACAGGCTGATCTACTGAAATACACTGCTGAGGGGAGCAGCGGGTAAGACAGGAGAGATCTGCTGCTCCATGTGGGTTAGCTCCCTGGCTGGGCATCAAACTCGTGCAGCAGTGGCTGTCAATAGCTTGATAGTGCTGTCTTTAACCCCTGTGCTGCCAGGGAGGCCCCCAGACTAGTGTTTATAGTAGCTTCTAAGAGAGCGAGGTGCTCTGATTCCCATCATAAACAACCCACAATCACGCACCCATGGGCTCCATTTCTGACAATGGGGCTGGAGTTTAACTTAGGTGGGCTTAAGAAGGTTTTGTTCTTGTTTTTAAAGGAGTCTAGCTCCCTCTAGACTTCATGGTGTTACCATCATGACTCATCACCCTCAAGCGTATGGTCAAGCTGAAAGAATGGTTGAGAGACAACTAACAATGCCCTAAGGCACAGAGGCAGGCAAGATTGGTCAACAGGACCTGCCACATTTGTGATGCTCAGCTAGTTGCTCCCTGTGTGACAAGAAGAATCAGTCCTGAGGTATTATTCTGAGGACAAAACCATAAGACTTCTATATCTACATTCAACTGTCATTTATTACTATCAGTATTTCTGCATCATAATTTTCTGTTTCTCATTTGTTGTGGCTATGGACACAATAAACACAATTGTAACACAGTCTGAAATAAAATAAATTGACTGTGAAAAAGATTCTTTTATGAGTGAAGACTGAACTTTTCGATGCTGACATCAATTTTGATTTGTTTTGACGTCCTGGAGACCTTCCCTCTACCGCCTTCTCACTTCTTTAGTCTCTGCTTTGTTTCAGCTCTATGAGGTCACCAGAGATGTGACCTCTGGCCCAGCAATTCCTTCATAACAGTGGAAGCCCAGGGGCTCCAGAACCTGGGCTAGCAGGGATGGGGAAGAAAGGGGAGTGGGCCCTGGGGAGACTAAGGGGAATGTGTGTGTGCCCAAAACAGTGTAGAATGGGAGGTGGGAGGACGAGAGACAGTAAGGAGAACCCACCTGTACTATAACTTAGCACCTCAAATCATACCAAGACGGCATGTTCTTTTACAGTCATTTATTTAGCCATCTTCCCCCGCCCCTGAATCTTCCCCTCAGATTGTTTCCTTTCTCTTCTCGCCCACCTCTTCCCTTTTTCTCCTTCTGCCTCTCATTTATCACTTTCTTCTTCACCCTCTTCAGCACAGTGAAGGGCACTTGTATATCTGGAATGGCTCCATACTGGAACCACATCTTTGAAAACAAGAGACACTCGTTTTTCGGCACCTCCTACTCTACAGTTCAGGGATTTCTAATTCATCCACTTCTGCCCTGTTTGTCTCTCTCTTTCCTGTTCATTTTGGGAGGCTGCATGGAAGCACACGATTTGCAATTTTCTCCTCTGATAACCCTGTTTCTCTGCATTTTTTCCTGACTCACTGGGGAGAATCACACATCTTTTTGGATGGAACATTTGGCTGTAGATGGAGGATCTGGCTCCTGTTCCCAAGCTCTACTCTATACTTTTGGTTTGACCGTGGGCAAATTCATGTCCCCTTCAGGGTCTTAGCTTCCCTTTAAATCAGTATGATAAATGGAAAGAAAAACCTTTGGAGCTTGCACTCAAAAGTGATGGTAATTAGAATATTTGGGCTTCTAAGATCTTCCTAGCACTTGCCCACCCCCTCCTTCCTACCTCTCCTCCTTCCAGGAAGCAGTTAGTTAGCTGAAAAGCCACACCCAAGAGTATGGTCTGAGTAGAGGGACTGAGTTGTTTTTCACTTCTTAGTGTAAAAGATATGACAAAGAGGCCTCAAGCAGGAAGAGGACAGGAGCAGGGCTCTGGAAGTGTAGGACTTTTGTGGATAAAGGCAGCAATTACCATTCTGACCTTTCCCAAGCCCTTCCACTCAAACATGTAGGATGAAGTGATTGAATCACTTTTAAAAACTTCATTTCCCGGTGGTAATTGGGGGTGGGGAACTCAGTCTGAACAGGACACACTTGGCTGTACTATTGGGATTTGTGGGCCTAGTACCTTTTTCCTTATGACTGGGCACCTAGCAACAGGGTTGTGGGTCTGGTTTGATTTGCCCATCTGTGAAAGAAGCAAGAATGGGAGCCTCAGTGAAGGCCCACAGCTGCCTTCCAAGGAATTTCAGTGTATTTGGGAGCACAGAGGTTGAGTCATATTTTGGGAGAGGATCATGTTTTTATACCCGCAATGCAGGGTGTTGCCATAATATTAATCATTATTATGGTTAAAAACAAATAAACTCATCCTACAGTTATGACAAATCTGTGTCTTGGCTCTTTCTTGTCCCTGCATTGTCTTTCTTTTAGTTTTTGCCTTAGGGAACCAGAGTTTAACTTCAACTTGTCAAAATAGGCAATTGGCTTTTTTTTAAAAAAAAAAAAGATTTGTTTATTTATGTATACAAGAGCTGGGGTACAGGCAAGAGATGCGGGGGGTGAGAGGCTTTACCAGAGACAGAGCGTGTAACAGAATAGGCAGACTGACCAAAGCACACTGCTGAGGGGAGCAGCGGGCGAGTCAGAAGAGGTCTGCTGCACCATGTGGGTTGCTCCCTGGCTGGCCGGGGATCGAACTCGTGCTGCAGAGGCTGTGGATAGCTTCATAGTGCAGTGCTTAACCGCTTGCGCCACCAGGGAGGCTCCGGCAATTGGCTTTTTGATATCATTTTTGAGATGCACTTAGAGTACCTCGTTAAGAAAAAAACTTACACATTTGTTTTCTAAGACTCTGTCATAATGCAGATGCTTCTTAAGCCTCATTAGTTATCTCTGTCCTAATATTAGTGGCCTTTTACTATTGCTTCCTGAGAGGCAATGAGATGAAAGAAGACACCACAAGGGTCCTGGATATCTGGCCAGGGAGAGATTGCTTTCAAAGGAAAAGGCTACAGAAGGGGATGTTGGAGCACTTCAGACAAATCACCAACCTGGCGGCTTTTCCATGGACCATTTGTTAGCCACAGGCCGTGGTTACAACTGCAGGGGTTCTGTGACTGGAAGAGTGAGGTAAGGGAGGGGTCAAAGGAAGGGTCACTTAAGTTTAATGGCCCACTTTCCCAGCATAGGTCTCTGGCACTGACTCTAGAGCAATAGACTCTGGCCTCAAAAAAGGGAGCGAGATGACAGCTTACGCATGCTTTTGGGCCATTTTAGGTTGAGCCCCTGGACAGTGGGCAGTTTCTGTGGGTCAGCCCTTGGCTGCAGGGCCTCCAGTTTCTACAGAGTTGCGAGAGCTGAATCAGCTTGGGAAATGCCAGGTATTTGGGGGGTCCTGGGGCGTGCCTAAGAATTTGCGTTTAGTGAGAAACCTGAATGTTAGGACAAAGTGTGCCCTTAGAAATGCATCCTCTTCTTTCAGGCTAGGCCCCCAACCTGATATTATCCAGTGATCCAGAAATGCATTTTCCCTTTTTCTGGACCCCACCCTATCAGTGAACAAATCAAGGAACACACTTGATGCTACCCTGTGTGTCTTTTACCTCGGCTTAGATGAAAGCAGATAAGCTAGGGTGGAGAGTCCCCAGTTATGGCCTCAACAATCATCTTGTTTATCATATTCTCTGCTGTTCTCCTTCATCTACCATCATTTGGGTTGTAGCAAACATGACACCTGCACAGAGGCTCTCCTCACTCCGAGTTAGATAACTCCTCCCCCACCCAGCAAATCACTCTGCTTATTGTCTCCATAGCACCAATTACACCTCAAATTGCCTGTTGGTCGTTTATTGTGCCTCCCCAGGCCCCGAACCACATGTGCTCCATGAAAACAGGGACAACTGCATTTGGTCCTCCACGATATCCCCCAAATCTGGCAAAATTGGGCAGATCTTTTCTCTGTCTCCTGAATACATCCTGCTTGGCCTCATTTGTAACTTGGCAAAGTGTTTCCCTTCCCTGTGTAACAGGGTGGTCCTCAGGGTAAGGGGAGATTCCAGGTTCCCTGCCCCACCCAAGGAAGGCGGAGCTGAGCAGGGAGAGGAAGGAGACTGAGAGGAAGCGAGAAGACCTGGAGGAGGAAGAAAGGCGAGATCAAGAAGGAGACCTGGAGGAGGTACAAGGAGGAGAGAGACATGTGAAGGAGCTGCACTTACTTCTTGGCCTTGGATGAGTACCAGGGACTTGACATGGAAAGAAACACTTGAAACAGCCGTGGGTGAGAGACCCGCGGGGAGGTTAGCAGTGGCAGCCTTTATCTTGATTTTGATTTTGCTCTTTTTGTCCCATACTTGCCTGACCTCTCTGTCCCCTTCCTAGGGTCCCCACCAGAAGGTGCCTTAGATTTGTGGCAAGCTTTTGGGCCTCAGCAGTCCTGCTTTGGGCCAACCCTGTTTGGCTAAGTATTTGTCCACGAGGGGATGGGTAACTTTGGGTGCTTGATTTGAAAACTATTTTTTTGTCTTTTTCTTATCTTCTCTTTACTGTGCACTAATTGTACTAAAGTTCCTTTCCATTAAAGGTCTTACACGCTAGAATATGTTTTGTCTTGATGTGGTGGATGGCAGAACCCATTTAGAGCAGGCAGGTTTGGAGGTCCCAGGGTGCCCCTCACCCTGTCTGGTAACACTTGGAATGAATTCTTTTTTATCCACTGAATGCTCCTTGTTATGGACTCAAGTTGATCCTCCTCCAGAAAGGCCTCCCTGATTACCTCAGTCCACAGAGAACTTTTCCTCACTTCTACAACCTTAGCAGTTTTTGCTGTGTATTTTGCTATGTATTTTGTTTATTCTTTCTTTACTGGCCTGCAATCTTTCCAATTATTTCCTTTGCATTCATCTTATCTTGTTACAGGGCAGCCCTGATATAAAACGGGTTGCCTGACTGTGGGTCCTCACCCGTGTGCTTGAAAGGGTCTTAATACCTCGCTGCAGACACACACAAAAGGTTAATAAATGATTTATATACAAGGGAAGGGGAAATGAGGAAATGTACAACTCAGGGAGAAAAGTGAGAGATAAAGTCTTATATGTGTCCTACCCGATCTGCCGATCTGGAATCCCAAATGGCACTCTGAGAGCTGGCCGCGAGCTACCAGCCGTGAAGCCAGGAGGCGAGTGAGAGAGAGACCCCAAGGCTCACATGTCTGGTTTTTATACCAAATCTGGCTGTTTAACTTTACTGTCAGGTCCCAGGAACCTTCCCGTTGGTGGTGATGGAAATTGTCTTTTTTAATGTCTTGGTGGCTTTGGTCTGGAGTGGGGGTGGAGTCCACAAAGCCTGTATGGAATTAGCTCAGGACTTCCTTTTTCTCTAACAATCTCTCCAAGTAGATTGTGTCAACAATACTTTCTGACTTTGAACAATTCTAGCTCTTCTGTCCCACCTCAAGGTAGAAATTAGCTTGGTTGTGCTCATTCAGAGATACAGATGATACAGCAGGACATAGGAAAGTTTCTTCATGTGTGGCTCAAGGACCACATGCAGCCCTTTGTTAAATGCAGATTTCAAGGTACTACCTCTACAGATTTAGAATGTATAGCCTGGGGTTTCTGGAATTTGTATTTGAAAGTATATCCTTCTTCAACTAATCTTTGACAAAGGAGCAAAGAATATGCATTGGAGCAAAGAAAGTTTGTTCAATAAATGGTGCTGGGAAAACTGGGTCGCTACATGCAAAAGAATGAAGCTTGACCACTACCTCACACCATACACAAAAATCAACTCAAAATGGATTAAAGAACTAGACATAAGACCTGAAACCATAAAATATATAGAAGGAAATATAGGCGAAACACTACGTGATCTGCACATCAAAGACATCTTTACAGACACATCACCCAAAGCAGTGATAGTGAAGGCAAAGATAAACAGCTGGGACTACATCAAATTAAAGAGCTTTTGCACAGCAAAAGAGACAATAACAAAAACAAAGAGAAACCCCACCAACTGGGAGAACATTTTTGCACCCAACACTAATGATAAAGGACTGATCACAAAAATCTGCAAAGAGCTGATGAGACTCAACAACAACAAAGAAAATAATCCAGTCAAAAAATGGGCAGAAGAGCTAAAAAGAAACTTCTCTGAAGAGGAAATGCAAATGGCCAACAGGCATATGAAAAAATGTTCAACATCACTTGTCATCAGGGAAATGCAAATCAAAACTACCATGAGATACCATCTTACACCAGTGAGAATGGCACATATTAAAAAAACTAGCAACAACAAATGTTGGCGAGGGTGTGGAGAAAAAGGAACTCTTCTGCACTGTTGGTGGGAGTGCAAACTGGTCCAACCACTGTGGAAAGCTGTGTGGAGATTTCTGGACCTACTAAACATAGAGCTTCCATATGATCCAGCAATTCCACTCCTAGGTATTTACCCAAAGGACACAGAAACATCAATTCCAAAGAGCACCTGCACCCCTATGTTTATAGCAGCACTGTTTACAATAGCTAAGCTTTGGAAACAACCCAAATGCCCAAAAATAGATGACTGGATCAAGAAGATGTGGTACATATATACCATGGAATATTACTCAGCATTCAAAAAAGATAAACACATGCAATTTGCAGCAACATGGATGGTGCTGGAAGGGATCATGCTCAGCGAAATAAGCCAAAAAGAAAAAGAAAAATACCGGATGGTCTCACTCATAGCAGGAATCTAGAAAACTTAAATAAGGGACCAGGAAAATGAATAACTATAAGAAAGTGAAAATCAAAATCAACAAAAAACTATGAACCAGAGACACTTTTAGGGGGGCGGGGGTGGGAGGGGAGGGATTGGGGTCAGAATGGGGGGGCTGCAATTGTATGGGGAATATAACAATAAAATTTATAAAAAAAAAAAAAAAGAAAGTATATCCTTCTGCTACAGAAAGTTTGAAAGTCAGTGATTTAGGGAAACTCAACCTAATTCCTTGCTCAGCCACTAATCAGCTATATGACTTTGGACAACTCACTTGTCCTCTCTGTTTTTCTGTTTTCTCATTGTATGTAAAAGGGATTGGGCAATGTGACCTATTAAGTTCTAAAAACCAGGAAGTTTATGTTCTCTGAAAGTTTTTTTTTTTTTTTTTTTTGCATGTAGAAGAACTGGGGTGTAGGCCAGAGGTGTGGGGGCAGGGTGAGTGGGTTCACCAGAGACAGAGTGGGGAGCAGAACAGGTGGATCTACTGAAATACACTGCTGAGGGGAGCAGTGTGCGATTCAGGAGAGGTCTGCTGTGCCATGTGGGTCACCTCCCTAGCCGGGATAGAACCCAGGTTGCAGTGGTGATAGCAATGAGACTGAAGCCCAAAGCGACCAGGGAGGCCCCTGTTCTCTGAACCTTTTGTTAGGGGGAAAGGATGTCCTGCGCTAATCCCATACAGGCTTTGTGGACTCCACCCCCACTCCAGACCAAAGCCATCAGGACATTGGGAAAGACAAATCCCATCACCACCAAAGGGAGGGTGGCTGGGACCTGAGGGTGGAGTTAAGCAGCCAGGTTGGGTATAAAAATCAAACACGTGGGCCTTGGTGGGGCTCGCTGTCTCTCGCCTCCTGGCTTCACGGCTCCTGGCTCGTGGCCAGCTCTCAGAGCGCCATTTGGGATTCCAGATTGGCAGATTGGGTAGGACGCATTTAAAACTTTGTCTCCCATTTTTCTCCCTGAGCTGTACATTTCCTCATTTGCCCTTCCCTTGTAAATAAACCTTTTATTAACCTTTCACGTGTGCCTGCAGTAGAGCATTGATAAGTCCTTTTAAGCGCGCGGGTGAGGACCCACAGTCAGGCACCCCATTTTGTATCGGGGCTGCCCTATAACACTTTGAGAGTAAATTCCCTGGTGTACACATCTTAGAATCTCAACTACATCATATTCAAGTATTGTACCTTAAATGCATTAGATACTTAATAAATAGTGAGTAAGTAAATGAATTAGTGAAGTAGCTGGGAGGCAGGAAAGGGGTGCTTACAAGTGAGGGACAATAGCGTAATAGACTAGGTTATACAGGCCTGGAATAGAATCTCAGTTTTGCCAAGTCATGTAATCTTTCTAACTCTTCCTTTTCTTCATCTGTAAATTGGAGGTTTTAGTATAACCTACTGCATAGGGATGTTGGAGGATGAAATGAGATAATGTCTACAAAAACTCTGGCACATAATAAACACTTAATAACTGTTTTTATTATTTAAACTTGTTAGTTGTTTATATGTCTATAACTTTGGGGTTACATTTTTATTTCTCCACATGTGCACATGAGTGAATACCTTTGTTTTTAATTAGGTGACCCCAATAAGGAACAAATGATTGATTTTCAATGAGGCAGAACCTGAACTTCAAACATACCTCAGACTCCGTGGGTCTCCCCTTTTCCCACTGGCTCACAAGTTAAGGGGGAAGCCCGCAGAGGCCCAGACTATCAGGGCAGGGCCTGGAAGCCTGACTAATATGATGTCCACAACAGTGGGACTTGACTTAGAACTCAGGAGTGATGGGCCTAGAGCCTGCTATACCTTATCTGTGGGCTGAGAAATCCAAAGTATCAGAACATGAAGTTTAGCATCAAGGGTATAGAGAGAGTATGGGATTTGGAGTGAGAATATTTGGGTTCTTGTGAGAAGCCTTCCTTGATCTCTTTGTACCTCCACCTCCAAATCTGGGCCAGGTGCCCCTTCTGTTTTCTCACAGTGCCTACTATTTTTCTTATCACAGTATTGCCTCCGTTGTCACCATCTCCCATCATCTACAATAGACTGAGCTCCTTGACAGTGAGGACGATGTCTTTGCCATCTCTAGATCCTGGACAAAGAACATATTGCTTGCGTGGAGCAGAAGTGCAGCAAATGTTTGTAGAGCTCAACTCAAGCTGATGTACTGTTGAGCTTAGCCATTGATTAGCTCTGGACCGTCAATTAACCTCTTTAAGAGGAGGGTAGATGGAATAATTTACCAGAGTTATTATGAGGCTCAAGCACTTGTGAAGAATCATTGTTACTGCTTTTCAGGCTTCTTTCCTGCCCTTGCCTCTCCAGTCTTACTGACCTTTGCCTAATCCCATCTACCACCTGTACTTTCTATTCTAGGCCATTTTATCATCAAATCTTGAAAAGGAATCCATGCTAATATGTTAATGGGTGTTAATTGGATGATATATTTACATTTCAACAGGGAGTTTTCCCCGCTGTAGGAGGAATGAGTGGATTCCAGGTGCATGGCAGGGGAGGGCTGGGTTTTTTGTTACGTGGCCTCTTAAGCCATTTCTCAAATGCCCTGCTAGGAAGTCACCTACTTTTAGTCCACACTGGACTTGCTGTGTGGCACACACTGAGCGTTCCCATGCAGCAAGTACCTGAGGCTTCTAGAACCACAGTGAAGGCTTCTCTTTTGTGAAGTCTTCAGGAGCACATGGAACCAATCTTTAGAACTTTACTTGCTCCTTCCCTGAGTTTTGTGTCACACTGACTCAAGAGGTCTGAGGAGTTCTGGTCCAGGCTTGGAAATCGGACAGGCACAGAAAAGCCATTAACCTGGAAAAATTATTTCTACTAATCCCTCTAAGCAGTTCCTGAGGCTTTTTACATGCTCACAGAATAGCCTGGGGACTTTGTCCCAGGTTAAAAGTTCCTCTGGTGTTAATGTTGAGCAGAAATAAGTTTTGTGCATGAAATATCAATGTCAAGGATTTCATGTATGTTGAGGACCAGGAAGGGAAGCTGAGGGGTTTACCGGCTGAAGCTAGTTAGTTTGAGTTTGCAAATGTGGCCAGAGCTGGGGGTGGGGTGGGTTCCCTGTGAGGGTGTGGGCATGTGTCTACTTGGAGAGCGCACGCTCTGTGAATTTGTCCCTTGGGTCCTTTCAGGATTGTCTAGTGCAAGAGTTGGCTATAAAAAGAAATTTTTCTTCCTTGCTGCTTTATGTGTAAATAAACTCACCACCTAACTTTCTCAGAGGATTGTTCTTATTTGTGCTGAGGTCTGAAATACCCAGGACATGATGGGCTGCCATTCTGGTTCTCAGTCTTCTCCATCAGAATGTGGAGACCTTTGATGAATTTTGGTAAAATTACCCAGGAGAGGTCAGACCAAAGGACTGGAACTTTCCAAAGGGTAGTTTTTGTGGCTCAGCTCAAATAATGAACTGATGTGCTGTTGAGTTTAGCCATCAATTAGCTCTGGGCAAGTTAATCAATCCTACTAATCCCTTTAAGGGGAGGATAGATGAACAATTTACCAGAGTTAGTGTGAGGCGCCACACTTTTTACTTTTAGATTTATTTATTTATTTATGCATACAAGAGCTGGGGTACAGGCCAGAGATGCGGGGAGAGGGGGGTGAGAGGATTCACCAGAGACAGTGGGGAGCAGAACAGGCAGACTGAGATACATTGCTGTGGGGAGCAGCAGGTGAGACAGGAGAGGTCTGCTGCGCCATGTGGGTTTCTCTCTGGCCGGCCTGGGCTCGAACTTGTGCTGCAGAGGCTGTGGATTGCTTCATAGTGCAGTGCTTAACCCCTTGCGCCACCAGGGAGGCCCGCGGCTCCACACTTTGTAAGAGAATCATTGTTAGTGCTTTTCAAGCTTCTCACAGGGTTTGCCTGCAATTTCAACTCTGCCTCTTGCCCACTCTCAGTTTAAGAGTGAAGACTGAGCTGAACCTCATCTCCTTTAAGTTGGAAAATGTCATTTCCCGCCTTTGTGGCGTCAGAGGCTACCGAGTTGCGAGTTGCGCTCCACTTCAGTTCCCTCCGGGAACTCCGATGAAGCCACCTATAGGGTAAGTGAAGGTTGCTCAGGCTTTTGCACCAGTTGGCCCCTGGAGCTATCACCTGCGACCTTGAATGCAGGAGGCGCTTGGGAGCGCTGGCGCGGGGTACACGTACCTGATGGATTGACGGCTGGAGTATATTGTGGGCCTGTGTAAGTGGGCACGCCTGAGCTTGGAGGCGGAGCATATGAGGGTGACGTCACAGAGGACTGGGTCGGGGTGGGCGGCAGAGGAAGGTTGGGTGCAGTGCCGCGGAGAGCGGTGGAGAGCGACTACGAGACGAAAGAGTATGTAGAGATTCACAGGGAGGCCCAAGTTGCTGTCTCCCTGCTGGCTTGTTTCCCCTGCTTACTATTAGAAAACCTGTGGGGATGATGCCGAGGGCCCCAAGGTTTGATTTTAAGCTGCCTGAACCGACGGTGAACCTACCAAGTCTGGGGTGGTGGCAGAACACCGCCACTCATGTGTATTATAAATGTACTTTTTCTCTCTGGTAGACTCAAATGGATCTGTTCTCCAAATGGGGCTGACTTAATGCAAATGTGGATACTAATGTTGTTCATGGGCAAAGAATTGATTGATGGGTGAATTGCTTTCAGTGCAGTGGGGTTGCAGGTTAATTTCTTGTTGGATCAAGGACATCAGAACAAGGGAACAGAGCTCTCTTGGTAGCTGGGGTGGGACAGGGGCAGGGTATCCTTGGGCAAGAGAGTAGAACTTGCCAAGTAGGTATCTGAAGCCAAATACAAAATTCCTACCCTCTGTGACCAGAACAGTGTTTTAAAATATTTTGAATCGGATGCCCTCATTTTGAAATTCTGAAACTTGAAAATAATAGGATCAGATAACACTGGGCAAGTTGCCTACTTGACAACAATCAGTTACACTAAACAGTGGCTGCCACGTTTGGGTGGGATCTGTATTTTCCAGTTTGTCATAGTCCACCATTTCCTTATTGGTTATATCATCCCCTTTGTCTTTTTGTTATTTAGGCTACCCGTCTGGCTTCTGAAGGCCAGTTTGTGATCCCTGGACATTCAACACTGATCCTGGTGGCATTGGCCTTCAGGGAGATTCTGATGCAAGGAATGGGATCTTGGCTTAGTCAGGAAGCCTGAGGCAGTTTAGGGTTACCAGTGGGCATCCTATCAGGCAGAGGGATCACAGCAAGAGGTTGTCCAGAATCCAGCTCTTATGAAGACCTGGGCAGGAATAATTAAGGGAAGGGGTATTCCACAAGTAGGAGGATAGAGCCAGACTTTCTGAAGTCAAGTGACTATGCCATAGTCCTTCATAAACCTTCAATGGATTCCAGTTGTTCTTAGGATAAATATCAAACAGAGCCTTACCATGGTCAGCAAAGTGCTGTATGGTTTAGTCTGATATTTTAACTTTATTGTGAGCCCTGTGCTTCTAGAGCCTTTTGTGACCCTTTAGTGTTCTGAGGAACGGCTAACTACAAAGGACCACCTGCCCCACAAATTATAATAAAATACCTACCTCCTTTACCTTTCTCAAAGTGACCCAGATAATACCCTTGAGCAGTTCATCAAGGGTCGGATAAGAACCACTCCCCTCAAGTTTTCTTTTCTTTGATATAGTCTTCATTTATGAACATTCTCCCTATTTCAGTAGCCTGAATAAAATAATCTTCTTAATTGTCTGTTGCATTTTGTCTCTCACAGTTTTAGTGCCATGACTCTTAACAGGATTGAACCTTGCCTTCAGATCCATCTTTGCCTCACTATGCTAACAAGGCTGCTCAGAGCACTTTGTGCTCCTCTCCTGACAGGTAATATGGAGATCCAACAGTGAGCTTAGCTCCTGACCTGGTGTTCCAGACTCTTGCCTACCGGTAGCACCATAAGGATTTGATTTTGATTCTTTTGGAGTACGTGCTTGATTTCTGGTGCTGGCTCTTTTGGTTTCATGGTCTGTTCATTCAGTGATTCTAGAAATGCATTAATAGTTTTTAGAGGTCTTGTCTCTGTTGGGTGAAAGATGACAGTATTTGGTTAGTCTTTTCTGAATATTTTGAGCTCATTCTTACCAGTCAAGAAACCCATGTTCATCAACAACACTTCTTTGATAGGGATCAGAGCATTTTGTAATTCAGTCTTTACATTCAACTCATGACTGAAATTTTAGAAGTGAGACTATATAACCTGTTTATCTATGTCTGTCTGTTTATACTGTAATTCAGAAAAATCTTTATTTTCATTGTGTGTGTAATATTTTCTACCTCTGGATGGCATTATAAAATTAGATTATAAAATCTTTTGAAGAAGCTCTATTTTAATTGACTTAGGGATAAATAAAGGGTTACATAAATTGAATGCTCCAAAACCTCCCAGTAATTAAAGAAATTGTATCAAATTATATACTTTCAATGTGTGAAACAAGTGTTCTTTTTTTTTTTTTAAAGATTTATTCATTTATTTATACAAGCACTGGGCACAGTCAGAAGCGCGGGAGGGCGAGAGAACCCATCAAAGCCAGAGCAGGGAACAGAACAGGCAGACCAAGGAAACACACCGCTGAGGGGAGCAGCGGGCGTGGCAGGAGAGGCCTGTGCGCCATGTGGGACCCTCGCCAGTGGCCAGCCGGGGACCAAACCAACACTGCAGAGGCTGCGGGCAGCCCTGCAGGACAGCGCTCAGCCATTGCGCCACCAGGGGAGGCCCTGAAACAAGTGTTCTTATGGATAAACTAATTCAAATATTTTAAGAATTCCATTTCACATAATTTAGGTACATTTGGCAAATGAGAGTATTTTAATATTTTTGATTTAATAAAAACAGCTATGTTTTTTTTTCTGATTTATCATTGTTGAATATACTACATGTATACATTTTTAATTTACGTGGGTATGATCTTCCTAAATTTATACAAATTTATTGATCAAATAAATTAGCACTACTTCTACCTAATGTTTAAGTGTATAAAAATGTAAATTTGTGTTTAACCAAATCAAATCATTATTCTGACAAGCTCCATTTCAAGAGTAATTATGTTTTAGAGTATTTCAGCTTGAAGATAATTTCCAAGATATTTAGATAACAAAAACTTGGACTGACAATAAATTCAGTTGATTAATTAATGCATATTCATTAGATACCTTAGATCATTTCTAAGAGCATTGAAAGAGCAGTTATTAAGAATAATTTTAATTTTATATACTTTTGCTTCTTATTTTTATATACTACAGAGAGATTATATATATTTGTGTCTGTTAATAAATGTGTTTGTTTTTGCCACTTTGAAAAGTTGTACTGTAAGGGTTGAATATGGATATGGAAAATAGTAGACGGTTTGTGGAAAGGGAATTTAGTTTGTTGTGTTTAATGTTAAGATTTGATGTACTAATTTATAAGATTTAAAAAATAGTTTTAACATCAAATATTTTACTGATGCAAAACTTGAATTATATTTTTTTCTCTTTTACAATGTCAAATTTTACTTGGATTATTGCCTGCTTTTTAGGAAAGGTTGTAAAATGTACTTTATTTTCTGTGTAAATGCCTAGAAGGATACAATTATGTGTCTTGCTAGAATAACCTTCTATGGTTTGTGTTTACCTTATGACACCCTTGATTATTCAAGAGCACAAAAATCTTAAGAAGTTCTTCACAGTCATGTTACCACCTATGTTTACTTTTCAAATCGTTTATTGTAAAATTGGTCAAATATGTAGACAAGGAATGTTTTTCAGTAACCCATGACCTTATCTTAGTCAAGGTTTAAATCCTCACAACTTTCAGTATTTGGCTTCTCAAAATAAAATCCAAAATAATAATCTTTTTACCTAGAACTGTTTTTCAGATTTCCTATTGCTAGAAGTGATTTGGTATGTTCTGATATACTACCACTGATACATTGCTTGAGAAGAGTTGTGAAATCAGAAGATGTTCTGAGCCTTTTCTGTATTAAAGTGGTGCAGGTAACATGCTATTAATGTAAATATTTCAGAAATTCTGTGTTGTATGGGAATCATCAATGCTCTTGCTGTCCATGAAATGCTTCTCTTTGTCAGAGTCCTAGTTTTACTCATAATGTCAGTTAATTTTAAAAATATTAACTTGGCTGTATCTTTGATTATTTAATTTAAATGTGGCATTTTCTAAGTCAGTGGATTTTAATTGGAGATTCACAGCATTTATCCATGGCGTTTTACTAATATAAATACACTTAGGACCTACTCTAGACTTGCAGAAACTCTTGATACTCTTAATATATTCTTGGTATATTCTAAGATATGTTTAATATATTCATAGCATATTATGTTAAGCGTATTATATGTTGTATCTGAAGATTTTTTCTTTGTATAAATCATGTTAATCCATTTTATTTTTTTAAAATAAATTTTATTTTTATATTCCCCATACAATTGCAACCCCCTTATTTTCACCCCAATCCCTTCCTCCCCACTCCCCAACCCCCATAGAGTGTCTCTGGTTCATAGTTGTTTGTTGATTTTGCTTTTCACTTTCTTATAGTTATTCATTTTCCTGGTCCCTTATTTAAGTTTTCTAGATTCCTGCTATGAGTGAGACCATCCGGTATTTTTCTTTTTTCTTTCTGGCTTACTTCGCTGAGCATGATCCCTTCCAGCGCCATCCATGTTGCTGCAAATTGCATGTGTTTATCTTTTTTGAATGCTGAGTAATATTCCATGGTGTATATGTACCACATCTTCTTGATCCAGTCATCTATTTTGGGGCATTTGGGTTGTTTCCAAAGCTTAGCTATTGTAAACAGTGCTGCTATAAACATAGGGGTGCAGGTGCTCTTTGGAATTGATGTTTCTGTGTCCTTTGGGTAAATACCTAGGAGTGCAATTGCTGGATCATATGGAAGCTCTATGTTTAGTAGGTCCAGAAATCTCCATACAGCTCTCCATAGTGGTTATGTTAGGGGGAAAGGATGTCCTGAGCTAATCCCATACAGGCTTTGTGGACTCCACCCCCACTCCAGACTAAAGCCATCAAGACATTGAGAAAGACAAATCCCATCACCACCAAAGGGAGGGTGGCTGGGACCTGAGGGTGGAGTTAAGCAGCCAGGTTGGGTATAAAAACCAAATACGTGGGCCTTGGGGGGGGCTTGCTATCACTCTCCTCCCTGCTTCACGGCTCCTGGCTCACGGCCAGCTCTCAGGGTGCCATTTTGTGATTCCTGATCGGCGGATCGGGTAGGACTCATTTAAAACTTTGTCTCCCACTTTTCTCCCTGAGCTGTATATTTCCTCATTTGCCCTTCCCTTGTAAATAAACCTTTTATTAACCTTTCGCGTGTGCCTGCAGTAGAGCATTGATAAGTCCTTTTAAGTGCATGGGTGAGGACCCACAGTCAGGCACCCCATTTTGTATCGGGGTTGCTCTACAACAGTTGGACCAGTTTGCACTCCCACCAACAGTGCAGGAGAGTTCCTTTTTCTCCACATCCTCGCCAACATTTGTTGTTGCTAGTTTTTTAAATATGTGCCATTCTCACTGGTGTAAAATGGTATCTCATGGTAGTTTTGATTTGCATTTCCCTGATTACAAGTGATGTTGAACATTTTTTCATATGCCTGTTGGCCATTTGCATTTCCTCTTCAGAGAAGTTTCTTTTTTGCTCTTCTGCCCATTTTTTGACTGGATTATTTTCTTTGTTGTTGTTGAGTCTCATCAGCTCTTTGTAGATTTTTGTGATCAGTCCTTTATCATTAGTGTTGTGTGCAAAAGTGTCCTCCCAGTCGGTGGAGTTTCTCTTTGTTTTTGTTATTGTCTCTTTTGCTGTGCAGAAGCTCTTTAATTTGATGTAGTCCCAGCTGTTTATCTTTGCCTTCACTATCACTGCTTTGGGTGATGTGTCTGTAAAGATGTCTTTGATGTGCATATCACGTAGTGTTTCACCTATATTTCCTTCTATGTATTTTCCTTCGTACTTCTCTTTCCTTTTCTGTTTTGGTTGTTTTTATTTCTGTGTTTAAGAGTACTTATTCATTCTTCCATTTCATCTACTCTGCTTTCATTGCTTTTCCCAGAGTTCTTTAGTGCCTCCATTAATTCTTTGATCTCCTGCATTTCTTTTACTTCCCTCTTTAGGGACTCAATTTCATTCTTCTGATCGTTGATTATTTTTCCCGTATCATTGTTTTCCTTTATGACTTCTGTCAGTTTTTTAATCATGGCAATTTTAAATTCTCTTTCTGGAAGGCTCAGAAGTTCTTCCAAGTTACTGTCGTTGCAATCTGGGGGGTGGTTTTCTTTTTGTGGTGCGCTTTTCTCCTGAGGAGTTGCTAGGTTGCATGTGGTTCTTCTACTCCCTACTGTCTGTTTTCTAATTTGCCGTATGCACTGGGATACTGTGTTGCTGGGACTGGCCGGCATCTTGGGTGAACTTCTCTGCTCCCCTCTGGCTCCTCCGGGAGCCATCTGTTGGTTTCAAGCAGTCTTTACTGAAGAAAGGTCCCTGTTCTAAAATGCCAATACGGGGACACGCTCCCCTGCGCGCCTGGTCTGCCTTGGTGGTGGGTTCCCTCTCCCTCTCTGGGCTCTGACTGCAGGCCAGAAGCAGCCTCACAGGCGCGGGGGCCTGGGCAGCCGCAATCCGCGTATCCTTTTCAAGTGTGCCGCTTTTCTGTGCAAGCTTACCGGCTGGCCTGGGGCTGTGTGTAGGTCTCAGGGAGTCTTTGTTTTTCTCTAATGGTGCCTGGAGCTGTTCGCTCACCTCCGTGGCGAATCCTGCAGGGTTCTCCACAGCTCCAGTTCACGGGGTGTGGTGGCTGAAATAGTTCCTTTTGCACTCACAGTCCCGCTTGATGCGTAGTTTGTTCTTGTTGGTTGTTTTTGTTTTTTTGTTTTTTTCCTCCTTTCTGTTGGTCAGAGAGTGCCGACTTTGTGGGTGGGGGAGGGTAGCAGGGTTCTGAGCTTTCCTCCCTTCTAGTCCTCTTTTATGGCAACTTTCTTCTTCGGGTAGTTTGCTGGAGTCGCCCGTTTATCTTCCGTGTCCCAGGTCTCACTAGGACCTGCCGCTTTTCCTCCCTATTAACCTTTTTTTTTAATGGGAGATCTTACTTGCAGCGTCTCCTCGCTGCCATGGTGATCTGCCCTCTCCATGTTAATCCATTTTAATAAATTAGATGCAAGGTACACTCTTCTCTGAAAATAGTTAATAGTTTAAAATTTTTCTTAGATTGTCATTGTCTTATTTGCATGTCACAAAGACAACCAAATTTCCTTGACAGTTATTTTATTTTTGAGATGAATCTGATCTTTTACTGATCATCTGATCTTTTACTTTTGAAATGATCAATAGTTCAAACTGATACAGCTGCTATGGAAAGCAGTACAGAGGTGTCTCAAAAGATTCAACAAAGATCTACCATACAACCCAGTAATTCCATCTACCCTCAAAATTCAAAATAATAATTTGGAAGGAGACTTGCACTCCCATGTTTATTGCAGCACTATTTACAATAGCCAAGCTATGGAAACAAACTGAGTGCTCCAAAACAGATGAATGGATCAAGAAGATGCGGTATATATACACAATGGAATACTACTCAGAGATCAAAAAAGGTAAACTTATGCCATTTGTGGCAACATGGAAGAAGCTGGAAGAAATAATGCTAAGTGAAATAACTCAGAAGGAGAAAGATAAATACCAGATGGTCACTTATATGTGGAACACGGAGAAACCAAACTAAGGGTCAGAAAAAGACAAGCTTAAAACCTAACACTTCACAATAGATGCAGAAAAAGCACTTGACAAGATTCAACATCCATTTACGATAAAAACACTCAATAAAATTGGAAAAATGTAACCTATCAAAACATTTTAAAAGTCATATACAACAAACACACAGCTAATAAAATACTTAGTGGTGAAAATTTATCCGGTGAATGATATCAGTTCACTTGTGTATGTTGAACCAGCCTCACATCCCTGGTGTGAAACCTACTTAATAATGGTGAATGATTCTCTTAGCATGTTGCTGAATTCAGTGGTGAAAAGCTGAAAGTATTGCCCACTAAGATCAGGAACAAGACAGGATGTCCATTATCACCACTATTATTTAACATAGTACTGGAAATTCTAGTTGAAGCAATTAGACAAGACATAAAATAAGTCAAAATTGGAAAAGAAATAGTGAAACTGTCACTATTTGCAGATGACCCTTACTATACTTAGAGAAACCAAAAGATTCTAAAAAAAAAAAAAAAAACTAATAGAAATAATAAAGGAATACAGTAAAGAAGCAGGATACGAAATAAATACATAAAAATCAGCTGTATTTCTATATGCAAACAATGTATCAGAAGGTAGGGAAATACAGAATACAATCCCATTTACAGTCACACCAAAAAGAATGAGTTTCCTGGGAGTAACGTTAGCAAAGGAGTTGAAGGACTTTATTGAATACTGTAAAATTCTCTTAAAGAAAATAAAAAGACACAAAGAGATGGAAAGATATCCTGTGCTCATGGATTGGACGATTTAACATAATTAAAATGGTCATATTACCTATTACCAGATTCAATACAATACTATCAAAATACCAATGACATTTTTTCAAGGAAATAGAACAAAAACCCCCACAAAATTCATAAGAAACTATGAAAGGCCTTGAATACAAAAAGCAATCCCAAGGAAAAGAAGAATAATGGAGTTCCTGTCTTCAACTATTTTACACAGTAACAGTAATCAAAACAATATGGCAAGATTTAAACCTGGGTCACCTGACAGCCTCTTCCAGACATGCATTTTCCCTTGGGTCAGGTTCTGGGACTTTGCTTACAACATGGTCCCCAAAATGCTGTCTCGACTTCAGCCTCAAGCAAAGAAACCAAGATTTCCCTTGGCACCCAGACCAGTGGACATGTCAAGATCCCTAGGTGAGCAGAAGGGAGGAAAAGAGGAGCAAGAAGCAACTGTACATGTAGATGAAGTACAAAAGGAAGTAGACAGACTTAATGAACAAGCCAGTGAGGAGATTTTGAAAGTAGACCAGAAATATAACAAACTCCACCAACCATTTTTTCAGAAGTGGTTGGAATTGATTGCCAAAATCCCAAATCTTTGGGTAACAACATTTGTCAACCAACCTGCTTTGGGAGGAGGATGAAGAGGTGCTACATTATTTGACAAGAGTTGAAGTGACAACATTTGAAGATATTAAATCAGGTTACAGTATAGATTTTTATTTTGATGAAAACCCTTACTTTGAAAATAAAGTTTTCTACAAAGAATTTCATCTGAAAGAGAATGTTGATCCATTTTCAAAGTCCACTGAAATCAAATGGCAATCTGGAAAGGATTTGATATAATGTTCATGTCAAATGCAGAATAATGCTAACAGGAAGAGACACCATGAGAAAGCAGAGAGCTTCTTTTTTTTTTTTTTATAATTATTATTTTTTTTTAATTTTCTAGAGGCATGTCTTATTTATTTATTTATTTGTTTGTTTGGTTGGTTTATACATGCACTGGGTACAGTCAGAAGCGCGGGAGGGTGAGAGAATTCACCAGAGCCAGAGCGGGGAGCAGAGCAGGCAGAAGGACCGAAGTACACTGCTGAGGGGAGCAGCGGGCGGCAGGAGAGGTCTGCGCGCCATGTGGGACCCTCCTCCGGTGGCCGGGGAGCAGCCGGGGATCGAACCGGCACCGCAGTGGCCGCGGGCAGCTTCGCAACCCAGCGCTCAACCGCTGCGCCACCGGGGAGGCCCCAGAGAGCTTCTTTATTTGGTTTACTGACTATCCTGACACAGGTGCAGATGAGTTTGGAGAGGTCATTAAAGGTGATATTTGGCTAAATCCATTACAGTACTACGTGGTTCCAGACATGGATGAAGAAGAAAGGGAAGGAGATGATGATGATGGAGGAGGAGGAGGAGAATTGTGTGATACTGAAGAAGAGGATGAGGAAGAAGGTGAGTAAGATAAAGGTAATGATGATGGGAAAGAAGGAGAGGAAGATGAAGAAGATTAGTAATGAAACATTCACGTTTTCCAACCATTTTTAGTTTTCTCCAGTCCCTGGGAGCAAATTTCAGTCTTTTTTCCTTCCCCCCTTCTTGTGCTCAGTTGCCTATTTTTGAGGTCTCTTTTCTCTTCTTTATACCATGGTTCTCAACTTATTTTGGGGGGAACTATCTTGAGTAGCATATAGTGGGAAAAGAAACCCTACCATTTCTGTTCCAAATTCATTTTTTTCACTTTTGTCTCAACAAAAATTTTATACAATCAACACCACTGTGTTCTGTGGGAAAAAAGAAAAACCTGCACCCTTAGCTTTGCCCCATAGCTTTGCTAGAGACTGGAGGGTACTAGGCCCTTACATAGTAGTGCATAGAATTCTGAGTTTTCCCCTCTTTTCTCAGTATATTGTGTCTCTGTTAATATGGACGTACATTTACCAACATGTATCTATTTTCTTTTGCTTAAAAAGCCTTCAAAAATGGGGCCATAGAAGGTCAACAAAAAGGTGGATTTGAGATGTTTGGATGGGCTACATGGGCAATTTGACGACATGACTTCTCCTTTGGTATGTTTAACTGTCATGTTTAATGGATATCCTTGAAGTTTAAGATGACACTTTTAAAATAAAATTCTCTCTTAATGAAAAAACAAAACAAAAACAATATAGCACTGGCACAAAAACGAAAACTCAGACCAATGGTATATAATAGAAATCCCTGAGACAAACCCACACAAATAAGGAGAGCTAATCTTAGACAAAGGACTATGGCCATACAATGGAGAAAATATAGTTTTAATAAATGTTGCTGGGAAACATGGATAGCCACATGCAAGAAAATGAAGCAAGATCCATACTTAACTCCATACGCAAAATTAACTCAAAATCAAAGATCTATATATATAAACCAAAACCATATCGTATTTGAAAGAAAACACAGGGGCCACACTATAGGACATCTCCAAAAAGATGTATTTGGAAACTCAACCCCAATGGCAAGGGAAACAAAAATGAAAGTGAACAAGTGAGACTATATCAATTTAAAAAAGGTTTGTTTTTCAAAAGGAATCACAAAAAAAGGCAATCTACAGAATGAGAAAAAACTTTTGCATATCAAACATCTAATGGGATTAATCTCCAAAATTTACAAAGTTCTTATATTATCCAGCAACAAAAAAATAAACAACCCAATCAAAAAATGGACAAAGGATGTAAATAGACACTTCTCTAAAGATTGCACTACATTCACATAAGCTACAGATATGTGAAAAATTATTCAGCATCAGTTATTACAAGGGAAATGCAAATCAAAACCACAGTGAGCTATCACCTCACACCTGTGAGAATGACCCGTAGAAAAAAGAATGGAACCAGCCCTTTCTGCTTCCGCTGCCGCCATGGCACCCGTGAAAAAAACTTCTGGCGAAGGGTGGCAAAAAAAAGAAGCAAGTTCTGAAGTTCACCCTTGACTGCACCCACCCCGTAGAAGATGGAATCATGGATGCTGCCAACTTCGAGCAGTTTCTTCAGGAGCGCATCAAAGTGAACGGGAAGGCCGGGAATCTCACTGGAGGCGCTGTGACCATAGAACGGAGCAAGATCAAGAGCAAGATCACCGTAACTTCCGAGGTGCCTTTTTCCAAAATGTATTTGAAATATCTCACCAAAAAATATTTGAAGATGAACAATCTACATGACTGGTTGCACGTAGTTGCTAACAGCAAAGAGAGTTACGAATTACGTTACTTCCAGATTAACCAGGACGAAGAGGAGGAGGAAGATGAGGATTAAAGCTCATTTACCTGGAATATTTTGTATCAGTTCTTGAATAAAACTTGGAAACCAAAAAAAAAAAAAAAAAAAGAATGGAACCAAAAAATGTTGGCAAGGTTGCTGTGAAAAAGGAACTTTCATTCACTGTTGGTGCGAATGCAAATGTGGGCAGCCCCTGTGGAAGATGGTATAGACATTTTTTAAAGGAAAAAAAAAAAAGGAAATTCCATAAGATCCAGCAATGCCTCTTTTAGGTATTCAAATAATATGAGAACTCTATCTATGCCTATGTATACAGCAGCACTCTCCACAATTGTCAAATCATGGAAGCCCTTCAACAGACAAATGGAAAAAGAAATCATGGAATATATATTTAATGGAAAAACATGAAATGGTCACATTTTGTACAAAATAGATGGACCTTGAGATGATTATGTTAAATTAATTAAGTCAAAAAGTGAAAGATATCGGGTGGTTTCACTCTGCTGTAGAATATAAATAACCAAAACACATACAGAGGCAACATGCAGTAGGAATAAATCTTGGACCCAGTGAAAGGACATAGTGGCTACCAGAGGGAACAGAGCAGAGAGAGGAGGGAGTGGGATAGGGACGTATATGGGGTATTGCCATGGGTGGTTTGGTAGAGGGTGAGTGGGACATGTCAACAATGCACCCCCCCAATAATTATTTGCCTTTTATCTAAAAAAAAGTAAAAAAAAAAAATTAGTTCTTAGTGGAAAAAAATTCTATCCAAAATGGATTAAAGAGTTGAATATAAGACCTGAAGCCATAACATATATAGGAGAAAATATAGGTTGTACACTCTTTGATATTGGCCTTGGAGTTGTCTTTGTGGATCCATCTCCAACAGCAAGAAAAACAAATGAGAAAATAAATGTAAAATTTCATCAAACTGAAAAGCTTCTGCCCACTTAAACGAACTATTGTGAAAACAAAAGATAGCTTACTGAGTGGGAGAAGACCATATAACAGACAAAGGGTTAATATTGAAAATATATAAACAACCCACACAACCGAAGAACAAAAAATACAACATGATTAAAAAATGGGTAGGGCATCTAAATAGGCATTTCACCAAGAGAGACATACAGATGGCTAACAGACACATAAAAAGATATTCTAAATCACTTATCATTAAGGAAATGCAAAATAAAACCACAGTGACATTTCACCTCACACCAGTTAGAATGGCTATTGTCAAAAAGCCAAAAAGTAATGTGTGCGTGATGTGGAGAAAAAGGAACCCTCATGTGCTGTTGGTGGGGATGTACATTGGTGCAGCTACTTGCAAAGTTCTTCAAAAAGCTAGTTGAATTAACATATAAGCCAGTTATTCCACTTCTGGGTATTTAGTTGAAGAAGATGAAAATTTTAATTTGAAGAGATATATGCACTCTTGTTCATTGTAGCACTATTTACAATAGCCAAGATTTGGTAATAACTTCCATGCTCAATGACAGATGAGTAGATTCGGAAGATGTGGTGTATCTACATAATGGAATGCTACTTTGCTATGGAAAATAAGGACTCTTGCCATTTGCTACAACATGGATGGGTCTGGAGGGGATTATGCTAAGTTAAATGCATCAGGAGAAACACCAATACCATTTGTAGAATATAAAGAAAAAAACAATCAGAACCCCAAAATCCTTTGACTGACTACAGAATGGTGGTGATGGGGGACTACCAGAGGTGATGACTACCAGAGGTGATGGGGGAAGGAATATATAGAGGGGACTGATTTAGTGGTGGTGTGGTATGATACACAGTAGCAGATGTGAGAAATTGTACACCTAAAACCTATATAGTGTTGTACATTAATGTTATGTTGTAAACCTATGCTACCTCAATAAAAAGAAAAAGGAAAAAGGAGAGAGGCGGTAAGGATAACATGAGAGCAACAGAGTAGTATTTCAGATAACTGAGGTAGAGCGGAGGGAGTTTGGGCCCAATAGGACTGTCTTGCAGGTATAGAATGACATCATTTGCTATGAAAGAGTGGATGAAGGCCAGTGCATTAAGGTCAGTGGACAAAAACTGAAACTACTGCTTTGGGGAATGACATGCCTAGAAAATATCTTGAGCTGTAGGCAGATCTCAGTTAAAGTCAGAGGGAAAGTATTTTCAGTAGTTCTGTATTTCTTCAGTGAAGTTCATTGTAGTCTATTAAAAAAAGGATAGGACAAGGCAGAAAGTGGGACAGGCACTGAAGAAAACAGGAGGGAGACCACTGAGCTTCAGGTGACTTTGATAGGAGGATGATAGGGAAGCCAGGAAGCTCAGCACTCCCTCTCTTTGACCTTGCTATCCGTGTGAAATCTGGCTTGTCCACCCATCTTGTGACTGACCTGCAAACCTTTTAAATCTGGGTTCCAGCTCTGGCAACCCTATCTCTCAGGCCTTATGATGCCTGATGTCTAGATTTTGCCTTCAAGGCTTAATTGAAACCACTCTTTTAAAGGTCACCAAATCAAATAGCTTTTATTCAGTACTCATTTCCTTGAGCACTTTTCTATGTGCTCACCCTTTCTAAAAACTCTCCTCCCATGATTTTCATGACATTCTTTTGGTTATCCTTCTACTTCTTGACTGCTCTTTTTCAGTCTTGGACAAAAATTCTACTTCTTCCTTTCATTTCTCAAAGAAATTGGGCCCAGGAGTTCATCCTTGGCTCTTTTCTATTTTCACTTTAGAAGGTACCACTCACTTCGCTGAGGTTTCCGATTACTCCCATGGCTTTACCAATGCTCTCTTTCAAGATGACTTTCAAATATCTACCTCCAAGCTAGACCTTAGTCTGGAGCCTTAGATACACATATTCAATTGACTGGTGAAATTCCCACTTAGAGGTCACTTCCTCTAGTCTGTGGGTATCTTCCCCCATTACAGGTCTGAGTTCCTTCAGGCCAGAGCCTAGACGCCTGGATGTCTTCATCGCCTGGGGCTAAGCTGGGACCACAATGAGAAGAAGCGATCTTCTCTTTACACAAGCCTCAGTAAAGGGTGGTCTTATTGGAAGAGTGAGTTAATAGCAGGTAGAAAAAAGCCCTGGGTGATGGTGAGACTGTTGTGCTTTGTTCGTGGATGTGATTCACAAACAGCAGGCACATTAGCCATTATGTCTCTTGAGACTCTTAGTCCCCCTATTTAGATGCTTGGTCACACACATATAGACTCATGCCTTGACCTTTCTTATAACTGCCAGGGTAGCATTGCCCAAGCCCATTCTTCACATGCCACTCCCATCGGCCTCAATGTAGCCTTCAGACTCAGGGAACAGAGTAGAGGATAGAACCTGGGTAGGTAATGAATGCTTAAACTGCTCCATTGTTCTTTTTGGAGTATACTTAGTCCTTAACCAGGAACTGACTGTACCCTGAAGTGAGGGCTGAGGGATTGTGGACTAAACAATTTTATCCCATACTTAAAAATATTTGTTTATGGATAAGTTTCATTTTCTGCGCATGGAGAAAATGTGTATAGCGACAGGCTAGGAAGTCGTTATAATTTTTGCTTTCTAGATAAGAAACTTACACCTTAAAAGAAGTGATGTGAGGTAGAAGTGGGCCTAAGAGTCTTGGGATGCCTATTTCTAGCCCAGAGTACTTAACACTGCCACATACAAACCAAGAATCAATTTCTGGATGGCCTGGTTCCTAATTCAGTTAAATAAGTAGTCAGCATGTAAGGGAAACCTGCTGGGATGAGGCTGAGCTAGCATTCCGTTTGCTTTGCTTAGGAGAGATGGTGGGCAATCACAGAGGAGGGGTCTGTGATCTGATGTGAGAAGGGAAGGAGGGGATTGGGATTTGGGCCCAGGAATTCCCATCAGGGATGAAACACTTTCCACCTGCTATTGCATAAAGTGCCTAACTCTGTCATGGAATTTGCGTGCAGACAGTTAGATTGGTCTTTGGAAACACAGGATGACAAATGAGTTTCCTTCTTTCTGTTCACAGAGGCCAGCCAAGAACCAGTGCTGGAGCCAGGCCTCTGGCCGTAAACTAAACAACAGATCCAGTTATTGGTTTCAAGTCTTACTGCCTTCTCTTGTAAGGCCTTCAGAACTTGGAGAGGCTCCCTTACACTCTATAAACCAGATGAAAGAAGTATGGTTAAGAGCCCAGACAGAATGGCAGGTATACTCAAAGGTGGAGTGGGAGGCTGAAAATGTTTCTTAGAATATATTTAGTAATTGTATTATCTTAATTTTCCCATTATGTCTATGAAATTTTTTCTGGTAAAAACCTGATTTGGGGGGTTGAGGTCAGATAGGCAAAATTAAGGCATTGGATGGCTTGGGATTAGGAGCTGAGGGTTTAATGAGATATGACTTCCTTGGACCCAGGATAGCCCTTCGTTAATCACCACAGGAATGTCCCAGGAGTCTAATTTTCCAATTCAGTCTTAGCTGGATGGCAATTGAATATATAATATGTGGCCCTGTAAAGCCACTATCTTTAACTCTTAGCTCTTCTACCTGTTAACTGTTTGACAAAGGCATGTCTGGTCACCCTCTGCATCTCAATTACCTTTGTTAAATGGGGTAATACTGATACTGAGAAGATTAGATAGCCATAGAAATGTGAAAAGGCTTTATCTGGGCCTGGTGCAAATATGAAAGGCCAATGTCATTAGTACCATATGGTCTTTTGGCTTCTAATTAGCACCCCTACAAGAGAATAAGGGAATCCCAAGACTTCCCAAGGGGGAAATATAAATTAGTCTATTTTAGTCTGGGGGACCTCCTAAGGGAAATTCATGATTGAGCGGGCTGGAGCTCTTCCAATAACATCTGTTCTCCTGGGTATATAATAACCTTGTTCTCAGGGTGGAGGTGCCAACTTGCACCTTCAGTTTTGGGAATAACTCTGTAGCGGCAGGAAGGCACAGAGCAGGATATCTATGATCCGGGCAGACAGGTAAAGGAAAGTCCTGGAGCCCTCCGTGGCTTTCCAGGCTTTTATTGAGCTTTTACCAGGTACACGGCAGGCAGAGGGGCTGGAAGGCTGGCAGGCCTCCCAGCCCCCGACGAATCTTCACTCTTTCTGGTTTCTTTGGTGTTCTCTCGTGGTCTCTGCTTCTTCTTTGCTGCACTGCTGGTTCTCCCCTCATTCTTCTCGTTCTTCTGGCATCCCTGTGATGCCTCCCTTATAAGCCCAATCTCAGCCCAGGTGTGCCCACTTATTCAGGCCCACACCCTACTCCATGTGCCAGCCATGAGGCATGCATGCAGGACTGCAGGGATCCATCATTAATGCTAATGGCAGGAGGGTGGAAAAGCCTGATAATTTTTCACTTATCCTACAAACTTCTCAGATGTCATCTTCAGTTATCTTTCTGCTGGACTGAAATTTGAGCAGGCAAATAAAACTAAGTTTAGGAATTAGAGGACTATGAAACATCAGTCAGTTTTATATCAAAATGAAGATTGACTCCATAAACACTGACTGGGTCAATAATCATCGCAGGCAGAGGCAGAACAGAGTCAGGGAGGCTGTGCTCTGGCTCTGCTCCTGATAAGCTGTGAGAATTTGCATGAGTCTGAGAGTTGTGTGTATATTATTAAATGGGAAGAGAGAGTATGTGAGAACCTCTTTTAAGCTATAAGGAAGCATATAAATGGAGGTAGTTATTTTTTATAATTTGTAATGTAGGGAATTGTTTTTGTTATTTTGAAATGCAGCAAGCCCAAGGGAACCAGGAATGACTGGTTGGTGAGTCCTTACTCTCTCTCTTCAAAATGCAGAACAGGACCCAAAAGCAGAAATAGAAACAATGTTAATTTACACAGAGAAAGAGGCAAAGGGAGAATAGGGAGAGTGTAGGAAAAGAAAATTTATTGGCTAGCACACAGCCAGATACCAGTTGTTCTACCCCCATAGCTGGGGCTCAGCTGAGGTTGGTGTCTAAGCAGGAGTTGCAAGCCACGAGCAGGAACCAGCCAGAAAAGCCACAAGATACAAGTGGGAGCCTGCTGGAAAAGCCCCAAGTTTGGCCCACCTGTTCTGTCTTTTAAAGTCCACCAGCTGACCCTACTCTGCCCCTCAGTCCCTGCAATTCCCACTCAGGAAGTCAGGGATTGGAGCTGTAGAACCCACTGCTCTCTTATAATTTTTTCCTCAAATGCTGTGTCTTTAGTTGTGAAGGGGCCCAGGCATACTGACTTGGTAATTTCCAATTCCATTTATTAATCAATTGACAATGTGTAGAGGCAGGAAGGCCACAGGAGCAGATCTCTATGACCCGAGCAGACGGGATAAGGAGCCTGGAGCCCTCCGTGGCTTTTGCAGGCTTTTATTGGGATTTACCAAGTACACGGCAGGCAAGGGTGCTGGGGAGCTGGGAGGCTGGCAGGCCACCCAGCCCCCCCGCGAGACTTCACTCTTTCTGTGCTCTCCGGGCGTCTCTCATGGCCTCTGCTTCTTTGCTGGTAGTTCTGTTCTGTGCCTTCCTTCTCTTTCACTCTACTTCACTCTTTTGCTCTGCTATTCTCTTTCGCTCTGCTCTTCAGCTGGCCTCCCCTCCATGCAGCCCTTAGAAGCTATGGGGTAAATGATTTCAGGTTTTTCTGTGCTCTGCGATTTGGATTTGTTACATTGTTATGAGGAATGTAACACCTGCCTGATGGGGCACCTGCATTTGTTACACTGTTATAAGTTGTGTTGTTTACATCTGTGGGCCATGGCTCAGTATTGAGATATTTGCCAAGAGAAGCAGAGGTAGGAGAAAGGGAGAAAGAACCCTATAGAAGCCCAGAGTGAAGACTTGTGGTGGGGCTAGGAGGTCTGGCACCCTGGCACCCCTGCCTGCCTTATACCTGGTTGCTGCACTACATGTAAAAGCTCAATAAAAGGCTGAAAAAGCCACTGGGGGCTCCAGGACTCTCCTTTACCCGGTCTGCTCAAATCATAGAAAACCGGCTCTGTGCCTTCCTGGCACTACATAATCCCAGTCTCTCAGCCCAGGTGAATCCCATCTCATATGCCCACATCTTATTCCAGGTGCCCGCCATCAGGCATGCATTCAGGACCGCAGGAATCCATCATCAATCCTAATGGCGGGAGGGCAGAACAGCCTGATACTTTTACTTACCCTACACAATGCAAGTTCCATCATTTTATCATTATCATCACATCTGAAGAACAGGTTTATTCAAGAGTAGAGGGAGAATCTTAAAGATCTCTGCCCTGATGTGAGGGTGAAGGGAATTATTTGGAATTAGAGAAGGCTAATGGTTGCTTAACATTGTGAATATACTAAAAAATCCACACTAAAATCACTTCAAAATGTCCAATTTGACCTCAGTTTGAAACATTGCAAAAAAGAATCTCTGCCTAGTAGTAAGAGTAAGGAAGCCTAGATCTGAAGCAGTGAGGACAGGCCCAGATTAGGTAAGTCAAACACTGCTTCTTAAAATGTGAATTGCGTATTTGTGACACATAAGGGAGTATTTTTGGGTGGTGTATGTGAGAACAAGGCTGACATAGATATAAAGCAGTACATCCAAAAGTACAGTCAATATGGAATAGCATTGATAACAGGTGTGGAAAGTGTAGTCCATCGTGTAGTTTTTGGGAATCTTGACTGGAGCTTCCCTATTGACTCCAGTAATGACAATCCCTTATTTTTGAGAGGTAAGAGGATCAGTTACTGTCATAAATGCAAACTTAGTTGACCAAACATGTTAGTTTTCCCAGGACTGAGGGGTTTCCTGAAATGGAAGAACTTTATTATTCTTTTTAAAAGATTTATTTATTCATGCATACAACATGTACAGGCCAGAGGTGTGGGGGGTGAAAGGATTCACCTGAGACAGAGTGAGGAACAGAACAAGCAGAGTGACTGAACTACATGGCTGAGGGGAGCAGCAGGTGAGACAGGAGAGGTCTGCTGCACCTCCCTGGCCAGGCATTGAACTCGTGCTGCAGTGGCTGTGGATAGCTTCATAGTGTTGCATCTTAACCTCTTGCGCCACCAGGGAGGCCCCAGACTTTATTCTTTTATATAAAATTTGATGAAGACTACGCCTTCCCTACCACCAGCTTTACTGAGGTATGACTGCTAAATAAACAGTATAAATATTTAGGTTGTACAATGTGATTTTAAGGTGTAAGATGTGATGATTTGATATATGAATACATTGTAATGATAACCACAATAAAGTTAAATAACATCTATCATTTCACATAGTTACCATTTTTTTTTTTTGGTTAGAACACTTAAGAGCTATTCTCTTAGCAAATTTTAAGTATACAACAATAATTTTAATTGTAATCACATTGCTGTATATTAGATCCCCAGAACTTATTTATCTTACAATTGAAAGTTTTTACCATTTGACCAGCAATCTAGATGTCTATTGATGGATCAATGGATAAAGAAGTGGGCCTGGACTGGCTGAGACCTTGCAACCTCCTGCAAGACTCAGCCAGTGCCTGCCCAGACCAGTAACATCCTGGACCCATGTCAGTGAGGGTAACAGAGAGGCTAGAGGCCTAGTTTCCTCCCACAGACCCCTCCAGCACCTGCACAAACCAGCAGAGTTATCATGCCCTCTCATGAGACCCCGTCAGTAACCACAAAGGCTGGCGAGACTACAGACCCCTATCTGGGAGGGTGCCAGAGTAGCCAGAGGCCTTGCCACCTCTCATGACACCCTGCCAGCTGCTCCCCCAGATATGGGAGATACCTCAAAAGTGAAGGGAGAGGATCCACGCCTCGAGGACACACCTATAACAGCTGGGTTCCATAGCTAATAATGGGAAGTGAAAAACAAATGGCAACATGAGTCAAGTGACTAGTACAAAGCCAATAGGACAAAGAACAAATCTCCAGAATCTCAATTCATAAACATGGATGCTACATTCTCCTTATCAGACACAGAGTTTGCAATTGTAATGATAAAGAAATTTTAAAAAATGGAGGAAGACTCAGAAAAGTAAATGAATGTACTTAGAATAAAATCAATGAACTGAAAACAAAAAACAAAGCTCTAAAGAAGTGGAGTTTCAGGATTTATTTTTTTAAAGATTTATTTATTTATTTATACAAGCACTGGGTACAGTCAGAAGCGCGGGAGGGTGAGAGAATTCACCAGAGCCAGAGCGGGGAGCAGAGCAGGCAGAAGGACCGAAGTACACTGCTGAGGGGAGCAGCGGGCGGCAGGAGAGGTCTGCGAGCCATGCGGGACCCTCCTCCAGTGGCGGGGGAGCAGCCGGGGATCGAACCAGCGCTGGAGAAGCTGCGGGCAGCTTCGCAACCCAGCGCTCAACCGCTGCACCACCGGGGAGACCGGAGTTTCAGGATTTAAAAAGAGAAAAACAGGAGATGAGAAATTCAGGAAACAATCATGGAAATAGAATAGATTAAGAAGAACAATGAGTCAGTGTAATTGAAGATGCAAAGGTACGAAGAACCTGGGTGGAGAAGGAAAGAGAGGAATGAAGTAAGAAAAATGAAGACACACTTCAAGAACTATCTGACTCCATGAAACTAGACAACATAAGAATAATGGGGATACCAGAAGAGGGAGAGAGAAAGGAAAAGGAAATCTATTTAAAGAAAGAAATAAGGGTGGAAAATTTCCCAAACCTAGTGAAATGAATAAATGAACAAATCAAGGAAGCTAAAAGAACCCCAGTGTACCTATATAAAGGTAGATTGACATGAAGACATACTAGCAAAACTTCTAAGAGTTCAGGACATATAAAGAACATTGACACTGGTATGGGGGAAAATTCAGATAACTAATAAGGGTACCTCAATCAGGCTAATATCAGACTTCTCTGAATAAACACTATGAGCAAGGAGAGAATGGAAAGGTGTGTTCTAGATACTTAAATAGAAAAACTACAAGCTGAGAATAATCTGTCCTGCAAGATTCTTCTTCAGATATAAGGGAAGAATAAAGGCCTTTCAGGCATAGAGAAACTCAAGAAGTTTGCAAGAAACCAAACCTCCAAGAAATTTTGAAATGACCTTACACTTCTAAACCAAAGAAAGGAACATACACAAAGAACTGATTAAGGAAGTAGATTGACCCATAAAAATTAAGAGTAAAAGGGCAGCAACACACTGTCACATATCAATAAATACTTTAATCATTAATAGAATGAGCTCACTGATTTACAGACACACTATCTAGTTAGATCAGAAAACAGAATCCAACCTTCTGATGTCTCTAGGCGACACCTAAACTCCAAAGACAAACATAGGCTCAAAGTAAAGGGTTGGAAAACAATCCTACAAGTGAATGGAACTATAAAGAAGGCAGTGACAGCCATAGTTATATCAGAAAAAACAGATTTCAAGTTAAAAAAAAAAAAAAACAAGAGATAGGGAGGGACACTACATAATGATCAAGAAGACCTAATAGTCACGAAGTATTTGCACCAAGTGAAAGAACACCATAACAGATTAGGCAACTACTGAAAAGAAACATGGAACACACACATTTTTTGTAGGGAGACTTCAATGTCCCACCCTCACCAATGGATAGATCAGCCAGACAGAAAATAAACAGAGATACAATAACTTTAAATAGAAAATTAGACTCTGTGGACTTCATAGACAAATGCAGAGCACTGCACCCCCCACCCCAAAACAGAATACACAATTTTCTCAAGTGTACAAGGACATTCTCCAGAATATACCACATTCTGGGACACGAAACAAATATCAACAAATTTACAGAGTGAAATCACACCTAGAATCTTCTCAGACCATAAAGGTATCAAACTAGATATCAACTATCAAAAGAAAGCAGGGAAATCCTATAATTCATGGAGACTGAACACCACACTATTGAAGAACTGCAGGGTTAATAAGGAAATCAAAGAAGAAATTAAAAAATATCCTGAGACAAATGAGAACAACCACAAAACCATCCAAAACTAATGAGACGCAGCAGAAGCCCATCCAAAACTAATGGGACGCAGCAGAAGCACTAGTAAGAGGGAAATATATAGCAATACAGGCCCACATCAAGAAACAAATAATCTGTTAACTTGAGGATTAGCAAATAATCCTCAAATAATTTCTGTTAATTTGAGGATTAGCAAAAGAACTAACAAATACAAAAGCCAGTAGAACAGAAATTTAAAAAATCAAAGCAGAAGCAAATAAAATAGAAGTTAAAAAAAGACAGTCCACATGATCAATGAATCCAAAAGCTGGTTCTTTGCAAAAATAAGCAAAATAGACAAATGTCTACCGAGGTTCACCAAGAAAATAAAGGAGAAATCTGTAATAAATAGGATCAAAAAAGGAGAAGAAATTGCAACAAATGCTGCAGAAATTCATAAGATAGAGACTACTATGAATATCTATATGCTAAAAATTCAATAACCTAGAAGAGATGGACACATTCTCAGAATTATGCAATCATCTGAGACTGAACAGGGAAGAAATAGAAACCCTGAACAAACCAATCATAAGAAAGGAAATTGAAACAGTAATCAAAATTCTCCCCAAAACCAAGAGTTCAGGGCCTCCCCATTGGTGCAGTGGTTGAGTGCTGGGTTGCGAAGCTGCCCACAGCCTCTGCAGTGCCGGTTCGATCCCCGGCTGGTTCCCAGCCACCGGAGGAGGGTCCCACATGGCGCGCAGACCTCTCCTGCCGCCCGCTGCTCCCCTCAGCAGTGTGCTTCGGTCCTTCTGCCTGCTCTGCTCTCTGCTCTGGCTCTGGTGAATCCTCTCACCCTCCTGTGCTTCTGACTGTATCCAGTGCTTGTATAAATAAATAAATAAATCTTTAAAAACAAAAAAAGAAAACAAAACAAAACAAAAAAACCAAGAGTCCAGGACCAGATGGCTTCACAAGTGAATTCTACCAAACCTTCAAAGATGAAATAATGTCTACTGTGTTCAAACCCTTCAAAAAAAATTGAAAAAGCAGGAATACTTCCAAGTACTTTTTATGAGGCCAACATTACTCTAATACCCAAACCAAAAAAGACAACACACAAAAAAGGAAATTATAGATCAACCTCTCTAATGAACACAGATGCAAAAATCCTTAATAAAATCTAGCAAACTGAATCCAACAAAGCATTAAAAGTATCATACACCATGACCAAGTGGGACTCATACCACAAACAGAAGGGTGGTTCAATGGCTGCAAATCAATGTAATTCACCACATACACAAAAAAACATAATCATGTCAACAGATGCTGAGAAAGCATTTGATAAGCTCCAACATCAATTTATGATTAAAGTCCCTGAAAAAGCTGGGGATAAATGGAACATACTTTAATGTAATAAAAGTCATTTACAACAAACTCATACCTAATATCATTCTCAATGATAGCTTTCCCACTAAGATTTGGCACAAGACAATGATAGCTTTCCCACTAAGATCTGGTACAAGACAATGGTGTCCACTCTCACCATTGCTATTCAACATAGTATTAGAAAGCCTAGCTAGAGCAATTAGACAAGAGAAAGATATAAAAAGAATCCAAATGGGCAAAGAAGTAAAGCTATCATTATTTGCAGACAACATGATATTATATATTATATCAAGATTCTTATTATCCCTCAAGATTCTTTATCTTGAGGATATTATCCTTATTATCCCTCAAGATTCTTTGGAAAAACTAATTGAAATAATGAGTTTAGCAAAGTGGCAGGGTATAAAATCAGCACATATAATCCAGTTGCCTTCCTATATACACATAATCATTTAGAAGGGAAAAAAATTAACAAAGTGAGTCATTTACAATTACACCACACAGAAAATTAATACATAGGAGTAAATCTAATAAAGGAGGCTGTAATGGGCAGGAAGGGACGATGCAGGATCTCTATGATCCCAGCAGACGGGTGAAGGAGGAGTCCTGGAGCCCTTAGTAGCTTTTGCAGGCTTCTATTGGGATTTACCAGGTACATGGCTGACAAGGGGTTCCAGAGGGCCGGGAGGCTGGCAGGCCTCCCAGCCCCCAGCAAGTCTTTACTCTTTCTGGGCTCTCTGGCGTTCTCTGGTGCTTTCTGCTTCTGCTCTCTGCTCTCCTTCTCTACTGGTGTCCCCGTGAAGCCGCCCTTATGAGCCCAGTTTCTCAGCACAGGTGTATTCACTTATGCATGCCCACACCCCACTCCAGGTGCCCGCCATCAGGCATGCGTTCAGGACCGCAAGGATCCATCATGAATCTTAATGGCAGGAGGGCAGAAAAGCCTGATACTTCTTCACTTACCGTACAGAGGCCTATACAAAAAAAAAAAAAAAAAAACCTACAAGACAGCGTTGAAAGAAATAGAAAAAGCCTCAAAGAAATGGAAAAATATTCCTTGCTTGTGGATTGGAGGAATCAACATGGACAAAATAGTCATCCTACTCAAAGCAATATACAAAGTCAACGCAATCCCAATACAAACAGCAATACTTGCAAGCTGGCCATAGATCTGAGACATCCAGCAGGGGAGGGAGGAGAACAAAAGAGGTTGTTCTGATGGATCATGGTTGCTATGGTGGTGGGAGAACTATGAGGACTACACCTGAGCAGAGAAATCTAATATTGCCCATACATTAACAATGATGTAAGAAAATAAACATATAAAAAGAAATGGATATTTTTCAAGTAACTTGCACAAACACTACTGAAATTCATATGTGTAAGGGGCAGGAATGGACACAGTGCAGGTTTTCTGATCCCATGCAGACCGGGTAAAGGAGGAGTCAGAGTCCTTAGCGGTTTTTTGCAGGTCTTTTATTGGGGTTCACCAGGCATATGGCAGGCAGGGGTGCTGGGGGGCCAGGAGGCTGGCAGGCCTCCCAGCCCCCAGCAAGTCTTCACTCTATCTGGGCTCTCCGGCCTTCTCTGCTTCTCTACTCTTCTGTTCGTTCGGCTGCTTCTGGGCTTCTTCATCGGCTTCTCTTTCGGCTTCCGTTGGTGTCCCCGTGACGCCGCCCTTAAAAAGCATAGTCTCAGCCCAGGTGAATCTCATCTACCTATGCCCACACCCTATTCCAGGTGCCCGCCATCAGGCATGCATTCAGGACCGCAAGGATCTATCATCTATCCTGATGGCGGGAGGGCAGAAAAGCCTGACATTTTTCCTTACCCTACAATATGGAAACACAAAAGACCCCGAATAGCAAAACCAATCGGACAAAAAGTAAAGAGAATGGAGGAATCACACTTCCAGACCTTAAACTGTATTGTAAAGCCATAATACTTAAAGCAACCTGGTACTGGAACAAAAATTGACCAATGGAATATAATTGAGAGCCCCAAAATAAATCCATACATATATGGACAGTTAATCTATGACTAAGGAACTTAAAACATACATTGGAACAAGGGTAACCACTTCAATAAATGGTGTTGCGAGAACTGGACAGCTGCATGCCAAAGAATGAAACTAGAACATTACCTCACATCATACACAAAAATCAGTTCAAAATGGATCAAAGATTTGGACGTAAAACCTGAAGCCATAAAATACATAGAAGAAAACATAGGCAAAACATTTCATGACATAAGCTTCATTGATGCCTTTAGGAATTCATCCCCAAAAGCAAGGAAAACAAAAAAGAATATAAACAACTGGGACTACCTCAATTTAAAAAGCTCTGCACAGTGAAAGAAATCATAAATAAAACTAAAAGACACCCTACTGAATGGGAGAAAATATTTGCACACCATACATCTGTCAAAGGAGTGATATCAAACATGTACAAAGATATACAAAGAACTCATAAAACTCTACAAAAACAAAACAAAATAAATAACTGTAGGGGCAGAAATGACACAGGGCAGGTTTTCTGATCCAGCAGACTGGGTAAAGGAGGAGTCAGAGTCTTGGAGACCTTGGTGGGTTTTGCAGGCTTTTATTGGGATTTACCGGGTACACAGCAGGCAGGGGTGCTGGGGGGCCAGAAGGCTGGCAGGCCTCCCAGCCCCCAGCAAGTCTTCACTCTAACTGGGCTCCCCGGCCTTCTCTCTCTCTCTGCTTCTGTTCTGCTTCTCTGCTTCTTTGTCGGCTTCTGCTGGCATCCCCGCAACACCATCCTTAAAAGCTCAGTCTTAGCCTAGGTGAATCCCATCTACCTATGCCCACACTCTACTCCAGGTGCCTGCCATCAGGCATGCATTTGGGACCACAGGGTTCCGTCATCTATCCTAATGGCGGGAGGGCAGAAAAGCCTGACACTTTTTACCTTACCCTACAATAACCCAATTAAAAAATGGGCAAAAGAACTAAACAGATATTTCTCCAAGGAAGATGTATATATACACCGTGGAATACTACCCAGACTGCTAACAGGCATATGAAAAAAATGTTCACAATCACTTATTAGATAAATGCAGATAAAGACCACAATGAGATAGCATCTTACACCTGTGAGAATGGTCTATGTGGAAAGGACCAGAAACAACAAGAGCTGGTGAGGATGTGGAGAAAAGGGAACCCTCCTACACTGCTGGTGGGAAAGCAGACTGATCCAGTCCTTATGGAAAACAGTATGGAGGTATCTCAAAACATTAAAAATGGATCTGCTGTTTGACCCAGTATTTCCACTCCTAAGAATTTACCCCAAATGTTCAAAAACAGGAATTCAAAAGGAACCTTGCACTCCCACGTTTACTGAAGCTCTATTTACTATGGCTCAATTGTGGAAACAACCTATGTTCCCCCCAAAAGATGAGTGAATCAAGAAGATGTGGTATATATACACAGTGGAATACTACTCAGTGATCAAAAAAGGTAATCTGATGCCATTTGTGTCAAAACACTCCATGACAAAACCTGCAGAAATATCTTCGAGGACTCAAATCCAGTAGCTAGGAAAACAGAGCACATAAACAGTTGGGATTACATCAAAATAAAAAGCTCTGTACAACAAATGACACAGTAACCAAAACAAAGAGAAATCCTACTGAATGGGAGAAGATACTTGCACATCATACATCTGATGAGGGACTAAATTTGAAGGTCTACATAGAGCTCACACATCTCAACAGAAACAAATCAAATAACTCAATCAAAAATTGAGCAAAAAAGCTAAATAAGCACTTCAAAGAAGAAATGAAAATGGCCAATAAGCATATGAAAAAAAATGTTCAAGATCACTTATCAGGGAAATGGAAATCAAAACCACAATGGGATAACACATCACACCTGTGAGAATGGCCAGGGTGTGAAGAAAAAGGAACCCTCTTACACTGCTGGCGGGAATATAAACTGGTTCAGCCACTATGGAAAGCTGTGTGGAGGTTCCTTAAAACAAAAATGCATCTGCCATACAAGCCAGCTATTCCATGCCTATGAATCTACCCAAAGAACACAAAAACACTTATTGAAAAGCAAACTTGCACTCCTGTTTACTGCAGCATTGTTTACAATAGCCAAGATATGGAAACAACCTAAATGCCCCCAAAACAAATGAATAGATCAAGAAGATGTGGTATGTATACACAATGGAATACTAATCAGCAATAAAAAAGAGAAACTCATGCCACTTGGGGCAACATGGATAGAGCTGGAAGGGATTATGGAGAAAGACAAATACTGGATGATTTCACTTATATGTGGCATATAGAGAAGCAAAGCAAAGGGTCAGACAAAATCAAACCCATAACAAACCCCAGAAATCTGACTGTGGAATTGAGACTACAGATGGGGAGGGGAGGAAGGAAAGTAAATTGGGGAAGAGGCACAAAGGACCATGGTGGCCCACTGAGGGCACCTTGGTGCCTTGGTGGTGGGTGTGGTGGGGTGACATGCATCTGTGGAAGTGTGAGCCTATGACTTTGAATCACATGCAGTGTTGTAAAACCACTGTCACCTCAGTGAAAACTGTTTTATTAGAAGTTAGATGATTAGAGGTTAACAACATTCTTCTCGCCCTCTACTTTCTTATGCCTGTTATGATTAGGCACTGTCATGTATGTGAGGAACTACAAGATTTTGTTCCATGTTTGAATTTAACTCATTATAATGACAAAATTCATCCACAAGTTTGAAGATTCTTTTTTAAATCAAAATTCATTGATTTACCTTTGTTTTACCATAGTGTATAATTTGGGGAGTACAGCTTCACACTTCAATATGCTTCACCCACCTACCACCAAAGTTCTTGTGCCATGACATTGTCAAATTGACCCCACTCTACCCATTCCACCCGTCCTCTCCCCCCCTTCCTCAATGGTAACTATCATTTTTTTTCAGAGTCGAAGAGTTATTTTTTATTGTGCTTTTCAAGTTCATTTACTTCAGATATTTATATTCCGCATGTGAATGAAACCATCTGAAACAGAGCTAGGACAGGGCTACAATAGGACTATATAATAGGACTATAGCATACAAAGATGGTGCCCAATAGAGGACAGGTCACTGGGTTTTCACCCGCAAGCACAACCACAAAACCAGTCAGGTACAGGGAACATTGGGGTTTATTTAACGAACAGGGGAAACAAAGAGTTCCTTAAGCCACAGTGGCCAACTATCTCACCCTAGGTATTATCCACAGTGTATAAAAGTTCCAAACAAGGAACTCATTCCAAGCCAAGGAAGGCCTGGAGTGCGGGGCAGCTGGAGGAGGCAGGCTGGGATACAACTCATGGTGGCAGCCAGAGGTGCTCACAAGCGGGGCCGCTGTGATGACACCCACGGCAGCCCACAACAACAGTCTGAAGGCGAGGATGGACAGCGCGGAGCGCTGGACCAGACAGCAACAAGAGGCAGCAGCACTGGCAAGTGGTGCCGAACGATCAGATACATTGTGTTAACAGCTCTCAAAAGTGAGTTGGACAGAGTGCCAATCACCCAACAGTGCTGGGTATCACTGGCCAGTAGTGCTGGTCACCTGCTCACTCAGAGGCGATGTCAAAAACTATCATTACAGGGCCTCTCTGATGGCGCAGGAGGTTGAGTGCAGTGCTGTGAAGCTGTCCACAGCCTCTGCAGCGCAGGTTCGATCCCAGCCGCCCTGCGAGAATCCCACACGGCGAAGCAGACCTCTCCTGTCTCGCCTGCTGCTTCCCTCACCTCTGGCCTATACCCTGTTTCTTATATGCATGAATAAATAAATCTTTTTTAAAAAACACCATCATTACAATTCTTTGTCAGTTGTTGGCCCACACCAACAACAAACAGCTGTTTGAGACACCAGGCTAGGGGCCTCTGGTGCTCCTTTCAGGCATTGTCAGAGGCAGGGCTGAAGGCAGGTACAGTGGCCAGGTCTTCACGAAGCTCTTTGGCTTCTCTTCTTTCTTCAGAGTTTGGCTCCTGGATGCTTCTTTCTTTCTTCAGAGGCCAGGAACAGAGTTTGTGTTAATCTAGCACCTGCTCTGTCTTCTATTCTCTTTCAGGTTTCGCCACGCTACCTGACAAATTGGACTATTTTCAATTCTAAGTGACCTATTTTGAGTCCTAGGGCCAGCTAGGGTTAAGTAGGCAGCTTCAGGGACAGTGCTGGCAGGGGCGCCAGGAGCGTTAAAGAGGCTTCTGAGGTAAGGACAGAGAAATCCAGGAGGGCTAGTGAGGACAGTAAATTTTAAGAGACCTTGGAAAGAGGTGTAGGGTAAATGATTCTCAGGTTTTTCTGCCCTCCCACCATTAGGATTGATGCTGGATCTCTGCGGTCCTGAACGCATGCCTGATGGCGGGCACCTGGAGTGGGGTGTGGGCCTGCGTAGGTGAGATTCACCTGGGCTGAGACAGGGTTTATAAGGGCGGCGTTGCAGAACTGAACCACCAGCGGAGAGGAGAGAACGAGAGCAGAAGAACGAGCGAGAGAGAGGAAAGGAACCACGACCAGAAGAAAGAGAAGCAGAAGGGAGAGAACGAGACCACAAGAGAACGCCAGAGAGCATAGAAAGAGTGAAGACTTGCCTGCCGTGTGCCTGGTAAAATCCCAATAAAAGCCTGAGAAAGCCACTGAGGGCTCCAGGACTCGCCTTAACCTGTCTGCCTGCATCATAGAGATCCTGACCTGTGGCCTTCCCGCTGCTGCAGGAGGTAAAGGAGAAACCCTAAGAGCTGGGGAAAAGGGCACATTTGCCTGGAGGTGTATAGCCACGAGGAGAGAAAGCCAGTCACAAAATAGGATGATGAGATTTTAGAACAGAGAAAAAAGGGTTTACGGACCTGCTAGACTGGGCCCATAATGGCTTCCTTGCCCCTCCCTGGTCCATCGCACTTGGGAGTCAGTCCTTGCTTTCTTCCTTTAATCTGTTCTTTACTTTCTTGAATAAAGTTTGCTTCTCTTTGCTTACTTATCTAAAAAGTCTGAGGATCCTTTTTATGGTCTGTGTGGGACAAAAATCAGTGGTGATTCAAGAGCTAAATTCTGGCTTTTCACAGCTAGACCAGGGTGAAAAGCAGAGCGGCCCCAACAGCAGCAGTGGGAACAGCGCACACCGCCTTCGACTGGACCTTTTTAGGACCAATCAGCCCATTTGGCTCCGAATAATTAACTAATGAGCTGATGAACATGATTGGCTCATGCACCTCATTAGCCCATTGTACTATCCAGGCGCCAAAATAAAAACACTAGGGAACGCGCCCACCCCCGCTCCCCTCCTCCCCCCTCAAGCTGTGCCAGCGCCACACCTCAACATCGCAGTCCTGGAGGCTGCAGCACGGCCTGGGTACTCTAAGAGGTAGCGCTCTGGGCAGCCAGCAGGAAACTCCCTGTCAGGCTTCACGCTCCCAATCGGCTAGTGCCACGGGGAGGACCTGCCCACATGCAGCAACTTGGTGCGTAGGCGGAGAAACTCGTCACACTTTTTCCAACGCTTCTCCTTGCTTAGCCCGCAGCGGGAGAGAGCGGCAGTCTTGCCATGCGTCCACGCTGTGGGGCCCTGGTTTCACATCCAGTAATTTTCTTCCATGTTTCTCACACAATCACCTCAAAACTTGAGGATTCTTACCATGGCAATATGGAAGGCTGAAGGTAATGAAGTTTTCCCTTATTGTTGGCTCTGGGTTCTGTCCACGGGATCCCCTTTCATGGAACGGAAAATGTCCGATCAGAATCACTGAGATGGACTGCAAACCACAGCTCAGGAAGATGCCAATTCGTGCATAAACCTGAGGAAACAGAAGTACCAGAAGGCAAGGAATGAATAGCTGGCAACGGGGAGTAAAGTGCCCAAGGCAAATGGGTCAAGTTCTGGTTAACCCATGTCCCACGCTTAGAGATTTGTGGACACTGATTCCTTGTCTCCATGAATGATAACCCAGGCTAAGGTAGTCTCTTTAAAGCCACAACGAGGGGACCTCCCTGGTGGCGCAGTGAGTTGAGCACCGTGCTGTGAAGCTGTCCACAGCCTCTGCACCGCAGGTTCGATTCCCGGCCAGCCAGGGAGAAACCCACAGGGTGCAACGGACCTCTCCTCGCCAGCTGCTCCCCTCAGCAGTGTCCTCGGTCTGTCTGCCTGTTCTGCTCCCCACTCTCTCTGGTGAATTCTCTCACCTTCCCGTACCTCTGATCTGTAGCTCAGCTCTTGTATAAATAAATACATCTTTAATAAAAAATAAAGGGTTTCCTTGGTGAAGATGCTGGATGATTTTTGTTTTTTTTAAATAATAGAGCCACAAAGGGATCGTCAGAAGACAGTGGCGTATGAGCCTTGGGATTTGAAAAACTACTTGCTTTTGAAACATTTCTTTTTGGGGGAGGGGCTGATTCATTTGGGGAGGAACCTGGCTCCCGGAGATGTGTGGTGTGGTCTGACCTGGAGCCAGTATGGCCTGCTTCGGGTCACTTTTCCCATCCTAATTGTTTTCCTGCAGATAAAAGAAGCAGTTGCCACTGTCCAGAGGAAATTAATTACAAAGAAATTGCTCCTCATTCTGTCACCTGGCTTCCCATAATGCCTGAATCCCAGTTTGGAGTTGGTATGTACTTTTAATTATTTCAAGAGCTGGCATCTCTTGCCTCATAGTAAAAGTGTCATGAAATTATTGTAAGATTGCATGAGTTTGGGCCATAAATCTTATTCACTTCAGCTACATCTCATACCTTAATTCACTGGAGTATAAAATGCCATTTACACTGGTTTTACGTTCACTTAATCATAATTAAATGACCTCAGAGGGCAGTAATTTGTTGAGGCTCTCGCTTTGATGTGACACAAATAACAAACTTGGTTTGCCATGTGGATGGGTTCCTCCACACTTTTACGTTGGCCACAGACCTTATGGTATATATAATGTTGGTTTTTTGGTGTGGGCATGTGCTCTGGTTACAGGGAACATCTGGGCTACAGATGTGGTTAAGAGGACCAGCTAAATGGTCCCCTTTGGAATTTTTTTTGCACCATCTTCAGTCCCTCTTGGTCCTCCCTTGGTTCCTTTAAATTTTCCATAGAATGAGCATATAACCCTTGTTGAGCCTATATGAGGTGATGAGGGCACTATGTTTTCCAGGTTTTCATCCTTGGTTTACTCTCTTAAAATGACTCCTGGGCCTCCCCTGGTGCTGCAGGCGGTTGAGTGCTGCGCTGTGAAGCTGTCTGCAGCCTCTGCAGCACCAGTTTAATTCTGACTGGCCGGGGAGAGTCCCACATGGCATGGCAGACCTCTCCTGTCTTGCCCACTGCTCCCCTCAGCAGTGTATTTTGTCAGTCTGCCTGTTCTGTTCCCCGCTCTGTCTCTGGTGAATCCTCTCACCCTCCCGCGCATCTGGCCTGTACCCCAGTTCTTGTATAAATAAATCTTTAAAAAAACAACGACTCCCTTGGGCCTCCCTGGTGGTGCAGCGGTTGAGCACTGGGCTGCAAAGCTGCCCGCAGCCTCTGCAGTGCCAGTTCGATCCCCGGCCACCGGCGAGGGTCCCACATGGCGCACAGACCTCTCCTGCAGCCCGCTGCTCCCCTCAGCAGTGTACCTTGGTCCTTCTGCCTGCTCTGCTCCCTGCTCTGGCTCTGGTGAATTCTCTCACCCTCCCACGCTTCTGACTGTACCCAGTGCTTGTATAAATAAATAAATAAATAAATCTTAAAAAAAAAATGACTCCCTCTAAGAGATCAGTGACTCAAGGGCGTTCGGACTTCACCCACAGGTGTAAGGCTCCCTAAGCTCATTCCGTAATCATGATGTATTATCTTCAAGATCAATAGCTCCCGGTACAATGGTCATTTAGGTGCTCTTTCTGACTCGGTAAAACTTTGTTGTCTACACATCCAAATTGATTCCTCTTGCCTTTGCCATCATCATCACTACTCTACCATCTGTGTGAGCTCCAAGTTCTGAAGCTTGTGGTAGGCAGAATAGCTCTTGAAAAATCCCCAAATATGTTCATGTCCTAATCTCAGAACCTATGACCATTAAGTTATACGACAAAGGAGAATTAAGGTTGCAGAATTAAAACTGCTAAACAGCTGATTTGGAAATGGAGACTCTCCTGAATTATCTGAATAGGCTCAGTATTATCACAGGGGTCCTATAAAGCAGACGACACAAGGGGGAAACTCACAGACAGATCTGAATGGGAATGGAAGGCTCAGAAAAAAAAGCAATCCTGCTGTCTTTGAAGGTGGACAAAGGCCACAAGGCCAGGAATGTGGGTCACCTCTACAAGCTGGAGGTGGGCAAGGAAAACAATTTTCATCCAGAGCCTCCAAAAGGAATGCAGCTCAACTGACACCTTGAAGTTAGCCCACTGATCCCTGTATCAGACGTTTAACCTACAGAACCATAAGATAATACAAAATAACACATTTGTGTTGTTTTAAGCTACCAAATTGGTGATGACTTGTTAAAGCAGCAGTAGAAAACAAATATGGCCTCACCGGTGGCGCAGCGGTTGAGCACTGGTTTGCAAAGCAACCTGCGGCCTCTGCTGCGCCGGTTCGATCCCCGGCTGGTTCCCAGCCTCCGGAGGAGGGTCCCACATGGCGCGCAGACCTCTCCTGCCGCCCGCTGCTCCCCTCAGCAGTGTGCTTCGGTCCTTCTGCCTGCTCTGCTCTCTGCTCTGGCTCTGGTGAATTCTCTCACCCTCCCGCGCTTCTGACTGTACTCAGTGCTTGTATAAATAAATAAATAAATCTTTAAAAAAAAAAGAAAACAAATACAAAGCCCACTCGACTTCTTTTTCACCACATCTAAGTAGATGAAGCATCTTGTGGATTTTTTTTTTTTTTTTAGCCACATCTCTCAGATTCTTATTGTCATTTCCCTTTGTACTTTCCCCACGTTTCACAACTTGGTTTGTCTCACGGACTCCAAGATTGTTTGCTCCAATGATCCCACTATGGACACTAGAAGAAGTTTCATCAAATAAAATGTTCATAATATTCTTTTTAAAAAAAGATTTATTTATTTATGCATACAAGAGTTGGGGTACAGGCCAGAGATGTGGGGGCAGGGGGGTGAGAGGAGCCACCAGAGACAGAGCGGGGAACAGAACAGGCAGACTGACTGAAATACACTGCTGAGGGGAGAAGCAGGCGAGACAGGAGAGGTCTGCCGCGCCATGTGGGATTCTCTCAGGGCGGCTGGGATCGAACCGGCACTGCAGAGGCTGCAGACAGACAGCTTCACAGCACTGTGCTCAACCGCCTGCGCCACCAGGGGAGGCCCCATAATATTCTTATTCAGGAACAAGTTATGGTCTTGTATTGCATTAGTCCCCAAATTCTTATTTTAGTCTCCAAGGTTTTATCGTTAGAATATGGAGTTCATAGGAAAGTATCTTGCTGTCTTCAAATAATTTATATAAATGATAAGAATTGCTATTAATTGGCCTTCCAATCTTTGTTGCTTGCCAGTGGGGCCAATATCCTGCTTTCTACCCTGTCTAGACAAGCTAGTTTTACACAGAGTAGAATCTAAGATATAACTCTGTGCACACATTCCACCACACTATTATTTTGCAAGTGCTATCAATAGTTCATTTAAAAAAAGCAAGAGCTTTTTTAAAAAGGTATGCTTCCTGTTTCAGGTATCTATTACTGCACAGTAAGCTAATATGGTTCTTCTGTTCAGGGATATTTGTTGAGATCACTCTTTTGTCTGACTTCAGCTGATGGCCGAGCTGGAGTTTGGCTCATTTTATTTCTCTCTTTTGCATGATGATTGTCTCACAGTCCTTTCTAAGCAGCTTCTTTCTCTCTCCAGCGGGACAGTCTAGGCTTTGTTACAGAATGGCAACTGGGCTCCAAGAAAGCATTCCAAGGAGACAAATCTCTATTTGCACATACTTGGTGATGTACATACATTGGCAAAAACCAGTCACAAGGCCAAGTCCAGAATTCATGTGGGAAGAAATTACACGAGGTCATAAACATTGGGAAGAGAGATTCATTGGGAGCTACCAGTATGTGTCTATCTTAGTTCCCTTTCTCTTTTGTTTATACTTCTTTTTTAATCAATAGACTATATTTTAGAGCAGTTTTAGGTTTATCAAAAAATTGAGCTGATAGTGCAAAGAGTTTCCACATATTCATTCCCCAGTTTCTCTTATTTTTTATTTATTTTACAATAAAATGTGTATATATTTAGGATATACAACTTGATATTTTAAAAATTTCTAACTTTTTTTTCATTTCATGAGAATTTTAAGTATTTTTTTCTTACATCATTATTAATTTTGGGGCAGCATTTGATTTCTCTCCTCAGGTGTAGTCCCCGTAGTTCTACCACCGCAGCACTCAAGATCCATCACCATAGTCCTTTGTGCTCTTCCCTTCCCTGTTTTGATCCTCTCCCTCACCCCTCCTGCACGCTTCAGCTCTAGGGTCAGCTTGCAAGTTTTGTCTTTTTCCTGACCCTTTGTTTGGTTTCTCCATATTCCACATATAAGTGAAACCATCTGATATTCATCTTTTTCCTTCTGATTTATTTCACTGAGCATGATCCCTCCCAGCTCCATCCATGTTGCCACAAATGGCATGAGTTTTTTTGGTCACTCAGTAATATTCCATTGTGTACAAATACCACATCTTCTTTATCCATTATTTTGTTTTGGGGCATTTAGGTTATTTCCATATCTTGGCCATTGTAAATGGTGCTGCAGTAAACATAGGCGTGCAGGTTTCCTTTTGAATTAGTGTTTAAAAATTCCATTTTTTTCTATGAACATTTTTTTCAATTTTAGAACTCAGGTACATATATTACATTTGATGATGCTCTCTCCCCTCGCAGTTTTATGAGTTATAATGGAAATATAGCATGTATTACCTTAAAATGTAAAACACAATGTAGATACTGGTAATGATTACTATAATAAGTTAGTGAACATTTATTACCTTACATAGTTACAGTGTTTTTCTTGTGATGAGAACTTTTAATGTTTACTCACTTAACTTTTAAATATATAATACTTTATTAATAACTGTAATCCTAATGCTGTCATTTTATCCTTAAAACTTATAACTTGAAGTTTGTACCTTTTGACCACCTTCACCTATTTCCCCCACCCCACCACACACTATTAGCAACCAGCAACAATCTGTTGTTTCTGTGAGTTTGCTTTTTTAGATTAAACATATAAATAAAGTTATTTATATGCCTTTTATATTACTTATATGTCTATTTGCCTTTCTCTGACTTATTTCACTTAGAATTACATATCTTATTTTTATAATGATCTGTTTTGGGTTGATAACTGCTTAACTTAAAAAAAATTTACTTAACCTTGTGGGCCTCCCCTGTGGCGCAGCGGTTGAGCGCTGGGTTGTGAAGCTGCCCGCAGCCTCTGCAGCACCAGTTCGATCCCCGGCTGCTCCCCAGCCACCGGGTGAGGGTCCCACATGGCGTGCAGACCTCTCCTGCTGCCTGCTGCTGCCCTCAGCAGTGTACTTCGGTCCTTCTGCCTGCTCTGCTCCCCGCTCTGGCTCTGGTGAATTCTCTCACCTTCCCGCGTTTCTGACTGTACCCAGTGCTTGTATAAATAAATAAATAAATCTTTAAAAAAATTTACTTAACCTTTAAAGTTTTCTAAAACATTGCATTTACAATTTTTACTCCATCCTCCCATGTCTTATATTTTATGTCTTACTTTATATCTTTATGTTATAGGTATCCCTTGACTAATTTTTGTAGCTTCTGTTAATTTTAGACTTTTGTCTTTTAATCTTTACATTGTTGTATTAGTGGCTGATCCACCAATTTTACCATATAATTACCTTTTCCAGTGAGTTTTTTTCTTTCTTGTGTTTTCTTGTTAGTGCCATTTCCTTTCGGTTTAAAGCAGTCCTTTTAACATTTCTTGCAATGCCAGTTTAGTGGTGATTAAAACCTTTAGCTTTGGCTTATCTGGGAAACTCTTAATCTCTCCTCCAATGCTGAATGTTATACTAACTAGGTAAAAATCAGAAGTTTGAAAGTTTTTTCCTTTCAACACCTTTTTTTAAAGCAACCGATTATTTTATTTCAAATAACATTCTATGAGGTACTCCAATGCATGTCAGATTTTATTTATTTTTATTTTTAGTTAATTGCATGATATTATTTTACAGCCTTGTTTGTTTTTTCACAAAACAGTTTTTCCCCCCTCAGGTGTGGTCACCATTCTTTCCCCACCACAAAAGCACCCATAGTCCTCCACCATAGTCGGTTGTGCTCTCCTTTCCCCTTGTTTTCTCCCCTCCCACTCAATATTCGCCTTTCCCTCCCCACCTAAATACCTCAGATCTACGATCAACTTTCAAAGGTCAGTCTTAAATTTTGTCTTTGTCTGATTGTTTGTTTTTTCTATCTTTCACATATAAGAGAAAACATCTAGTATTTATCTTTTTCCTTCTGTCTCAGTTCACATAGGATTCCCTTCCATTCTATCCATGTTGCTGCAAGTGACATGAGTTGATCTTTTTGATCACTGAGTAGTATTCTATTGTGTATATACCCCACATCTTCTTGATCCACTTATGTGTTTTGGGGCACTTAGTTTGTTTCCATAATTTAGCTTCAGTAAATAGTTGTGCTATAAACATGGGAGTGCATGTTTCTTTTCAAATTAATGTTTTTGAATTATTAGGAGAGGAATTATTGGGTAAAATGGCAGATACATTTTTAATATTTTGAGACACCTACATACTGTTTCCCATAAGGGCTGGACCAATTTGTATTCCCACCAGCGGTGTAGGAGTGTTCTCTTTTCTCCACATCCTCGCCAGCACTTCTTTTTCCTGGTCTTTTCACGTGGACCATTCTCACAGTGTGACATGGTAGCTCTTTGTGGTCTTTAATTGCATTTCTCTAATAAGTGACTATGAACATTTTTTCATATGCCTGTTAGCAGTCTGAATGTCTTCTTGGGAGAAGTATATGTTTAGTTCTTTTGCCCATTTTTGAATTTTTTTTTGGTAGAGTTTTATGAATTCTTTGTACATCTTTGTACATGTTTGATATCAGTCCTTTGTCAGATGTATGGTGTGAAAATATTTTCTCCCATTCCATAGGGTGTCTTTCAGTTTTATTTATGATTTCTTTCACTGTGCAGAGCTTTTTAGTTTGATGCAGTCCTAGCTGTTTATATGCTCTTGTTTTCCTTGCTGTTGGGGACGAAACACTAAAAAAAAAAAAAAGCATCAATAAGCTTATGTCATGAAATGTTTTGCCTGTGTTTTCTTCTATGTATTTTATGGCTTTAGGCATTATAATCAAATATTTGATCCATTTTGAGTTGATTTTGGTGTATTATGTTAGATTGTGGTCTAATTTCATTCTTTTACATGTAGTTGTCCAGTTTTCCCAACCCCATTTATTGAAGTGGCTATCCTTGTTCCAGTGAATATTTTTATCCTTGTCTTGTACCTGATTTTAGTGGAAAAGTGTTTAGTTTTTCACTATAGAGCATGACGTTAGCTGTGGCTTTGCATATATGGCCTTTATTATGTTGAAGTATGTTCCTTCTACCCCCATTTTAAGGGTTTTTATCGTAAGTGGATAAACAACCTTGTCAAATGACTTCTCTACATCTATTAATATGATCATATGATTTTTATCTTTCCATTTATTGATGTGGTGCATTACATTGATTGATTTGTGAATGTTAAGCCATCCTTGCGTCTATAGAATAAATCCCATTCAGTCATGTATGATTCTTTTTTTTTTTAAAGATTTATTTATTTATTTATTTATACAAACATTGGGTACAGTCAGAAGCGTGGGCGGGTGAGAGAATTCACCAGAGCCAGAGCGGGGAACAGAACAGGCAGAGTGACAAAGTACACTGCTGAGGGGAGCAGCGGGCAGCAGGAAAGGTCTGCGTGCCATGTGGGACCCTCGCCAGGTGGCCAGGGATTGAACCGGCGCTGCAGAGGCTGCGGGCAGCTTCGCAAGCCAGCGCTCAACCGCTGCGCCACCAGGGAGGCCCTGATGTATGATTCTTTTAATGTATTGTTGAAAAATTTTTACTGAATTATTGAAGATTTGTATACCTATGTTTTTCAATGATTTTATTATGTAGTTTTCTTTTTTTTTTGTGATGTCCTTTTTTGCTTTTGGTAATAGAGAGATATTGGCCTCATAAAATGTGTTTGGAAGCATTCCCTCTTCCTCAATTTTTGGGAAGCATTTGAGAATTGGTATTAATTTGTCTTTGCACATTTGGATGAAATCAACAATGAAGCCATCTAATCCTGGGTGTTTGCTTTTTGGGAAACTTTTGATTACTATTTGAAGTTTATTGCTTGCAATTGGTCCATTCAGGTTTTCTATTTCTTCCTGATTGTCTCAAAATGTTATATGCTTTCAAAAATTTGCCCATTTCTCCTAGGTTATGCAATTTGACTTAAAGATGTTCATAGTAGTTTCTTAAGATTCTCTGCATTTCTGAGATGTCTGTTTTAATTTCTCTTTAATGTATGATTCTAAGAGTTTTCTGCCTTTATTTCTTGTGAACCCAGCTAGAAGTATACTTTAGGGGTTTTTTTTTTTTTTTTTTTTTTACAAAGCACCAGCTTTTGTTCTCATTTCTTCTCTTTGTACTTACTGAAATTGTAGATTTAGGTTATTATTTTACTTTTCTTATATATATATATTTTATAGAGGCATGTTTTTATTTATTTATGTTTGTTTGTTTGTTTGTTTATTTATACAAGCACTGGGTACAGTCAGAAGTGCGGGAGGGTGAGAGAATTCACCAGAGCCAGAGCGGGGAGCAGAGCAGGCAGAAGGACCGAAGTACACTGCTGAGGGGAGCAGCGGGCGGCAGGAGAGGTCTGCACGCCATGTGGGACCCTCCTCCGGTGGCCGGGGAGCAGCCGGGGATCGAACCGGCGCAGCAGAGGCCGCGGGCAGCTTCGCAACCCAGCGCTCAACCGCTGCACCACCGGGTAGGCCCTTCATTCTTTTTTTTGATGCAATCTTATATTGGTTAAATACTTCCCCCTTTGTACTGCTTTTACTATATCCCTAGGTTTTATTAGCTTGTGTCATCATTTTCCTTTGTCTCTGGGTATTTTTTCAATTTGTCCTTGATTTCTTTGTTAACCCAAATAGTCATTCAGTAAAATGTTTTTTTAGTTTGCACACAGTAGAAGTTTGTGTGGCTTTCCTTTTGCTGTTGATTTCCAATTTTATAATATTGCAATAGGAGAAGTTACTTGATATGATTTCAATATTCATGAATTTAATTGACACCTGTTTTGTGACCAGAAGTGATCTATCCTGGAGAATGTTCCATGTGCACTTGAGAAGAATGTATACTTAGTATTTAGGAATGTAGCACTCTATAAATGTCTACTAAACACTAGTTCCTCATTTAAGGATGTTGATCCTTTGCTGTAATAGGCATGATGAAGTTCCCTACTGATGTTGTATTGTTGTCAATATCTATTTTTTAGATTTGTTAATAGTTACTTTATATTATTATCATGCTCCTTCATTTGGTGCATAGGTATTGAGGATTTTTTTTATTATAAAAAATTGTGACCCCCTTATTTTGACCCCAATCCCTCCCCTCCCATACAATTGTGACCCCCTTATTTTGACCCCAATCCCTCCCCTCCCTGGCCCCAACCACCCATAGAGTGTCTCTGGTTCATAGTTGTTTGTTGATGTTGATTTTTACTTTCTTATAATTATTCTTTTTCCTGGTCCCTTATTTAAGTTTTCTAGATACCTGCTATCAGTGAGACCATCCGGTATTTTTCTTTTTCTTTCTGGCTTATTTCGCTGAGCATGATCCCTTCCAGCGCCATCCATGTTACTGCAAATTGCATGTGTTTATCTTTTTTGAATGCTGAGTAATATTCCATGGTGTATATGTACCACATCTTCTTGATCCAGTCATCTATTTTTGGGCATTTGGGCTGTTTCCAAAGCTTAGTTATTGTAAACAGTGCTGCTATAAACATAGGGGTGCAGGTGTTCTTTGGGATTGATGTTTATGTGTTCTTTGGGTAAATACCTAGGAGTGGAAATTGCTGGATCATATGGAAGCTCTATGTTTAGTAGGTCCAGAAATCTCCACACAGCTCTCCATAGTGGTTGGACCAGTTTGCACTCCCACCAACAGTGCAGGAGAGTTCCATTTTCTCCACAACCTCGCCAACATTTGTTGTTGCTAGTTTTTTTTAATATGTGCCATTCTCTCTGGTATAAGATGGTATCTCATGGTAGTTTTGATTTGCATTTCCCTGATTACAAGTGATGTTGACCATTTTTTCATATGCCTGTTAGCCATTTCTCAGAGAAAGTTTCAGAGAAGTTTCTTTTTAGCTCTTTTTTTAGTCATTTTTTGACTGGATTATTTTCTTTGTTGTTGTTGAGTCTCATCAGCTCTTTGTAGATTTTTGTGATTAGTCCTTTATCATTAGTGTTGTGTGCAAAAATGTTCTCGCCAAACTGGGTCGCTACATGCAAAAGAATGAAGCTTGACTACTACCTCACACCATACACAAAAACCAACTCAAAATGGATTAAAGAACTAGACATAAAACCTGAAACCATAAAATACATAGAAGGAAATATAGGCAAAACACTACGGGATATGCACATCAAAGACATCTTTACAGACACATCACCCAAAGCAGTGATAGGGAAGGCAAAGATAAACAGCTGGGACTACATCAAATTAAAGAGCTTCTGCACAGCAAAGGAGACAATAACAAAAACAAAGAGAAACCCCACCAACTGAGAGAACATTTTTGCACACAACACTAATGATAAAGGACTGATCACAAAAATCTGCAAAGAGCTGATGAGACTCAACAACAACAAAGACAATAATCCAGTCAAAAAATGGGCAGAAGAGCTAAAAAGAAACTTCTCTGAAGAGGAAATGCAAATGGCCAACAGGCATATGAAAAAATGTTCAACATCACTTGTCATCAGGGAAATGCAAATCAAAACTACCATGAGATACCATCTTACACCAGTGAGAATGGCACATATTAAAAAAAATAGCAACAACAAATGTTGGCGAGGGTGTGGAGAAAAAGGAACTCTTCTGCACTGTTGGTGGGAGTGCAAACTGGTCCAACCACTTATGGAGATCTGTGTGGAGATTTCTTGACCTACTAAACATAGAGCTTCCATATGATCCAGCAATTCCACTCCTAGGTATTTACCCAAAGGACACAGAAACATCAATTCCAAAGAGCACCTGCACCCCTATGTTTATAGCAGCACTATTTACAATAGCTAAGCTTTGGAAACAATCCAAATGCCCAAAAATAGATGACTGGATCAAGAAGATGTGGTACATATATACCATGGAATATTACTCAGCATTCAAAAAAGATAAACACATGCAATTTGCAGTAACATTGATGGCGCTGGAAGGGATCATGCTCAGCGAAATAAGCCAGAAAGAAAAAGAAAAATACTGGATGGTCTCACTGATAGCAGGAATCTAGAAAACTTAAATAAGGGACCAGGAAAATGAATAACTATAAGAAAGTGAAAATCAAAATCAACAAAAATCTAGGAACCAGAGACACTTTTGGAGGGGTGGGTGGCGGGAGGGGAGGGATTGGGGTCAAAATGGGGGGGTTGCAATTGTATGGGGAATATAAAAATAAAATTTATTATTAAAAAAAAATGTTCTCCCAGTCGGTGGGGTTTCTCTTTGTTTCTGTTATTGTCTCTTTTGCTGTGCAGAAGCTCTTTAATTTGATGTAGTCCCAGCTGTTTATCTTTGCCTTCACTATCACTGCTTTGGGTGATGTGTCTGTAAAGATATCTTTGATGTGCATATCACGTAGTATTTCACCTCTATTTCCTTCTATGTATTTTATGGTTTCAGGTCTTATGTCTAGTTCTTTAATCCATTTTGAGTTGTTTTTTGTGTATGGTGTGAGGTAGTAGTCAAGCTTCATTCTTTTGCATGTAGCGACCCAGTTTTCCCAGCACCATTTATTGAACAAACTTTCTTTGCTCCAATGCATAGTCTTTGCTCCTTTGTCAAAGATTAGTTGACAATAAATCTGCGGGTTTTTTCTGGATTTTCTATTTGATTCCATTAGTCTGTGTGTCTGTTCTTCTTCCAATACCATGCAGTTTTGATGATTATGGCTTTGTAGTATGGTTTGAAGTCTGGGAGTGTGATGATCCATTCCCTTCTTTTTTTCTTCAGGAGAGCTTTGTCTTTTCGGGGTTTTTGGTGATTCCATATGAATTTCATCAATAATTGTTCTATTTCTTTGAGGAATGACATTGAAATTTTTATTGGAATAGCATTGAATCTGTATATTGCTTTTGGTAGGATGGCCATTTTAATAATGTTTATTCTTCCAATACATGAGCAGGGGATGTCTTTCCATTTCTTTCTGTCTTCTTCTATTTCTTTTAACAGTGTTTTATAGTTTTCTTTGTATACGTCCTTTACCTCTTTTGTTAGATTTATTCCCAAGTATTTGATATTTTTTGTTTCGATAATAAAATGGATGGTTTTCTTTTTTTATTTCTTCTTCTTCAGATTTATTGTTTGAGTATAGGAAGGCTACTGACTTTTGTGTGTTGATTTTGTATCCTGCCACTTTACTGAATTGATTGATGAGTTGAATTAGTTTTTCTGTGGAGTTTTTGGGGTTCTCTATGTATATTATCATATCATCTGCAAATAGTGATAGTTTGACTTCTTCTTTTCCTATTTGGATTCCTTCTATGTCTTTCTCTTGTCTTTCTGCTCTGGCTAGAACTTCCAGTATTATATTGAAAAGCAGTGGTGAGAGTGGACATCCTTGTCTTGTTCCAGATCTTCATGGAAATGCTTTCAGCTTTTCACCATTGAGAATGATATTGGCTGTTGGCTTGTCATATATGGAGTTTATGATTTTGAGGTATGTTCCTTGTATCCCAAGAATTTCAAGGGCTTTTATCATGAATGGGTGTTGCACTTTGTCGAAAGCTTTCTCGGCATCTATTGATATTATCATACGGTTTTTATATTTCTTTTTGTTGATGTGTTGGATAACGTTGATTGATTTTTGGATGTTGAACCATCCTTGTGTCCCTGGAATGAATCCCACTTGGTCGTGGTGAATTATCTTATGGATACATTGTTGGATTCTGATAGCTAAAATTTTATTGAGGATTTTTGCATCTGTGTTCATTAGGGAGATTGGCCTGTAGTTTTCCTTTTTTGTGTAGTCCTTGTTCAGTTTTGGTATCAGTGTAATGTTGGCTTCATAGAATGTGTTTGGTATTATCCCTTCCTTCTCAATTTTTGGAAGAGTTTGTGAGGGATAGACACTAATTCGTCTCTGCATCTTTGGTAGAATTCATTTGTAAATCCATCAGGTCCTGGGCTTTTGTTTTGGGGGAGGATTTTGAGCACCATTTCAATTTCGCTGCTTGTAATTGGTCTGTTTAGGTGTTCTATTTCTTCTTTATCTAGCTTTGGGTGATTGTAGAGTTGTAGGAATTTGTCCATCTCCTCTAGATTCTTGAACTTGTTTCCATATAACTGTTCATAGTAGTTACTGATTATTCTTTTGATTTCTGCTGTGTCCATTGTGATTTCTCCTCTTTCATTTATGACCCTGTTTATTTGTGCTTTCTCCCTCTTTTCCTTTGTGAGCCTGGCTAGGGGTTTGTCTATTTTATTGATTTTTTCGAAGAACCAGCTCTTGGTTTCATTGATCTTTTGGATTGTTTTTTTAGTTTCAATTTCATTTATTTCTGATTTGGTTTTTATTATTCCTTTTCTTCTAATGATGTTGGGTTTTTTTTTGTTGTTCTTTTTCTAGATCTTTGAGCTTCGAGATTGGCTTGTTTCTTTGAGTTCTTTGTTTCTTGATGTGAGCCTCTATTGCTGTATATTTTCCTCTTATTACTGCTTTTGCTGCATCCCATACATTTAGGAAATTGGTGTCCTCCTTGTCATTCAATTCAAAGAATTTTTTAATTTCTTCTTTGATCTCCTTGTTAGTCCAGTGGTCTTCCAGAAGTGTGTTTTCAATCTCCATGAGGTAGGAGAGTTCTTTGCCTTCTTTTTATGGTTTATTTCTAGTTTGATGCCATCATGGTCAGAAAAGATGGTTGGTATGATTTCAATCTTGGTGTATCTGTTGATGTTTGTCTTGTGTCCCAGTATGCGATCGATCCTGGAGAATGATCCCTGTGCGCTTGAGAAAAATGTGTACTCCATTTTTTTTGGGTTTAGTGTTCTATAGAGGTCTGTTAAGCCCACACACTCCAGATCCTTATTTAGAGCTTTAGTGTCTTTACTTATTTTTTGTCTCGTTGATCTATCCATTGTTGATAGTGGTGTGTTGAAGTCTCCCACTACGTATGTGTTTTCTCTGATATCTGTTTTCAGAGATGACAATAGTTGTCTGATATATTTTGGTGCTCCTTCGTTGGGTGAATATATGTTAATGAGTGTTATTTCTTCTTGAAGTATTGTCCCCTTGAACATAATGAAGTAACTGTTGGGGTCTCTTTTTACCTTTTTGAGTTTGAAATCTGTTTGATCTGATATAAGTATAGCTGTTCCTGCTTTCTTTTTTGGTCCATTTGCTTGTAGGATTGTTTTCCATCCTTTAACTTTGAGTCTATTTTTATCTTTTGCAGCTAAATGTGTTTCCTGGAGACAGCAAAAGGTTGGGTTTTGTTTCTTAATCCAGCCTGCGACTCTGTCTTTTTATTGAAGAGTTCAGTCCATTTACATTTAGAGTTAATATTGATATGTTAACATCTGTATTTGCCATTGTGTTTGTCTTTCCTTTGATTTTATTTATTTATTCTTTTAATAACTTTTTTTTTGGCATTCTTTCGTTGTTATTCATCACTCTGAGGTTCTGGCTTTAGGACTCCTTGTAGTATTTTTTGGAGTGGGGATTTAGTCGTAATGATATTCCAGAGTTTCTGTTTGTCTGGGAATGTCCTTATTCTTTCTTCATAGAGGAAGGAGAGCTTTGTGGGATAGAGTATTCTTGGTTGGCATCTGTTTACTTGGAGTCTGTTGAGTATGTCCCTCCACCCTCTCCTTGCCCGTAGTGTTTCTTTGGAGAAGTTTGATGTCAGCCTGATTGGTTTTCCTTAGAATGTTATCTGTTTCTTCCCTCTTGTCAGCTTCATTATTTTTCCTTGTCCTGGATTCTTGGGAGCTTTACTCTTATGTGTCTTGTTGTATTTTTCCTTTCATCATGAATGTTTGGTGTTCTTCTTGCTTTTTGTATATCAATTTTCAGCTCCTCTTCACATTTGGGAAGTTCTCTTCAATTAATTCCTTGAATATTTTCTCTGTTCCTACATCTCTCTCCTCTACTTCTGGGATTCCTATAACTCTTATATTTCCTTTCCTCATGGAGTCAGATAGTTTCCTTAGTCTTTCTTCAGTCTTTTACCTTCGTACTTCTCTTTCCTTTGCTGTTTTGGTTCTTTTTATTTCTGTCTTCAGAGTACTTATTAATTCTTCCATTTCATCTATTCTGCTTTCATTGCTTTTTGCGGAGTTCTTTAGTGCCTCCATTAATTCTTTGATCTCTTGCATTTCTTTTAATTCCCTCTTTAGGGACTCAATTTCATTCTTCTGATCGTTGATTATTTTTCTCTTATCATTGTTTTCCTTTATGACTTCTGTCAGTTTTTTAATCATGGCAATTTTAAATGCTCTTTCTGGAAGGCTCAGTAGTTCTTCCAAATTATTGTCGTTGCAATCTGGGGGGTGGTTTTCTTTTTGTGGTGTGCTTTTTTCCTGAGGAGTTGCTGGGTCGTGTGTGGTTTTTCTACTCCCTACTGTCTGTTTTCTAATTTGCCGTATGCATTGGGACACTGTGTTGCTAGTACTGCCCGGCATCTTGGGCGAACTTCCCAGCTCACCTCTGGCTCTTCCAGGAGCCATCTGCCGGTTTCAAGCAGGCTTTACTGAAGAAAGGTCCCTGTTCTAAAAAGGCAATGCAGGTTCGCACTCCTCTCTGTGCCGGGTCTGCCCCCGTCTTGGGTGCCCGCTCCCCCTCTGGGCTCTGACTGTAGGTCAGAAGAGGCCTGGCATGGGCAAAGTTCCCAGCTCACCTCTGTCTCCTCCGGGAGCCTTCTGCCAGTTTCACGCAGTCTTTACTGAAGACATGTCCCTGTTCTAAAATGGCGATGTGGGACGCACTGCCCCAGCAGTGGGTTCCCGCTCCTCCCTCTCTGGGCTGGGACTGCAGGCCAGAAGGGGCCTGGCATGGGCGAACATCCCAGCTCGCCACTCAGTATTGAGGTTTGATCCCTTAAACATTACATAATACCCTTCCCTGTCTCTTGTGACCTCTTTGTATTTTTTGAAAGATTTATTTAATTATGCATACAAGTGGGATGTAAGCCAGAGGTGTGGAGGGGGGGTGATGGTGAGAGGATTCATCAGAGAGAGTGGGGAGCAGAACAGGCAGATCTACTGAAACACACTGTGAGGGGCCAGCTGGTGAGACAGGAGAGGTTGCTGCTATGTGGGTCAGCTTCCTGGCCGACTGGGGATTAAACTCATTCTGCAGTGGCTGGTGATAGCTTGATAGCTCTGTCCTTAACCCCTGTGCCACCAGGGAGACCCCGTGACCTCTCTTTAGCTGGAATTTTATTTTACCTGATATAAGTATGGCTTTCCCTGCATTTTTGTGTGTTCCATTTGCTTGTAGGAGTGTTTCCCAACTATTTACTTTGAGCCTATATGTTTGTCTTTGGAGCTCAGATGTGTCTCCTGGAGACTTCAGGAAGTTGGACTTTGTTATCTAATTCAACAGTCTTTCAGTGCCTTTTGACTTGTGAGCTCAGTCCATTTACATTGTGATTATTATATATGAAAGCTTGTTATGCAATTTTGTCTTCAGTTTTCTAATCCTATCTATATCATTGTCCATTTTTTTGTTGACTTTCTTCTCTTCAATTTAGGTAAGAGTTCCTTTCAGCATTTCTTGCAGGTGAGGTCTAGTGTTGGCAAAATCCTTCAGCTTTTTTTTTCCCTTAGAAGATATTTATTTGTCCATATCTGAAAAATAGTCTTGCAGGATATAGTATTCTCGGTTGACTTTTTTATTTTTGAATCATTTGAACATATCATTCCATTCTCTCCTGGCTGTAGAGTTTCTGCTGTAAAGTTTGATGAAAGCTTGGCAGGAATACCTTTGTAAGTTTCCCACCATTCCCTCCTAGTTGCCTTAAATATTCTTTCTTTGTTCAGACTTTTGATAGTCTTACTATTGCATATCTTGATGTGGGTCTCATTGCATTTATATAATCAGGTGTTCTTTTAGCTGCTTGGATTTGTATATTTAGTTCTTTTCTCAGGTTTGGGAAGTTTTTCTGTATTATCTTTTTTTAAAAACTTTGTATTTCTCTCTCTTCATCCATCTGGGGTTTTGTACATTACTACGGTATCAAAAATCTTCCACTTGGTCTATTCTACTTCCATATTTTTTTCTGTAATTTTAAAATCTCATCTATTTAGCTCTTTGCATCCTGTATCTTGAAAATATGAGACACAACAAAAGCAGTGTTAAGAGGAAATACAGGCCCACATCAAGAAATAAGAAAGAATCCAAAGGAACAACCTAATCTCCCAACTTGAGGAACTAGAAAAAGAATAACAAAGAAACCCAAAAGCCAACAGAAGAAAGGTAATAATAAAAAATAAAGCAGAAAAAATGAAAATAAATACAGTTAAAAAGATCAATGAAACCAAAAGCTGACTCTTTGAAAAAATAAACAAAATAGACAAACATCTAGCTAGGCTTGCTAACAAAAAGATGGAGAAAACTCAAATAGGATCATAAATGAAAGAGGAGAAATTATAACAGACATAGCAGAGATTCAGAGAATATTGAAGATTACTATGAATATTTATATGAAAGCAAGTTTAACAATCTAGACAAGATGGAAAGATTATTAGAGTTATACAATCATCCAAGATAAATAAAGGAAGAAATAGGAAACTTTATTTTTTTTATTAAAGATTTATTTATTTATTTATTTATACAAGCACTGGGTACAGTCAGAAGCGCAGGAGGGTGAGAGAATTCACCAGAGCCAGAGCGGGGAGCAGAGCAGGCAGAAGGACCGAAGCACATTGCTGAGGGGAGCAGCAGGCAGCAGGAGAGGTCTGCGCGCCATGTGGGACCCTCCTCTGGTGGCCGGGGAGCAGCCGGGGATCAAACTGGTGCTGTAGAGGCTGCGGGCAGCTTCGCAACCCAGCGTTCAACCGCTGCACCACCAGGGAGGCCCAAAATTGGAAACTTTAAACAAACCAATTACAAGCAGAAAAGTTGGAACACTAATCAAAACCCTCCGAGAAAACAAAAGCCTAGGACCAGATGGTTTCACAAGTGAGTTCTACCAAACATTCAAAGAGGAACTAGTGCCTGTCTTACAAAAATTCTTTCAAAAAATTGATAAAGAAGGAATACTACCCAGTACATTTTAGGAGGCCAACATTACACTAACACCAAAACCAGACAAGGATGACACAAAAAGAAATCTACAGGCCAATCTCCCTAATGAACACAGATGCAAAAATCCTCAATAAAGTATTAGCAAACTGAATCCAACAATGCATCAAAGGAATCACACTCCATGACCAAGTGGGATTTATTCCAGGGACACCAAGGTGGTTCAATATCCAAAAATCAATTAATATAATCCACCACATCAACAAAAAAAATAAAAACCATATGATGATATCAATAGATGCTGAGAAAGCATTTGATAAAGTCAATATCCATTTATGATGAGAGCCATCAAAAAACTCAGGATAAAAGGAATATGTTAACATATTAAACGTCATATATGACAAAGTCACAGCTAACATCCTTCTCAATGGTAAAAAACTGAAAGCTTTCCCATTAAGATCTGGGACAAGACAAAGATGTCCATTCTCACCACTGCTTCTCATTATAACAGTGGAAGTTCTTGCTAGAGCAATTAGAAAAGAGAAAGACATAAAAGCAGTCCAAACTGGGAAAGAAGTAAAACTATCGCTCTTTTCAGATTATATGATAATATGTAGAGAGAGCCCTTAAAATCCATGTAAAAATTAAGATAATAAACCAGTTTAGTAAAGTAGCTGTTTAGAAAATCAATATATAAAATCAGTAGCTTTCCTGTATGCAAATAATCAGTATGAAGAAGAAGAAATTAAGAAAACCAACTCATTTACAATTGCCAAAAAAATTAAATACCTGGAAATAAACCTAAAAAAGGAGGTGAAAGACATATACAACAAAATTAAAAAAACTCTGTTAAAAGAAATAGAAGACACAAAGAAAGGAAAGACATCCCTGCTCATAGATCAGAAGAATTCACATTATCAAAATGGCTATCCTATGAAAAGTAATTTATAGATTCAGTGCAATTCCAATAAAAAATCTCAATGGCATTATTCAAAGAAATGGGACAAATATTCCTGAAATTCATATTGAATTACAAAAAAACCCAATGCTCTCCTGACTAAAAGGGCAAAGAATGGCATATTACACTCCAGATTTCAAACTATAATATAGAGCCATAATAATAACAGTATGGTATTGGAACAAAAACACAGGCCAATGGAATAGAATTGAAAGCCCAGAAATAAAACTACACATACATGGTCAACTAATTTATGACAAAGGAGCCAAAAATATACACTGGAACAAGGAAAGTCTTTTCAATAAATGGTGCTGGGAAAATTGGACTGCCACATACAAAAGAATGAAACTAGACTGCTATCTCATACCACACACAAATATCAACTCAAAATAGATAAAAGACTTGGATATAAGACCGGAAACCATAAAATATATAGACAAAAACATAGGCAAAACACTCCCTGACATAAATCTCAGCAACATGTTTGAGGACTCATCTCCAGAAGTAAGGAAAACAAAAGAGAAGATAAACAATCAGGACTACATCAAACTAAAAAGCTTCTATACAGCAAAAGAGATAGTAATCAAAATGAAGATACTCTATGAAATGGGAGAAAATATTTGCACACCACACAACTGATAAGGGACTGATATCAAAGATCTACAAAGAGCTTACATAACAAAATCAAAGCAAGTAACCCAGTCAAAAAATGGGCAAAAGAGCTAAAAAGACACTTCTCCAAAGAAGAATTGCAAACGGGCAACAGGCATATGAAGATATTTTTTAAAAATACATATAGCAGTAGTATCTAAAAACATTTACTCTTCCTGCAGTTGACACTACAATATTTCATTTTATTTTTTGGCCTTTGCTGTCTTCCACAGGCACTGAGACCTATTGTTTCAGTTGCTGAGTCAGCAGGAGGCGGGGCGGTGAGGGGGGCTCTGCAGTTTTCCAGCTACTGGATCAAATGTGCTAGTGCTGGTAGCACTACCAGTATCCTTCCTCTTTGGGGTTTCAAATCCGAGTCTCTGCACTCTGCACCGTCAGCGTGCTTCACAAGGCAGCAGGAGTGCTGAGGGGTGCCGTAGATGGCGTACAGTACAGAGCACCATGTTTTGCATGGTGGGAATTGGACCTGTGCAGACCACTTCAACAACTCCACATGTGTTTCTCCTCAGTCATGGGTGTGTGCCTCCACATTGTTTCCTCCTTTTCCTCCTGATGGCCAGTGGCTGAGCTCAGTCACATGTTCTGTGCCCCCACCTAGAACTGCAGACTTCAAATGTTTCTCTCCATCTACCTCCTTTTCAATGAAGTATGACTCTTTTCTGTGTCTCCTCTGGGTTGTCTGTTTTGGTTTCTGATGTCCAAGAGGTGTTCCAATTTTGTCTGAAGCCACAGGGCTTGTATGTATAATGTCCCTCTGGTTCGCTATTAGATGTTCCTCTCAGGAAGAAAGCAAAGAACCTTTTATGTCACCATCTTGGTGATGTCTTCAAATATTTATTTTATCTACATGCTTTAGATACTGTGGTTTAAAGGTCTGGTTATAATTATTTGTGAATACAATCTTGTTGCTTTTTAAGTAAGGGCTTTGCTGTAGTATAGTGATTAAAAGAATACATTCTGGAATCAGACATCATGGGTTTTTATCAAATCTTTCCTACTTGTGTTCTTAGATAATCTATTTACCTTTATTGTGCTTCAGTTTCATTTGTAAAGTGAACAGTATAACCTGTCTCTTAAAGCTGAAAGATTGAAATGATGTAGCACACATAGAGCACTTACAGAGCCTTGCATATGTTTTCTATGAATATTAGCTTTTGTTATTATATAACGTGGATCGGGCCTCAGAACCCATAAGCAGCTTTGTTTTGGGCAAGGCTCTCTTTGAGAAAACTTTTAAAAATTACGTTAATTAGGCCTTTATTATGAACCTATAATGGGTCAAATTCTCTCCGAGGGGTGTAAAATCAGAGCCTTTGTAAGGGAACATGGTCACCTGACATTCTGTTTCTATGTCAACTCCCTTGTTCAATTAATGAGTGAACATGTCCTCATTACAGATTGTTTTTGATGCATCTGCTGTGGATAATATTGAAAATCACTGCACATCATCCTTTATTTCAAGGAGCTTCCAGAAAATAATTAAATAACTGACAATGGTAAAAGTACAGGACAAACTATGCTAAGTCCCATGTGAAAGTAAATGTTGCAGACATTCAGAGAAGGGAGATATTTGTGCAACTAAAGGAGACAAATCAGATTTCCTAGAACTAATGTTTGAATTAGGCCTTGAAGGATTTATCCTGTATAAAGGAGGAAAAAAGTCTTTTTATGGAGTGGTATAATCTAAGCAAAACCAGAGGCTGATGTGACTAAGTGAATTCAGGGGCTTCAACTTGGGGAGTTTAAGCTTCTCCTATATATTTAAACTCCTTTGCTTTTATCTTCTCCTTCTCTTACCTCAACACAATCAGTACTGTCCAGAGTCTCAATAAAACAGCATTGTGGGAAATTATTTGGTAGAAAGGTTATTCTGGGGCCTCCCCAGTGGCGCAGTGGTTGAGAGCTGGGTTGCGAAGCTGCCCGCAGCCTCTACAGCGCTGGTTCAATCCTCGGCTGCTCCCCGGCCACTGGAGGAGGGTCCCACATGGTGCGCAGACCTCTCCTGCTGCCTGCTGCTCCCCTCAGCAGTGTGCTTCGGTCCTTCTGCCTGCTCTGCTCCCCGCTCTGGCTCTGGTGAATTCTCTCACCCTCCCGCGCTTCTGACTGTACCCAGTGCTTGTATAAATAAATAAATAAATCTTTAAAAAAAAAAAAGAAAGAAAGGTTATTCTGGCAGGTAGAAAGGTTGTTCAGCCCAACTGCATACTCCCTAAGGAGTACTGCAATCAGGCCAGTAATATTCTGTGCATACTGAAGCATGTATTTATTGTTAATTATATAAAATGAAATTTCCTAGGGAGGAAGAATGGCATGACTTTGTAAGAAGTGTGTGACAGAAGTCAAGTTCTAAAGCTGATTAAAAAAAAAAAGTCCTGGGATCTTTAAGAGATGATTTTGAGCAGCCTAAGGTAAATTCCCTTTTATACACCTGTAGGCTTAAAAAAGAAGGGAAATATGCTAGGAAAGGAAACAAGTGGACAGAAGATCTGACAAGAAAGCAAAATCATGGGACTTAAGGAGTTAATCTTTAGTTACCAGACAAGGTAAACATACAGAATTGTGATGTGGTAGAACTTTTTCTCTATCCATTTGAAACAGGATGAATGTGGAGAAGACTCACATAGAACTGAAAGAAGTCTTTGCCTTTGTATAAAACAGATGCAGAATGTTCTGAATCTAAGTACTTCAGAGGTTCTGAAATCTAAATGGAACCTCACTCAAAAGGTCACTCATCACTTTTTCTCTCTAATAGAAATTGAAAAGTTACAAAGCAGATGGTGCATAAGTGTGATCTTCTTTACTTTAATATTACAGACCTTAACTTTTTTCTGAACCCATCTGAGACCCATACAGTGATTTTTTTTCAGCAATCATTATAACTATTATTATGTCAGATGACCTGGTCTTTGGGGTATTGTGCATTTATTCACTGCCAGGGACCATAGATATTGGCTGGCCCTACCCTAGTTAGGAGATCTCTGTACTTTGGTATCGCCTCTTCTGGCTCATTAATCCTTCTCTTAGTATTTTTTTAGGAGATCTCTGTACTTTGGTATCGCCTCTTCTGGCTCAGTAATCCTTCTCTTAGTATTTCTTTGCTCCCCTTTCCCTAGTGGGGGCTTAGGAACTCTCTGCTGCTTTCTCTACATCCTGCAACAGTGTGTAGTCCTTATAAGGCCCACCCTCTTTGCTTCCAATTTTAGTCCTCACTACTGCATAGCTCCCTGAATATTATGCAGGGCACCGGGGGCTTAAGGATATCCCTGTCAGCCTTGCAGTTCCCTAGACTATAGCTGGGAAAGCAAGTTACAAGTCTCAGATGCTTAGAGGTTCTTTCATTCTCCCAAACCTACCTGGGGTTCTCTCCCTGAAACCCAACAGGGCTTGAGTAATTTCCTGCCCTCTGTTCCCATCCTTTCCTTCTCCAGTCTAATAAGGCTTCTCTTTTCCTATGGGGTGTGAAGTTCCCTAATGTTATAACTTGCATTCCCTGTTCTATGATTTTATGGGAGTCCTCTAAGTTTGGTTATTGAAACTTAAAAGCTCAGTCTTTACAGTTTTGAGAATAACATATTTTCTCTTTAAAAGGCTGACTTACAAGACCTTTGTCTCCACATTGACTTTTAAAAGCCCGGTTAGATGGCCTGCAGTCCGAGCCCAGAAGGGGAGCGGGCACCCAAGGCCAGGGCAGACTGGGCACACAGGGGAGTGGGTACCCACATCGCCTTTTTAGAACAGGGACCTTTCTTCAATAAAGACTGCTTGAAACCAGCAGAATGCTCCCTGAGGATTCTGAGGTGAGCTGGGAAGTTTGCCCAAGCCAGTCCCCTTCTGACCAGCAGTCCGAACCCAGAGGGGGAGCGGGCACCCACTACCGGGACAGGCGGGCATGCAGAAGAGTGTGCCTGTCTCTAAAGCGCCATTTTAGAACAGGAACCTTTCTTCAGTAAAGACTGCTTGAATCTGGCAGAAGGCTCCCCGTGGAGCCAGAGGGAGAAGATTCCCTGTACAGTCAGAGGTGAGCTGAAGGCCCCCACAAGCCTGGTCCCACCTGGCAGGAAGTTGGAGCCCAGAGGAGGATCCAGAGATTTGGAACCCAGAGTGCAATCCAGCTGCCCCACCTCCAGGGAAGTCTGTGGGACTTCAAGACACACATTTGTAACTAAACACAGAAGGAGGAGAGATTCTGTGACAGTGACCATTAACATACTCAAAGTAGCACTGCCTCACTAGACTTCTGGCATAACAGTATTTGACTCATTTGGATTGCCAGTTTCTGAAACTCCCGAAAGTCACAGCAAAAAGATGCCAGCCAGTACCAGCGGCATAGTGTCCCAACACATAAGGCAAATTAGAAGACAGGCAGCAGGGAAAAGAAAAACTACAAGCAAAGTAGCAACACTTCAGAAAAAAGACACACCACAAAAAAAAAAAATCATCCACCAGCTTGCAACTACGGTGACTTGGAAGAACTTCTGAGCCTTCCAGAAAAATAACTTAAAATTGCTGTAATGAAAAAACTGATGGAAGTCATCAAGGAAAACAATGATCAGAAGAATGAAATTGAATCCCTAAAGAGGGAAGTAAAAGAAATGCAGGTGATCAAAGAATTAATGGAGGCACTAAAGAACTCTGGAAAAAGTAATGAAAGCAGAGTAGATGAAATGGAAGAATGAATAAGTACTCTTGAAGACACAGAAATAAAACGAACCACAACAGAAAAGGAAAGAGAAGTACAAAGGAAAAAGACTGAAGAAAGACTAAGGGAAATATCTGACTCCATGAGGAAAGGAAATATAAGAGTTATAGGAATCCCAGAAGGAGAGGAGAGAGATGTAGGAACAGAGAAAATATTCAAGGAAATAATTGAAGAGAACTTCCCAAAGGTGAAGAAGGAGCTGAAAATTGATATACAAGAAGCAAGATGAAAACCAAACTTCCATGATGAAAGGAAAAACACAGCAAGACACATAATAGTAAAGCTCCCAAGAATCCAAGACAAGGAAAAAATAATGAAGCTGACAAGAGGGAAGAAACAGATAACATTCAAAGGAAAACCAATCAGGCTGACATCAGACTTCTCTGAAGAAACACTATGGGCAAGGAGAGAGTGGAGGGACATAGTCAACAGACTCCAAGAAAACAGATGCCAACCAAGAATACTCTATCCCACAAAGCTCTCCTTCCTCTATGAAGAAAAAATAAGGACCTTCCCAGACAAACAGAAACTCTGGAATTTCATTACGACTAAACCCCCACTCCAAAAAATACTACAAGGAGTCCTAAAGCCAGAACCTCAGAGGGACGAATAACAATGAAAGAAGGCCAAAAAAAGTTATTAAAAGAATAAATAAATAAAATCAAAGGAAAGACAAACACAATGGCAAATACAGATGCTAACATATCAATATTAACCCTAAATGTAAATGGACTAAACTCTTCAATAAAAAGACACAGAGTCTCAGGCTGGATTAAGAAACAAAACCCAACCTTTTGCTGTCTCCAGGAAACACATTTAGCTACAAAAGATAAAAATAGACTCAAAGTTAAAGGATGGAAAACAATCCTACAAGCAAATGGACCAAAAAAGAAAGCAGGAACAGCTATACTTATATCAGATCAAACAGATTACAAACTCAAAAAGGTAAAAAGAGACCCCAACGGTCACTACATTATGATCAAAGGGACAATACTTCAAGAAGAAATAACACTCATTAACATATATTCACCCAACGAAGGAGCACCAAAATATATCAGACAACTATTATCATCTTTGAAAACAGACATCAGAGAAAAACATACGTAGTGGGAGACTTCAACACACCACTATCAACAATGGATAGATCAACGAGACAAAAAATAAGTAAAGACACTAAAGCTCTAAATAAGGATCTAGAGCGCTTGGGCTTAACAGACATCTATAGAACACTAAACTCCCCAAAAACGGAGTACACATTTTTCTCAAGCGCACAGGGATCATTCTCCAGGATCGATCACATACTGGGACACAAGACAAACATCAACAGATACACCAAGATTGAAATCATACCAACCATCTTTTCTGACCATGAAGGCATCAAACTAGAAATAAACCATAAAAAGAAGGCAAGGAATTCTCCTACCTCATGGAGATTGAAAACCACACTAATGGAAGACCACTGGACTAATGAGGAGATCAAAGAAGAAATTAAAAAATTCTTTGAATTGAATGACAAGGAGGACACCAATTTCCTAAATGTATGGGGTGCAGCGAAAGCAGTAATAAGAGGAAAATATATAGCAATAGAGGCTCACATCAAGAAACAAGAAAGAACTCAAACAACCTAATCTCGAAGCTCAGAGATCTAGAAAAAGAACAACAACAGAAAAACCCAAAACCATTAGAAGAAAAGAAATAATAAAAACCAAATCAGAAATAAATGAAATTGAAAGTAAAAAAACAATCCAAAAGATCAATGAAACCAAGAGCTGGTTCTTCGAAAAAATCAATAAAATAGACAAACCCCTAGCCAGGCTCACAAAGGAAAAGAGGGAGAAAGCACAAATAAACAGGATCATCAATGAAAGAGGAGAAATCACAACGGACACAGCAGAAATCAAAAGAATAATCAGTAACTACTATGAACAGTTATATGGAAACAAGTTCGACAATCTAGAGTAGATGGACAAATTCCTACAACTCTACAATCACCCAAAGCTAGATAAAGAAGAAATAGAACACCTAAACAGACCAATTACAAGCAGCGAAATTGAAATGGTGCTCAAAATCCTCCCCCAAAACAAAAGCCCAGGACCTGATGGATTTACAAATGAATTCTACCAAACATTCAGAGACGAATTAGTGCCTATCCTTCACAAACTCTTCCAAAAATTGAGAAGGAAGGGATAATACCAAACACGTTCTATGAAGCCAACATTACACTGATACCAAAACCGAACAAGGACAACACAAAAAAAGAAAACTACAGGCCAGTCTCCCTAATGAACACGGATGCAAAAATCCTCAATAAAATTTTAGCTATCAGAATCCAACAATGTATCCATAAGATAACTCAACACGACCAAGTAGGATTCATTCCAGGAACACAAGTATGGTTCAAAGTTATCCAACACATCAACAAAAAGAAATATAAAAACCATATGATAATATCAATAGATGCTGAGAAAGCTTTCGACAAAGTGCAACACCCATTCATGATATAAGCCCTTGAAATTCTTGGGATACAAGGAACATACCTCAACATCATAAAGGCCATATATGACAAGCCAACAGCCAGTATCATTCTCAATGGTGAAAAGCTGAAAGCATTTCCATGAAGATCTGGAACAAGACAAGGATGTCCACTCTCACCACTGCTTTTCAATATAATACTGGAAGTTCTAGCCAGAGCAGTAAGACAAGAGAAAGACATACAAGGAATCCAAATAGGAAAAGAAGAAGTCAAACTATCACTATTTACAGATGATATGATAATATACATAGAGAACCCCAAAAAATCCACAGAAAAACTAATTCAACTCATCAATCAGTTCAGTAAAGTGGCAGGATACAAAATCAACGCACAAAATCAGTAGCCTTCCTATACACAAACAATAAATCTGAAGAAGTCAAGAAAACCATCCCTTTTATTATCGAAACAAAAAATATCAAATACTTGGGAATAAATCTAGCAAAAGAGGTAAAGGACTTATACAAAGAAAACTATAAAACGCTGTTAAAAGAAATAGAAGAAGACACAAAGAAATGGAAAGAAATCCCCTGCTCATGGATTGGAAGAATAAACATTATTAAAATGGCCATCCTACCAAAAGCAATCTACAGATTCAATGCTATTCCAATCAAAATTTCAATGTCATTCTTCAAAGAAATAGAACAATTATTGATGAAATTCATATGGAATCACCAAAATCCCCGAATAGCCAATGCTCTCCTGAAAAAAAAACTGAACCAGAGACACTCTATGGTGGGGGGGGAAGGAGGGCTTGGGGTCAAAATAAGGGGGTTGTAATTGTATGGGGAATATAAAAATAAAATTTAGAAAAAAAGAAAAAGAAAAGAAAAGCCCAGTTAGATACTGAAAGTTTAGCAATGACTGCTGGTTTTGGTACTACTTTTCCTTTTTCACAAGGAGAAGCCACACTCTGCAATATAAGCTCAATCACAGAAAGTCCAGTCCATTGGTACTCAACTGGGTTGATTTTTGTCTTCAAGAGAACATTTGATAATATCTGGAGACATTTTGGATTGTCACTGCTAGGGGTTCATGCTACTGGCATTTAGTGGGTAGAGGCCAGGAATGTTACTAAACATCCCACAAAGCACAGGACAGACTCCTACAATTCTGAGCGTACTTAGATTAAGAAACCACACCATGAATGGCCAAGAAGGGAAAAGTGATATTTTATTTTTTTATATATTTTTTAAGATTTATTTATTTATACAGTATTTATACAAGCACTGGGTACAGTCAGAAGCACCAGAGGGTGAGAGAATTCACCAGAGCCAGAGCAGGGAGCAGAGCAGGCAGAAGGACCCAAGCACACTGCTGGGGGGAGCAGCGGGCGGCAGGAGAGGTCTGCGTGCCATGTGGGACCCTCCTTCGGTGGCCGGGGAGCAGCTGGGGATCGAACCAGCGCCGCAGAAGCTTCAGGCAGCTTCGCAACCCAGCGCTCAACCGCTGCGCCACCAGGGAGGCCCGAAAAGTGTTATTTTAAAATGTTCCCTTGTATCTTTTACCTTCAAAGGTCCAACCTGCTAAAGAGGGACCAACGTCTAGCAGACAGTCATTTGTAGACAAACAAATGCAGTAACATGTTATAGGTGTTGAGATCTAATCAAATTGAAACTAGTAAGATTTTTAGCCTCTCTTCACTGAAGCCTTTAAGTTTATGAAACTGTTAGTAATGGGTGATTAGTAATTAAACCTTTCCGCTTAACAAATGTTTTCTATCACAAGTGTTATCTGTGTTCTGTCACACACATCAGTCTCCACCTGCCTAAAATTTTGCTCATAAAGCCATACACAGGCAACACCATTCATGTAGTAGGAAATATCTCAGTTATAAACGTAATGCCCAGGAAGAACTAATCAGCTTGAGATTTCTGCACTTGGTAAACCCAAATGCATAATAAAATAACAAATGCTATGGCTACAATGACCATATAATTTATTTCTGAAAGTGGGACACATTTGGGAGTAATGAGGGTGCTATTAAATAATCATGTCAGGACAATAGGTATGCATGGTGTAGAGGGAGGAATGACACGGAGAAGCTTTGCTGATCCAGCAGACCGGGTAAAGGAGGAGTCAGAGTCCTCAGTGGTTTTTGCAGGTCTTTTATTGGGATTACCAGGTACACGGCAAGCAGGGGTGCTGGGGGGCCGGGAGGCTGGCAGTCCTCCCAGCCCCCAGCAAATCCTCACTCTATCTGGGCTCTCTCTGGCGTTCTCTCTGCTTCTCTTCTTCTCTCGGCTTCTGCTGGCATCCCCGTGATGCCGCCCTTAAAAGCCCAGTCTTAACCCAGGTGTACCCACTTCAGGTGCCCGCCATCAGGCATGCATTCAGGACCACAGGGTTCCCTCATCTATCCTAATGGCGGGAGGGCAGAAAAGCCTGACACTTTTTACCTTACCCGGCACATGGTCCAGAGCAAAGTTTATTCATGGCCCTCTTGACTACCAGTGAATATCCAATTAATTCATTAAGTGTTAGCTGCTAACAGCTTATGAGGTATCTGTTTCTAGAGGGAGTTACTTTCTCACTTGGGGCTTTAAAAAGACCAAAAAAATCTTTCAGTTCTAAAATAACACAGCTGTGATGATATTAGGATTCACTTGTAGTAGGTAAAATGGTAACAAGAAATAGCTTTCCAGGACTCTTCAAATTCTACTAAACAGGTAGTCATCTTCTCTATCAATCTTTTGGGGAAAGTCAGAGGTTCTGGGCTCCTCTGGAACCATTTTTTGGTAACATCTCTTCACAAAGGAATCATTCAAAGTCATGTGAATGAAACAGGCAAATCACCTTGACTAATTAGAGTCTGAAGATGCCCAGCTTGCAAGTGTGCGCTGGCTCACACAGCTAATTTAACACCAGCAGATGGCACTTAAAATGTAGTTTCTCCCTCTTAAAATAATACATAAATTTTCCTTAAAAATCATAGACTAGCCAAATGTGGGCACATTTCTTAATGCCCTGGAAATTTCAGGTGAGGGTGATGCTCATCATCATTTAACTTCCTTGAGCGGAGTTCCACCTGAAACCTAGGAGGCCCCTCCACCCATACCTCCTGCCTTCTTTCAAGTTTTTAGTTGGAATATTACCCACAGGAAGGAAAATAAATGATAGAAGATTTTCACCTCATGCTCAAAATGGGAGGCAAAACTCAACCACATCTCAGCAAAAGATGATTGATACTTCTTGGTATTTTCAGTTTTGTTTCTTCCTAGCAGAGTATCAACTTCCCAAGGAAAAATGAGCTCTTCTCAATTTATGACTCTTTCCTCAAAGACATATTAGTGTTTGTAGGGGCATTTGGCAAGCATGCAAATCAGTAGCTTTCCAACTATTTTTAGCACTGGAACAATTTTTTTCAAATGGAATCTTTCATGGAAACCCTATACATAAAACAGATAGAAGCAGAACTGCTCTGTTTAAATGTGTGTTTGGGATCTGGACCTCTGTCCACTTGGTTTCTTCTTGCCTTCATCATCCGTGAGGTAGCCTGTAGGGTAAGTGATTTTCAGGCTTTTCTACCCTCCCACCATCAGGATAGATGAAGGATCCTTGCGGTCCTGAATGCATGCCTGATGGCGGGCACCTGGAGTAGGGTGTGGGCATAGGTAGATGGGATTCACCTGGGCTGAGAGACTGGTTTTTATAAGGGCGGTGTCTGGGGACGCCAGCAGAATGAATAGAAGAGAGAATGAGAATGAACGGAGAAGCAGAAAAGCAGAACCACGAGAGAATGCTAGAGAATGCTGAAGAGCCCAGAAAGAGTGAAGACTTGCTGGGGGCCGTGTCCCTGGTAAATCCCAATAAAAAGCCTGCAAAAGCCACCGAGGGCTCCAGGACTCTCTCCTCCTTTACCCGTCTGCTCGGGTCATAGAGAACCTGCACTGGCCATTCCTGCCCCTACGTAGCCTAAAGTCATTGTAGGGGCAGGAACGACCCCAGAGCAGGTTTTCTGATCCAGCAGACTGGGTAAAGGAGGAGTCAGAGTCCATAGTGGTTTTTGCAGTTTTTTTATTAAGATTTACTGGGCATATGGCAGGTAGGGGTGCTGGGGGGCCGGGAGGCTGGCAGTTCTCTCAGGCCCCAGCAAATCCTCACTCTATCTGGGCTCTCTGCTGTTCTCTCGGTTTCCGTTCGTTCTTGGCTTCTGCTGGCGTCCCCGTGATGCCGCCCTTATAAACTCAGTCTCTCAGCCCAGGTGAACCCACTCCAGGTGCCCGCCATCAGACATGCATTTGGGACCACAGGGTTCCCTCATCTATCCTAATGGTGGGAGGGCAGAAAAGCCTGATACTTTTACTTTACCCTACAGTCATATTCTCAAGTCTGAACTCTAGGACTTCCTGCAACAGTTTGAGATCTGTGATTGCATTCTAACTCCCTCATTTACATACTGGGAAATCAAGTCCACTGAGGGAAAATGCTCAAAGGTATAAAAGATGAGTGAAAAAGCCAGTCTGTGTGGTTAGCAGGGTCAGAGTGCATGTGTATGTACAGAGTATGTAGTAGAGTTCTAGTTCTTTGGAGTCTCCTACAAATGGATATAAATGTGCACACAGGACCTGTCCTACTATATATGATGTTTCAGTAAAGCTCATTGTAGGATAAGAAAAGTATCAGACTTTTCCTCCCTCCTGCCATTAGATTAAATGCATGCCTGATGGCCTAGATGGGATTCACCTGGGCTGAGACGGGGGTTACAAGGGTGGTGTCACAGGGACGCCAGCAGAGCGAAAGAGAACACCCCCTGGCACCTATGCCTGCTATGTACCTGGTAAATCCCAATAAAAGCCTGAAAAAGCCACCAAAGGCTCCAGGATTCTCCTTTACCTGTCTGCTCCAATCACAGAAACCCGCTCTGTGCCTTCCTGCCACTGCACTCATTCAACTCATTCTGCTGGGAGAAGTGTAACCTTCCACCCTTGTCAAAGTCACTTGTTGGTGACCTCTGATATATCCCCTGACTGTGTATAGGTGATACATGCTTGGTTTGGCTCAAGGAAAATTGAAACTCTTCCACTTTGCTTAAAGCATCTGAATCGTGCTTTTCTGTGATCGCCTTCTCTCCTAAGCAATTGGACTTTTTATGCTAGGGAGAAAAAATCCAGCTGATCTTTTTCAGGTTAAGTGCTCCCCTGCAGATGTTCTATCTTTGATCAAGTTGAACCTCTTTTTACTTTTTTATATAATGCAAGTTATATGAATCTTCCTTTGAACAGAGATATACTCCCATGAGCCTTACATTTTTGGGAAAGAGACTGAGACAGATATCTAGAGATTTATGCTATCTCAGTGAAGAGGAAACTTGAGGTTTTGGAGTCAGGGACTCCTATACCAAAGTTAGTGGGGAAACATTTTAAATCAGTACAAATGCAATGTAGATGATACCTCCTGGAGTTGTATGAGCTTCAGCTGCAGATAATGTCAGTTAGGCTTATAGCCTAAGTTCTTAGAGTGTATTCTAACATGGATGTGTTTGTGTGTAGAAATCATGATTATTAGGAAGCAAAGCTTCCTTAGAGATGTCCTAATTCAACCCTGTGCTTTTGCAGAAGAATTCTAAAGCTGAAATAGTAGAAAGGGTCACATACATGGTGACCATATGTCAGAAACTGGGTTTCCTAAGTTCCACTGATTGCCCTTATCAGTGCACAAGCTGCTTTCCTACATGTGTAAGGACCATGAAACCAGCTCCTCAGTGGGAAATGAAGCTAAAATATTTTGCATTCTTCATTTGTCTTTTGGTAAGGAGCAATATTGAGGGGGTTGTTTGGGGCGCTAGTGGATTCAGAGGGGGACAGGGAACACCCCCTGAGTTCATTGTGTCAAGCTAGGAGACCTCGGGGCCACAACCTAAGCTAGAACACAAATATTCTATCAGTCCTGTTCTCTCCCCTCTCCCCGTAATGTAGCACTGCATTGATATGATTGGAGCACTCCTCTGAGGAGCCATCATAGTTCACCTTGGCTATAACTCTATAAAAAGTTCTCCATATTTTTTTGCTCTAAGTAGAGGCTATTGCCTATTGAAGCAATGTCTTCCATCATAGCAACAGAGATTATCTGGGTCCGGAGACTGCCTGTACTATGTTACAAAAGCCTCCTCTATTTGGGGGACAAACCCAATGTGAGGCAGAAAGATGAGCAGGAGAGCAGTGTGCCTAAAGTCACAAGAGGCTCTGTGAATTATTTAAAGGATGAGTAACAAGATGATGACAGAGTGAAGATTCCTGGATTGCCTCCCCTATATACTGAAATGTGAATGCAGTAGAACAAAGGCAATACCTCCTGATGGAAAAACAGATGATTATAACACGCTAGGAGCAACATCTAGAGGAGTGGTGTTCAAGAAATTACAGGGCCTGGTTCCCACTGGCCCTGGTTCTCACTACTCTTAGAGTAGTGAGCCACAGTGACACTGAATGAAGAGAGAGTCCAATTGACGAGAGTGGGATTGATTATCCCTTGGACAGTAGAGACCACTGTAGATTTCAACAGGGTTGACACTGAAGTGGTTCATGGTTAAAAAGAGGAACCTGGAGATTGTGGACTCAGTAGGGGACACCAGTGTCAGGTCAGTTAGTGCAGGCATGGGTCCTAGGCAGGAGAGTAGTTGTGGTTGTGTGGAGGAACACTCCCTGGAAAGAGGAGAAAACTTTGTGGAAGAGCTAGGGTACACCACAGAGGTTGGGTACCTGGTAAAGTTAATAGCAAAAAAGGGATTCTGATCTGCAATCCCTCTTCCTGCCACCTGGAATTTGTGCATGCCTTGTGAGGTTCACTGACAGAACAGGAACTGCTGAGTTTCTCATCTAAAACCCCAAAAAGAAGGGATATTGGGGTTCCAAATCATAAGTCCCATCCCAATTCATGCACACTAACATTTGGACCCCTACAAGCTCCTCTCTGATGCTGCTGACTCAGAACTACAAAACAGATCTGAGTACATATAGAAGCCAGCAAATGCCGAAACAAACAAATAGAGCAAAACTACAGCACCACCTGTGTGTGGGAGGAAATAGTTTTAACCCCCTAAATTATTGCTAAAGATATTAAAAACAATGATGAATAGGGAGACTTCAAGTAAAAATGGGCAAAACAAACAGCACATGGAACGATGAGACCTCAAGAGTATGATATCCCAAGGTGAAAACAACTCTCTAGAATGCAAACACAGAAAGATGGGTGAATATATCCTCCTATCAAATAGAGTTCAGAACTTCTATAATAAAGAAACTCACAGAGATAGAAAAAAATTCAGAAAGGCGAATCAAAGTAATACAAGAGGATAGAGAAAAGCTAATCAAAGATACAACAAAATTCAGAAAAAACAAGTGAGCTCAAAAATAAAGTCAAAGAACAGAAGGTAGAAATTGAAACTTTAAGTAAGAAAATAACAGAAATTGAGGAGGTAAATAGCTAATAAATGAGAGTCAATAACTCTAGGGGAAACTATGGAAGTAAAGTGGAGAAAACTATGGAAGTAATATGGATCAAATGGTAGATTGAATCATCTTGAAGGAAGTAGTGCACTAAAGACCCAAGTGGAAGAGGAGAGTGAGAAGAAATGTTAAAAAAAAAATGAAGAGGCAATTCAAGAACTCATTGACATTTAAGAAAACCAATGAAAGAAAAGCGGGTATCTCCGAAGTGAAGGGGGAGGGGCACAGAGAGTCTATTCAAGGAAAATAGGGAAAAATTTCCTATACTTATGGAAGGAATTAAATATATTAGTCTATAAAACTAAAAGAATACCTAAATGCAACAAGACCTACACCAAGAAACATACCTGTGAAGCTAGTAAGAGTTTAAGACAAAAAGAATATCGAAGGTGGTAAGGGAGAAAAAGCAGGTAACTTATAATGGTACTTCCTTTTGACTTATATTAGATTTCTCAGCAGAAACTCTACAGAAAGGACAAATGGAATATGTATTCAAAATATTCAAATATAAAATATCCAAGTAAGAATACTATATCCTGAAAGACTGACTTTCAGGTATGAGGGAGAAATAAGTCTTCCCAGACAAACAAAAGCTGAAGGAATTTGCAAACACTAGACCTCCCCTACAAAAAATGTTGCAAGTAGCATTCCTATCTAAATCAAAGTGAAGAAAAACCACACGAAATTAAATTAGGAAATAAATGAAAACCAGAAAATTAAAGACAAAATGACAGTCGCAAATCCCCATATGTCAATAACCACTCTAAATGTAAATATACTGAACCTATCAATCAAAAGGCACAGATTGACTGATTGGATAAGAAAACAAAACCCAATATTCTGTTCTCTTCAGGAGACCCAACTGAATTCCAAAGGTAAACATAGGCTCAATAAACTAAGTATGACAAAAAATCATGACATGATTTCTAAAATAATCTTCTATAATCAAAGTCTGCTTTTTAGGTATGCATATGAAAGGAAGGCTAGCTCCAGGGACTGTGGACTTTGAGAGGCTTCCTATCCTTGACTTTCAGAGCACTGTTCTCTACTGGTCATCCTACTGCTCCTCTGGCTAATCTTCAGTCTCATTTGTGAACTCTTCTCCTGTCTCTTTTTTCTCCCCCAACTTTATTGAGGTATTACTAATAAGGAAAAATTGTCTGTATTGAAGGTGTACAATATGATTTTTTAAATTTATTTACACAAGCCCTGGGTACAGTCAGAAGCACGAGAGGGTGAGAGAATTCACCAGAGCCAGATGGGGAGCAGAACAGGCAGAGTGAGAAAGTACACTGCTAGGGGAAGCAGCGGGTGGCAGGAGAGGTCTACGTGCCATGTGGGACCCTCACCCGGCGGCCGGGGATCGAACCAGTGCTACAGAGGCTGCGGGCAGCTTCGCAGCTCAGCGCTCAACTGCTGCGCCACTGGGTAGGCTCCAATATGATATTTTTTTAAAGATTTATTTATTTATTTATACAAGCACTGTGTACAGTCAGAAGCGTGGGAGGGTGAGAGAATTCACCAGAGCCAGAGTGGGGAACAGAACAGGCAGATTGATGAAGTACACTGCTGAGGGGAGCAGCGGGCAGAAGGAGAGGTCTGCACGCCTGATATTTTAATATACATATATACACACATATACATTATGAAATGGTTGCCACAATCAAGCTACTTAACATCCTTCTCCAAGATTTCAGTATTGATTCTCTTTTTCAGTCTGTATTTTGTCTTAGGGTAAACATCCATTCCTATACCTTTGAACATTGTCTATGTACTGAGGACTCCCAAATCTATATCCCTCTTCTTCATCTTCTTAGTCACTAGCTTAGTCCAGGCCTGTATTGTCTCTCGCCTAGTAGCTTCTTTTTTTTTTTTATTGTGAAAAATGATATTTATTTGAATATTGTTGTAGAGAACTGTGTCCTCCACATCAGGCACAGGAAGTCCATTTTAGGTTAATAATGATGATTACCCCACTAAGGCATCAAGGATTCAGCTCTAATGATCTCAACCTGTATCAATTGTTTATGAAATACAGATTAAGACTGTCCTATAAATGCATTTTTGAGTAAAATCTGAATCTTAATTTATCTTCCTGTACCAGTTTCATTGCCTTTATTCCACTTTCCATAGAAACACTGAATTCTTCTTAAGAGGCTAAGTTCTGTCACTCCTTTTCCTTGATAATTTCTAAATAGTTAAATCTAAAACCCCAACCCAATATTCAAGGGCCCTTACAATCCAACACTTGCCACTTTCTTTTCTGATATCATATCTCCTTACATTTCTCCAGGAATTCAACTTGTAGTGAGTACTGTGGCCAGGGCAACAGTACCTTTTCCTTTAGTCACAGCTAGTTACTCACACTGTAATTCACTTATTTCCCTGCCTTCCCGCCCGTTGCATATGCTGTTTTCTTAGTCTGCTGAAATCAAACTCTCTTTGAAGTGTTATTTCCTATGCCACTTTCCCTGTGGAGTTGGCTATGATCTTCCAATCAGATTGAATGGTACTTTTTTTTTTAATCCCTTAGCTCTTTGCTTGTAGTTTATAATATCATTGAATTCCTCCTGGTTGATATTAACATTTATTACATACATATTTGTCAGTCCTTTTGGACTGTAAACTAAACCCTTAATCACTATGCTATAATTTTAAGTAAATGTCTGTCTGTTAATTAAAGGCGACAGGACTTGTGATGAACTCTGGTGAAGGGGATGAGAGTACAGCCTTGATTAGGAATACCTTACCTTGCGGTATCTTTGGGACCCAGAATGCTGGATGAGAAGCACGGGAACTCCCCAAAACCTCTTCTTCAATACATAAATTAGTTGGTGAACTGGGGAATAGGTTTCTTGAGAAAGAAATTTGATCAATGCAGTAAAGGAGTTGTAATGAAAACATGCTATTGAGAATTAGCAAGGGGATGGCTTCCACTCTCTTGGGCTTGCCAAGAGTCTAATGAGTATGTTTGTAGGGAGGAGATACGGAGAACAATTAGTTATATAGTAATAGTGTTCCTCCTTTCTATGATCTTTCTGGATGCTAGAAGGCTCATGGAAGGCTACAGAGTACAGCTCCTCTAGAATGCTGTGAAGGTGAGGCTTTGGTGTCAAGAAGGGTGGGAAGTCTGAAATCTGTTTGGTATTATGTGGGGTTTTCCCTTCCCTGACACTTAGATGCAGTTGCTTTTTTCAACTTCCCCTCAGAAAACTATATGGTGAACGGTTCCGTTTCAGTGATCATCTCCTGACCTTCAAGCACCTTGCTTTACCCTTAGGAATATCTTCCTTTAGCTAACTAACCCCTCAAAGAGATAATAACGGAGTTAATAAGGGGCATTAATGACTGATGATAGATAGCTTAGTTGTTGTTTGTGAGAGATTTAGCACTTTTCAAAGACAATAACTGGGAATGAGGGTGATGGTTAGAAATTTCCCCTACAAGTGGATATATCTTTGCTGTTTCTCTGATTATAAAATATTTTATAGGCTTAATATTAGAAGTTCAAACACTTTAGAAAGTATGAGCAAGAAAGTAAAGACTCAGATTTTATCACCCAGAGTGACTATTAGCATTATAGCAAACTTCCTCTTAGACCTCTCTCTCTTTCCACAGATGTAAACACACACACACACACACACACACACACACACACACATATATATATATATATATACACACATTCAAAATTTGATATGAATGAGATGGCATATATGCTATTAGCATTAAATTTAATTTTCTCCCTTGTGCCCAGAACAGTGCCTATACATAGTAGAGGCTCAATAAATATTTGCTTAGTGAATAAATACCGTATTTGGAAGCATGCTTAAAAACCTACTAGTGCATCTTTCCATGTCAATATTGGTAAATGCTTTTAAAAAATCTGCTAATACCAAAAATTAAAAGTTAAAAAGGAAAAAGACTATAATTATAATTTGATATATATAACATATATAATTTGATATATGTTTTATTTAACTGGTTTCCTATTAATATGTTTTTCCCCTAACTTTCTGCTTTTACAAGCAATCCTGAATGCAGTTTTATTTTGTTATTTTTACCTTTTTCTTATAAACATCTTTATTACATGTAATTTTAAACACATTTCTAAATACACTGCAGAAGAGCTGTAACATCTATTTCTTGAAATAACACTATTGTCAGAGTAGCTGAATGCATAGTTTTATACCTATATCTTTGCACAGTTCTTTCATTATCTTCTCCATACATCACATTCTCCTAACGGGATGATGGCTAAATGTATTTCAAATTTTAATACATTTCCAAACTTTACTTCAGAAATGATATGAAGATTTTTAAATCAAGGTCTTATATCACACAGCCATCTACTTTAAAGGCCAGTCCCAGGACCCCAGGACTCATTGTACATAAAACAGCATACAGGAATATGTGTGAATGGGGACAGGGTTAGGACAAGGAAAACGAAGTGCAAGGTCAGGGAAGAGGTAATAGGAAACTGCTGAAATTTATCAAATCACTAAAATTTTGCCTTACCACTTACCATAACCAAGAATAATTAACAGAAAACATACAAATAATAGAACACCATTGTTGGCTTATAAAATTGGTGAAGATAATGATACTAAGTGTTGGTAAAGATGCAAGAAATACACACTCATACACTGCTCATGGAATGAAAATTGGTACAATTTTTCTGGAGGACAATTTGGCACAATTTTAAAAGCTTAAAAATTGTTTTTGCCCTTTAAGTGGTAGTTCCACTTATAATATTTTATCCTAAGGAAATAAACAGTGTGAACAAAGGTCTATATCTATGCATCATTCAATGCTTTCTCTATGTATGGATTATCCAATAAGTAATATTGAAGAAGTTATCTACCAATTTGTAAGGAAATACATTCATATCCTTACCTTGTGCCACACAGAAAAATTCCATAGAATTTGAGATATAAATGTAAAAAATAAACTATAAAGGTATAAGAAAATATAGATAAATGTATAATTTCTGCTCACTGAAATGTTTACTTTTTTTATAGCATCATGTTTTTATTTCATGGGCATAGTATCTTAGATCTCTGAATATAATAAAAATTTTCTTCATTTATTTCACTATTATTTATTTAACTATTACTTCTGATTTGTTTTTGTTTTTTAGTTTCCATATGGAAGGATTTCCTATAAGATCGGGGCTTATTAACTGGTGATCTTCACTGTAAGATAACTGTGTACCTGGTTACTACCCTGGGGACCCTAAATATGTCCTTATCCTATCGGTCTTTTCTCAGATAGCAGTTCCAATTTCTTCAGAGATGAATCCTCCAATTTTCTGTCTGGAAAAATACTGGCTGCTAGTATTCTTGAAGCTAAGGTATTTAGGGGGTAGGGAAAGGGATCTTACTTAGACTTTCATTTAATGTCCTTATTTTCAATGTGATGGCCTTTCCCTGCCTTCACTCTACCTGTGCTATTTGGGTCTGCAGTTCCTGTGGATAAATTTTCTTCGAAAAAACTTCCATTCTCCTATAAGATTAGGGGAAAAGTATTTTCCTGGCTGAACAGGATGAGAAAAACAACCTAAAAGTGGCCTAACTACAGTTCTCATACAGTGCAACCAAAACCCCTCTGTTCTCAGCCTCTTGATATACCCCTGTATTCTCTGGTCTCTGCTGTCTCTACTTTCTGAGCTTTCCAGGCATTCTGTGGCACGAATTATCTTGTTTTTCATTTCCCCCCATCTGTCAGACTGCAGGTACTTTTCTCTTCAGCTCTTTCAGTTTTGAGAACTGGCATTTGCTTTCCATCTCCACAAATGTGTTGGCATATCTTGTCTGTTGCCTTCATTCCTGTTCTTTGTCATCATGGGTTTATATCCTTTAAAAATTCATTTCCTTTCATTTTAGTACAGAAGAGATAATATATAAACATGTATTTAGTTTGTCATGTCTAATGGGAAGTCTTTATTTATTCAAATGAAAAATTCACATACCTCTTTACCCGGAAATTTCACTTATGATAATGTAACTGTAAGAAATAAAAGTGCCAGTATGTATAGGTAAGTGTACAATGGTGTTTACTACAATATTGTTTATAATAGCAACAACCCAAACATCCACTGATAGGGAACTAGTTATGCAAATTATAGAGTATTTATACTATGGACTTCTATTCAGTCACTAAAAGAAATAAGCATACCGACTTGGAAGCCTGTCCACAATACATTGCTAAGCAAAAGAGAAGGCTACAATAACCCATTTTTGTGAAGGAATATAAACTCACACTGTGTGTCTATATGTAGAGTGAACAAGAAAATGTAAGGATGCACATGAGAGTTTTAACAGTGGTTACCTTAGGGGGGTGGATTTTGGGGAAGTGAAGAATATATCAGTTTAGAAATTTTTGTATTAGAATTAATTGGATTGCTTTTGTCATTCAAATGACAAGATAATCATGCTTAAAAAAAAGCTGACTATAGAAGTGACACATTTAGAGGAGGAGGGGGAAAGAGAGGGGCAAGCATAAAAGTGGGGGGAGGACAGTGGACTATGGCGGTGGAATATGGGTGCTTTGGTAGTGGGAACGCTGTGGTAACATCTCCGGTACTTCCAAAATATACAAAAATGATGTAAACAAATGTTGCTTCAGTAAAAAAAAATTAAAAAGTGTAGATGCAAGAATGTTCATTGCAGCATTATGTATAGTGAAAAATTGGAAAACACTGTCTAACAATAAAGACTGATTAAATATGTTTTAATGTAGTAAAATGATCAGTAATGCAAGATGGCAAAAAGGAATATAAAATATATGCTTTGTAATTCCAATATTAGGATTTAAACATGTATGCATATAAAAGACTAGAAGGAAATATGCTATGTCGGTTATTTAATACTGTGTAACAAACTTAATGATGTAAAATGACAATCATTTATTATTATCTCAAGAGATAATAATTTCTGAGGATTGACTGGGCTCAGTTACTTGTTTCTTACTGAGTCTCTAATACAGTTACTGTCAGATAATGACTGGAGCTGGAGAAATCTTGAAGGCTTTCTCATTTACATGTCTGGCAGCTGATGCTGGTTGTTGGCTAGGAACACAGCTGGGACTTTCAGCTAGAACACTTACATGTAACTCTCCAAGTAGCCTGGGTTTCCTCATAGCATGACAGCTGGGTTCCAAGAACAAATGTCCCGAGGAAGAGCCAGGTGGAAGTATATTGAATTTATGACTTACTGTTGGGAGTCATGCAGCATCACTTCTACCACATTCTATTTGTTAGAAGCAAGTCACTAAAGCAAGCCAGATTTGAAAGGCAGAAGCTAGATGCTATCTCTTGATGGGATTAATGTCCAAGAATTTGTGAAAATGCCTTAAAACCACTAGATATGCTAAAATGTTTATAGTCAGTGGTAAGATTATAAAAGATTTGAATTCCATTCTTTCTTCTTTTTTGAGTTTTCCAAATGTAAACATTTTAAAGCATTCTATTTTTTAGAACAAATATTGATGAAATTCATATGGAGCACCAAAAATCCCAAATAGCCAAAGCTCTCCTGAAAAAAAAAAAAAGAAGGGAATGGAGACATCACACTCCCAGACTTCAAACTACACTACAAAGCCATAATAATCAAAACTGCATGGTATTGGAACAAGAACAGACATATGGACCAATGGAACCAAATAGAAAGTCCAGAAATAAACCCACAGATTTACAGTCAACTAATCTTTGACAAAGGAGCAAAGAATATGCGATGGAGCAAAGAAAGTTTGTTCAATAAATGGTGCTGTTCAATAAATGGTACTAATTCACACAATGCACAAAAACCAACTCAAAATGGATTAAAGAACTAGACATAAGACCTGAAAGCACAAAATATCTAGAAGGAAATACAGGCAAAAAACTACATGACATACACCTCAGTAACATCTTTAAAGACACATCACCCAAAGCAGTGATAGTGAAGGCAAAGATAAATAGCTGGGACTACATCAAATTAAAGAGCTTCTGTACAGCAAAAAAGATAGTAACCAAAACAAAGAGACACCCAACTGATTGGAAAAAATTTTTGCACACAACACTAATGATAAGGGACTGATCACAAAAATCCACAAAGAGCTGATGAGACTCAACAAAAACAAAGTAAATAATCCAGTCCAATAAAGGGCAGAAGAGCTAAAAAGAAACTTCTCCAAAGAGGAAATGTGAATGGCCAACAGACATATGAAAAATGTTCAACATCACTTGTAATCAGGAAATGCAAATCAAAATTGCAATGAGATACCATCTTACACCAGTGAGAATGGCACATATTAAAAAAACTAGCAACAACAAATGTTGGTTAGGATGTGGAGAAAAAGGAACTCTCCTGCACTGCTGGTGGAAGTGCAAACTGATTCAACCACTATGGAAAGCTGTGTGGAGCTTCCTCAACCTGCTAAAGATGGAGCTGCCATGTGATCCAGCAATTCCACTCCTAGGTATTTACCCAAAGGACACAGAAACAGTAATTCCAAAGGGCACCTGCATCCCTATGTTTGTAGCAGCACTATTTACAATAGCTAAGCTATGGAAACAACCCAAATGCCCAAAAAAAGAACACTGGATCAAGAAGATGTGGTACATATACACCATGGAATATTACTCAGCAATCAAAAAAGATAAACTCATCCAATTTACAGCAACATGGATGGCATTGGAAGGGATCATGCTCAGTGAAATAAGCCAGAGAGAAAAAGAAAAATACCAGATGGTCTCACTCATAGCAGGAATTTAGAAAATCTAACTAAGAGACCAGGAAAAAGACTAATTGCAATAGAGTAAAAATCAAAATCAACAAGCAACTATAAACCAGAGACACAATATGGGGGGGGGAGAAGGGAGTAGGATGAAAACAAGGGGGGTGGGAATTGTATGGAGACTATAACTATGATGAAAATGCATACATTGTGCAAAAATGAAAAATGATGTAAAAAATACATAAAGTAAAAAATTCTATTTTTAATATAAGGGAAGAAAATGTAACAAATTACCATAGAGTAAGTAAGAGTATAGGACAAAGTTAAAAGACCTAAATTTTAGTACTGTTTCTACCTCTTAGTCCCCAGGAACCTTTGGCAAGTCCTTTCCTCTTGGGGCTTCAATTTCCTTATCTGCCACAATTATGGGTTTGAAGTACAACACCTCAAAATGTTCTCCAAATTCCAGATTTTAGGACTGTCTTTGACTCTTTCTCATTTACATTTGCATGCTTCTCTTCTGTTTACCTTTTATGATTTGGTGTTTCTCAAAATTGCTTTGGTTATTTGGGGCATTTTGTGGTTCCATACAAAACATTAGGGTTTTGTGTTGTTCTATTTCTGTGAAAAGTGTCTTTGGAATTTTGATAGGCATTACATTGAATCTGTAGATCTTATTGGGTGGTATGGATTTTTAACAATATTAGTGCTTTCAATCATGAGCACAAATTTATTTTCCCATTTATTTGTACCTTCAATTTCTTTCATTAATGTCTTATATTTTTCAATTCTTTGGTTAAGTTTATTCAGGGGCATTTTATTCTTTTTTGCCCAATTGCAAATGGAATTATTTTCTTAATTGTTCTTTATGATAGTTCATTATTATTAAGTGCAACATATTTTTGTATATTGATTTTGTATCTTGCAACTATACTGAAACAATTCATTAGTTCTAACATTTTTGGTGGAGTCCTTAAAGTTTTCTATATATAATAAGTCATCTGTGTTACTTTTTTTAAAAATAAGATTTATTTATTTATTTATTTATACAGGCACTGGCTACAGTCAGAAGCGCAGGAGGGTGAGAGAATATACCAGAGTCAGAGTGGGGAGCAGAACAGGCAGACCGACGAAGTACACTGCTGAGGGGAGCAGTGGGCATGGCAGGAGAGGTCTGTGTGCCATGTGGGACCCTCCCCGCGGCCGGGGATTGAACTGGTGCTGCCGAAGCTGCGGGCAGCTTCGCAGCCCAGTGCTCAACCACTGCATCACCAGAGGAAGCCCTGTTTTACTTTTTCCTTTCCAATTTATATTTCTTTTATCTCTTTTTGTTGTCTAATTATTACAGTTAGAACTTCCAATACCATGTTGAATAAAAGCAGCAGGAGACTCCACTCTGCTCTTGCTTGCACAGTTTCTGAAGAGAGGTCCAATGTAATTCTTATCTTTATTCCTCCATAGGTAAGGTATCTCCCTCTCTAAAATCTTCCAAAATTTTATGTTTGACTTTCTGAAGTTTCAATGTTATATATATATATATATACTCACATGTAGAATTTTTGGCACATGTCCCGTCTGGTGTTCACTGAGATTCCCGGATCTGTGATTTGGGGGCTGACATTAATTATAAGAAATGCTCAGTCATTAATGCTTCAAATAATTCTTCTTTTTCATTCTTTTATTTTTGACATTACCATTACATGGTAATGGCCTTTAATATATATATATATATATATATATATATATATATTCATCTGGAAATGGTGATATTTTTGCTTCTTTTCCTATTTGGTTTACTTCTGTAGCTTTCTGTTGCCGAATTGCTCTAGTTAAGACTTCCAAAACTATATTGAATAGTAGTGGTGAAAGAGGACATCCCTGTCTTGTACCAGGTCTTAGAGGAAAAGTTTTCAGTTTTTCACCATTAGGTATGATATTAGCTGTAAGTTTGTCATGGATGGTCTTTATTATGTTGAGGTATGTTTCATCGGTCTCCATTTTTTACTAAGGGGTGTTGAAACTTTCAGTTTCTTTGCGACTATTGGTGTAATCATGATTTTGACCTTTTTATTTGTTGATGTGGTGAATGACATGGATCAATTTGTGTATGCTGAACCATCCTCATATCCCTGGAATAAATCCCACTTTTTCATGATGCATTATCCTTTTGATGTGTTGTTGGATTCCATTTGTTAAAGTTTTGTTGATGATTTTTACATCCATGTTTCTTAGGGATATTGGTGTACAGTTTTTTATGATGTCATTGTCTACTTTAGGGTTCAAATTTATATGATCGTTACAAAATGTGTTTGAAATTTTTTCTTCAGTTTTATTGAAGAGTTTATGAAGGATAGGTGTTAGTTCATCTTTGTAGGCTTGGTAGAACTCAGTAGTGAAAACATCTGGCCCTGGGCTTTTTAGGGTGGTGAGGGAGGATTTTTGATTGCTGTTTCATTTCCTTCCCTTGAAAGTTAACAGTGACACCAACTGGTCCTAGGTTTTTCTTAGTTGTGACATATTTTGATAAATGACATTATATAGTTAATGCTGAAATTTCTATTTCATTTTGACTCTGCTTAAGTAGTGTATTCCTAAGAATCTCTCCACTTTATTTAGGTTATCTAATCTGTTGGCATACAATTATTATTTTTTTATAATCCTTTAAATTTCTGTATGGTTGGTAGCAATGTAACCAGTTCTGTTTCTGATTTTAGATATTTATATCCTCTCTCTTTATTAGTTAAGTTATAGTTTGTCAACTTTGTCTCCTCAAAAGATCAGATTTTGTAGGAGAGTTTATTTATTTATTTATTTATTTATTTATTTATTTAATACAAGAGCCAGGGTACTGGCCAGATGTGCAGAAGGATGAGAGGATTCACCAGAGAGAGAGAGCAGAGAACAGAACAGGCAGACTGACGAAATACACTGCTGAGGGGAGCAGCGGGCGGCAGGAGTGGTCTGCCCGCCAAGTGGGACCCTCGTTGGTGGCCGGGGATCAAACCGGTGCTGCAGAGGCTGCGGGCAGCTTCACAACCCAGCGCTCAACCGCAGTGCCACTGGGGAGGCCCTGGCTTCAGGTCTTATATTGAAGCATTTAATTCATTTTGAGTTAATTTTTCATATGCTGTTAGTGATCTAATTTCATCTTTTTTCATGTGGCTGCCCATTTTCCCCAATAGCATTAATGGAAGAGAGTTTGCATCTCTCATTGTAATCTCCTTAGTCATTTATGACTAGTTGTACCTAAGTGTGTGGTTTTATTTCTATCCTGCCATTTCTGTTGTATTGATCTGTGTGTCTATTTTTATTCCAGCACCAAGCTGTTGTAATTACTACTACATTGTAGCATAGTGTGAAGTCAGGGAGCTTGATACCTCCATTTTTAATCTTATTTATCAGGAATGATTTTGCTGTTTGTGGTCTTTTTCCAAATCAGTTTCATGACTTTTGTTTTATTTCTGTAAAGAATGTCATTGGGATTTTGATAGGGATTGCATAAATATGTATATGCATTTTGAAAATGCAACCATTTTAATGATGTTAATGCTTCTGATTCATGAGCATGAATCTCTTTTTTGTGTCTTCTATTTCTTTCAGCAATGTCTTGTAGTGACTGGTACACAGATCTTTCACTTTTTTGGGTCAAGTTTATTCCAAGATATTTAATTCTTTTTGATGTGATTGCAAATAAGATTGTTTTCTTGATTTCTCTTTTTGATAATTCATTATATGCATATGGAAATTCTTTTCTTGTCTAAATGCTCTTGCTAGGATTTCCAACATTATATTGAATAATAGTGGTGGGAGTGTACATCCTTATCTTTTTTCCCGAACTTAGAGCTGCAGATCAGCTCTTTCAATCTTTTGCCACTGAGTATAATGTTTGTTGGCTGTGGGCTTGTTGTACATAGCCTTTATTATGCTGACATGCATTCCTTCTATACCTATTTTGTTGAGGTTTTTTTTTTTTTTTGGGTAAGATTTATTTATTTATTTATGCATACAAGAACTGAGCTGTAGGCCAGAGGTGTGGGAGAGGTGAGAGTATTCACCAGAGACAGAGTTGGGGAGCAGAGCAGGCAGATCTATTGAAATACACTGCTGAGGGGAGCAGTGGACGAGACAGAAGAGGTCTGCTGTGCCATGTGGGTTAGCTTCTTGGCGCGGGGATCGAACTCATGCTGCAGTGACTGGCAATAGCTTGATAGTGCTGTCTTTAACCCCTGTGCCACCAGGGAGGCTGAGGGTTTTTATTATAACAGGATTTTGAATCTTGTCAAATACCTTTTTTGCCTGTCTTGAGATGGTCATACAGTATTTGCCCTTCCTTTCGTTTATGTGGTATATCTCATTTATTAATTTGCATATGTTGAACCATCGTACATCCCTGCAATAAATCCCTTTTGATCAGGATGTAAGATTCTCTTAATGTATCACTGGATTCAATTTGCCAAAATTTTGTTGGATATTTTAGCATCTATGTTCATCAGAGTTTTTGGTCTGTAGTTTTCTCTTTTTTGTGTGTGTGATGTACTTGCTGGTTTCAGAATCAGGGTTGTTTCATAGGCTGTACTTGAGAGTTTTCTTTAATTTTCAATTTTATGAAAAGTTTGAGAAGGATAGATATTAATTTTTCTTTGATAGTTTGGTAGCATCCAGTAGTGAAAACATCTGGCCTGAGCTTTGGCTTTTGGCGAGGCTGTTGCTTACTGTTTCAATTTCATTACTCATGATGGGTCTTATCAGGTTTTCTATTTCTTCCTGTCTCGGTCCTGGAATGTTGTATTTATATATTTCTAAGTATTTGTCCATTTATTCTTGGTTGTCCAATTTGGTGCCATGTAATTCTTCACAATATTTTTTTTTTTACAAGAAATTGTATTTCTGTACTATATGTTGTAACTTTCTGTTTTCATTTCTAATTTTATTTGTGTTTTCTCTCTCTTGTTTGTGAGTCTGGCTAAAGATTTGTCTATTTTGCTAATTTTTTTTAAAGAACCAGTGTTTGGTTTCATTGATCTTTGGATTGATTTTTTACCTCTATTTCATTAATTTCTGATCACTTTTTATTATTTTATTGCATTCACTGATTTTTTTCTAGCTTCTTCAGGTGAGAGCTTATGATTTTTATTTATGATTCTTTTTGTTTTCTGTGGTAGGCCTGTATTGTGATAAACACCCCTTTTAGTACTACTTTGCTGTATCCCATAGGCCCTGATAAGTCATGTCATTATTTTAATTCACATCCAGGTATTTTTTTTTATTTCACTTTTGACTTCCTCGTTGACACAATCATTGTTCATTAGCATGTTGTATATTATCCACAAATTTGTGGTTTCCCTCTTTCTTCTTTTGGTTGATTTCTTGTTTCTTAACTTTGTGATCCAAAAAGATGCTTGATAAGATTTCAATCTTCATAAGTATTTTGAGAATGTGATCTAGCTTTGGTAATGTTTCATGAGCACTTGAAAAGGAAATATATTCTGGTGTTTGGGAATGGAATGTTCTGTAAATATCTATTAAGTTCATCACTTCCAATTTGTCACTTAAGACCATTGTTTCCTGATGATTTTTTTTTGTTCTGATCTGTCCATTGTTATAAATAAGGTATTAAAGACCCCTGCTATTATTGTGTTCCTGGAAATGTCTGTCATTATGTCTGTTAATATTTGTTTTATATATTTTGGTGTTGTTATATGGGATACATATATATTGATAATTTATTATCTTTCTGCTTTATTGATCCTTTTATCTTTATATAGTATCTATCTTTGTCTCTTGCTGTCTTTTTTGTTGGATGTTTATTTTATCTTATGTTTGTATAGCATCATGGGAATAAATTCCACTTAATAATGGTATATGAAACTACTAATGTATTGTTGAATTTGTTTTGCTACTATTTTGTTGAGGGTTTGTGCCTCTATGTTTATCAGGAATATTGACTTGAAATTTCTTTTTTTTTAAGATTTATTTTATTTGTTTATGCATACAAGAGCTGGGGTGTAGGCCAGAGGTGGGGGGGGGAGGATTCACCAGAGACACAGTGGGGAGCAGAACAAGTGGATCTACTGAAATACATTCCTGAGGGAAACAGTGGGCGAGACAGGAGAGGTCTGCTGTGCTATGCGGGTAGCTCCCTGGCCAGGGATTGAACTCATGCTGCAGTGGCTGCTGACAGCTTCAAAGTGCTGAGACTTAACCCCTTCACCTCCAGGGAGGCCCCTGGTTTGAAATTACTTTAAGTGTTCTTGCCTGGTTTAGGTATCAGTGTAATGTTGGCCTTGTAATATTGTTAGGGGGAAAAGGATGTCCCAAAGCTAATTCCATGCAGGCTTTGTGGACTCCACCCCCACCCCAGGACAAAGCCAAAGACACTGGGAACTCCAAATCCCATCCCCACCAAAGGGAAGGTGGCTGGGAACTGAGGGTGGGGTTAAGCAGCCAGGTTGATATAAAAGGCAGACACGTGGGCTTTGGGGGTTCCCCATGTTGGCTCTCCACCAGCTCGCAGCATCTAGCCAGCTCTGAGAGTGACTTTGGGTTTCCAGTTCGGCGGATCAGGTAGGACGCATTAAAGACTTTATTTCCCTATTTTCTCCCTGAGTTGTACATTTTCCTTATTTCCTTTTCCCTTGTAAATAAACCTTTTATTAACCTTTTGTGTATGCCTGTAGTGGAGTATTAATAAGTCCCTTGTAAGCGCGCGGGTGAGGACCCACTGCCAGGAACCCGTTCAATATCGGGGCTGCTCTATGACAGCTTGGCTCCTCTATAACAATATGAGTTTAGAAGTACTCCCTCATCTTCTATTTTTTGGAAGCATTTGTGAAGGATTGGCATTAATTCTTTAAATATTTGCTAGAAATCACCAATGAAGTCATCTAGTCCTGGGCTCTTCTTTGGTGGTATGTGTTTGACTACTGAATCAATATTATTTGTGACTGATTGGTTCAGATTCTCTGTTTCCTCACAATTTAATATTGGTGGGCTGTCTGTTCCTAGGAATTTATCCATTCTAAGTTGTCCAATTTGTTGTATAATTGTATATATCCAATTGTATAATTATACTTGGTACATAATTAATCATAGTAGTGAATCCAAGGGCGAGTTAGGGAGAATTAGGCAGCCTCAAGGACAGTGCAGGTGGGGACCTCAGGAGAATTAAGGAAGGCTTCAGAGATAAGGGCAACAAGAGGAATGTAACTAATTCTGCTGGGAATAAACAACATCCCAGGACTAAGGTCAACATTGTTACCAAACGCTGGCCTCAGTTTCCCTCAGCTAGTAAAGGGAGGTGGAGTTTGGGAAAAGGAGAGGGGTTTAATTTGTTGACAAATGAGGAGGGCAGCAGACTCATGTCTGGAAGACCACAGTCCTGCCCTTTGACAGAGTGCAGGGATATTTATGCAAGGGGGAGATGAGAAGGGGTCAGCACTGAGACGGGTGGGCGCCAGCCTGTTTTTCTTCAATAGCTGATGTTTGACTTTCTCTTCCCTAAAATACAGGGATGCTCATTTGGGAGACTGGGTCATAAAGCTAAATCTATCAAACAAGGGGGAAGACGCAACAAATGGGGAAAGACAAACCTATTAGATAAGGAATGTGAAGATCCCCCACTCAGTAGCAGATTAAGTGAGACAGCTGAGAACTGACCAATCACAAAGAGACTGGTGGAGCTTTAGAATAATGAGGGAAAGGATCGAACATGGCGGCGAGGAGACGCTGCGAGTAAGATCTCCCATTAAAAAAAGTTAATAGGGAGGAAAAGCGGCAGGTCCCAGTGAGAACTGGGACACGGAAGATAAACGGACGACTCCAGCAAACTGCCCGAAGAAGAAAGTGGCCATAAAAGAGGACGAGAAGGGAGGGAAGCGCAGAACCCTGCTCCCCTCCCCCGCCCACAGAGGCGGCACTCTCCCACCGGCAGAGACGAGGGAAACAACAAACCAAAACGCCCAACAAGAAAAACGGATGCAGCAAGCGGGACTGTGAGTGGAAAGGAACTATTTCAGCCACCACACCCCGTGAACGGGAGCTGAGGCGAACCCTGCAGGATCCGCCGCGGAGGTGAGCTCTACGCGCCATTAAAGAGAGCCCCGCCCACCAGGAGGAGACCAGCACCAGCACACAGCCCCGGCCGCCCGGTAAGCTTGCGCGAAAGCGGCGCTTGGATTGCAGCTGCCCAGGCCCCTGCGCCTGCGACCTAGGCTTGCGGGGAGACGGCGGAGGCCCTCCCTGAGTGAGCAGGAACAAGGCGCCCAGGCAGGGGAGCGGGATTCAAAAGGCGCCATTCCCGCGCCACTGATCTGGGCTACAGCCCGCGTCCTGGAACTGAGGGCTTTGGAACTGAGACCCGGGCGGAGGCCCTCCCTGAGTGAGCAGGAACAAGGCGCCCAGGCAGGGGAGCGGGATTCAAAAGGCGCCATTCCCGCGCCACTGATCTGGGCTACAGCCCGCGTCCTGGAACTGAGGGCTTTGGAACTGAGACCCGGGGCACGAAATTAGGGGCGTGGGTTCCCCACGACGGTGGGGCACAAGGCAGACACAGCACCCCAAAGCCGTTGAGGTGTACCCTACCATCCCCGCTCTGCTCCCTGTCCCACGGGGTGGAAAATCAGCTCCCCAAGGGCTCTAGGAGAGATCTCTGGCGCCACCTAGCGACTTGACCCCAGCACAGGCTACTGAAGGAGCTAGTGGCCAGCTGGGGAGTTAGCCCACACCGGGCCCCTTCTGAACAAGTAGTCTGAGCCCACAGGGAGAGCGAGCACCCACAGCCGGGGCAGACCAGGCGCGCAGAAGAGTGTGCCTGAGACCAGAAGCGCAGGGAGTGTGTCCCACATCACCATTTTAGAACAGGGACATTTCTTCAGTAAAGACTACCTGCAGAAGGCTTCCTCAGGAGCCAGAGGTGAGCGGGGGAAGTTCGCCCACGCCAGACCCCCTCTGGCGTGCAGTCCAAGCCCAGAGGGGAGCAGGAACCCACCGCCGGGGCAGACCAGGCGCACAGGGGAGTGTGTCCCCACATCGGCATTTTAGAACAGGGACCTTTCTCCAGTAAAGGCTGCTTGAAACTGACAGATGACTCCTGGAAGAACCAGAGGGGAACAGAGAAGCCCACCCAAGATGCCGGCAAGTCCCAACAACACAGTGTCCCAACGCATACGGCAAATTAGAAAACAGACAGTAGGGAGGAGAAGAACCACACGCAACCTAGCAACTCTCCAGAGAAAAAGCACACCACAAAAAGAAAGCCAGCCCCCAGATTGCAACGACAATAACTTGGAAGAATTTCTGAGCCTTCCAGAAAGAGAATTTAAAATTGCCGTGATTAAAAAACTGACAGAAGTCATAAAGGAAAACAATGATAAGGGAAAAATAATCAACGATCAGAAGAATGCAATTGAGTCCCTAGAGAGGGAAAACAATGGTCAGAAGAAAGAAATTGAGTCCCTAAAGAGGGAAGTAAAAGAAATGCAGGAGATCAAAGAATTAATGGAAGAACTAAAGAATTCTGGGAAAAGCAATGAAAGCAGAATAGATGAAATGGAAGAATGAATAAGTAATCTTGAAGACACAGAAATAAAAAGAACCAAAACAGAAAAGGAAAGAGAAGTACGAAGGAAAAAGAACGAAGAAAGACTTCGGGAACTATGTGACTCCATGAGGAAAGGAAATATAAGAGTTATAGGAATACCAGAAGGAGAGGAGAGAGATGTAGGAACAGAGAAAATATTCAAAGAGATAATTGAAGAGAACTTCCCAAATGTGAAGAAGGAGCTGAAAATTGATATACAAGAAGCAAGAAGAACACCAAACTTCCACGAAGAAAGGAAAAATACAGCAAGACACATAATAGTAAAGCTCCCAAGAATCCAGGACAAGGAAAAAATAATGAAGCTGGCAAGAGGGAAGAAACAGATAACATTCAAAGGAAAACCAATCAGGCTGACATCAGACTTCTCCGAAGAAACACTACGGGCAAGGAGAGAGTGGAGGGACATAGTCAACAGACTCCAAGAAAACAGATGCCAACCAAGAATACTCTATCCCGCAAAGCTCTCCTTCCTCTTTGAAGAAAGAATATGGACCTTCCCAGACAAACAGAAACTCCGGAATTTCATTGCAACTAAACCCCCACTCCAAAAAATACTACAAGGAGTCCTAAAGCCAGAACCTCAGAGCGACGAATAACAATGAAAGAAGGCCAAAAAAAAAAAAAGTTATTAAAAGAATAAATAAATAAAATCAAAGGAAAGACAAACACAATGGCAAATACAGATGTTAACATATCAATATTAACTCTAAATGTAAATGGACTAAACTCTTCAATAAAAAGACACAGAGTTGCAGCCTGGATTAAGAAACAAAACCCAACCTTTTGCTGTCTCCAGGAAACACATTTAGCTACAAAAGATAAAAATAGGCTCAAAGTTAAAGGATGGAAAACAATCCTACAAGCAAATGGACCAAAAAAGAAAGCAGGAACAGCTATACTTATATCAGATAAAACAGATTTCAAACTCAAAAAGATAAAAAGAGACCCCAATGGTCACTACATTATGATCAAGGGGACAATACTTCAAGAAGAAATAACACTCATTAACATATACTCACCAAACGAAGGAGCACCAAAATATATCAGACAACTGTTGTCCTCTCTGAAAACAGACATCAGAGAAAACACATACGTAGTGGGGGACTTCAACACACCACTATCAACAATGGATAGATCAACAAGACAAAAAATAAGTAAAGAAACCAAAGCTCTAAATAAAGACCTAGAGCAATTGGGCTTAACAGACATCTATAGAACACTAAACCCCAAAAAAATGGAGTACACATTTTTCTCAAGCGCACACGGATCATTCTCCAGGATCGATCACATACTGGGGCACAAGACAAACATCAACAGATACACCAAGATTGAAATCATATCAACCATCTTTTCTGACCATGAAGGCATCAAACTAGAAATAAACCATAAAAAGAAGGCAAGGAACTTTCCTACCTCATGGAGATTAAAAACCACACTACTGGAAGACCATTGGACTAATGAGGAGATCAAAGAAGAAATTAAAAAATTTTTTGAATTGAACGACAAGGAGGACACCAATATCCTAAATGTATGGGATGCAGCAAAAGCAGTAATAAGAGGAAAATATATAGCAGTAGAAGCTCACATCAAGAAACAAGAAAGAACGCAAAGAAACAACCTAATCTCGAAGCTCAAAGATCTAGAAAAAGAACAACAAAAAAACCCCAAAACCAGTAGAAGAAAAGAAATAATAAAAACCAAAGCAGAAATAAATGAAATTGAAACTAAAAAAACAATCCAAAAGATCAATGAAACCAAGAGCTGGTTCTTTGAAAAAATCAATAAAATAGACAAACCGCTAGCCAGGCTCACAAAGGAAAAAAGGGAGAAAGCACAAATAAACAGGATCATCAATGAAAGAGGAGAAATCACAACGGACACAGCAGAAATCAAAAGAATAATCAGTAACTACTATGAACAGTTATATGGAAACAAGTTTAACAATCTAGAGGAGATGGACAAATTCCTACAACTCTACAATCACCCAAAGCTAGATAAAGAAGAAATAGAACACCTAAACAGACCAATTACAATTAGCGAAATTGAAATGGTAATCAAAAACCTCCCCAAAAACAAAAGCCCAGGACCTGATGGATTTACAAATGAATTCTACCAAACATTCAGAGACGAATTAGTGCCTATCCTTCACAAACTCTTCCAAAAAATTGAGAAGGAAGGGACAATACCAAACACGTTCTATGAAGCCAACATTACACTAATACCAAAACCGAACAAGGACAACACAAAAAAGGAAAACTACAGGCCAATCTCCCTAATGAACACTGATGCAAAAATCCTCAATAAAATTTTAGCTATCAGAATCCAACAATGTATCCATAAGATAATTCACCACGACCAAGTTGGATTCATTCCAGGGGCACAAGGATGGTTTAACATCCGAAAATCAATCAACGTTATCCAACACATCAACAAAAAGAAATATAAAAACCATATGATAATATCAATAGATGCTGAGAAAGCTTTCGACAAAGTGCAACACCCATTCATGATAAAAGCCCTTGAAATTCTTGGGATACAAGGAACATACCTCAACATCATAAAGGCCATCTATGACAAGCCAACAGCCAGTATCATTCTTAATGGTGAAAAGCTGAAAGCAATTCTATTAAGATCCGGAACAAGACAAGGATGTCCACTCTCACCATTGCTTTTCAATATAATACTGGAAGTCCTAGCCAGGGCAATAAGACAAGAGAAAGACATCCAAGGAATCCAAATAGGAAAAGAAGAAGTCAAACTATCACTATTTGCAGACGATATGATATTATACATAGAGAACCCCAAAAACTCCACAGAAAAGCTAATTCAACTCATCAATCAGTTCAGTAAAGTGGCAGGATACAAAATCAACACGCAAAAGTCAGTAGCCTTCCTATACACAAACAATAAATCTGAAGAAGAAGAAATCAAAAAGACCATCCCTTTTGTTATTGAAACAAAAAAAATCAAATATTTGGGAATAAATCTAACAAAAGAGGTAAAGGACCTATACAAAGAAAACTATAAAACACTGTTAAAAGAAATAGAAGAAGACACAAAGAAATGGAGAGACATCCCCTGCTCATGGATTGGAAGAATAAACATTATTAAAATGGCCATCCTTCCAAAAGCAATATACAGATTCAATGCTATTCCAATCAAAATTTCAATGTCATTCTTCAAAGAAATAGAACAATTATTGATGAAATTCATATGGAATCACAAAAAACCCCGAATAGCCAAAGCTCTCCTGAAAAAAAAAGAAGGGAATGGAGGCATCAGACTCCCAGATTTCAAACTATACTACAAAGCCATAATCATCAAAACCGCATGGTATTGGAACAAGAACAGACATACAGACCAATGGAATCGAATAGAAAATCCAGAAATAAACCCACAGGTTTATGGTCAACTAATCTTTGACAAAGGAGGAAAGACTATGCATTGGAGCAAAGAAAGTTTGTTCAATAAATGGTGCTGGGAAAACTGGGTCGCTACATGCAAAAGAATGAAGCTTGACCACCACCTCACACCATACACAAAAATCAACTCAAAATGGATTAAAGAACTAGACATAAGACCTGAAACCATAAAATATATAGAAGGAAATATAGGCGAAACACTACGTGATTTGCACATCAAAGACATCTTTACAGACACATCACCCAAAGCAGTGATAGTGAAGGCAAAGATAAACAGCTGGGACTATATCAAATTAAAGAGCTTTTGCACAGCAAAAGAGACAATAACAAAAACAAAGAGAAACCCCACCAACTGGGAGAACATTTTTGCACCCAACACTAATGATAAAGGACTGATCACAAAAATCTGCAAAGAGCTGATGAGTCTCAACAACAACAAAGAAAATAATCCAGTCAAAAAATGGGCAGAAGAGCTTAAAAGAAACTTCTCTGAAGAGGAAATGCAAATGGCCAACAGGCATATGAAAAAATGTTCAACATCACTTGTCATCAGGGAAATGCAAATCAAAACTACCATGAGATACCATCTTACACCAGTGAGAATGGCACATATTAAAAAAACTAGCAACAACAAATGTTGGCGAGGGTGTGGAGAAAAAGGAACTCTTCTGCACTGTTGGTGGGAGTGCAAACTGGTCCAACCACTGTGGAAAGCTGTGTGGAGATTTCTGGACCTACTAAACATAGAGCTTCCATATGACCCAGCAATTCCACTCCTAGGTATTTACCCAAAGGACACAGAAACATCAATTCCAAAGAGCACCTGCACCCCTATGTTTATAGCAGCACTGTTTACAATAGCTAAGCTTTGGAAACAACCCAAATGCCCAAAAATAGATGACTGGATCAAGAAGATGTGGTACATATATACCATGGAATATTACTCAGCATTCAAAAAAGATAAACACATGCAATTTGCAGCAACATGGATGGCGCTGGAAGGGATCATGCTCAGCGAAATAAGCCAAAAAGAAAAAGAAAAATACCGGATGGTCTCACTCATAGCAGGAATCTAGAAAACTTAAATAAGGGACCAGGAAAATGAATAACTATAAGAAAGTGAAAATCAAAATCAACAAAAAACTATGAACCAGAGACACTTTTAGGGGGGCGGGGGCGGGAGGGGAGGGATTGGGGTCAGAATGGGGGGCTGCAATTGTATGGGGAATATAACAATAAAATTTATAAAAAAAAATAAATATGGAAAGATCAATAGATTGATATATATATAGCTGTAGATATGGATATATAGATATATCTGTACATGTAGATATAAACCTATATATATTCATGTTTATGTTAAATAAACTTAAAACATGAAAAGGAAAAAAAAAAAAGAATAATGAGGGAAAGAAGGTATATATATTCCCTATGACACGACTCCACTTTGGCTTCCTTGCCCCTCCCTGGCCTGGTTTCATGGCCTGGGAGTCCCACTTCATTTCTGTTCCTTTTCTCCTCAATAAACTTTTTCTTTAAACAAACCTGCCTCTTCTCGCTTGCTTGCCTGAATGTCTGCGAAGTTCCTGCTGCGGCTTCATGCGACACCAACCCGTGGGGGTCTAGTGGCTGGGGCTCAGTGCTGCCCCTGCAGCCTGGGCTCTGTTCCTGGCTGGGAGACTAGGCCTGACAATTCCGGTATCAGTAGAATCTTATGAACCTTTGTATTTCTGTTGTGTAGGTTGTAATGTATATCAATTTTACCTTTTTACATTATGTACATTATGTAGTTATAGTTATTTTTTCAATACTTTCACTTTTTAACCTTTATTTTAGAGCTAAGAGTGATTTGTCCATCACCATTACAATGTTAGAGTATTCTGAATTTAACTATATTTACTTTAACGTGTGAGTTTTACACTTTCATGTATTCTATTACTATTAGCATTCTTCTATTTCAGGTCATGAATGCAAGCCCCTTGGTTATCAGAGTCAGGCAATCTAGGAGGCCATCCTTCAGGTGGCAGTTGCAAAATCTGGGGTACTACACACTTGTATGAGCTATTTCCAAGGAGACGCTGGTGACTTAGTTTTATTGTTATAGTGGGATAGCGGGAGAAGGCAAGGGAAGTGTCCCTTAGCTTCCCTGTCTCTAGAGAGGATTGCAGCCAACCCCTTGATATCTGTACAAATTAAAAGTTTGACCTTCAGGCATCTGCTTCTGAAGTATGCAGACAAACCCCTTTCAGGGAAAGACTAGGTGATGGACATTTTTGCTTGTTCTCTCTGTGCTGAGCCCTGACGGGCTAGCTGGTTAAGAACGATTGTTTTGTTTGCCACAGTCTTAGGGAACTTGAGTGGAAGCCCCATTGACGATGAGAGCCAGGAGATAACGGGGATTTCATTTTGTGCAGCAGCCATAAATGCTAGGGTGCAGACATGTATACAATCTCTTCCCAGGGAGATATTGGTAACTTGCAGAGAGCTGGGGGAGATGATAGGGAGGTGTCTGCAAGCTTCCCCAGTTTCTGGGGAGGATTGCAGCCAGCCCCTCAACGTGTGCTCAATTAGAAGTTCGGCCTTCATATTGAGCCCTGAGGGAATAGCTGTAGGTAGAACTTGCATGCCTGCATGCCCTTTAAGAACTGATTTTTTTCTTTTCTATAGTCCTGTGAGTCTCTTGGATGAAAGCCACATTGGCTATCAGAGTGAGGTGTTTTGGAGGCCTGTCCCTTGGGTGCAAATGTTAAAAGTTTGGGGCATTAAGTCTATATATAACATATAACATATATATGACATATAACTTTGTACAAGTTTAAGGTACACGATGTGATGATTTCATACACATATATATTGCAAAATAAGAATATTAGTTAACACAGCCTTTACTTCACATAGTTATGATTTTGTTCTGGTGAGAATATTAAAGTTCTGTTCTCTCTCTTTGGCATAGCAACTTTATAAAGTATAAAACACAGCATTATTAATTATAGCCACCATGCTGTGCATTATATCTTATTGAATCTTATTAGAGCTCATTCATCTTATAACTGAAAGCTTGACCCTTTGACCAACATCTCCTCATTTCTCCCACCATTATCTCCTGGCAACCACTCTTCTACTCCCTTTGGCCATGAATTCTATATTTTTAGATTGTACATATAAATGAGATGATATAGTATTTCTCTTTCCTATGTGATTTATTTCACTCAGCATAATGCTCATAAGATTTATCCGTATTTTCATAAATGGAAAGATTTACTTATTTTTATGACTGGACAGTATATAAATGTGTATATATATATATATCTTTGTACATTATATATGTATAACATTGATATATATAATATATATTTCACATTTCCTTTACCCATTTGTCCTTTACCCAACTTAAGTTGTTTCCATGTTTTAACTATTGAAAATAAATGTTATGATGAACCTGCAGATTTATTTTGAAATAATTGTAGATTCACAGGAAGTTGCAAAGATAGTGCAGACAGATCCCATGTACTCTTCACTTAGCCATTGAGATTGTGTCTTAATTATAGTAAGATATCAAAACCAGGACATTGACATTACTATCCTATATGTGTATCATTCTTTGTTGTCATTTTTACTGAGTGTAGATTTGTGCAGCCACCACTCCAATCAAGATACAGAATAGTTTGATCACAAATATCCTTCATGTTACCTTTTTATAGCCACAGCATCTCTCCATGTCACCCTGTCTCTAACTCCTTGCACTGTGTCTTTATAGTTTTGTCATTTTGAGAAAGTTATATAAGTGGAATCACATAATGCCATGAGATCCATCCAAGTTGTTGCATATATCAATAATTATTTCCTTCTTGTTGCTGAGTAGTATTCCATGGCATATATGCACCACAGTTTGTATAATCATTTGTTCATAATGGGGTATTTTTGTTATGTTTTGTTTTTTGCTGTTGTAATAAAGCTTCTGTGAGCAATCAAGTATATGTATTTTTGTAGATACAAGTTTTATTTCTCTGGGATAAATGCCCAGGAGTGACTCACCCTGCTTAAATTTAATTATCCTAAGTATTTCTTCTACTTCCATTGCAAATCATGTCAAATAGTGCTATAATTATTTTTTTCTGTTTAGATTGTTTTATTTTTAATTGAAATAACCTTTATTTGCAGCAATGCATAGGTTTCAGGTACACAGTTTTTCACCTCAGCAATTGTATATATCACACCACACCTACCACCAAATGTCCAGTCATCATCTACCGCGAACCAATTGGCCCTCTCCACATATTCCCTCCCCACATCCTCTCTGGTAACCACAATTCTGTTGTCAGATGCTAAGGGTTTGCTTTTGTTTTATGTGTTTGCTTTTTTCCCTTTATAGTCTAGAAATGACTGAAATCTTATGGAAACCTTTCCTTCTGTCCTACTTCATTTAGCATAATCCCCTTAAGATTCATCTGTGTTGTCAAAAATGGCAAGATTGCATACTTTTTATGGCTGAATAGTATTCCATTGTGTATTTATATCACCACTTTATTCACCATCACTTGCCAGGCACTTGGGTGTTTACATATTTAGGAAGGTTACACATATATTAGTGTTTTCATGTTTTTCAGCTACATATCCAGAAGTGGGATAGCTGAAAGCATAATCTATTTTTAATTTTTTGAGGAACCTCCATACTTTTTCCCACAGTGGCTGTAACAGTTTGCAATCCACTGATAGTCCATGAGGGTTCCTTTTCTCTACTTCTTCACCAACATTGATCACTTCTTGACTTTTTTTAAAAAAAGGTTTGTTTATTTATTTATTTATTTATTTGTTTGTTTGTTTGTTTGTTTGTTTATACAAGCACTGGGTACAGTCAGAAGTGCAGGAGGGTGAGAGAATGAGAGAATTCACCAGAGCCAGAGGAAGGAGCAGAATGGGCAGACTGACAAAAGACACTGCTGAGGGGAGCAGCGGGTGCGGCAGGAGAGGTCTGTGCACCATGTGGGACCAGAGATGGCGGCAGGGTATCGAGCTGGCGCTGCAGAGGCTGCGGGCAGCTTCATAGCCCAGAGCTCAAATGCCGCGCCACTGGGGAGGCCCATTTCTTGACTTTTTGATAATAGTCATTCTAACAGGTATGAGGTGGAATGTCACTGTTACTTTGATTTGCATTTTCCCAGTGGTAAGTGATGTAGAACATCTTTTCATGCATTTGTTGACCATCTGTATGTCTTTTTTGGTGAAATGCCTATTTAGATCTTCTGCCCATTTCTAAATCAGAGTGTATGTTTTATTGTTTTTAGGTTGTACGAGTAGTTTATATATTTTGGATATTCATTCCTTGTTTGATACATGGTTTGAAAATATCTTCTTCCATTTAGTAGGCTTATATTTTGGTTTATATTTTCTTTTATTTCTCTTAATGTTGGAGATGAGTCCACAAAGATATCATTAAGATTGATGACAAAGAGCTTTTTTTACTTATTTTTATTCTTTTAGATTGTATTATTTTTAATTTAGGTATTCATACTATATATGATTCAGAGCTACAGTTTCATACTGCTACATCACACCCACTACCAAAACACTCCAAATCTTCCACCATAGTCCACTGTGCCCCTTACCTCCTTTATTTCCCACCTCCAACTTTTCCTTATAGTCTCAATTCTATAGTCGGATTTCTAGGGTTTGTTTGCTTTATGTTTCGTCAATGTATTTTATGGTTTCAGGTTTTACATTTGTGTTTAATCTATTTTGGATTGATTTTAATACATGTTTATAACATAGCAGTCCAGTTTAATTATTTTGCATGTGAGTGTCCAGCTTCTCCAGCACCATTTATTGAAGAAACTTTCCTTTCTCCATTAGTTATCCATATATGTCTGGTTTTATTTCTGCACAATAAATTATATTCCATTGATCTATATGCCTGCTTTTATTTCAATATCATGTTCTTTGATTGCTATAATTTTGTAATATAGTTTGAAAACACAGAGCATGATAACTCTATTTTTATTCTTTTTTTCTCAATATTGGTTTCTCTATTTGAGGTTTTTGGTAGTTCCATAAATATTTTAAGGATCTTTTTATTCTATTTCTGTGAAAAAATGCCATTGGACTCTAAATAGGAATTGCATTGAATGCATATATTGTTTTAGGTAAAATTTTCATTTTGATAATATTGATTCTTCTGATCTGTGAATACAGAAAGTCATTCTATAACTTCATGTATTTTTCAACTTCATGCAATGGTGTCTTCTAGTTTTTGGTATACAGGCACTACACTTTCTTAGCGATAATTGTTCACAGGTATTTTATTCTTTTTGCCATGATTTTAAATGGCATTGTTTTCATACTTTCCTTTTGTGCTAGTTCATTGTACATAGAAATGTAACAGATTTTTTAAAATAGATTTTTGTAGGTTATAATTTTATTATATTCATTTTTCTAACAGTTTTTTTGGGTGGAATTTGTTTTTTGTTTTCAATATATAGTACTATCTCATCTGCATATTATGATAACTTTGTTTCTGCTTTCCAATCAATGCATTTTAATTTGCCTAATTTCTTGCCTAATTTCTCTGGCCAGGACTTAAATATTATGTTCAACCAAAATGGTGAGAGTGGGCATCCTTGTCTTGTTCCTGATCTTTGTGGAAAAGCCTTCAGTTTTTCCCCATTGAGAATGATGTTGGCTATGGGTTGTGTCATATATGTCCTTATTATTTTGAGGTATGTTCCTTCTATGCCCATTTTACTGAGAGTTTTTGTAAAGGTTGGTTGAATATTGTCAAATGTTTTTTCTTCATCTACTGAGATGTTCATGATTTTTATCTTTCATTGCAGTGATATGTTGAATCACATTGATGGATGGGTGAACCATCCTTTCATCCTTGAATAAACCCCACTTCGATAAATCCCCCACTTGGATAAATATCCTCACTTGGATAAATAAAGTGGTATTTATTCATGGTGTGTGATCTTTTAAATGTATTGTTGAATTAGGTTTGCTAATATTTTGTGAAGGATTTTTACATCTATGTTCATCAGAAATATTGGCCTATAATTTTCCTTTTTTTTTTATTCTGACCTTGTCTGCTTATGCTATCAGGGTGATGCTGCCTTCATAAAAGGAGTTAGGAAGCATTCCCTTCTTTACAGTTTTTTTAAAGAGTTTGAAGATAATGGGTATTAGCTCTTTGGATGTTTCACAGAATATACCAGTAAGCCATCTGGTCTTAAATTTTTGTTTGTTGGGAGATTTTTGATTACTGTTTCAATGGTTTTGGTTGTGATAGGTTGTTAAGATTTTCTGTTTCTTCATGTCTTAGTCTGGGGAGGTTATATGATTCAAAAAGTTTCTCTTTCCTCTGTGTTTTCCGATTTGATGGCATACAGATGTTCATAGTAGACTCATATGAACCTTTTATTCCTGTGGTATCTTTTACATTTCTTCTTTCATTTATGATTTTATTTGAGTCATCATTTTTTTTCTCTTAGTGATTCTGGCTCAGGGTTTGTCAATTTGTTGATTTTTCAAAAACCCAGCTATTTGTTTTACTGAGCTTATGTATTTTTGTTGTTGTTTTCTATTAAGCTTATTTCCACTCTGCTTATTATTTCCTGTTGAATTTGGGATATATTTCTTCTTTTTTCAGTTCCTTTAGGTATGAGATGAGATGTTTATTTGAGATTTTTCTTGTTTCTTGAGATGAGCCTTTATAAACTTCCCCATTAGTACCACTTTTGCTGCATCTTAATGATTTCGGTATATAGTACTTTCATTCTTATTTATCTCCAGAAACTTTTTGGTTTCTCTGGTCACCCAATACTTGTTCAGTAGTATGTTGCTAAATCTCCACATATTTGCAGTTTTTTTCATTTTTTTTCCTTATAGGTGATTTCTAACCTCTTCTTAAATTTAACAAGTTAAATGGTGTGTCCTAACATGGGATCTATACCTGAGAATGGTTGATGTACATTTGTTAAGAATATATATTATGTTTTTGTGGATAAAATGTTCTGTATATATCTATTATGTCCATTTGGTGTAGTGTATCATTTAAGACCCTGACTCCTTATTGATTTTCTACTTGCAGTTTCATCCACTGATGTAAGTGGGGTGTTAAAGTTCCCCACTCTTATCATGTTGCTGTCAGTTCTTCCCTTTAGAGCTATTAATATTTGTTTTATATATTTTGGTGCTCCTATTGATGATAGCTATAACTGACAGCCTGCCCCCAATATCATTATATAATGTCCTTCTTTTTTTTTTTTATTAAAGTTTTCTTTTAGTGCCTATTTTTTTCTGACATGAGTATAATCATACTACTTTCTTTTCAACTCTACTACATGAAATATTTTTTCCATGCCTTCACTTTCAGCCTTTAAGTGTCCTTGTCCCTGATGTGAGTCTTTTGTAGATGTTATGTAGTTGTTCCTTGTTTTGTTTTTTTTTTAATCTGTTCAAATATTCTATGTCTTTTGATTGGAAAGTTTAGTCCATTTACGTGTAAGGTGATAATTGCTATGTATTTGCTAGTTGATTTCTGCTTCTTTTTTTCCTCTTCTTTGAGGTTCTATGTTTTCCTTTAGGGGTATATTTATGTTCCTTTTTCACCTTCCTTTCTGCTTTTACCTTAGTTTTTTTGTTTTGTGGTTACTGTGGAGTGTGTGTGTGTGTGTGATCTTATATATGTATTGATCTGTACTGCATTGATAGTTGCTTTTATTTGAACACATTCTTAAGTTGTGATTTTTTACTCCCCTAATGATTCATATTTTTGATGTCTTATTTTATTCTTTGTTACATAATTCCCTTAACTAATTGTTATACCTTAATTTTTTGCCACTCTTGACTTTTTTTCTCTGTTATATGTGTTTGCCTGTTATTTTTATTTCGAGTATATATTTTACAATGAGATTTTTTTCCTCATTTGTATATTTTCTTGCTTTTACTTAGTGTCTTTTCTTTTTTACTTAGATTGATCCCTGTAGCTTTTGTTGCAATGATGGTTTAGAGGTGATGAACTTCTTTAGCTTTTGCTCACCTGGAAAACTCTCACTCCCTCTTTCAAATTTGAATGGTAGTCTTTCTGGGTATAAAATTCTTGTTTGATAGTTTTTCCCTTTCAGCATATTGAGTATGACATGCCAACCTTTTCTGGCCTGCAAGATTTCTATTTGAATAGTCTGTTGATAGCCTATGGGGTTTCCCTTTTTTTTATATATGTTTTTTTTTTAATATTTATTTATTTTATTTATTTATTTAATTTATTTATTTATACAAGCACTGGGTACAGTCAGAAGCACGGGAGGGTGAGAGAATTCACCAGAGCCAGAGCGGGAAACAGAACAGGCAGAAGGACCGAAGTACACTGCTGAGGGGAGCAGCGGGCGGCAGGAGAGGTCTGCACACCATGTGGGACCCTCACCCGGCGGCCGGGAATCAAACTGGCGCTGCAGAGGCTGCGGGCAGCTTTGCAACCCAGCGCTCAACCGATGCGCCACCAGGGAGGCCCCGGGTTTCCCTTTTTATGTGATGTGCTCATTTTATGTTGCAGCTTTTAACATCATTTCTTAGTCTTGAATTTTTTGCCTTTTCAATTATAGGCAGGTGCTGCTGTGGTCTTGTGTGGGTTCACAAGGCCTCTGGCTGGTCTGAGAGGGTGCTAGTAGGGTCTTGTGGGAATTAACAATAACTCTGACAGCTCTAGCACCTTCCCCACTGTGAGTCTGGGTCTCACATGTCTTAGCCAGCCATGGTGGTAATTTGTGGGAGATTGCAAGGCCTCTCACTGGTCTTGGTGGGTGCTGGCTGGGTATTACGGTTTTGAGGCCTCTTATGATCTAGATGAGCACTGGCAAGGTCTTATTGGAGGTTGTAAGGTCTCTGAATGTTTTGGCATCTTCCCTGGTGTGGTTATGGGATCTCACAGTGCTGGGAATATATAGATGTACATGTGGACATCTACAGGATTGACTACATATTGGGACACAAGGCAAGTAACAATTTCATAAAGATTGAAATCATACCAGCATCTTCTCTGACCACAAAGACATTGAACTAGACATGAACTACAAAAGAAAGCAGAGAAATCTGTTGATAGCTGGAGACTGAACAACAGAAGACAGAAAGACCACAGGATTTATGAGGAAATCAAAGGCTAAGTAATGAAATTCCTTGACAAATGATAATGAGGACACAATCTTTCAGAACTTATGGGACATAGCAAAGCAGTACTAAGAGGGAAATATATAGCAATATAGGCCCATAGAAAGCAATAAGAGTTCAAAAAACAACCTGGACTCTGATCTCAAGGAACTAGACAATGGGCAAAGAAATCCAAAGCTATTCGAAGAAAGGAAATAATGAAAATTATACCACAAGTAAGCAAAATAGAAATGAAAAAGACAGTTCAGGATGTCAATGAAACCAAAACTGGTTCTTTGAAAAAATAAACAGAATAGACAAAATTTTACCAAGGCTCATTATGAAAATAAGGGAGAAAATTCAAATAATAGGATAAGAAAAGATGAAAGATGCTACAGAAATTCAGAAGATAATGAGATTATATGATCACTTATATGTAAACAAGTTCAATGACCTAGTCAAAATGGACAGATTCTTAGAATTATACAATTATCTGAGACTGGATAGGGAAATAATAGAAACCCTGAACAAACCAATCACAAGCAAAGAAATTTAAATAGTAATCAAAACTCTCCCCAAAAAACAAAAGTCCAAGACCAGATAGCTTCACAAATGAGTTCTACCAAATTTTCAATGATGATATAATGCCTATCCTGCTGAGATTCTTTCCAAAATATAAGAGAGAAAGAATATGTCAAAATACATTTTATGAGGCTAACATTATTCTAATACCAAAACCAAACAAAGATAATACAAAAAAAGAAAACTACAGACCAATTTTCTTAACTGAAAAAGATGAAAAAAAAATCTCATTCAATCTTAGCAAACCTAATTCATTTTTAATGTATAAAAATTACTATACAGGGCCTCCTCTGGTGGTACAGCAGTTGAGCGCTGGGCTGCAAAGCTGCCTGCAGCCTCTACAGCACTGGTTCAATCCCCTGCCGCCGGTGAGTTTCCCACATGGCACGACAGACCTCTCCTGTCTCACCCGCTGCTCCCCTCAGCAGTGTATTTTGTCAGTCTGCTGTTCTGTTCCCCGCTCTGGCTCTGGTGAATTCTCTCACCCTCCCACGCTTCTGACTGTACCCAGTGCTTGTATAAATAAATAAATAAATAAATCTTTTTTTAAAAAAAGTACTGCACATCATGACCAAGTGGGATTTATACCAGGGGCACAAGGATGGTTCAATATCCGAAAATCAATGTAATTCACTATATCAACAAATCAGATTAAAACTATACAATCATATCAATAGATGCTGAGAGACCATTTGATAAGACTCATCATACATTTATGATGAAAACCCCCACAACTTGGGATAAATGGAACATATGTTTAGATAATAAAAACTATATATGACAAACCCACAGCTACTATAATTCTCAATGGTAAAATACCGAAAACCTTTCCTCTGAGATACAGTACAAGATAAAAATGTTCACTCTCACCATTATTATTCAGCATAATATTAATTGTCCTAACTAAAGCAATTAGGCAAGAGATAGCTATCCGAGGAATCCAAGTTGAGAAAGAAGAAGTAAAGCTAACATTACTTGCAGATGACATGATAATATACATAGATAACACAAGATTCCTCAGTAAAACTAATCAAAACAGTCAGTTTAGCAAAGTGGCAAGGTATAAAATCCACACATCAATCAGTTGCCTTTCTATGTGAAAAAAAATGAGCTAGAAGAAGAAGAAATTAAGAAAGCTATCCCATTTACAATTTCACTCCAAATAATTAAATGTGTGGTAATAAACCTAACAAAGTGGGTAAATAACCTACCCAAGATAAACTATAAGACACTGTTAAAAGAAATAGAACACATAATGAAATACAAAGATAGTCCCTGTTCATAGACTGCAAGAATTAACATTATCAAGATAGCCATCCTACTCAAAGCAACTTTACAGATTCAGTGAAACTCCAATAAATATTTCAATGGCATTCTTCAAAGAAATGGAACAAATATTGCTGAAATTCATATAGAATCACAAAAGTGAAGTTCTCCTGACTAAAAAAGGGGAAAAGTGGTGGTATTACACATCCAAACCTCAAACTCTTCTATAAAGCCAGTGGAATGAAAACAGCATGGTACTGGAACTAAAACAGACACACAGAGAAATGGAATATAATTGAGAGCCCAAAAATAAAATCAAATTTATGGACAACTAATCTATGACAATGGAGTGAAAAATGTACACTGGAAAAACTCTTCAATAAATTGTGTTGAGTGAAATTGGATGACCACATGAAAAGACTGACTAGACAACTATGTTACACCATTTATGAAAGTGAATTAACAATGGATAAAAGACTTGGATTTAGACCTGAAACCATAAAATACTTAGAAGGAAACACGGGCAAAACACTCCAGGACATAAACTTCAGAAATACATTTGTGTTTTCATTCCCAGCATCATGGAAAAGAAACCAAATATAAATAATTTGTATTACATCAAACTTTGAAGCTTCTGTACAGTGAAAGATATAGTAACCAAAATGAAGAGACACCCTACTGAATGGGAGAAACTCTTTGCAAACCAAGAGTGATATTGAATGATATTGAAGATCTACAAAAAGTTTTTACAACTCAACAACAACAAAACAACCCAATGAAAAAATGCACAGAAGAGCTAAATAGGCACTTCTCCAAAGAATACAGATGGCCAACAGACACGCAAAAAATGTTTGCCATTACTTATCACCAGGGAAATGCACAGCAAAACCACAATGAGATACCACCTCACACCAGTGAAAATGGACCATATCAAAAAGACTAGAAACATAAAGTGCTGGTAAGGGTGTCAGAAAAAAGAACCCTCTTATACTTTTGGTGTCAATGTAGACTGGTCTAGCCCATACCATTGTGAGGTTCCTAAAAACACTAGAATTGGATCTGTCATATGACCCAGCAATCCCATTCCTAGGTTATGTACTCAAAGAATAGAAAAACATTGATTTGAAAGGATACCTTTGCTCTTATGTTTATATTGTTGTAGCACTATTTACAATAGCCAAGTGCCCCCAAACAGATGAGTGGATCAAGATATGGTATATATACACAATGGAATACTAATTAGTGATCAAAAAAGATGAAAAACTCAATAAATGCTGAGAAAGCATTCGACAAAGTCCAACATCCATTTATGATGAAGGCCCTTGAAATTCTCAGGATAGAGGAAACATACCTTAATATGATAAAAGTCGTGTATGATGAACCCACTGCCAACATTATTTTCAATGACAAAAAGCTGAAGGCCTTTCCTTTAAGATCAGGAACAAGACATGGATGTCCTCTCTCACCACTGCTCTTCAATATAATACTGGAGGTCTTAGCCAGGGCAATAATACAAGAGAAAGACATACAAGGAATCCAAATAGGGAAAGAAGAAGTAAAACTATCACTATTTGCAGATGATATGATAATATACATAGAGAACCCTAAAAACTCCACAGAAAAACTACTCAAAATAATCAACCAGTTCAGTAAAGTAGCAGGATACAAAATCAACAAGCAAAAATCAGTAACCTTCCTATACACAACAATCAATCTGAAGAAGAAGAAATCAAGAAAACCATCCCTTTTATAATTGAAACCAACAAAATCAAATACTTGGGAATAAACCTAACAAAAGAGGTGAATGACCTATACAAAGAAAATTATAAAACACTGTTAAAAGAAATTGAATGAGACACAAGGAAATGGAAAGACATCCCCTGCTCATGGATTGGAAGAATTAACATTACTAAAATGGCCATCCTCCCAAAGGCAATATGCAGATTCAATGCTATTCCAATAAAAATTCCAGTGACATTCTTCAAAGAAATAGAGCAAATATGATGAAATTCATATGGAACCACAAAAAACCACAAATAGCCACAGCCCTACTAATGAAAACAAAGGAGAAAGGAGGTATCACACTTCCAAACTTCAAGCTATACTATAAAGCCATAATAATTAAAACAGTTTGGTATTGGAACAAAAACAGACACACAGACCAATGAAACCAAATAGAGAGCCCAGAAATAAAGCCACACTTACATGAACAACTAATCTTTGACAAAGGAGCAACGAATATGCAATGGAACATGCACAGTTTGTTCAATAAATGGTGCTGGGAGAACTGGACCTCCACATGCAAAAAAAAAAAAAATGAAACTAGACCACTACCTCTCACCATGCACAAAAATCAACTCAGAATGAATAAAAGAACTGGACATAAGACCTGACACCATAAAATGTGTAGAAGAAAATATAGGTAAAACACTACAAGACATACATCACAATAACATCTTTAAAGACTCATCACCCAAAGCAGTGATAGTGAAGGCAAAGATAAACAGCAGGGATTACATCAAACTGAAAAGCTTCTGCACAGCAAAAGAGACATTAGCCAAAACAAAGAGACACCCCACTGATTGGAAAAAAATCTTTGCCCTCCACTCAACTGATAAGGGACTGATCACAAAGATATACAAAGAACACACAGGGCTCAACAAAAACAAAATAAACAATCCAGTCAAGAAGTGGGCAGAAGAACTCAAAAGACATTTCTCCAAAGATTAATGCAAATGGCCAACAGGCATATGAAAAAATGTTCAACATCCCTTATAATCAGGGACACACAAAGCAAAACCACACTGAGATATCACCTTACACCAGTAAGAATGGCACATATCAAAAAAAAAAAAAAAAAAAAACAAGCAACAACAAGTGTTGGTGAGGATGTGGTGAAAAAGGAACTCTCCTACATTGCTGGTGGGACTACAAACTGGTCCTACCACTGTGGAAAGCTGTCTGGAGATTCCTCAGTCTACTAAAAATGGAGCTACCATATGATCCAGCAATTCCACTACTAGGGATCTACCCAAATGACACAGAAACAGTGATTCAAAAGAGCACCTGTACACCTATGTTTATAGCAGCACTATTTACAATAGGTAAAACCTGGAAACAACCCAAATGCCCAAAAATAGATGACTGGATCAAGAAGATGTGGTACATATACACAATGGAATATTATTCAGCAATCAAAAATGATAAACTCATGCCATTCACAGCAACATGGATGGAGCTAGAAGGAATTATCCTCAGTGAAATAAGCCGGAAGGAAAAAGAAAAATATCAGATGGTTTCACTTATAGCAGGAATATAGGGGAACCAAATAAGACATCAGTGTAAAAAAAAATAATAACAGTACAAAGCACAACAAAGAAAAACCAGACAATTATAAATCAGAGACATACTGCAGGGGAGGAGGAGGGAGAGGGATAAGAGGGAGGGAGGGAGGAACACAAGGGACTGTGGTGATGGTACATGGGTGCATTGGGGAGGGAAATTCTATGGGGACTACACCTGAGGGGTGGGGGGAAGCAAATATTGTTTAAAAAATAAATTAAAAATGATAAATGTTAAAATAAAAAATGAAAAAAATAAAAGCACAATAAAAAGTAATAAATTTGGAAAAAAACCCCAAAATATGAAAAACAAGCCATTTGCAGCAACATGAATGGTTGTGAAATAAGCCAGAAGAGAAAGAAAATTACTGGGTGGTGTTACCTATATGTGGAATATATAAAAACTAAACAAAGGATCCAACAAAGACAAACTTTAAAACTAACACTTGAAAGATTACCATAGATCTAAGACAACCAGCAGGGACAGGCATGGGGACGGGAAGAAAGGAGTGGGGAGAGGGCACAATGGGCTATAGTGGAGGACTCTGGGTTCTTTGCTGGTGGGAGAGCTGTGGTGATCACACCTGAGAGGAGAAATCCTGTATGTTCAGAATATTAACAAGAATGTAAAACCATGGTACTTTGTTAAAAATAAATAAATGGCTAGGCAGATTGATAAAGTCCCAACATATTAAATAGACATTCAACCCAGCAGTCCAATTCTTTATAACCTTGGTAAGTTTTACTGCATACTTGGTGTTGGGCAGGATAAATCTAGAAGAAATCCCTGACAGTTAGTACCCCATACTCTAGCTGGGGAGATAGGACCTTGAACAGATAATTAAAATACAATGAAGCAAGGGGAAGCCACACATTTTTATGTAAAGGTATACGGAAAATATAGTGAGAACTTTGGGAGACCAGGCAAAAGAGATGTGAACACACTCTTATAGATCATCTTTTTAAGAGTTTATTTTGTTTAAAAAACACTTTATTGAGGCATGTTTGGCATATAAAAGGTGGTACTATTTAATGTATACCAATTTATGAGTTTTGAGATAGGTTTGTAACTGTGGAACTATAAATGTATCTCTTCTCTCCAGAAGTTTTCTCCCATTTGATAACACTTATCGTAAGATCTGTCCTCTTAACAAAATTTTAAGTATAAAATATACTATTATCTGCAGGCACTATGCTACATAGTAGATCTCTAGGATTTGTTTATCTTACATAGCTAAAAGCTCATGCTATTTGACTAATACCTCTCCATTTTGCTCTTCTCCCAGACCCTGGCAACTTCCATTCTATTTTGTTTCTATGAGTCTGATTATTTTAGACTTGTATTTGTATCATGGAGTACTTGTATTTGTATCATGGAGTACTTACATGTCTCTGTCTTGTTTCACTAGGCTCATGTTCTCCAAGTTCATTCCTGCTGCTACAGATGGCAGAATTTCTTTCTTTTAAAAGGCCAAATAATATTCTATTTTATACATGTACTATATTTACTTTACTCATTTGTCCATTGATGGACACTTAAGTTTCATCCACGTCTTGTGACTAATAATTTCCATGTTATTATGAGTAATGCTGCAATAAACATGGGAGTGCAGATATCTATTCATGATGATTTCAATTCTTTTGGATACATACCCTGAAGTAGGATTGCATCAAATAGTAGTTCCAGTTTCAGTTTTTTGAGGTGCCTCCATACTGTTATCTACAGTGGTTGTACAAATTTTTATTTCCAGCAACAGAGTATAAGGGTTCTATTCAGAGGGTCTGTAATGATGAAATGATTAGTTCCAGATGGATTCTTTCCTAAGTAGGAGAGATTTGAGACTGATCACCCTCAAGGATGAAAATTCTAAGGCTCTGGTTGTCAGAGCTGGTGCTTGAAACCTGTTGGGTCTCCTAGGTACTTTTGTATCTGTTGCACTTCTCACAAAACATCCATGAAGTCATAGGAGTGGCGATTGTTATCCTCCTTTGACAAAGGAGGGAGAGACTAAGGCTCTGAAAGGTTAAGGTGATTTTCTTTTTCAAGGTTACACACCCAGGTAGTGGAAATAGGCAGACTCAAACCTAGGTTTCCACACTGCCAGCCCAATGCTGTTCTTGAAAGGGTTTTCAGTAGAATCATGTCATTTCATGGCTCTTGGGCACAGTTAGGGAGAAGGTTGGAGGGCAGATTTGGGCCAGCTTACAGAGAACATCACAATCAACACAGAATTTTGGACTTTTCCTGGTTGGTAATGGGAAGCCCTAGACATATTTTGAATAGAAGGGGTGTGCCTGTTGTCTGATCTTCCTTGCCACTTCAGCACTCACTGGTATTTAAAACCAAGCTGAAAAATAAATTTTACACCCCTATCAACAAGTCAGGACCTGGTAATTTGTGGTTAAACTGTTTATGTACTTTCTTTTAACTGTTTTCCCTCACAGTTGCTTTCTGCTTTATTTAAGGGCATTCCAGTTGTTTCCAGCTGTCCTTTATTAGTGGCCAAACTTAAAGGAACTCTGGTTTGTCCTTCCACCCTCTTGCCCCATCCTCTCAACGAGAAAGCTGGTTTCTCTAATTCTAAAATCAAACCCAGCCAAACTAGAAAAGACAATCATTCTGGATATGGAATATTAAAATGGTGATGAATCTTCTTCCTCAACAGTCTTGTCAAACGCTCACTTCACCTCACACGTTCTTCATTTCTCAAAAAAATCTGGCATACAGCTTCCCCCTTTTCTACATGTTACCTAATTCCCTCCCCCCTTGTCTTCTATTTTTTGCTAATTGAGGAAGAAAATGCTAAAGGCAAGATGAGGATGTCAACAAGCCAGATGCCTAGTGTTGCCATCCTCGATCCCCACAACAGCTTTTTGAGGGAGGTCAGGCTAGAGATCATCCCGGTTTTACTGAAAGAGAGGCAGAAATGTTCAAAAAGCTACCTAGAAGTTAAATGGAGAAGAAATATGGGGCAAAGAGCAGGGTTTCTCATCCCTTGGGCAGTGCTCTGCCTTGCATCCCATGATTTTTAAGGACAGAAACTCTAAGGTTCAGAAAGCTTAGGTGAATTGGTGAAGGCTGCAGAGCCAGTAAGTTGTGACACCAAGATCTAACCTATCTTAGTTTCCCTGTGGCATGGAAAGAATCAAGAGAAGAACTCCTGCAGGAGTTTTGAGAATACTGCTTTCTGCTCTTTTGTTTGTTGTTTTAAACTTTTCATTTTGAAATAGTTTTAGAATCATAAGAAGTTACAAAAACAGTACAAAACGTTCCCATGTACTCAGCTTTCCCTAGTGATAGCATCATCTTACATCACCATGGTACATTTTCAAAACCAGAAAATTGGTATTGTTAAATATTATTAGCTATATACCTTTGTTATGGACTGAAATGTGGCCATCTTCTTCCCTAACTCCCAATGGGATTGTACTTGGAGATAAAGCTTTTAGGGAGGGAGTTAAGGTTCAATGAGGCTATAAGCGTACATCCTTAATTTGATAGAACTGGTGCCCTTATCAGAAGAAGAGATGTTAGCAATCTCTCTTTCCATGCACACACACAGGAAAAGCTATGTGAGGACACAGAAAGAAGGTGGCAATGGTAAGCCAGACAGAGCGTCCTCTGTAGATTCTAACCCCTGACACCTTAATCTTGGACTTTTAGATTGCAGAGCTATGAGACAATGCATTTTTCTTGTAAGGCCCCCAATCTGTGGTATTTTGTGATGGTAGCCCTAAGGGTTTAATATAACCCTATGCTATCTCACCAGTTTTTATATTCATTACTTTCACTTTCTTGTGCAGATGTGTTATTTTGCAAGGGCTGCTATAACAAAATGCCACAGAGTTGGTGATTCGGACAACAGAAATTTATTTCACAGTTCTGGAGGCTAGAAGTACAAAATCAAAGTGATGGCTGGTTTGATTTCATTAGGAGAACTCTCTTCTTGGCTTGCAGACAGCTGCCAAGAGCCTCTTGCTGCCTCTTTAAATGGTGGTTCCTCTCTGCACTCTGATGTCTCTCAGTGTGTCTCTTCCTATAAAAATCCCAATCAAAGGGCCTCCCCTGGTGGCGCAGGTGGTTGAGCGCCACGCTGTGAAGCTGTCCATAGTCTCTGCAGCACCGGTTGCATCCCGGCTGGCCGGCGAGGGTCCTACATGGCGCGGCAGACCACTCCTGTCGTGCCCGCTGCTCCCCTCCACAGTGTATTTCGTCAGTCTGCCTGTTCTGTTCTCCGCTCTGTCTCTGGTGAATTCTCTCACCCTCCCGCACATCTGGCCTGTACCCCGGTTCTTGTATAAATAAATAAATAAATCTTAAAAAAAATCCCAATCAAATTGGATTAGAGTGCACTCTAATGGTCTCAAATTAACTTAATCACTCTTTTCTGAGGGACATATAGGATTTTATTGTTTGTTCTGGAAAATAAAACATCACAAACATATTCCTTGCTCCACAGCAACACATATGACATCCTAATGGAAGATGACATATTAGAAAGGTTTTTCAAATTATAAAAATAATAAAGCCATTGTAAATTTGGAAAGTGAAGAGACAAGTTAATCCTGTTCTCATCTACTTTCTGGCAGTTAATTATTTTCTCTTAGGCTTGTTGTGAATTTTTAGGTTTTTTTAAAACATTATTTTCTTTCATCATTGTTAATTTTGGGACAGTATTTGATTTCTCCCCTCAGGTGTAGTCCCTATAGTTCTCCCACCAGCACAGCACCCATGATCCATCTCTCCCAACCCTGATGGTCTCCCTCCCCTTTTCCTGTATGTCTAGATCTATGGTCAGCTTGTAAATTTTGTCTTTTCCGTAACCCTTTGTTTGGTTTCTCTATATCCCACATATAAGTGAGACCATCAGGTATTTATCTTTTTCCTTCTGATTTATTTCCCACCCTTACAAAGAAACTCTGTAGTTACACCCTCTCTGATCCCTAATAACTGGTGCCACTGATCTATTCCCATCACTATAATTTTGTCAATTTAAAATGTTATGCAAATACAGTCACATAGTATGTGACCTTTAGACGTTGGTTAATTTTTTTCCACTCAGCAGAGTGCCCTTGAGAATCATTCAAGTTGTATGTGTTAATAGTTTGTTCCTTTTTAGTGCCAAGTAGTATTCCATGGTATGTGTGTACCATGGCTTGTTCATTCATTCACCTACTAGAAGATATTTGGGTTGTTTCTAGTTTGGGACTATTGCAAATAGAGCTGCTATTACCATTTGGGTACATTTTTTAAAACATAAGTATCCATATCTCCAGAATATATATTCAGAAGTGTGATTGCTGCAGTCACACAAGCTCCATGCCTAGAAGGGACCTGTGCTTGGTTTAAAATTCTGCTGTTACTCTTTTGAAGTTCTTAATAATTTCATCTTTGAACTTGTGTTTTGTAAGTGAAGTTCAATGGGACAACGAAGCATGCACACGAGCAGAGTAGATACACATAATATGCGTTCCCAGCCACCCCATTTGCATATAGGGTTTGCAGTGTTCTATGAGCACAGAACTCCAGTGGACCCACAATATATGGGAGTTCAGCAAGACTCAAATCAAATACAAGGTAAATAAATTGCATGTACTACTGAATAAATGTAGGCATTGATAATTCTAAGAGACCATACTTTCCACTCATACCACAACTTGCTTCAAATGTAAAAAGCATGCAATGGGGCTTTAAAAAGCATGGCTGAAAGCTCTCCTGAAAAAAAAAAGAAGGGAATGGAGGCATCACACTCCCAGACTTCAAACTCTACTACAAAGCCATAATCATCAAAACTGCATGGTATTGGAACAAGAACAGACACACAGACCAATGGAATCGAATAGAAAATCCAGAAATAAACCCACAGATTTATGGTCAACTAATCTTTGACAAAGGAGCAAAGACTATGCATTGGAGCAAAGAAAGTTTGTTCAATAAATGGTGCTGGGAAAACTGGGTCGCCACATGCAAAAGAATGAAGCTTGACCACTACCTCACACCATACACAAAAATCAACTCAAAATGGATTAAAGAACTAGACATAAGACCTGAAACCATAAAATACATAGAAGGAAATATAGGTGAAACACTACGTGATATTCACATCAAAGACATCTTTACAGACACATCACCCAAAGCAGTGATAGTGAAGGCAAAGATCAACAGCTGGGATTACATCAAATTAAAGAGCTTCTGCACAGCAAAAGAGACAATAACAAAAACAAAGAGAAACCCCACCAACTGGGAGAACATTTTTGCACCCAACACTAATGATAAAGGACTGATCACAAAAATCTGCAAAGAGCTGATGAGACTCAACAACAACAAAGAAAATAATCCAGTCAAAAAATGGGCAGAAGAGCTAAAAAGAAATTTCTCTGAAGAGGAAATGCAAATGGCCAACAGGCATATGAAAAAATGTTCAACATCACTTGTAATCAGGGAAATGCAAATCAAAACTACCATGAGATACCATCTTACACCAGTGAGAATGGCACATATTAAAAAAAACTAGCAACAACAAATGTTGGCGAGGGTGTGGAGAAAAAGGAACTCTTCTGCACTGCTGGTGGGAGTGCAAACTGGTCCAACCATTATGGAGAGCTGTGTGGAGATTTCTGGACCTACTAAACATAGAGCTTCCATATGATCCAGCAATTCCGCTCCTAGGTATTTACCCAAAGGACACAGAAACATCAATTCCAAAGAACACCTGCACCCCTATGTTTATAGCAGCACTGTTTACAATAGCTAAGCTTTGGAAACAGCCCAAATGCCCAAAAATAGATGACTGGATCAAGAAGATGTGGTACATATACACCATGGAATATTACTCAGCATTCAAAAAAGATAAACACATGCAATTTGCAGCAACATGGATGGCGCTGGAAGGGATCATGCTCAGCAAAATAAGCCAGAAAGAAAAAGAAAAATACCGGATGGTCTCACTGATAGCAGGAATCTAGAAAACTTAAATAAGGGACCAGGAAAATGAATAACTATAAGAAAGTGAAAATCAAAATCAACAAAAAACATAGACAATTTTTGGGGGGTGGGGCGTGGGAGGGGAGGGATTGGGGTCAAAATGGGGGGGTTGCAATTGTATGGGGAATATAAAAATAAAATCTATTAAAAAAAAAAGGCATGGCTGACCAAGGATTTCTATTATATTCTTTTGTATACACGTGACTTCCCTGTATTAGTCAACTGCTATTGCTGAATATGAGGATATAGAAGTACAGTTTTGCCCTGTCCCCTGGACTCCAAAAGTAGGATGTTCTTATTTGGTATGACTTTGTAGGTGATTTTTTTTGTGTTTGGGGCTGCTTAAAAAGTAAAAAAATAATTTTATTGAAGTACCATTGGTTTGCATCCTTGTGTGGTGTTTTGGAAGTATAGGATTTCCCCTTATGGTATGGTGTAGTCACCGTGGTGCACCCACCACTGAAGCACACATTGACAAAAAATTTTCCATATAAATTAGTGGTAACAATATTCCCATACCAAGAAACAAACTACTAAACAATGTGAGAGAGGAACATTCTACCTTCAGATAGTATGGTATCACTGCAAAGAAGAAGTTAAAGTAACCTGTAGTTCCATGATACTTTGCAACCCATAGTTCCTTTTCATTTTACTACTTACTCATCAGTAAACCAAAGGCAGAGAATTTTGGTAGAATATGCATATATAAAAAAAGTGGAAAAAAAAAAGCCCAGTAGAATTAGTTTGGTTTTTTTAAAAGATTTATTTATTTATTTATTTTATTTATACAAGCACTGGGTACAGTCAGAAGCGCGGAAGGGTGAGAGAATTCACCAGAGCCAGAGCAGGGAGCAGAGCAGGCAGAAGGACCAAAGTACACTGCTGAGGGGAGCAGCGGGCGGCAGGAGAGGTCTGCGCGCCATGTGGGACCCTCCTCCAGTGGCCGGGGAGCAGCCGGGGATGGAACCGGCGCTGCAGAGGCTGCGGGCAGCTTCACAACCCAGCGCTCAACCGCTGAGCCACTGGGGAGGCCCCTCAGTAGAATTAGTTTTGTGCAACATTTCACTGTTCTGGTAAGAATGAAATACATATGCTTGTGAGTGCTATGAAATGTGAATTGTGTAAGTTCAGTGATTCTACATATGAGTTAAAGGATCTTATATTTACATTTAAAACTAATCACACAATATAAAGATAAACAGTAAAATTCATGGTAATAGTTTAAAATTTTAATTCTTAGAACATCATAAAATAACAAATAGAAAACATAGTATGTTAAGAGGGAGAAGCTATGAGAGAGTGTGCAAGTGTATGCAGGAAAATAAGAAATGCTTTTATATTTTAGTAACTTTAATAACACTTTCCCCCTGCTTTTTGAACGGGTGTCCCACATTTTCATTTTGTACTCAGCCCTACAAGATAAGTAGCTCATTTTAGTTGCATGTTTAAAGTTTTTCATAATAAAATATTGGGTAATTATTTTTTTAAAAGATTTATCCATTTATTTATACAAGAACTGGGGTATAGGCCAGAGGCGTGGGGGTGAGAGGATTCACCAGAGACAGAGCAGGGAACAGAACAGGCAGAATGACTGAAATACACTGCTGAGGGGAGCAGCGGGCACTACAGGAGAGGTCTGCTGTGCGATGTGGGTTTCTCCCTGGCCGGGGATCAAACTCGTGCTGCAGTGGTTGTGGACTGCTCCACAGGCTGCGTCTCAACCCCCTGCGCCACCAGGGAGGCCCTTGGGTAATTATTTTTTACCTGTTCTTTAAATCTGTAAAACTTTGTCTTGCCATACTAAGCAGGGTCATTTTGGAATCCTTTGAATTACTAGCAGAAAGATCAGCTCAATTATTACTTGGCTATGTAATCTTGAGAAGATGCTTTCCTTCTCTTAGTTTGTTTCTTTTACTTGTAAAATGAAGAGATTTAACTAGATGGACCTTTCTAAAGATCCTTAAAATGTTTCATTCATTTCCACCCCTTGTGGGTATTCGCTTTTGGAGAATGAAAGCTTTTTGAAAACAAAGCCTATTGTATTTATATTCTCCCTGATACATTGCATATAGTAGGTACATAATAACTCTTGACTAGATGAATAAATGAATAAGTGAGGTAATGAGGTGAGCATTGTTTATATTTTGTATCATAGCTGCCTCAGGATCCACCATTTACTCCACTTTCATTGTAAGAAGGTTTTGTACGGAGTCCATGCAAAAGAAAGGCTAAATGTGGTAGAAGATGGCCAAGGTCCTAGGACATCAACTAGCTTCTGGGGACCACTCTCCTCCCCTGCCTGGCAAAGGTCTCCCTCTCTCCCCACCCCTCTGCTTTCCCAAAGCTCTTGATCTACTATCTTATACCCTCAAGGGAGGATAGGTCCTCTCTGCCTCACTAGGCTCAGTGTTGTGTACCCAGCTCAGAGGGCCATAAATGAACTGGGTAATGGACAAAGTGCCTCAAGTGGGTTGAAGGGTCAGACACTTTTAAAATTCCTCATCAATACTGGAAGCTTTTGTTTCCCACACCCGTTGAAGGGGTGCAGTGTAGGATGGGGAGGATGGCTTTGTAAAATCTGACATCTTGAGGCAGTGAGCCATGAATAACTCCATACATCAGAAGAGTAGTCTGGGCCTTTGGAAAAACTTGGGTTGTATATCCCTTTGCCACTGGCCAACACACATTGGTGGCATTATAAACCAGGCTATTCCCACTCCCTCCAGAACCCACTTTCCAACCCCATTTTCCACTTTCACAAGCTCTCCTCATCACTTCCCAATGAATCAGGCATCATTTTTCCAGCTGGGCTCAGTATTGGTTTTCCCGAATGACCCTTTAAAAGTTCAGATTTGAGTCCATGGATCTGTCTGAGTGTGAGGCGGGTCTCATACCTCATTGAACACTCATCTGCTCAGAAGGTCGAGACCTTGGCATGTTTGGGTGTTGATGTCTTTATGGATGGAAAATGTTGGTTTTGCATTCTACTAGTAACCCCCACAGAAGTGATTTTGGGATTTAGGGATCTAATCATTTGGAAAATGCTTAACAGGAGTCAGTCCTAGTCTCATTTTTATTTTGGAAAAAGAAGATAATGACTGGTACTATACAAATGACTGCTTCTCCACTACTGTCAGAATGTGTGGATGACCAAGTTGGCAATGTAAGAAGGGAGGCGATTCAAGTAAAATGTCCAACAAAAGGTTCGGAAGCAACTGATGGGGACAGAGCACCGAATAGGAGTCTGCAGACCAGGCTATAGTTCTGGCTCTGTTATAATCATACTTGTTCACGGTGTGACATTCATGAAAGTCCTTTCTCTCTCAGAGTCTCAGTGCCTCATGTATAAAGCGAAGGACTGGCCTTTGATGGTCCCTATTATATTTCCAGCACTGATCTGCGATACTGGAGAGGATGCTTATCTTCTTATAGTTGGGCGAAGTGCACACAATCTGCACACAGACAGGGTTATCCTGGACCTTCCTTAGGTATCAAGGAGACTGAGGTGTAGAAGTTGAAAAAGATTTGTCCAAGATCGTATAGCAGAAATGGGACTAGAATCTAGGTAAGCTGATACCTAGTTGGGGGCTCTTTCCTTATATTAATTTGTCGCTGGGGAAATTTTTGAAGGTACCATTCCTTAACCAAGAGTGACTCAAAGCATCATGGAATGTAGTGAAGATGTTTGGGGATAGAGAGCCCTTTTGGTTGCCCTCGAAATCTGATGCTCAAATCAGTCTAAGAGAGCCAGTGTTTCAAAGTTCCATGTTCCCAACTACTGCCATTGCTGGGTGGGGCCAGAGGAGAGAACTTGCAGCTGGATTTCCTGTCTCGAGGGTCTGGGAGGAGCTTATAACTCTGGAATAGTATACAAGGCTTTCGGCATTTGCTTTGAGGTATTTGGTCACATCATCCAAAGACAACTAAGAGATATGAATAGAATTGTTGGAAGGATGAATTGGGTCACCATCTGGTTTGCTCAGAAGCCAGTCCATGGAAGCATCAGAGCAGTGAGAACAAAGCACAGTGTGAGCTCCTGGCCAACAAAATAACCTAAAAAATAAAGGTTGCACACCCCAGAGAGTGGAGTTTCTGGCAGCTGAGGGCTGTAGCCATTCTGAATAAAATCTTAATTTATGTCTAAACAGAATAAGCTTAGAAACTTGCTTTATGTTTGTCATATAGCGTATTTCCAAAAATCATTCAAATGAGCTTTCTCCAAGTTCCCAGGCTGCTGCAATAGCAGTACCAGGTATGAACACCGAGGTAGCAGCATCTAGTGTCAACATGCTGTACCAGGCTAATGGTGGGAACAATATTTTCTGAAACATCAAGCTATAGATGACCTGGTTAGAGCTTTGCCTATCTCTGCCAGTAACTGACCAACTTTACAATCAGCTTTATCAGATGATATTAAAACTTTTTGTTTCTTGATCATATTCCCTTCCTATCTATAACAGTTTTTTATTTATGAACCATTCAGTTGTCCTTTTCACTCCATTCAGTTTTTCCTAAATTTATTGCTTCCACTTCTATAGATCTTCTCTAAAGGAAGGGTAATGGAAGAGGAATCATGAAGGATTCTTTCTCTTGGAGCTGGAAGGTTCTGCAAAGAACACCTAGTATATCCTCCTGAGGTATCCACTCTTCAGGTTTCAAGCACAGTTTATATTCTGCCCATTCCAAATTCTGTATCACCATCTTCAATTCCAAGTTACAGATTTATATATCAAGTGATCTACACCCCGATGTGACAGGCACCATAAAACTCAACATATCCAAGGTGGAACTCATATTACTCCTTAAACAAGATTGTACTCATGGGTTTCTAGTTTAACTTGGTGGCACCATTATCTACACAGTCATTCAACACAGAAAGTTCAGTCATCCTTGGTTTGTCTCCTTCTTTAACCTATCAGATCCAAGTTCACCAGCAAGTCCTACTGGTTTTTATCTCTTCATTATATTTCAAATCTATCTACATTTTTGAGGTAACACCAAATTGTTTTCCATAGTATTTTTACTGTCTTAATTCAAACCCTCATCACTTCATATCTGAACTATTGTGATAGTTCTAACTAATGTCCCTGCCTCAAATCTAGGTCCCCTTCACTTTACCCTCCACATGGCCAAATTATTTTAAAGTATATTCATACCTGTTTTCAGTTCTTTTGGGTATGTACCTACAAGTAGAATTACTGGGTCATATTTTTTGAGGTAACACAAAATTGTTTTCCATAGCCACACCATTTTAGATTCCCGCCAACAGTGTTTGAAGTTCTAATTTATCTACATCCTTGATGGCACTTTATATCATTTTGATTTGCATGCCCCTGATGGTTAATGATTCTTCCAACCCTGAGCATAAGATACCTTTCTGTTTCTTTGTGACTTATTTCCTCTGAGTCTAATAGTTATTGATGTACAGGTCCTTCACCTCCTTTGCTAAATTTACTCCCAGTCATTTTATTCCTTTTGGTGTGATTGTGAGCAGGATTGTTTTTAAGTATTTCTTTCTTCTGAGTCATTGTTTGCATATAGAAATGCAAATGATTTTCGTGTATTGAGTTTGTATCCTTCCACTTTTACTGTACTTGTTTATTTCTAGTGGCTTTTTGGGAAGAGTCTTTTGGATTCTTTATGCATATTATGTCATCTAAAAAATTGATGGTTTCACTTCTTTTCCAATTTGGACATCTCTTATGTCTTTTTCCTGCCTAATTGCTCTTGTTAAGATCCCCAAGATTTTGTTGATGAGTAGTGGTGACATCAGAAACTGGACATGTTCCTGAGCTTAGAAGAAAATGCTTTCAATTTTCGACCATTGAGTATGATGCTGGCTGAGGTTTGTCATATATGGCTATATTATGTTTAGGGAAGTTTCATTTATCCCCATTTTATTGAAATTTTTTATCATGAATGTATGTTAAATCTTTTCTAAAAAAGATTTATTTATGCATACAAGAACTGGGGTACAGGCCAGAGGTATGCAGGGTGAGAGGATTCACCAGAGAGATTGGGGAGCAGAGCAGGCAGATACACTGAAACACACTGTTGAGGGGAGCAGCAGACGAGACAGGAGAGGTCTGCTGCACCATGTGGGCTCTGCTCCCTGGCTGACTGGAAATCGAACTCATGCTGCAGTGTCTGATAATAGCTTGATAGTGCTGTCTTTAACCCCTCTGCCATCAGGAAAGCCCCTGTATGTTGAATCTTGTCAAATGTTTTGTTGGTGTCTATTGGAGTGATTATGTGATTTTCATTTTTGTTTTAGTTGATCCGGTGAATGACATTGATTGTTTTGTATATGTTGAGCCAGTATTGCATCACTAGGGTGAGACTTACTTGATCAGAGTGGATGATTCTTTTGACATGTTGCTACATTCAATTTGCCGGGAGTTTGGTGAGGATTTTTGCATCTACATTCACTAGGAATGTAAGCCTATAGTTCTCTTTTTTGTACTGTCCTTGTTTGGTTTTGGAATCAGGCTAGTATTGGCCTTATGGAATGTGTTGGGGAGTTTTCCACCCTCTTCATTTTTTTTTTTTTTGAAAAGTAGGATAGGTATAGTTTCCTCTATGAAGGATTGGTTGAATTCACTGAAGAAATCCTTTGCTCCTGGACTTTTGTTCTTAGGCAGACTTTTTATTAGTCTCTTAATTTCCGCATATATGACTGGATTGTTTAAGCTCTATTTCATCTTGGTTCAATCTTGGAAGGTTGTATGAATCTAAAAATTTTTCTATTCTTCTGTGTTGCCCAGTTTGTATGCAAAGATATGTTCATAGTACTTTCTTGTGATCCTTTGTATTTCTGTGGCATCTGTTATGATTTGCCTCATTCATTTCTGATTCTATGTGTTTGGGTTTTCTCACTTCTTAGTAAACCTGCTAAGGGCTTGCCAATTTTTTTTTAAAGAAACAGCTCTTGGTTTCATTGATTTTTGACTGTCTTTTCATTTATTTCTGTCCTAATTTTTATTATTTCCTTCCTTATACTGATTTTCATATTAATTTTTTCTACTTGTTCCTTCAGTTGTAGGTTTAGATTGTTTATCTGAGATTTTCATTTTGTGTGTGTGCCTATATTTCTGTGACGTTCCCTTTTAGTGCTGTTTTTCACCCTATCACCCCGAATGTACATGATCTCATCTGAACTCTGAAGCTAAGCAGGGTTGGTCCTGCTTAGTATTTGGATGGTAAACTATTTACTTATTTTTGTGTTTCTCTTTTTGTTGGAGTTGATTCCCCAAATATACCCCTGAAGCCAGTGTCATGAAATATTTTCCATAGGTTTTCTTCTAAGTGTTTTATATTTCCAGGTCTTACATCCAAGTGTTTAATTCATTTGTAGTTAATTTTTGTGTATGGTGTGAGATGATGGCCTATTAAACATTTCTAGTGTATTAGTCCTTATATCTAAATATAATGTTCTTTGTCTCTTGTGAAAGCTTTGGGCTTAAAGTATATTTTGTCTGATATGATTATAGCCATCCATTCCTGTTCTCTTTTTAATACTATTTGCATGAAATATCTTTTCCCATCCTTTTATTTTTAATCAGTTTTTCAAATCTAATGTGAGTTTCTTGTAGACCACGTATTGTTGAGTCTTGTTTTTCAATCCATTGATCCACTCCATATCTTTTGATTCATGAGTTTAATCCAGTTACATTAATCTGAAGTAGCTATTGATATAATTGTTTAAGAATGTTATGAATGGGGGCCTCCCTGGTGGTGCAAGGGGTTAAGACGCAACACTATGAAGCAATCCGCACCTACTGCAGCACGAGTTCCATCCCAGGCCACGGAGCTGACCCACATGGCACAGCAGACCTCTCCTGTCTCCCCCACTGCTTCCCTCAGCAGTGTGTTTCATAGATCTGCCTGTTCTGTTCCCCACACCGTCTCTGGTGAATCATCTCATTCCCCGCCCCCCACCTCTGGCCTACACCCCAGTTCTTGTATGCATAAATAAGTAAATAAATCTTTTAAAAAAAAAGAATGTTATGAATGGATCCCCTGATCCTCTTGATCCTCTTTTATTTATTATCCTCTTTATATTATTAAATGATCGTCTTAAGCCTGGAAATAAAGTAATTGTTGGTTGGAAATGATTTGCTTTTGCCATCTTGTTAGCCTTGTGTGTTTTTTATCTGTCTTTTCCTCAAGTGCTATCTTCCTATATCTTGTTGATTTTTTATTGTTACGTTTTCATTACTTTTTTGTATCTTTTTTTTAAAGATTTATTTATGCATACAAGAACTGGGGTACAGGCCAGAGATGCGGGGGGGGGGGTGTTACATTGCTTTTTGTTTTCATTCATATTGTCTCAAGGTTGCATGATAGCTCTGTAACTGCAGGCATGCCACCCTCATATGTATGTGGGAAAGAATTAGAATTAGAAGGTTTTCTTCTCATTAGACTAAGGCAAATTTAGCAAAATCTTCCACAGAATCTTCCAAAAGACTTCCCCTTTCATTTATTTGCATAAAACTTTTTAGTTACAAAGGAGTCTTGGAAAGTAGAGATTTGGCAAAGGGAAATGGGAGTACTTTGAATGGATTAAATGAATCATGGTTTATCTCCTGAGACTGGGTTTTATTTCAATTCCGATTGAGAGTGAAGTAGTGTTAGCAAAGAGGAAAAGGACTGACTTTTGAGTTGGTAATGAAGTTTCTGTTGCCCTTTTCCCTTTTATTTCTTGTAATATGAGCTCTTAAATTACAGGATCCATATCTCTTTTCTTCCCATAAATCCAGCATATAGTAGTACTTGGCATATAGTAGATGCATCTTGATTGCTTAATCAATATAATTCAGCTTGGTTATGGTGTGTGAATTCTCTATAACTGGTCATAATTACCATTTTAGGGAAAAAATTTTAAGCATAAGAATTATTAAAAGTTTTCAGTTCTTGGTTCCTGAAAAAAATCTTTCAGAACATTAATTCCTTTGCAAGGGGGATAAAACTGCTTTGCTATGCTAGACTGTTCATCTTGTGTGTGATTGTAAAAGTTTGTTTGGATTTAGTAAAAAGTCTTTGTTTTGGTTTTGATGAGTGAAATTTACCTAAACTTGGTACTCTTGGTTGGTCTACATGATTACTGATTTTTTGGGGGGGAGGGGGCTTTGATCTTGATGACATTGAATGATCCTGACTGATTGAGATTTTAATATATTTTGATATTGTAATGAGCTTGAATGAGGACAGATGGGAGCAATTGAGATGGAAAAACTTAAGTTACCAACCACTTGTTTATGAAGACACTGATAAACAGATATGCAAAAGGCAAGGACAGATAAAAACTGGTTGTGTGGAGAGGCCCTACCTAAATGAAAATTAATATGTGGTCCTGATAAGATGTCTCCAAGAAGTGGCATAAATATAGACACTGAAGTTGAGGAAATTTGAGATGCTTATGGGCTCTACACTCATAATCCTGAAGCTTTCTCCAGAGTGTGCTAAGAGCCACTGGGGACTCTCACCCTTAGAAATGACATCCTCTCCTTGCAGATGGACTGATTCCTGAACTCTCCAGACTGGGTCTTGTCCACTCTGCATCAACAGTCTCCTGAACTTTTCCAAGAGGTTTATTACCTTTCCCCCTTTATAATGTCAATTTAATTTTATGATTGTATCATTTTACTATGGATTCCCCCAATAAATTAATATTGTGGTTATCTGTATTTGACTTGAGTCCTTAGTGAAACCTTCCTGCATTTTAAAAATTAGTACTCTAGAAATCCTTTTTAATTTTTTATAAAGATTTATTTATTTTTATGCAAGAACTGGTGTACAGGCTAGAGGTCAAGGAGGATGAGAGGATTCACCAAAGACAGAGCCAGGAGCAGAACAGGCAGACGGACCAAAGTACACTGCTGAGGGGAGCAGCGGGTGAGATTGGAGAAGTCTGCCCCGCCATGTGGGTATCTCCCTGGCCAGCCAGGAATCGAACCAGCACTGCAGAGGCTGCAGACAGCTTCACAGTGCTGCGCTGAACCCACTGTGCCACCGGGGAGGCCCCAGTACTCTAGAAATCTTGAACCTGATAAAACACATGAATGATTCTAAATTTTGGTTACACAATTCATTTGAACACTAAACATGGGAGATGCAAGGAGACAGGACCTGGTTACCCACTGAAAACAGGAACCCACATGTATTACAAATGCAATAAGAAAATAGTACTTTTGGGACAGAGATAAATAGAAGGCTAGGGAGAACAGTATTTTTGTTCTTCAAAGATTAAAAATAAAATTTCATCCATTGAATATAAATTTAGGGCCTCCCTGGTGTTGCAAGGGGTTAAGCACCACACTAGGAAGCAATCTGTAGCCTCTGCAGCATGAGTTTGATCCCCGGCTGGCCAGGGAGAAACCCACATGGTGAGGCAGACCTCTTCTGTCTCACCCACTACTCCACTCAGCAGTGTATTTCAGTCAATCTGCCTGTTCTGTTCCCCACTCTGTCTCTGGTGGATACTCTCACCCCCCACATCTCTGGACTGTACCCCAGTTCTTGTATGCATAAATAAATAAATCTTTAAAAAAAAGGAAATAAGTTTAATAAAAAATATCTGTGCCTACTTCACAGTTGGATTACTACAGACTTCCTACTTGGTCTCCCTATTGCCATTCATATACCCTATAAACTATCTTGAACATGTTGCAAGATGCAATTTACTAAAAATAGCTCTCATGGTGGCACTTGCTCTTCAAAAACAACCCATATCTGCTCTCAACATATAGGCTAAACCCAAGAATTAAGTGTGAATTGCATTATGTAAAAAATGTACAAAACATAATTAAAATGCTTTATTCTTTAAAAATACTAGCAATCATCTGAACCATAAGCAAATTGTAATATTTTTCCTGGTAGAAAGTCTAACCTTCATGATGATGACTGCTACATAATCAAGGTGATGGCTGCTGAGGTTTGGGGGTTGGCTTTGGCAATTTCTTAAAAGAAAACTACAATGAAGTTTGCCTCTATTGATTGACTTGTTTCATGGCATTTTACCCTTATAGAACTTCTTTCAAAATTAGAGATGATGAACTTCTTTAGCTTTTGCTTGTCTGGAAAGCTCTTGATCTCTCCTTTATATCTGAATGACAACTTTGATGGGTATAGAATTCTTGGTTGAATATTTTTTTCCTTTTAGCACTTTGAGTATGTCATGGCATAGTCTTCTGGCCTACAAGGTTTCTGTTGAAAATCTACTGATAACCTTAAAGCATATCTCTTGTTAATGACAATACTGTTTTTCTCTCAATGCTTTTAAAATTTTCACTTCATCTGTCAATTTTGTCTTGGTGTGATCTTTTTCAGGTTACTCCTATTTGTAACTTTTGGAGCCTTTTACACCTAGACATCTGCTTCCTTCCCTAGATTAAGGAAGTTTTTGGTGATTATTTCTTCAGATATTTTTCTGGCCCTCTTCTCTCTCTTCTTCTAGGACCCCATATAATGCAAATATTATTCCTACTCATTTTTAAAATTCTTTTTTTTTCTGGATTAGTTGTCCTTCAGCTTATTACTTTCTCTGCATTATTCAGTTGGGCCCCTCCACTATATATTGTAGATATAGTATTGTATTTCTTTGCTCTATGACATCTCTTTGGAAGTTACTTAATTTTTCTAGTTCATCTATTCTCCTGAGATCAGTGAGCATCTTTCTCAGAGAGCTTGCCTATCTCCATTTCTGTAGGGTCTTTTCCTAGAGTTTTCTTTTCTTTTCTTTTCTTTTCTTTTCTTTTCTTTTCTTTTCTTTTCTTTTCTTTTCTTTTCTTTTCTTTTCTTTTCTTTTCTTTTCTGTCTTTTCTACAAGAGCTGGGGTACAGGCCAGTGGCACGGGAGGGTGAGAGGACCCACCAGAGACAGAGCAGGGAGAAGAACAGGCAGATAACAGAAATACACTGCTGGGGGGAGCAGCGGGCGTGACAGGAGAGGTCTGCCATGCAACATGTGGGGTTCTTGCCAGCTGGTCATGATCGAACCCGCACTACCAAGGCTGAAGACAGCTTCACAGTGTGGCGCTCAACCCCCTGTGCTACTGGGGAGGCCCTTTTCCTAGTTTTCTTTTGCTCTTTCATATGGGGAATAGTCTTCTATTTCTTTATTTTGCATGGTTATTTCTATTTTCCTATTCTTTTTTGTTTATTTTATTTTTTTAAGATTTATTTATTTATATATACAAGCACTGGGTAGTTAGAAGCGTGGGAGGGTGAGAGAATTCACCAGAGACAGAGCAGGGAGCAGAACAGGCAGACTGATGAAATACACTGCTGAGGGCAGCAGCGGGATGACAGGAGAGGTATGCATGCCCTATGGGACCCTCGCCAGCGGCTGGGGATTGAACCAGCTACAGAGGTTGCGGGCAGCTTCGCAGCCCAGCACTCAACTGCTGCACCACCAGGGGAGGCCCTCCTATATGTTTTAAGCAACCTTTCTACTTTAGTGCTGAGGGTTTGGTATTATGCAGGTGATGTAGCTTAGATTCAGGAATTCTGCGCCAAAAACCCCAGTTTCCTGAGTTAGTCCCTCAAGGTATGTTCACTTTGTGTGCAGTACCTTCCTCCCTGCTGTTCCAGATCAGATCTGTGAGTAGGCCTGTCAACCCTGCCCCTGCAAGACAAAGACATGTTGATTGGGTTTAGCCTAGGGCCTGGATTAAGGTATGTTCAGTAGGTAGTGCTGTGGACACAGCCTTGGTGTGTAACTGCCTGAAGTTACTTCAGGGTATGCCAATGCATCTAGGCTACCTACAGCATTTGTGTTCTCTGGGTCCAGAATGGTGCATAGCCTATGTTGTCAGGAGGGTGGCTAACTGTTGGAGTCATGGCTCTTAGGTAGCTTGCTAGGTTGCAGGAGGTGTGCTAAGGCAATTGTGTTGCCAACAATAGTCACTAAAGCACACACTCACAGAGGCCAGTGTCTGGGGCTGCTAAGTGGCAGCTGGGGTCATTTGTGGGTCCTACAGGTATAGAGCAAACACTTAGGGTGGAACAGGATGCAGGGTCTAGCAAGCTGAGAACAATAGGGGAACTCAGCAGATGGTAGGCCATACCAGTTAGCTACTTATATTTTGGGAGATCCACAATATGCTTGCTGACTGTAGGTGCACAGTTTAGTTACTATCTGTCAGATCATGGCTAACAGGGGCCTGGCCTGTTTTTATGCCAGGGGTGGACCCTCTTGATTATTGTCTACAGGTCCTCAGCTAGCTCAGCTACTTCTCGGGGGTGGGTGAAGTTCTCATCAGGAATTCACCCTCAGAGTCTAGTAGTATTGAAGGGGAAGGGTGCAACATGGCACCAATGTGAAAGATTATTGGCAAGGTAGAGAGACTGCCAAGATGGTACATGTGAACAACTATGACCTTGGCTTATTTCCTAAAGTTTTTCCTCTAAGGCCAGTGTTGTAGGGATGACATCTGGTATTCCTTCACCAATGAGGTGGGCACTGTTCAGACTGGTGTTAATGCTTTGGGTCCTAGGAAATATGAGTCTGCTCATGGGTCTATTGAACACTGGTTTTTAGCGTCTACATTTTCCTTGTCTTTCCTGTGGACACTACCTTCTGGCTGTCAATGCATGCATTACAGGGGGTCATCTTTGTTATGCTGGTTCATAAGATTCGAGTGCTGGATGTTAGGCACAACCCTTTTCCCCTCTCCCTAGCAAAAAGATCTGCTACTTACAGATCTCACCCTAATTGTGCCTCATTGCCTTCACAGTGAGGTTTCTTCCTTGATGAGTATATGTGTCTCTCTCTCCCCTATCCATCTGGGCACTGCATTTTATTCTTTGTTGTGGAAGTTCCATTCATCCAAGTTTCTGGTCTACTTTTTTGTAGATCAATCCATATTTAGATGTAGATGAGTTGTGATCATGGTAGTAAGCACAAGTACCCATCTTGGAACACCAGGACCTGGAGTAGTGAAGTGTTGCTTTTAACTTCCTTCAAGAGATTTTCCCTTACAGTCACATCTTTAATGACTGTTTAGCACAAGAGACCTAACTTTAGGCCTATATGAACTTTCAACTTACCTTCCTCACTAAGCTCAGTTTTTTCTAGCTTTCAATTCAAACTGAGAGATATACAAATCTTCCTTTCACTTGAACACTTAGAAGCCATTGTAGGGTAATTAATTGGCCTAGTATTAATATGGTTGGGTCTTAGGGATTAGGGAGGTCCAAGTGAGTCCTAGGGCAAGTTAGGGATAATTAGGAAGCTTCAGGGGCAATGCAGGGACTTCAAGAAAGTTAAGGAAGGCTCCAGAGATTAGGGCAACAAATTCTGATGGGAGCTAGTCAAACACCTTAGGACTAGGAGCAACAAGGGCAATAGGACATTCTGGGATCAAGGGTGATAAAAGATAAGGGATGTGATGCAGAAAGATCCCAAGTACAGTAGCAGATTAAGTGAGACCACTGAGAACTAACTAATCACAAAGAGACTGGTGGAGCTTTAGAATAATTAAGGAAAGAAGGTCTATATTTCCTAAGACACAACTCCATTTTAGCTTCCTTGCCCTCCCTGGTCTGGCTCCACCAGCCTGGGAGCCCCAATTTATTTCTGTTCCTTTTCTCATCAATAAACTTTTTCTTTAAACAAACCTGCCTCTTTTTGCTTGCTTCCTTGAGCATCAGTGAAATTCCTGCTGCAGCTTTGAGAGACACCAACTGCTGGGGGTCTAGTGGCTGGGACTCAGCACTGCCACTGCAGCCTGGGATCCATTCCTGGCTGGGAGACTAGGCCTGAAAACCTGAAATTACGGTATCACAAGGAGAGGAAGAGAGATGGGGGAATGACTGATAAATAGAGCAGTCAGAATACTGAATTGGTGCCATCAAACACTGCTCTGTATTTGTCTTAGACCCCCTAACTATAAACTCCTCAAAAGAAATGGCTGTGTTCCTCCTTTTTCATGTTTCCCTTAGCACTTTGGACTGATCACAAACTTTTCTATACCCTACTATATGTATGCTGTTTCCTCCTATTCTGTCCACATCTTTTTTTTTTTTTAAAGATTTGTTTATTTATTTATACAAGCACTGGGTACAGTGAGAAGCACGGGAGGGTGAGAGAATTCACCAGAGCCAGAGCGGGGAATAGAACAGGCAGACTGACGAAATACACTGCTGAGGGGAGCAGCGGGTGGCAGGAGAGGTCTGTGCGCCATGTGGGACCCTCGCTGGTGGCCAGGGATAGAACCGGCACTGCAGAGGCTGCGGGCAGCTTCGCAACCCAGCACTCAACCACTGCGCCACCAGGGAGGCCCTCTGTCCACATCTTGATTGATAGGTGGGAAAGGCAGCCAGGAAGGGTGATGGAAGCCAGCCTGGAATTCTAAAATATGTCATTAAACCCTTGTGTGTTAAGTGAAACTATTTAGACCTGGGTTTTTGTTTTATGGGAGGCTTTTGATTACTGTTTCAATTTCTTTGCTTGAGATTGGTCTGTTCAAATTTTCTATTTCTTCTTGGTTCATTCTTGCAGGATTGTAAATTTCTATGAATTTCTCCGTTTCTTCTAGGTTATTGAATTTTCTGGCATCTAGATAGATGTTTATATGACCTTCTGTCTTTTTGAAATGTCTGTTGCAATTTCTCCCCTTTAATTTCTGATTTTATTTATTAAATGCATCTACTTTTTTTTCTTAGGAAAGTGTAGCTAGAGGTTTATTTATTTTGTTGACTTCTATCAGAGAACCAGCTTTTGCTTTCATTAGTCTTTTGTACTTTTTGATTTCTATTTCCTTTATTATTCCTTTTCTTCTATTGGCTTCTGGTTTTGTTTGTTCACTGATTCTAGCTCCTTAAAGTGATATATGCAATTCTTTATTTGAGATCTTTTTCTTGTTTCCTGATGTGGGCCTGTGTTGCTCTATGCATCCCTCTTTTGCTGTGTTCCATAGGTTCATTTTCCTTGAGGTGTTGTGTAATTTCTCATTTGCCCAATTGTCATTAAGTAGTGTGTTGTGTAGTCTCCACACATTGGATGTTTTTCCTGCTTTCTTTTTATGTTTGATTTTTCATTTGATAACATTGTGATCAGCAGACTCATGACATGATTTCAGTCTTTGTGAACTTATTGATACTTGTTTTGTGACCCAACATGAATTTAATCTTGGAGAATGTCCCATGTACACTTGAGAAGAATGTGTGATTAGCTTTTTTTTTGAGGGGGGTGCAGTGTACTGTAAATGTCTATTAAGCCCAGGTGAGACTATTCTGTCCTTGTTTATTTTCTGTCTGATTGATCAGTCCATTGGTAAATGTGGGGTGTATGTGTCCCCAGCCACTAATGTGTTTTTCCTAATGTCTCTTTTCAATTTGATGATTGCTTTATTTATTTTGATGTTCCTTCATTTGGCAAATATATATTGGTAAATGTTATGTCTTCCTAATGTTTTGTTTCCTTAATCATCATATAGTGTCCATCCTTGTCTCTTGTTACCATTTTTAACTGGAAATCTATTTGATCTGATGTAAGTATGGCTCTCCATGCCTTATTTTGGGTCCTATTTACTTGTAGGATTATTTTCAAACCCTATACTCTGAGGCTATGTTTATCTTTGGAATTCAGGTTTATTTCTTGGAGACAGCAGAATGTTTTAGATTCTGTTTTTTAATCCAACTCCCCATGCTGTGCCTTTTGATTGGTGAGTTCCGTCTATTTACATTTAAGATCATTATTAATATTTGAATGTCTGTTACTGCCATTTTGTCCTTATTTTTTTTTACATACTTGCTCAGTTCTTTGTGGATGTTCTTATCTTTGATTTGATACGAGAACTCCTTTCAACCTTTTTTTTAAAATTTTAATAAATTTTATTTTTGTATTCCCCATACAATTGCAACCCCCTTATTTTGACCCCAATCCCTCCCCGCCCCGCTCCCCAACCCCCATAGAGTGTCTCTGGTTCATAGTTTTTTGTTGATTTTGATTTTCACTTTCTTATAGTTATTCATTTTCCTGGTCCCTTATTTAAGTTTTCTAGATTCCTGCTATGAGTGAGACCATCCGGTATTTTTCTTTTTCTTTCTGGCTTATTTTGCTGAGCATGATCCCTTCCAGCGCCATCCATGTTGCTGCAAATTGCATGTGTTTATCTTTTTTGATTGCTGAGTAATATTCCATTGTGTATATGTACCACATCTTCTTGATCCAGTCATCTATTTTTGGGCATTTGGGTTGTTTCCAAAGCTTAGCTATTGTAAACAGTGCTGCTATAAACATAGGGGTGCAGGTGCTCTTTGGAATTGATGTTTCTGTGTCCTTTGGGTAAATACCTAGGAGTGCAATTGTTGGATCATATGGAAGCTCTATGTTTAGTAGGTCCAGAAATCTCCACACAGCTCTCCAAGTGGTTGGACCAGTTTGCACTCCCACCAACAGTGCAGGAGAGTTCCTTTTTTTTCCACATCCTCACCAACATTTGTTGTTGCTAGTTTTTTTTAATATGTGCCATTCTCACTGGTGTAAGATGGTATGTCATGGTAGTTTTGATTTGCATTTCCCTGATTACAAGTGATGTTGAACAGTTTTTCATATGCCTGTTGGCCATTTGCATTTCCTCTTCAGAGAAGTTTCTTTTTAGCTCTTCTGCCCATTTTTTGACAGGATTATTTTCTTTGTTGTTGTTGAGTCTCATCAGCTTTTTGCAGATTTTTGTGATCAGTCCTTTATCATTAGTGTTGGGTGCAAAAATATTCTCCCAGTCGGTGGGGTTTCTCTTTGTTTTTGTTATTGTCTCTTTTGCTGTGCAGAAGCTCTTTAATTTGATGTAGTCCCAGGTGTTGATCTTTGCCTTCACTATCACTACTTTGGGTGATGTGTCTGTAAAGATGTCTTTGTTTTGCGTATCACGTAGTTTCGCCTATATTTCCTTCTGTGTATTTTATGGTCCTTTCAACCTTTCTTAAAGGGTAGGTCTAATGTTTGCAAACTTCTTCAGCTTCTGTTTGTTCTGAGGAAACATTTATTTCTTTCTTGTATGGGGAGGAAAGGCTTGTAAGATAGAATGTCCTTGGCTGGCAGTTTTTCATTGTAAGTATTTTGATCACATCTTTCCGTTCTCTCCTTGCCCACAGTGTTTGTTCTCAGAATTCTGATATTAGCCTGATCTGTGTTCCTTAAGATATTAGCCTGATCTGTGTTCCTCTTCCCCCAAACCAGCATCAATATTGTTTCTTTCAATTGAACTCTTGGAAATTTCACTACTATGTGTGTTGTTGTAGTTCTCATTACATTTAGGTAACCAAATTTTCTTTTAGCACCAAGGAATTATATTTTAGTTCTTTCACTAGCTTTGGAAAGTATTCCTCCATTATTTCTTTAAACAAGTTCTCTGTTCCCTTCTCTCTTTCTCTTCCCCTCTGGGATACCCAGATTTTTAAAAATCTCCTCTAGAGATATTTTTATATCCTGCATTTCTATTACTTTCTTATGTACAGTTTCTATTACGATCTTCTGTTCATTAATTTTATATCTCAGGGCATTCATTCCTTTTCCTGAATTGTATGTTTCATCAACTTTTCTGTGTTTTCTTCCATTTCTTTGAATTTCTTTTCATTTTACATTTGTGGTGGAATATAATTCATCTCCTGATAACTAGGTTGAAATACGATTACCCACTTGTAACGAGTTTAAGAAACAGCCTTTTAAAGGAATATATGGTGTAACTCTTTTTATTATTACTTGCAATATATAATGTAGATTATATAAAGGCTGAAAATCAATCCATATTTTTTGTCCTGACATTTACTACTGACAACCAAATGTGAACAGTTTTGCAATGCATTGATATTTTAGAAAGAAAAGTAAAAATCAAACTTTATTGTTGCTTTGCCATGTGGTAGCATTTACACAATACACACAGCCTTCAATCTTCAGAATACCCTGGATTCAGGAGAAAAACCTTTTCTGTTTTTTTTTTTCTCTTTTTTAGAAAAAACTTTTTTTTTAATTAATTAATCAATTTTTTTAATTTTAGTTTTTTTAATTTTTTTTGCATCACTGTTCATTTTTAAAGAGTATATGCTTCTCCCCACCCCCTCAGGTCTAGTCCCCATAGAGTTTCCTTCACCAATGCACCCATGCACCATCACCTCTGTCCCCTGTGCTCCTCCCTCTCTCCTCCCATCCCTCTCCCTCCTCCTCCCCTGCAGGATGTCTCTGATTTATAATTGTCTGGTTTTGCTTTGTTGTGTTTTGTACTGTTGTTATTTTTTACACTGATGTCTTATTTGTTTCCCTATATTCCTGCTATAAGTGAAACCACCCGATATTTTTCTTTTTCCTTCTGGCTTATTTCACTGAGCATAATTCCTTCTAGTTCCATCCATGTTGCTGCGAATGTCATGAGTTTATCTTTTTTGATTGCTGAATAATATTCCATTGTGTATATATACCACATCTTCTGGATCCGGTCATCTATTTTTGGGCATTTGGGTTGTTTCCAGGTTTTACCTATTGTAAATAGTGCTGCAATAAACATAGGTGTACAGATGTTGTTTTGGATCAGTGTTTTTGTGTCCTTTGGCTAGATCCCTAGGAGTGGAATTGCCGGGTCATATGGTAGCTCCATTTTTAGTAGGTTGAGGAACCTCCACACAGCTTTCCACAGTGGTTGGACTAGTTGGCATTCTTACCAGCAATGTATAAGAGTTCCTTTTTCACCATATCCTCACCAACATTTGTTGTTGCTTGTTTTTTTGATATGTGCCATTCTTACTTGTGTAAGGTGTTATCTCAATGTGGTTTTAATTTGCATTTCCCTGATGATAAGGGATGTTGAACATTGCATTTTCTCTTTGGAGAAATGTCTTTTGAATTCTTCTGCCCATTTCTTGACTGGATTGTTTATTTTGTTTTTGTTGAGTTGTGTGGGTTCTTTGCATATCTTTGTGATCAGTCCCTTATCAGTTGACTGGGGTGCAAAGATTTTTTTCCCAATCAGTGGGGTGTCTCTCTGTTTTGGTTAATGTCTCTTTTGCTGTGCAGAAGCTTTTCGGTTTGATGTAATCCCTGCTGTTTATCTTTTCCTTGACTTTCTTTGCTTTGGGTGATGATTCTTTAAAGATGTTATTGTGATGTATGTCTTGTAGTGCTTTACCTATGTTTTCTTCTATATATTTTATGGTGTCACGTCTTATGTCCAGTTCTTTTATATATTTTGAGTTTATTTTTGTGCACGGTGAAAGGTAGTGGTCTAGTTTCATTTTTTGCATGTGGTGGTCCAGTTTTCCCAGCACTATTTATTGAACAAACTGTCCATGTTCCATTGCATATTCTTTGCTCCTTTGTCAAAGATCAGTTGTCCATATAATTGTGGTTTTATGTCTGGGCTCTCTATTTGGTTCCATTGGTCTGTGTGTCTGTTTTTGTTCCAATACCAAACTGTTTTAATTATTATGGCTTTGTAGTATAGCTTGAAGTTTGGAAGTGTGATACCTCCTTTCTCCTTTGTTTTCATCAGTAGGACTTTGGCTATTTGTGGTTTTTTGTGGTTCCATATGAATTTCATCAGTATTAGTTCTATTTCTTTGAATGACACTGAGATTTTTATTGGAATAGCATTCAATCTGTATATTGCTTTTGGTAGGATGGACATTTTAATAGTTAATTCTTCCAATCCATGAGCAGAGGATGTCTTTCTGTTTCTTTGTGTCTTCTTCTATTTCTTTTAACAGTGTTTTATAATTTTCTTTGTATAGGTCATTCACCTCTTTTGTTAGGTTTCTTCCCAAGTATTTTATTTTTTTGATTGTTTCAATTATAAAAGGTATGGTTTAGAAAAACCCTTTAAATCATGTTTTTTACTATAGAAATTTCTTGGCAGTCAAAATTTAGACTGTAAATGATACATGCAAAACATACCTTTCTAAAAACCTTAACTTTGAAAAAAAGCATGGAACTATACAAATGCAGAATGAAAACAGCATTTCAACTCCATCAAAAGTAGTTATCATAAAACATGTAAAAGTCACTACCTTCACTAAGCACTGTTCCCTTTTTGAACAGGAGACATTAAAAAAAATATTGTCCACAAACAGTATCCCAACTCCAGGACAAGTTTCAGAATGTCTTCAACTTCATGCTTTAACAGTGATAAATATGGTTGAGATCTGGAACATGGTCTCTATTCTCCATGACCTAATAAGGAGAAGGTGACTGTCTTCTATAAATCTGATCCCTGTCTTGAGCAGTTCTCCATCTTCATCCTCTTCCACCTCCTCCTCTGTATTATCTGCTATAGTAATCTTGATCATGATAGCCCAAATCATATCCTCTGTCATAGTAATCCTGTCAGTGTGAACTACCAGAGGTTGGTCTCGCCATGTAAATTTCTGATGTTGGGGTATGTGGTCTTTTTGTTATAGAGAAATCAACTCGGATCCTATGTCCATCAAGCTCCATTCCATTGGCATAGTCTTTTGCTTCCTTGTTATCATGTACATTTTCATAATATACAAAGGCAAATCCTCTCAAACTTCTAAATTACTGACACATCAGCAATGTGGTCAGTTTAGAGATCTTAGATCTCTTTGTGTAATGTCTCAACCCAAACACTCTGAGACAACAGTTGGGGTTAGGATTTGCCTGACTTTTTTTTTTTAAAGATTTTATTTATATTTTTTTTTGCATAGGACAACTGGGGTGTAGCCAGAGGTACGGGGGGTGAGAGGATTCACCAGAGATAGAGTAGGGAGCAGATCAGGCAGACTGACTGAAATACACTGCTGAGGGGAGTAGCGGGTGAGACAGGAGAGGTCTGCTGCATCATGTGGGTAGCTCCCTGGCCAGGGATTGAACTCAGGGGATGTGGTGATAGTGCTGAGACTTAACCCCTAGGCCATTAGGGAGGGCGCAGGATTTGTCTGACTTTTGACATGATGCTTTTGAGTAGACATGGGAGAATGACTGATTGTGCTATCTTTATTAGTCTCCATTATAAGACCTGCTACAGGATCATCAATGGGATCAGGACCAAGATTGTGACCTGTGTAATGCCTCCAAGAACTTCTTTTGAATCTAGACCTAGATTCAGATCTGGACCCAGACTCTGATCTGAAACAACTAGAATATCCTCTAGAGCAAAACCTTGCAGGGCTGTTTTCCATATTTCACAGATCAATGGGCACTTCCACTTCTGGAAACAGAACTGGATGCCTGCTCACCATAGCTCTTTTCTACTGTCACTCATGACTTCTAGATACTATCACCACTTTATATGCTTCAATCAAAGCTGCCAACCATTTGAACCTTCTTTATAGAGGCTCTGTGAAAGCCTAGCAGAATGCGCTGGTTTCCAAGCTACTGAAAGCTGAAGTACTCCACCCTACTTTCACATGGTTCTGAATTTCTTTAACATGGCAATTAGAAATCTGTATCTAATAGAGAGATAAGAGTAAAAGATCTTCCATGTCTTTGTGATTTGTTTCTGGAGATTTGTTTTCTCTGTGTGGTGTAATATTCCCCTGAGTACTCATTGTGACATTTGTTGTATTTTTCCATCTCCTCATTATTGGCTTTTTATGCTATTATGTGTTCAAGTGTCTATTTTTCCAATAGATGGCACTGTATATCAGAGAGCAGTAATCTGTAACATTTTGTTCTTGGGGTGGGAGAGGGACCTGGAAAGATCCATTGCTAGTGAATATGGTGTATGTCGGGGGGAATTAGCTTGTGCTATGGTAACACTGATAGCACTGCACTCTGTATTTCAGACCTACATCTCTGCAGTCTATGGGGAAGGTTGTGAGTGCACTTTTCTGGGGCAATTCAAGTGCAGTTTCACTGTGTTGTCCCAAGGTAGATGTGAGAGGGAGTCATGTCCTTTTGCACTTTGTCTTCCTCACTAGGAACCCCGTCCACCTGGCTCATCTCAGTATATTCATATGTATCACACACAGTTAGGTCCATACTAAGCAGCTCTGCCATCTCTAGGACTGCCCTATCATAGGAATGTGTGTTTGAACCAGTTTCCTCCCCCGCCACCCAGCAACTTTCTCCAGGTGCCTCCCACTGCTTCCCATCTTTTGTTGTGTCTCTGATATCCAGCAGGTGCTCCAGTTTTGCACAAATTTACTGCATCCTCTTGAATCCAGTGCTCATCTGAACTACTTCAAATTTTTCTCTCGGGAGCAAAGCAGTGAACATCCTCTGTTGCCGTCTTTCCTTCTCTCCTAAAATGTCTTTTATATTTAACTTTCTCGAACTCTTGCTATTTCACTACTATGTGTTTTGGTGGAGGTCTCATTGAATTCAGGTAGCCAGGCGTTCTTTTAGCTTCATGGACTGGTAAATTGAATTCCTTCCCCAGGTGTGGGAAGTTTTCCTCTTTCATTTCCTTCAAAAGGCTCTTTATTCCCCCCTTTCTTTATTCCTCTTCTGCTCTGCTGTTTGTGGCACCCTCTGAGTTGTTGGGATCACCTAGTCTGCCAGGTTGCCATCATAGCTTGTTCCACTGCTTGCTGGGGTCTTCTTCCTCCAGGTGTTGCTCCTAGTGTGTGCTGTAATTTTTTTCCTGCAGTAGTTATTAGCTTTGTTCTGCTGCACTCTCACTGTGAGTATATGGAGGAGGTGAGTGTAATGTATTCACTCTCCTGCCATCTTGCCACTCTCCCTCCTGTTTATATCATTCTTTGCATATTTATTAGAATCTTTTCTTAAATGTCTGGTGGTCTATGCATTTCTGTACACATCTAATAGTGGGAAATTTTGAAGTTTGTTATATGTTTTGAACAAGTGGTTGATACTTGAAATCGATGGGTTTTATCATAGAATAATCTAACTTTAGCTATTTACTTGGGAAATGCCTAATGTCAATATATGAGATCTTTGTTATGGATGATTCAGAAAATCCACAAAACATCTTAAAATCTCTTGCTCTGTAAAAAAAAAATCCATATTATTAAGTGGGGTTTTGAAAGGAGACAAAGGTAAGTGTGTGTGTTCAATACTCTATCTTTACCCAAAAATGGTAGAATAAGGAAACTGTGTGTACCTCAGGTGGTAATAGCTGAATGTGAAGGCTTGCTTCTAGAACTGCAAGAAAGACATTAGAACCCGTTTCTCTAAATAGCAGAAGAGTTCTGATAAGAAAAGTAAAGAATGAGTAAAGCCTATGAAATTACTTTGTATCTTATGAACATTTTTAAGGCTTATACTTTATGTATTATTAAATCTAAAATGAATAATTGGTCCCATGAGAGCTTAATTACTCTTATTTAGATAGGTATTAATTCAATTATTTTTTGCATTCCTACTATTTACTTATTTACTCAATAAATTATTACTGAGTACTTACTATCTGCCAAGCACTTTTCTAGGCCATGGACATATAATGATGAACATAACAAAATTCTGCCTTTATGGAGCTTTTTAAGTGTTAGACATTGTTCTAGTTGTTGGGAGTACACTGTTGGGCAAGATTTAAAATGTTGCTATTCTTATAGCTTTTGCTTATTGCAATGTATTTTATTGCAATGTATTTTATTGCAATGTATTTTATTGCAATAAAATACATTCTATTTTGGTATAGACTACTAATAAACAAAGAAGAATTTCTTATATAATGATATATATTAAGATAAAAGGAATCAAGGTGATGTGATTTAGAGTAACTGAGTGACATAAAGCTGATATCTCAGTGACAAGAAGAACCGAGACATGTGAGGTCTAGGGGGGAATATTTATAGACAGAGGGAGCAACTAGAAGGAGTATATGTCAGTGGGACAAAAATACCATGATGGCTGAATCATATTTATAGAAAAGATTGGTAAAACACTATTGGTAGGAATATACACAGGTGCAGCTTCTATGGAAAATGGTGTGGAAATTCCTTAAAAAACTAAAAGTAAGAATATTATATGATTCAGCAATACCACTCCTACATATTTATCCAAAGGCTCATTTGAAAAGATATATGTACTCCTGTGCTTATAGCAGTATTACTTACAATATCCATGACATGGTAGCAACCTAAATGGCAAATGAAAGATGATTGGATAAAGAAGTTATGTACATATATTCAATTGAATACTATTTGACTCTTAAAAGGATAAAATACTGCTTTTTGGGAGAATAGATGAACTTGAGATGATTATGCTAAGAAAACTATGTCAGAAAAGGCCAATTACTGGATAATTTTACTCGCTTGTGGAATATAAAAAAATAAAACAAATGGACTAACAAAACACAGCAAAAATAACTGAGATTTTGAGAAAATATGGTGATTGCCATAAGAGAAGTGAAAGCTGTGTGGAAGGTATGATAGAGAGGGTCAATTTGATAATGTGAAAGCATTAGAATCTCAGTGGTAGGTATGGTGAGGTATATACATATATTGTATATAGCTGTAGTCCTGAAATTTATATAGTTGTAAACCAATGGTCAATCAATACAATTTTATGTTGAAAAGAAATGGGAAAAGTTGAGGTGAATCTGCCGCCAGCTTGCTTCTCGGTCCATGCTGCCGGTCGCGCAGCCCACCCAGTGTCCGCCGCTGCCGCTGCCGCCATGGAAGAGCACGTGGACACCATGTCCCCCCAGAGACCTGCCCGAAGAGCAGCAAGACCTGTGTGGTGCACTACACGGAGATGCTTGAAGATGGAAAACAATTTGATTCCTCCGGGACAGAAACAAGCCCTTTAAGTTCATGCTCGGCAAGCAGGAGCTGATCTGAGGCTGGGGAGAAGGGGTTGCCCAGATGAGTGTGGGTCAGAGAGCCAAACTATCTCCCCAGACTATGCCTACGGTGCCACTGTACACCCAGGCATTATCCTATCAAATGCCACTCTCGTCTTTGGTATGGAACTTCTAAAACCGGAATCACAGGAATGGCCTTCTTGCTAGCTCCCGGGTCTTGTATGTGCCCTGGAGAGACCTGGCACCTCCAGAAGCGTGCACGCGAATCCATATGGAACTTACTCTGATGTTCCACTACACTCTTTGTATAAACATCTACCCCGACTGAATGTGTCCTATCACCCAGCTTGCTCTTCCCCTTTCTCCTTGTATGTGTGTTGACCTAAACTATATGCCATAAACCTCAAGTTACTCATTGTATTTCGTTTTCATTTTGGGGTGATGATTCAGCTTAAGTTTTTTGGATATAGGTTTCCAATTAAGTATTAACAACACAAGTAATGGGTTAACTTTAGAATAAGAATGAAGGTGTATGTGTGTGGGGGGGAGGGTTTACAAGAATTTTTATTTTATTTTTTTGGATGAAATTTTTATCTATTATATATTAAATGTTCTTGCTGCTGCAAAGCCATAAGCAGATCTGAGGCACTGTTGAGGGCTGAATTATTCTCCCAAGTAGAAAGTTGTCCTTGGGTTGAATTAAAAGCCCTCTTCAAAAGTGGGGAGGGAGGAGAGAGCCATTGCCTCCACTGCCCCCCCTTTAATCCTCTGCCTTTTAAAAGAAGATTGTTTTCGCCGTGATGGACACTACAGGTATCAGTCCCCTGGCCAGCTGGAACCTCTGAAGCCTTCTTTGTGGCCCCGCCTTCCCACACCCCTAACCCCCCCAACCTGTGGTTTTTCTAATAGATATTCAGGCCTTTTGTAATCTCCTACCTATCCAAACTTCTTCCTAAATTTTAAGAACTTTAATTGAAAGTTTAAATTGAAGGTGCTCTTTGTAGACACTTAACACCCAGTGAAAGCCCAGTCATCATGATAAATCCTTGAGTGTTCTCTTAAGAAAATGATGCTGGTCATCGCAGCTTCAGCATCTCCAGTTTTTTGATGCTCAGTTCCCCTAGCTGATCTCAAAATTTCTTGGCATTTCCTTCCCTGTTCTCACTTCTTTGCTGTCCTGTGTAGTGATTTGGTGAGAGAAATTATTGCTGCCTACCCCTTCCCAGCCCCTGCACTATATATGAGTTTCAAGTTTTATTATTGCAATAAAAGTGCTTTATGCTGGCTTTTCTAAAAAAAAAATGGTAAAAGTTGAAATGGGTAAAGAGATAAACTAGTCTAGTTACTTGTCTTAAAATAGTTTTATTTTATTCTGACAGTAATAGGAAGCTACTGGATATCTTTAAGGTTGGGAAGTTAAGTGACCTAATTTATATTTTAAAAGGATGACCCTGGAGAATGGACATTACCAGGACAAGAAGGTGAGCAGAGAGCCTACTAGGAGGCTGTTTGGGAAATCTAAGGTAAGGGAAATGATTGGAATAGAGTGTTTGCAGTAGATGTGGAGGGAAGTAGATGGATTTGGGATTTTTTTTTCAAGGAAGAATTAGTAGGGAAATCTAATGGACTGGAACATGCCAACATTAAGAGGTGGAACAGGGAAAGAGAAAACAATCAGGGAGAATGTGGAGAGGCCAGTGAAGTAGGAGGAGAACCAGGTGAATTTAGTGCCAAGAAGTTAAAAGAGAACAAAGTAAGGAGAGATGCGAGTGATTAACCAGGTTGAATGCTGCCTAGATCTTGAATAAGACAGGGACAGAGGGGTTTCTACCCATTAGTAATATGTACGTCATTGATGACCTTGACAAGAGTAATTTCAGTGGAATTTTAGGAATGTAATTCCAATTGGATTAGACTGAGTTTAGAAACAGAGATAATACATTGGAGACAGTAGCCCCAGACAATACTTTGAAGATGTTTTTCCGTGATAAAGAACAGAGACTTGGAGCAGTAACAAAAAGGTAACATGCGGTCATGAGAGGGTTCTCTTTTTCTTGTCTGTATGCTGATAGGAATGACCTACTGGAATGGAAAAAGTTGGAGATGTAGAAGATAGTGAATTTAGGTTCCAGAAGATATGAACTAGAGAAAAACTTAGACTTAAAAGATATCATTGCGAAAGCCTTTAGCACTTCCTTGTGTTTAGCTTTTTCTAAGATATCTTTTCACTCTTCTCCTTTCCTTTATTATACACCAGAAATTTTCATCATAAAGAATAGGGAAATCTGCTCTATAATGACACTAGACATGAAGTGTAATCACTCTTTCAACAGGGTTGTACTGCTTTGCAATGATTTCTAGACCTGCAGTATAATCACCATCATTGACTTGTTTGACCAAATATTTACTACTACAAATTTTACAAAGCTGGTACTTTTAGGGCTAATTATATTATTTGTAGACTTGTAAGATAGCATACTAAATCAGATATAGGCACTATGTACATACCTTCATGACATTTGGTCCCTACAGTGTTCTACATGTATGTAGCTTAAGCTTCTGCAAACTAATAAAGGGATAATCATCTAGATGATAATAATAGTTATCATTTATGATTTGCTTACCATGTGCCAAGTACTACAGTGTGTGATATAAAGTATATACATATGATACTAACACACAATTTATATATAGTTTTGTTTTGTCCTTAAAACATGTATATTAAATTGCTACTGTTATTATTTCCACATTAAAAATTAGGAATAGAGAGTATAAGTATAGAGAGTATAAGTATAGAGAGTATACTCTGCAGTATAGAGAGTATAAGTACCTTACACTGGGCCATACATCAAGGAAGCTTATGCTCAGGTCTGTTTGACTGAAATTCATGTACTTCATCACTGAAATGTATTGCTTGATTTATTCTCAGAGACTGAACTCAGGATACTTGTGGTAATTCCAACACTTAACTAAATCTGCAAAATACAAATTTGATCAGGTCATGGTTGAAATGTTAGTACATGTTATCTTCCCATAGATTACTTTGATGGGCTCCCAACAAAGTCTGGGAGCCGGTTTGCTAGCAAGCCCCAACTCTTCCAACATTTCCTTGGGTTGTCATACAAATTTGGAAGGATCACCTTATACTTCTTTAACATGGATAACATCCTTTTCAAAGTCCTGTAGAAAATCTGGTCTTTCTAGTTGTCTCCTGAATTCAACAAAGCTGAAGAAGTGGCCCCAACTTAATTTAACCTATTTTGGGCTGTGAATCAATTCTTGAGGCAAACAATTAGCTGGTGTTTCTTGGCAATTTGACTCCTGAGATAATACCTATGTTTTCCAAAGTGAAAATTCACTCCAATCCTATACCACAGACCTCTATCTTGGCATCTTATTGCCACCTTCTGAATGGGACAGCACTCCCTCAACTAGATAATTAGTTGAACATCATCAGAATTTGGAGGGAAAAAATCTTTCTGGCAGCAGAGCAGGAAATTCACATAAGGTATGGACTGGTAAGTATCCCATTCAGTTCTAGGTAAATCAGAACCCCAACCCCTCACCCAAGTAGATAAAAACACTTTTGGGCCTTAGTTCATTTTATGGCTCCATCTATAAGACACTCTGAAAGACAGTTGTCTATGATGCAGTTAGACCAGAACTATATAGCTGGGTGGAATCTCTAAAGTTCTATCATATTAGGACTGATGATTGGAGGAAAGGAAACAATGAGAGTGGACTAGATTTCAAGCAGTAAAACATCCATCATTCCCAGAGTTTAGAGGAATGTTATGATTCCAGTAGAAAGGCAGATTAGGCAAACAGGTGAGAAGGAAGAGATTTGAAAGCAAATACTGAACAATGAATATTGTTTTTCCCTCAATGTTAGATTTTAGAGAGAACTCTGAGTAAGCCTGATCAGCAGTGACCCAAGCACACAGCTGGGCTTTCCTGATGTATCTGTCCCCTTTTCTTTGCCTTGGTTGATTTTGTCATCAGCCACCAGGGCTCACAGGGTGAACTCCTATCCCTTACCCAGAGGCTTAAGAGTCTTTGGGAAGGTAAAATGGAACATCCATATGCAAGGTGGGTGACAGAAATCAAGTGGGGAAAGATGCATTTTGTTGTGGTAATTTTGTCAACTCTTATTATTTCTGTTCAACACGGTTGAATATATAAATCTCATTAGAGGAACCAGAAGAGGGATACATGAGAAAACATTTCCAGGAGGCATGGTTCCTTCACTCTATTAATAATTACTACTTGAAAAAGCCTGTAAGTGCTTAAGATGTTCATTTTTTTAAACAATTGACTGAGTCTTTTATTTATACATATAAGAAAAAAGTCAAGTGGGGAGAGGAAATCATCTGTTGCTGTAGAAATGTGAAAGTCACATTTTTGGCACTGTTCCCTGGTTGATGTCATTTTGGGGAATGTGCTAAAGGCCATGATTTTCCAGAAGGAGCAGATTTTTTTCATAGCACACTGTTTGTGGGTACTTATTGCCCCCTCTGAAGTCAGGCCAAAACCAAACTGGGCCCTTTTCTGTCTTGTTTGGCAGTACCATAGCAAGTCCACTTTGAAGCAGGAGTCCAAAGTCTTTTCTGGTCACCATGTCTGCCCACACCCTGAAACTTCTTACACCTTCTGAATCTTCTCTTTAAGGGCCTCTCAGTCCCTTGGCCTTTGTGCAGGCTGCTGGGAAGGTTGGTTTTCCACTGCTGTGTGGAAGCACTAAGGGCTGCCAAGATTGTGTGTGTGTACATGTGTGTGCGAGTGTGTGTGTGTGTGTGTGTGTGTGTGTGTGTCTAAGGGCAGTCACTGAGCTGACCACAGTACAATATGAGTCAGAGCTTGGGCTGAGATATTCTCATTATTTCTTACGTTTTAATTGGCTACAAAGCCAAAAAGATTACAGATCTTACTACCATTTTGTAGTAGTCCTATTCCTCTCCCTTTCTTCTTTACCCAGCCTAGTCTTCATGTTGCTACATGGAATTGTCAACAGATTCTTTAAAACCCACTTGTCCCCCCTTGAAAAGCACTGCTGACCCTGGGCTCAGTCATCAGCACCCTGAGAACAGACACATGCCCCAGTTCGGCTGCACAGGGAAACGCCCTATACCAGTGTCCCTCAGCCATCCTCAGGAAGTGGCCCTGACTCCAGGTTTGGCCTCCAGCACCTTGGGAGTAAACACATATCCTAACACAAATCATGCAGACACTTGCCCAACATCAGCAACACTTGACCACCCTCCAGAAAGCACCCTCAACCCTAGGACCACATAACAGTACCTCAGAAATCAGTGCACATCCCAGTCTTGAGCAACATCACCGACCCCCAGACACCCTCTGGAAAGCACCTTTAACCCTGGGATGACCTACCAGCACCTCAGGAAACAAGGAAGGCCCCAGTGCAGGCTATGCAAGGCCCTGCTTGACAGCAGCAACCCCCAGCCACCCTCTGGTGAGTGCACTGGCCCAGTGTGAGAAGGGTGGAGACACACCTAGCAGAGGTGAAACCCACAACAGTGAGGTCCTGGGAAAAAAAGGGGGGGATGGAATAATACAATGAAAGGCCAATGAAGTCTGAGGAGGAATAAAATACCACATGGAGAATATATCTCCAGAATCCAACCTCAAAGACATGGAATTTATGTTCCTCCTACTAGATATAGAATTCAAGCTTGCCATCATAAAGAAATTCATAGAACTCAGAGAAGATTCAGAAAACCAGATCAAGGATATGCAAGAAAATTCAGAAAAAATGAATGCCCTGAAAAACAGAGTCAATGAACAGAAGATTGAAGATGATACTCTAAAGAAGGCAATAAGGGAATTGCAGATTGAAAAAAGATTAAAAGAGGAGATGAAAAATACTCCAGTATGCTATAGAAGTATAATAAACAAATGGAAGAATGAATCAGTGAACTTGAAGATGTGACTTTACAAAGAGCAAGATGGAAGATGAAAAAGAGAAACAGGCCAGTCGGATCCCCCCAGAGGGGGATCCAGCCACCGCCAGGGCAGACAGCAGGCATAGGGAAGTGCCCTTCTGACTCGCCATTTTAGAATAGGGATCTTTGCCTTTGCGTCTAGCACCACTGAGACTGCTTGGAACTGGGAAAGGGCTACCCCCACAGCCAGAGGTGAGCTGAGGGGTCCCCACACGTCAGTCTGAGCCTAGAGGGGGATGCAGCCACCACTGGGGCAGACCACAGGCACAGGGAGGTGTCCTTCTGACTCACCATTTTAGAATAGGGATCTTTGCATCAACCGAAACTGCTTTGAGCTGAGAGGTGGCTGACCCCACAGCCAGAGGTGAGCTAAAAAGCCCCCACATGCCAGGCCCCATCTGGCCGCCAGTCACCAGTCGGATCCCAGATGTGGATACATCCACTGCTGGGCAGACCACAGGTGCAAGGAAAGCGCCCTTCTGACTTGCCGTTTTAGAATAGGGAACTTTGCCTCCAGAACCCACCTAGACTGTGTGGAATTGGGAAAGGGCTGCCCCCACAGTCAGAGGTGAGCTGCAGGCCCCCACAAGCCAGGCCCTGCCTGGCAGGGAGTCAGAGCCCGGAGAGCAATACAGCAATTTGGAGCCAGGCGGGCAATCCAGCCACCCCCACCTCCAGGGCAGTCTGTGGGACTTCAAGACACACCTTTGGAATTAAACAAATACAGAAGGAGGAGATATTCTGTGACAGCGACCATTAACAAATTCATAGTACCACTGCCCTACTGGACTTCTGGTATAACAGTATTTGACTCGACTGGACCACCAGTTTCCAATATCCCAGAAAGAGCACACCAAAAAGATGCCGGCCAGTACCAGTCACACAGTGTCCCAATGCATAGGACAAATTAGAAAACAAGCAGGGAGAAGGAAAAAAGCAGCAGGAAGAAGAAAAACTACAAGCAATCAAGCAAGTCCTCTGGGAAAAAACACACCACAAAAAGAAAATCAGCCACCAGATTGCAACAGTGACATGGAAGAACTTATGAGCCTTCCAGATAGAGAATTTAAAATTGCCATGATTGAAAAACTGACAGAAGTCATAAAGGAAGACAATGATAAGGGGAAAATTATCAACAATGAGAAGAATGAAATTGAGTTCCCTAAAGAGGTAAATAAAAGAAATGCAGGAGATCAAAGGATTAATGGAGGAGCTTAAGAACTCTGGGAAAAGCAGTGAAAGCAGAATAGATGAAATGGAAGAACAAATAAGTACTCTCGAAGACACAGAAATAAAAAGAACTAAAACAGAAAAGGAAAGAGAAGTACGATTGAAAAAGAATGAAGAAAGACTTTGGGAACTATCTGACTCCTTGAGGAAAGGAAATATAAGAGTTATAGGAATTCCAGAAGGAGAGGAGAGAGATGTAGGAACAGAGAAAATATTCATGGATATAATTGAAGAGAACTTCCCAAATGCGAAGAAGGAGCTGAAAATTGATATACAAGAAGCAAGAAGAACACCAAACTTCCACGACGAAAGGAAAAATACAGCAAGACACATAATAGTAAAGCTCCCAAGAATCCAAGACAAGGAAAAAAATAATGAAGCTGACAAGAGGGAAGAAACAGATAACATACAAAGGAAAACCAATCAGGCTGACATCAGACTTCTCTGAAGAAACACAATGGGCAAGGAGAGAGTGGAGGGACATAGTCAACAGACTCCAAGACAACAAATGCCAACCAAAAATACTCTATCCTGCAAAGCTTTCCTTCCTCTATGAAGAAAGAATAAGGACCTTCCCAGACAAACAGAAACTCGGGAATTTCATTACGACTAAACCCCCACTCAAAAAAATACTACAAGGAGTCCTAAAGCCAGAACCAACAGAGGGATGAATAAGAATGAAAAAAGACAAAAAAAATTTATAGAAAATAAATAAATAAAACCAGAGAAAAGACAAACAAAATGGAAAATACAGACGCTAACATATCGATATTAACTCTAAATGTAAATGGACTGAACTCTTCAATAAAAAGACAGAGTCGCATGCTGGATTAAGAAACAAAACCCAACCTTTTGCTGTCTCCTGGAAACACATTTAACTACAAAAGATAAAAAGACTGAAAGTAAAAGGATGGAAAACAATCCTACAAGCAAATGGACAAAAAAAGAAGGCAGGAACAGCTAAACATATATCAGCTAAAACAGATTTCAAACTCAAAAAGGTAAAAAGAGACCCAGACGGTCACTACATCAAGGGGACGATACTGAAAGAAGAAATAACACTCATTAACATATACTCACCAAATAAAGGGGCACTGAAATATATCAGACAACTATTATCATCTCTGAAAACACATCACAGAAAACACATACGTAGTAGGAGAATTCAACACACCACTATCAACAATGGATAGATCAGCGAGACAAAAAATAAGTAAGGACATTAAAGCTCTAAATAAGGATCTAGACCTCATGGGCTTAACAGATATCTATAGATACACCAAAATTGAAATCATACCAACCATCTTCTCTGGACATGAAGGCATCAAACTAGAAATAAATCATAAAAAAGAAGGCAGGGATCCCTCCCACCTCATGGAGATTGAAACCCACACTACAGGAAGACTGGATTAATGAGGAGATCAAAGAAGAAATTTAAAAATACTTTGAGCTAAAGACAAAGAAGACACCAATTTCCTAAATGTGTGGGATGCAGCAAAAGCAGTAATAAGAGGAAAATATATAGCAATACAGGCGCACATCAAGAAACAAGAAAGAGGGCCTCCCTGGAAGCACAGCGATTGAGCGCTGGGTTGCAAAGCTGCCCGCAGCTTCTGCAGTGCCTGTTAGATCCCTGACCAACGGGTAAGTGTCCTACATGGCACGCAGAACTCTCCTGCCACCCGGTGCTCCCCTCAGCAGTGTGTTTCATCAGTCTGCCTGCTCTGTTCTCCGCTCTGACTCTGGTGAATTCTCTCACCCTCTAGCGCTTCTGACTGTACCCAGGGCTTGTATGTATAAATAAATAAATAAATAAATAAATAAATAAATAAATAAATAGATAGATAGATAGATAGATAGATAAATAAATAAATAAATCCTTTGGGGAAAAACAAGAAACAAGAAAGAACTCAAAGAAACAACCTAATCTCACATTCAAAGAACTAGAAAAAGAACAATAAAAAACCCTAAAACCAGTAGAATAAAGGAAATAATAAAAATCAAAGCAGAAGTAAATGAACTCGAAACTAAAAAAAAACAATCCAAAAGATCAACGAAACCAAAAGTTGGTTCTTTGAAAAAATAAATACAATAGACAAACCCCTAGCCAGGCTCACAAAGGAAAAAAGGGAGAAAGCACAAATAAATAGGATCACAACTGAAAGAGGAGAACTCACAACAGACACAGCAGAAATCAAAAGAATAATCAGAAACTACTATGAACAGTTATATGCAAACAAATTCAACAATCCAGAAGAGATGGACAAATTCCTACAGCTCTACAATCACCCAAAGCCTGATAAAGAAGAAATAGAACACATAAACAGACCAATTACAAGCAGTAAAATTGAAATGGTGATCAAAACCCACCCCAAAAATAAAATCCCAGGACCAGATTGATTTACAAATGAAATCTACCAAACATTCAGAAACGAATTAGTGCTTATACTTCACAAACTCTTTCATTCTATGAAGCCAACATTACACTAATACCAAACACATTCTATGAAGCCAACATTACACTAATACCAAAAACAAACAAGGACAACACACAAAAAAGAAAACTACAGGCCAATCTCTCTAATGAACACAGATGCAAAATTCCTCAATAAAATTTTAGCTATCAAAATCCAACAATGTATCCATAAGATAATTCACCACGACCAAGTATGGTTCACCAGGGATACAAGGATGGTTCAACATCCAAAAATCAATCAATGTAATCCAACACATCAACAAAAAGAAATACAAAAACCATATGATAATATCAACAGATGCTGAGAAAGCTTTCAACAAAGTACAACACCCATTTATCATAAGGGCCCTTGAAATTCTCAGGATACAAGGAACATACCTCAACATTATAAAGGCCATATATGACAAGCCAACAGCAAGTATCATTCTCAATGGTGAAAAGCTGAAAGCATTTCCATTAAGGTCTGGAACAAGACAAGGATGTCCACTCGCACCACTGCTTTTCAATATAGTACTGGAAATCCTAGCCAGAGCAATAAGACAACAGAAAGACATACAAGGAATCCAGATAGGGAAGGAAAAAGTCAAACTATCACTATTCACAGATGATATGAAAATATACATAGAGAACCCAAAAAACTCCACAGAAAAACTAATTCAACTCATCAATCAGTTCAGTAAAGTGTCAGGATACAAAATCAACACAGAAAAATCAGTGGCCTTCCTACACACAAACAATAAATCTGAAGAAGAAGAAATCAAGAAAACCATCCCTTTTATTATTGAAACAAAAGAAATCAAATACTTGGGAATAAACCTAACAAAAGCGGTAAAGGACCTATAGAAAAAAAATTATAAAACACTGTTAAAAGAAATAGAAGAAGACACAAAGAAATGGAAAGATATCCTCTGCTCATGGATTAGAAGAATTAACATTATCAAAATGGCCATCCTACCAAAAGCAATCTACAGATTCAATGCTATTCCAATCAAAATTTCAATGTCATTCTTCAAAGAAATAGAACAATTATTGATGAAATTCATATGGAATCACAAAAAACCCCGAATAGCCAAAGCTCTCCTGAAAAAAAGAGAAGGGAATGGAGGCATCACACTCCCAGACTTCAAACTCTACTACAAAGCCATAATCATCAAAACTGCATGGTATTGGAACAAGAACAGACATAGAGACCAATAGAATTGAATAGAAAATCCAGAAATAAACCCACAGATTTATGATCAACTAATCTTTGACAAAGGAGCAAAGACTATGCATTGGAGCAAAGAAAGTTTGTTCAATAAATGGTGCTGGGAAAACTGGGTTGCTACATGCAAAAGAATGAAGCTTGACCACTACCTCACACCATACACAAAAATCAACTCAAAATGGATTAAAGAACTAGACATAAGACCTGAAACCATAAAATACATAGAAGGAAATATAGGCAAAACGCTACGTGATTTGCACATCAAAGACATCTTTACAGACACATCACCCAAAGCAGTGATAGTGAAGGCAAAGATAAACAGCTGGGACTACATCAAATTAAAGAGCTTATGCACAGCAAAAGAGACAATAACAAAAACAAAGAGAAACCCCACCAACTGGGAGAACATTTTTGCACCCAACACTAATGATAAAGGACTGATCACAAAAATCTGCAAAGAGCTGATGAGACTCAGCAACAACAAAGAAAATAATCCAGTCAAAAAATGGGCAGAAGAGCTAAAAAGAAACTTCTCTGAAGAGGAAATGCAAATGGCCAACAGGCATATGAAAAAATGTTCAACATCACTTGCCATCAGGGAAATGCAAATCAAAACTACCATGAGATACCATCTTACACCAGTGAGAATGGCACATATTAAAAAAAACTAGCAACAACAAATGTTGGCGAGGGTGTGGAGAAAAAGGAACTCTTCTGCACTGTAGGTGGGAGTGCAAACTGGTCCAACCACTATGGAGAGCTGTGTGGAGATTTCTGGACCTACTAAACATAGAGCTTCCATATGATCCAGCAATTCCACTCCTAGGTATTTACCCAAAGGACACAGAAACACCAATTCCAAAGAGCACCTGCACCCCTATGTTTATAGCAGCACTATTTACAATAGCTAAGCTTTGGAAACAGCCCAGATGCCCAAAAATAGATGACTGGATCAAGAAGATGTGGTACATATATACCATGGAATATTACACAGCATTTAAAAAAGATAAACACATGCAATTTGCAGCAACATGGATGGCACTGGAAGGGATCATGCTCAGCGAAATAAGCCAGAAAGAAAAAGAAAAATACCAGATGGTCTCACTCATACCAGGAATCTAGAAAACTTAAATAAGGGACCAGGAAATTGAATAACTATAAGAAAGTGAAAATCAACAAAAATTATGAACCAGAGACACTTTTTGTGGGGTAGGGGGAGGGAGGGGAGGGATTGGGGTCAGAATGGAGGGGTTGAAATTGTATGGGGAATATAAAAATAAAATTTAAAAAAATTTCAATGACGTTCTTCAAAGAAATGGAACAATTATTGATGAAATTCATATGGAATCACCAAAAACCCTGAATAGCCTAAGCTGTCCTGAAAAAAAAAAGGAAGGGAATGGAGGCATCACTCTCCCAGACTTCAAACTATACTACAAAGCCATAATAATCAAAATTGCATGATATTGGAACAAGAACAGACACACAGACCAATGGAACTGAATAGAAAATCCAGAAATAAACCCACAGATTTATGGTCAACTAATCTTTGACAAAGGAGCAAAGAATATGCAATGGAGCAAAGAAAGTTTGTTTTATAAATGGTGCTGGGAATACTGGGCTGCTACATACGAAAGAATGAAGCTTGACTACTACCTCACACCATGAGCAAAAACCAACTCAAAATGGATTAAAGAACTAGACATAAGACCTGAAACCATAAAATATATAGAAGGAAATGTAGACGAAACACTACATGACATACACCTCAAAACATATTTAAAGACTCATCACCCAAAGCAGTGATAGTGAAGGGAAAGATAAATAGCTAGGACTACATCAAATTAAAGAGCTTCTTTTGTTAGCAAAAGAGACAGTAACCAAAATAGACACCCCACCAAGTGGGAGAAAATTTTTGCACACAACACTAATGATAATGGACTGATCACAAAAATCTACAAAGAGCTGAAGAGTCTCAACAAAAACAAAGTAAATAATCCAGTCCAAAAATGGGCAGAAGGGCTAAAAAGGAACTTCTCCAAAGAGGAAATGTGAATGGCCAACAGGCATATGAATAAATGTTCAGCATCATTCATAATCACGGAAATGCAAATCAAAACTACAATAACATACCATCTTACACCAATGAGAATGGCACATATTAAAAAAAACTAGCAACAACAAATGTTGGTGAGGATGTGGAGAAAAGGAACTCTCCTGCCCGGCTGGTGGGAGTGAAAACTGGTCCAATCACTATGGAAAGCTGTGTGGAGATTCCTCAACCTGCTAAAGATGGAGTGTCCATATGATCCAGAAATTCCACTCCTAGGTATTTATCCAAAGGACACAGAATCATTAATTAAAAAGGGCACCTGCACCCCTATGTTTATAGCAGGTGTATTTGCAATAGCTAAGCTATGGAAACAACCCAAATGCCCAAAAATAAATGACTGGATCAAGAAGATGTGGTACAGATACACAATGGAATATTACTCAGCAATCAAAAAAGATAAACTCATGCAATTTGCAGCAACATGGATGGAGCTAGAAGGAATCATGCTCAGCGAAATAAGCCAGAAAGAAAAAGAAACATACTACATGGTCTCACTCATAGCAGGAATTTAGAAAACCTAACTAGGGGACCAGGAAAAAGACTTATTATAATAAAGTAAAAATCAAAATCAACAAGCAACTATAAACCAGAGACACACTATAGGGTTGGGGGGTGTAGGAGGGATTATGGTCAAAATAAGGGGGGTCGGAATTAAATTGGGACTATAACCAAGATGAAAATGCATACATTGTGCTATCCCATACCATGAAGAAAGTCAAAAAATTAATGGGTGTCCCAGAAAAGGATGACAGACAAAAAGGAACAGAAAATATATTTAAAGAAATAATAGAAGACTTTCCAAACCTGGAAAAGGAAATTAATATACAAATCCAGGAAGTTAAAAGAACATGGGGGTACATAAACAAAGTGAGAGTAACACCAAGGCATATAGTGGCAAAACTTGCAAGAGTTCAAGACAAAGAAAGAATATTGAGATTGGCAAGGGGAAAGAAGCAGATACCATACAATGGAACCCAGATCAGGCTTATATTAGAAACACTGTGGGCAAGGGAGACAGGTAAGGCATGTTTGAAAAATTAAAAAATAAAATCTTCCAACAAAGAATACTATATTCTTATATTCTGCAATGCTCTCCTTTAGATATGAGGGAGAAATAAATCCCTTCTCAGACAAGAAAAACTGAAGGAGTTTGCAAAAGCTAGCCACCCCCCTGAAGAAATATTGAAAAGGATTCTAGTATCTAAACCATTGAAGGAACTCTAGTACCTAAGCCAAATAGAGAATCACACAGAAATAATGGAAAAAAAAAGATATAACCACAAAAGTAAAGAAAAAATGACATCAGTAGGCTTTATATGTCATAATCATTCTAAATGTTAACACATTACACTCATCAATAAAAAGACACAGTATCTTGTTGGATGAGGAAATCAAATCCAACTTTTTGCTGTCTCCATGAGACACACCTGAGTTCCAAAGATGAGCATAGCCTCAAGATACAGGGTTGGAAAACAATTCTATAAGCAAATGGCACCCAAAGGAAGTCAGAACATAACACTCATCAACATATACTCACCAAATGAAGCAGCACCAAATACATCAGGCAACTACTATCCACTCATAAAACAAACATTGGAAAAAGCACAACTCCCCACTCTCACCAACTCACAAATCAAGGAGACAAAAAATGAATGGGAACATAACAGCTTTAAACAAAGAATTAGACCAAATGGGTCTAATAGACATCTATAAAACACTGCACACCAAAAACCAAACAAAAAATGAGTATACTTTTTTTTTTCAAGTGCACATGGGACATTCTCTGGGATTGACTATATATTGGGCTACAATACAAGTATCAGTAAATTCATGAAGATTGAAATCATGCCAATTATTTTCACAGACCATAAAGTTATCAAAATAGAAATCATCTACAGACATGGAGACTGAACAACACACTACTGAAAGACTACTGGATCAATGAGAAAATCAAAAAAGAAATCAGTTATCTCAAAACAAATGACAATGAGGACACAGCCTTCCAGAATATATGGAGCACAACAAAAGCACTACCAAGAAGGACATATATTGCAATACAGGTGCACATGAAGAAACCACAAAGAACCCAAATAAAAATCTTTGTCTCTCCTCTCAAGGAACTAGAAAAATAAGAACAAAAAAATCTGAAAGTCAGTGGGAGGAAGAAAATATTAAAAATCATAGCAGAAAAATTAAATAGAAATTACAGACAGACCAAAAAAGATCAATGAAATTAAAAGCTGGTTCTTTGAAAAAATAAACAAATACACAAACCTTTAGTTATGCTCTCTAAGAAAAAAAAGGGAGAAAAATCAGTTAAATAGAATAAAAAAATGACAGAGAAGAGGTTACAACAGAACTGCAGGATTTCACATGTTAATATGAGATTACTATGAACATTTACATCAAAACAAATTTAACAACTTAGATCAGATGGACAAATTCTTAGAATTATACAATCATCCAAGACTCAATAGGGAAGAAATAGAAAACTTGAACAAACCAATCACAAACAAGGAAATTGAAATTGTAATCAAAACTCTCCCAAAAAACAGAACCCCAGGACCAGACAGCTTCACAGGAGAGTCCTACCAATCTTTCAAAGCTGAATACCTATCTTGCTCAAACTCTTTAAAAACTGAGAAAGAAGGAATACTCCCAAACACAAGTTATGAGGTCAACATAACTTTAGTATCAAAACCAAAGACAGTGCAAAGAGAGAAAACTATAGCCCAATCTCCCAATCTGAACATAAATGCAAAAATCCACAATAAAATCTTAGTAAACCAAATCCAACAATACATTGCTCATTATATATCAACAAGCAATTGCTCATTATATATCATGAGCAACTGAGATTTATGCAAGGAACACAGAATGGTTCAACATCTGAAAATCAATGTTTTTCACAACATCAACAAAAAAGAAAATAAAAACCATTGATCATATCAATAGATGCTGAGAAAGCATTTGATAAGTCACTATAATTTATGATGAAAATCCTTGAAAACTGGAGATACGTGGAGTATATATTATCATAACAAAGGCCATTATAACAAACTGACAGCTAACATCATTCTCAGTGGTGAAAAACTGAAAGCCTTCCCACTAACATCCTGTATAAGACAGGGACTCTCACCACTACTACTCAACATAGTGTTGGAGTCATAGCTAGAGCAATTAGGAAAGAGAAAGATATATAAGGAGTCCAAATTGGAAAAGATACGAAGGTATCATTATTTGCAGACAACGTGGTAATATACATAGAGAGCCCTAAAAACTCCATGGAAAAACTAATTAAACACTAAACCAGTTCAGCAAAGTGGCAGGACACAAAATCAACATACAAAAATTAGTTGCCTTTGTATAAGCAAAAAATTGAGCTAGAAGAAGAAATTAAGAAATCCATCCCATTTACATTCTCACCTCAAATAATTAAATACATGGAAATAAACCTAACAAAGGAGGTGAAGGACCTATACCAAGTCAACTATAACACATTATTAAAAGGAATAGAAGAAGACACAATGAAATGGAAAGATATTCCCTGCTCATGGATTGGAAGAATCAACATTTTCAGAATGGCCATCCTACCCAAAGCAATTTAAATATTCAATACAAATACCAATAAAAATCTCAATGGCATTCTTCAAAGAAATGGAACAAAGCTTTTGTGCAGCAAAAGAGACAGTAACCAAAATGAAGAGATACCTCACTAAATGGGAGAAAATATTTGCACACCATGCATCTGATAAGGAACTGATATTAAAGATCTACAAATAGTTCACACGACAACAAATGAAACAACCCAATAAAAAAAATGGAAGAGCTAAATAGGCACTTCTCCAAGAAGACATACAAATGGCCAACAAGAACATGAAAAAATGCTCATCATCACTCATTATCAGGGAAATGGAAATCAAAACCACAATGAGATACCGCCTCATACCAGTGAGAATGTTAAAAACAAAAATGGAAACAAATACTGGAGAAGATGTGGTGATAAAGGAACCCTCCTACACTGCTGGTGGGAATGCAAACTGGTCCAACCACTATGGAAAGCTGTGCGAAGTTTCCTCAAAGCACTAAAAATGGATTTGCCATATGACCCAGCTATTCCACTCCTAGGAATCTACCCAAAGGAAACAAAAACACTAATTCAAAAGGAAGCCTGTCACCACCCCCACACACACACCTCTGGCCTGTACCCCAGTTCTTGTATGCATAAATAAATCTTAAAAAAAAAGAAAAGAAAAGGAAGCCTGCATGCTTATGTTTATTGCAGCGCTATTTACAATAGCCAAGAAATGGAAACAACGTATATGTTCCAAAACATATTGGAAAAAAAGTGAAAATGTGTGACATTTTGTGGAGGACCTAGACACTGTTCTAAAATATTAAAAATTATATCACTCAAACATTTATACTTTTAGTAGCTAATTAATTTTAGTACACTTCCCAAGTGATTTTAACAGCCCATACATTCTGGCAGAATAATACTTATTGAAGGTCACCTAAAATGATAATGTCTGAGCTGGGAAGGGAACTAATTCTTCTAACATCTGGGGCAGTATATTTCCTTTGGAATGGAATGAAACAGTCTGACAAAATACAGAGCATAAAAGGCATGTATTTGAGGTATAACAGGCCGGAGACTAGGACAAGACTACTGAAATGGGAATTCCAGGATAAAACTTTTGAATTTTCTCCTGTAGGTAGGTAAGGGGATACTCTTGATGGTTCTGGTGCTGTGGTGTGGCACCACCTGCAGTTCAGGCAGGTTACTCCAATGGTATCGTGCAGCAGTGTCTGTTGGATTGGAGCAGGAGAGTACTTGGAACAAAACAACTAAAAATAGCTCCAAATGTAGGCAAAAAGTGCCACAGACCTGTCCCCTTTTCCATGCTCTGAGTCCATTTGTATTTTTAACAGAAGAAATGATTTAGCTTTAAAAACATGGTTTTTCTTCTGGGATTTCAGCCATTAATGATAAGGATATTTGGGATCAGAATCTTCTTGACCCTGGAAAAAAATGCTATGGAGATCTCCTTGGTTTACACTCAAACCAGAAGTTTAGTGCTTCTCTCTGTCTCTCTGTTCTCTGATTTATATTGTATTTTTTTTAAGATTTATTTATTTTACACAAGAACCTGGGTACAGGCCAGATTCGCGGAAGGGTGAAAAGATTCACCAGAGACAGAGCGGGGAACAGAACAGGCAGACTGACGAAATACACTGCTGAGGGGAGCAGCGGGCACGACAGGAGAGGTCTGCTGCATCATGTGGGACCCTCGCCGGCCAGCCGGGATCGAACCGGCGCTGCAGAGGCTGCGGACAGCTTCACAGCGCGTGCTCAACCGCCTGCGCCACCAGGGGAGGCCCCTCTGATTTATATTGTACTCAGATTTCTGTGTGTTATGAGCTAGGGGCCTGAGTTAGGGGATACTTTCTCTTCCTTTCATTCTTCTCACAAAGCTCCGGTCCCAGGGCGGCTACTTGTACGTTTTACTGTGCTAGCGGTATTACCCAGACAATTTCAGAGACCCTGGCTTTAAGCTTCGAAGTTTGCGGTTTATAAAGCTCACTCATACCCATTATCTCATTTGGTTCTCATAAGAGACTTGTAAGGTGGGCAGGGCTTATTATTGTTATAATTTATATGGGCTACAGCTGAACACCTGAGTGGGCAGTAACTTGGCGTGCAGCCAGGGAGCCTCACCGCTGATTAATTCTGCCTTTAGGCAGTATCCCATGCTTTCTCTTGTGTGGCGGGATTGTGGTCATAAACGTATAAGCACACTCAAATGCTCTTAGAGCTCAGGCAGGGCTGAGCCTAGGTTATAGAAGGAGCAGAAGATCAGGAAATCAAGTTTTGCTTCATTTCCAGCCCAGGCCCCTTTCTTCAATATCCCACATTGCTTTCCTTGGGCGAACTGAAAGTCTTTGGCTCTTCACACCCTTAGACCTGTACTCTCCCCTTGTTGGATGCCAGTGATAATATGGGTGAGAATGTGTGACTGCAGTCTGCCGTGTTTCCTTTTGCCATCTTCTTTTCTCTGAGTCACTGAAACAAAGCTCTAGTCAAGAAACTTCCTTTTCCTGGGCTACCCACAACCCCACATCTTCCTGGGACAGTACAAAAAGCCAACTATTGACTGAGAGACAAGGTCACCACCACAGATAGACAACTTCTAAAATAGAGATGGCACGGGGTCTGTGACTGAAGCTGCCTTTGCCAAACCTTTCCAGAGTTCTGGGTCCTCGGTGTGAGCCAAAAGCAACACTAACCAGAGTAGCATCAGCTTGACTTTCAGAGTTCACACAATGTCATGCTGTCTAGATTTTCATCATGAATGTTCCCAAGACTCAAATGCAAAAGGAATTGGGTTGATTTCAACTGGAAAATATCCTTACTATCTCAACATCCTCTGGAATAACCTGCTTGCAGCTGTCACAGGGCGGTCCCCTCCCTGTAGTGTGTGGCTTTTCCAAGGCTCAAACTCCAGGGATCTAGAAGGGAAAAGGAGGAGGAGGAGACAGATTCTGTACAACCTCCCTCCACCCCCCCACCACACATACAAACTTGGCTAATGCTTACATTTTTCAGGACTGAAATTGGGTCTCTCGGGTTGAAGGTGGGGGTAGGGTAGTGGTATTCATGGAACAGGCCCCCAATGGGTGTATCTGTGCTTGCAGCTGCTTGCATTTCTTTAACTGACCAGCTTCCAACAGGAAGAAGTCATCTTCTGATGTAGAAGCATATTCCCCTGGATAGAGACACTAACTGGCGGGGGGACAGGAGACCTGTGTTTAGGTTCTGGCTTTGCCATCAACTTCCATTGTGACTTTAGGCAAGGCCAGCCATCACCTCTCTGTGTTTCAGCTTCTTCCCTTTAAAGTGGTGCTATTAATACATGCTGCTCCCATACATGGAATAAGAATAAGGTTGGGGAACGTTGATGAATATGCTAAAGGAAATGAAAGGAATATTAGGAATTTATCCTTGCCTCTCCTAGACCCAGGGAACTAAACTAGTTGTTCTTTCTCCCTCCCCCATTCCCTGGTGTTGGTACAATGGCAGGATATTGGAAAGTCTCCAGGGATTTAGACAGTCATAAGGCAATGGGAAGAATAGTGGTGTAAGCAGTAGCATAATTCAATATGAAAGTGGGGGATACCCAAAAATAATATTAAGGTACTATTAACAGCCAGTTGGAAAAAAAGTCCTGTGATAATCAAAAACAGTATATTGGGATCAAGGGTAATGCATGAGTTGTCAGAAAGTTGGAGAGTGCCAAGGACAAATTCTTTTTCCTCTTACTGTTATGCCATGGACTGGTAATAATCCTACTCAAGGTATTACCCTCATTGGCTACCTGGACTGTCAAACCCTTGGCTTAGCTTTGATATCTCTAAACCTCTTATTTCCTTTGGATCAGGGTTTCACTTGGTGTGCTGAAACCAGGGATGGAGTGTCAGGGAGTACAGAGGACAAACAGCTTCTACTCTGGCATCAGGGTTCTTTTGGTTATACCTGTTCCTTGATGTTCTTCTCTCTGACTTATTTACTGGCCTTCTGAGATCTAGACATGTGCTGTCTAGTATGGTGTCTGTAAGCCAGCTGAACTCTGCATTACTCATGAGAAGACCTGGATAGCAGGATGAATAGCTTAGGTTCAAATCCCAGCTTTGCCATGAAATAACTGTATGATCCCAGGAAGTGGTCTCATTTCTGTAATATTTAGTTTCCTATCAGTAAATGAGGATAATAATAATTTCCACTATCATCTGATAGGCCCAGACTAGAAATCCTAGGTAGACTCAGGTTGCCAAACTAAAGACTATACTTCCTAGCCTCCCTTGAGTTAGGAGTGACCATTTGACTAAGTTCTACCCAGTGGAAGTGATATTTACAACTTCTGTGTTTTACTTCCCCCTTTCTTTGTCCTGACTAGCACCTGGATGTGATGAAAGGATATAGAGCAGTTTTTTTTTTAAAGATTTATTCATTTATGCATACAAGAGCTGGGGTACAGGCCAGAGGTGTGGGGAGGTGCTCAAAGGATTCACCATAGACAGAGTGGGGAGCAGAACAGGTGGATTGACTGAAATAAACTGCTGAGGGGAGCAGCAGGCGAGTCAAGAGGGGTGTACTGCTCCATGTGGGTAGCTCCCTGGCTGGGGATCGAACTCCAGTTGCAGTGGCTGCAGACAGCTTCGTAGTGCTGCATCTTAACTCTTTGTACTGCCAGGGAGGCCCCTAGAGCAGTTGTTTCAACTGGAAAGGATGAATAAACAAGAGAATAAAAGTCTAAGGGTAGATACTTTTGTTTTGTTTTGTTTATTTTTTTACATCATTGTTCATTTTTAAACAATGTTTTCTTTCCCCATCCTAACATTCATATTACTCATGCTAAATACATACATCTTGATAGCACAATGGCAATTATAATAGGAAGGCCCTTTAGATACCTGCTTGTCTTTCTCCCTCACTGAATAGGGTAAGGTATTTAATAGATAAGACAGAGGAGGAGGGTCTTGCCTAGGCTATATGGCAAGTTGTTGGCAGAGTCAGAATTCATCTCATCTAAGCCCACACCTACAACTTTTCCCACTTTACCAGCTAGGTATGTAGATGTTTCATTTTCCAACTATAGGGCAAAGGCATTGTAATTTTGGAAAAGTATGTTCTGAGTAGATTAATGTGGAAGCGAAAGATTTGTTTTTTCCACAAACAGGAGTTTCTCTGAATATTTTCCTCTGGTTTGAAAGCCAAAACAGCTGGACCGACATATTACTAAATACATGACCTATTAACAAATAGTTCTGCAACCTACAAATAACAGTGTATAACAAATCAATTAGCAAGTCTTTTTTAAGTGCCTAACATACGCCTTGTACCATGCTAGATGCTGAGGGAGACATTCAGCCCCAATTCCTGCTTTTTTAGGAGCAGAGTAGCAGTGGAAGCAAGACTCACCTGCCCATGACAAAGAGATACCAAATTGTAAGCGACAAACAGTGGGCACTGTTGAGAACAGCAGATGACCACTGGGGGGCTGAAGTAGTCCAAGAGGCCATTATGGAGGAAAGGGGACAAGTTTGCACTTATTTCAGGCTGCATTCCTGTCAGTGCTTTGTCTTCGTTCAGAAATGATCCCATGCACCCATGGAACTGATCCTGTCTCCAAGGTTCTCAAAGTGTTAGGGGGAAAAGGATGTCCTAAAGCTAATTCCATACAGGCTTTGTGGACTCCACCCCCACCCCAGGCCAAAGCCAAAGACACTGGGAACTCCAAATCCCATCCCCACCAAAGGGAAGGTGGCTGGGACCTGAGGGTGGGGTTAAGCAGCCAGGTTGGTATAAAGCCAGACACGTCGGCTTTGGAGGGGTCCCCCATTTTGACTCTCCGCCAGCTCGCAGCGTCCGAACAGCTCGGAGAGTGCTTTTTGGGTTTCCAGGTCGGCGGATCAGGTAGGACGCATTAAAGACTTTATTTCCCTATTTTCTCCCTGAGTTGTGCATTTTCCTTATTTCCTTTTCCCTTGTAAATAAAACTTTTATTAACCTTTTGTGTGTGCCTGTAGTGGAGTATTAATAAGTCCCTTGTAAGCACGTGGGTGAGGACCCACAGCCAGGAACCCGTTCAATATCGGGGCTGCCCTATAACAAAAGGATGTAGCTGTGAGTACATATAAGACCTGTTGGTGCAAATGATCAAATGAGAAAAGTGGTTGTGCAACCCTAGATTAAACAAGGCAGCTTGATGATAGCAGAAAGGGTGTGGGGCAGAGATGTAGGGCACCTGAGTTTAGACTACCTCTGCTGTGAACTTAGTTCACTAGTGGAAAATATTGTGTTTGATGCAATTGTGTCTGATGTCATTATAAGCTCCCCCCTGCCCTCCTCCCCAACAGAATCTGCTCTTTGTTCAGTACATGTTTACTAAGCACCTTGTGGGTACCAGACACTGTGCTGGGGCTTGGAATAAAAAGATGAATATTCTAAGGTAGGTAAGAAGGTAGGTATGGTAAATGCCTGGCTTAATCACAACTATCAGCTCCCCCCATGCCCATGGCAGAAACTGTTTATCAGACATAAGTGTCCTTTCCCATGAGCCTGGATATGACTTTAGAGTCCTACTAAATACAATATTCCAAATAGTTAATTGCAGTCCATTTGAATTGATTCAAGAGATGAAACACACTTGCCATCTTTGGTTGACCTGCAATGCTTTTAAAGTTACAGATTTTTAGGACAGACATCACTGGGAATCTAAATTTTTAACAAGCAGCCCCACCATGATTCTTGTGTAGTGAGTTCATGGATCTGTATTTGGTAGCTACTGTGCTATATGATGTTATTGAATTTATATTTTCCTCATGCCATCTGAAGTTGTAAATCAGGAGTGATCTGTATTTCTGAAATCTGCCTTTGTCAATGCCATGGAACATGGACTGAAGGAAGGAAAAACTGGTAGCAGAAAGACTGATTAGTATGTAATTATAATATTCCAGACAAGAAATGCTGAGTATCTCATAGGAGAGAATGAATTAGAGAGACTCAGACAGATAATACAAACTAAATTCCAGAAGCTTGGTACTTTGAGGAAATATCAAAGAGGAAGAAGTAAGTTATAGATGAAGAGGGAGTGGCTGGGGTATGGGTAAATATTCGTAAGGATAGACTTTGATCCAGACTTTGAAGGATAGTTAACACTTGACATTGCAATAGGGCTGAAAGGTCATTTCAGAATTCTTGGAGCAGAAGAACACAGATCCAGAAGTATCAATACAAAAATTATGGGACACACATGAGGGTCAGTGAGTAGTTCTATTTGGCAAGGTTTAGTTTGGCATTCAGAAGTAAATTTTTCTCTCTTCATCATTCCTGTTACTTTTCTCACCACACAGCCTATAGGTGCTCAAGAAACATAAATAGATGTTAATTAACTGAAGTGTGTTTGAGTGCAGAAAACCTCTCATCTGCAAAAATATCATTCTAGTGCTGATTCTAAAAGTCCTGTAGTTTCTGTACAGCTCTGGGCTGTTTCCACTACCATTTGTCAGCCTTAAACACTGCTGAGGGAAGATTGCTAAGAAAGGATGAAAGCTATTTATTATCTAATTGTCAGGTGAGGGGAAGATAGGCCTATAGACTATTCATCACATTTAGAGCAATTCCACACTTATAACGGAAATGTCTGCAACTCTCTGAAGTACCCCATCTATCCCTGGGCAAAAATACTCCTCTTTTAATTTTTTGATAAAAGAAAAAGCCATATAGAAGTTTAATAATAACATGTATACTCTATCAACCTGGGAGAGATCTAGCATGACTAACTCCTCCTTTCTCAAATTAAATTACATTAGATATTAATTTGACTTTTCTACAGGATATTGCATTTACAAAGTGCTGCTTCAGACAGTTCATTTTCCTCTTTCAATAACCTTCTGAAATATGTCTATAGTTAACTTCATTATCAGAGTGGAGAAATTGAAGTTCTGCGAGGTTAAATACTTGAGCAAGGATATAGGGATATAGGATGTAAGGCTGATAATTGACTAAGCAAAGCCAGGCTCAAATCTATGCCTTCTGCCATCTTTAAACCCTACACTTTCCCACTGCACAAGGAGGTATCAAGGATTGAAAATGGCATCACTGGAGCTAGAAGGAATTATGCTCAGTGAAATAAGCCAGAAGGGAAAAGAAAAATATTGGATAGTTTCACTTATAGCAGGAATATAGGGGAACCAAATAAGACATCAGTGTGAAAACATAATAACAGTACAAAACACAACAAAGCAAAAACAGACAATTATAAATCAGAGACATACAGTGTGGGGGGGAGGAGGGAGAGGGATCAGAGGGAGGGAGGAGCACAGGGGACTGTGGTGATGGTGCATGGGTACATTGGTAAAGGAAATTCTATGGGGATTAACCTGAGGGGGTGGGGGGAAGCAAATATTGTTTAAAAATAAACAATGATGAGCAGGAATTTAGAAAGCCTAAATAAGGGACCAGGAAAAAGACAAATTAATACAAAGTAAAAATCAAAATCAGCAAGCAACTATAAACCAGAGACACAGTACGGGGGGAGGAGGTGGGGAGAGGAAGGATTGGGGTCAAAATAAGGGGGGGTGCAATTGTATGGGGAATAAACCAAAATGAAAATGTATACATTGTGTAAAAATGAAAAGTGATGTAAGAATTATATAAAATAAAATATTAAAAAAATGGACAATGATTGATGTAAAAAATAAAAAAAATAAGGAAAAAAAAGGAAAAAAAAAGAGAAAATGGCATCAAATCTAACCCAATTTTTGTGAGGGGGAGTCAATAATAATTCCTTTCAAAAACACTTTTTGAGCACATATCCTTTTTTTTTCTCTATTTTGTTTTTTTTAATAATAAATTTTATTTTTATATTCCCCATACAATTGCAACCCCCTTATTTTGACCCCAATCCCTTCCCTCCCGCCCCCTACCCCCCATAGAGTGTCTCTGGTTCATAGTTTTTTGTTGATTTTGATTTTCACTTTCTTATAGTTATTCATTTTCCTGGTCCCTTATTTAAGTTTTCTAGATTCCTGCTATGAGTGAGACCATCCGGTATTTTTCTTTTTCTTTCTGGCTTATTTCGCTGAGCATGATCCCTTCCAGCGCCATCCATGTTGCTGCAAATTGCATGTGTTTATCTTTTTTTAATGTTGAGTAATATTCCATGGTGTATATGGACCACATCTTCTTGATCCAGTCATCTATTTTTTGGCATTTGGGTTGTTTCCAAAGCTTAGCTATTGTAAACAGTGCTGCTATAAACATAGGGGTGCAGGTGCTCTTTGGAATTGATGTTTCTGTGTCCTTTGGGTAAATACCTAGGAGTGGAATTGCTGGATCATATGGAAGCTCTATGTTCAGTAGGTCCAGAAATCTCCACACAGCTCTCCATAGTGGTTGGACCAGTTTGCACTCCCACCAACAGTGCAGAAGAGTTCCTTTTTCTCCACACCCTCGCCAACATTTGTTGTTGCTAGTTTTTTTAATATGTGCCATTCTCACTGGTGTAAGATGGTATCTCATGGTAGTTTTGATTTGCATTTCCCTGATTACAAGTGATGTTGAACATTTTTTCATATGCCTGTTGGCCATTTGCATTTCCTCTTCAGAGAAGTTTCTTTTTAGCTCTTCTGCCCATTTGTTAACTGGATTATTTTCTTTGCTGTTGAGTCTCATCAGCTCTTTACAGATTTTTGTGATCAGTCCTTTATCATTAGTGTTGTGGAGCACATATCCTTTTTAGGCACTATACTAGACCTACCGGATGCAGAGACTAAGAGGATGCAATTCTTATCCTCAAGGAGCTCATAGTCTAGTAGGGAACACACATACAATACAGATAATCACAAAACAATAAGAAAAGCAAATATAGAAGAATATGCAAAGCATTGCGGACATTTAGAAGAAGGGTAGAACTACTGAAGAGAGAAGACTTGACAGTTGGAAAAGGTCAAAGTCCTCAGTAAACATAATTAAATTCCTGTAATAGAATTGCAGACTTGGAGAGAGAAGTGAATGGGTATATCATGGAGGCCTTCCAGAAAATACCTTTGTATTCCTCTGAATGGAGAGTTGGCTACATTTGTGGTGGTCATTATTGCGCTGCTACTGTTGGGGCTGGGTTCGGCGGAACCCACAGCTTGTTCCAGTAACCTCTATTTAATAGACTTCTGCCAGGTCTTGTGCAGGGTATTGGATGCTGGGACAATAGACTGAATATTGCCATTTTTAGTTGTTCTGCATATGTCTGGGTTTGAAGTAGGTTGGATCCCTGAGTCCTTAGAGTTTACAGTAAGAATAGAGTTTGTCACATAAGACCTGAAACTATAAAATACATAGAAGAAAATATAGGTGAAACACTACATGACATACACCTCAAAGACATCTTTACAGACACATTGCCCAAAGCAATGATAGTGAAGGCAAAGATAAACAGCTGGGTCTACATCAAAGATCTTCTGCACAGCAAAAGAGACAATAACCAAAACAAAGAGAAACCCCACCGACTGGGAGAAAATTGTTGCACACAACACTAATGATAAAGGACTGATCACAAAAATTTACAAAGAGCTGATGAGACTCAACAAAACAAAGAAAATAATCCAGTGCAAAAATGGGTAGAAGAGCTAAAAGGAAACTTCTCCGAAGAGGAAATGCAAATGGCCAACAGGCATATGAAAAAATGTTCAACATCACTTGTAATCAGGGAAATGCAAATCAAAACTACCATGAGATACCATCTTACACCAGTGAGAATGGCACATATTAAAAAAACTAGCAACAACAAATGTTGGCGAGGTTGTGGAGAAAAAGGAACTCTTCTGCACTGTTGGTGGGAGTGCAAACTGGTTCAACCACTATGGAGAGCTGTGTGGAGATTTCTGGACCTACTAAACATAGAGCTTCCATATGATCCAGCAATTGCACTCCTAGGTATTTACCCAAATGACACAGAAACAGTAATTCCAAAGGGCACCTGCATCCCTATGTTTATAGCAGCACTATTTACAATAGCTAAGCTATGGAAACAACCCAAATGCCCAAAAATAGATGACTGGATCAAGAAGATGTAGTACAGATACACAATGGAATATTACTCAGCAATCAAAAAAAGATAAACACATGCAGTTTGCAGCAACATGGATGGAGCTAGAAGGGATCATGCTCAACGAAATAAGTCAGAAAGAAAAAGAAAAATACCAGATGGTCTCACTCATAGCAGGAATTTAGAAAACCTAAATAAGGGACCAGGAAAAAGACTAATTAATACAAAGTAAAAATCAAAATCAACAAGCAGCTATAAACCAGAGACATACAGTGGGGGTGTGGGGGAGGAGGGAAGGGGAGAGGAAGGCCTACGGTCAAAATAAGGGGGGGGGTGCAATTTTATGGGGAATATAACCAAAATGAAAATGCATACATTGTGCAAAAATGAAAAATGATGTAAGAATTATATAAAATAAAATATTAATAAAAAAAAGATTATAGTCTGTCAGGAATCATTCTGCCACTGGAAGAAGAATTGAATTGAGACGTTGATTCAATGCTTAATATTTCATTAAGTTCAGACAAAACCACACTTACGGAGACTTTACTATGTGAGAAAGCATATTATAAGGTACTACAGATTTATTTTACTGGGGAGAGATTAAAGGTTAAAAACTTACTATAAAGGAATAATTTAAAAATTGCTAATCTTATTACCTCTCACCTTAATGTACTAGAAAAAGAACAAACAAAATAAAAATCAGTAGAAGGAAGGAAATAATAAAAATGAGAAGAGAATGAAATAGAAAAAAAAAAGACAGTCCAAAGGATAAATGAAATTGGTTCTTTCAAAAAATCAAGAAAATAGAAAAATCTTTAGCTAGACTCACTAAGAAAAAAACAGTAAAATCTAATAAATAGAATAATAAATGAAAGAGAAGGTACAGCAGACATTTCAGAAATATAGAGGATCATAACAAAGTACTATGAACATAGAAAGTACTATGAACATATGCCAGCAAATTCAATAATATAGATGAAATGGATAGCCACTTATAAATTTGTAGCCCTCCATGACAGAATCAGGAAGAAATAGAAAACCTGAACAGACCAACCACAAATGAGGAAATTGACACAGTAATTAAAAGTCTCTCTAAAAACAAAAGTATAGGACCAGCTGGGTTCACTACTGAGTTCTACCAAATTTTCTAAGATGCACTAACACCCATTCTTCTCAAACTCTTCAAAAAATTAAGAGGGGATACTTCCAAACACATTATAGGAGGCCAGCATCACTCTGATACCAAAACCTGACAAAGACATCACAAAAAGAAAATTACAGATCAATACCCTAATGAGCATAGATACCAAATCCTTAACAAAATCTTAGCAAACAGAATTCAATGACACATTAAAAGGATCATATATCATGACCAAGTGGGATTTATTCCAGGAACACAGGGATGGTTCAACATCTGAAAATCAATCAATGTAATTCACCACCACAACAAAAGGAAATATAAAAATCATTTGATTATATTAATAGATGCAGAGAAAGCATTAGATAAAATTCAACATCCATTTATGATTTAAAAAAACAGAGAATAGAAGAAGCACTCTTCAACATAATAAAGGCCATTTGTGACAAACCCACAGCCAACATCATATGCAATTGTGAAAGACTGAATGTTCTCCCACTAAGCTTGGAAACAAGATAAGGATGTCCACTTTCACTACTACTGTTCAACATAGAAATTGACGCAGTAATTAAGCATCTCTCTAAAAACAAAAGTATAGGACCAGCTGGGTTCACTACTGAGTTCTACCAAATTTTCTAAGATGCACTAATACCCATCCTTCTATGTTGAACAAATAGGGAAGAGAAAGATATAAAACGAATCCAGCCTGGGAAAGAAGAATCAAATATATCACTACTTGCAGGTGACATGATAATATACGTAGAAAGTCCTAAAAACCCCACTAAAAAGCTAAATAAAACAAATAAAGTAAAGTGGCAGGGTATAAAATCAATTTACAGAAATCAGTTGTATTTCTATATGTAAGCAACAAGCCAGAAGAGAAAGAAATCAAGAAAACAATACCATTCACAAATGCAACTAAATGAATTAAATACCAAGGAGTAAATAAAGGAGGTGAAGGACCTCTATAATGAAAACTATAAGACATTATTAAAAGAAATAGAAGAAAACACAAATGCCATCTTACCCAAAGGCAATCCCTATCAAAGCTCAAATGACATTCTTCAATGAAAAAGAAGAAACATCACTGAAATTCATATGGAACTACAAAAGATCCTGGAGAGCTAAATAATTCTAAACAAAAGAAGAGGGGTAGAGGTATCAATTCCCAGACTTTAAACTGAATTACAAGGCAACTGTAATCAAAAAGTATGGTATTGGGACAAAAACAGGCACACAGACCAATGGACTAGAATTGAGAGTCCAAAATATGCACATCTATGAATAGTACTCTAAGGAGAATTTCTTTTTTTTTTTTTTTAAGATTTTTATTTATTTTTATACTGGAACTGGGGTAAAGGCCACAGGTGTGGGGGATGAGAGGACTCACTCACCAGAGACAGAGTGCAGAGCAGAACAGGCAGACTGACTGAAACACACTGCTGAGGGGAGCAGTGGGTGAGACAGGAGAGTTCTGCTGTGCCATGTGGGAATCTCCCTGGCCAGCCAGGAATCAAACCCACACTGCAGAGGCTGCGGACAGCTTCACAGCCCTGCGCTCAACCTGCTGCGCCACCAGGGAGGCCCTCTAAGGAGAATTTCTTCAACAAATAGTATTGTAAAAGCTGGATAGACAAATGCAAAAGAACTAAACTCTTTCACCATCTCACACCTTACACCAAAATCAACTCAAAATAGATTAAAGACATGTATATAATATGCAAAACCATAAAATGCATTGATGAAAACAGGCAAAATACTCTATGACATTGTCTTCAGTAATGACTTTGGGGACTTTAATCGTAAAGAAAACAAAAGTAAATACAAATAAATGGTAATTTGTCAAACTAAAAAATGTCTGCACAGTGAAAGAAACTATCAGTAAAACAAAAAGACACCCAGTGAATGGGAGAAAATATTTGCACATCACATATTTGATAAAGGGCTGGTATCCAAGATCTACAAAGAACTCATACCACTCAACAAAACAAAAATAAACCAATAAAAAAATGGGTCAACGAGGTAAATTGACACTTCTTCAAAAAGACAGAGGTGGTCAATAGGCACATATAAAAAGGCTCATCAACACTTTTTTTCAGGGAAATGCAAATCAAAACCGCAGTGAGATACCATCTTACATCCGTGAGAATGGCTCATATGGAAAAAAAACAGAAACAAAACAGAGAGAACAAATGTTAGATAATATGTGGAGAAAGGGTACCCCTGTACATTGTTGGTGGGATTATAGACTGGTCCTAGAAAAACAATATGGAAGCTTCACAAAATATTACAAGTAGATCTGCCATATTATTCCACTCCTATGAATGTACCCAAGAAATGCAAAAACACTAATATGAAGGAGTATACACACTCCTGTGTTCATTGCTGCACTATTTACAATAACTAAGTTATGGAAAGAACGTAAGTGCCCAAGAACAGAAGTGGATTAGAAATATGCACATGTATATATATACACAATGCAATACTACTCACCTTTTAAAAAAAGATGAACTCTTGCTGTTTACAACAAGGATCAAACTGGAGGGGATAACCTTAGGTGAAATAAGTCAGAAGAAGAGAGGCAAATACCATATGATTTCACTTATATGATTAATATAGAGAAACTGCAGAAAGGGTCAAATAAAAACAAACAAGTAATAAGCCATAGCAAAATGACTTTGGAATCTAGACTACAAGAATGGGGGTTGGGGGGACACAGTGGTGATAGGGGCTTAATGGAGTATGGTAGTGGATTATGGTTGCCTTAGTAGTAAGTGTGGTGTGAGGACATGTATCTGAAGAGGCGTGAGCCTATGCTTCCGCATCATATATGAAATTTTAAACTAATTTTAGCTCAATAAATATAAATAAATAAATAAATAAATAGAAATTGCTAATCTTATCCCAACTTCTTTCTAAATTAAGTCTATCTGTACCCTACAAGCTTTGATTTTATTTTTTTTTTGGGGGGGGGTTCTCCTCGGTTCTTCCTTGGATTATGATTTATTTGTGGTTTAATTTGCAAATATTTTCATGTGTTATAATTATCTTCATGTTAATATTTTCCTGTTTGGAAAGTTACTTGACAGCTGATCTCCATTCTTTCCTCAAGAGTCAGAAACACCTGAAGTTGATGCTTACCAGAAATTTATAGGAGAAACTAGTTCCATAATAAGTGCTATGATTGGCTGAGCACCTGAAAAAAATTCCAATGTGATATGTTATGTATAATGAGCTATGGGTACACAAGGAATAGAGCAATAGATTCTGTTTGGGGGTTCAGAACAAGCTTCACCAGGAAACTGACATTGGGACTGCGTTCTGATAAATGAATATGCCAAGCCTTGTGGCTAGGAGCTTTTAGGAGAATATTACTGAGGATGATTTTGGCTGCAAGTTACAGAAAACCCAACTTAAACTGGCTGAAACAAATCAGGATGCTATAACATAAGTCTAGCGTTAGAACAGGTTTCAAGCTTGGTTCAGTCATGACTCTGCTCTTTTTCCCTGTGAGTCTCTTGACTCTCCTCCTCTGTAACTTGGCCTTGTCCACAGACCAGTTTTCCTCATGGTTAGAAGAAAACCAGTGGCAAACACAGCTGATGCTTCCTTTAGAGCCAGTGCGGTAGTGCGCATACCCTCACACAGCAGTGGGCTTTAGTGGCTTGGGATAAGTAAAATTTAGGGTTATATTATATTAAGGATGGATGGTCTCCCAAGAATTAGTTCAAGAGCAGTTGAACAGTTCAAACAGAGTTCAAATAGCTTGAAGGCAGCTACAATTTGTTTTATGTTTCATATTTTTTTAGCTCTTTCTTTTACATGACGTTCCTTTTCCTATTCCTCTAATGGTATGTGTGTTGATTTAGATACTAAATTCTGGACTTTTAAAATAGTAACACTATTCCCATGATGGAGAGGTCACTTGTCCTATCAAGATATTCTTCACAGACTGTATACACAAGGAGGATAATGGGAAAAGCTCATTATGGGAAGGCTGGTGTAAGCTGGTATCTCATTGTGGTTTTGATTTGCATTTCCCTGGTTATAAGTGATGTTGAACATTTCTTCATATACCTGTTGTGAAAGGTGTAAAGTACACAGTCTCTTAAGTCTGCCACATCTGGGTAATTACCCTGGCTTTGCTGTTACTTAGCTAGGTATCTTGGGCAAATTACTTAATCTTTTGGAACCTTAATTTTTTTTACTATAAAATGGAAACAACCTAAATAAATAATGGGAAATCTTTACATACAATGAAATGGGTTATAGTCATCTAAGAAATGAGTAAACTAAAAAACTGCCTGATAAGGAATGATTTTTAAAAAATTTTATATAGGGCCTCCCTGGTGGCGCAGCGGTTGAGCGCTGGGTTGCGAAGCTGCCCGCAGCCTCTGCAGCACTGGTTCGATCCCCAGCTGCTCCCCGGCCACTGGAGGAGAGTCCCACATGGCGCGCAGACCTCTCTTGCCGCCCGCTGCTCCCCTCAGCAGTGTACTTCGGTCCTTCTGCCTGTTCTGCTCCCCGCTATGGCTCTGGTGAATTCTCTCACCCTCCCGTGCTTCTGACTGTACCCAGTGCTTGTATAAATAAATAAATCTTTTTTTTAATTATATAATTTATTTATATATATTTTACATCATTGTTCATTTTTGTACAATGTTTGCTTTCTTTAATCAGATGTAGGCCCTATAGAATTCCCACCACCAATTCACCATAGTCCCTTGTGCTCTTCCCTCCCCTGTTTTGATCCTTCTTTCTCCACCTCCCCTGCAGAACATCTCCAATTTATAGTTACCTATTAATTTTTTTAATTGTTTTTTTCCCCTGATCCCTTAATCGGTTCCCCTATATTCCTCCTATAAGTGAAACCATCCAGTATTTTTCTTTTTCCTTCTGACTCATTTCACTGAGCATAATCCCTTCCAGCTCCAATCATGTTTCTGTGAATGGCTGAGTTTATCTTTTTTGATTGCAGAATAGTATTCTATTGTGTATATATACACCACATCTTTTTGATCCAGTCATGTATTTTTGGTCTTTTGGATTGTTTCCGTAGCTTACCTATTATAAATAGTGCTGCAATAAACATAGGCATGCAGGTTTTCTTTTGAATTAATGTTTTTGTGTCCTTAGGGTAGATTCCTAGGAGTGGAATTGCCAGGTCATATGGTAGCTCCATTTTTTGGTAGTTTGAGGAACCTCCACACAGTTTTCTATAGTGTTTGGACCAGTTTGCATTCCCACTAGCAGTGTAGGAGAGTTTCTTTTTCTTCACATCCTTGCCAACATTTGTTGTTAGTTTCTTTAAATATGTGCCATTCTCACTGGTGTAAGCTGGTATCTCATTGTGGTTTTGATTTGCATTTCCCTGATTATAAGTGATGTTAAACATTTCTTCATATACCTGTTGTCCATTTGCATTTCCTCTTTGGAGAAGTGTCTTTTTCGCTCTTCTGCCCATTTTTTGACTGGCTTATTTACTTAGTTTTTGTTGAGTCGTGTGAGTTCTTTGTAGATCTTTGTGATCAGTCCTTTGATAAGGAATGATTCTTTTTTTAAAGATTTATTTATTTATGCATACAAGAACTGGGGTGTAAGCCAGAGGTGCAGCGGGGGTGTGTGTGTGAGAGAGGATTCACCAGAGAAAGGGGGGAACAGAACAGGCAGATGCACTGAAATACACTGCTGAGGGGAGTAGAGGACAAGACAGGAGAGGTCTGCTGAGCCATGTGGGTTGCTCCCTGGGGATCGAACCCATGCTGTAGTGGCTGGCAGTAGCTTGATAGCACTTTCTTTAACCCCTGTGGCACCAGGGAGGCCTGATAAGGAATGATTCTTAGGAAGCATTTTACATGGAAAAAAAGAAAGATAAGGTTCCATATAAGGATAAAAAAGAATACATACAAGTATAGTCATAAAAGTGTAACCATAGCACATCCTCAGAAGATTCCATGAGAACTAGTAAAAATGGCTACTGCCATTGAGAAAGCTGAGTACTTGGGGGATATAGGTGGGATATTTTGAAATTTGAATCATATTTATGCATTTCTTATTCAGAAAATAGAATTTAGAATATACCATTAAAATGAAAATAATATTAACGCCTTCTTCATAGATTTGAAGATAATTTTAGATGATCCATGGAATATATATAGTAAAGGTTCCCGAAGTTTCTTGGTTCATTATGTCCTTAGGGTCTCAGTAGTTGTTTTCACAGTGCCCCTGTGCCAAAATAAATACGTAACATTTCTGCATTAAGCAATTAGGTGCAAGCACCCCGCCCCCAAAAAAATAGCAATAGTTTATGCCAAGTCTGACAGATATTGTTGTGTTTTCCTCAAAAGTTGAAAATATCTTGTAATACCCCAGTGAGTTGGCTATGGTACCCTTGGGGAACATTGGTACACAGTTTGGAAATAGAACATCGCCAGACACATAGTTGGTGCTAAGTACATGACATTTATCATTATTGTAAAATATATGGACAACCTGGGTATCAAAGAGGATGCTGATCTAGTAGTTTGAGACAGTTGTTGAATATCCCTGAAGAGGGATACCTTCTTTTTGGGGAGTAACCTCTTCTAGTCCCAGTATCTTCTAAGTCAACACCAACTCACCCGAGTCTAGAAGGGGAGATTTCTATGCACACAGATAAGAAATCTCATTCTCAAAGCAGTACCATTTCCTAGCTTTACTACTCCCAATATTTTCCCAATTCCCTACCCTCGCTCATCAGCCAAAAGTCACTCTCTCAAGAGATACTTCTATATGTTAGATCAAATATACTTTCTTCTGTCTCTGCCTGGCCTCCCCTACTTTCCTATTCATTACCCTTCCTCCTGTCCTCTCTCCATGTCCCTCTTGGCCAGTATCTGAAACCTGGCTTCTGCCCCCATAAGATGATGAAGGGAGGCTGGTTACTCAGGAAAAGTGATTTGCTGAGCTCAGTTTTGAGTTCTCAGCTTGGCCTGTGAACCAGTAAGAACAGTGGGTACTGATAACTTATTCTTGCATATCTCCTTCCTCTTCCCTAAGGGAGCAGAGGAAAAAAATTAAACAGAAAGACTCTAGAACATGGCCTGTGAGCTTAGGTACCCTTCAGAGGCTGACAGGAGTGGAGGTGGGGACTATGCTGAGTTTAACTCTTAGTAATTGAGGTCCATGGGGGATTTTAAACATTTTCCTCAGAGGCTAGTACTGAATTTCATTATATTTGGTTGTTTAGATTCATTGAAGGGAAATCTGATGTTCAAGAAATGACAAGGAATGAAAGAGCAGACGATCCATGCACTGTTGACTCTTGGCCTTCTTGGTGCTGGCCGGCAGAGTCTGGGAGCAGCTGGCTGGCTTTTCAGCTCCAGCCAGCAGCATTTGCTTTGGCCACTAGGGAAAAGAGCACTTTGTGGAAAGCCAGCCTTCCCAGCCAACGACCTATTTTTGTCCTGAATCTGTTGAGTCCAGCCTGAAGGCTGCATCCAGTATCAACAGAAGCCATGGAAAATGGGACTAGATGTCTGGCAGTCAGAACTGTGGGCTTTGTCTTCCTGACCAGGGCATGAAGCCCTGAACCCATGAAGACACGAATGATGAGGAAGGAGGGTCTTTGTGGCATCAGGGCCAGAAAGAGCTAGCTGCAATTTGAGTGGTCATTGCAGCTCAGGACAAGTAGGAATGCATCACGAGGTCTCACCCCTTTTCAAGCTATCTGTTCCAAGAAGATGGATATGTGACTACAGTTGACACAGCTGCCAAAGTGCTCGAGGTCCCTTAAGTGGGGCCCTCCTCATACTGAGGGGTCACTAGATCACTAGCTTTACTAACCGAACAGATACAATGGGGACATAGAGAAGTATCGGTTACAATCCCTTTCCTCTGGAATGTGAAGGTTCCAGGTGTTTCTGGGGAAAACAGATAATTTTCACAAAGAGATACTTTTAGTACTGGACAGGGTAGAATAAGGATCATGTGAGTGGTACAAAGAAATGCTGAAGGAGTTTAGAGGCGGGCAAGAATCTTGACAAGAGGAATTTTGATTAGAGGTAGGTCCTGAAATGTGAATAGGAATCAGATAAAGATGTGGTGAGTATTCTCTTGTAATCCTAAAGCAGAAAAATTCTTTGAAATTGACCTAACATACATCGTTGATTTACTGTAAGATCTTGTCCTCCAACCAGATTGTGTTCACACCAGGACACTCGTGGTTCTGCACTTGAGTGACCAGAGTTACAGAAGAACTTCTCAGACCAGAATAGAACTAGAGTGATATCTGGATGCATGAATCATCTTTCTCAAGTCCTGCTTTTACCCTGTCACTCAGCTTTATCCTAACCTGAAACCCAAGAATTGCTCTTTCAATGCTTTCAGGATGACCAAGCAACTGTATTTGGTATCCAAGGCCTTTTATCGGTGAGGCAGCCCTCCTTTCCAGCTAGTCTCTCATTTATCTTGGAGACTCCAAGCAGTTCCCTACAGGGAAAATCTTATCCTCTGAAGCCCACGATAAGTGGTTTAAAGTTATCTGTGGACTCGGAGAACTTTGGCACCAGTCCCCTCCTTCCATTGGAGAATTTCAGATTCATTGTGAGATTTCTTCACTCCCATATGTATCATTCCAATTACATTTTTACTTGAATATTCTTTTTTTTTTTTTTAAAAAACCCATTTGTTAGACAATTTCTGTAGCTTAGTTTTTTTTTTATTTATTTTTATTTATTTTATTTATTTATACAAGCACTGGGTACGGTCAGAAGCGCGGGAGGGTGAGAGAATTCACCAGAGCCAGAGCGGGGAGCAGAGCAGGCAGAAGGACCGAAGTACACTGCTGAGGGGAGCAGCGGGCGGCAGGAGAGGTCTGCGCGCCATGTGGGACCCTCCTCTGGTGGCCGGGGAGCAGCCGGGGATCGAACCGGCACCTCAGAGGCTGCGGGCAGCTTCGCAACCCAGCACCCAACCGCTGCGCCACCGGGGAGGCCCCTTTACTTGAATATTCTTATTGAAAATTGATTCTTTGTTCCTCTAGATCAGAGGTCAGAAAAATTATCCTGTAAGGGGCCACATTGTAAATATTTTAGGCTTTGAAAACTATAAGGACTTTGAAGCATCTACTCAGTTCTGCCATGGTGGCAGGAAAGATGCCATAGAAAATATGGAAAGGAATGACGTGGCCATGTTCCAATGAAACTTTATATTTGGGCTAGAATGTGAATTTTACATAATTTTTGCATGTTACAAAATATGTAATTGTTTTAACCATTAAAATGTAAAACCATTAAATGTAAAACCATTAAAATATAAAACCATTCTTAGCTTATGTGCTATAGAAAAATATGTGATGGTGTAGTGGCAGGAAGGCCACAGAGCAGGTTATCTATGATCCAGCAGATGGGTAAAGGAAAGTCTTGGAGCCCTCAGTGGCTTTCTCAGGCTTTTATTGAGCTTTACATGCATCGCAGTACATGGCAGGCAGGAGTGCCACAGGGCCAGGAGGCCAGTAAGCCTCCAAGTCCCGGCAGGTCTTCACTCTGGGCTTCTCTGGCTTCTTTCGCCCCTTCTCTCTCCTTCCTCTCTCCTGCTTCTCTCGGTGACTATCTCAATACTGCTCCCATAGCCCACAGAAGTAAACAAGATATTTTACAACAATGTAACAACTGCAGGTGCCCCATCAAGCCAGGTAATCCTAATGGTAGGAGGGCAGAAAAGGCTGAAAACCATTTTTCCCTACAGATGGGTTAGGTATGGTCTGCAAATCCTAGCTTGTCAACCTCTGCTCTAGAAGACAGAACCCAGACTATTGGGTAGACACACTTGGGGAGAGAGTCTGACTTAAATTTTAAAAAATTATCAGAATTCTAAGGAAAGGTAATAGATTTCCCAAGAAGTTGGAACCCATCTTTTTCACCAAATGTATGTAAGCATCACTGGTTAAGGATGTCATAGGAGGACTCAAAGGCCTTGTGGGGACTTGAATTTAATGCCTTGTAAGTGAATAGACCTGTGCTTTTTAGGGGGTCAGTTTTTCTTCTTACACATAGCCATCATTTCCCAATTACTGTCTTATTTTTGAAGCTCTGTGTGGTCTTCCAGCCTCCCTGCCTAATATTTAATGATACAGTCTCAATTTGCTCCCCAGTTTTTTCATGTATGTACATATTATTTCCCTTCCCCAAACCCAGAGGTTAACGTCAAAAGGGCAAAGTTCAACGGAGGGCAGCTTCACCGTTACCTAGCAACCATCAGGGGCTGTTGGGAATTACTGCAGAGGCCATTGTAGGAAGATGGTCTGTCCCAACAATTAGGGCAGAGTAAAGAGCAAATGAGACAATACAGGTAAGTTCCCTCTATTAACGATAAAGCAGCTTGATTCTATTTAAAAGAATATAATAATTTTTACTTTACTAAAAGGAATTTAAATTTGCTTCAAGATTTTTTTTCCTCCCCTCCCTTCCACAATGGTCTGATCCTGCGGCTTAGAACAGCATCCCCTTTCTGCCAATCATCCATTGTGGTCTGATTGTGTCTCACAGACGACCAGATCTGTTATGTTCTTACTCTCCCCTCTTCTTTCCATCCGTAGCCCAGAGTGTTTTGGTGGCGTCTGGTAGAAAAGCATCCCTGTTCAGCCTCTATGCATGTCCGTGGTTTGCTCTTGTCTGGAGAGCATCAGCATCTTTGCCCCTCCTTTCCCACACCGGTGATTTGATCCTGCGTCATTGAGCATTAGTTTCCTTTAGCTCCTCCCCCGGGGTCCATAGTGGTTTGATCCTACCGCACAGACTCAGGTTCTTTCTGATTCCCCCTCCAGCATCACCAACACAAATGGTATGGTCCTTAGCATCAGGTCCTTTTTGTACCCCCTGCTGGTCTCCTAAAGAGATTGAAGCAGCTTCATCTCATTCCTGATTCATCTTGATCCCTTCAGTGGCTTATTCTTGCATTAACAATGTAAAACTGGCCCAAATGAGCTTAAAGTGGTCAGAACTTGCTTTTGACTAGTTCAAATCTTTTCTCATAAGGAAAAATAATTTCTGACCAGTTCCCTATTTTGACCAGTTTAAACTATTCCTGCAGAGCTAGAGCCTGAGGTCGGTAAATCCAGGAAGATGGCTGAAGATGAAGTTGATTCAAGCCAAAGCAAGCAATCAGGTACTCACAGAAATTGAAAGTGAGCTCAGGACTAGGACAGAAAACAGATAAAACGAGACAGGAAAATTCAGGAGCCAGGGTTGGTTGAGGAGAGGCTTAAAGGATATTAGTTGCACCCAAACCTGTTTTTTTCTTTTCTTTTCTTTTCTTTTCTTTTCTTTTCTTTTCTTTTCTTTTCTTTTCTTTTCTTTTCTTTTCTTTTCTTTTCTTTTCTTTTCTTCTTTTCTTTTCTTTTTTTTCTTTTCTTTTCTTTTCTTTTCTTTTCTTTTCCTTTCTTTTCTTTTCTTTTTTTGAGAGGTGAGAGCCATTTTGAGGAGGTAATGCAGGATTTTGGACTCTGCTTTGGTATGTTTGGAAAGCAGTATGGGAGCTGTTATTACCTAGCAGCCCCATCCTGCTGGAGATGAAACAGTTGTATGTGGCCCCAGTGATGCCTGGTTCTCCACACCAGCTCCTGGGGCCAGTCTTTGTGTCTAGCCTCATCCTAGGTCACAATTATTCCAGTTCCAAACCATGAATGACAAACTTCCCATCCTTTAATTGTGGATGGTCATGATGCTATTAGCTATTTAGGGCTAGAAGAAGGGATTGATGAACCTTGAAGAAAAGAGTTAATTACAATAAGTAAGACACAAAGTGAATGGCTCAGTTAATTAGCATTGAGGACTTGCACTTTTTTTAGGGAGATGTATAAGAGAAGGTGGTAGGCTGATAACGGTATCTAATCTTTCACCTGTGGGACTGGTTATCTCCTTATTATTCCGGGCAGAAGTAGAAGTTGGCCTGTGTGTCTGGATTTCTCCCACGTGGTTGTCTTTCTGTCTTTTTGTGGTGACTGCAGTGGAAGAGTAGGAACTAAAAAACACGGGGATGAAAAAATGAAATGTTTATAAACATTAGTGCAAAATCTCTACAGTGGGACAGTGGGCAGCTTGAATGCTTTGATGATGAGTGGAAGAATGCTGCAAGATAGAGGGTGGGGCTGGAGTTCTGGTTTTGTGCAGAATGTCTTGACATCTTTTCTGTAGCTGGATGAGGTTCTATAGCTACTTACCTGTAAGGTCAAAAAGGAAGGATTCTAGACTGGCATAACAACTTAGCTTCCTAGGAGGGATTTTGACTATTCTGACCTTTTTATGAGAGAATTTGGTTTAGGAGCCCATAATTTGAAAGATGTTTTTGAGGAAAATAAATGTAGTTAGCCACTGCCTATTTCTTAAGGGGAGCATGGTGGCCATTTTAGTCAAGGCAGTTGAATGGCACTTCCAATTTGAGGTAGAAAAAAAATCAGGAGATTTGAAATCATATAACCCAGGCTTTGAATCCTGGTTCTGCTATTTGCTATGTGGATGTTCAGCAAATTATCTAAGCTCCAAATAACTTGTTTTCCTCATTTGTAAAATAAAGTTAATATATTACCTAAAAACAAGAACCTCAGAGTCAAATGCCTTTTGGAGCAAAGAAGCTGCCATTCAACATTTTTGTTTGCTCAAACTAGATTGTGTGGCTGGGATTATTTTTGTATATATGTAGGGGAATATTAGATAATTTAGCTTGATAAAGACAATTTATTTTTCAATTTTCAGCAATGATGCCCCTGATGAAGCTGATACTCCTAAATGGAGCAAGGAGTAATTGTTAAAAGTACTTTATAAACTATAAAGCACAATGTAGAAAGAGAACCACTGTCATGTTTGTAATAATATGTTGGTTATCATTAAAGTGACACTCTGAAAAGCCACAGCATTAAATGGCTCACAGTGCTGCAGACTCACAGATCTCTCTGGTTCCAGAGTCCATTCTTATCCTCCTTCATCCTGGACCTGTGACCACTAGAAGCCCTGAGAAGCGGTATGCGGCATCATAAACTGCAGTTCCCCAACGGGGAGGATGGGAGATGGGGGCATCTTGTCAGAGATGTGAGTTATGTGTGTGTCCTGGCACTGAAATGGGGTGGGGTATGACAATATGTCCTTGAGCCACAGACGTCTTGAAATTACTTTATTGCAAGGCAAACCTGGAATGCTTCACTTGGATTCTGTCACGTTCCCCCAAAGTGGCACGACCAAGTAAAAGTACTCCAGGAAGGGCAATGATGTGTACCTTCATGAATGTGGAAGTTATTCTGCCATTTGTAAGTGAGGGGGATAGGAGTGAGGTCAGGCAGTAGAGCCTGAGCTTGAAAAAAAAATGTGAATATATTTGTGGCCCTAATAGCTTCATTGGGAAGCTGTGTCCTGTATTCAGATTTGTTTTCTGGGAAATGTGGACTTTTTTGATGGAGTCATTTGACTCATAGATGCAAGTATGCGGTTGTAGGGTAAAGAAAATATCAGGCTTTTCTGCCCTTCCGCCATTGGGATAGATGATGGATCCTTGTCCTGAATGCATGCCTGATGGCGGGCACCTGGAATAGGGTGTGGGCATAGGTAGATGGGATTCAGCTGAGTTAAGACTGTGATTTTAAGGGCGGCATCACGGGGACGCCAGCAGCAGCAGTAGAAGCCGAAGCAGAAGCCGAAAGAGAAGCCGAGAAGCAGCAGAACGAACGCTAGAGAGCCCAGATAGAGTGAAGACTTGCTGGGGGCTGGGAGGCTGGTAGGCCTCCCAGCCCCACCCAGCCAGCACCCCTGCCTGCCATATGCCTGGTGAACCCCAAATAAAAAACCTGCAAAACTACTGAGGACTCTGACTCCTCCTTTACCCCGTCTGCATGGGATCAGAAAACCTGCACTGTGCCCAGTCCGGCCTTTACAGTGGTAGTTACAGTATACCTTTGTTGCAGTAAGGCACGTGACAAAGATTTTTACTTTTATGACATCCTGGCAAGTAAGACGGCAGAAACATGAGCCAGAACATTGTTTCTTTAGTTAGATACTGAAATAGATTTTTTAAAAGACAGTGACTCTGTTGAGCACCTACTATGTATTGGCTTTGTGCTAAGTATTTTATATGCATTAATTATTTTATTTTATTTTTTAAAAGATTTATTTATTTATACAAGAACCAGGGTACAGGCCAGATGTGTGGGAGGGTGAGAGGATTCACCAGAGACAGAGTGGGGAACAGAACAGGCATACCGACCAAAATACACTGCTGAGGGGAGCAGGAGAGGTCTGAGACAGGAGAGGTCTGCTCGCCATGTGGGTATCTCCTCAGCTGGCGGGGATCGAACTGCACTGCAGAGGCTGCGGACAGCTTCACAGTGCTGTGCTCAACTGCCTGCGCCACCAGGGAGGCCCAGCATTATTTTAAACCACACAAGAACCTTATGAGCTATGTGTCATTAGTTCCACCTTATAAATGAGGAAACTATTTGAAAAGGGTGCAAATTATTGATTCTATGTTTCTCTGGAGCAGAAAGTCTTAAATGTATGTGTGAGAGGTGTGTAGGAGGGGTAAGTGAACATTCTCTGAGGGTTTCTCAGTTATGGCAGCTGTAGTGCCAGGAAGGCACACAGCTGGTTCTCTATGATCCAAGCAGACGGGTAAAGGAGAGTCCTGGAGCCCTTGGTGCCTTTTTCAGGCTTTCATTGAGCTTTTACATGTAGTGCAGCAACCAGGTGTGGGGGGCAGGTGCAGGCAGGCAGGTGTGGGGGGGAGGGTTTGAAGGGGAGGCAGGAGGGGAATCTTCACTCTTTACTGGACTTTCCCCTTCTCTACAAGTTTCCTTGGTGAATATAAATACCACAGCTATGGCCAACAAAGTGAACAATATGCTGAATATAACAATGTAACAAAATCCAGGTGCCACCATCAGGCATGCATTCAGGCCAGCAGAGATCCATCAGCAATCCTAATGTCCGGGAGGGCAGAAAATCCCGACAATCATTTACCCACGAGCAGTTATCTTCTAAAAAGAGACAAAGACTTAGATGAGGGTTATTCCAAACCATGCAGGCCTTTACCCCCATTAAAGTACTCCTCTTTAGAAGACCTGCCTCTCCTTGGATATCTGATGTTTTATGAACTACTGGGATTTATGTGAATGCATGGTAGGGTAGACCCTCAGGTATATTGGCGACAGGAAAGTGTTTGAACTTCACTGTTGCAGAGAGAGATCCTTGGCGCTAGTGCTCTGGACCTGGCTCTATCTTGGTTTCAACATTTTAATTAATGACTTGGTTGCAGATATAGAAAAACCTTCTGATCAAATATTGAGAGCTAGAGTGGGAGGGACGGATATGTACTGGAGGACAGGATCAAGAATCCAAGCAGAATTTTACTAGACTGCAAAGATGGTTCAAAAGCAACAAAATTTAGTTGATAAGAATAAATGTAAGATCAGGCCTCCCCGGTGGTGCAGCGGGTTGAGAGCAGCGCTATGAAATTGTCCGCAGCCTCTGCAGTGTGGGTTTGATCCCCCAGCCAGGGAGCAACCCACGTGGTGCAACAGACCTCTCCTGACACGCCCACTGCTCACCTCAGTAATGTATTTCAGTCAATCTGCCTGTTCTGCTCCCCGCTCTGTCTCTGGTGAATCCTCTCAATCCTCTCACCTTCCCGCTCCTCTGGCATGTACCCCAGCTCTTGTATAAATAAATAAATCTTTAAAATAAGAATAAATGTAAGATCTTGAATTAGTTCCATAAACTTAAAAAAAATTAACTGTACAGATTGGGTAGATGGTTAATATGACTGCCAAACATGTTAATGGGAACTCAGACTGCATTAATAGTAAGGGGCCTAGAATGTGGGAGTTGATTATTCTACCCTTTTCTGAGTTTGTAGAACCTTGTATTTTGCTCAGTTATGGCAGTTATCTTTCAAAGAGACAAAGACAAAATAGAGGTTAAAAATGGAAATCTGGAGGGCAGAGTGGGGCGTGATTGCTATGTTTCTGTTTCTATAGGATGGTCATAAGAAAGAGGATCTTATCTTTATTATGTGACCCTAAGGGGCAGAATTAGGCTTGTTGGGAAGTGTAGAGGAAGGAATGGGCACAGTGCAGGTTTTCTATGATTCCAGCAGAGGGGGTGAAGGAGGAGAGTCCTGGAGCCCTCAGTGGCTTTTCAGGCTTTTATTGGGATTTACCAGGTACACAGCAGGCAGGGGTGCTGGGGGGCTGGCAGGCCTCCAAGCCCCCAGCAAATCTTTACTCTATCTGGGCTCTCCGGCGTTCTCTGCTCTCTGCTCCTCTCGTGGTTCTGCTTCTCCCTCGGATTCTCCTGCTCGCGCTCCCGTGATGCGGCCCTTAAAAGCCCAGTCTTAGTCCAGGTGAATCCCATCTGGTGAATGCCCACACCCTATTCCAGGTGCCCGCCATCAGGCATGCATTCAGGACCGCAGGATTCCCTCATCTATCCTAATGATGGGAGGGCAGAAAAGCCTGATACTATTTCACTTACCCTACAGGTTGAAACCACAGTAGGGTTGCTGGAGGGCTGTTAGAAGAGAATGAGAAGGCTGGGCCTGCGTAGCACAGGATGAGCCCAGAGCAGGTTCTCTATGACCGAGCAGACAGGTAAAGGCGGAGTCCTGGAGCCCTCGGTGGCTTTTTCAGGCTTTTATTGGGATTTACCAGGTGCATGGCAGGCAGGGGTGCCAGCCCCCCGCAAGTCTTCACTGTTTCCGGGCTCTCCAGCATTCTCTTGCGGCCTTGCTTCTCTCTTCCTGTTCTCTTTTGCTCTGCTGGCGTTAGTGACGCCGCCCTTATGAGCCCAGTCTCTCAGCCCAGGTGTACCTACCTACGTATGGCCACACTCCAGGTGCCCGCCATCAGGCATACATTCAGGACCGCAGGGTTCCATCATCAATCCTAATGGCGGGAGGGCAGAAAAGCCTGATACTTTACTTACCCTATACAGCCTGGATGTGGAGCACAGCTGTAGCAGCAGATGCTACACTGTGCCTATCAAGGAGGATACATAGGAAACAAATGTGAAATAAAACTGTTTCATGCCTGGGCGGTTGAGGAAAGGGAATGAGTTCCCTATCATAGGAAACATTTAAGCAGAAGCTAGCTGACTGTTAGGGAATAAGTGTTACTACAAAACTGCAAATGCTACCCTGAATGCGATAGTTCAGTGGGTTGAAACAATGGCCATGATCATTTATTGAATATCTTTACCTGGTTCATGGAAAGGGTAGTTGTAAAGGCAGAACTGGACCACAGTGCAGGTTTTCTGATCCCATGCAGACCGGGTAAAGGAGTCAGAGTCCTCAGTGGTTTTGCAGGCTTTTATTGGGGTTCAGCGGGTATGTGGCAGGCAGGGGTGCTGGGGGGCCGGGAGGCTGGCAGTCCTCCCAGCCCCCAGCAAATCTTCACTCTATCTGGGCTCTCTGGCGTTCTCTGCTTCTGCTTCAGCTTCTCCTTCAGCTTCTGCTGCTGGCGTCCCCGTGACGCCGCCCTTAAAAAGCACAGTCTTAGCTCAGCTGAATCCCATCTACCTATGCCCACACCCTATTCCAGGTGCCCGCCATCAGGCATGCATTCAGGACAAGGATCCATCATCTATCCTGATGGCGGAAGTGCAGAAAAGCCTGATATTTTCTTTACCCTACAGTCCACCCCCTCAGGGTTTTCTGTCATACAGTCTATACATATATATACAATTTTCTAAGCAAACAAACAATGCAGCCATGGCCCACAAAAGCAAATACATCAAATATAACAAAATACAATATAACAAAATACAACAGAACACAAATAAGTCCAGGCAGGGCACCAACCTAGTGCAAAAGACAATTATTGGTACCAGCAGATGAGCCACCAAATCTGCTGCTGAAGGCACTGCTCATACGAGGGAGGGGAATCACTCATGGCATCTATTGCAACACGCCAGGAGCCGTCAGGCTTCCTGGCCTTCTCTGGCTGTAGTCTCGGCTACAAGCCACACACAGCATCCACCCCCAGGATGCACTAGCTCTGGGATTGGCAATTTTATTCTGTTGGGGGTAATCGCCAACCCTCAGGGTTTCTGTCTGCAGTCACTCCAACACTTGGCTTTCATAGCCCCCAATGGGACTCGCAGACCCCTGCACTCAGGCTAACCCACTGCACAAGCACATGGGTCGGGGATCAAAACTCTACATTTGGCTTGGGCTCCACCCCAAGCCACGTTCTCCACCCGTCCCCCAAGGACAGGTTCCTCATCTCCTCACCCTCACTCAAGAATGAGCAGGGCATCACCCACAGGTGATTTTACGAGACTCACAGGTCTTCAGCATACCCAGGCTGCTTAACAGCCGCTTAGGGCTTCTCAACTTAGCATCAGCACCAGCTTTTGCCTTCTCAGTTGGCTTTTCTCCTCCACCTGGCTGCTGGGCATACACAGGCTGCTTTTGGCCATCAAGGCCCACTGTCCACCCCCAGATTCTCAAAAAAAAAAAAAAAAACATAACCTGCCAAGGTCCTCCACCTTCTGGCGGGATTGTCAGTCCAAGTTTATCAGTCCATGTCCAGCAGTCGAAGTCTGTTGGCCTCTCCCTGCATCAGCACTGGCGAGCTCTGAATCGTGGCCCACTTTTCACCGATGATTCTGCTGCCTCAGGGGTCATTGGCCGGTGCTTTCGGGTGTCGTCGGCTGGTCCTCGTGGATGTCTCCTTCATGCCAGGTCCCGTCCTGCAGCTTCTGGACAGTGTCTATCTTCTGTGCCGCCATGGCACCTCCAGCGTCATCACAGGCACACAGTCTGTTCTCCTTAGTCCCTCCAGGTCTTCGGAGGGCTCCAATACCCGTCTACATGGATCTTGCCGACTTACGCCAATTGTAAGAGGCAGGACAGGACACAGTGCAGGTTTTCTGATCCCATGCAGACCCGGTAAAGGAGGAGTCAGAGTCCTCAGTGGTTTTGCAGGTTTTTATTGGGGTTCAGTGGGTATGTGGCAGGCAGGGGTGCTGGGAGGCTGGCAGTCCTCCCAGCCCCCAGCAAATCTTCACTCTATCTGGGCTCTCTGGCGTTCTCTGCTTCTGCTTCGGCTTCTCCTTCAGCTTCTGCTGCTGGCGTCCCCATGACGCTGCCCTTAAAAGCACAGTCTTAGCTCAGCTGAATCCCATCTACCTATGCCCACACCCTATTCCAGGTGCCCGCCATCAGGCATGCATTCAGGACAAGGATCCATCATCTATCCTGATGGCGGAAGGGCAGAAAAGCCTGATATTTTCTTTACCCTACAGTAGTGATCAGAAAGGAGAGGTGTAGTGTAAATCCTTCTAATAACTAGTGAATCAAAAGGCATCCTAGGGTTAGCTGGTATGATCCAACCAAGTATGAAACTGAAGGAAAGAAAGATTTACTAAGTGCCTAGTATATATGCTTGGTGCTTTTACACACATTTCCTCTTACCTTTCACAACAATCAAGTGAATTATATCTTATTTTGTTTCTTTAACAATGAGAAAACTGAGACTTAGAAAGGTTAAATGACTTGCCCAAGGTCATGCACTTAATAAGTGACTTTGCAGGGGAGGACATCAGAACCCTACATAGGGAAAATATCGCAGAATTTCTACTTTTTACCTGATCACTTCTCCAGTTGAATAAAGAGTGGGTATTGCCAGAGGCGAGTTAGGATTGTGTGGACAAATGTGTCATGCTGGGCTGGGTGCCTGGAGTAGATGAGAATATCATGAAGATATATGATCAGCCTTTAGTTCAGCAGGTCCTGGAGGATGGTGTTGGAACACAGCTGAGCTATTACACAAACTAAATGGCATGACTGCTTATTCATAATGTCTGTACCTTATGCAGAATACTGTCTTCTGTAGACTCAGAATCCACAGCAGTATGAGGATGTCAATATCTTCAAAGTCCAAGCAAGAATGTTTTAAAGAACACAGAATTAGTTCAGAGAGGAGAAAAGACTTCTACAACTTCTTCTATTAATAATTTTACCCCTGATATTCCCAGGGATTTGTTTTAAAATGTAATATAACAAATTTAGTATTAGAGTTTTTTAGAGCAGATTTGATTTTCTAGAAGTTACCAACTCCTCTGTGAAACTTGCTACTTTGTTTCAGAACTACAAGGTAGATACAGCATTTTCTTCTCTTTTTTTCCACTAATATAGAAGCCAGCATAATAAAAATGGGAAGGACATAGCTTTATAATCAGATCTAGTTTAATTTCTTTTCTGTAACCCATGGGAAATTCTATAACTTGTTTGTGCCTCAGATTCATTATCTGTGAGAAATGGGAATAATCACAGTTTGATTTTAGCCATGTGCAGTTTGAGGTCATTATGGAAATTCCGTGCGTCGAGATCCAGGAAGGGATGAAGTTCAGAAGAATGACCCAGTCTGGAAATAGAGATTTAAGAGTCAACAGCCCAGGGAAAGGTACATAAAGTCATATACATGAGTAGTATTGCCTAAGCAGAAGAATCTCTTTCACATGATAGTTCTTCAGCTCTGTTTCCAGATTATTCCATTTTCTAAGGTTGACTTCCCTAGATATCAGAATTATCTTTGATTATTCTGCATTTGTGTTGGAATCCAACCTCTTCATCAGTCTAATCATCATTTTGAGGACATTAATTTTGGTTTTGTTTCTCTGAAGTGTGGTATCCTAAAGTTAAACACAATACTTTTGGTATGGTGTGGAGTAAGAGCAAGACCATTATCTCCTTTATTCTGGATGCTATACTTTGTTTGGCCTAAGTTAACATTAGTTCATTTTTGGTCTTTATATTTCACCCACTGACTCAAATTATGTCAATTATTGACTAAATCTCCCAAGTCTTTTACCAGGGACAATTGATAAGTCATATTACTGCCCCCAGTCATGAAATAGTGAATGTCTTTGGCAGTGAGTCCCAAACCTTAACACGCACAAGCTTCACCTGGGAAGCTTGTTAAAAATGCAGGTTCTGGGCACCCAGTCACCAGTATTGTGATTCAGTAGGCCTGCGATCAGACCCAGGAAGCTTTGTTTTGACAAACACTTCAGGTGACTCTGATGCAGGTTGTCCTTGACTATACTCTGAGAAATAATGTCTCAAGGCATGGAGAGAACTGCATTTGGCCCATTCTGATCCCTAGCAGAGACAGAGCCTCAAGCCCCATACCTGGATCTGCTTTACTGAAGAATGCAACCACGAGGTGACTATGGACTGTCACTAGCCCCAATCACTGCCTAATATCAAGCACTGGATTTAGTGAGAAAAGGTAAGACATTTTTCCCCTTGATTTTCCATTTTTTTAAGCTTCTTAGATACTCTGGAACAGGCTGACATTAGGAGCCAGAATGATACAGGACTCAAGAGGTGAGGTTCTTTGGTTGGTGGCTTGTTAGCCCTCCCCCCAAAGATTTTACATAACATATACCAAACTAAATTTCAGGTGTATTAAAGAGTTTTATTCATAATACTAAAGAGTTAAAAATAGAAGAAAATGTAGGTAAATAAATTAATTTTTCTTTGCAAAGGCCTAAAGTAATATATATCACAAAGGGAAGGATCATATGTTTGCATGTGTAAGAATGAAAACCTCTCCAAATCTAAAACACAAATAAAATTATACATTATAAGCTGGAAAACTGCAACAAATATGACAAATGCAGTCAGTCCTCATTTGTGGATTCTGTATTTGAGAGTTCTCCTACTTGCTAAAATGTATCCATAATCACCAAATTAATACTAGTGGCACTTTTGTGGTCATTTATGGATTTACACAGAGTGGCAAAAACTTTGAATTGCACTATGTCCCCGGTCCTAGTTGAGGTGCAACAAGGTGATTCTCTGCGTTCTTGTTTCAGCTCTCATACTATAAATAAGTATACTTTTCTTATTTGGGGCCATGTTTTTCATATTTTTTGGCAATTTTTTAGTGATTTTGATGCTTAAAATGTCCCTCAATTCCTCACATACCTTTTAGTCAATCTCCACAAATGTTCTGATTTCTGTTCCTTTAATTTTGTCCTTTTCAGAATGTCATGTAATGGATTCATAAATTATGTAGCATCTTGTATCTGCCTTTTCTCATTTAGCATAATGTATTTGCAATTAATTCACATTGCTTCATCTATTCACTGTTCATTCCTTTTTATTGCTGAATAGCATTCCACTGTATGAATGTGTTTTGTGATTGTGGTATACATATATTTTTCTTGCCTCTGATACTTGTGCATGTGGCGTGCAGGAGAGGATTGTGTTTATATTATAGTTGGATTTTTCATTTTATATTTCCTATCAGATAATTATGGCGCTTGAGAGAGAATCAAGCATGGTGTTGAACATATTTACATGCCATGTATTGACCAGGCTATTGATCAGATACTATATGCTGCATAAACTACTGAACTCATTTATGTGATTTTATCACTTCAAAAGTGCTTTATCACTTTTGAAGGGTGTGAAAAAACTATTCCCTCAAGTGTAGTGCTGGAGTGCTGTTAAGTGTTCCTGAGTGCTGGAAGGCTCTGATGTGCCTTATGCAGAAAATACCTGTTAGATGAACTTCACCCAGGCATGACTTACAGTGTTATTGGTTGTAAGTACAATGTTAATGAATAAATAATATATATTGTATATTTAATATAATATATTGAATAAAGTGTTCATCCTTGCCCTGTTTTGACCCCCTCCCACCCTCTTCTTTGCTGTATGCCTCAGTTCTATGGTCAGCTTGCTAGTTTTGACTTTTTCTTAACCTTTTGTTTGGTTTCTTTGTATTCCACAAAAAGTGAGACCAACTGATATTTATCTTTTTCCTTCTGACTAATTTTGGCTAGCATAATCCTTCCCAGATCCATCCATGTTGCTGCAAATGGCATAAGTTTGTCTTTTTTATTGCTGTGTAATATTCCATTTATAAATATACCACAGACCTGTACCAGATCTTACAGGAAAGGCTTTCGGTTTTTCACTATTGTGGGTGATGTTGGCTGTGGGTTTGTTGTATATGGCCTTTAGTATATTGAGAAATGAACCATCAATCCCAAATTTGCTGAGGGTTTTTCTTTTATCATAAATGGATGTTGAAACTTATCAAATACTTTCTCTGCATCTATTGATATAATAATCTGATTTTTATATTTCCTTTTGCGGATGTGATGAATTACACTAACTGATTTCAGATGTTGAATCATCTTTGTGTCCCTGGAATAAATTGCATTTGGTAATGATGTATAATTCTTTTGAAGTGTTGTTGGATTTGGGTTACTAAGATTTTGTCGGTGATTTTTGCGTCTATGTTCATCAGAGAAATTGGCATGTAATTCTCTTTTGTGATGTCTTTTGTCAGGTTTTGTATCAAAGTGATGTTGGCCTTATAAAATATATTTGGAGGCTTTCCCTCTTTCTTTATATTTTGGAAGAGTTTGATAGATATTAGTTCATCCTTTGAAGGTTTGGTAGAACTTACTAGTGAAACCATCTGGGTGGGCCTGGACTTTAGTTTTTGGGGAAATTTTTGATTACTATTTCAATTTCCCTACTCATAATTGTTCTGTTCAAGTTTTTCATTTTCTTCTGGTTCTTTCTCTGAGGGTTGTAAATTACTAAGAATTTCCCCATTTCATCTAGGTTATTCAATTTGTTGGCATATCTGTGTTTATAGTAGTCTCTTATGATCTTCTGCATTTCTGAAATGTCTGTTGTAATTTCTCCTCTTTTTAAAAACATGAGTCTAGCTAGATTTTTGTCTATTTTGTTGATTTTTTTCAAAGAACAAGTTTTTGGTTTTATTCATGAATTGCCTGTCTTTTAAATTTATATTTCATTTATTTCTGCTCTAATCTTTATTACTTCCATACTTCTACTAGCCTTTGGTCTTAATTGTTCTTTTTTTCCTACTATTTTGAAGTGAGATGCAAGGTTGTTTATTTGAATTCTTTCTTGTTTCTTGATATGTGCCTGCATTGCTATATATTTTTGTTTTAGTACTGCTTTTGCTGTGTCCCATAGGCTGATAGGTCATGTCTTTATTTTCATTCATCTCCAGGTATTTTAGATATTCTTTTTTGATTTCCTCATTTGTACAATCATCATTTGGAAGTGTGTTTTTTAGTCTCCATATATTAACGGTTTTTCCTGCTTTCCATTTGTGGTTGATGTCTAGCTTGATACCATTGTGATCAGAGAAATTACTTGATAAGATTTCAATCATCATGATTTTATGGATACTTGTTTTGTGACCCAGCATGTGGCCTATCATGGAGAATGTTCCTTGTGCACTTGAGAAAATGTCTACTCAGATTTTGGGGGTGTAGTGCCCCATAAATTTGCATTAAACTCATTTGGCCTAATTTCTCATTTGAGACTATCATTTCTTGGTTTATTTTCTGTCTGGTTGATCGGTCCATTTGTGAAAGTGGGGTATTGAATTCCCTGATGATTTTGGTGTTGCTGCTAATGTCTGATTTCAAATTTGGTAATAGTTGCCATATGTAATTTGATATGTCTTCATTTAGTCCATATATATTATGGCTATGTCTTCCTGATGTATTAATTCCTTAGTCATTATATAGTATCATCTCTGTGAATGGTTACCTTTGTTTTTAGCTATTTTATCTAATATAAGTATGGCTGTCCCTAACTTTTTCTGAGTCCCATTTGCTTGTAAGATTGTTTCCCAGGGCCTCCCCTGTTGGCGCAGCGGTTGAGCGCTGGGCTGCGAAGCTGCCCGCAGCCTGTGCAGTGCCGGTTCGATCCCCAGCCACCAGCGAGGGTCCCACATGGCGCGCAGACCTCTCCTGCCGCCTGCTGCTCCCCTCAGCAGTGTACTTCAGTCCTTCCGCCTGTTCTGCTCCCCGCTCTGGCTCTGGGGAATTCTCTCACCCTGCCATGCTTCTGACTGTACCCAGTGCGTGTGTAAATAAATAAATAAATCTTAAAAAAAAAAAAAGATTGTTTCCCAACCTTTCACTTTGAGTCTGTGTTTATCTTGGAGTTCAGGGTTTAGTCTGTGGAGGCAACAGAAAGTTGGGTTTTGTATTTTGTTCCAACTGGCCACTCTATACATTTTGATTAATGAATTCAGTCTGTTTTCAACTAGGGTGATTATTGATATATGAGGATTTGTTATTGCCATTTCATTTTTAGTTTTCTGTGTCTACCTAGTTCCTTATATATGTTTTTGGTAATATTTCCTCTCTTTGATTTAGGTGGGAGAGTCCCTTTCAATATTTCTTGTAGGAGAGGTATGGTGTTAGCAAACTCCTTGGGTTTCTGTTTGTTTGAGGAGCGCTTCAGTTCTCCCTTAACTGAAGGAGAATCTTACAGGATTGGCTGGCAATTTTTCTCACAGAGTATTTTGAATATGTCATTCCATTCTATCCTGGCTTATAGGGTTTCCTCTGAGAAGTGTGATATAAGTTTTAGGGATTTTCCTTTATACCTTATCTGTTTTTGCCCCCTAATGAGTTCCACTAATCTTTCTGTGCATTGAATTCTTGGCATTTTCACAACTATGTGTCTTGGTGCAGATAAAACTATGGAATGCTCCATGACTCCATGAGTTTGCATGTCATCCTTTCTCAGGGACTATGCTAATCTACTTTTGTATCATTCTAGTTTTAGTATGTGTGCTGCTGAAGCAAACACAGAAGGTGGCATTTGAACTGAATCGTGAAAGGATATGTTGAATTTTTCTAAATGTAAAACTGGCATTTTCCCAGGACAGATCTTGACCTTCTTAACTTTAAAATGTCAGTGATGCTTTCCTAAAATATAAAATCAGTGCCTCTGAAAGGCACCAAGAATGATTTTCCTTTGAAATGACTGCACCTAGAATTTTCTAGTGCTTTTTCCTTCTGGTACAAATAAGTTGTCATATTTTAATGTCCTATAATTGGGATTAATAGAGAATTGAAACAAAAATTCAAGAATTCTACATAATTTTGATGAATCAATTATGTAATGTGGAGAATGGATTAAGAATGGTGGTTGTGGGGAGATACTGGAGAAAGAAAAGATATAAGTGTTCAACAAAAATTTGTTTATGTTACAGCTCTTATTCAATTTTATGGAATGTACTTAAACACATAAAGGAGGCAGTTATTCCAATTTTACAGATGAGACCTGAAAGAGGGTGGGATAGTGGAGGTGCTAAGGAGTATATGTATATAATTTGCATTTTGGAAATTAAAATTAGATGTAGTGGTACCAGAGGTGAAGGGATCTATTAATCAGTGTAAATATAATGTGCCGGAAACTATTGGGATTTTGCTTATTTCATGGGTTTGTGTCACCGTTAGAGGAAATAGGACTGTGGCATTATTCTGAAAACTGCCAACCACTGTTATCAGTGGAAGATGCTCAGTGGCTTTGAGCTTGATCAACTTGGGAAGATGGAAAGGCTATTAAAGGAGTTGGGGGCTCAGAAGGAAGAGTATACTGGAGGGAAGATGATATTCTATAGTTCTTACACACCTTCCACTATGCTTCTCAGTTTACTTTTCTCATACTTCCTATGTGCTTTATCATTGAATATAGAAATCCCATATATGTGAATATCTGTAAGTGCATTGAATCTCTGGAAAGAGTTACAAGGAACTTGTAATAGTGTTCGTGCCAGAGAGGGGAACTTGATGAGAATTGGAAGAACATTATATTTTTCACTTTGTACCCTCTGTTCCTTTTATCTGCATGTCATGTGTATGTTACCTACTTAAAATAAGCCAATTATAAAACATACTAGAAACAAAGAGTAAAGCCTTATATTCCTCCAATAATTTAAATCTACTGTACTTGAATTACAGTGTTTCCCTGTGTCTTATGTCCAACTTTCCCCTGGTCAGTCTAACCCATATCCTATCATTTTTCACCACTTGATTCGGTAACCAATGAGAATAAGGAAATTAAAACTAACAAGTGTAGACTAATCCGGCAAATGATCAATGGATAAAAAGAAGAGTATTAGGTAAAGTGGGACCTTGGGGTCAAGAGAGAGTTTCTAATTTAGGTATTTCTTTATTTGTGTTTGGAAGGAACTTTTACACATGTTTGTAGGTGAAGGGGAAGAAACCTGGAGAGAAGTTGAAAACAAAGGAAAGAGATGGGTTGTAAATAGGTTAGTAGCTTACCCAGATTATCAGCAATATTGAGATAGAGTTGCAAATGAATGTGTTTCTAGAGAACTGTTCAGAAATGGCTCTTAAAAGTCCAAAAAGTCTTCTATAAGGATCTAGATCCCTGATCCCAGAACAAGCAGTTTCCAACAGCAGCTCTTAACAATAAGTTCTCTTGGGTCTGCTGAGCTACAGCAGTCATTCTTTTAACAGATGTTCAATGAATACTGTGAGTAAGACACACCACAGAGCAAGGGTTGTATGGTTCAATTAAATGTACTCGCTTGACTTTCATGAAAGGGAGAAAGTTTTTGTGAAGAAAGGGGTACTTGAATATAGTTTTGGCAGTGGATTATGGGGGCCCAATTGTTGTGGATTCTTACAGAGCCGCTACAGTACTTGGTTACTAGTAGGTGTTCAGTAAGTGTTTGTGAAATAATTCATTTATTGAGCACCTCCTATCAATCAAGCACTGTTCTAGGCTCTGGGGCCACATAGATAAATTAGAAAAGGTCCTGATATTTGAGGTGCCTAGGTTTCATGGTGGTTATTGTAGGGTGATAAGTTTTATGACAGAGGTACAAACAGGATTAGAAGGTGATGCATCCAGAAATAGACCCAGATTACAGTGTGCCAAGGTATAAATATAGGAAGAGGAAGTAAAGATAGTGAGTATAGACTGTTCTTTTAAGAAAATTGTTTAGGAAGTGGGGGAGACACAAAAACACGATTGAGGGACTGTTAGATGACGAATGTCTGAACATATTGTGCAGAGGAAGAAGGAACCATCAGAGAAGGAAAGGATGAATAATCAGTGGTAAGAGAAGTGATTGGAGTATAGGGATCTCTGAGAGTATAGGGAGAAATGGGAAGTAAAACTGGTCAGGAATTCTTAGAAAAATTGTGGTACTGAGAACTTTCCTGAAGCAGGAGACCTTGAATTTTCAAGTGCTATCAGCTCAAAATGTGGTATAGTAAGGCATTGGAAGAGAGTGGTTGAGGTATTTGATTATAGGCCCCAGGCCAGTCAGGGAAGAAAATTAGGCCAGAGGGGACTGATAAATTGTGAGAAAACCAGAGACAAAAAAAATATGAGTAGTAGGAATGAGGAAGTGAAAGTTTTTAATGGGAAGAAAGTAGCCAGAGAGTGGGGTACACAAATTTAAGATTTCAGAGGTGGAGCAGTTCTGAGTGATGAAAAGATGATGGCTGTCACCATGGATGTGGGCAGCTGAAGTGTAGGGAATGGTCAATGGAGATGAACCAAGAAACAGGGCTCTAGTTTGTCTTTATGGATGTTAAACATTTTCCATCTTCTTGCTAGGGCTTACCTCGTCTGGGTGGCTTCCAAGTCCTGTCTTGGGGTTCACTGGGGTTTGTGGAGGTCTGCTGTAGCAGATGTGCTTCCATGTCTTCTCTGGATTCTTTCTGGAATCTGCAGTGACATACCATGACAAAGGCTGCTTTTAGATCCATGCTGGGGCAAGCTGAGCTCTGCAAGGTGCCTACCTAGGTAGGTCTGCTTTCAGAACCCGCCCCAGGCTTATTGTGTGTTTCCAGGTTTTGTCCTGGGGCTCAGTAGCATCTTTTGGGGCCTACTATATAAAGGCTCCTGGTCACTGCCACTCTTCTGCCAGCAAAGCTGCCAGGCTATAGAGGTTTATCTTACCTCCCCAGGATGCCTGCTTGGCTGGTTCCACTTCTTGCTGGGCACCTCTCCTCTGGATGTTTTACCTAGTGTGCGGGCTGTAATTGTTTTTCTTTCAGAAGTTATTGACTTTGTCTGCTGCAATTTGGCCATGCGTATATGGAAAAGGTATGCCTGGCACCTTCACTCTGCCACCTCGCCACTCTCCTACATAAGGAAATGTTCAAAGGATTTTCCTCTAGCCAGCTTAGCTGTGTGCTTCTTTACTGTGAACATGTTTTCCATGTACATGGATTACCCTTTTAAAATGAAAAAAAAAAACAAACAAACAACAAAGATAGTAAAAGAAAATCACTTTCCAAATTACTTTTCTGAAAATTCCATTTCTCCATCTTTCCTTTTTCCTGAAATGGCATTTTCATGCTCCTATACATACAATAGAACTTAGGGTAGGGGAAGGAAAACTTAACTGTAGGGTAGCTTGCTGTGGCAATTTTGGTAATTTTTATAAGAGGGTGTATATTTCATCTTATAACATTCCAAATAGGCCCATTACAAACCTCAAAAGTAAACATTCTGTATTTTTATTCCAAACAGAGAAAAACATAGACATTTGTCAGTGTTCCTATCTATACCTTTATTTGAATGAGGTTGGGGTCTGCTGGGTGTTTGCTTTATCAGAAACATTCCATTTCAATTAGCCCAAGGGTCCTAAACTAAAGAAAACCATCATGTAGATGTCTGGCAATTCAAAAGAGTTTTTTGCACCCCTGGAATTCATTATAAATTCTTTTAAAAAATAAAACTTCAGCATGTTCTTGTCCCTTTAATTGGCCTAGTTTTGCCTCTGCATCTTTCTCATTGCCATCTTTCATTCAAGCTCATATATCAACCCCCCTAAAAATGGAAATCTTTTCCTGGCTTACCCCTCATATATAAACTGGTGCCTCTCTTTGTTCCCAGTCCAAATCTTTGCCCCATTTCTAATAGTTAGACTGAGGGAACTGCTTGTTGTAATGTTTGAAGGTGAATTGAAAGATTTCTTTCTTTCTTTTTCTTTCTTTTTTTTTTTTTTTTTTTTTGAGAACAGAAAGGTTTATTGTGAATTGCTCGGCAATGAGATAGGAGATAAACTCATATCTTCCCCTACTCTGTACAATTGAATATACCTTATAAGATCTTATTCTCCAAGGTGAAACCAACATCTAAAACCCACAGTAATTCAAAACTTTTGTCACACTCTAAGGTAATTCATTCTACTTATATTCCAATCCTTTTTTCTTTTCTTTTTTTTATATATGTATTTTTTTATTTTTTTACATCATTGTTCATTTTTAAACAATATTTGCTTCCCCACCCCCTCAGGTGTAGTCCCCATAGAGTTTCCTTCACCAATGCACCCATGTACCATCACCACAGCCTGTGCAACTCCCTCTCTCCCTCCCTCCCTCTGATCCCTCTCCCGCCTCCTCCCCTGCAGGATGTCTCTGATTTATAATTGTCCGGTTTTACTTTGTTGTGTTTTGTACTATTATTATTTTTTAACACTGATGTCTTACTTGGTTCCCCTATATTCCTGTTCAGTAAAGTAGCAGGATACAAAATCAACACACAAAAATCAGTAGCTTTCCTATACACAAACAATCAATCTGAAGAAGAAGAAATGAAGAAAACCATCCCTTTTATAATTGAAACAAAAACAAATCAAATACTTGGGAATAAACCTAACAAAAGAGGTAAAAGACCTATACAAAGAAAATTATAAAACACTGTTAAAAGAAATAGAAGACACAAAGAACTGGAAAGACATCCCCTGCTCATGGATTGGAAGAATTAACATTATTAAAATGTCCATCCTTCCAAAATCAATATACAGATTCAATGCTATTCCAATAAAAATCTCAATGACTTTCTTCAAAATAATAGAACAAATACTGATGAATTAAAGGATTTCTAAGGTGACCTCCTGCTCTATATGTCTTTGATTCTCTTGAAACAAGTATGTCACTTCCCAAAGAGCAAATCTCCCTCTGTTGACCCTCCTTCTCCACCTTCTTTAGGATATGACATCAGGGATTGAATGTGTTGATACTTCTTTTTCCAGGGGCAGCTCAAGGAATACATTGCTTAAACCACAGCAATGGCTTGTTAACATTAATAACAAAATCTCTGGTATCAAGAGACTGATGTTTGGGTGGAGACTTTCCTAGTATCTCTCATATCCATATACTCTTGTAAATAGTTGAGGACACCACTTTCCAGAATGTATGGGATGCAGCAAAAGCAGTAATAAGAGGAAAATATATAGCAATACAGGCTCAAATCAACAAACAAGAAAGAACTCAAAGAAACAACCTAATCTCACATCTCAAAGAACTAGAAAAATAACAACAAAAAACCCTAAAGCCAGCAGAAGAAAGGAAATAATAAAAATCAAAGCAGAAATAAATGAATTAGAAATTAAAAAAACAATCCAAAAGATCAATGAAACCAAAAGTTGGTTCCTTGAAAAAATAAGCAAAATAGACAAACCTCTAGCAAGGCTCACAAAGAAAAAACAGGAGAAAACACATATAAATAGGATTATAAATGAAAGAGGAGAAATCACAACAGACTCAGTACTCTTATAAATAGTGAGCTTTTCCTCCGCCCAAGGCAAGGAATGGACCAAGTGAGCAGAAACTCCATAAATATTTTCTGAGGCGCTTCTATTGTTATGCCTTCCCCACCTCAATATTCCCTTTTATTCTTTTGAGGTTACCTCCCAGAGCAGGCTTGCTCAATCTGGACACTATGTTGACTGTAGTCACATTGTTAAGAACTCCAATTTGTGGGCTCTTAAGCTACTATGCTCTTGCAATCCTGGGTTCTTACAGCTCTTAGGTTGAAGTCTTTACCTCATGTGTTTATATCACTCCCAAACTAGTTGCTGCTGACCTCAGAATCAGGTTCACAATTCTCGGAAAATCAAACCCTTATGCTTTGCCCTAAAGCAAAACTCTTTCCCTCTTGTTACCTTAAGTGCCTGATTTCCATTAACCACTTTCTTTTTTTCTGGTTTATATTAATACCACATTTCTAGAAGATAAAGTCATATGGACTCAAGTTCCAGTGCCAGTATAAGATGACCTTGGCTGATACATAGTGAAATGCAAAAGACAGGAGTTGCATCTCTCTGACTCCATGTCATCGGTCTCTATCAGTCATCAAACTGTTCCAGACAAGTGTCTTTGACCTGGACCACCTTTCCAAATCCAGCTGGGTTGGAGATCTCTGGCTTGGAGGGATGGGACATGTTTATTTAATGGGATGGTCTCTGGTTTCTCCTCTAAAGAGATGATATGTGATAATGAAGGAGAGCTGTGGAAGGCTCTCATAGGATCTAGAATGATGCTTTCTTCTCTCTACCTCCAAAGTGATCCAGCTTTGTCCTGGCTCACAGAACCTTCTTTGCCTCTAGTGTCAACCCCAATTGGCAGCAACTGCAAATGCCCTGAGATGACTGAGTCACGCCATCAGAAGGAGGCATTAGAAGTCATGTAATTCACCTCATTTTCCCTTCACCCCTAGCTTCCATGCAGGATATTACCTGAAATAAATTCTAAACCGCTGAACTTGTCAGGACTTGTTTAGGAAAGGCTCTAGGATTATTATTTCCATTTCAACCTAGGGATATTGGAGTGCAAACAAGAAAATGAACCCTGTTTCACCTGGCAGCATGGTTGCACATGGGTTAAGCTTAGAATATCATCTTTCCAGAAAACATACCTGGACAGAGATGTAACAGTTAATATGAGAGAGTGAGACAGAATGGGGCCTTCAAGCTAAGGGACTCTGCTTTCCATCTGGTGGCAGTCATCAGGTAAGCCAAAGCAGGCACTTACAAGAACATACAGGGGCTATGGAAGAAGCAGTGCAATGAGATCTGCTTTCTTCTCAGAGTGCGCTGCTGGCAGTACCACCAGTTGCTAGCGACCCTCCAGAGGGTCCCTTACCCCACCCGGCTGGATAAAGTGCACAGACTGCGATATAAAGCCAAGCGAGGTCATCGCATATATTGGATTTCTGTGTGCCCTCATGGCGCAGGTGTCCAGTTCCAAAGGGTGCAACCTATGGCAAGCCTCCCTGTCGTGGCGTTAATCAGCTGAAGCTTGCTAGAAGTCTTCAATCTGTTGCTGAGGAGTGAGCTGGATGCCACTGTGGGGCCCTGAGAGTCCTGAATTCTGACTGGGTTGTTAAAGATTCCACACATTCTTTGAGGTTATACTCATCCGTCCATTCCATAAAGCTATCAGAAGAAATTCTGACACCCAGAGGATGACTGAACCAGTCCACAAACACAGGGAGATGCAGGTACTGACATCTGCAGGCCACAAGAGTCTTGGTCTTTGAAAGGCCACAAGTTCCACCACATTATTAGTAGTTCTCATCCTGCAGCAAGGAGAAGGCACAATACTCTCCAACTCCACTGTTATTATTGCTAATATGTCCTGTTTGTAAAATTCTCACCTAATAAAAAATTGAGGACAGCCACATCTGCTTAAAAGTTTTTTTAATTTTTCTGTTAAAACTAGCTTCTGCAGACTGTTTTTCATGATTGCATTATCAAATTATGGAAGTTAAAATGCAGTAAGATTTGGAGACCAAGTGATGATATATCATATTTCTAATAAGATAAAGCTTTGCCTTTGCTTTATCTTATTGGGGAGGTATATAACAATATTTAAAATGCTATAAGGCATAATAGGTGTAAAATAAATTCTGTAAAACAGGACCACAGAAACTAGCCCTGTAGAATACTTGGTGCATGTGATTAAACCTACAGTTTTGCTAGGGTGATAAGATGCTTTGCTGGTTTTCTCTCAAACTGTTTTTAGGAGTTGGTGAGAATAAATTTAAATAGATTTTTTAAATATTTTATTTTATATAATTCTTACATCATTTTTCATCTTTGTACATTGTATGCATTTTCATTTTGGTTATATTCCCCATACAATTGCATCCCCCCCCTTAAATTGGATTTTGCTTGAAGAGTGAATTTATACTAATCTTTTGTTGTGATTATATACAGAAAAAAATGAAAGTTAATGAGGGCCTAGTATTCCATTTATTTAACTGTTGCTTATGAAAAAGCAAACTTTTTTTTTTTTTATAAATTTTATTGTTATATTCCCCATACAATTGCAGCCCCCCATTCTGACCCCAATCCCTCCCCTCCCGCCCCCGCCCCCCTAAAAGTGTCTCTGGTTCATAGTTTTTTGTTGATTTTGATTTTCACTTTCTTATAGTTATTCATCTTCCTGGTCCCTTATTTAAGTTTTCCAGATTCCTGCTATGAGTGAGACCATCCGGTATTTTTCTTTTTCTTTTTGGCTTATTTCGCTGAGCATGATCCCTTCCAGCGCCATCCATGTTGCAGCAAATTGCATGTGTTTATCTTTTTTGAATGCTGAGTAATATTCCATGGTATATATGTACCACATCTTCTTGATCCAGTCATCTATTTTTGGGCATTTGGGTTGTTTCCAAAGCTTAGCTATTGTAAACAGTGCTGCTATAAACATAGGGGTGCAGGTGTTCTTTGGAATTGATGTTTCTGTGTCCTTTGGGTAAATACCTAGGAGTGGAATTGCTGGGTCATATGGAAGCTCTATGTTTAGTAGGTCCAGAAATCTCCACACAGCTTTCCACAGTGGTTGGACCAGTTTGCACTCCCACCAACAGTGCAGAAGAGTTCCTTTTTCTCCACACCCTCGCCAACATTTGTTGTTGCTAGTTTTTTTAATATGTGCCATTCTCACTGGTGTAAGATGGTATCTCATGGTAGTTTTGATTTGCATTTCCCTGATGACAAGTGATGTTGAACATTTTTTCATATGCCTGTTGGCCATTTGCATTTCCTCTTCAGAGAAGTTTCTTTTAAGCTCTTCTGCCCATTTTTTGACTGGATTATTTTCTTTGTAGTTGTTGAGACTCATCAGCTCTTTGCAGATTTTTGTGATCAGTCCTTTATCATTAGTGTTGGGTGCAAAAATGTTCTCCCAGTTGGTGGGGTTTCTCTTTGTTTTTGTTATTGTCTCTTTTGCTGTGCAAAAGCTCTTTAATTTGATATAGTCCCAGCTGTTTATCTTTGCCTTCACTATCACTGCTTTGGGTGATGTGTCTGTAAAGATGTCTTTGATGTGCAAATCACGTAGTGTTTCGCCTATATTTCCTTCTATATATTTTATGGTTTCAGGTCTTATGTCTAGTTCTTTAATCCATTTTGAGTTGATTTTTGTGTATGGTGTGAGGTGGTGGTCAAGCTTCATTCTTTTGCATGTAGCGACCCAGTTTTCCCAGCACCATTTATTGAACAAACTTTCTTGAAAAAGCAAACTTTTTAATACATTTTTAAAAAGTTTTTAATTTGGTGGGCGAGCAACATGGCGGCGAGGAGACGCTGCGAGTAAGATCTCCCATTAAAAAAAGTTAATAGGGAGGAAAAGCGGCGGGTCCCAGTGAGAACTGGGACACGGAAGATAAACGGACGACTCCAGCAAACTGCCCGAAGAAGAAAGTTGCCATAAAAGAGGACGAGAAGGGAGGGAAGCGCAGAACCCTGCTCCCCTCCCCCGCCCACAAAGTTGGCACTCTCCGACCGGCAGAGAGGAGGGAAACAACAAACCAAAACGGCCAACAAGAAAAACGGACACAGCAAGTGGGACTGTGAGTGGAAAGGAACTATTTCAGCCACCACACCCCGTGAACGGGAGCTGAGGCGAACCCTGCAGGATCCCCCACGGAGGTGAGCTCCAGGCGCCATTAAAGAGAGCCCCGCCCCCCAGGAGGAGACCAGCACCGGCACACAGCCCCGCCGCCCGGTAAGCTTGTGCGGAAAGTGGCGCGGATCCGGACCGGATCGCAGCTGCCCAGGTCCCCGCGCCTGCGACCTAGGCTTGCGGGGAGACGGCGGAGGCCCTCCCTGAGTGAGCAGGAACAAGGCACCCAGGCAGGGGAGCGGGATTCAAAAGGCGCCATTCCCGCGCCACTGATCTGGGCTACAGCCCGCGTCCTGGAACTGAGGGCTTTGGAACTGAGACCCGGGGCACGAAATTAGGGGCGTGGGTTCCCCACGACGGTGGGGCACAAGGCAGACACAGCACCCCAAAGCCGCTGAGGTGTACCCTACCATCCCTGCTCTGCTCCCTGTCCCACGGGGTGGAAAATCAGCTCCCCAAGGGCTCTAGGAGAGATCTCTGGCGCCACCTAGCGACTTGACCCCAGCACAGGCTACTGAAGGAGCTAGTGGCCAGCTGGGGAGTTAGCCCACACCGGGCCCCTTCCGAACAAGTAGTCTGAGCCCACAGGGAGAGCGAGCACCCACAGCCTGGGCAGACCAGGCGCGCAGAAGAGTGTGCCTGAGACCAGACGCGCAGGGAGTGTGTCCCACATCACCATTTTAGAACAGGGACATTTCTTCAGTAAAAACTACCTGCAGAAGGCTTCCTCAGGAGCCAGAGGTGAGCGGGGGAAGTTCGCCCACGCCAGACCCCCTCTGGCCTGCAGTCCAAGCCCAGAGGGGAGCAGGAACCCACCGCCGGGGCAGACCAGGCGCACAGGGGAGTGTGTCCCCACATCGGCATTTTAGAACAGGGACCTTTCTCCAGTAAAGGCTGCTTGAAACTGACAGATGACTCCTGGAAGAACCAGAGGGGAACAGAGAAGCCCACCCAAGATGCCGGCCAGTCCCAACAACACAGTGTCCCAACGCATACGGCAAATTAGAAAACAGACAGTAGGGAGGAGAAGAACCACACGCAACCTAGCAACTCTCCAGAGAAAAAGCACACCACAAAAAGAAAGCCAGCCCCCAGATTGCAAAGACAATAACTTGGAAGAATTTCTGAGCCTTCCAAAAAGAGAATTTAAAATTGCCGTGATTAAAAAACTGACAGAAGTCATAAAGGAAAACAATGATAAGGGAAAAATAATCAACGATCAGAAGAATGCAATTGAGTCCCTAGAGAGGGAAAACAATGGTCAGAAGAAAGAAATTGAGTCCCTAAAGAGGGAAGTAAAAGAAATGCAGGAGATCAAAGAATTAATGGAAGAACTAAAGAATTCTGGGAAAAGCAATGAAAGCAGAATAGATGAAATGGAAGAACGAATAAGTAATCTTGAAGACACAGAAATAAAAAGAACCAAAACAGAAAAGGAAAGAGAAGTACGAAGGAAAAAGAACGAAGAAAGACTTCGGGAACTATCTGACTCCATGAGGAAAGGAAATATAAGAGTTATAGGAATACCAGAAGGAGAGGAGAGAGATGTAGGAACAGAGAAAATATTCAAAGAGATAATTGAAGAGAACTTCCCAAATGTGAAGAAGGAGCTGAAAATTGATATACAAGAAGGAAGAAGAACACCAAACTTCCACGACGAAAGGAAAAATACAGCAAGACATATAATAGTAAAGCTCCCAAGAATCCAGGACAAGGAAAAAATAATGAAGCTGGCAAGAGGGAAGAAACAGATAACATTCAAAGGAAAACCAATCAGGCTGACATCAGACTTCTCCGAAGAAACACTACGGGCAAGGAGAGAGTGGAGGGACATCGTCAACAGACTCCAAGAAAACAGATGCCAACCAAGAATACTCTATCCCGCAAAGCTCTCCTTCCTCTTTGAAGAAAGAATATGGACCTTCCCAGACAAACAGAAACTCCGGAATTTCATTGCAACTAAACCCCCACTCCAAAAAATACTACAAGGAGTCCTAAAGCCAGAACCTCAGACCGACGAATAACAATGAAAGAAGGCCAAAAAAAAAAGTTATTAAAAGAATAAATAAATAAAATCAAAGGAAAGACAAACACAATGGCAAATACAGATGTTAACATATCAATATTAACTCTAAATGTAAATGGACTAAACTCTTCAATAAAAAGACACAGAGTTGCAGCCTGGATTAAGAAACAAAACCCAACCTTTTGCTGTCTCCAGGAAACACATTTAGCTACAAAAGATAAAAATAGGCTCAAAGTTAAAGGATGGAAAACAATCCTACAAGCAAATGGACCAAAAAAGAAAGCAGGAACAGCTATACTTATATCAGATAAAACAGATTTCAAACTCAAAAAGATAAAAAGAGACCCCAATGGTCACTACATTATGATCAAGGGGACAATACTTCAAGAAGAAATAACACTCATTAACATATACTCACCAAACGAAGGAGCACCAAAATATATCAGACAACTGTTGTCCTCTCTGAAAACAGACATCAGAGAAAACACATACGTAGTGGGAGACTTCAACACACCACTATCAACAATGGATAGATCAACAAGACAAAAAATAAGTAAAGAAACCAAAGCTCTAAATAAGGACCTAGAGCAATTAGGCTTAACAGACATCTATAGAACACTAAACCCCAAAAAAACGGAGTACACATTTTTCTCAAGCGCACACGGATCATTCTCCAGGATCGATCACATACTGGGGCACAAGACAAACATCAACAGATACACCAAGATTGAAATCATATCAACCATCTTTTCTGACCATGAAGGCATCAAACTAGAAATAAACCATAAAAAGAAGGCAAGGAACTTTCCTACCTCATGGAGATTAAAAACCACACTACTGGAAGACCATTGGACTAATGAGGAGATCAAAGAAGAAATTAAAAATTTTTTTGAATTGAACGACAAGGAGGACACTAATATCCTAAATGTATGGGATGCAGCAAAAGCAGTAATAAGAGGAAAATATATAGCAATAGAAGCTCACATCAAGAAACAAGAAAGAACGCAAAGAAACAACCTAATCTCGAAGCTCAAAGATCTAGAAAAAGAACAACAAAAAAACCCCAAAACCAGTAGAAGAAAAGAAATAATAAAAACCAAAGCAGAAATAAATGAAATTGAAACTAAAAAAACAATCCAAAAGATCAATGAAACCAAGAGCTGGTTCTTTGAAAAAATCAATAAAATAGACAAACCCCTAGCCAGGCTCACAAAGGAAAAAAGGGAGAAAGCACAAATAAACAGGATCATCAATGAAAGAGGAGAAATCACAACGGACACAGCAGAAATCAAAAGAATAATCAGTAACTACTATGAACAGTTATATGGAAACAAGTTTAACAATCTAGAGGAGATGGACAAATTCCTACAACTCTACAATCACCCAAAGCTAGATAAAGAAGAAATAGAACACCTAAACAGACCAATTACAATTAGCGAAATTGAAATGGTAATAAAAAACCTCCCCAAAAACAAAAGCCCAGGACCTGATGGATTTACAAATGAATTCTACCAAACATTCAGAGACGAATTAGTGCCTATCCTTCACAAACTCTTCCAAAAAATTGAGAAGGAAGGGACAATACCAAACACGTTTTATGAAGCCAACATTACACTAATACCAAAACCGAACAAGGACAACACAAAAAAGGAAAACTACAGGCCAATCTCCCTAATGAACACTGATGCAAAAATCCTCAATAAAATTTTAGCTATCAGAATCCAACAATGTATCCATAAGATAATTCACCACAACCAAGTTGGATTCATTCCAGGGGCACAAGGATGGTTTAACATCCGAAAATCAATCAACGTTATCCAACACATCAACAAACAGAAATATAAAAACCATATGATAATATCAATAGATGCTGAGAAAGCTTTCGACAAAGTGCAACACCTATTCATGATAAAAGCCCTTGAAATTCTGGGGATACAAGGAACATACCTAAACATCATAAAGGCCATCTATGACAAGCCAACAGCCAGTATCATTCTCAATGGTGAAAAGCTGAAAGCAATTCCATTAAGATCTGGAACAAGACAAGGATGTCCACTCTCACCATTGCTTTTCAATATAATACTGGAAGTCCTAGCCAGGGCAATAAGACAAGAGAAAGACATCCAAGGAATCCAAATAGGAAAAGAAGAAGTCAAACTATCACTATTTGCAGACGATATGATATTATACATAGAGAACCCCAAAAACTCCACAGAAAAGCTAATTCAACTCATCAATCAGTTCAGTAAAGTGGCAGGATACAAAATCAACACGCAAAAGTCAGTAGCCTTCCTATACACAAACAATAAATCTGAAGAAGAAGAAATCAAAACGACAATCCCTTTTGTTATTGAAACAAAAAAAATCAAATATTTGGGAATAAATCTAACAAAAGGGGTAAAGGACCTATACAAAGAAAACTATAAAACACTGTTAAAAGAAATAGAAGAAGACACAAAGAAATGGAGAGACATCCCCTGCTCATGGATTGGAAGAATAAACATTATTAAAATGGCCATCCTACCAAAAGCAATATACAGATTCAATGCTATTCCAATCAAAATTTCAATGTCATTCTTCAAAGAAATAGAACAATTATTGATGAAATTCATATGGAATCACCAAAAACCCCGAATAGCCAAAGCTCTCCTGAAAAAAAAAGAAGGGAATGGAGGCATCAGACTCCCAGACTTCAAACTATACTACAAAGCCATAATCATCAAAACTGCATGGTATTGGAACAAGAACAGACATACAGACCAATGGAATCGAATAGAAAATCCAGAAATAAACCCACAGATTTATGGTCAACTAATCTTTGACAAAGGAGCAAAGAATATGCATTGGAGCAAAGAAAGTTTGTTCAATAAATGGTGCTGGGAAAACTGGGTCGCTACATGCAAAAGAATGAAGCTTGACCACCACCTCACACCATACACAAAAATCAACTCAAAATGGATTAAAGAACTAGACATAAGACCTGAAACCATAAAATATATAGAAGGAAATATAGGTGAAACACTACGTGATTTGCACATCAAAGACATCTTTACAGACACATCACCCAAAGCAGTGATAGTGAAGGCAAAGATAAACAGCTGGGACTATATCAAATTAAAGAGCTTTCGCACAGCAAAAGAGACAATAACAAAAACAAAGAGAAACCCCACCAACTGGGAGAACATTTTTGCACACAACACTAATGATAAAGGACTGATAACAAAAATCTGCAAAGAGCTGATGAGACTCAACAACAACAAAGAAAATAATCCAGTCAAAAAATGGGCAGAAGAGCTTAAAAGAAACTTCTCTGAAGAGGAAATGCAAATGGCCAACAGGCATATGAAAAAATGTTCAACATCACTTGTCATCAGGGAAATGCAAATCAAAACTACCATGAGATACCATCTTACACCAGTGAGAATGGCACATATTAAAAAAACTAGCAACAACAAATGTTGGCGAGGGTGTGGAGAAAAAGGAACTCTTCTGCACTGTTGGTGGGAGTGCAAACTGGTCCAACCACTGTGGAAAGCTGTATGGAGATTTCTGGACCTACTAAACATAGAGCTTCCATATGATCCAGCAATTCCACTCCTAGGTATTTACCCAAAGGACACAGAAACATCAATTCCAAAGAACACCTGCACCCCTATGTTTATAGCAGCACTGTTTACAATAGCTAAGCTTTGGAAACAACCCAAATGCCCAAAAATAGATGACTGGATCAAGAAGATGTGGTCCATATATACCATGGAATATTACTCAGCATTCAAAAAAGATAAACACATGCAATTTGCAGCAACATGGATGGCGCTGGAAGGGATCATGCTCAGCGAAATAAGCCAAAAAGAAAAAGAAAAATACCGGATGGTCTCACTCATAGCAGTAATCTAGAAAACTTAAATAAGGGACCAGGAAAATGAATAACTATAAGAAAGTGAAAATCAAAATCAACAAAAAACTATGAACCAGAGACACTTTTAGGGGGGCGGGGGTGGGAGGGGAGGGATTGGGGTCAGAATGGGGGGGCTGCAATTGTATGGGGAATATAACAATAAAATTAAAAAAAAAAATAAAATAAATAAATAAATATTATATATAATAATAAAAAATAAAAAATAAAAAAAAGTTTTTAATTTATTTTTTTTGTTTTGTTTTGTTTTCTTTTTTAAATAATAAATTTTATTTTTATATTCCCTATACATTTGCAACCCCCCCTTTCTGATCCCAATCCCTCCCCTCCCGCCCCCACCCCCCCAAAAGTGTCTCTGCTTCATAGTTTTTTTGTTGATTTTGATTTTCACTTTCTTATAGTTATTCATTTTCCTGGTCCCTTATTTAAGTTTTCTAGATTCCTGCTATGAGTGAGACCATCCGGTATTTTTCTTTTTCTTTTTGGCTTATTTCGCTGAGCATGATCCCTTCCAGCGCCATCCATGTTGCTGCAAATTGCATGTGCTTATCTTTTTTGAATGCTGAGTAATATTCCATGGTGTATATGTACCACATCTTCTTGATCCAGTCATCTATTTTTGGGCATTTGGGCTGTTTCCAAAGCTTAGCTATTGTAAACAGTGCTGCTATAAACATAGGGGTGCAGGTGTTCTTTGGAATTGATGTTTCTGTGTCCTTTGGGTATATACCTAGGAGTGCAATTGCTGGATCATATGGAAGCTCTGTTTAGTAGGTCCAGAAATCTCCACACAGCTCTCCATAGTGGTTGGACCAGTTTGCACTCCCACCAACAGTGCAGGAGAGTTCCTTTTTCTCCACACCCTCGCCAACATTTGTTGTTGCTAGTTTTTTTAATATGTGCCATTCTCACTGGTGTAAGATGGTATGTCATGGTAGTTTTGATTTGCATTTCCCTGATTACAAGTGATGTTGACCATTTTTTCATATGCCTGTTGGCCATTTGCATTTCCTCTTCAGAGAAGTTTCTTTTTAGCTCTTCTGCCCATTTGTTAACTGGATTATTTTCTTTGTTGTTGTTGAGTCTCATCAGCTCTTTACAGATTTTTGTGATCAGTCCTTTATCATTAGTGTTGGGTGCAAAAATGTTCTCCCAGTTGGTGGGGTTTCTCTTTGGTTTTGTTACTGTCTCTTTTGCTGTGCAGAAGCTCTTTAATTTGATGTAGTCCCAGGTGTTGATCTTTGCCTTCACTATCACTGCTTTGGGTGATGTGTCTGTAAAGATGTCTTTGATGTGCAAATCACGTAGTGTTTCACCTATATTTCCTTCTATATATTTTATGGTTTCAGGTCTTATGTCTAGTTCTTTAATCCATTTTGAGTTGATTTTCGTGTATGGTGTGAGGTGTGGTCAAGCTTCATTCTTTTGCATGTAGCGACCCAGTTTTCCCAGCACCATTTATTGAACAAACTTTCTTTGCTCCAATGCATAGTCTTTGCTCCTTTGTCAAAGATTAGTTGACCATAGATCTGTGGATTTATTTCTGGATTTTCTACTCGATTCCATTGGTCTGTATGTCTGTTCTTGTTCCAATACCATGCAGTTTTGATTATTATGGCTTTGTAGTATAGTTTGAAGTCTGGGAGTGTGATGCCTCCATTCCCTTCTTTTTTTTTTCAGGAGAGCTTTGGCTATTCGGGATTTTTTGTGATTCCATATGAATTTCATCAATAATTGTTCTATTTCTTTGAAGAATGACATTGAAATTTTGATTGGAATAGCATTGAATCTGTAGATTGCTTTTGGTAGGATGGCCATTTTAATAATGTTTATTCTTCCAATCCATGAGCAGGGGATGTCTTTCCATTTCTTTGTGTCTTCTTCTATTTCTTTTAACAGTGTTTTATAGTTTTCTTTGTATAGGTCCTTTACCTCTTTTGTTAGATTTATTCCCAAATATTTGATTTTTTTCATTTCAATAATAGAAGGGATGGTTTTTTTTATTTCTTCTTCTTCAGATTTATTGTTTGTGTATAGGAAGGCTACTGACTCTTGCATGTTGATTTTGTATCCTGACACTTTACTGAACTGATTGATTAGTTGAATTATTTTTTGTTTTATGTATTTTTTGCATCATTCTTCATTTTTGTACAAGGTATGCATTTTCATCTCGGTTATAGTCCCCGTGTAATTCCCACCACCCATTCACCCATGAACTATCACCATGGTCCCTTGTGCTCTTTCCTTGTTTTGATCCTACTCCCTTCTCCCCCACTGCAGAATGTCTCCGGTTTATAGTTGCCTGTTGATTTTACTTTATTAAAATTACTTTTAGAAAAAAACAAACTTTAAAAGCCACCATTCTTAGAATTGAGTAAACCTGTCTTATAAATGAAATATCCTGGTTAACTTAAACAAATTTATCTCCACAGTGCCATTGAAGTCACAGGTAGTAAAGGCTTCTGATTTAATCCCATGACTCCAAAGAATATGTAGAATCCAGAATTTTGTGCAAAGTGGTCATTAATGGTATTTAAACTGGTGGAAATGGAAAACCGAAAAGGAAATTATTATCCTTAATGCCATGGTTGGGAAACCAATAACCATCAGATATATTTCAAATGTGAAGATAAAAAATTTACATCCACTTTGATCAAAATTTTGAATACTTTACCTTTCATCTAATTTTTATCTAGTTTGCCACACCCCTAAGAACCTGAAATATGGTTGGCTTTATTTAGAAGTAGACTGTTCACTCCGATCAGCCTTACAAGACATCTTGGGTCAACTCATATCATCCGCTCCCAGAAGGCTATTAAGAAAAGTCATGTAATAGATGTAGGTGTCAACACAAGTATGCCATTTCTAATCTAACCATTATTGCATGCAGTTATTTTTCTTGTCCCTGGTCAAACTATCCTCAAAAATCCTTACTATTCCACAAACTTGCTAGGCCATCAGCTGCCCACTTTAACATTACACATACTACCATAATTTGTTGAATTAATTATTTATATCATGTCTTCCAGTAGACCAGGCTTCTAATTCCAGGGTGAATTCGAGTGTGTTGGAAATTGCCCTAATCCTTATGAAATCTGAGTTTGCTGATTTAAGAATAGTAAATTTCAAAATGTAATTGCTGTTGTTCTTGAGCCAACTTTTCTATTTAGATATCTTAAAAGGTCTAGTTAAATTTTTTCAAGAAAACCTGTAGGCTCAAAACTTCTTGAGGCCTAAATTCCACTCAGATCTTAAACCATATATTTCCATTATGTGTAGAGGTTGTTTGAGTAAAGGAATGTCTATTAAACCAAAAACAAACCAAAAAATGGGACCTTAAAACAGGTGCTGTCTAAGGATCAAGTTATAAAGTTTCTGGTGTCTTCCTGCTGCCTTATAACTATATGAATATCTCATTTCTCACAAGGCCTTCCTCCTCAAGTTCTCTAGGCTCCTAGTCCCTTCTTACTCCTGCTTCCCAGTAGCTATCTGAGCTTGGGGCAGAAAATTTGGGAATATGTGTGCAAACATATTCATACTATTCAGACACCAGTTACAAGTTAACTTAGAGAAGGACCATGTAAACCACTCTAGTTATCACCAAAGAGATTTTAATGTAGTTGTTTCTGTGTAATAAAAGTGTTCCATATCTGATTATTGCTTTGACCTCCTAGCCAATTTTCAGCTTAATGGTTATGAATTTTGGAGCAATAGAGTTGTCAAGAAAGTTAGCAGGAATTACCAAACAGGAGCCTCTGGTCATTCCTGTGATGGAGCACAGAATGTTACAGAGGTGCTATGAAATCCAGCAAATAATAAAAGATGTTGGCAGTGAGACTGAAATGGTGGGAATGAAGGTGTAGTTTTCTTTCTGCATCTTTATGTCATTTTACAATTTCCAGTGAAATCAACATCACATATAATGCATTTAAAATTTTCAATAGGGCCTCCCCTGGTGGCGCAGTGGTTGTGAGCTGGGCTGCGAAGCTGCCTGCAGCCTCTGCAGTGCCGGTTCAATCCCGGCCACCGGCGAGGATCCCATATGGCACACAGACCTCTCCTGCCATGCCCACTGCTCCCCTCAGCAGTGTATTTCATTGGTCTGCCTGTTCTGTTCCCCGCTCTGGCTCTGGTGAATTCTCTCACCCTCCCATGCTTCTGACTGTACTCCATGCTTGTATAAATAAATAAATCTTTTTTAAAAATAAATAAATAAATAAAATTTTCAATAAAGAAAATATGAAAAAAGGGGAAAAAATGAAAAGAATTTTGAAAAAGGAGAGTGTTGTTTTAAAAACAATACAAAGAAGAAAAAGGAAAATGAAGAAAGGAGAAACAATTGAAAGCTAACAGAGGAAAGAAATTAGGTGGGGTAAAATAATAGAAAATTGAAATGAAAAAGGAAACACATAAAATAAAGACGTGCAGGAAGCTATTTTTAAAAGTTAAATAAATGGAGGAAAAAGGGGGGGGGGCATGTGAAAGGAACATGAGAACACACCTGAAAGAATGTCCAAAGCTGGAGCAATTAGAGCAAAAAAAAAAAAAAAAAAGTAAGGCAATATTGGATTCCAAATCATTTATTTGGATACTTGCCCCTCTCCTCGCCCCCCCCCAGGAGATAAAGCTTAATATATCTAGGAGAAGGCTGGGCTTAACGACTCATAACAAACCAATTTTAAACAGTATAGTATGAAAGTGGTCGGGGGGAGAAACTATGTAGTGGAAACCCGGCAAACACAGTTAACATCAAGAGTGATGTCATGCATACAAGGAATCCAAATAGGGCAAGAAGAAGTAAAACTCACTATTCACAGATGATATGATAATATACATCAAGTACCCCAAAAATTCCACAGGAAAACTAATCAAATTAATCAACCAGTTTAGTAAAGTAGCAGGATACAAAACCAACACACAAAAATCAGTAGCTTTCCTATATGCAAACAATAATTCTGAAGAAGAAGAAATCAAGAAAACCATACATTTTATAATTGAAACAACAACAAAAAAATAAAATACTTGGGAATAAACCTAACAAAAGAGGTTAAGGACCTATACAAAGAAAATTATAAAACACTGTAAAAGACAGAGGAAGGCACAAAGATATGGAAAGACATCCCCTGCTCATGGATTGGAAGAATTAACATTATCAAAATGTCCATCCTACCAAAAGCAATTTACAGATTCAATGCTATTCCAATAAAAATTTCAGTGACATTCTTCAAAGAAATAGAACAAATATTGATGAAATTCATATGGAGCTACCAAAAACCCCGAATAGCCAAAGCTCTCCTGACAAAAAAGGAAGGGAATGGAGGTATCACACTCCCAGACTTCAGACTATACTACAAAGACATAATAATCAAAACTGCATGGTACTGGAATAAGAACAGACACACAGACCAATGGAACCGAGTAGAAAACCCAGAAATAAACCCACAGATTTACGGTCAACTAATCTTTCACAAAGGAGCAAAGAAAATGCAATGGAACAAAGAAAGTTTGTTCAATAAATGGTGCTGGGAATACTGGGCTGCTACATGCAAAAGAATGAAGATTGACTGAAGCTTGACCTCACACCATGCACAAAAACCAACTCAAAATGAATCAAAGAATAGATGTAAGGGGCCTCCCTGATGGTGCAAGGGGTTAAGTCACAGCACTATGAAGCAATCGACAGCCACTGCAGCACGTGTTCCATCCCTGGCCAGGTAGGTGACACACATGGCACAGCAGATCTCTCCTGAGTTGCCCACTGCTCCCCTCAGCAGTGGATTTCAGTAGATCTGCCTGTTCTGTTCCCCACTTTGTCTCTGGTAAATCCTCTCACCACCCAAACCTCTGGTCTGTACCCCAGTTCTTGTATGAATAAATAAATCTTTTTTTTTTTTTTAAAAAAGAACTAGACATAAGACCTGAAATGATAAAATATATAGAAGAAAATATAGGTGAAACACTACATGACATACACCTCAGTAACATCTTTAAAGACACATCACCCAAAGCAAAGAGAGTGAAGGAAAGAATAAACAGCTGGGACTACATCAAATTAAAGAGCTTCTGCAGAGCAAAAGAGACATTAACCAAAACAAAGAGACACCCCACTGATTGGGGGAAAATTTTTGCGCAAAATACTAATTATAAGGGACTATCACAAAGATCTACATAGAGCTAACAAGACTCAACAAAAGCAAAGTAAATAACCAGTCAAAAAATGGGCAGAAGAGCTAAAAAGACACTTCTCCAAAGAGGATATGAAAATGGACAATAGATATATGAAAAAAAGTTCAACATCACTTGTAATCAGGGAAATGCAAATCGATACCACAATGAGATGCCACCTTACACCAGTGAGAATGGCACATATTTAAAAACTAGCAACAACAAATGTTGACAGGGATGTGGAGAAAAAGTAACTCCTAAACTGATGGTGGGAATGCAAACTGGTCCAACGACTATGGAAAGCTGTTCCTCAATCTTCTAAAAATGGAGCTTCCATATGACCCAGCAATTCCACTCCTAGGTATCTACCCAAAAGACACAATAACATGGGCCTCCCCTTTGGTACAGCAGGTTAAGCGCAGTGCTGTGAAGCTGTGTGCAGCCTCTGCAGCTCGGGTTCTATTCCCAGCTGGCCAGGGAGATTCCCACATTGCATGGCAGACCTCTCCTGTCGTGCCCGCTACACCCCTCAGCAGTGTATTTCAGTTGTCTGCCTGTTCTGCTCCCTGCTCTGTCTCTGGTGAATCCTCTCACCCTCCTGCACCTCTGGCCTGTACCTCAGCTCTTCTATAAAAATAAATAAATCTTTTTTTAAAAAGACACAAAAACATTAATTCAAAAGGACACCTGCACTGTCATGTTTATTGCATCACTATTTACTATAGGTAAGCTATGGAAACAACCCAGATGCCCAAAAATTGATGACTGGATCAAGAAGATGTGGTACATATACACAATGGAATACCATTCAGCAATAAAAAAACATAAACTCATACCATTATCAGCAACATGAATGTTGCTGGAAGAGATCATGCTCAGTGAAATAAGGCAGAAAGAAAAAGAAAAATATTGAATGGTTTCATTTATAGGAGGAATGTATAGGATTCAAATAAGGGATCAGAAAAAAAGTAATTATAGCAAAGTAAAAATCAAAATCAACAGGCAACTATAAACCAGAGACATTCTGCAGGGCAGGAGAAGGGAGTAGGATCAAAACAGGGGAGAGAAGAGTATAAGGGCTATGGTGATAGTGCACAGGTGAATGGGTGGTGGGAATTTCACAGGGACTATAACCAAGATGAAAATGCATACACTGTACAAAAATGAAGAATGATGTAAAAAAATAAATTAAAACAAACAAAAAGAATGATGTCATGTTGTTAAGTGTTTCTTTTTTGACATGATAAGAACATTTCATCTCTGTGGTCTTCCTCTCCCAAACACTTTAGCCCGGTCTAATAAGGAGAAGACCATTGGGAAAAATCCTAACGGACCAGTACCTCAAACCAATCAAAACCATGAAAAACAGGGCCTCCCTGGTGGCACAGCGGTTGAGCACTGGGTTGTGAAGCTGCCCGCAGCCTCTGCAGCGCCAGTTCAATCCCCGACCACTGGCGAGGGTCCCACATGGCGCACAGACCTCTCCTGCCTCACCCGCTGCTCTCCTCAGCAGTGTACTTCGTCGGTCTGCCTGTTCTGTTCCCCGCTCTGGCTCTGGTGAATCCTCTCACCCTCCCGCGCTTCTGACTGTACCCAATGCTTGTATAAATAAATAAATAAATCTTTAAAAAAAAATCTATACAACTCTTAAAAAAAAAAAAACCATCAAAAACAAGGACAGTCTGAGAAATTGAAAAACTTTCAGGGCCAAGAGTAGCCTAAAAATACATAACAACTGAATGTAATATGGTATTCTGGATGGGATGCTGAAACAGAGAAAAGTGACTAGGTTAAAAATTAAGGAAATCTGAATAAACTCTAATGTTTCATTAATTGTAACAAATGTACCTACCAATATAAGATGTTAATATAGGGAAAACTAGGTGTTGAGTATATGAGAACCCTTTGTAATATCTTTGCAAGTTTTCTGTATATCTAAAATTATTTCAAAGCAAAAATATTACTAAAAAAAATTAAAAGAAGAGGCAAAAGTGAAAAAACAATGCTCTTAAAAGAACAGTTAAGAGACAAAGAGGAGAGGAAAGAGATTTTAAAAATTAACAATATAGAAAAAACAGAAAACTTTAAAAGAAAAAGAAAGCCCTAAATTAGACTTTTTTTTTAAGATTTATTTATTTATACAAGCACTGGGTACAGTCAGAAGTGTGGAAGGGTGAGAGAATTCACCAGAGCCAGAGCAGAGAGCAGAACAGGCAGACCGATGAAGCACACTGCTGAGGGGAGCAGCGGGCTGCAGGAGAGGTCTGCGCGCCATGTGGGACCCTTGCCCAGTGGCCAGGAATTGAAATGGCGCTGCAGAGGCTGCGGGCAGCTTTGCAACCCAGCGCTCAACCGCTGCGCCACCGGGGAGGCCCAAGAAAACCCTAAATTATTTATAAAAAAAAACAAAAACCCATCCTCCAAGTCCAAAAAAAAAAAAAGACAATAAAATCCTAAATGAAAACCAAAAAAAGCATGGAAAGTAAAGGTAGAAAAATGCAAACTATATGGTAGCAGCAGCAACAAAATAAAGAAAAAATACTGAAACACTTAAAAGGTTAGAAAAAAAAACCCCAAAGGACAACAAGTATAAAAGAAAAACAAAACAAAAAGAAAAAACTTGAAAATGGCAAAACCCACTAACTTTTGAAAAACATAGTTTAGTTGAGAGGAGTAAGTTTGCTTTCTGTAGGTAAATGTGTGGAATGGTAGAAGAATCTATGAAATGTGACTGTGCACAGTACCCTTTGGGTGCTGTTGAAAGGAATGAAAAGGGCATGTTATTGTAACATAGACAGATAGGTATTTAAATAGCTCATTATCACCATATTAACTTTTTTCCCTGTGTGATTATGGGAAGCTGACTGTTTTACCCAAAGCTCCTGAGCTCTGTTTTATTTTACCAGGGTCTAAGAGATAAACATTTATTGATGGGCCAGGTCTGAGATCAATACTGGAGTGTGCCTTTCCAGATAGAAATACTGGTTTCCTTTTCGGGATTATTTATTATGAATGAAGGCAGTTTCTGGTGGGTCCACAGACAAGTCACTATTATGTAGCTCCTCCTAGTACTGTGTTTAATCAGGGCCCTGGAAGTTGGTAACCACAAACCTAAGTAGGACCTTAGAAGGCAGTCTTTGCCATTTGCATTAAAAAACATTTGACTCCTGCCCACATATAGGGGTACCAAGATGGAGATTGTGCCAAATAGCCAGAATCCCAAATAGGATCCCAAACACTGACAGTTCCAGATAGCAGCAATCTCAAAGGCATTAAATTTGGCTTTGAAATAACTTATGTGGTGTTTTGGGTTAGTCTTATTTGCAAATTCGTTTTGGCTTAGGATGATGTTAGTCTGTTTGTATTATCAGTTTGGGTCTTGATTGAGTGGTGGCTAAGATGAAACAATTAACCTAGATAATTCATAGGTCAAGACAGCTCAATGAGGATCATTGAATTTTTTTTTTACTCCTAACTCAAATAGCTTCATTTAAAAACTTTCCCATTGAAAATTTAATGGTGAGGATAACGATGGCAATGATGATGGTGATACTTAGGTGTGCACTTCATTACACCTGTTCACTCCCTCTGGACCTTATTTTGCTAGCCTGGGAGAAACAAGTGGCTACTGTTGGGACACCAGTCCACCAAAAATCACAACAATGGGTAGCCAGAAACCAGAGCCCTTTAAACTTTCAGTAACCTTGTAATCTATTAGGATCTTGCAGTCTGGTGCTTCTCAGGCCAGGCACCCAGAATGATGATGCTGGTCATTTGGTGGTAGATGGTGCATAGCACAATATCATCAGCCAACTGATGGGTGGTGCTCAGAACTGAGTGAAGATACACACTCAGGATAGAAATGTGGATTCAAAGAAGGATTATGAGATCTACAAAGAAATTCTAGAATTTAGTCCTGTCTCAATCCTATTTGAACTAATTTTTCTTGGGCAAGTTATCTAACCTCTCTATTTGTATGTACATTTTACCTATCTCACAGAAATTGAGTGTCTGTGACTATTTTCCTCATGGGAAATTTTAAAGGAGGCCACAAAGAAAATATAAATATAGGTGGGGGCGGAGCAACATGGCGGCGAGGAGACGCTGCGAGTAAGATCTCCCATTAAAAAAAGTTAATAGGGAGGAAAAGCGGCGGGTCCCAGTGAGAACTGGGACACGGAAGATAAACAGGTGACTCCAGCAAACTACCCGAAGAAGAAAGTGGCCATAAAAGAGGACTAGAAGGGAGGGAAGCGCAGAACCCTGCTCCCCTCCCCCGCCCACAGAGGCGGCACTCTCCGACCGGCAGAGAGGAGGAAAACAACAAACCAAAACGGCCAACAAGAACAAACAACGCAGCAAGCGGTACTGTGAGTGGAAAGGAACTATTGCAGCCACCACACCCCGTGAACGGGAGCTGAGGCGAACCCTGCAGGATTCGCCACGGCGGTGAGCGAATGGCTCCGGGCGCCATTAGAGAAGAACAAAGACCCCGGGAGACGCCCACACAGCCGGGGCAGCCGGTAAGCTTGCGCGGAAAAGCGCTGCGCTGGGCGCGCTTGAAAAGCAAATGCAGACCTGGATCGCGGCTGCCCAGGTACCCGCGCCTGCGACCTAGGCTTGCGGGGAGACGCGCCGAGGTCCTCACTGAGGTGAAGGTCCCTCCCTGAGTAAGCAGGAACCAGGCGCCCAGGCACGGGAGCGGTGCAAAAGGCGCCATTCCCGCGCCACTGAACTGGGCTACAGCCCGCGTCCTGGACCTGAGGGCTTTGAACTGAGACCCGGGGCACGAAAATTCGGGGCGTGGGTTCTCCACGATGGTGGGGCACAAGGCAGACACAGCACCCCAAAGCTGTTGAGGTGTACCCTACCATTCCCGCTCTGTTCCCTGTCCCACGGGGTGGGGGGAGACGAAAAACAGCCCCCCAAGGACAATAGGAGAGATCTCTGGCGCCACCTAGCGACCAGGAAAAAAAAGTCACTAACACCCCATAGAACAGGAAATTTCTTAAGACTGCTTGAAAAGGGCAGAAGGCTTCTGGAGGACCCAGTGGCCAGCCGGGAAGTTAACCCACGCCAGGCCCCTTCCGACCAGCAGTCTGAGCCCACAGAGGGAGCAGGCACCCACGTCCGGGGCAGACCGGGTGCGCAGAAGAGTGTGCCTGAAACCGGAGGCGCAGGGACTGCATCCCGCTTCGCCATTTTAGTACAGGGACATTTCTTCAGTAAAAACTGCCTAAAACCAGCAGAAAGCTCCCCCAGAAGCCAGAGATGGCTCCTGGAAGAGCCAGAGGGGAGCGGAGAAGTTCACCCAAGATGCCAGTCAGTCCGAGCAACACAGTGTCCCAACGCATACGACAAATTAGAAAACAGACAGTAGGGAGTAGAAGAACCACACGCAACCTAACAACTCCTCAGGAAAGAAGCACACCACAAAAAGAAAACCACTCCCCAGATTGCAATGACAGCAACTTGGAAGAACTTCTGAGCCTTCCAGAAAGAGAATTTAAAATTGCCATGATTAAAAAAGTGATAGATCAGAAGAAGGAAATTGAGTCCCTAAAGAGGGAAGTAAAAGAAATGCAGGAGATCAAAGAATTAATGGAGGAACTAAAGAACTCTGGGAAAAGCAATGAAAGCAGAATAGATGAAATGGAAGAACGAATAAGTAATCTTGAAGACACAGAAATAAAAAGAACCAAAACAGAAAAGGAAAGAGAAGTACGAAGGAAAAAGAATGAAGAAAGACTTCGGGAACTATCTGACTCCATGAGGAAAGGAAATATAAGAGTTATAGGAATTCCAGAAGGAGAGGAGAGAGATGTAGGAACAGAGAAAATATTCATGGATATAATTGAAGAGAACTTCCCAAATGCGAAGAAGGAGCTGAAAATTGATATACAAGAAGCAAGAAGAACACCAAACTTCCACGACGAAAGGAAAAACACAGCAAGACACATAATAGTAAAGCTCCCAAGAATCCAGGACAAGGAAAAAATAATGAAGCTGACAAGAGGGAAGAAACAGATAACATTCAAAGGAAAACCAATCAGGCTGACATCAGACTTCTCTGAAGAAACACTACGGGCAAGGAGAGAGTGGAGGGACATAGTCAACAGACTCCAAGAAAACAGATGCCAACCAAGAATACTCTATCCCGCAAAGCTCTCTTTCCTCCATGAAGAAAGAATATGGACCTTCCCAGACAAAGAGAAACTCTGGAATTTCATTACGACTAAACCCCCACTCCAAAAAATACTACAAGGAATCCTAAAGCCAGAACCTCAGAAGGATGAATAACAACGAAAGAAGACCAAAAAAAAAAAAAAGTTATTAAAAGAATAAATAAATAAAATCAAAGGAAAGACAAACATAATGGCAAATACAGATGCTAACATATCAATATTAACTCTAAATGTAAATGGACTAAACTCTTCAATAAAAAGACACAGAGTTGCAGCCTGGATTAAGAAACAAAACCCAACTTTTTGCTGTCTCCAGGAAACACATTTAGCTACAAAAGATAAAAATAGGCTCAAAGTCAAAGGATGGAAAACAATCCTACAAGCAAATGGGCCAAAAAAGAAAGCAGGAACAGCTATACTTATATCAGATAAAACAGACTTCAAACTCAAAACAATAAAAAGAGACCCCCATGGTCACTACATTATGATTAAGGGGACAATACTTCAAGAAGAAATAACACTCATTAACATATACTCACCAAACGAAAGAGCACCAAAATATATCAGACAACTGTTGTCCTCTCTGAAAACAGACATCAGAGAAAACACATACGTAGTGGGAGACTTCAACACACCACTATCAACAATGGATAGATCAACAAGACAAAAAATAAGTAAAGAAACTAAAGCTCTAAATAAGGACCTAGAGCATTTGGGCTTAACAGACATCTATAGAACACTAAACCCAAAAAAAACGGAGTACACATTTTTCTCAAGCGCACAGGGATCATTCTCGAGGATCGATCACATACTGGGGCACAAGACAAACATCAACAGATATACCAAGATTGAAATCATACCAACCATCTTTTCTGACCACGAAGGCATCAAACTAGAAATAAATCATAAAAAGAAGGCAAGGAACTATCCTACCTCATGGAGATTAAAAGCCACACTACTGGAAGACCACTGGACTAACGAGGAGATCAAAGAAGAAATTAAAAAATTCTTTGAATTGAATGACAAGCAGGACACCAATATCCTAAATGTATGGGATGCAGCAAAAGCAGTAATAAGAGGAAAATATATAGCAATAGAAGCTCACATCAAAAAACAAGAAAGAACTCAAAGAAACAACCTAATCTCGAAGCTCAAAGATCTAGAAAAAGAACAACAAAAAAACCCCAAAACCAGTAGAAGAAAAGAAATAATAAAAACCAAAGCAGAAATAAATGAAATTGAAACTAAAAAAACAATCCAAAAGATCAATGAAACCAAGAGCTGGTTCTTTGAAAAAATAAATAAAATAGACAAACCCCTAGCCAGGCTCACAAAGGAAAAAGGGGAGAAAGCACAAATACACAGGATCATAAATGAAAGAGGAGAAATCACAACGGACACAGCAGAAATCAAAAGAATAATCAGTAACTACTATGAACAGTTATATGGAAACAAGTTCAACAATCTAGAGGAGATGGACAAATTCCTACAACTCTACAATCACCCAAAGCTAGATAAAGAAGAAATAGAACACCTAAACAGACCAATTACAAGCAGCGAAATTGAAATGGTAATCAAAAACCTCCCCAAAAACAAAAGCCCAGGACCTGATGGATTTACAAATGAATTCTACCAAACATTCAGAGACGAATTAGTGCCTATCCTTCACAAACTCTTCCAAAAAATTGAGGAAGGGACAATACCAAACACGTTCTATGAAGCCAATATTACACTAATACCAAAACCGAATAAGGACAACACAAAAAAGGAAAACTATAGGCCAATCTCCCCAATGAACACTGATGCAAAAATCCTCAATAAAATTTTAGCTATCAGAATCCAACAATGTATCCATAAGATAATTCACCACGACCAAGTTGGATTCATTCCAGGGACACAAAGGATGGTTTAACATCCGAAAATCAATCAACGTTATCCAACACATCAACAAAAAGAAATATAAAAACCGTATGATAATATCAATAGATGCCGAGAAAGCTTTCGACAAAGTGCAACACCCATTCATGATAAAAGCCCTTTAAATTCTGGGGATACAAGGAACATACCTCAACATCATAAAGGCCATATATGACAAGCCAACAGCCAATATCATTCTCAATGGTGAAAAGCTGAAAGCATTTCCATGAAGATCTGGAACAAGACAAGGATGTCCACTCTCACCACTGCTTTTCAATATAATACTGGAAGTCCTAGCCAGAGCAATAAGACAAGAGAAAGACATCCAAGGAATCCAAATAGGAAAAGAAGAAGTCAAACTATCACTATTTGCAGATGATATGATAATATACATAGAAAACCCCAAAATCTCCACAGAAAAACTAATTCAACTCATCAATCAATTCAGTAAAGTGGCAGGATACAAAATCAACACGCAAAAGTCAGTAGCCTTCCTATACACAAACAATAAATCTGAAGAAGAAGAAATCAAAAAAACCATCCCTTTTATTATCGAAACAAAAAAAATCAAATATTTGGGAATAAATCTAACAAAAGAGGTAAAGGACCTATACAAAGAAAACTATAAAACACTGTTAAAAGAAATAGAAGAAGACACAAAGAAATGGAAAGACATCCCCTGCTCATGGATTGGAAGAATAAACATTATTAAAATGGCCATCCTACTCCCCGGTGGCGCAGCGTTTGAGCGCTGGGTTACGAAGCTGCCCGCGGCCTCTGCGGCGCCGGTTCGATCCCCGGCTGCTCCCCGGCCACCTGAGGAGGGTCCCACATGGCGCGCAGACCTCTCCTGCCGCCCGCTGCTCCCCTCAGCAGTGTCCTTCGGTCCTTCTGCCTGTTCTGCTCCCCGCTCTGGCTCTGGTGAATTCTCTCACCCTCCTGCGCTTCTGACTGCACCCAGTGCATGTGTAAACAGAACAAACAAACAAAACAAATAAATAAAGAAATAAACATGCCTCTATAAAAAAAAAAGAAAAAAAAAAAGAAAAGTCTTAAAAAAAAAAATAAAAAATAAAAAATAAAATGGCCATCCTACCAAAAGCAATATACAGATTCAATGCTATTCCAATCAAAATCTCAATGGCATTCTTCAAAGAAATAGAACAATTATTGATGAAATTCATATGGAATCACCAAAAACCCCGAATAGCCAAAGCTCTACTGAAAAAAAAGAAGGAAATGGAGGCATCACACTCCCAGACTTCAAACTATACTACAAAGCCATAATCATCAAAACTGCATGGTATTGGAACAAGAACAGACATACAGACCAATGGAATCAAATAGAAAATCCAGAAATAAACCCACAGATTTATGGTCAACTAATCTTTGACAAAGGAGCAAAGACTATGCATTGGAGCAAAGAAAGTTTGTTCAATAAATGGTGCTGGGAAAACTGGGTCGCTACATACAAAAGAATGAAGCTTGACCACTACCTCACACCATACACAAAAATCAACTCAAAATGGATTAAAGAACTAGACATAAGACCTGAAACCATAAAATACATAGAAGGAAATATAGGCGAAACACTACGGGATTTACACATCAAAGACATCTTTACAGACACATCACCCAAAGCAGTGATAGTGAAGACAAAGATAAACAGCTGGGACTACATCAAATTAAAGAGCTTCTGCACAGCAAAAGAGACAATAACAAAAACAAAGAGAAACCCCACCAACTGGGAGAACATTTTTGCACACAACACTAATGATAAAGGACTGATCACAAAAATCTGCAAAGAGCTGATGAGACTCAGCAACAACAAAGAAAATAATCCAGTCAAAAAATGGGCAGAAGAGTTAAAAAGAAACTTCTCTGAAGAGGAAATGCAAATGGCCAACAGACATATGAAAAAATGTTCAACATCACTTGTAATCAGGGAAATGCAAATCAAAACTACCATGAGATACCATCTCACACCAGTGAGAATGGCACATATTAAAAAAACTAGCAACAACAAATATTGGCGAGGGTGTGGAGAAAAAGGAACTCTTCTGCACTGTTGGTGGGAGTGCAAACTGGTCCAACCACTATGGAGAGCTGTGTGGAGATTTCTGGACCTACTAAACATAGAGCTTCAATATGATCCAGCAATTCCACTCCTAGGTATTTACCCAGAGGACACAGAAACATCAATTCCAAAGAGCACCTGCACCCCTATGTTTATAGCAGCACTGTTTACAATAGCTAAGCTTTGGAAACAACCCAAATGCCCAAAAATAGATGACTGGATCAAGAAGATGTGGTACATATATACCATGGAATATTACTCAGCATTCAAAAAAGATAAACACATGCAATTTGCAGCAACATGGATGGCGCTGGAAGGGATCATGCTCAGCGAAATAAGCCAAAAAGAAAAAGAAAAATACCGGATGGTCTCACTCATAGCAGGAATCTAGAGAACTTAAATAAGGGACCAGGAAAATGAATATAAGAAAGTGAAAATCAAAATCAACAGAAAACTATGAACCAGAGACACTTTTTGGGGGGTGGGGGGCGGGAGGGGAAGGATTGGGGTCAGAATGGGGCGTTTGCAATTGTATGGGGGAATATAAAAATAAAATTTATTATTTAAAAAAATGAATATATGATATTATGTGCATAAAAAGCTTTTATATGTAAAAATAGAAAATATAAATATAAAAATATAAATAAATATTGTCTATGAAATTGATGGATAAATGAATTGATGGATGAAAGGATAAATATTGTCTATGAAATTACGGTATTAATGTAACTCGAAAGTACCATAACAAAAACCAGGATGAGGCAATGATCACAAGCCAGTTTGTTTCTCCATGTCCTGCCCTGCCTTTCTTTTCTTTTTGTTTGTCTTCATCCCAAATCCCAGACAAACCAGTCTCTTTCTGATGCTTTGTTCACTCTGTGATACTTACGAGGCATATTAAGTGGCACAAAACCCCTTAAGGTCAGAAAAGTCCTTATATTGAGTGGCGATATCCTGCCCGATGCCAGGGGATTGGTCTCGTGGTCGATGACTTACTGTTTTCACACCCCAATCTTTTCCCAAAAATGTTGAGGCTTCACATGAGTGCCAATGTATTATTTTACTTATTAAGGACATTATAAAATAACGCAAAAATCTCTTTGATTATAATTTCAGAACAGAAGGGACAACAGCAGAATGGACATAGTCTCAAAATTAAAAATAGTTTGAAATTTTAACTTTCTATAAAACAAGCACAACATAAGCTTTGTTTTCTCATTTTCCTCTTGGACCAGTGAAATATTTATTTTGAACTGATATTTAGAAACCACCCCACTAGATCTGGTTCTAGTCTTGTCTCTGTCACTAATTTACTGTGTGACATTTGGCCAAGTTTCTTCTCTATTTCATTCAGTTTCCTAACCCTCCAGAATGGGGGCAATTAGATTAGATAAGACCCAAGGTCCTTTCTAGCCCTAATGTTTAGGTTCTTGTAACTTTCAGTTCTTTCTAGTCCTTGGAATATGTGTTTGTGCTGAAAAACTAAAAAGACATAATTACAGAACCCAAAATCAGTAGCAAGCAGTTCACATTCCTGGCAAACACATAACAGAGAATATTTGGATCAGGTCTTTCCCTTTACAAATTCTTTACTTTTGGGTGGGGATAGGTAATTTCTTTGAGATCAAATTGTTACTTCTTAAAAATTTCCTACAATCACTATGTTCTCCTGTTTTACTTTTACCCAAAAATTATACAAACTCAAAGCCTCCAAGCCCTCTTCTGGTATGTGTGTCTGTTTGGGCTTGGTTGCTATAGAATGCTTTTTTTATTTTAACCTCTTGTCTCTTTCCTCTCCCTTATGCCTCTGGCCCCTAATATGTACTTTCCATGAATCCCTCCCTATTTAATTTTTCTTTCCTTTTAGACAGAAAGCATGACCTCAGCTGTTGGCATGGTCCATAAATGGCATTATCTGAATTCTTGGCAAAATCCCAACTGGGGAATGTTGGGCTGCAGTTGGTTCTAGGTAGCTGGAGGAAATATAAAATTAATTAGTAACATAATTTTGGGCTTTACCTGCCTTGTAAAAATGCACTAGTGTTTGTACTAGAAAGCACTTTCTGGCCAAAATCCTACTCTACTGTTTTAAGTAGACTTGGATTTTAAATGCAACATTTTGAGCAAAGTGGTCATTTTATTGGCAACCTTAACTTCACTAGTACTGAGCAAGAAATACAAGAGAAAATTCAGGACTTCAAGGCTACTGTCTTGGAGTTTAAGGAGAGTTCAGTCTGTACTTGTCTAAAGAGTTCCTAGGTCTCCAAAGATGAAGTTCTGTTTCCTTGTTTCTACTCTTGCCTCAAGTGCTTTTCTTTTCATAGATTGTTTTCTTGGCATCTGTTTGTGGACATCTGAAGATATGGGTCATTGAAGAAAAAACAAAACAAAACAAAAACATGGTGCTCAAGAGGCAGCCCAAATCATAGTGGCTCTTTTTTATCAAATTTATTGAAAAATAAGCCAAAATGATACAATCCAAAATTCAATTTGGATTCCATTTCAGTAGTTGTTCACTGTTGAGAATGATGCACTGTTTTGTCTCTGGGAAGGACTGAGCTGAGGCCTTTTCCTCATGATCCACAGTCTGCTCCTCCACCAGCCTTCACTGCCTTAGAGCTAGGCCTTCACAGCCTAAGGTAGTGGGAGTGTGGCACAGTGAACTTCTGGATTCTTCCAGCTGTACTCTCACTGGGGAAAATCAACTTTGAAGTGAGGCTGGGGGCCTGCCAGGAAAATGAAAAGGGGTTATTAAAAATGGTATTTTTCAAACCACGAGTGATGTTTTGCTAGCAGAGGCTAACAGGTTACTTGGAATCTGAACTGCTTTGAGTTTTGGATTAAATTGCAAAATTGGCTGAGATTTCAGACCCCCAGGGTCTTGAGGGCTGAGGACACAATCGAAAGCATATTAGATGCTGGCTGCATCTAAAGAATACCAACCAACTAGTTAAAAAGGGAGAATTCACTAAAATCTGTTTCTTTGGTGTCATGAACACAAAAACACAACCTTGAGTTTAAAACTGTCCTTTATAAATTTAGTTTTATTTCAATAAATTCAGACGAAAATATTTTGAGTATGGACATAGCTTGTAAGCATCTTATTGCTTAAAATACCACTATATTCTCCTTCATAGTCCTCTTTCAAACAGCTTTCAATGTTGACTAGTCTATCTTAAAACCACACACACAAAAATCTGTGGGATTCTTTACAATATTAAATCCCATTCCACTTTCTTGTTTTTTTCCCCTTTTAGAGAGTATCTGAAACTTCATAATTCACTTTTTAACCTTTGTTCATTTAGATCTTTAAAGGAATTTTAGCTTTGAAGAGTCCTCATTCCAATATCTATCTGTTTTATCCAGGCCTTTGACATCATCTCCTGTTGTGCGTAGTTGATAACCCTATTGCACGAAATGGTTTCCTATCCTGTGTCCTTCTGTTGAGGTCTTAGACGCATTTCCTTGCATAGTTTTGTTCCCAACAACTTTTCTATCCTCTTTCCCTGATTTTCCCGCTCCGGAGCAGTTGTTTCCTTAATATATTCAGGATACATTAGCTAGCCCCAGTCTGGTCCAGGGCTGTGGTAGTTTTAAGCTGTGTTCTCCAGGGTATCCCTTAGCCATCTGACAAGCCTTTGCTTGGTAAAATTCTTAAGGAAAAACTGCTATTGCCTTATTATCAGCTCATAAACTGGCATTTCTGGCCTGGACACCTGCAGTTTTGAGCTGTTCTTACTTTGAGCATGGCCACCTGGATTTCTGGCATGGATCTGGCCTGGCATTGCCTATTCCTCCTTCCCCTTCCTAGGCCTAAAAGGTCCCAAGAAAAATGACTTGGGGAGTTATGACCAAAGTCTGTTGAGATTAGTGGAGATCAGGCATGGGATGGATAATAACTGCCAAGTGTCTAATCCCAGAAGTGTTTTCCAAATTCAGGGTCCCAGAAGTGACTTAAACTATGAGACTTAAAGATCTTAGAGATCTTCTGGTATAACCTCCTCATTTGTATGAAGTTTGGGGTAAGGAATTGCCTAAGATCAAACAGTGAGTCGATGGGAAAACTGGGATGAGAGCCTTGGTCTGTAAAATATGTTGTCTGATGTTATAGTTCGTAAACTATATAAATTGGTGTTGAGATCAATGTCTGGTCAATTCAACTCTCAAGCAACTCTTTCTACTTTACCTCCCACAAGGTACAAGAAAATATAACTGACAGAGTTACAAGCACACAGAAAATACCAACCCAAGCGTTAGAACTTGTTTGTTCTGTTATCCCATCTGAGGCTCTGCTGTCAGCCACAGCTGACCTTCCTCATCTGAGGTGGGAGCTCTTTCTTTGGTGTCCAGGATGGTCCATGGAGGAAAGGTGAGGGAATTTTTCTGCTTCTACAAAAGGCCAGTGCTGGCTTGAGGCCAACTTTCCTGAGTTTCTTCCAGGCGGATTCCACAGTAGATGGGGGTAGGAGGAGGCAAAATTGGCCCAGACTGTTTTTATTTGGTCTGCAGTGTGGGAGATCAGACGTTCTGACGAGAATTGAAAACACTTCTTTCTTTGGATTCCTGGGGCTGTGTAGGGGGAGAATGGGCCCCACTTGGCACAGAGTTGATTATAACATTCAAAAAAGCTCTAATATTGTTGCCCAAGGCTGAATGGAAAGTTTTTCTTCCAGTCAGGGCTGACTCCTAAACCCCACACCTTCTTAAGCCTTTGATTAGTAGACACCTGCCGCCAAGGAGACCAACAAACAATTAAGCTGTGAGGGGCTGCTCAGGAAGCTCTTCAGGGAGGATCAGCAGCGATGGAGCCTAGATGGGAGGAATACAATGATTTGGCACCTCTGCAAAATCTCTCAGGACCCAAAAGCTCAGCTCGTTTTCCCCTGGGATATTTAAATTTTTTCTTTGGATTTGATAGCAGTAGAGTGTTTTCTGTTTTTGATCCATTTGGATGGACTGAACTTATCAAAACACCACTTTGTGAAATGCCACTAGGTCCGAAGAATTAACCCATGTTCTCCATTTTTCTTTGGTGGTAAAATTGCTAACCATTTTACCATTTATCATCTCTTATTATTGAAAATATTTGAAAGAAAAGACTCTATTAATGATGACCACTTCAGGGAAATTTATGGCTTAGAAGAAAGTGTTGGAAGGAAGTTATGATTAATGCAAAGGAAAAAAATAATAATGACTCACAAATAAAGGAACTTCAGACTTAGAGGGGAGGAGAGAGTTTTTCTAGATCTCTCAAATCAACCTGCCTTCATGTGAGAGTATCTCTGGAAGTTAGTACCCTATTAATCATCATTAATAATTATTTTAAAATATTACTGATTATTTATTATTAATAACCCATGTACTTTCAAAAATATTTTGTGTGGCTAGTAATAAGGACTTTTGATCTGATACAAGATCATTGCAGAGAGACTCCAGCAACTGGCCCTGATGAGGTATTTACCCAGAGCAAAGCACATTGGCCTAGTTGTCTTGGTGATAGACAGCTTGGCAGCAAGAGCTGTCTGCACAGCTCTGAGGTGGGGTTGAACTGTCTGTAATGTCTCCATGAAAGTTTGGCTAATTGAAATCAAGAAGAAAAATTAATGTAGATTAAGGCAAAAAAAATTACACCTCCAGTCAGGTTTTGCATGCTTGTCAATGTGCTGGGTGAAAGAAAGGTTTGGGGAGTTCCTGTCCTGTTATTTTTACTATGTTATTGTTACACATGAGCTGACACATTAGCCTCCAAGAGAGGGTTAGCAGTTGTGGCAACAGGCCAGTCTCCCAAGGACTCCAAGTTAAGTTGAGCTATGTCACTATCCACACTTCATAAGCATAGTATCTGAGGCACAAAGAAAGCAAGGAGCATGATTCTGGAAAGCTACCTCTTTCTAGCATCCTGGTAAAAATGTTATCTTCAGCCAGGAAAAGACACACTGTGCTTGTGGCAAGAAGAAACCAAGACGGGCCCTTACCTCAAGTCTATAAACTCCCAGAAATTATATGACAAAAAATCAATATGTATGCATATGCACAAGCATTTTTCTGGAATCTTTAGTTTTCATCACATCCTCTAAGCACCTGAAATCTTCCCAAAGCTAAGAACCATTGCTAAATAAAATCAGGTGTATAAGCTTGGCCCCTGGTTAGTTTTTCCTGATATTTAGGTAAAATATCAGTAAAATATTAGGGGAATGATGGAATTTTGTTATTTGCCATGAAGACACACTAGCTAGACATGCACTAATATGGAATAGTTGTATGTGGAGATCATTTACATACTGTTTGTTGAGTAAAATAAAAACTTTAATATTAATCTTTATTTTCCCTTGATATGCCATAGTATATAATGTGGAGTATGTAGAGTAAGTTTTACATAAACACAAAAATATACATACAAATGAAAACTTATCTGTTTTTAAAATTTTATCTATTTTTCTTATTTATTTTTCTCATTTTATTTTTTTATTTTTATGAATTATTTTATTTTATATAATTCTTACATCATTTTTTCATTTTTGCATAATGTATGCATTTTCATTTTGGTTATATTCCCCATACAATTCCCACCCCCTTATTCTGACCCTAATCCCTCTTCTCCTCCCCCCAGGCATGATTTAATTCTATTCTGCCTTCATTGCTTTAAATAATCCTTTATGTCCATGGAGTATTGAAACACCTGTCTTTTTTTTTTATTAAAGCGCCATTTTTTTGTATCCTTGCTAGTGTTTTGACAGTATAGGATTTCCCCATCAGGTGTAGTCACCATAGCAGTCCCACCACCAAAGCACCAATAGTCCTCCATCACAGTCTATTGTGCTCTCATCCTCTCCACCCCATTTTCACTCCTTGCCCTCTGAAAGTTGCAGATCTATGGTCACCTTTGAAGGACTGATTTTAAAGCTTGTCTTTGTCTGACCCTTTGTTTGGTTTCTCTATATTTAACATACAAGTGACACTATCTGATATTTATCTTTCTGCTTTGGGTTTATTTCACTTAGTATAATCCCTTCCAGTTCCATCCATATTGCTGCAAATGGCATGAATTTATCTTTTTAGATCACTGAGTAGTATTCCATTGTTTATATGTACCACATCTTGATCCACTCATCTGTTTGGGGGCATTTAGGTGGTTTCCATATCTTGGCTATTGTAAATAGTACTGCTATAAATATAGGAGTGCAGGTTTCCTTTCAAATTAGTGTATTTTGGGGGTAGATACCAAGGAGTGATATTGTTGGATTGTATGAAAGAAGTGAGAAAACTCCACACTGCTTTCAATGGGGGTTGGGCCAGTCTAATTGCCACCAATATTGTAAAAGATTTCCCTTTTCTGTACACACTCGCGAGCTCTTTTTGTTTGTGGTCTTTTTGATTTGGGCCATTCTCACTGATGTAAAGTGGTAGTTCATTTTGGTTTTGATTTGTATTTCCCTGGTGATAAGTAATGATAAACATTTTTATGATGTGCTTGTTGGCCATCTGTATTTCTTATTTGAAGAAGCCCTTATTTAGCCCCTCTGCCCATTTTTAGACTAGGTTTATTTTTTCTCTTTTTCTTGAGTTATATGTGTTCTTTGTAGATCTTTAATATTGGTCTCTTGTCAGTTGTATGGTGTGCAAATGTAGTCTCCCATTTGGTATGGTGTCTCTTCATTTTGGTTATAGTCTCTTTTGCTGTGCAAAAGATTTTTAATTTGATGTAGTCCCAATTGTTTATATTCTCTTATTTTTCTTTCTGCTGGGGAGAAACAACTGTCATTTTATAAAGTCACTATGTATCTTAGTAAATGAAATTAGTAGAGTGAAACTGTCACTGTTTGCATTTGACATGATAATATGTAGAGAAAGAACCCAAAAAGTCAACCAAAAATAATAAATGAATACAGTAAAGTGGCAGAATAAATAATCAATACACAAAAGTCAGTTGCATTTCAGTACACAATACTGTAACAGAAACAGAAGGGGGATTTGAAAAAATCCCATTTATAATTGTACAACAAAGAATGAAACACCTGAGAGTAAACATAAAGAAGGAGGTAAAGGACCTATATATTGAAAACTATAAGAATATGTTAAAGAAAGTAAAAGAAGACACACAGAAATGGAAAGATTCCTGGCTCAAAAATAGAAGAACAAACATCATTAAAATGGGCATATTACCTAAAGCAATTAACAGATTCAAAGCAATACTTAACAAAATTTCTATGACTTTTTGCAAAAAAATAAGAGCAAGCAATTAGGAAATTCGTATGGAACAACAATGGGCCATAAATAGTGAAAGAAATTCTGAGAGAAAAGAAGAAAGAGGGAAGAATCATGCTCCCTGACTTCAAACTATACAGCATCCCTTATTATCAGGGAAATGCAAATCTAAACCATAATGAGATATCACCTCACCCATGTGACAATGACCCATATCAAAAAGAATGGAAATAATAAATTTTGGTGAGGATGTGGAGAAAAAGGAACTCTATGCCACTGTTGGTGGGAATGCAATTTGGTTCAAACTCTATGGAAAATTGTATGGAGATACCTTGGAAAAAATAAAAATGGAAATCTTGTATAATCCATAAATGCTTCTGTTAAATATTTATTCAAAGAATATCAAAATTCTACTACAAAATGATTTATGTACCCCTATGTTCATTGCGGCACTGTCCACAATGGCCAAGTTATGTAACCCACCTAGCACCCATCTACAGACAACTGGATAATGAAATGTTGGCATACATACTCAGTAGAATACAGCTCAGTAATTTAAAAAGATGAAATACTGCCAATTGGGACAAAATGGATTGACTTTGAAGTGATTATTCTAAGTGAAATAAGTCAGAATGTGAAAGATAACAGATGGTTTCATATATCTGTGGGGTATAAATAAAAAATATATATATATACTGGCAAAATATAGCAAATACAAATCAGATTTAGCAAAAAATTTACTGGTTACCAGAGAAACATCAGAGAAGGGAGAAGGGAACAGAGGAAGGAAGTGGTTAGGGCATTGCCATGGAGGTTTGATGGAAGGTGGGTGTGGGTGTGTACTTATGGTGCAATAATAAAATAGCCCCGAAGTTATACACAGTAAAGGACTGACATTTTTTTTTAATGTAAAGCAGGACATTTGACATGTTTATATTATTATATTTAATAAATATTAGAAATTGAATTTCTTCATATTGAAGTATTTTTCAAATAATGTTTATTGATGTAAAGTTAATTTATGAGCCCCCAACCAGACTGGTGAGCCCCTGGAATCCCTTTGTGGGGAGGTGTGAGAAGGGCCAGAGACCTCACGATCTTCTGGGAGAAGCTGCCCGCCCCTGCCCAGGCCAGTAAAGGTCTCAAACACTTTCACAAGACCCCATCAACCCCTGCTCAAAACTGCAGAAATCTCATGACTTGCTGCGAGAGCCTGCCAGTGTGCAACAGGTGAGGCCATGGACCCATGTTGGGAACTGTGCCACAGCGGCCAGAGGCCTCGCAAGACCTCTCCAGCCCCCACCCAGACTAGCAGTGGTCTCCCAACCTCCCACAGGATTCAGCCAACACCTTCTCAGACCAATAGAAGCCTTGATACCTTCTATGGGAACCTGCCAGCATCCACCTGGACCTACAAAGGGCTTGAGACTTCCCAGAAGAACCCCACCAGCACCTGTGCAGTCTGGTGAGACCCTGGACCGACAACAGGGAGTTAGCCAGAGTGGCCAGAGGCCTCACAACCATCCATGAGATCCTACCAGCAGCTCAGCCAGATAAGTGAGAACCCTGGCCAGTGATGGTAGAGGAACCATGCCCAGAGGAAACCCCACATGCAGCAGCTGGATTCCAAAGCTAATAACAGACAGAAAGAAAAACCCACCAAACAGCGATATGAGTAGTCAAGGGAAAAGTACAACACACAGAGAGAACGAATTTCCAGAATCCCAAGTCATAGACATGGAAACTATGTTCTCCCTACTAGATACAGAGTTTAGAACTTCAATGACAAAGAAATTAAAAGAAATGGAAGAAAATTCAGAAAAATAAACAGGATTTGAAAAGAGAAATAAAGGAGATGAAAAATTCAGTAGAAAGTTGTGGAAGTAGAATAGATCAAATGGAGCAGCGAGTCAGTGTAACTGAAGATGCAGATATACAGAGCACCAGGGTAGAGAAGGAAGGAAAGAAACAAATTTTGAAAAATGAGGAAACTCCTAAAACAATCTGACTCCATGAGAAAAGTCAGCATAAGTATAATGGGAATACTAGAGGGATAGGAGTGAAAGGAACAAAAAGTGTTTTAAAAGCAATAATCGAGGGAAACTTCCCAAACCTAGAGAAGAAAATAAATGTATGACTCCAAGAACCCCAGCATACCTAGATAAAATGAGATATAGTAGCCAAATTTCTAAAAATTCAGAACAAGGAAATAATACTGGAGCTGACAAGAGGGAAGAAGCAGATAACCTAGCAAGGTACCCCAATCAGGCTTACATCAGACTAAGGGTACCCCAATCAGGCTTACATCAGACTAAAGAAACACTAAGGGTGAAGAGAGAGTGGAATGGCGTGTTCTGACAGTGGATCAAAAACATTTGAACCAATTTAGATGTGAATGACAGATCTGCAGATGTTCCCACCGTTTTGAGTACATCATGTTATGATACATTATTACTTGCAATTACATTTCCCCACAAATTAACCCTTAGTATACAGTTTCTATGAGTTTGCTTTAGCTAGGAACATTTAATACATACCGGGAAAGAGAACAATCTCTTCCTTCAGATGTGGGACTCTTTCAGGAATTCTGTGTCACCTTCCCCACTTGCAAGCATTTTTATTTAGTCAGCTCATCCAGTGGGGTGAATAGAATCTATTACATCTGGCTGTTTGATAGGTTGAATTAATTGGTTGGTTGATGGAACTGATAAATGGTTGTAATGAATTTTGCTGTGAAGCAGGGCAGATCTGTTGTTACACTGAATTATCAATCCACTGATTAAATTAATTGGCAAACTGTATCCTTGACCAAATTGATTATTTTTTAATTTAATTTTATATATATTTTACATGATTGTTTATTTTTGTACAATATTTGCTTTCTCCTCTCAGGTGTAGTCCCCACGAAATTCCCACTACCAATTCACCCATGCGCCATCACCACAGTCCCTTGTATAAGAACACATTCCCTCCCCTGTTTTGATCCCTTTCCCTACCCCTCCCCTGCAGAGTGTGTCTGATTAATAGTTGCCTGTTAATTTTGTTTTTTAATTTATTATAATTTTTTCCTGGTCCCTTCTTTGGTTCACCTACATTCCTCCTATAAGTGAAACCATCTGATATTTTTCTTTTTCCTTCTGGTTACTGCATGATCCCTTCCAGCAACATCCACATTGCTGCGAATGGCATGAGTTTATCTTTTTTGATTGTGGAATAATATTCCATTGTGTATATACACCACATCTTCTTATCCATTCATCTGTTTTGGGGCATTTGGGTTGTTTCCATATCTTACCTACTGTAAATAGTACTGCAATAAACATAGGGATGCAGGTATCCTTCTGAATTAATGTTTTGTGTCCTTTGGGTAGATCCCTAGGAGTGGAATTGCTGGGTCATATGGAAGCTCCATTTTTAGTAGTTGAGGAACCTCCACACAGCTTTCCATAGCGGTTGCACCAGTTTGCATTCCCACCAGCAGGGTAGGAGAGTTCCTTTTTCACCATATCCTCACCAACATTTGTTGTTTTCTGGGTTTTTTTTTTTTTTTCAGTATGTGTCATTCATTCTCGCTGGTGTAAGGTGGTATCTCATTGTGGTTTTGATTTTCATTTCCCTGATTACAAGTGATGTTGAACATTTCTTTATATACCTGTTGGCCATTTGCATTTCCTCTTTAGAGAAATGCCTTTTTCACTCTTCTTCCCATTTTTTGACTGAATTGTTTACTTTGTTTTTGTTGAGTTGTGTGAGCTCTTTGTAGATCTTTGTGATCAGTCCCTTATCATAAGTGTTGTGTGCAAAAATTTTCTCCCACTCAGTGGAGTGGCTCTTTGTTTTGGTTACTGTCTCTTTTGCTGTATAGAAGCTTTTTAATTTGATGTAGTCCCTGCTGTTCATCTTTTCCCTCACTTTCTTTGCTTTAGGGATTGTCTTTAAAGATGTTACTGAAATGTATGTCATGTAGTGTTTTGCCTATATTTTCTTCTATATATTTTACAGTTTCAGGTCTTATGTCCAAGTCTTTTATCCATTTTGAGTTGGTGTTAGTGCATAGTGTAAGGTAGTAGTCTAGCTTTTTTTTTTTTTTGCATATAGCAGTCCAGTTTTCCTAGCACCATTACATATGTCCTTGTTCCACTGCAAATTCTTTGCACCCTTGTCAAAGATTAGTTGTTCATAAGTATATGGGTTTATTTCTGGGTTTTCTATTTGATTCCATTGATCTGTGTGTCTGTTTTTGTTCCAGTACCATACAGTTTTAATTATTATGGCTTTGTAATATAGTTTGAGGTCTGGGAGTATTCTCCTTCTTTTTGGTCAGGAGAGCTTTGGCTATTCGATATTTTTTGTGCTTCCATATGAATTTCATCAATATTTGTTCTCTTTGAAGAATGTCATTGAAATCCTTATTGGAATAGCATTGAATCTGTACATTGCTTTCAGTACGATGGCCATTTTGATAATGTTAATTCTTCCAATCCATGAGCAGTGGATGTCTTTCCATTTTTTGGTGTCTTCTTATATTTTTTTAACAAGGTTTTATAATTTTCTTTGTATAAGTCCTTCACTTCTTTTGTTAGGTATATTCCCAGGTTGATTTTTTTTCAATTATAATAGGGATGGTCTTCTTGATTTCTTCTTCAGATTGATTGATTGCCTATAGGAAGGCTACTGATTTTTGTGTGTTGATTTTTTTATCCTGCTACTTTACTAAACTGGTTGATTATTTTTATTAGTTTTTCTGGGGAGTTTTTAGGGTTCTCTATGTATATTACCATGTCATCTGCAAATGGTGAGAGTTTTACTTCTTCTTTCCCTATTTGAATTCCTTGTATGACTTTCTCTTGTCTCATTGCTCTGTCTAGGACTCCCAGTATTATATTGAAGAGCAGTGGTGAGAGTGGATATCCTTGTCTTGTTCCAGATCTTAATGGGAAGGCTTTCAGCTTTTCCCCATTGAGAATGATATTGGCTATGGGCTTGTCATATATGGCCTTTATTATGTTAAGGTATGTTCCTTCTCTCCCAAGAATATCAAGGGCCTTCATCATAAATGGATGTTGAACTTTTTCTAATGCTTTCTCAGCATCTGTTGATATGATCATATGATTTTTGTTTTTCTTTTTGTTTATGTGTTGAATTACATTAATTGGTTTTCAGATGTTGAACCATCCTTGTGTCACTGGAATAAATCCCACTTGGTCATGGTGAATTATCTTTTTGATGCATTTTTGGATTCTGTTGGCTAGTATTTTATTGAGGATTTTTGCATCAGTGTTCGTTAGAGAGATTGGCCTGTAGTTTTCCTTTTTTGTATTTCCTTGTTCGGTTTTGGTATTAGTGTAATGTTGGCTTCATAAAACATATTTGGCAGTATTCCCTCCTGGTCAATTTTTTGAAAGAGTTTGTGGAGGATAGGTACTAGTTCCTTTCTAAATGCTTGGTAGAATTCATTTGTAAAGCTGTCTGGTCCTGGGCTTTTGTTTCTGGGGAGGATTTTGATTGCTGTTTCAATTTCAATTACTGTTTCAATTCCAATTACTGCTTGTAATTGGTCTGTTTAGGATTTCTATTTCTTCTTTTTCTAGCTTTGGATATTTCTATAATTCTAGGAATTTGTCCATCTCTTCTAGATCGTTGAAATTGTTTGCATATAACTATTCATAGTAATCTTTGATTATTCTTTTGATTTCTTCTGTGTCTGTGGTACTTTCTCCTCTTTCATGTATGATTCGATTTATTTGTGCTTCCTCCCATTTTTTTTCTTCATGAGCCTGGCTAGAGGTTTGTCTATTTTGTTTATTTTTTTCAAAGAACCAACTTTTGATTTCATTGATCTTTGGATTGTTTTGTTTAACTTGTATTTCACTTATTTCTGCTTTGATCTTTATTATTTCCTTTCTTCTACTGGCTTTTAGGTTTTTTTGTGGCTTTTTTTCCATTTCTTTAAGGTGGAAGATTAGGTTGTTTCTTTGGGTTCTTTCTTGTTTCATGATGTAAGCTTGCATTGCTATATATTTTCCTCTTATAACTACTTTTTGATGTGTCCCATACATTCTGGAGAGTTGTGTCCTCATTGTCATTCATTTCAAGGTATTTTTTAATTTCTTTCTTTGAATTCTTCATTGATACAATGGTCTTCCAGCCTGCTGTTCTGTATCTTTTTATTGATGAGTTTAGTCCATTTACATTTAGAGTTAATATTTATACAGTGGCATCTGTATTAGCCATTTTGTTTGCCTTTTTGTGATTCTATTCCTTATCTTATTCTGTTCTTCTTATCCATCCTTTTGTTGGTTTTGGCTTTAGGGTTTCTTGTAATATTTTTCAGAGTGGGGGTTTAGTAGTAATGAATTTCTGGAGATTTTGTTTTTCCTTCATAGAAGGAGAGCTTTTCATGGTAAAGTATTCTTGGTTGGAATTTGTTGACTTGGAGTTTGTTCAATGTGTCACTCCATTTTCTTCTTGCCTGTAATGTATCTTTGGAGAATTCTGATGTCAGCCTGATTGGTTTTCCTTTATAGGTTATCTGTTTCTTTGCCCTTGTCAGTTTCATTATTTTTTTCCTTGTCTTGGACCTTTGAAAACTTTACTATTATGTGTCTTGCTGTAGTTTTCCTTTCATTGTGGTAATTTGGTGTTCTTCTAGCTTCCTGTATGTCTGTTTTCATTTTCTTCTTTATGCTTGGGAAGTTCTCTTCAATTATGTCCTTGAATAGTTTCTCAGTTCCTTTGTCTTTCTCCTCACCTTCTGGGATTCCTATTGTTACAGGGCAGGGAGAGGGGCAGCCCAAACCCCGCAAACCTGCCTATTGTAAATGGGTTCTGCCATCTGCCGCATCAACACAAAACATATGAGACTTTAATGGGAAGGAACTTTAATACAACTAGGAAACAAGACAGGAAAGGCAAAGAATCTAGTTTCTAAATCAAGCACCCAAAGTTACTTGTCCCCTCGTGGGTAAAACTCCATCCAAATGGTATTGGCCCAGAGCAAGGCCCCAAAGCCTGCCACAAGTTTAAAGCATCTTCCAGTGGGGACCCACAGAAAAGGGTCAGAAACAACCAGACAAGCCTGGAAGGAAAAGAGCAAAATCAAAATCAAGATAAAAGCTGCCATTGTCACCTCCCCACGGATCTCACCCACATCTGTGTCACCCAGTCCACGACCAGAAGACAAGCGCAGTTTCTTCACGTGTCTCTAGGCTCCATGCGCCATCTCCAGGTCTCTTTCTGGCTCCATCCTGCATCCTTCCTCAGTCTCCTCTTCAGCTTCTCCTCTCTGCTCAGCTCAATCCTCCTTTTGGGTGGGGCAGGAAACCTGGAACCTCCCCCTTTCCTGGGGACCACCCTGTTACAATATGACTCATATTTCTTTTCCTCATAGTGTCAGATTGTTCTCAAAGAAATTCTTTATTCTTTTTCATTTGTACTTCTCTTTCCTTTTTTTTTTTTTTTTTTTTGGTTCTTTGTCTGTATTTTTGAGAATACTGATTCATTCTTCCATTCTACTTTCATGGCTTTTCCCCAAATTCTTGAGGTCCTGTGCTAACCTCTGGCTGTACTAATCCTACAGTTAATTCTGTTAATCCTACAGTTAATCCTACAGCTAATCCTGTCATGTGCTAATCCTACAGTTCCTTCAATTTCTTCCTCAGTTCATTGATTATATTCTTATCACTTTCTGCTCTTTCTCTTAACTCCTTAATTGTTTTCATTATGGCCTTTTTGAAATCTTTGTTTGTTAGGTAGAGATTTTCTTCCATGTCCATGTTATCGGGTTCTGGAGGTGGTCTTTCTTTCTGTGGTGTATTGATCCCAGAAGGGCCTGCTTGATCATTTGTAATTTTCTTTCTTCCCATTGTTAACCTTTGGCTTTGTTCTGTTCATAGTGTCCCTGTACCTCTGGTGCTGGTAGGCATAACTTCTGATTTCTCTTGCTGAGACGTGGATGTGTCTGCCTAGTGTCTGAGCTGCTGTGGCTGGATACACATCTGGACACTCTTCCATTATGGTAGGTGTTGTTCTGAGCTGTGATTTACATCGGGAGTTCCTGCTTTTCCAGCCCCAACTATGTAGGATGGAATCTGATATCTCAGCTTGTGGTAGTCAAGAGTCTTATGTGGAATATTGCACCTCCAGACACATGCTGAGCCCAAGTCGACTGGGAAGTGCCTGCAGTCTGGGTGGGATGTATTTCTCTCTTGAACTGATCCTGGCATGTCCCAGGATCAAAAGAGAATAAGGAGAGAAAGAAGGGATAAGAGGAAAGGGAAGATGATATGGAAATATGGAAGGAACAAAGGTGAGAGAAGGAGGAGGGGGCTAAATAGGGGGAAGAGGAAAGAAGAGGAGGAAGAGGTGGGGGTGTAGCAGGAGAAGAGAAAGTAGTGATAGCAATGTTGAAGGGGAGAAAGAAGAAAGATAGAAGAAACAAAAAAACAGAAATAATAGAGAGGGAAACGAATAACAGACAACCAACTGACTGATAAACAAACACACGCACGCACAAACAGATGGGAGTAGAATTACTTCTCTGGAATCTGGTGGCTCCCAGTGAGCTAGTTGTTGCTGTTTTAGTCTGGTCTGCTGGGGACCACTGTAGGGCTGAGTAAGATAGTCTCCCCAGGGTCGGTAGACAAAGAGAGAAAAAAAGAAGCACAAAAGGGGGGGCCAGAATGAACTGCAGCTGTTGGTATGGGATGATGGGCACACTTTCTGGGCCCGTGAAGTAGTTGGGTGAGTGATGGGGCTCCTGCGGCCTCCCTCACCTGAAGGCTTGGGGTACCAAGATGTCCCCAATATAGGGACCAACCCTATTAGGTTCCCCCTGATATCCCTCCTGCTTAAGTGTGACCATGCAACCGACCTGTTAAATGGTCCCACTGGTCTCCAGGACGGGGTGGAGAGGAAGGCATCACAATAGGGGCCCTGTCCCAGTGCTGTATGTCTGTGGGAAGGCCCCACTTGCTCACCTTTCGTTGACCTGACCCTTCAGATGTCTCAGGATTCTCCTGACTTCTTGTCTTCAAGCTTTTCCTCCCTTACTTCTACATGTGGGCCAGCTTTGTGGGTGGGGGAGGGGAGAAGGGCTCTGATGATTTTCTCTCTTCCCTTCCCCCATCTTTCCAAATTCCCTTGGCAGTCTCTTAATTATTTTTTAATGGACTTGATTGCTTGTCAGACTAAGTCAACTGCTTCTTTCTAAAAACAACTAAGCTGTGAAATAAAAATGGTTTACTTGGTAGCACCATTTTGACCATAAGCAAAGTTGGAAAGGAGTTACAGAATTGGACATCTTTACTTCCTTGGAATGTAGGAATTCTGAACTAATAGTCTGAGAAGTTTTGGACTTGCAAATACCACATGTCTCCTACCTAGGCCTATGAATTGTCCTCAGAGAAGTTCATTGGTCTGATGAAAGATGTGCTTTATTTCTCTTTTGGAAAAGTACAGTTTTTCAAGAGCCACATCATCTCTCTGCTAGGCACTGGCTTATTCTTTGAACCAGATGAGGAAGTTAAAATTATTACAAAGTGTTTGGTATCTGCAGAAGTAACCAAAATAGGCATTTTCTAAAATAATATCAGAAATAAGTGCATTGGCAAAAAAAAAAAAAATGAAACTAGACCACTACCTTTCACCATGCACAAAAATCAACTCAAAATGGATAAAAGAACTGGAAAGAAGACCTGAAGCCGTAAAATATATAGGAAAAAATATAGGTAAAGCACTACAAGACATACATCGCAATAACATCTTTAAAGACTCATCACCCAAAGCAAAGACCATCAAGTAAAACATAAACAGCTGGGATTACATCAAACTGAAAAGCTTCTGCACAGCAAAAAGACATTAACCAAAACAGAGAGACATTCCACTGATTGGGAAAAAATCCTTGCACTCCAGTCAACTGATAAGGGACTGATCACAAAGATATACAAAGAACTCACAGGACTCAACAAAAACAAAATAAACAATCCAGTCAAGAAATGGGCAGAAGAAATTAAAAGACATTTCTCCAAAGAGGAAATGCAGATGGCCAACAGGCATATGAAAATATGTTCAACATCCCTTATAATCAGGGAAATGCAAATCAAAACCACATTGAGATACCACCTTACACCAGTAAGAATGGCACATATCAAAAAAACAAGCAATAACAAATGTTGGTGAGGATGTGGTGAAAAAGGATCTCTCCTACATTGCTGGTGGGAGTGCAAACTGGTCCAACCACTATGGAAATCTGTGTGGAGGTTCCTCAACCTACTAAAAATGGAGCTACCATATGACCCGGCAATTCCACTCCTAGGGATCTACCCAAAGGACAAAAAAACATTGATTCAAAAGAATACCTGTACACCTATATTTATTGCAGCACTATTTACAATAGGTAAGAACTGGAAACAACCCAAATGCCCAAAAATAGATGACTGGATCAAGAAGATGTGACATATATACACAATGGAATATTATTCAGTAATCAAAAAAGATAAACTCATGCCATTTGCAGCAATGTGGATGGAACTAGAAGGAATTATGCTCAGTGAAATAAGCCAGAAGGAAAAAGAAAAATACCGAATAGTTTCACTTATAGCAGGAATATAGGGAAACCCATTAAGACATAAGTGTAAAAAAAATAGTATAACAGTACAAAACACAGCAAAGCAAAAACAGACAATTATAAATTAGAAATATACTGCAGGGGAGGAGGAGGGAGAGAAATTAGAGAGAGGGAGGGGGAGCACAGGGGACTGAGGTCATGGTGCACAGTTGAATTGGTGAAGGAAACTCTATGGGGACTACACCTGAGCGGGTAGGGGAAAGCAAATATTGTTTAAAAATGAACAATGATGTAAAAAATAAAAATAATAATAATAAAAATAAAGAAAAAGAAAAGAAAGAGGGAAAAGGAAAAAAAGAAATAAGTGCATTGGAGCAAGGTAGAGAAAACACACATACTATACTAAAAATGCACTTAAAGTTTATTTCAAGCATCATAACGTCAACTTTCACAGACTTCTGGAAACCAAAACAATACTACCCTTTGTCCTGGAAGATGAGTGGCCGGCATAGTGTGAGACAGAGTAAAGCCAGTGTAGTTACTTCTCAAATATGTATCTCATTTTGGGGTCCATTTTTATAGAGGAAGTGCCATTTAATCAAATCTTTTCCTCTCCCTTTCTAGGTCCATTCTTCCAGCATTTTAAATAGTACTTAAATCTTTTCCATCCTTCCAAAATTACCCCTGCTTCTTACCCTCCATTCAAATTGTCTTTTCCAAATTCTTTTTTTTTTTTTGACAGATAGTAAAACTCTTCTCTTACTAGGAGTCTGTGACATTAGGATCAATAAGGACTTCTAGTTCCACCTATACTACAAATTCAGATATCTAAAATCAAACACATTTACTCTCTTTTTATACTTCCTGACATTCCTTCAAGAATTGATAAAGATCAGTTTCTCTGTGATAACCTTCAAACAGGATGTGAGAAAATGTCAGAAGGCATAATCCTAGTTGAACTGGCTCCAGGGAACTGAGTTACCCTATTTACAACTCTAAGAGATGATAAACATCAAACGCTCTTCCCAACCTTTCATTCTCTGGAGCTCTTCCTGATTATATAGAGCTCTCAAAATAGGCCAGGTCATCAGGAAGGAGGGCAGTGAGAGAAAAATTTTATAGGGATTTGTTGGGAAGCAGGTTTGGGGGAGGCCCTCATAGCACACCTGCTTTGGGAGAGCTGACTCTTACGTTGGAAATATGTAAACCTGAAACTGTCCCTAGTTCTTGGGCAAAATTTACAAAGTTTCCAAATTAATGAAAATATACTCAATCTTGAGGACCAGATGGCATATCTTAAATGTTTGGAAAGTTCTCAAGAATTGGTCATATATATTATATTTTGGATGGAATTTAGAGGCAAGTCTATCTCTCAGTATACTGGGGTTTAGATCTTAGATATCAGAAGTCATTAGATATGTATAAAAATGTATTGATATTTAAGTGGATAAATAACATGACAGGCACTGCCACAGTCAAGTCACAGATACCTGGAAAAAAGTGATTGACTCTTGCTGAGTACTTACTATATGCCAGGTAATGTTCTAAGCATTTTTGCATGATTACTTATTTAATATTTGCAACAATACTAAGAAGGTACAATGATTATCTCCACTTTATATATCAAGAAAGTGATTTAAAAAAAAAAAAAACCCTTTATCACAGGTGGTGAAACCAAGATTTGAATCCAGGTATTCAGACTCCTGTCTCAGTTGATCCATATAAGTCATTACTATAACTACCACTTTATATTTATATAATTACATTACTTTCTTTTTACAACTTTTGTATGTATGAGTGTTTGTTTAAACTTTATCATATTCCAGAGAGTATATAAGCTTAGAACATATAAATAAGATAAAAAAGTAAAGGTATTTTTTTTACAAGTGAAGAACAGATTAATTCAGCTAACTAGTAGGACAACCAAGGGTAGAAACTGAGTTTACTGATTCATAAAGTGACATATGAAATTTTATAAGGACTATGAAGCAAGATAAATTAAAGAGAATATGAGGATAAATGAATATGTGATAGCATCCCAGTACCACTGGAAGGATCTGGTACATAGTAAATGTTTAGTAGGTATTAAGACACACTGTTTTATGCACTGGTACCTATACAGATAAATTGGACAAGAATCTTACCCTTAACAAACGTATAGTCTAGTTGGGGACAAGCCATAATAAGACAACAATATGACCCATGCTATGGCGAGCGATGAGACCAGCAGAGAGTACTTTGCAGATGAATTTGTATATTATGTCTTCCTCTCTGACTAGCTGGCCAAAGCAGAAGATCCATTTTATTAAAATTTGTTCGATCATTTTAGTTATGAACTAGGTGTCTGTCCCACACCAAGATGGGGATTTAGAGGGGGGATCAGAGGCTCTGTCATCAAAGATAATTCTCACAGATGCTTTGGTAACCAGAGTACAATGTGTACTATGTGCTATAACGTTCATTTTCTTTGACAGTGTTCAGTGGAAAACACAAATTAAAGGCAACGACATGATCAAAAGTATATGATTTTTATAGCCCAAACTTGTGCAGTGACACCCTTGATATTTTTTATTTAATTTTAAACAGAGGATCCTACTATTCTCTTATGATGTTTCTAAATTACTGCAGAGATAGGCTTGGCCATTTTGTGTTCTTCCAGGATACTCATGAGACATTTTACCTTGCAGTAACTATGACAACCTGATTTTTGTCTAGAAGATTCTGTGGAATCAACATTCCTGAGTGGAAGGCCAAATGATTTATTTCATAATAAAGGAAACCTTCTAAGAACTGACATTTGCTAGTCAAAAAATTATAGGTACTGACTTAAGATACTGGGAAGCTGAAGCATAAGTTCCAAGGAAGGATACTTGGAAAGAGTTTTGCTAGGTGGGAAAAGCCATTTATTGTTTAATGTGTGTGTGTGTGTGTGTATGTTCATGCATACACTCTGAAAGTGTGACAGTAAAAGGTGTGCTTAAAACATTTAGATTGTATCAGAAATTCTATCACTTGAAAGGGAATTTTCATAATTAAGCAGCAAGTACACCTCATTCCTTAGCCACCATGGTTGGATCACTTCTGTAAAATCATTTTCTAGCCCTTGACTGCACACTTAGAATTCAGGGTAGTTACTCCCTTGCACTGCATTTTTGGACTTCTTATCTTATCTAGACAAAGCACAGTGTAATTTAAATAATAAGATCTTTTTAAAAAATGTATTATTTTTGATTGTGGTAACATCAGTTTACAACACTGTATGATTTAGAATAGCTTCATACCTTTGCATATGTGTGTTACCATAAAACTCCTACCTTGAAAGCACCCATAATCCAAAGCAACCATAGTCTGTTGGTCTCCTCTTTACTGACAAACACCCACCCACCCCTCCTGGTAACCTCGATTCTACAGTCAGATTTCTATGTTTTATTTTGGTTTAGTTTTCTTGTTCATTTTTTTTTGTTTCTTAATATTCCACATATGAGTGAAATCATCCAGTATTTGTCTTTCTCCTTCTGACTCTAAATAGTATGACCTTTTTAGTTTGATAGACATGGATTTTTATCTTGGCCACATACTTTACTGGGTGAGACTGAGGAATTTACTTAATCTCTCTGTACTTCAGTTAGCAAATTCTCCCACATATATGCCTCTACCTGGGCCAACAATTTGAAATCACAGGAGCAATGATTAACTAGTAAGTACTTTGTGATAGGATTTGGTGATTTCTTGTTATTGACTTAGTCATTATCTTCCACACTGGGTGTATTTCTCATGTAACCATAATTAATAAACTCCAGAATATGTTAATGTTTTCAAAGGTTTCAAGTCATCCAAACTGTCCTAATAACAGCTCTTGTAGACAGTAGATAGAATATATCCCCTAGAAGCAGGTATTTTTTCTTAATATGTTCCTGTGCTTTAGCTCATGCAATGTCAAAAATTTGAAATACCATTTCATTCTTTTCTCAGTAAATATAAATCTTATCCATTTTTCAGAGCAACATTCAGCTTTAGCCTGCATCATAAATCCTTTCTTTTCCATCACTTTTATTACTATTATTTTATTGAACTATGTTCATAATTGATAATCAGCATATTTATATACTACATTAACCACTAAATGTCCAAATCCATCTTACACCATACCATTGCCTTCCTTTCCCCAATCTACCTAACATCCTCTTCCTCTTCCTTTCCTCCTTTCTCTTCATCTAGTAACCACAAATTGGTCATAGAGTACAGAAGTATATGCAAATGGCCAACAGGCATATGAAAAAATGTTCAACATCACTTTTAATCAGGGAAATGCAAATCAAAACTACCATGAGATACCATCTTACACCAGTGAGAATGGCACATATTAAAAAAACTAGCAACAACAAATGTTGGCGAGGTTGTGGAGAAAAAGGAACTCTCCTGCACTGTTGGTGGGAGTGCAAACTGGTCCAACCACTATGGAGAGCTGTGTGGAGATTTCTTTACCTACTAATCATAGAGCTTCCATATGATCCAGCAATTCCACTCCTAGGTATTTACGCAAATGACAGAAACAGTAATTCCAAAGGGCACCTGCAACCCCTATGTTTATAGCAGCACTATTTACAAGAGCTAAGCTTTGGAAACAACCCAAATGCCAAAAAATAGATGACTGGATCAAGAAGATGTGGTACATATATACCATGGAATATTACTCAGCATTCAAAAAAGATAAACACATGCAATTTGCAGCAACATGGATGGCGCTGGAAGGGATCATGCTCAGCGAAATAAGCCAGAAAGAAAAAGAAAAATACCGGATGGTCTCACTCATAGCAGGAATCTAGAAAACTTAAATAAGGGACCAGGAAAATGAATAACTATAAGAAAGTGAAAATAAAAATCAACAAAAAACTATGAACCAGAGACACTTTTGGGGGTGGGGGTGGCAGGAGGGGAGGGATTAGGGTCAGAATGAGGGGGTTGCAATTGTATGGGGAATATAAAAATAAAATTTATTATTTAAAAATAAATAAAATATAAAAAATGATGTTAAAAAAAAGATGTGGTACATATACACAATGGAATATTACTCGGCAATCAAAAAAGATAAACACATGCAGTTTGCAGCAACATGGATGGAACTAGAATGGATCATGCTTGGCGAAATAAGTCAGAAAGAAAAAGAAAAATACCGGATGGTCTCACTCATAGCAGGAATTTAGAAAACCTAAATAAGAGACCAGGAAAAAGAGTAATCAATACAAAATAAAAATCAAAATCAACAAGCAACTATAAACCAGAGAGACACTACAGGGGGTAGGGGGTGGAGAGGGAGGGGAGGGAAGAGAAAGGACTAGAGTCAAAATAAGCGGGGGTGCAATTGTATGGGGAATATAACCAAAATGAAAATGCATACATTGTGCAAAGATGAAAAAAGATGTAAGAATTATATAAAATAAAATATTTAAATAAATTTTAAAAAGAAGTATATTTTTACTCTATGCAGCTTATCTGTTTGCTTTCTCTAATAGCACGTATGAATAACATACGCTATTTCTTTTTCTTCACTAAGCATAATTACCTCTAGATCCATTCATGCTGTTGCAAATGGCAAGATTTCACTTTTAGTTAAACACTGTATACCACATTTCCTTTATCCAGTTATTTTTTTGAAGGGCACTGAGGTTGATTGCAGTTCTTGGTTGTTGTAAATAGTGTTACAATAAACACGGGGATTCATATATTTATTCAAATTAGTGATTTTTTGGGTAAATACCCGGAAGTGGAATGACTATATCACATAGAATTTCTATTTTTAATATTTTAGGAATCTCTATACTACTTTCATAAAGTCCAAACCAATTTTCATTCCCACCAACAGTGTATAAGGGTTCCCTTCGCTCCACATCCTCTTAAACACTTGTTGTTTCTTGTCTTTTGAATAAGTCATTCTTATAAGTGTGAGGTGATATCACACTGTTGTTTTGATTTACATTTCTCTAGTAATAAGAGATGATGAACATCTTTTCATGTGCCTGTTGACCATCTGTATGTCTTGTTTAGAAAAGTGTCTATTTTCTGCCAGTGGAAGGAAGCATGTAACAAAAATTAGGGCAGATTTTTTCGTGTCTTTGTTGGCCATTTGCTCTAATTTTTATTTGGTTTCAGACAAAAAAGTCTTCAGAGCAAGAAAAATTATTAGTGATAAACAGGCATACTTTATTGGAAAAAACCCTTTAATATATATGCATCTAACAATAACATGTCAAAATTCATGAGGCAAAAACTTACAGATCTGCCTAGAGGTTACCCACCATCATATTTAGAGATTTCAACCCCTTTCTATGTATTATTAGTTTTTGACAGATCCAGCAGTAGGGTCATAGTTGAACTGAATAGTACCATCAATCAACTGGATTTAACAGCAGATATATATTCTTTAGTTCATGTGGAACATTCACCAAAATAAATCATATTATGGGCCATACAACACACCTTAACAAATTTTAAAAATAGATTTCAGATCTCAATGGAATTTAACTATTATAAATCATTAACAAAGGATATTTGAAAAATTACGTAATAACTGGAAATTAAACAATGCACTTCTAAATTACACATAGGTAAAGAAGTTTCTTCAGTGGGCCTTCCTGGTGGCATCAGGGGTTAAGCACAACATTCTAAAGCTATCCGCCACTGCAGCATGAGTTCGATCCCCAGCTGGCCAGGGAGCTACCCACATGGCACAGCAGACCTCTCCTGTCTCTCTCACTGCTCCCCTCAGCAGTGTATTTCAGTCACTCTGCCTGTTCTGTTCCCTACTCTGTCTCTGGTGAATCCGCTCACCCCCACACCTGTGGCCTGTACCCCAGATCTTGTATGCATAAATAAATCTTTAAAAAAAGAAGTTTCTTAAGAAAAGTATAAATATTTTGCATTAAATGTAATTTTTCAAAATTTGCGGGAAGCAACAGAAGTGCTTAGGAGGAAATTTATAAAATGAAAGCATATATTAGAAAAGAAGAGAGATCTAAAAATCAAAAATCTGAACTTCCACAAGGAAACTAGGAAAAGAATAAATTAAATCCAAAGTAAGCAGGAGAAATGAATAAAAACTAGAGCAGAAATCAATGAAACTGAAAGGAAATCAGTAGAGAAAATAAGCTAAAAGCTATTTCTTTGTAAAGATTGATAAAATTAACCTTAATTAATTAAGCCTCTAGCCAAGATAACTAACAAAAAAAAACCTCAAAAATTATTAATAATTTCATTTCATATGAAATAAAGAAATATCATCCAATGGATATTTAAAAAATAATAAAGTATTATAAACAATGCTGTGTTCACTAATATGATAACCTAGATTAAATAGACCAATTCCTTAAAAGATACAATCTACCGAAACTCACATAAGGAGAGATAGATCCTCTGAATATGCCTATGTCTATTAAAGAGATTGAATCACTTAGTAACTTTTTAAAACAAAAAAGTACCAGGCTTAGAAGTGATTTTTCTGGTAAACTCTACCAAGCATGGTTATTAAAGCAGAATGACTATATACTAACACATTCAAATAATGTAACATGATATAATAGAAAAAACATAGGCTGTAGATAACAGCTCTGAAATCTAGTCTTGGCTCCTACTACTTATTAATACATGCAAATCACCGAAACTCTTTGAGCCTAGATGTTGTCATTAGTAAAGTATGATTAATAATAGTCTTATAGATTGAATTGTATCCCTCCAAAATTATTATGTTGAAGTCCTAACCCCAAATTGTGACTACAGATGAAAGGTCATGTGAGGATACAGTGAGAAGGTGATTCTCTAAAAGCCAAGAAGAGAGATTTCACTAGGAACCATCTCCGGAACCTTGCTGTTGGACTTCTGTCCTCCAGAACTCTGTGAAAATAAATGTTTAAGCCACCCACTCTGTGGTATTTTGTTATGGCAGTTTGAACAGACTAATACAAATACCTATGTCTTTATATCATGAACATTAATTCAAAGCATATGATCTTTGAAATGGTAAACTTTCATATAAATGTTAAATATTTTCATTTTACTACTTCTTTTCCTACAACTAAGCCATTTAAATCTGCAATAGGTAACTATGCTATATCCCTGCAAGTTATTCACCCTTAAACTTCAGTGTTTGACTTCCAACACTGTAGTAAATCAATTTTGTCTAACAAATACCATCTTGATACACTACAGAAGGTCAAGGATATAAGAAAAGACCAGAGGAAAGACTATAGTCCTGTATTTCTGTCTGAGCAGATATTCTCAGCTTTGTTAGTGATAGTGGATCGCCCCAGTTTGAATTTTGCTTTGCATGTTACTTTTTAGATCTCAGTTAGGACCTAAATTAAATACTAGATCATATTAATATATCCTTTCATTTTGTCTTTCTTCTGTCTGTAACTATAAGATATAAAACTAAGTTTCTGTTTTTTTTTTTTTTTCTTCAAAGGCATTATCCAGGCACCATAAACAGAGATGGAAAGAGACAGGTATAGTCTAAAGTGCCAGTTTCCATTACTTTAAGCTACCTCACTGTTTTTTTTGATGGGATGAAATTTCTCACACTTGGTCTCAAACCCAAGGTATATGCAATTCTTCAGTCAAATTGCTTGTGACATATTCCAGTGAGTGCCTGTGAACTATGAGTTCCTGGAATATTAAAAAAAAAAAAAAAGGACTGATCGCTACTTGTACAGGCATTGCAGTCAAAGGAGGGATAGTTTCCAAATTTCTATTTGTCATATAGCTGTGTTGGAAATGTTCTGTTTTACATAGGACACAATGATGCACAGTCACAGACTATGCTGGAAATTATTTCAGAAGTATCATCAAAACCCTCCACATTCTGGTTCTGACCTCCCTTTCCATCTAATCTCCTATTACACTCTCAATTTAGTTCCATGTACACTTATTTTAGAATGATGTACTTACTTGCTATATCCCACATCCTGGGGATAAATAGACAAATCTATCTACAATTCCTTCTTCAAGAAGCTCAAAAATTCTTAAGTTTAGCAGGGAACTTTCTAAACTGTAGTGCATGATTAATGGCATTATCAAAACTTGACCTATGTAAAAAAATCATGCATGAGGGACCATGAGCCACCTCTGTTCCACTCCTGGTCACTGGTTTCCAATTTTATTCCAGAAGAGGAAAATCAACAACTTAATCTGTAAGACAAATGTTTACTATGAAAAATTTTTAATTAATTTTATTGACATAAAACATTAGTTTCAGGTATGCAACCCATTGATTGTGAAATGATTATGTAATAAATCTAGTTAACATCTGTTCCCATACAGATACAGTTTTTTTTCTTGTGATGAGGAATTTTAATATTTACTCTCTTAGCAACTTTCAAGTAAGCTACACAGTGTATTAACTACAGTCACTATGCTATACATACACAACTTACTTATTTTATAACTGGAAGCTTATACCTTTTGACATTTTTAACCCATTTTGTTCATGCCTCACTCCCACTTCTGGCAATCACCAGTCTGTTTTTTATGAGTTTTTCTTGTTTTTAGATTTCACATAAGTGAGATCATACAATATTTTTATTTCTCTATTGGACTTATTTCACTTAGCATAATGCCCTCAAGAATCATCTGAATATTCACAAATGGCAAGGTTTCATTCTTTTTTATGCCTGAATCATATTCCATTGTATATATACAGCCATATATCACTTAATGCATTGATCAGTGGATGGTCAACATATATAACCATACTATATGATGTAGGTGTGCAGTAGACTATGCCATCCAGATTTTTTTAATCATGCTCTCTAACGTTTACACAACAATGAAATCATCTAATGATGCATTTGTCATAATGAACCCCATCATTGAGTGACACATGACTGTATACTACAACTTCTTTAGCCATTCATTCACCTATGGACACTTCAGTTTCCATATCTTGGCTATAGTAAATAATGCTGTAGTAAACATGCATATATCTTTTTGAATTAATATTTTTGTTTTTTCAGATAAATACCTAGAAGTAGAATTGCTGTGGCATGTGGTCGTTCTATATTCAATTTTTTGAAGAACCTCCATACTGTTTTCTATAGTCACCGTACCAATGTATATATCCACAAACAGTACATGAACATTCCTTTTTCTCCACAGCTTCACAATCACTGGACTTCTTGATAATATCCACTCTAACAAATGTGAGGTGAAATCTCATTTTGGCTTTGACATATATGTACTAAATGACAAGGGATGCTGAGTAGCTTTTATGGTACCTATAGGCCATGTGTATATCTTCTTTAAGAATAGCTCTGTCGATGGGGCCTCCCCGGTGGCGCAGCGGTTGAGCGCTGGGTTGCGAAGCTGCCCGCGGCCTCAGCGGCGCCGGTTCGATCCCCGGCTGCTCCCCGGCCACCAAAGGAGGGTCCCACATGGCGCGCAGACCTCTCCTGCCGCCCGCTGCTCCCCTCAGCAGTGTACTTTGGTCCTTCTGCCTGCTCTGCTCCCCGCTCTGGCTCTGGTGAATTCTCTCACCCTCCCGCGCTTCTGACTGTACCCAGTGCATGTATAAACAAAAAAAAAACAAACAAATAAATAAAACATGCCTCTATTAAAAAAAAAAAAAAAAAGAATAGCTCTGTCGGGCCTCCCCTGGTGGAGCAGCGGTTGAGCATTGCTCTGCGAGGCTGCCTGCAGCCTCTGCAGTGCTGGTTCGTTCACCGGTCACTGGCAAGGGTCCCACAAAAAAAAAATCTCTGTCCATTTTAAAAATCAGATTATTTGTATTTTGTCATTGAGTTATATGAATTCTTTATATATTTTTATATTAACCCCTTATCATATATAAGACTTCCAAATATTTTCTCCTATCATTAGGTTGGCTTTTTGTTTTTCTGATGATTTTCTTTGCTACATAGAGCTTTTTAATTTGATGACATTCCTCTGGTTTATTTTAGCTTTTGTTGCCTTTGATATTGAAATCATATTCAAAAAGTCATTGCCTCCACTGATGTTAAAAAGTTTACTGCCAAGATGGCATTAGTGAAGGTTCCCTACTTTGCTCCCAGGAGGATAACTTGAAAATTATCCAGAAGGGCACTAACCCAGAAAGTATCATGAATTGGAATGAAACTGAAACACCTCTTGAATATTGGGGACCAGCACAGAGTACACCAGAAGGGACACAGAAGAGACTCAATTCCATTCAAAAAAATGCGAGTAGAGATAGATGCCTGGATGCTGTGGTTCTGGGCAGGAGCCTCCTGTGCAAACCTCTGGAAGCTACACTTCTATTTGGCCAGAAGCCCTGGGGAAGAGACAGCTGAGTGCAGTGGAGGCACACACTTCACTAAGGGGAAATACATGTGGAGGAGATAGGGTGTGCACTTTGGCAAAGTCCCCAGTGAAAAATTAAGGACAGTGTGCCAAACTACATTCCCTCTCCTTCACCCCTTGGGACTGGTACTAACTGACCTTGTGAAGTATATTGAAGGTATGCAGAGTGCAGCAACTGGGGTCTGGAACACCGGAGAGGAAAGATATCTGTGGCACAAAAACCCAAGTCAGCACACCTCCCACCAACTCTCATCAGCAATTGGACCCCTCAAGGTCTCTCTGCAACCCCCTGATTCAGCATGTGAAGATCAGGTATCCCAGACATAGGATATCTAGAAAACCAGAAAGGCCAAACATCTAAAATCATTTGAAACTGGGAAGCTATTTAAAAAAAAAAAAAAATCCACAGTGCCACCTGCTGGAAAAGTATAAGTTCTGCACACAAGGACACTTAAAAAAATAGCAAACTCTATAAGAAAGTAAAAATCAAAATCAACAAACAACTATGAACCAGAGACACTCTATGGGGGATGGGGGGCGGGGAAAGGAGGGATTGGGGTCAAAATAAGGGTGTTGCACCCAAAGCAGTGATAGTGAAGGCAAAGATAAACAGCTGGGACTACATCAAATTAAAGAGCTTCTGCACAGCAAAAGAGACAATAACAAAAACAAAGAGAAACCCCACCAACTGGGAGAACATTTTTGCACACAACACTAATGATAAAGGACTGATCACAAAAATCTGCAAAGAGCTGATGAGACTCAACAACGACAAAGAAAATAATCCAGTCAAAAAATGGGCAGAAGAGCTAAAAAGAAACTTCTCTGAAGAGGAAATGCAAATGGCCAACAGGCATATGAAAAAATGTTCAACATCACTTGTAATCAGGGAAATGCAAATCAAAACTACCATGAGATACCATCTTACACCAGTGAGAATGGCACATATTAAAAAAACTAGTAACAACAAATGTTGGCGAGGATGTGGAGAAAAAGGAACTCTCCTGCACTGTTGGTGGGAGTGCAAACTGGTCCAACCATCATGGAGAGCTGTGTGGAGATTTCTTGACCTACTAAACATAGAGCTTCCATATGATCCAGCAATTCTACGCCTAGGTATTTACCCAAAGGACACAGAAACATCAATTCCAAAGAGCACCTGCACCCCTATGTTTATAGCAGCACTGTTTACAATAGCTAAGCTTTGGAAACAACCCAAATGCCCCAAAATAGATGACTGAATCAAGAAGATGTCATACATATACACCATGGAATATTACTCAGCATTCAAAAAGATAAATATGCAATTTGCAGCAACATGGATGGCGCTGGAAGGGATCATGCTCAGCGAAATAAGCCAGAAAGAAAAAGAAAAATACCGGATGGTCTCACTCATAGCAGGAATCTAGAAAACTTAAATAAGGGACCAGGAAAAAGAATAACTATAAGAAAGAAAATATCAAAATCAACAAACAGCTATGAACAAGAGACACTCTATGGGGGGTAGGGGGTGGGGAGGGGAGGGATTGGGGTTAAAATAAGAGGATTGCAATTGTATGGGGAATATAAAAATAAAATTTATTTAAAAATAAAATAAAATAAAGGGAAAAAACAAAAAAATAAGGGTGTTGCAATTGTATGGGGAATATAAAAAATTTTTTTTTAATTAAAAAAAATAGCAAACTCCAAAAAAATAATTAAAAAAATAATATCATGGAAAAAAAAAAAGAAGGAAATTCTACAATTTGTAACATGTTTGGATTTGTGTTTGGAAAACTTTATGCCCAGTGAAATAAATTACTTAAAGAAAGACAAAAAAAAAAAAAAAACAGAATGGGCAGATGGAAAAAAAATACAACAAATTGCACCTTGAGTCTTCAAGGGAATATGTTGCTATGAGACAAGGACAGCTTTCAAAAATCCAAGGACATGGAAGATCTTTTCTTCCTATCAGTTACGGGGTTCAATTTTGCCATGATAGAGCAATTCAAAGACATATCAAAGCAAACACAGAAAAATTGATCATGATATTGAAGAAAACCCAGAACAGCAAATTAATGTCCTGAAAAATAAAATAAATTAACAAAAGATAGAAATGGAAGCATTCTATAAGAAAATAATGGTAATGCAATATATGAAAAGATCAATACAGGAGATTAAAAAATCTGGAGAAAGCTATGGAAGACGAGTAGATCAAATGGAAGATTATTTTACAACACTAACATTTTGTTATACATGGATGGCCTTTACAACCTTTTGCTTTGAGCCTATATTTATCTTTGGAACTTATATGGGTCTCCTGGGGACCACAGAAGGCTGGATTTGTGTTCTGATCCAACTCTGTGCTTTTTAATTGATGATTTCAGGCCATTGACATTTAAGGAGATTGTTGATATGTATGTATTAGTTGCTATTTTGCTGCTTGTCCCTGAACTTTTGTCCTTTTGTTCTCTTCTAGTGTATTTTTAAAGCTACCTTTTTGTTTAGTTATATTCCATTTTTATCCTCTTTTTCTGTAACTCCTTTCTCCTTAGATTACCATGTGGTTTATATATACAGTTGTACATTTAGACTCTATCTTAAACTTTTTTATTATTATTTTTAATTTTATATACTTTTGTGTCATTTTTCATTTTTGTACAATGTATGCATTTTAATCTTGATTATAGTCCCTGTAAAATTCCCACCACCCTTGTTTTGATCCTACTCTCTTCCCCAGTTATTTTTTTTTAATGTCTCTGGTTTATAGTTGCCTGTTGATTTTGATTTTTACTTTATTATAATTAGTCTTTTTCCTGATCCCTATTTGGGCCTTCTAAATTCCTGCTATAAGTGATACCATATGGTATTTTTCTTTTACTTTCTGGCTTATTTCACTGAGCAGGATCCCTTCCAGCTCCATCCATGTTGCTGCAAATGGCATGAGTTTATCTTTTTGATTGCTGAGTAATACTCCATTGTGTATATGTACCACATCTTCTTGATCCAGTCATCTATTTTGGGGCATCTGGGTTGTTTCCATAGCTTACCTATTGTAAATAATGCTGCAGTAAACATAGGGTGCAGGTGCTCTTTGGAATTAATGTTTCTGTGTCCTTTGGGTAGATCCCTAGGAGTGGAATTGCTGGATCATGTGGAAGCTCCATTTTTAGCAGATTGAGGAACCTCCATACAGCTCTCTAGAGTTGTTGCACCAGTTTGCATTCCCACCAGCAGTATAGAAGAGTTCCTTTTTCTCCACATCCTCGCCAACATTTGTTGTTGCTAGTTTTTTTTTAATATGTGCCGTTCTCACAGGTGTAAGATGGTGTCTCATTGTAGTTTTGATTTTCATTTCCCTGATTACAAGTGATGTTGAACACTTTTTCCTATGCCTGTTGGCCATTTGCATTTCCTCTTTGGAGAAGTTTCTTTTTAGCTCTTCTGCCCATTTTTTGACTCGGTTATTTTCTTTGTTTTTGTTGAGTCTCATCAGCTCTTTGTAGATTTTTGTGATCAGTCCCTTATCATTAATGTTGCATGCAAAAATTTTCTCCCAATCTGTGGGGTGTCTTTTTGTTTTGGTTACTGTCTCTTTTGCTGTACAGAAGCTCTTTAATTTGATGTTAGACTCTATCTTAAATTGAAAGAATGTTAATTCTGGGTTCATTCCATTTGAGTACATTTTTATTTTCCTCCTCCTCATAGTAATTTTTTGGAGACTTATGGCTTCCAAGTAAGTTTTTACATCAGACTTTTTAACATTTATTTCAAGATTCATTTAGAGGAGAAAAATTCCTTCAGTTATTTGTCTGAAAGACTCTTCATCACTCCTTCAATTCTGAGTGCTAACCTAGGTCGATAGAAGCTTCTTGGTTTGAGGTCTTTTACAGTCAGATCTTTGACTGTCTCATGCTTATATCTCATGCACTCACTTGTAAAGTTTCTGCTAGAAATCCACTGACAGTCTTATGGAGGCCCCCTTATATGTTATTCTTTGCTTTACTCTAGCTGCTTTCAGGATTCTCTATCTCTAATTTTTAACTTTTTAATTATAATATATCCTGGTATGCATCTGTTTGGGTTTAATTTATATGGCACTCTTTGATCTTCCTGGATCTGGATATCTGTTTCCTTGTCCTTGTCTAGACATTCTCAGCTATTATTTCTTCAAGTAAGATTTCTACTCTTTTCTCCTTCTAGAATTCCTATAATACAAATATTGTTTCTCTTTATGCTATCTCATAGGTTTCCATGTTGTCTTCATTTTCTTGGTTCTTATTCTTTTTTCTGGACTTTTTGTATTCCACTACCCTACTTGTTTCTCACTGAATCACTTCCTCAGCTTCATTGAGTTTACTGGTGAGCCCTGCTACTGTTTTTTCAAATTTGAACTGTTGACTTTCCCACTGTGGCTGTCTTGAGGTAGAATTGTAGGTGGCAGGGTATAGGGTAAGGTGTGGTTTTGGATACTGTACTTTTGGTTGAAACTTCATCACAAATCAGGGTGACTAGAGCACAAGATTCAGTTTAGTTCTGCCTTCACTGTGTGCACTAAGGATGCAGGTATGTGGGGTTGCTGCATATTGTCAAGGGCATAAACCTCCTTCAAGTGCTATTGCCACTTAAGAGGTTGGAGTGATAGATAATGCCCCATCTAGCCAAAGTGAGTCAGTGCAGATTCCCCCAATGATGATCTCCCAGAAACCCTAGCCTGTAACTATCCCTCTGGCTATAGCCTATCTCTGAATTCTGCTGGTTTGGTGGACTGTTTCTTTCTTTTGAAGCTCAGTCATGCATGGATAGTGATGGAGGGACAAGTTGTGGACTCCAGCCACTGGGAGGCACTATCAAAAGCTGTGGACTATGTAGTTTTTAAGCTATCTAAGGGCCTGCCAAGATCAAACAGGGCCCTTGCTCATGCTTCTTGTACTCCTGGGTCTATCCTCCTACAAGGTCATTCAGGGCAGAGATGGGTGCTTCTTCTGATCACTGAAGCTAGCTCAGGTGTCCCTTGCTCATCAGGCTGCAATCTCCCTTGTAGAACGGCCCTTTCCAACAGTAGGAAGTAGAGAATATTGGGAAGCCTGAGAGTACCAGCTGAGGAAAGGTGGTTACCTCTTCTGACTCCCCACAATAGCTATAAGTAATGAGGATGCCCTTTGTTCAACAGTCTGTGCTCTGTGGAGAGACTTGTACGTTCTGGCTACACAAGCTGGGAGCCAGCCTAGAGGCTGCACAAGAGTAGAGTCGTACATGCCTCCAGCCACAAGCTAGTCCAGGAGCCCCTTGCTAAGCAAATTGCAATCTTCCCAGGAGGCCTACATATTCTTGACTATAGTAGGGGAGCACCAGAGATCGTGCTGGGGATAGCTAGTCTCCTCTTTGGAATCCCCAAATCAGGCACAGATAACTTGGGGTTCCTTTGTTCTGTAGACTGCTCTCCAGGGACACTAGTGTTTCATGGCTTCCCCAGCTGGGAGCCAGACAAGAGTTTGCACAGGTGGAGGGGCAGGTGTCTACCCTGGTCAATGGCCACCAAAGCTAGTCCAGGAGCCTCTTGTTCAGCAGAAAGTGATGTTCCTGGGAGGCTTACACTCTCTGGCTATAGTGGGAAAGCACTATAAATCTCACTGGGTATAGATGGGCTCCTCCCTCAACCCCCCAAACTAGGAACAGGTAGCCCGGGGAGCCAGGAAATTGCATGTGGTATAGAGGAGTGTTTCTCCCTACTGCTGAAACAAGTCACAGACCATCAGGGTGCCCTTTCTTGAGCTGACTATGCTCTCACTCTCATGCCTGGGTTGGGATCTCCAGGGTACCTGCTAGGAGAAGGGTGGGTGTCTCTCCCAGTGTCCTGGCACAGTTCCTGGATTCAATGTCTTAGTCTTTCCTGCCCTCTAATGGTCTCTGTCTCTCCTCCGTATGGCTACACTGGGCCTTATTTCCCCAACTCTGCTCAAGACAAGATTGCTTCCTCCAGACACAGACCCACTTTATCACTGAAAGAAGCAATGACACAAAACTCCTGTCCATCTGCCATTTACCCTGAAAATCCAAGAAAACAATTTTTCATGTTGAAAGCTGCCATGAGTAAATGTTCTTACCCGAGTGTTTTTGTTTTTGTTTTTGTTTTTTGTCTCCCAGATGAATAAACCCATATAATTCCCTATGTACTCTAGTTATAAAAGTTACTACTCTTCTAAGGAAAGGACATTCTCTAAGAATTCACACTGACAGAAGACATCACCCCCCCCACCACACACACTCACACACACAAACACACACTCACACACTCACACATTCATCTACTAGAGCCATCTGGATTGAAACATTATTGTGTTGACTCCCTTCCCTCCCTAGTGACAGCTGTTGGCTTGGTTACTGAGAATCCTACTACAAACCCACATCTTTACAAGTTTTTCAATGTATATTTGGCAGTCACATACCTACCATGCAGTTTCTCTTTTATTCAAATGCTATCTTTAAAATAACACAAAAACTTTACCTTACTAATTATTAAATCAGAAAACTTCCCACCATCAAATCTCTTCTCCCACAGATGAAAAGCACAATGTATAATTTATTACAATGACTTTTTCTTTTTCTTTTTAAATTATTCCTCCCAAACATTTTCCTTCCAAATTGCCCTCATGGTAATGACTATTGTTGCTGTTTTCACTCTTTGCCAATACAGTGAAATATCCCAGAGCATTTCTGGGACCAATCCAATGAAAGTGGCTACTGAAATTTAGTAATCAGTACCTTTTTCTGCTTACACTAACTAGTTGGATTCAAAGTTTTCTTATAAAACCCATCTTCAACATAACAAAGTATGTTATGTTATATGATATTAACACCATAAGGTAGTTCATAGTATAATATTTCCAAAGCACTTACTTTCATTAGAGTTAAGTGTATCCAAGTGCTAACAATTCCCTGAGTTAAATATGTTTTAATTCTAAAGATATGAGGTTGATCACTTAGGAAAAAACCACACGAAAAAATATGACTTTGATTTTAAAAGATCTTCTCCACCCTTAGTTTTAGTACATAGACCCAGATACTGTGCTATCTGTGATAGGAAGTTATAGAGAATCATTTAAATATTTCCTTCTTTGTTATTACACAGATTGGTGTAGCATAGCAGTAAATGAGTTTAAACTTAGTCAAAAATTCATTTTTAGATTAAAAAATGTCCAAAATGCAGAATAAAATAAATGGACTTAATAAAAAATTAACAAATTTCCATCTGAGACTTAGTTGAGGGTGCTGGCCTTTGTAGGAGGGAAACTTCAGCTCCTTGTACCAGAGCACTTGATGAATATCAGCAGTCAATTCTTCCTGCCACCATTGCCTCTCTAGGTCCGTGGAGCCAGGCAGCACACCTGCCCACTTGTGGCAACCTCAGTCCTGAGCTGTGGGCCCTTGCAGCATCACTCCTACCAACCTGCTCATGCTGCAGACAGTTGGCCAGAAGCTCAGGCCTCAGCTCCAGCCCAGTGCCAGGAGTACTTGCACCACCTATTGTTAAAGTGCCATCATTTCTTATTATTAGAGAAAGGCAAATCAAAACAATAATGCAATATTACATCATACCTGTGAGAATGGTTATTATTGAAAAGACATGAAATAACAGGTGTTGGATAGAAGGAAGCCCTTAAACACTATTGGTGGGAAAGGAAATTGATGCAGACATTTTAGAAAGCAGTATTGAGATTCCTCAAAAAATTAAAAATAGAAACTCCATATGATCCAGTTATCCCACTTCTGGGCATTGACTTGGAAGGAACAAAAACATTAATTTGAAGAGATAAATGCACCCCATGTTTATTTCAGAATTATTTACAGTAGCCAAGAAGTGGAAACACCCTATGTGCTCTCTGAAAGATGAATAGTTTAAAAAAAGAGTTGGTATACATATACGATGAGATACTATTCAGCTATAAAAAAAGATGAGACCGGGCCTCCCTGGTGGCGCAGCGGTTGAGCGCTGGGTTGTGAAGCTGCCTGCAGCCTCTGCAGTGCCGGTTCGATACCCGGCTGCTCCCCGGCCACCAGAGGAGGATCCCACATGGCACGCAGACCTCTCCTGCCGCCCGCTGCTCCCCTCAGCAGTGTACTTCGGTCCTTCTGCCTGCTCTGCTCCCCGCTCTGGCTCTGGTGAATTCTCTCACCCTCCCGAGCTTCTGACTGTACCCAGTGCTTGTATAAATAAATAAATAAATCTTACCCCCTAAAAAATACCTTAAAAAAAAAAAAAGATGAAACACTGCCATTTGCAACAACATGCATTGATCTAGAGGGATTTATGCTTAGTAAAATAAACCAGACAGAAAAAGACAAACACTAAATGGTTTCATTTATATATGATGTACAGAGAAAACAAATAGATGAACTAAAATGGAAAAAAATTCCACTTTCCACTTTTTCCCTAAAGAAAAAGTGGCTGGATAAATTGATCTTCTGAGTGCCTTCTCACAGTGACCTTCTGTACTTTGGTGTCTTTGAAGTCCTTTAGAGAGGAATCAGATACCAATATTGTCAGGCATCTGAAGCTGAAAGTTATTGAACATAAAAATAATAAAAGAATAATTTTAGAGTACAAAAACTTGAAGTATGCATTGTGAAGTATACATAGTACCTCATTCTATGTACTTTTCATATTCCCCAGGAAAATATCATGTTACATTGTCTCTAGGGATAATCCAAATATCCCGGTAATTGCAACATTTCACCGTTCCAATTACATCTCCTAAGTTACCTCATTCAACCAGAAAGAACTTCAGTACATCAAAAACATTTTTTTCATCAGAAATAAATACCCAATTTTTGCTAGAAAATATGGTCACCTTAACTCTGTTGCACTCACCTGACCTTTCCATTCTTGGTTTTTCTCATGCATAACAATTTTTTCATTGGTATAAATAATTTTCAAAGCAATTGAAACTTTCTATAAATATCATCTGCTTGGAACACTTACATGTGTTTGGGAATAAAAAGAACCATTTTTTAGGGGCGGAGCAACATGGCGGCGAGGAGACGCTGCGAGTAAGATCTCCCATTAAAAAAAAAGTTAATAGGGAGGAAAAGCGGCAGGTCCCAGTGAGAACTGGGACACGGAAGATAAACGGACGACTCCAGCAAACTGCCCGAAGAAGAAAGTGGCCATAAAAGAGGACGAGAAGGGAGGGAAGCGCAGAACCCTGCTCCCCTCCCCCGCCCACAGAGGCGGCACTCTCCCACCGGCAGAGACGAGGGAAACAACAAACCAAAACGCCCAACAAGAAAAACGGATGCAGCAAGCGGGACTGTGAGTGGAAAGGAACTATTTCAGCCACCACACCCCGTGAACGGGAGCTGAGGCGAACCCTGCAGGATCCGCCGCGGAGGTGAGCTCTACGCGCCATTAAAGAGAGCCCCGCCCACCAGGAGGAGACCAGCACCAGCACACAGCCCCGGCCGCCCGGTAAGCTTGCGCGAAAGCGGCGCTTGGATTGCAGCTGCCCAGGCCCCTGCGCCTGCGACCTAGGCTTGCGGGGAGACGGCGGAGGCCCTCCCTGAGTGAGCAGGAACAAGGCGCCCAGGCAGGGGAGCGGGATTCAAAAGGCGCCATTCCCGCGCCACTGATCTGGGCTACAGCCCGCGTCCTGGAACTGAGGGCTTTGGAACTGAGACCCGGGCGGAGGCCCTCCCTGAGTGAGCAGGAACAAGGCGCCCAGGCAGGGGAGCGGGATTCAAAAGGCGCCATTCCCGCGCCACTGATCTGGGCTACAGCCCGCGTCCTGGAACTGAGGGCTTTGGAACTGAGACCCGGGGCACGAAATTAGGGGCGTGGGTTCCCCACGACGGTGGGGCACAAGGCAGACACAGCACCCCAAAGCCGTTGAGGTGTACCCTACCATCCCCGCTCTGCTCCCTGTCCCACGGGGTGGAAAATCAGCTCCCCAAGGGCTCTAGGAGAGATCTCTGGTGCCACCTAGCGACTTGACCCCAGCACAGGCTACTGAAGGAGCTAGTGGCCAGCTGGGGAGTTAGCCCACACCGGGCCCCTTCTGAACAAGTAGTCTGAGCCCACAGGGAGAGCGAGCACCCACAGCCGGGGCAGACCAGGCGCGCAGAAGAGTGTGCCTGAGACCAGAAGCGCAGGGAGTGTGTCCCACATCACCATTTTAGAACAGGGACATTTCTTCAGTAAAGACTACCTGCAGAAGGCTTCCTCAGGAGCCAGAGGTGAGCGGGGGAAGTTCGCCCACGCCAGACCCCCTCTGGCCTGCAGTCCAAGCCCAGAGGGGAGCAGGAACCCACCGCCGGGGCAGACCAGGCGCACAGGGGAGTGTGTCCCCACATCGGCATTTTAGAACAGGGACCTTTCTCCAGTAAAGGCTGCTTGAAACTGACAAATGACTCCTGGAAGAACCAGAGGGGAACAGAGAAGCCCACCCAAGATGCCGGCAAGTCCCAACAACACAGTGTCCCAACGCATACGGCAAATTAGAAAACAGACAGTAGGGAGGAGAAGAACCACACGCAACCTAGCAACTCTCCAGAGAAAAAGCACACCACAAAAAGAAAGCCAGCCCCCAGATTGCAACGACAATAACTTGGAAGAATTTCTGAGCCTTCCAGAAAGAGAATTTAAAATTGCCGTGATTAAAAAACTGACAGAAGTCATAAAGGAAAACAATGATAAGGGAAAAATAATCAACGATCAGAAGAATGCAATTGAGTCCCTAGAGAGGGAAAACAATGGTCAGAAGAAAGAAATTGAGTCCCTAAAGAGGGAAGTAAAAGAAATGCAGGAGATCAAAGAATTAATGGAAGAACTAAAGAATTCTGGGAAAAGCAATGAAAGCAGAATAGATGAAATGGAAGAACGAATAAGTAATCTTGAAGACACAGAAATAAAAAGAACCAAAACAGAAAAGGAAAGAGAAGTACGAAGGAAAAAGAACGAAGAAAGACTTCGGGAACTATCTGACTCCATGAGGAAAGGAAATATAAGAGTTATAGGAATACCAGAAGGAGAGGAGAGAGATGTAGGAACAGAGAAAATATTCAAAGAGATAATTGAAGAGAACTTCCCAAATGTGAAGAAGGAGCTGAAAATTGATATACAAGAAGCAAGAAGAACACCAAACTTCCACGACGAAAGGAAAAATACAGCAAGACACATAATAGTAAAGCTCCCAAGAATCCAGGACAAGGAAAAAATAATGAAGCTGGCAAGAGGGAAGAAACAGATAACATTCAAAGGAAAACCAATCAGGCTGACATCAGACTTCTCCGAAGAAACACTACGGGCAAGGAGAGAGTGGAGGGACATAGTCAACAGACTCCAAGAAAACAGATGCCAACCAAGAATACTCTATCCCGCAAAGCTCTCCTTCCTCTTTGAAGAAAGAATATGGACCTTCCCAGACAAACAGAAACTCCGGAATTTCATTGCAACTAAACCCCCACTCCAAAAAATACTACAAGGAGTCCTAAAGCCAGAACCTCAGAGCGACGAATAACAATGAAAGAAGGCCAAAAAAAAAAAAAGTTATTAAAAGAATAAATAAATAAAATCAAAGGAAAGACAAACACAATGGCAAATACAGATGTTAACATATCAATATTAACTCTAAATGTAAATGGACTAAACTCTTCAATAAAAAGACACAGAGTTGCAGCCTGGATTAAGAAACAAAACCCAACCTTTTGCTGTCTCCAGGAAACACATTTAGCTACAAAAGATAAAAATAGGCTCAAAGTTAAAGGATGGAAAACAATCCTACAAGCAAATGGGCCAAAAAAGAAAGCAGGAACAGCTATACTTATATCAGATAAAACAGATTTCAAACTCAAAAAGATAAAAAGAGACCCCAATGGTCACTACATTATGATCAAGGGGACAATACTTCAAGAAGAAATAACACTCATTAACATATACTCACCAAACGAAGGAGCACCAAAATATATCAGACAACTGTTGTCCTCTCTGAAAACAGACATCAGAGAAAACACATACGTAGTGGGAGACTTCAACACACCACTATCAACAATGGATAGATCAACAAGACAAAAAATAAGTAAAGAAACCAAAGCTCTAAATAAAGACCTAGAGCAATTGGGCTTAACAGACATCTATAGAACACTAAACCCCCAAAAAACGGAGTACACATTTTTCTCAAGCGCACACGGATCATTCTCCAGGATCGATCACATACTGGGGCACAAGACAAACATCAACAGATACACCAAGATTGAAATCATATCAACCATCTTTTCTGACCATGAAGGCATCAAACTAGAAATAAACCATAAAAAGAAGGCAAGGAACTTTCCTACCTCATGGAGATTAAAAACCACACTACTGGAAGACCATTGGACTAATGAGGAGATAAAAGAAGAAATTAAAAAATTTTTTGAATTGAACGACAAGGAGGACACCAATATCCTAAATGTATGGGATGCAGCAAAAGCAGTAATAAGAGGAAAATATATAGCAATAGAAGCTCACATCAAGAAACAAGAAAGAACGCAAAGAAACAACCTAATCTCGAAGCTCAAAGATCTAGAAAAAGAACAACAAAAAAACCCCAAAACCAGTAGAAGAAAAGAAATAATAAAAACCAAAGCAGAAATAAATGAAATTGAAACTAAAAAAACAATCCAAAAGATCAATGAAACCAAGAGCTGGTTCTTTGAAAAAATCAATAAAATAGACAAACCCCTAGCCAGGCTCACAAAGGAAAAAAGGGAGAAAGCACAAATAAACAGGATCATCAATGAAAGAGGAGAAATCACAACGGACACAGCAGAAATCAAAAGAATAATCAGTAACTACTATGAACAGTTATATGGAAACAAGTTTAACAATCTAGAGGAGATGGACAAATTCCTACAACTCTACAATCACCCAAAGCTAGATAAAGAAGAAATAGAACACCTAAACAGACCAATTACAATTAGCGAAATTGAAATGGTAATCAAAAACCTCCCCAAAAACAAAAGCCCAGGACCTGATGGATTTACAAATGAATTCTACCAAACATTCAGAGACGAATTAGTGCCTATCCTTCACAAACTCTTCCAAAAAATTGAGAAGGAAGGGACAATACCAAACACGTTCTATGAAGCCAACATTACACTAATACCAAAACCGAACAAGGACAACACAAAAAAGGAAAACTACAGGCCAATCTCCCTAATGAACACTGATGCAAAAATCCTCAATAAAATTTTAGCTATCAGAATCCAACAATGTATCCATAAGATAATTCACCACGACCAAGTTGGATTCATTCCAGGGGCACAAGGATGGTTTAACATCCGAAAATCAATCAACGTTATCCAACACATCAACAAAAAGAAATATAAAAACCATATGATAATATCAATAGATGCTGAGAAAGCTTTCGACAAAGTGCAACACCCATTCATGATAAAAGCCCTTGAAATTCTTGGGATACAAGGAACATACCTCAACATCATAAAGGCCATCTATGACAAGCCAACAGCCAGTATCTTTCTCAATGGTGAAAAGCTGAAAGCAATTCCATTAAGATCTGGAACAAGACAAGGATGTCCACTCTCACCATTGCTTTTCAATATAATACTGGAAGTCCTAGCCAGGGCAATAAGACAAGAGAAAGACATCCAAGGAATCCAAATAGGAAAAGAAGAAGTCAAACTATCACTATTTGCAGACGATATGATATTATACATAGAGAACCCCAAAAACTCCACAGAAAAGCTAATTCAACTCATCAATCAGTTCAGTAAAGTGGCAGGATACAAAATCAACACGCAAAAGTCAGTAGCCTTCCTATACACAAACAATAAATCTGAAGAAGAAGAAATCAAAAAGACCATCCCTTTTGTTATTGAAACAAAAAAAATCAAATATTTGGGAATAAATCTAACAAAAGAGGTAAAGGACCTATACAAAGAAAACTATAAAACACTGTTAAAAGAAATAGAAGAAGACACAAAGAAATGGAGAGACATCCCCTGCTCATGGATTGGAAGAATAAACATTATTAAAATGGCCATCCTTCCAAAAGCAATATACAGATTCAATGCTATTCCAATCAAAATTTCAATGTCATTCTTCAAAGAAATAGAACAATTATTGATGAAATTCATATGGAATCACAAAAAACCCCGAATAGCCAAAGCTCTCCTGAAAAAAAAAGAAGGGAATGGAGGCATCAGACTCCCAGACTTCAAACTATACTACAAAGCCATAATCATCAAAACTGCATGGTATTGGAACAAGAACAGACATACAGACCAATGGAATCGAATAGAAAATCCAGAAATAAACCCACAGATTTATGGTCAACTAATCTTTGACAAAGGAGCAAAGACTATGCATTGGAGCAAAGAAAGTTTGTTCAATAAATGGTGCTGGGAAAACTGGGTCGCTACATGCAAAAGAATGAAGCTTGACCACCACCTCACACCATACACAAAAATCAACTCAAAATGGATTAAAGAACTAGACATAAGACCTGAAACCATAAAATATATAGAAGGAAATATAGGCGAAACACTACGTGATTTGCACATCAAAGACATCTTTACAGACACATCACCCAAAGCAGTGATAGTGAAGGCAAAGATAAACAGCTGGGACTATATCAAATTAAAGAGCTTTTGCACAGCAAAAGAGACAATAACAAAAACAAAGAGAAACCCCACCAACTGGGAGAACATTTTTGCACCCAACACTAATGATAAAGGACTGATCACAAAAATCTGCAAAGAGCTGATGAGACTCAACAACAACAAAGAAAATAATCCAGTCAAAAAATGGGCAGAAGAGCTAAAAAGAAACTTCTCTGAAGAGGAAATGCAAATGGCCAACAGGCATATGAAAAAATGTTCAACATCACTTGTCATCAGGGAAATGCAAATCAAAACTACCATGAGATACCATCTTACACCAGTGAGAATGGCACATATTAAAAAAACTAGCAACAACAAATGTTGGCGAGGGTGTGGAGAAAAAGGAACTCTTCTGCACTGTTGGTGGGATTGCAAACTGGTCCAACCACTGTGGAAAGCTGTGTGGAGATTTCTGGACCTACTAAACATAGAGCTTCCATATGACCCAGCAATTCCACTCCTAGGTATTTACCCACAGGACACAGAAACATCAATTCCAAAGAACACCTGCACCCCTATGTTTATAGCAGCACTGTTTACAATAGCTAAGCTTTGGAAACAACCCAAATGCCCAAAAATAGATGACTGGATCAAGAAGATGTGGTACATATATACCATGGAATATTACTCAGCATTCAAAAAAGATAAACACATGCAATTTGCTGCAACATGGATGGCGCTGGAAGGGATCATGCTCAGCGAAATAAGCCAAAAAGAAAAAGAAAAATAACGGATGGTCTCACTCATAGCAGGAATCTAGAAAACTTAAATAAGGGACCAGGAAAATGAATAACTATAAGAAAGTGAAAATCAAAATCAACAAAAAACTATGAACCAGAGACACTTTTAGGGGGGCGGGGGCGGGAGGGGAGGGATTGGGGTCAGAATGGGGGGCTGCAATTGTATGGGGAATATAACAATAAAATTTATAAAAAAAAAAAAAAAAAAAAAAAGAACCATTTTTATTTTTTTTATTAAATAATAAATTTTATTTTTATATTCCCCCATACAACTGCACATGCCCCATTCTGACCCCAATCCCTCCCCTCCCGGCATCCACCCCCCAAAAGTGTCTCTGGTTCATAGTTTTTTGTTGATTTTGATTTTCACTTTCTTATAGTTATTCATTTTCCTGATCCCTTATTTAAGTTTTCTAGATTCCTGCTATGAGTGAGACCATCCGGTATTTTTCTTTTTCTTTCTGGCTTATTTCGCTGAGCATGATCCCTTCCAGCGCCATCCATGTTGCTGCAAATTGCATGTGCTTATCTTTTTTGAATGCTGAGTAATATTCCATGGTATATATGTACCACATCTTAAAAAGAACCATTTTTAAAAGTTGAAATTTATAATGAATACTTAGAATAGACAAAAAGGCCAACTAAGTTTCTCTACTGTAAGATTCTGGAGAGAATTAGAACTTAGAAGAGCTTGGGGACGTGGAGGACTAGCAGAAGAAGCAGACTTTTGAATATGGCTTCTGCTTGTGGGGACAGGGAGCAAGAAGTTTCGGCCTTAGGTAAAGAAGCAAGTAGGTGATGCCTGCCTGAATTTTTGTCTCTAGCCCAAACTTGTCTAGAGTGCCAGACTAAGAGTTTCAAATCTGTCTTTCAATATGATACTTCAAATTCACTTATCTTCCCTCAAGACCTTTTTCCTCCTGAATAATAATCTTAGCAATATCTCTGATTCTTCTATTATTCTGCTAAATCCAGTTGCCATAACGTGGGTAATTCTTTACAATCTGTCTCACAAGCAGCAACTCATTTCCATATACTCACTGCCACCACCCTCGATTAGTCCTTTATAACTTCTCATCTCAAATATTGTGATAACTTCTTATCTGCTCCATTCCCTCTAAACTTTATCAACTGCAATCAATAAAAATCTATAAAAACCTTTAGTTTAGTTTCTTTTCCCAGTAATAATGTTAGACCAAATCTACAAGGAGGTGATAGTCTCAGTTTTTAGAGGTACAAGTTCACTTAGCATGGAGAAGAAATAGCAGCAGTTTGCAGAAAGATACTTCCATAATTCTATTTGAGTCTAACTTTAAGGCACTCCTATTTTATAATTTGTCTCCTATTGTTCATGGTAAAGTAGATGTGACACCTGTAGCTACAACATAAGATTTGATCTGCTTTGTCTCTTTCCTTATAACTATATTAGATAATAATTCTCCATTGCCTTTTGCCCTCTAGCTTCCTCTGATCCATCTCACAAATGTCAGGGATTCAGGGATTCCTCTTAGGTTCTGGCGTCTCTTCCCTCATTATCACCTTGACCTCTTTCCATGGTCATGTTTCCATCATAGCCACAGACGTGGCTATATGGCAGCTTCAAGAGAGACTTTCAGTCTAGCCACTTTCAGTCTAGAGTGTAGTTCTATCTTGACAAAGCTGTATAACAGTCTGGAAATGTAGTATCCTTCAGTTATGTGCACTCTGACATACCTGCCAATGACATTAACTAACCAGTTTCCTAATGATTTCATGGCACAGGTAAATTTTATGGTACAAAGTACAGCAGGTAGAATTCAGGTAGCTTGTAGCAGGAAAGTAAGGTCATAGCAGCTCTGGGATTTGTTTAGGCTCAAAACTCCTGAAAATCAAGGCACAAGGCATGAGAAGTCCATTGGGTGCTTCTGGAACCTTCCCAAAGACCAGCAGATATCCAGGCAGAAGACAAAGGAAAAGGTAGAACACAAGAAGTGTCCTAGCTGTCAGAAAAAGGCTGCTTCCTCCATGCGGGTCCTGGGGTGACTCACCTAATCAGTGGTTCCAGCCCAGTTCCTCCAGGGTTGCCGTTCCCTTAACAGGTCTGATTGTCTGGAGGCAAGCACTGGAGGGCTTGCCCAATGTCTCAGGCATGTACAATACTTCACCTAACTCAAACCACATGCAGAAGGATCATGTCATACTTGGCACATAACCAACTGAGAAAGGCATCAGAGGGTGTCCAGATCTCTACTTGTTTGAACAAATGTTCAAAAAAACATTTCTAAGTGATATTCCAGAAAAACATACTCAAGGTCTGAAAACAGATGTTAAGTTTCTAAGATTTTGTTGCTTTGCAGTCATCATTACTGAAAGTTCTAAGTAGAACCAAATCACTTCAAGGTTGAACTATGGTGACTCTTCAGATTTTTCTCATAGCTTTCTTGTGGGCTAGAAGGACAGGTCAGATAACAGACGATAATGTTGCAGAGACAACATTCTGTTGTGCTTCAATGCCTGAGCTTCAGACATAGGCAGGCAAGGACTCAAGATCCTTGACTAGCTAAGTGATTTAACCTCTCAGAGTCTGAGTTCCTCATCTGTAAAACAACATAAAATGACATTGCTTACTTGATAAATGTGCAAAGAGGACTAAAAGATATCATATGTAGTGATTTTGCATAGGGTATAATGTGTTAAGCACCCAATAAGCGATGGACAACATTGTTATGAGCATTAGTACTAGCAGTAGCTCTACCTTTAGTGCTTCTACTAACATTATTACAACAATAAGAAGATTGCAGGAGTGCAATTCTAGTTTCAAATAGGGTAAATACCAGAGTAGTACAGGGGTCTGGTATTGTATTTTTCTTATCTCAAACCCATGCCCTTCTATTCCTCATTAATATGCTATGTGACCTAGCCCTAATCACTTCAGACATTTTAGATTTCAGTATCTTCTTTTGAAAATAAAACCCACATGGCCCTTTTTTGCAAGCCATGCGGCCTGTACCGGAGCCTAATCTGTGAATGGAACATGTTATAAGCAAATTGGTACAAAACAAGCATAGTACCAGTCTCGAAAGGCACACTGAGCTAATCAGCTCCTAATCCAGAGACACACAAAGCCACCACTAGGAATTTTGTTAACCACTGTCAAAAATGATTTTTTGGATTCATTGTCAGATGGAAGCATAGCCTTACTTTCAACATAGCCATCACCTTGGTATTTCACATTTGTCCATCTCTGTTGATCTATATGACTCTTAAAGGAATTTCATTAATTCATCTATCCATTCCTTCACCAACAAATATTTATTGAATAATTGCAACATGCTAGATACTGTTCTAGGCACTGGGGATATGGCAACGAGTAACATAAAGTCCCTGCTATCTGAAGCTTACAGTCCAGCTGCCTGATTTGGCCTCTCAGACTCTGAGAGGTTAAATCACTTAGCTAGTAGTGTACAAAGAAACTTAGTTGGGGTGCATTCAGTCTAACTTTTTGAACCTGGTAAATACTTTTCAACTGGACATCCTTTTGGAAAGGGAGGAGATGGTCTTAGATCTAGCCTGAGAAAAGACTGAGAGGGTGGTTTGAGAAAAAATGTTAATAATAATATGACTATGTTTTTATTTATCAAATTAATCTGGTTTGTATAAATTATATAGCTAATATGTTGTGCTACTAATATGTATCATACACGTTACCTTCTGAAATAGGATAAGAAAGCAATGTTGACTTCTAATTGTATAGTTCATAAACTGACTCTGAAGGCAGATCAAAATGCAGGATTTCAAAATTATTGAGCAATAGCAGCAGCATCAGAATAAGTATATTCTCAAGAGGACTACTTTGAAAAATACAGAACACATTTGGATATGCAAGTTCTAGAATATTCCATATGTATCCATTATTATATATTTATACAGCTGTATATTCTATATATTTATAGCTGTACAACTCAGTAAAAAGCTATAAATTAGTTTACTTTTTAAGCACTGAATAAAATTTTTTCACCAATTTATACATACTCTTGTGTATATGGGTCTTTGAAAATATAGTATATTTTTTGGTAATTACTTATGCTATGTTACATTTTTAATATGAAAATAAATCTTCTGGTTATATGACAGGCCTGCCAAAATACTGCCTTCTCATTTGTTATGCCAGTGTATGATCAATTTCTTTGTATTTTAACTGGTATTTATGTTACAGGCAGAATGTTAAATCAGGAATTGTAAACAATTCCTAGGCAATGTGTATAATGTTTGTAAGTCATTCCTAGAAATTGTTCACAATGCCTGTAACATATATGCAACTAGCAACATACCTGAAATATATAGAAAACCTTCAAGATTCTAACTGGCCATTCCTATGCTATTCTCTATTGTATCATTTGCTTTAACAATACTACCTGTTTGTTTGTATGTCTAGCTATAAATCATAATTTAGTAATTATGGTACTATCTTGTTGTCATAGCTCTCATGGGTTCCTGGATTTCAGATAGTTATTTGGACTTGCTCATTTTAAGAGGTACCAGGAATAAAAGAAACCAATAAATTAGAATAAAGAGAATCTTGTTTGTCAGATTCTCTATGGCCCCATTCTTATTCCTGTTCACAAAGTTTAGCTCAAACTCCATTGTCTTTTTTTTCCTAACTAACTCAACTCTTTCCAAGTAGTCTTTGATACCATAACTCCTCCAAGTTTTCCTTAGGCCACTCAAAAAACAAAACAAAACAAAAAACTAATAGTTTCTAACAAACCAGTCTGTCTAAACATGAAACTCTTGCCTGTCCCTACTCACTTCCCCTGCTAACAGACCTGTGTCTGCATATGGCATAATTGTTTGACTTTATATATTTAGCTTTTGTCCAAATTTATTTCTTTTTATTTACAATTTGATGTGGTCTACATCTTGGTATATGTCAACATTGTCTGTTATGGGTTACATCTATGTAAAGTTGACTTAGTCTAGCTTTTGAGTGCTAAGGTCATATAAAATCAGTAACTGAAATTATTTACCCTCTCAGACGGGAACATTTCTTCTCCTTCTAGACAACTGAACTGATTTGATCAACTGCTCATTGACCGATGGAACTGAGCCTAGTAAGATGAGGCCAGGAAGTGATCTGGCAAGATGGAATGTAGGACCAAAAGGGAAACTTCAGAGTGACTGGGGAAGGTCTTTGGCACATTGACTTCAGAAGTTAGTATAGGTGCCAAGGAATTGGCTGGCATAGTAAGATGCTGCTGAGCAGGATTTGACAGTCATATAGACAAATCCTTAAATATGCTCAGATGGTGGCCTCTCTGGCAGCCTAGGGGTTAAGTCTCAATGCTATCACACTATCACCAATGTGGCCTGAGTTCAATCCCTGGCCAGGGAGCTAGCCCACATATGGCCCAGCAGACCTCTCCTGTCTCACCCGCTGCGCCCCTCCGCAGTGTATTTCAGTAAATCTGCCTGTTCTGCTTTCCACTCTGTCTCTAGTGAATCCTTTCACCCCCTGCACCTCTGACCTACACCCCAGTTCTTCTATGCATAAATAATTAAATAAATCTTTTTAAAAATGCTCAGATGATGGTCTTCACTCCCATTTCCATCTCCACTGTATCCAGATACATCTTTCAGTCCTATCTCCTCTGTGAAACCCCTCTATTTTCTTCAGGCCATATTGGCCTATTCTTTCTTTGAATCCTTCTAGCCCTTATTTAAGTTCATGTTTTCTCTAACACTGAATTGTACCAATCTAATTATTTACTGTATGATTATTTTTCATGTATGCCTTATACTTGTGGTGACCATATTTTGCAAACCAAAAATTGGAGCACATCATCTGAAAATTTAAGTAGACTATTTGAAATTATCAGTGCCCAGAAAAACAGATGATTTTCCCTCTCTCTGTCCCTTATTACTCAATATTGACTACTATTGATGATATAATAACAAAGGTCAATGCAAGGTGGCATCTACTATGTTACAAATGAAGGACACTGATATTATTTGTGGTGTCCAATAAAAAGAGCCTTTGCCCAGATGGTCATGGTGCATAAGGGCTGACATAATGATGCTGGAGGGGAAAAATAAACAGTGTGGCAAAGGAAAAAGGGCAACAAAAAGTACCAGTAACAAAAGGCATTATATAAGGATCGTATCACATATGACATCATATAACAATAAACTAAAAAGATGGGCCTCATTCAGAAAGACAAAGGTGAGAAAGGTTTCACTGACATTTATAAGGTTGTGAATTACGTAAATTTTGATTTGTTTACCAAATTCTAGAGTCCGTCACTGGACTGCCTATATTCCTGCATAGCAAAATTTCAAGTAAATTTAGGAAAATTAAAAATGGTGGTGAACAGAAAAACTAATTCAACTCATCAATCAATTCAGTAAAGTGGCAGGATACAAAATCAACACGCAAAAGTCAGTAGCCTTCCTATACACAAACAATAAATCTGAAGAAGAAGAAATCAAAAAAACCACCCCTTTTATTATTGAAACAAAAAAAATCAAATATTTGGGAATAAATCTAACAAAAGAGGTAAAGGACCTATACAAAGAAAACTATAAAACACTGTTAAAAGAAATAGAAGAAGACACAAAGAAATGGAAAGACATCCCCTGCTCATGGATTGGAAGAATAAACATTATTAAAATGGCCATCCTACCAAAAGCAATATACAGATTCAATGCTATTCCAATCAAAATCTCAATGGCATTCGTCAAAGAAATAGAACAATTATTGATGAAATTCATATGGAATCACCAAAAACCCCGAATAGCCAACGCTCTACTGAAAAAAAAAGAAGGAAATGGAGGCATCACACTCCCAGACTTCAAACTATACTACAAAGCCATAATCATCAAAACTGCATGGTATTGGAACAAGAACAGACATACAGACCAATGGAATTGAATAGAAAATCCAGAAATAAACCCACAGATTTATGGTCAACTAATCTTTGACAAAGGAGCAAAGACTATGCATTGGAGCAAAGAAAGTTTGTTCAATAAATGGTGCTGGGAAAACTGGGTCGCTACATGCAAAAGAATGAAGCTTGACCACTACCTCACACCATACACAAAAATCAACTCAAAAATGGATTAAAGAACTAGACATAAGACCTGAAACCATAAAATACATAGAAGGAAATATAGGCGAAACACTACGAGATTTGCAAATCAAAGACATCTTTACACACACATCACCCAAAGCAGTGATAGTGAAGACAAAGATAAACAGCTGGGACTACATCAAATTAAAGCGCTTCTGCACAGCAAAAGAGACAATAACAAAAACAAAGAGAAACCCCACCAACTGGGAGAACATTTTTGCACCCAACACTAATGATAAAGGACTGATCACAAAAATCTGCAAAGAGCTGATGAGACTCAGCAACAACAAAGAAAATAATCCAGTCAAAAAATGGGCAGAAGAGCTTAAAAGAAACTTCTCTGAAGAGGAAATGCAAATGGCCAACAGGCATATGAAAAAATGTTCAACATCACTTGTCATCAGGGAAATGCAAATCAAAACTACCATGAGATACCATCTTACACCAGTGAGAATGGCACATATTAAAAAAACTAGCAACAACAAATGTTGGCGAGGGTGTGGAGAAAAAGGAACTCTTCTGCACTGTTGGTGGGAGTGCAAACTGGTCCAACCACTGTGGAAAGCTGTGTGGAGATTTCTGGACCTACTAAACATAGAGCTTCCATATGACCCAGCAATTCCACTCCTAGGTATGTACCCAAAGGACACAGAAACATCAATTCCAAAGAACACCTGCACCCCTATGTTTATAGCAGCACTGTTTACAATAGCTAAGCTTTGGAAACAACCCAAATGCCCAAAAATAGATGACTGGATCAAGAAGATGTGGTACATATATACCATGGAATATTACTCAGCATTCAAAAAAGATAAACACATGCAATTTGCTGCAACATGGATGGCGCTGGAAGGGATCATGCTCAGCGAAATAAGCCAAAAAGAAAAAGAAAAATACCGGATGGTCTCACTCATAGCAGGAATCTAGAAAACTTAAATAATGGACCAGGAAAATGAATAACTATAAGAAAGTGAAAATCAAAATCAACAAAAAACTATGAACCAGAGACACTTTTAGGGGGGCGGGGGCGGGAGGGGAGGGATTGGGGTCAGAATGGGGGGCTGCAATTGTATGGGGAATATAACAATAAAATTTATAAAAAAAAAAAAAAAATGGGCAGAAGAGCTAAAAAGAAACTTCTCTGAAGAGGAAATGCAAATGGCCAACAGACATATGAAAAAATGTTCAACATCACTTGTAATCAGGGAAATGCAAATCAAAACTACCATGAGATACCATCTCACACCAGTGAGAATGGCACATATTAAAAAAACTAGCAACAACAAATGTTGGCGAGGGTGTGGAGAAAAAGGAACTCTTCTGCACTGTTGGTGGGAGTGCAAACTGGTCCAACCACTATGGAGAGCTGTGTGGAGATTTCTGGACCTACTAAACATAGAGCTTCCATATGATCCAGCAATTCCACTCCTAGGTATTTACCCAAAGGACGCAGAAACATCAATTCCAAAGAACACCTGCACCCCTATGTTTATAGCAGCACTATTTACAATAGCTAAGCTTTGGAAACAGCCCAAATGCCCAAAAATAGATGACTGGATCAAGAAGATGTGGTACATATATACCATGGAATATTACTCAGCATTCAAAAAAGATAAATACATGCAATTTGCAGCAACATGGATGGCGCTGGAAGGGATCATGCTCAGCGAAATAAGCCAAAAAGAAAAAGAAAAATACCGGATGGTCTCACTCATAGCAGGAATCTAGAAAACTTAAATAATGGACCAGGAAAATGAATATAAGAAAGTGAAAATCAAAATCAACAAAAAACTATGAACCAGAGACACTTTTTGGGGGGTGGGGGGCGGGAGGGGAAGGATTGGGGTCAGAATGGGGCGTTTGCAATTGTATGGGGGAATATAAAAATAAAATTTAATATTAAAAAAATAATAAAAAAAAATAAAAATGGTGGTGAGTTCTTTTTTTTTTTAAAGGCTTGTTTCTTTTTTTTATTATTATTATTAATTTATTTATTTATGCAAGCACTGGGTACAGTCAGAAGCGCGGGAGGGTGAGAGAACTCACCAGAGCCAGAGCAGGGAGCAGAACAGGCAGACTGATGAAATACACTGCTGAGGGGAGCAGCAGGCATGGCAGGAGAGGTCTGCGCGCCATGTGGGACCCTCGCCGGTGGCCGGGGATTGAACTGGCGCCGCAGAGGCGGCGGGCAGCTTCGCAGCCCAGCGCTCAACCGCTGCGCCTCCGGGGAGGCCCGGTGATGAGTTCTTTTTAACTTATTATTTTGAGAGGTTGCACAAGCTGAGGACATAACTTGGAGAGGAGTTCATTGAAGGTTGGCAGATTCATGAGAGATATTAAACTATATTTATCCCTTAACTTTTTAGCTCAATCAGTGAATCAGATAACTAATTAATCCATTACGGAGCAAAATAATATATTTAGTTAATTTATTATAAAGCAGAAAGCAGTCATTTCATCTTGGGTCAGGCATGCTAACCTCAAGAAGGAATAGTTTATGGTAAGGAGGATATTAAAATGGAAAAAATTATTTAAGAATAGTAATCAGAAATCAGTCAGCTTAGAAGCTAATTTACCTGCACACATTAATTACACCTGAGCGTAGGATCGCATCATACAGTAATTCATGTTTATAGTGCTAACTTTGAGTCATTAAGACAAACTTAAATTATACCCACTACTCTGTTCATGTAGAATTGATTGTTCTTACAAATAGGGTTCTCAGATACTCTTCTTAATCAAATTAGAGAACTTATCATAACACCTCATAATGTTTTCATATTGAGGAAGAAGCTTGTAAGATGCAAATGATTTCTAAATGTAAGAAGCAGTTATTATTTTGGGGGGAAGGGAGGGATAACAATTGAGGTGAAGAAAGGCAAGGTGGGATGCTCCTGTTAATAAAGTCTATTAGACATTGAAGGTCACAAATAGAAATATGGTGATGTTTTTGCCCCTTCCATCAAATGCAAATAGAATTTTTGGACATTTCAAGGAAACTTAGAGAGCTTTGAGGTCCCTGTTCAGAGAAAGTAATGGTTTTAGATATTCTTTAGATTGGGTATCATCACCCAAAACCACCATACTTAAGGAAGCATTTAAAAATCTAGTTTCTCTATTGGACAGTAGTTGTGATTAATGGACCCAAGAGAGGGTGGCATTTGGAGGCAAAAATTCACTATGACATGAAAATCTGCAAGCCAACCACAAAGTAGGCATTGTTATCCCAACAAAAACTAAAAGCAAGTAATAAACACTTTCATCATGTGGTAAGACATTGGGTAAAAGATTATTGGAAAAGTTGGTCTTGCCCCTTCTTAGGAAGGCTAAGCCATGTTACTAATCATACCTAGCTTGAAAAATGATCTTTGGTGCCAAGGACTTGGCACTGTGTCTAATTTCCTCCCTATACCCATTCTGCCACCTTCTCCTCCCCCTACCTGGTCACCACAGCACTCTGCACAGAGTAAGAGTTGAATTAGTACAGTTAAAATAATGAATGCTTTAAATATGGTTGTTATTTGCTATTAACATATTAGCAGAATGCTATTAAAATGGAAGGGGTAAAGAAATGCCAAGAGCAAACTTTTGCATGCTTAAAATAGTTACTGTGGCTTTGGGAAATTGGTTTATGATCATAAAATATTTAGATTCCACTGCTCTTACGATATGAATCAGGGTGTTTCGAACAGCAGTGGTTATTTTATCCTTAACCCAGTAGTGGGTTTTTCATTTTTAGACAGATTCTGGACTAGATAACACTTGTCAGGGATATTATGGAGGGAATCTATCAACAGCAGAACTTCCCAACTTTCAAACTGAGAGGACAGTGATGGATTATGAGAGGCTACTCAGAGAACTACCAGTGATCTAGGAGGTCTTAGGAGGAAGATGAAAGATGGACAGGATCCTTGAATCATTTCTTCCTTCAGGAATATGGAGGATAGACATCTGGAGAGAGTAGCCACATCTGGAATGGAACTGGGGATGTTAGGACTGATGGAGGTGAGACAGAAGCCATAAGAAACAGTAGGAAAGACTGAGAAACAGTAAGTCAGGAATGGTCCCAGTGTACCAGAAGGAATACCCACCCTTCCCCCATCTAGTATCTGGGGCTCTCCCTAGGTCCTTGTCTGGGCAGGAGAGTGCATATTTCTTCTCTGCACAAACATCCCTTGTTCAACTGTTCAGCAAGGGATAGACAGGTGGCCAGATGTCTATGTTCATCAGTGAAGAGAACCACTTCTCTTTCCAGTACACAATCTCTGGGCTTCCAGGATTGTCTTCCCACCAAGGGAGGCCAAGTAAGACTTCCATCCTTCCCCTGTATGACCACTGATCCATGCTCAGTGTGCATAGAAAGAAGCTGTGAGTGGCCATAAGAACTCAGTCTGCCCAGTGGGATTTTTGTGCTCACATTGCAGAGTCAGCAGAAGAGCAGGCTTGGAACTGGTGTGATTTCTTGTGCTTGCTCCCCTGAACACAGGGAGAGTACAGGACCTTCAGCATATTACTCCTAGCTTTATCACTAGATCACAGGCTTTGGAAGGCTTGAGTTCAAACCAATCCTCCCAGATCTGTGACCTTTGGCCTATACCCAGAGTATTTAATCAGCAACTATGAGTGGCCTCAGTGAACAGTTTTGGGGTTTTTTTTTTAAAGATTTATTTATTCATTTATGCAAGAACCAGGGTACAGGCCAGATGTGCGGGAGGGTGAGAGGATTCACCAGAGACAGAGTGGGGAACAGAACAGGCAGACTGACGAAATACACTGCTGAGGGGAGCAGGGGGCGAGACAGGTCTGCCATGCCATGTGGGACCCTCGCTGGCAGGCCGGGATCAAACCTGTGCTGCAGAGGCTGCGGACAGTTTCACAGCGTGGCGCTCAACCTCCTGCACCACCAGGGGAGGCCCTGAACACAGTTTATGAACAAAGGGCATCATAGTTGCCTGTGGCCAGTGTGAGGTGGCATAATTGGAACCCAACTCATCACAGCATGCTTTCTTGAACTTACCCTGAAGCTCCCAACTTGCTATCAAAAGAGTACAGAACTTCTGGGGAGAAAATCTCAAACAGCAAAATAGGCAGAAAAAAAAAGCCAAAATCTGTGGCAACTTGAGCCATCAAGGGAAGATGACATCAGAAGGAAGGAATAATTCTCCAGAACCCAACCACAAAGATATGAAAGGTCTTATCTTCCTATCAGATACAGTTCTAAATTCCCATGATACATTTTTAAAAAATAGAAGATTTAGGTATGAGAGTTGGGTAGAAAAGGTTATAGAAAATCTTGTTTTCAGAAAATTAGTGGGGACTCCAACCCAGAAGAGCTTTGGGGGATATCCCAGAACCACCAAGACCCCCACAAGGCAACAGCTGCTATTCCTACCACCCAGTTAATGCCCAGAATAGTGGGTGAGAAGGACCGAAAATACAATAGAAATCCCAACAATAGCAGAGCAATCCTGAAAGCAAATAATGGGGAAAAAGAAAAATACAAATGCCTGAGAATGTCCTCAGGGGAAAAAATACACCACAGAGAGGGAAAAAAATCTCCATAACCAAACCACAAAAACTTGAAAGAGCTTTCATCCTATCAGACACAGAATTCAAAATTACTATAATTATCAGAAATTCAACGTTACTATAATTAAGAAAGTCAAATAATTGGAGAAATACAAAGAAAACTCAGAAAAACAGTTCACAGATACGCAGGAAAACTCAGAAAAGCAAATTAATGCTATGAGAAAATCAATGATCAGAAGATCGAAATTGAAACTTTAATAAAATAATGGAATTTCAGGATGTCAATAGATCAATGGAGATGAAAAATTCTGATAAAGAAAATGGAATAGACCAAATGAAAGATTTAATCAGTGATCTTAAGATGCAAAGCAGAGGTCTCCCTGGAGGCACAGAGGTTTGAGTTTCGGCACTATGAAGCAGTCCACAGCTACTGCAGCAGAAGTTTGATCCCCAGCCAGGGAGGTGACCCCTGTGGTGCAGCAGACCTCTCATGTCATGCCCACTGCTCCTCTCAGCAGTGTATTTCAGTAGATCTGCCTCTTCTACTCTCCACTTTGTCTCTGGTGAATCCTCTCATCCTCCGCACCTCTGGCCTACACCCCAGCTCTTGTATGCATAAGTAAATAAATCTTTTAAAAAAAAGATGCAAATGGGGAAAGAATCATGATAGAAAAAGAGAGAGAGAAAGGGAAAAAGTGAGGTAACATTTCAGGAATTACCTGACACCATGAGGAAAGGAAATATAAGAATCATAGATATCTCAGAAAGAGATAACCAAACTTGAAGAAGTAACTGAACATATTACAAGAAGCTATAAGAACACCAAGCTACTTGAAGAAGAGGAGACCTACAACAAGACAGCAGTAAAACCTCCAAAAGTCCAAGACTAAGAAAATAATGAAATTGATGAGAAGGAAGAAATCTATATCCTATATAAAGGAACCCCGATTAGGCTAACATCAGATTTCTCTGAAGAAAGACTATGGGCATTAAAAGAATGAAGTGACATATTCAAAATACCTCACGATGAAAACTGCTAGCAAGAATACTCTATCCTGCAAGATCTCCTTCACATATGAGAGAGAAATAAGGGTCCTCTCAGACATAATCTTAGGGAATTTTCAACCACTAGATACCCCCTCCAAGAAATACTAAAAAGAGGTTTAGTATTTAAACCAAGTTGCAGAATGAACATAAAGAACTGAACAAGGGATAAAATAGAACCACAAAACTATGTACAAAGTGGCAGGAGCTGACTTTCATATATCAGTAATCACTCTAAATTTCTATTTGACTGAACTCACCAATAAAATAAAATATCTAACCTTCTGTTGCCTCCAGGAACAACACATAAGTTCCAAGGGTAAACATAGACTGAAAGTAAGGGGTTGGTAAACAATTCTACAAGAAAATGGCACCCAAAGGAAGGCCGGGACAGCCATACTTGCATCAAATAAAATAGATTTCAGTGAAAAAAAGGTAATAAGAGACAAGAGATGAGCATTATATAATTATTAAGGGAACAATACACCAGGAAGACATAACACTCCACAATATTTACTCATCAAATGAAGGGTCACCAAAAAACACTGAACATTTACTATCAAATCTGAAGAAAAAGATATTGAATAAAATACAAATGTGGTTGGAGACCTCCAACACTCCACTCTCACCAATGGACAGATCAATGAGATAAAAAATAACAACAAAATTGCTCTAAACAAAGAACTAGACCCTATGAGTTAAATAGACATTTGTAGGGCACTACACCCCCCAAAAGCCCAATACATATGTTTCTCAAGTGCGCATGGATCATTCTCCAGAATGAACCACATACTGGTCACAGGACATGTATCATCACATTCATGAACATTACAATCATACCAAGTACCTTCTCTGACCACAAAGGTATCAAAGAAGAAATCAGGGAAATGCAAATCAAAACTACAAAGAGATACCATCTTACACAAGTGAGAATGGCACATATTAAAAAAAACTAGCAACAACAAATGTTGGCGAGGTTGTAGAGAAAAAGGAACTCTCCTGCATTGCTGGTGGGAGTGCAAACTGGTCCAACCACTATGGAGAGCTGTGTGGAGATTTCTGGACCTACTAAACATAGAGCTTCCATATGATCCAGCAATTCCACTCCTAGGTATTTACCCAAATGACACAGAAACATTAATTCCAAAGGGCACCTGCATCCCTATGTTTATAGCAGCACTATTTACAATAGGTAAGCTATGGAAACAACCCAGATGCCCCAAAATAGATGACTGGATCGAGAAGATGTGGTACAGGGGCCTCTCCTGGTGGCACAGTGGTTGAGTGCTGGGTTGCAAAGCTGCCCGCAGCCTCTGCAGCGCTGGTTCAATCCCCGCCACCGGCGAGGGTCCCACATGGCACGACAGACCTCTCCTGTCCCGCCCACTGCTCCCCTCAGCAGTGTATTTCATCAGTCTGCCTGTTCTTTTCCCCGCTCTGGCTCTGGTTAATCCTCTCACCCTCCCGCGCTTCTAACTGTACCCAGTGCTAGTATGAATAAATAAATAAATATTTTAAAAAAAAAAGTAGAAGATGTGGTACATATACACAATGGAATATTACTCAGCAATCAAAAAAGATAAAAACATGCAGTTTGCAGCAACATGGATGGAGCTAGAAGGGATCACGCTCAGTGGAATAAGTCAGAAAGAAAAAGAAAAATACCGGATGGTCTCACTCATAGCAGGAATTTAGAAAACCTAAAATAAGGGACCAGGAAAAAGACTAATTAATACAAAGTAAAAATCAAAATCAACAAGCAACTGTAAACCGAAGACACACTACAGGGGGGGAGGAGTGGGGAGCGGAAGGATTAGGGTCAAAATAAGGGGGGGTGCAATTGTATGGGGAATATAACCCAAATGAAAATGCATACATTGTGCTAAAATGAAAAATGACGTAAGAATTATATAAAATAAAATATTAAAAAAAGAAGAAATCAACTACAAAAGAAACCAAGGAAATTCTCTAATATGTGGAGCCTGAACAACACACCACAGAAAGACCACTGAGTCTATTAAGAAATCAAGAAGAAATAAAAAAATTCCTTGAGACAAATGATAATGAGGATACAACCTTCCAGAACATATGACACACAGCAAAAACAATACTAAAAGAAAAGTATATAGCAAATCAGGCTCAAAACAAAACAAAACGAAAAACCGAGAAAAAGCTAAAAGTAAAAAAAGAGCAACAAAAAAAAGCCCAAAACCAGTAGCTGGAAGGAATAAAATTAGAACAGAAATACATAAAATAGAAATTTAAAAGACAGTGGAAAAGATCAATGAAACCAAAAGCTGGTTCTTTAAACAAATAAACAAAATAGACAAACTCCTATCTAGGCTCACAAAAAAGGGGAGAAACTCAAATAAATAGGATCAAAAATGAAAGAGACGAAGCTATAACACTTTAAGCAGATAATAAAAGATCACTAAGGACATTTATATAAAAACAAGTTCAACAGCATAGGTAAGATGGACAAACTCTTAGAATTGTACAGTTATCCAAGGCTGAGTAGGGAAGAAACGGAAAACATAAACCAGTGACAAGCAAGGAATTTGAAACATAATCCAAACTTTCCCAAAAAATAAAATTCCAGGACCAGAAGATTTCATAAGTAAATCCTACCAAACTTTCAAAGATGAACTAACATCTATCCTGCTTAAACTCCTTCAAAATTGAGAGAAGGAATACTTGCAAACACATTTCATGAGGCCAAAATCACTTTAATACCATAACCAAAGACAACAGTTATAATAGAAAACTACAGATCAATCTTCCTAATGAACACAGATGCTAAAATCCTCAATAAAATCTTATCAAATTGAATCCAATAATACATTAAAAGGATTGTATGTCATGACAAAGTGGAATTAATACCAGGGACATAAGGATGGCTCAAAATCTTAAAATCAATTAACATAATTCATTGCATCAAAAAAAAAGAAAGATAGAAACCATACGATCATATTAATAGATGCCAAAAGAGCATTTGATGAAATTCAACATCCATTTATGATGAAACCCTTCAAAAACTAGAGATAAATGGAATATATCTTAGCATGATAAAAGCCATATACAGTAAACCTACAGCAGCCATCTCAATGGTGAAAAACAAAGCCTTTCCACTAATATCCTGTATAAGACAAGGATGTACACTCTCACCATACCCTTCAACATAGTATTGGAAGTTCTGACTAGAGCAATTAGGTAAGAGAAAGCTATACAAGCATCCAAATTGAAAAAAAAAGCAAAGCTATCATTATTTGCATACAATACAACATGAAAATATACATAGGGAGTCCTAAAGACTCCATAGAAAAACAGTTCAGTAAAGTGGCATGTTACAAAATCAGTACACAAATATCAATTGTTTTCCTATAAGCAAGCAGTGAGCTAGAAGGGAAAGAAACTACAAAAACTAATCACACCAAAAAATAGAAGTTACCTAAGAATAAACTTAAGAAGGGAGGTGAAGGACCTATACAAGGAAATGTACAAGACATTGTTAAAGGAAATAGAAAAAGTCAAAAGAAATGGAAAGATATTTCATTGCTCATGGATTGGAAGAATCAATGTTGTCAAAATGGTCATCCTACCCAAAGCAATCTGCAAATTCAGTGCAATACCAATAAAGTTTCAATGGCATTCTCCAAAGAAGTGAAAGAAAATTATTGGAATTCATATGTAATCACAAAAGGCCCCAAATATCCAAAGCTTTCCTGACAAAAAATGGGAGAATGATGGTTTTATACTTCCAGACTTCAAACTATACTATGAAGTCATAATAATTAAAACAGCTTGGTACTGGAACAAAACCATTCACACAGATCTGTGCAATAGAATCAAGAATCCAGAAATAAAACCACCATATATGGACACTAATATATGACAAAGGATTGAAGAGTATACGCTAGTAAAGGAAAGCTTCTTCAATAAATGGTGTTGGGAAAATTGGACTGCCACATACAAAAGTACAATACTAGACCACTACTCACACTATGCACAAAAATCAACTCAAAATAAATAAACGGCTTGGATGTAAGACCTAACAGCATAACACAGAATAAAACAGGCAAAATATCCTAAGACATAAACCTCAGAGATATCTTTACAGTGTCCCCAGCAACAAGGAAAACAAAAGCAAATATAAACAATTAGGACTACCTCAAACTAAAAAGCACAGTGAAAAGGTTGTAACTAAAACAAGGAGACACTCAACGGAATAGGAAAATATTTGCACACCATATATTTGCCAAATGACTGAAATCAACTATCTGCATAGAACCCATGCAACTCGAAAGAAAACAAATTACCCAATCAAAAAAATGGGAAGATTGCTGAATATTCCATTGTGTATATATACCACATCTTATTATCCAGCAATCAAAAAAGATAAACTCATACCATTTGCAGCAACATGGATGGAGCAAGAAGGAATTATGCTCAGTGAAATAAGCCAGAAGGAGAAAGAAAAATATCAGATGGTTTCACTTATAGCAGGAATATAGGGGAACCAAATAAGACATCAGTGTAAAAAAAAAAGAATAATAACAGTACAAAACACAGCAAAGCAAAAACAGACAATTATAAATCAGAGACATGCTACAGGGGAGGAGGAGGGAGAGGAATCAGAAGGCGGGAGGAGGGAGCACAGGGGACTGAGGTGATGCAGCACGGGTGCATTGGTGAAGGAAACTCTATGGGGACTACACCTGAGGGGGTGGGGGGAAGCAAATATAGTTTAAAAATGAACAAGGATATAAAAAATAAAATTAAATAAATTGATTTAAAAATTGGGAAGAACTAAATAGGCACTTCTCCAAAGAATACATAGAGATGACCAACAAGCACATGAAAAAAATGTTCAACATTGCTTATTTTGAGAGAAATGCAAGTCAAAACCAGAATAAGACACCATCTCATATATGTGAGACTGGTCCCTATCAAAAAGACCAGAAATAGTAAGTGCTGGTGAGGATGTGGACAAAAAGGAAAACTCCTACACAAATGGTAGGAATGTAGATTAGTCCAACCCCTATGGAAAACAGTATGGAGATTTCTCAAAAGATTACAAATATTTCTGCCATATGACCCAGATATTATAATCCTGGGTATCTACATAAATAATACAAAAACACTATCTTGGTGGGGTTTTTTAAAATGTATATATATTTTACTATATATAATATATATTATATATAATATGTTACATCATTTTTCATTTTTGTACAATGCATGCTTTCTCCTCTCAGATGTAGTCCCCATAAAATTCCCGCCACCAGTTCACCCATGAACCATCACCACAGTCGCTTGTGCTCTTCTCTCCCTTGTTGTACAAAAACACTATTTTGAAAGGAAGCTTGCACTCCCATGTTCATTGCAACACAGTTTACAAATACCAAAATATGGAAATAGCCTAATTGCCCAAAAATAGATAAATAGATCTAGAAGATGTGAGATATGTGTGTGTGTGTGTATATATATATATATATATATATATATATATATATATATATATATATGGAATGTTACTCAGGGATTAAAAAATATAAACTCATGCCATTCTCAGCAACATGGATGGAGCTGGAAGGGATAACACAAAGTCAAATAAGCCAGAAGGAGAACGACAAACACCTGATGGTGTCACTAATATGTGGAATATAGAGACACCAAAGTAAGGGTCAGATAAAGATGAACTTAAAAACTAACCCTTGAAAGCTGACTATAGAATTGAAGCATCCTGAGTGTGGGAGGTGGTGCAGGAGTGGGTGAGAACGAAGATGGAATGAAGCACAATGGACTTTGGTGGTGGACTGTGGGTGATGTGGTGGCAGGTGCCACAGGATGATGATACCAGAAGGGGAGGAATGTAATGTTACTTCATGAAAAGTATGAATAAATAAATAATTCAAATATATATAAACTCTTGCCATTTGTGGCAACATGAATGGAGCTGGAGGGGATAACTAAGCAAAATCTGTCATAAAGAACAAGACAAATACTGGATGGTGTCACTTATATGTGGACTATAGTAAAACAAAACAAAGGGTCAGATAAAGCTAAACTAAAATGCTAACCCTTGAGTCTGCAGAGTGGGGGCAACCAGAAGGGGAGGGGAGAGAAAAAGAGAGGGATGAGAACATACTGGGGAGGAAGACAAGGGTCTATAATGGTGGATTATTGGGTTCTTTGGTTTTGGGTGCACTATGGCAACAACATCTGAAGGGAAGAGCCTACTTCTACAGAATGATGTGAAACAATATTAGCTCAATAAAAATATTATTCAAACCATAAAATACATAGAAGGAAATATAGGCGAAACACTACGGGATTTGCACATCAAAGACATCTTTACAGACACATCACCCAAAGCAGTGATAGTGAAGACAAAGATAAACAGCTGGGGCTACATCAAATTAAAGAGCTTCTGCACAGCAAAAGAGACAATAACAAAAACAAAGAGAAACCCCACCAACTGGGAGAACATTTTTGCACCCAACACTAATGATAAAGGACTGATCACAAAAATCTGCAAAGAGCTGATGAGACTCAGCAACAACAAAGAAAATAATCCAGTCAAAAAATGGGCAGAAGAGCTAAAAAGAAACTTCTCTGAAGAGGAAATGCAAATGGCCAACAGACATATGAAAAAATGTTCAACATCACTTGTAATCAGGGAAATGCAAATCAAAACTACCATGAGATACCATCTCACACCAGTGAGAATGGCACATATTAAAAAAACTAGCAACAACAAATGTTGGCGAGGGTGTGGAGAAAAAGGAACTCTTCTGCACTGTTGGTGGGAGTGCAAACTGGTCCAACCACTATGGAGAGCTGTGTGGAGATTTCTGGACCTACTAAACATAGAGCTTCCATATGATCCAGCAATTCCACTCCTAGGTATTTACCCAAAGGACACAGAAACATCAATTCCAAAGAGCACCTGCACCCCTATGTTTATAGCAGCACTGTTTACAATAGCTAAGTTTTGGAAACAGCCCAAATGCCCAAAAATAGATGACTGGATCAAGAAGATGTGGTACATATATACCATGGAATATTACTCAACATTCAAAAAAGATAAACACATGCAATTTGCAGCAACATGGATGGCGTTGGAAGGGATCATGCTCAGCAAAATAAGCCAAAAAGAAAAAGAAAAATACCGGATGGTCTCACTCATAGCAGGAATCTAGAAAACTTAAATAAGGGACCAGGAAAATGAATAACTATAAGAAAGTGAAAATCAAAATCAACAAAAAACTATGAACCAGAGACACTTTTTGGGGAGTGGGGTGCGGGAGGGGAGGGATTGTGGTCAGAATGGGGCATTTGCAATTGTATGGGGGAATATAAAAGTAAAATTTATTATTTAAATTAAAAAAAAATAAAATAAAAATATTATTCAAAAAGCAATAGAAATCAATTTTCTCAGTCACAATTCTGGAGGCTGGAAATCTAAGGTGTCAGCTGGACCTGAACCCCTTCTTCTTGGGCCTACAGACTGCTGTGTTGTCACGTGGCCCGTTCTCTGTGAACATTTCTGTTGTCCTTCTTCTTATAGACACCCCTAGGGACTTGCTAACTAGGCCCTCCCAACTAACTAGGGCTCCCATGAGCTTTTTTAACTTTAATTATATTCTTAAAAGTTCTGTCTCCAAATATAGTCTATTGGATCTCTACCTGTTAGATCTTAAGTACTGTGCCTAATTTGTACCTCCTGTTTCTATTGAATCTCTTATTTCAATTGAAAGCCTCACATAACCACATCCTCCTGCCAAACACCAGTAGACTACTGGCCAGATCATTTATAGCAAATAAGGAACTAAAATATGACTGCTCCTATGTCTCCTAATGATAACTCAGCCATTATCTCTTACCCCTATGATATTCCCTAATAAAAACTCACTGTCCTTTCCCAGCCTGAACATTCCATTTCAGGGCAACTGTGATTGCCAACCTTACTACCTCCTTGTGTCTCCTTGTTTCACCAATATCTTGACAATATTTGGAGACATTGTGGAATGTTCTTAAGAAAACATAAGGCCCAGGTAAGAATATCCAAGTGGGAACCCAATTTGGCTTCCCTTTCTAGTATTTTATACCATATACCCATACCAATTCACTAACATTCATTCTAGTTTTCATACTTTATATTTTATGTTTCATATGAGGTGTGACCCTCAACATATTTCAACTAATTTCTCCAACCCAAGAAGGAGAATATAATTATAACATGTAAGAAATGCTGTAATCATGGTGAAACAATGACTAGTTTTGGAACCTGTATCCCTAAGGTGTACAGATTACAAAAGCAGTCATGCACCGTACTATCTCAGGGAGACACTGTAGTGTGTTAGACTTTTCTTTGCATAAACCTGTTAATTCACAAGCTCTGCTTAGAGCAAGGGATGTTGGGCACTATGTCCATTCCAACTTAGCCTTTTCACTGGATCATCTTGTCCAAGTAAACTATTAACTTGTAAAAAGTTGTCTGGAGAGAGAGGAGGGAAACAACAAACCAAAACGGCCACCAAGAACAAAAGACGCAGCAAGTGGGACTGTGAGTGGAAAGGAACTATTGCAGCCACCACACCCCTTGAACGGGAACTGAGGCGAACCCTGCAGGATTCGCCGCGGCGGTGAGCGAACGGCTCCGGGCGCCATTAGAGAAGAACAAAGACCCCGGGAGACACGCGCACACAGCCCGGGCTGCCGGTAAGCTTGCGCGGATAGCGGCGCGCTCGGCGCACTTGAAAAGCAAGTGCAGACCAGGATCACGGCTGCCCAGGTTCCCGCGCCTGCGACCTAGGCTTGGGAGACGACCTAGGCTTGCTGGGAGACGCGCGGAGGTCCTCACTGAGGTGAAGGTCCCTCCCTGAGTAAGCAGGAACCAGGCGCCCAGGCACGGGAGCTGGGTGCAAAAGGCGCCATTCCCGCGCCACTGAACTGGGCTACAGCCCGCGTCCTGGAACTGAGGGCTTTGGAACTGAGACCCGGGGCACGAAATTAGGGGCGTGGGTTCCCCACGACGGTGGGGCACAAGGCAGACACAGCACCCCAAAGCCGTTGAGGTGTACCCTACCATCCCCGCTTTGCTCCCTGTCCCACGGGGTGGAAAATCAGCTCCCCAAGGGCTCTAGGAGAGATATTTGGCGCCACCTAGCGACTTGTAGCCAGCACAGGCTCCTGAAGGAGCTAGTGGCCAGCTGGGGAGTTAGCCCACACCCGGCCCCTTCCGAACAAGTAGTCTGAGCCCACAGGGAGAGCGAGCACCCACAGCCAGGGCAGACCAGGCACGCAGAAGAGTGTGCCTGACACCGGACGCGCAGGGAGTGTGTCCCACATCACCATTTTAGAACAGGGACATTTCTTCAGTAAAGACTACCTGCAGAAGGCTTCCTCAGGAGCCAGAGGTGAGCGGGGGAAGTTCGCCCACGCCAGATCCCCTCTGGCCTGCAGTCCAAGCCCAGAGGGGGAGCAGGAACCCACCTCCGGGGCAGACCAGGCGCACAGGGGAGTGTGTCCCCACATCGACATTTTAGGACAGGGACCTTTCTCCAATAAAGACTGCTTGAAACTGACAGATGACTCCTGGAGGAACCAGAGGGGAGAAGAGAAGCCCACCCAAGATGCCAGCCAGTCCCAACAACACAGTGTCCCAACGCATACGGCAAATTAGAAAACAGACAGTAGGGAGGAGAAGAACCACACGCAACCTAGCAACTCTCCAGAGAAAAAGCACACCACAAAAAGAAAACCAGCCCCCAGATTGCAACGACAGTAACTTGGAAGAACTTCTGAGCCTTCCAGAAAGAGAATTTAAAATTGCCGTGATTAAAAAACTGACAGAAGTCATAAAGGAAAACAATGATAAGGGAAAAATAATCAACGATCAGAAGAATGAAATTGAGTCCCTAAAGAGGGAAGTAAAAGAAATGCAGGAGATCAAAGAATTAGTGGAAGAACTAAAGAATTCTGGGAAAAGCAATGAAAGCAGAATTGATGAAATGGAAGAACGAATAAGTGCTCTTGAAGACACAGAAATAAAAAGAACCAAAACAGAAAAGGAAAGAGAAGTACGAAGGAAAAAGAATGAAGAAAGACTTCGGGAACTATCTGACTCCATGAGGAAAGGAAATATAAGAGTTATAGGAATACCAGAAGGAGAGGAGAGAGAAGTAGGAACAGAGAAAATATTCAAAGAGATAATTGAAGAGAACTTCCCAAATGTGAAGAAGGAGCTGAAAATTGATATACAAGAAGCAAGAAGAACACCAAACTTCCACGACGAAAGAAAAAATACAGCAAGACACATAATAGTAAAGCTCCCAAGAATCCAGGACAAGGAAAAAATAATGAAGCTGGCAAGAGGGAAGAAACAGATAACATTCAAAGGAAAGCCAATCAGGCTGACATCAGACTTCTCCGAAGAAACACTACGGGCAAGGAGAGAGTGGAGGGACATAGTCAACAGACTCCAAGAAAACACATGCCAACCAAGAATACTCTATCCCGCAAAGCTCTCCTTCCTCTTTCAAGAAAGAATATGGACCTTCCCAGACAAACAGAAACTCCGGAATTTCATTGCAACTAAACCCCCACTCCAAAAAATACTACAAGGAGTCCTAAAGCCAGAACCTCAGAGGGACGAATAACAATGAAAGAAGGCCAAAAAAAGTTATTAAAAGAATAAATAAATAAAATCAAAGGAAAGACAAACACAATGGCAAATACAGATGCTAACATATCAATATTAACTCTAAATGTAAATGGACTAAACTCTTCAATAAAAAGACACAGAGTTGCAGCCTGGATTAAGAAACAAAACCCAACCTTTTGCTGTCTCCAGGAAACACATTTAGCTACAAAAGATAAAAATAGGCTCAAAGTTAAAGGATGGAAAACAATCCTACAAGCAAATGGACCAAAAAAGAAAGCAGGAACAGCTATACTTATATCAGATAAAACAGATTTCAAACTCAAAAAGATAAAAAGAGACCCCAATGGTCACTACATTATGATCAAGGGGACAATACTTCAAGAAGAAATAACACTCATTAACATATACTCACCAAACGAAGGAGCACCAAAATATATCAGACAACTGTTGTCCTCTCTGAAAACAGACATCAGAGAAAACACATACATAGTGGGAGACTTCAACACACCACTATCAACAATGGATAGATCAACAAGACAAAAAATAAGTAAAGAAACCAAAGCTCTAAATAAGGACCTAGAGCAATTGGGCTTAACAGACATCTATAGAACACTAAACCCCAAAAAAACGGAGTACACATTTTTCTCAAGCGCACACGGATCATTCTCCAGGATCGATCACATACTGGGGCACAAGACAAACATCAACAGATACACCAAGATTGAAATCATATCAACCATCTTTTCTGACCATGAAGGCATCAAACTAGAAATAAACCATAAAAAGAAGGCAAGGAACTTTCCTACCTCATGGAGATTAAAAACCACACTACTGGAAGACCACTGGACTAATGAGATCAAAGAAGAAATTAAAAAATTTTTTGAATTGAACGACAAGGAGGACACCAATATCCTAAATGTATGGGATGCAGCAAAAGCAGTAATAAGAGGAAAATATATAGCAATAGAAGCTCACATCAAGAAACAAGAAAGAACGCAAAGAAACAACCTAATCTCGAAGCTCAAAGATCTAGAAAAAGAACAACAAAAAAACCCCAAAACCAGTAGAAGAAAAGAAATAATAAAAACCAAAGCAGAAATAAATGAAATTGAAACTAAAAAAACAATCCAAAAGATCAATGAAACCAAGAGCTGGTTCTTTGAAAAAATCAATAAAATAGACAAACCCCTAGCCAGGCTCACAAAGGAAAAAAGGGAGAAAGCACAAATAAACAGGATCATCAATGAAAGAGGAGAAATCACAACGTACACAGCAGAAATCAAAAGAATAATCAGTAACTACTATGAACAGTTATATGGAAACAAGTTTAATAATCTAGAGGAGATGGACAAATTCCTACAACTCTACAATCACCCAAAGCTAGATAAAGAAGAAATAGAACACCTAAACAGACCAATTACAATTAGCGAAATGGAAATGGTAATCAAAAACCTCCCCAAAAACAAAAGCCCAGGACCTGATGGATTTACAAATGAATTCTACCAAACATTCAGAGACGAATTAGTGCCTATCCTTCACAAACTCTTCCAAAAAATTGAGAAGGAAGGGACAATACCAAACACGTTCTATGAAGCCAACATTACACTAATACCAAAACCGAACAAGGACAACACAAAAAAGGAAAACTACAGGCCAATCTCCCTAATGAACACTGATGCAAAAATCCTCAATAAAATTTTAGCCATCAGAATCCAACAATGTATCCATAAGATAATTCACCACGACCAAGTAGGATTCATTCCAGGGGCACAAGGATGGTTTAACATCCGAAAATCAATCAACGTTATCCAACACATCAACAAAAAGAAATATAAAAACCATATGATAATATCAATAGATGCTGAGAAAGCTTTCGACAAAGTGCAACACCCATTCATGATAAAAGCCCTTGAAATTCTTGGGATACAAGGAACATACCTCAACATCATAAAGGCCATCTATGACAAGCCAACAGCCAGTATCATTCTCAATGGTGAAAAGCTGAAAGCAATTCCATTAAGATCTGGAACAAGACAAGGATGTCCACTCTCACCACTGCTTTTCAATATAATACTGGAAGTCCTAGCCAGGGCAATAAGACAAGAGAAAGACATCCAAGGAATCCAAATAGGAAAAGAAGAAGTCAAACTATCACTATTTGCAGACGATATGATATTATACATAGAGAACCCCAAAAACTCCACAGAAAAGCTAATTCAACTCATCAATCAGTTCAGTAAAGTGGCAGGATACAAAATCAACATGCAAAAGTCAGTAGCCTTCCTATACACAAACAATAAATCTGAAGAAGAAGAAATCAAAAAAACCATCCCTTTTGTTATTGAAACAAAAAAAAATCAAATATTTGGGAATAAATCTAACAAAAGAGGTAAAGGACCTATACAAAGAAAACTATAAAACACTGTTAAAAGAAATAGAAGAAGACACAAAGAAATGGAGAGACATCCCCTGCTCGTGGATTGGAAGAATAAACATTATTAAAATGGCCATCCTTCCAAAAGCAATATACAGATTCAATGCTATTCCAATCAAAATTTCAATGTCATTCTTCAAAGAAATAGAACAATTATTGATGAAATTCATATGGAATCACAAAAAACCCCGAATAGCCAAAGCTCTCCTGAAAAAAAAAGAAGGGAATGGAGGCATTACACTCCCAGACTTCAAACTATACTACAAAGCCATAATCATCAAAACTGCATGGTATTGGAACAAGAACAGACATACAGACCAATGGAATCGAATAGAAAATCCAGAAATAAACCCACAGATTTATGGTCAACTAATCTTTGACAAAGGAGCAAAGACTATGCATTGGAGCAAAGAAAGTTTGTTCAATAAATGGTGCTGGGAAAACTGGGTCGCTACATGCAAAAGAATGAAGCTTGACCACTACCTCACACCATACACAAAAATCAACTCAAAATGGATTAAAGAACTAGACATAAGACCTGAAACCATAAAATATATAGAAGGAAATATAGGCAAAACACTACGTGATCTGCACATCAAAGACATCTTTACAGACACATCACCCAAAGCAGTGATAGTGAAGGCAAAGATAAACAGCTGGGACTACATCAAATTAAAGAGCTTCTGCACAGCAAAAGAGACAATAACAAAAACAAAGAGAAACCCCACCAACTGGGAGAACATTTTTGCACCCAACACTAATGATAAAGGACTGATCACAAAAATCTGCAAAGAGCTGATGAGACTCAACAACAACAAAGAAAATAATCCAGTCAAAAAATGGGCAGAAGAGCTAAAAAGAAACTTCTCTGAAGAGGAAATGCAAATGGCCAACAGGCATATGAAAAAATGTTCAACATCACTTGTAATCAGGGAAATGCAAATCAAAACTACCATGAGATACCATCTTACACCAGTGAGAATGGCACATATTAAAAAAACTAGCAACAACAAATGCTGGCGAGGGTGTGGAATAAAAGGAACTCTTCTGCACTGTTGGTGGGAGTGCAAACTGGTCCAACCACTGTGGAGAGCTGTGTGGAGATTTCTGGACCTACTAAACATAGAGCTTCCATATGATCCAGCAATTCCACTCCTAGGTATTTACCCAAAGGACACAGAAACATCAATTCCAAAGAACACCTGCACCCCTATGTTTATAGCAGCACTGTTTACAATAGCTAAGCTTTGGAAACAACCCAAATGCCCAAAAATAGATGACTGGATCAAGAAGATGTGGTACATATACACCATGGAATATTACTCAGCATTCAAAAAAGATAAACACATGCAATTTGCAGCAACATGGATGGCGCTGGAAGGGATCATGCTCAGCGAAAGAAGCCAAAAAGAAAAAGAAAAATACCGGATGGTCTCACTCATAGCAGGAATCTAGAAAACTTAAATAAGCAACCAGGAAAATGAATAACTATAAGAAAATGAAAATCAAAATCAACAAAAACTATGAACCAGAGACACTTTTAGGGGGGCGGGGGCGGGAGGGGAGGGATTGGGGTCAGAATGAGGGGGCTGCAATTGTATGGGGAATATAACAATAAAATTTATAAAAAAAAAATAAAATAATAAAATAAAAAAAAATAAAAAAAAATGTTGTCTGGAGGTGAGATAAAATAATCTTTTCTTGAGAATACCCTGCACTTCTCCTGCTTGGACCTACTGCTCCATGCTTCTAATATCTCTGGATCTCAAACCCCATCTGGCTTCATACCTTGACTTTTGAGCTTCAACTCATGACCACGTAGAGGTTTGATGAATTGCTTTGCATATGTATATCTGGCTTGACTTCAGTACCTTTTTTCAGGCCTGATGTTCAATATTCCTCCTCCAGATCCAGACATTACAACTGCAGGTAAGAGGTTGTCTTGGTTTTCACCCAACTGTGTGGGTCAGGTTTTTTTTGTAAATCACCTATCACATGAATTACTTATTGGATTCACTGTACAAACCTGAATAGGGAGGTATCAGCGCATTATCAGATGCAAGGGAGAGTTAGAAATGACCAATGTGTAGTCATCAGTCTTTCCCCGTCTGTTCTGCAACATCCTCAATGCCATCCCAGCTCCATCCCTCAAAATAAAAAATGAGAAATACATGTAGATAGGTTTCCTCATTAAAAAATCATGAAGATTATAAAATTAAAAAGTAGCTAGTCTATGTTTCCCAAGAAAATTTGAAAAGCTAGTGTTTGTAGAAGCTTGACCACCAAGGGTGTTAATGAGATGAGTTGTCTTGTTCATTTTACAGCATATGAGAGGGATATCATTTTGAAATGGCCATGTGGCGATTATTCATGGGTCCTTACTACCATCTGGTTATGCTTATTTATCCCAATCAGGTGTTTCTGAACAGAGTTGTCATTCATCAGATCTGCCAGGTGAAACAGTCAGCATGCCCCTACACTCAATTGGCCAGCAAGTGTCACTTCTTTATATGCTGTAAGTGCTAATTCTCCAGTAGTAGTATATCCAGGAAGTATGTAGGGAAAGACCCTAGTAATCTCCTGTATATATGTCTTAATTCAGAAATAAAATTGAATGCTAAAATATAGGAGGCACAGTTGGATTGCAGGTATGTCAGGCACAGTGGAAAAAAGAGATTTAAATTTGTAAGGTTGAAAGGGAAGCATGTGCACAGTGGAGTCAGGAAAAACCTGAAGAGAGATTGCAATATTTTAAATTTCTCATTTTTTAAAATAATATTTCTTTGGTGCCCTTCTTAATAAAGAATGTAGTTGGAATGACTGGAAGATTTTGAAATTTGTACTTGTAGACTCTGAGAAGCTATCATGGATTGACTGAGCTTTTATTTCTTTGATGATCTCTCCCCTTTGTCCAAATATCATTAAACTTTTCTCTTTTTTAAAAGATTTATTTATTTATTCATATAAGCACTGGGTACAGTCAGAAGCGCGGGAGGGTGAGAGAATTCACCAGAGCCAGAGCAGGGAGCAGAACAGGCAGACGGATGAAGCACACTGCTGAGGGGAGCAGCAGGCGGCAGGAGAGGTCTGCGCGCCATGTGGGACCCTCGCCTGGCAGCCGGGGATCGACCCGGCGCTGCAGAGGCTGCGGGCAGCTTCGCAGCCCAGCGCTCAACCGCTGCGCCACCGGGGAGGCCCTATCATTAAACTTTTCATTATGGACTATTTTTCCAATAAAAATGTAGTTCTAGGAATATCACTCTTGCTTGGTAAATGCTCTTATATAAGATATGGGACTTTATGGGCCTCCCTGGTGGCTTGAGGGTTAAGTCTCAGTGCTTTCATCACTGCAGCATGAGTTCGATCCCTGGCCAGCGAACTAACCCACGTGTAGTGCAGCAGACCTCTCCTGTGTCGCCTGCTGCACCCCTCAGCAGTGTATTTCAGTAGATCTGCCTGTTCTGCTCCCCACTCTGTCTCTAGTGAATCCTTTCACCCCCTGCACCTCTGGCCTCACCCAGTTCTTCTAAGCAAAAATGAAAAAAAAAAAATAGATAGGAATTTAGAGTGTCAGCCACTTCATAATCATATTTAGTTCAGGTATTTAATTTTGTTTCCAAGCCCTCATGGGAGTAGAGCTGATGTTATATTCCTATGTACTCCGATAGCTGCTCTTGAACTTTAAGAAAGCTGGGACTCATGCAAGACTTTGGAGGTGCTTTATCACTCTTAGTGTGCAGTTGCTAATGAGACCCAGAATCAAATAAAATTTTTGAGCATGAGGCTATTCTCCCTGGGGTTAAACATTTTCAATGAAAACTATATATAAAAATGTCTTGTGTAGTGAAATATTACTCAGCATTCAAAAAAGATAAACACATGCAATTTGCAGCAACGTGGATGGAGCTGGAAGGGATCATGCTCAGCAAAATAAGCCAGAAAGAGGGCCTCCCCGGTGGCTCAGCGGTTGAGCACTGGGCTGCGAAGCTGCCCGCAGCTTCTGCAGCTCCGGTTCATTCCCCGGCCACCGGCGAGGGTCCCTCATGGTGCGCAGACCTCTCCTGCCACCGTCAGTCTGCCTGTTCTGTTCCCCGCTCTGTCTCTGGTGAATCTTCTCACGCCCCACAACCCCCCCGCCCCGGCCACCGCACATCTGACTGTACCCAGTGCTTGTATAAATAAATAAATAAATAAATCTTTAAAAAGGTTATTAAAAAATAAATAAATAAAGTTGCCTCCCCTTTAAAAAAAATAATAATAAGCCAGAAAGAAAAAGAAAAATACCGGATGGTCTCACTCATAACAGGAATCTAGAAAACCTAAATAAGGGACCAGGAAAAAGAATAACTATAAGAAAGAAAAAAATCAAAATCAACAAACAACTATGAACCAGAGACACACTTTGGGGGGGGGAGGGTAAGGAGGGATTGGGGTCAAAATCAGGGGATTGCAATTGTATGGGAAATATAAAAATAAAAAAAATTTTTAAAATGTCTTGTGTAGATATTGGGTCTTTATCTGGAGGATTAAAATTCTGGTTTGACAGTAGGAAAAGATTTGTATAGAAATACATTATTTGATTTTTTTTTGTTATAATCTGCTGTGAAGGTAGATGCCAGAAGTAAGAATCTTGGCTATCAGATCATAAAATTTGAAAATTTTAGGACAAATGTAAGATTTGGGGCTGGGCTAATATAATAGGAGCACTTTTCACTTACACCAGAGAGCATGCCAGTCTACAACAAGGAAAAAACCTGGACTCCCATCTGAAATTTGAATAGCTAGATCTGAAAAGACTGAGAAGTTAATGGGGAGGAAGAAATATTCAAAATATTTTTTAATAAGTTGCTGAATTTATAGAAGGTAGCTAATTGTTTTAAATGATAGAAGGTGGAAGATAGTTGACATTTCATGTTGCTAGCATGTTATTTGGTTTTCAGAATGCTCTTTTAGAGTATAAAATGTTTACCCTTCTTAGTGAGACATCAAGGGTAAGGGGCTCAATCGTTAAATGTGAAAGCGTGTATCACTAGTATTTTACATTGATGTCATTGTATTATTTGGACTATATGATACCGTTTTTATTTTGAACAGCATATTCCTCTCTGGTGAGCTTTTGGGAAGGAAAGGGTATTTATATGGTTAACGATGAGGGAAAATATGTGTGGTTTTTTAAAGTGATGCTGTCCTATTATTTGCAGTATAATGATGCTTGTGTAATGTATAACCTTGTCACTTAAGATTGATGGTTTGAGAGGAGGTATGTACTTAGTACTGGCGTTTAAAATTACAAAACATTTAATAAATTTTGATTGAATTAATGATTAACTGATTGTATAATTATTATATGGTATGGTCCTCATTATCTGGTATTTCCTCATAAGTGCTAGATAAATAAGCTTATATTTGTTTTATAAATAAAAGTTGTCTGGTATTTCCACCCAGAAACAACCGGGTGGAACAGAGAGACATAATTAAAGCAGTAGTCAGTAACTCACACATGCAGTTGAAAATATCTTCCCATGTGCTGTTGAATGAACAGGACCACTCATTTCAATACCTCCCTTAGAAGTCTTGATTCTAGAAACACCAGAATTTTGTATTTTCTTAGGAAATGTGTATACTAGATATTTATATGAGGTATCTGCTCATAACCCTGGAAAGCCAATTAGATTTGGCATATCTGTGGTGGACATCAAAAGGAAGATTTGGGTGTTTAGGATATGAGATTTAGAACTGTGTGACAGAGAGAGACTTATGGTTAGACTAGTCAGATTTTGAACTGTATCACTTTTGGAAGATGACTCAAACTAAAGCTGCTGAAGTGACCAGATAACACTTAAGCATATGATGACACTTTCCGGATTAGAATGAGTAAAAGAGGAAGTCCATGGAGATGTCATAGCAGGTATTTTAGACTTCCTCTGGAAAATAACCTTCCCAACCTACATCGTCACAAGGGTGACATTCCAATAGCCATGCTTCAATTTACACAATTCCTATCCATTCTAACACTTCCACTATTTCTTCTCTCTCTCTTTTTTTTTTTACTTACACTATTTCTATGATCATAGTTGTTTGGATCAAAGGGGTCACCAGACTCAGCAGAGCTGTTCAGAGACCTGTCCCTATAAAATTTAGTATTAGAATGGGGTGAGAAAAATGTTTCTGTGACCAAGCTTCTATATGTGTACAAAGTAAAACACCTAAGTGTGCAAGTGGATGTGCAGGAAATGCCACATAATTTTATTGAAGTTGAATTAAATCTAACTGAAAATTTTCACCCCACTTAGGTAGTGGGAAATCCAATGCAAATGATTGTTGAGTTTCTCCCCTTCCTAATATATAACTCATTGAACAATATGAGAAGCTTGTCCAGTGTTTGAACATGGATGTTACCGATAATACGCTCATTATAAATATCTGATTATTATCCTTGAAATCTGGTGCTCTATAGTTTTTCTGTCAATGATAAGTGATGAAATACTTTTACTTAAAAAGGAAATTTTCTGTAGGTATGTTCTGGTTTTGTTTCCAACTCCTTTGACTTTATTTTTGGAATCAGGACAAAACACATGGAGGCACTCCCCTCCCCCCCACACACACACAATTAATGTTGTATTGATGTCTCAGTAAACTATTATGTGACTTATATGAACTTCAGAGCTGTCAAGTGGACATTTAAAGGATAACAATAAGGTTACCTCCTCAGATACCTGCAATTAATCCTTTTTTGGTTACTCTACCATTTTATTCTACAGAAGTGAGCCCAGAGCCACAGAAATGGGGGCCTCAATAACATGATGGTCATTTTAATGTGTTAACTTGGCTAGCATACAGTCCCCCATTATTCAGTCAAATAGTTATTTCTGTTAAGATGTTTTGCAGATGTGGTTAAATTTCATTGTTAGTTAACTTTAATAAAGGAGATTATCCTAGACCATGCCGATGACTGTCGTTCAATCAATTAAAAGAAGAAAACACTAATTCTAAGTGGTATGTGCAGTCCTATGTTCACTGCAGCACTCTTCACAATAGCCAAGTTATGACAGCAATCTAAGTGCCCAATGACAAAGGAGTGGATAAGTAAGACATGATATATAAACACAAGGGGATATTACTTAGTTGTAAAAACACAAAACCTTGCTATTTGCAACAACATTGAACTGGAAAGGATTATGATAAGTGAAATAAGTACACATATCAGAGAAGAAAGACAAATACCAGAAAGGGAGAAGAAAGACAAATACCAGATTATTTCACTCATATGTGGAACACAGAGAAAGAAAACAAAAGAACAGACAATACTAAGTAAGAAAAAAAAACTAGAAATCTGTAGAATTGAAACTACTGTAGTGGGAGTTAGAGAGCAAAGAAAGGAGGTGGCCCAGTGGACTGTGGTGGAGTATTCTGGAGGCAATATTGATGTATGTGGGTTGGTAACATATCTGAATAAGTGTGAATCTATATTTTGGAATCATGCACGGTTGTAAACATCTCGATAACAAATAATAAACAAAATAATCAAATGTGATGTCTTGATTATATTAATTTTATTTATGTAACATTGATTTATATCACTTTATATGATTTAAGTTCACACCTCTTCCATATACAGTGTAGTAAACCAGTATTACTTCAGTAAAAATAACAGAAATTAAAAAAATAAAAATCAGTAGATACAAATAACAAAAATATGATGGTACACGGGTGCATTGGTGAAGGAAATTGTATGGGGACTACGCCTGAGTGGGGGAAAAGCAAACATTGTTTAAAAATGAACAATGATGGGGCCTCACTGGTGGCGCAAGGGTTAAAATGCAACCTATGGAGAGATCCTCAGCCACTGCAGCACCTGGCCAGCCAAGGAGCAACCCACATGGCACAGCAGACCTCTCCTGACTCATCCCTCTGCTCTCCTCAGCAGTGTACTTTGGTCAAACTGCCTGTTCTGTTCCCTACTCTGTCTCTGGTGAATCCTCTCACCCCCCCACACACACACCTCTGGCCTGTACCCCAGCTCTTGTTATGCATAAAATAAATAAATCTTTAAAAAATGAACAATGATGTAAAAATATATAAATAAAAAGAAATTTTTTTAAAAATGAAAAAAATATTTACCATCAGAGCATGACAGGATTCTAATATCTAAAAACTTATACTTGAAGTGATGAAACTATTTATCATTACTTAAAAAATCATTTTGGAGTTATCATTCTCATATTATTCATTCATTTTAGGCGTGTAATTAAATGAAGTTTAGTATATTTAGAGTTTATACTTATAATCATCATTTAATTCTGCAAGTTTCTTTTAGCACAAAAATATCCATCACGCACATTTGCAGTCATTCCCCATTTCCACTCAAGCCTTAAGCAAACTCTAATCTATTTTTATCTGTGTAGATATGCCTTTATGATGGTTTCATAAAAATGGCATCAAATATATGTAATATTTAATAATAAATATATATAATAATAATATATGGTCTTTTGTGTCTGGTTTGTTTCACTAAGCATACAAGTATTTGAGATTCATTCCCATTATAGCACACATCAGTACTTCCTTTTAGTTGGTCAATAGAATTCCATTGTACAACACCTTGTTTAACCCCTTACCAGTTAATGTCATTTGGGTTGTTATGACTTTTTGGATTTTATGAATAATGCTGCTATGTGCACTCATGCACAGATATCTATGTAAACACATAATTTGTCTTGGGTAGAAACCTAATAGTGGAATTAGCTATTTTGTTTGATGATGAAACAGATCCAATGTCTGCAAGAACCTTGCTCCTGGGGATCTAGCTAATTATCAATAGTTTAGATAGTTGCAGCCCAGGATTCCTGGGTTGCAATATTCTCTCTAGAGCTAGCACTGCTCTGCTATTTTTGATGTGTGCCATGGGACATCTTGTCTTGTGTCCTCAGGTAAATGTCTATATCACGTTTACAATTTGCAATCAAAGAATTCACCCACTGAGTATGCTTTGTAATGATGACTTGAAGGTTGAAAGAAAGACAGACATTTAAATGCTTAATTTCAATCTTATATCTACATTTTAAGGCAGAAAAAAGAATTAAGCCTGCGGGGGGAGGAGTGTAGAAGAGATGAAGCAGTGTGAAAGAGGTAAGGAAGAATTATACTAACATAGCACACCAGAAAGTGTAAGTCTCAGACTGTAGTGGTTGTGGCATATTGAAGGAAATAAAAGTCATTCTGAATAGTGGGATTAAATTACAATTGCACTAAGTAGTCCAAAGTTAGAGTGGAAAATTTGGTTCGGGTTGGATCCTGAAATGCCATTATAAAATGAATTGCAATCTCCAGGGAGTGAAGAAACACTAATTGACTTTGAGGAGTAATATGGCAAAAAAAAAAAAAAAATGTGATGGCGTCCTTATTTTATGACAAGGTAGAATTAAAGCAAAAAAAAAAAACAGTAAGAGACAAAGAAAAATAGGTTGACAAAAAAGCAAGAGTTGGCAAGGATGTGAAGAAAAAGGAACATACAAACGCTCATTTTTAGTTACTAAGTCTTAATGCAAATGGAATTTAAAATGAGGCAGCTACTTTGGAAAATAGCGTGGATATTCTTCAAAAAGTTAAGGATGGGAATACCATATGATCCAGCTATTCTAGCTTTTGGAATTTATCCAAGAGAACAGAAACACTAATTTGAAGAGATATATGCAGTCTATGTTTATTGCAGTGTTACTTACAACAGCCAAGATTTGGAAACAACTTAAATGATCATTAGCATATGAATGGATAAAGAAAACTAGATAGATATGTCTACATATAGATTTATATAAAACAATGAACCACTACGCAAATATATAAATAGATGAGATGTTGCCATTTGTGAAAACATGAATGGAACACAGGGGATTCTGATAAGCAAACTAAGAGAAAGATGAATAGCATATGATTTCACTTGCATGTGGAATATAAAGAAACAAAACAAAATGAAAACTCTTATATTCTTTTTTAAAAATTATATATATTTATATATATATATATATATATAAATTTTAGATTCTAACAACAAAATGGATACCAGATTGGAAGGGAGATGGGATAAGTAAATCAGGAAAAGGAAGTTAATTGTATGGCAGTAGGTAGAAACTAAAATTTTGGTAGTGATCATAATGTGGTACATACAGATGTTGAACATATAAAGCTGCATAGCTGAAACTTATAAACCAATGTTATCACAAAAAAAGAAAATGGTGCAAGAATATCAACACCACAGTAATAATTGCTAAAGGCAAAGTCACTAGTGAACACTAAAATTAGTGAGAGAAACAATATATATTTGCATAACCTCAAAGTATATCTCTTAAATTTATTAATTGCTGTGGTAGTTTTAACATATATCAGTATAGTTTATAATTTTCCCTATAGATGATGGAATTTAATTCTTTATTTGACAGTGGACTTGACATAGCAACTTATTTCTAAAGAAAATAGCAAGGGAAAAAGAATATCTTTACAGTGGAGAAACCTGGTAGACCCTATCTTAACCAAATGATCAGATTAACAATTTTACTAAAAAGTCATGTTGCAATCATGTATCCTCTGATATAGTGTATTGAGAATGGTACATCATCAAAGACATAAGAAAACATTAGACAAACCTTAATTAGTGGACTACCTAATTAGTGCACAGTACTCTTAAAATCTATCAAGGTCTTGAGAGACAAGGAAAGCTAAGAATGTATCCCTGATTCACTGATGTATCAGAGAAATGCTGACTAAATGCAACATGGTGTCTCTTAATTGTCAAACTAAAAAGGGCATTAATAAAAAAATATATAGGAAAAGTTTGGAAGCTCAGTTAATAGTATTGTATCAATATTTGTTAGTTGTGAGAAATGTATTTTGTTTATAAAATGTTAACACTAGAGAGACCAGGTGAAAATTATGTGGGTATTCACCATAATATTAAGTTTAAAACTCCACTGTAAACCTATAATTATTTCATATTAAAAATTATAAACAAAAACAAAAAGTAAGTAGAAATATCAAAGATGTGAACAATGTATGGAATAAGCTTAAACTATTATTTATAGAGTTCTGTATACAATAACTAGAGAATGTTCATTCTTTTTCAGAACACAAGAATATTCATAAAACCAATGTGTTCCAAGACACGGCAGAATAGCCCTATGCAAGTACAACTGAAAAACAACCATTACTCACACATATATCTCACCAGCTCATTTCCAGCATTGCTGATTGACCAACACATTTTTCTCCCTGAGATGGGTGTTTTGCTACTTGCTAAGATTTGGAGCAGGATCAGGGGAAGGGAGTCTTAGATACAGTGGAAATCATTCCTGGCAGATGAATGAACAGGGAGGTCTTAAGATCTGGTGTGCTCAGACTGGCACAGGAAACCTCTACAGCGAATGTGAAATAATATTTCCTGACTGAGTCCTAGGAAAGATCAATCAGCCCCAGAATGTTGGTCTGGTTGTAGTGTGAGTACTGGCACAGCACCATACTCCTCTTCAAGGAATGAATTCCTCTGAAGCTGGAGAGAATCTGGATCATGGGATTCAGCAATATTAAGATGGGGACATGAGAAGCAGGCTCTAGGCATGGATTGGAACTTGGTCTGATCAAAGAGGATGAAGCAGTGGTACAGTTATCACAATCCTAGTGTTCCCTCTCCTACCCAAGACTGAAAACACCCACTTGAGACTCCTACATACCTCCTTCCCACTACCCTAATAAATAGGAGAATCCCCAAACTGAAGCCATTCAATGCCTATAGGGGGGTGGGAATGAACAAAACTCATGCAAAAGTAGGAGCAACTAAGGCAATGCAAAATGGAAAAAAAAATATTGTTAGCTCAATTCAGGTTTTATGACTGAGAATAGAAAAATTAAACAAATAATTCACATTAGCAATCATGAAAAAGTTTAATAAAGTTGGAGACTCTCAATGAACCTTAGGTTCAGTACATCAGAAAAGATATCCAGGAACAAAAGGAATGCTTCATGCAAAAAATTAAAGTTACTAAAAATATCCAAGTAGAAATGATAGATATGAGGAATATAATGAAAGAACTAAAAACAGCCATGGAATGCTTAGTAAATAGACCTACTCTTGTAGAGGAAGGAATTTCAGAAATAGAAGATAAAACATACAAATGACTCAAGTGGAAGAGGAGAGAGAAATAAAATTTGGGGAAAACGAAGAAATCCTACACAATATATCAGACTCCACTGGAAAAGGAAACATAAGGATAATGGGTCTCCCTGAAGAAAGAAAGAAGGCAGAAGAGACCCTATTTTTAAAAATAACAGCTAAGAAATTTCCACACATAATGAAGGAAATAAAGAGATGCCCAAGAGCAAACAGACATCTAAATTTCTAAATATGAAACAATTTACACCAGGACACATGATAAATTATCAAAAGTCAACAAAAATAAAGAATATTAATTGTTGCTAGGGGGGAAAAATGCATGTAGCATATATGGTATGGTACCCATAGCAAGGTACCTTGATCAGATTCTCACTCGACTTTTCACCAGAAATCCTATAGCTAAGAAGAGAATGGAATGGACATAGTCACAATTCTAAAAGCTAAATCTGCCAGGTAAGAATATGCAATTCCACAAAATTATCTTTCAAATATGATGGAGAAATAAAGGCTCTCCCAGAAAACAAAAACTAATGGAATTTACAATCACCATATTTGTCCTACAAAAAATGTTGAAAATTCTTCAATGTGAGAAGGAAAAACAAAAGAACACAAAATCTTGAACATGGTGATAAACAGAAACATAGAATCACATATATAACAAAAACAAGGGATAACAACAAAACATTAAAAGAAGGAAGAAGAGGACAGATTCTGTACAGTCAAATAATGATGAGTCAAAACCAGCATAAAAGGCTATTCTAGATACATAAAGTTTGCTACAACCTTCATGATAACCACAAAACAAAATTCTACAATAGAGACACTTAGAAAAAAATGAGAAAATTAAGAGAAAAACTAGGGAAAGTAATTCATATGAAAAAAGCAGAAACACATGTGGAAAGAAACAACAAAAAGATAACCAAAAAATAAAAGATAGAATGGCAGTAAATAAGCCAAATTAATCATTGTAAACCTGAATGACTCAACTGACCAATTAAAAGATAAAGAATAACAGGTTGGATAAAAAAAGAATAGCCTAGGGCCTCCCCTGGTGGTACAGCAGTTGAGCGCTGGGAGGCTGGGAGGCGTCAGTTCATTCCCCGGCAGCCGGCGAGGGTCCCACCAAAAAAAAAAAAAAAAAGAATAGCCTATCTACATTAAGCATTTAGGATACTCATTCAGCTCTAAAAATAAACAGACTTGAAGTGAAAGGTGGAAAGCAAGGTATGTTATGCCTATAACACATGGAAGACAGCAGGAACTGCTATTCTAATATAAGATCAATTAGACTTCCAATCAAAATAGAATAACAATATATAATGATCAAGAGGATTCATAAGACAATATAACTGCCAGCAATATTTACACATCTAACACAGGTGTACCCATCATATAAACTAATAATAGACATAAAACGACAGTAGGGAATCTCAACCACTTACATGAATGGTTAGATAACAAGCAGGAAATAATGGCCTTAAATGAAGTAATGGATCACATGTACTTAACATGTATATACAGATCTTTCCATCTTACAAGAAATGAATATACATTCTTCTCAAGTGTAAATGAACATTCTCAAGGATAGATCATATGCTTGGGCACAGAACAAGACAGAAAATACATGAAAATTAAATTATATCTGGCCAGCTTTTGATCACAACAGTATAATTTTTTTTAAATAATAAATTTTATTTTTATATTACCCCATACAATTGCAACCCCCCATTCTGATCCCAATCCCTCCCTCCTACCCCCCACCCCCCCCAAAAGTGTCTCTGTTTCATAGTTTTTTTGTTGATTCTGATTTTCACTTTCTTATAGTTATTCATTTTCCTGGTCCCTTATTTAAGTTTTCTAGATTCCTGATATGAGTGAGACCATACGGTATTTTTCTTTTTCTTTTTGGCTTATTTCGCTGAGCATGATCCCTTCCAGCGCCATCCATGTTGCTGCAAATTGCATGTGTTTATCTTTTTTGAATGCTGAGTAATATTCCATGGTGTATATGTACCACATCTTCTTGATCCAGTCATCTATTTTGGGGCATGTGGGTTGTTTCCAAAGCTTAGCTATTGTAAACAGTGCTGCTATAAACATAGGGGTGCAGGTGTTCTTTGGAATTGATGTTTCTGTGTCCTTTGGGTAAATACCTAGGAGTGGAATTGCTGGATCATATGGAAGCTCTATGTTTAGTAGGTCCAGAAATCTCCACACAGCTCTCCATAGTGGTTGGACCAGTTTGCACTTCCACCAACAGTGCAGAAGAGTTCCTTTTTCTCCACACCCTCGCCAACATTTGTTGTTGCTAGTTTTTTTAATATGTGCCATTCTCACTGGTGTGAGATGGTATCTCATGGTAGTTTTGATTTGCATTTCCCTGATTACAAGTGATGTTGAACATTTTTTCATATGCCTACAACAGTATAATTTTTTAATTATTTTTTATTTTTTTATTTTTATATTCCCCATACAATTGCAACCCCCTTATTTTGACCCCAGTCACTCCTTTCCCCACTCCCCCCCCTCATAGTGTGTCTCTGATTCATAGTTGTTTGTTGATTCTGATTTTTTCTATCTTATAGTTATCCACAACAGTATAATGTTAGGAATCAACCATATAAAGAAACCTGGGGGGGAAACCCAAACATGTGGAAACTAAATGCTTTTGAATAACACCTGGATCATTGACAAAATCAAAGAAGAAAAAAAATCTGGAGACAAATTAAAATGAAGAGACAGGCTATCAGCTCTGTGCCATGCAACAAAAGTGACAGTAAGAGGGACAAGTATATAGAAATACAGGCCCACATCAATAAACAATAAAAGTTTTAAATAAGCAATCTAACTATACATTTGATGGAACTGGACAAATTAAAATATCAGTAGAAGGAAGGAAGTAATAAAAATTAGAAAGGAAATAAATGAAATAAAAAACAATAAAAGCAGTTCAAAGTTCAATGTAAACAAAACCTAGTTCTTTGAAAAAATTAAAAGAGACAAACTCTAGCTAGCATTACTAAGAAAAAAAGGAAGAAAATCCTAGTAAATAGAATCAGAAAAGACAGAGAAGTTACAGTAGATATCTCAGAAATACAGAGGGTTATAAGAGGCAACTATGAACATCTTTATGCAAAAAAAATGGCAACCTAAAAAAAAAAGGACAAATTTTTAGATTCATACAAACTACCAAAACAGAATCAGGATGAAATAAAAAGCTTGAACAGAGCAATCACAAACACAAAAACCAAGAGTACTCAAGTCTTCCTAAGAACAACAACAAAAAAATCACATGATTTCACTAGTGAATTTTACTTAAAACTACCAAAATTTCAAAGATCTAATATTTGCCATTCTAATACTCCTCAAAAAAGAAGAGAGGGGAAAATCTCCAAACATATACATTATGAAGTTAATATTACCTTGATTCCCAGACCAAGCAAGGATAGCACAAAAAAGAAAAACTAGAACTTCTGCACTGGCGAGGGGGGCAGCAGCTCTCCTTGCAGCCTGTGACTATATAGGTGTTTCTCTTCACCAAACTTCTCCTTTCACAAATCAGCAGAGGCAGCTCTCCTCCCAAGGGTGCCCACCTGTGACTATGCAGGCCTCTCTTTTAAAAAACCTGTCCATTTCAGGGGTACCTCTTTCTGCCCACTTGTGTCTACACAAATATCCAGTATCACTCTCTCCCTTTTTATAATAAACTTACCCTCTTGGATATAAAAAAAATAAAAACTAGACTGATATCTTTGATGAATACAGATGCAAAATCTTCAACAAAATTGACAAATTGAACCCAACAATATATTAAGAGAATCATCCATCATGACCAAGTGGGATTCATTTCAGGGATACAAAGTTAGATCAACATATACAAATCAATCAATGTCATTCACCACATCAACAAAAGAGACATAAAAATCACATAATCATTTGAATAAAGTCTGAAAAGCATTTGACAAGATTTAACATCTATATATGATAAAATCTCAATAAATTAGGAACAATGGAAACATAGCTTTATATAATAAAGACCATATATGACAAACTCACAGCACGACTTTGATCTCAGTGGTAAAAAGCTGAAAGTAGGGCCTCCCTGGTGGCATAGCTGTTGAGCGCTGGGCTATGAAGCTGTCTACAGCCTCTGCAGCGCCGATTCTATCCCCCGCCGCCAGCGAGGTTCCCACATGGTGCAACAGACCTGTCCTGCAGCACCCGCTGCTCCCCTCAGCAGTGTATTTTGTCAATCTGCCTGTTCTGCTCCCCACTCTGGCTCTGGTGAATTCTCTCACCCTCCCGCGCTTCTGACTGTACCCAGTGCTTGTATAAATAAATAAATCTAAAAAAAAAAAACTGAAAGTATTTCTCCTAAGAACAGGAAGACAGGTTGCTTCTTGATCTTGCTTTTTACTTTATTATAATTAGTCTTTTTCCCGCTCCTTATTTTGGTTTTCTAAATTCCTGCTATGAGTGAGACCATCTGGTATTTTTCTTTTTCTTTTTGGCTTATTTCACTGAACATGATTCCTTCCAGCTCCACCCATGTTGCTGCAAATTGCATGAGTTTATTTTTTTGATTGCTGAGTAATATTCCATTGCGTATATGTACACTATGCGGGGGAGGGGAGGAAGGACTACCGTCAAAATAAGGGGGGTGGGAATTGTATGGGGAATATAACCAAGATGAAAATGCATACATTGTGCAAAAATGAAAATGATGTAAAAAATATATAAAATAAAATAAAATTTTAAAAATTTTAAAAATAAATAAAAAGTAAAATAGGGCCTCCCTGGTGGTGTCAGCGGTTGAGCACCAGGTTGCGAAGCTACATGCAGCCTCCACAGTGCTGGTTCGATTCCTGGCCGCCAGCAAGGGTCTCACATGGCGCGACAGACCTCTCCTGCTGCACCCGGTGCTCCCCTCAGCAGTGTTTTTCGTCAGTCTGCCTGCTCTGCTCCCCGCTCTGGCTCTGGTGAATTCTCTCACCCTCCCGTGCTTCTGACTGTACCCAGTGCTTGTATAAATAAATAAATAGATCTTTAAAAAAATAAAGAAAGAAAAGAAAAGAAAAAAGAAAAGGAACAGGAAGACAAGGATGCCCACTATCACCACTAGCATTCAACATAATATTGCAAGTCCTTGGCCTCCCTGGTGGCGCAAGGGGTTAAGCACCACACTATGAATCTATCTGCAGCCTCTGCAGTACAAGTTCGATCCCTGGACCACCAGGGAGCAACCCATATGGCGAAGCAAACTTCTCTTGTCTTGCCCGCTGCTCCCCTCAGCAGTGTATTTCAGTAGATCCACCTGTTCTGCTTCCCACTCTGTCTCTGGTGAATCCTCTCACCCCTGCATCTCTGGCCTGTACCCCAGCTCTTGTATGCATAAATAAATAAATCTTAAAAAAAAATTGCAATTCCTAATGAGAGCAATAGGGCAAGCAAAAGACATGAAAGAAATCCAATCTGGAAAAGAAGACAAGAAACTATAACTATTTCAAAATGACATGATAAATATAGAAATATCAAAATACTGTACCCAAAATCTACCAGAATAGATACATCAATACAGTAGAGTGACAGGATACAAAATCAATACACAAAAAAATCTCTTGCATTTCTACATACAAAAAAATTAGAGAAAAAGAAATTAAGAAAACAATACCATTTACAATCACACCAAAAAGAGAGAGAGAGAAATATTTAGGTGAAAACTTAACAAAGGAGTTGATGGATCTATACACTGAAATCTATACGACATCATAAAAAGAAATACAAGATATACACAAAAAAATAGAAAGATATCCTGTGTTCCTGGGTGAGAAAAATAAATCCTATTAAAATAGCCATATTACCTAAAACAATTTACAAATTAAGAGCAAAACCTATCAGAACTCCAGTGATTTTTTTTTCAAAGAAAAGTTACCACAAAAGGCAACAAATAGATAAAGCAATCATGATAGAAAAGCAGAAAAGTGGAGGTAATGTATCACTGACTTCAAACATACCACAAAACTATAGTAATCAAAACAGTATGGTATTGGTATAAAACCAGAAACAGCCCAAAATAATATAGAGAGCCTAGAAATAAAACAACACAACTATTGCAAGGGAATCTTTAACAAAAGTACCATGCCCAAGCAATAAAAGAATAATGGGAATCTCAGAGGGGGAACAAAGAGAGAAGGGTACAGAGAACATATATAAGAAGTAATGGAATGAAATGTCCTGAACCTAGAGAAGGAATTAAATATAAAAATACAGGAGGCTATAACAGACATTTGTAGGACACAGCACCGCACAAAAGCCCAAATACACATTTTTCTCAAGTGCACATGGATCATTCTCCTGGATAGACCACATACTGGGTGACAAGACAAATATTAACAAGTGCATGAAGATTGAAATCACACCAAGTATTTTCTCTGAACATAAAGGTATCAAACTTGAATCAACTATGAAAAAAAGCAAGGAATTCCCCCATTATGTGGAGACTGAACTGTACACTATTGAAAAACCATTGGATTGATGAGGAAATCAAAGAAGAAATTAAAAAATTATGATAAGGATACAAGCTTTCAGAACATATGGAATACAATAAAAGTAATAATAAGAGGAAAGTATATAGCAATACAGGTCCACATCCATCAAGAAACAAGAAATAACCCAAAGAAACAACCTAATCTCCCATCTCAAGGAACTAGATAAAGGAAAACAAAAATACCCAAAAGCCAGTGTAAGTAAATAAATAATAAAAATTAAAGCAGAAATAAATGAAATAGAAGTTAAAAAAGACAATGCAAAAGATCAATGTAACCAAAAGCTGGTTCTTTGAAACAAATAAACAAAAGAAACAAGCCTCTAGCTAGGCTTACAAAGAAAAAGAGGGAGAAAACTCAAATAAATAGACCCAAATGAAAGAGGAGGAATTACAACAGGCACAAGCCAATGGAATAGATTTGAGAGTCCTGAAATAAATTCACACATATATGTACAGTTAATCTGTGATAAAGAAGCAAAGAATATACACTGGAACAAGGAAAACCTCTTCAACAAATCATGCTGGGAAAACTGGACAGCTGTATGCAAAAGAATGAAACTGGATCACTATCTCACACAATACAAAACAATAACAACTCTAAATGTATAAAATGTTTGGATGTAAGACCTAAAACTATAATATCCATAGACCGAGAAAATAGCAAAAAGCTTCGTGACATAAGATATGGTGATTCATCCTCAGCAACAGGGAAAACAAAAGAGAAAATAAACAATTAGGACTACATAAAACTAAAAAGGCTTCTTCTGCACAGTGAAAGAAACAGTAACTTAAATGAAGATACACCCTATAGAATGGGGGGAAAGTATGTGGATGCCATACATCTGACAAGGGACTGTTACCAACTCAACAAAATAAAAGCAAATAACCCAATCAAAAAAATGGACAGATGAGCTAAATAGGCATCTAGGTATCTACTGGAAGAATGCAAAATCACTAACTCTTAAGAAATATATGCACTCCCAAGCATTGCAGCACTATTTGCTATTGTCAAGTTATGGGAGAAATCTAAGTGTCTCATGACAAGTGAGTGTGTAAAGATATGGGGTATATATACACGATGGAATACTACTCAGCTATTTAAAAAAGATGAAATATTGCTATTTGCAACAACATGGATAGAACTGGAAGGGATTATGCTAAGTGATGTAAGTCAGAAGGAGAGAGACAAATACATGATGATTTCACTCATATGTGAAATACAGAGAAAACAAAAATAAAGTGAAAGATTAAACAACACCAAAACAAACCCTAGAAATTGGACTATAGATTGAGGCTGACACAGGGGCAGTTTGGGATGGGAAATAAAAGTGGGGAAGCTGCCCAATGGACTATGATGGAAGAATATGGGACAGGGTGTTGGTGGTGAGTGTGGTTCGGTAACAAACATCAGAAGAGGTGTGACTCTGTATCTCTGAATCATATACAGTGCTATAAGCCAACATTACCTTAATGATAAAGCACAAAACATGAAAGAAAACAAAATATACTTAGTAGCAGTAATTCCAATTGTATTCACATTAGATGGTGGATTCTGCTTTCATTCAAGACACTGTAAAGACTGAGTTAGAGATAGTGGCAACTGAGATATGAACCAGGCTCTGGGGTATAAATTTTGTATTGTACTAAGTGTTGCAACTGGTTGTGGCAATGACAATCCTGGACTTCCTTTACTACCTATTCCTCTTTTTCTTCTGTCTGTACCAGGTGCCAGACAACTGGCAGTTAATAACTCATCTCTTAAAGGTAGGAGAAAAGCAGCTTCCTTTAAAAACATGAACAAGGGTGTCAGTTCCAAGGATTGGTGCTCTCTTAGGAAGGCATTGTCTAACCATGGGATGGAAACCATCAGTTTCAATCATTTATAGCTGCTTTTTTTCCCCAGAACAGACCTAATTAGATGCTTTAAAAGTTTCTTCAGCTTCTAAAATGTTCTAGAGTAACTTTTTTCCTTTTGTTGCATAGATGAGCTTTGAGGCAGCATGAGAAAATACCTCTAATTTTAACATTCTTCAATAAGGTAGTACTAATAATTCCTCAAAGATTCATTTCCTCAAAGATGCATTTTGCCCATTTGAGCAAGGAAGTACCCAGTTTATTTACTTGATATAAATACATATATATATTATTTAAAATAGTGGTAGCTTAGAGCAACCTAAATGTCTTATCTTTGAAGAAACTATAATTTATGATACATCCATGTAATTGGTAATCCAGTTATTAATAATGATATCTAAAAAAGTTTTTAAGAGCATGTGATCATGTTGATGAAAAACTATAATACTAAATTATGTGTACCATATCATCATAATTATGTTAAAATGTGTACAAAGAAAAAAATCACTGGAAAAACTTGCTTTGAATTCTTAGCAGTAGTTCTTTTATTTGTGGGGTTATGGATGATATTTATTTCCTTCTTTAATATTGTCTGTTTTTCCAAATTTTCCATAATGAGCAAGTGTATATTTTATAGCCACATAAAAGCTATTGAAAAGAAAAAAAAATATGAAGAACGGAAAGAGAGAGGAGATCATGGGATCTGCTTGACCTTCCTTTCCTATATAATCAAGAAAGTCTGGGCAGAGAATTATTAGGGAAAGTTTTCCAGGAAATCTCCCTTAGATGCAAATCACAGACACAGATGCAAGTCACTTTTTTGCAAGTAAAATGCTTTTGTTTCCAATGTAGGTGTTTTTCAAAGACAAAGGGTGGGAGGAAGGAATGGTTTTATTTCAGTGGAACAATACTGCCACCAAAAGAAAAATATTAAATAAACCTCCAAGACGAATGAGAAAAAGTGAAGGGAAAGGAAAGTACTAACTGATTTCCTGTCTTTGCCAAAGTTACTCACTAGGGATCATAAGGTACCTAGTTTTATTTTTTTTTAAGATTTATTATTCATGACTACAAGAACTGGGGTACAAGCCAGAGGTGTGGGAGGTGAGAGGATTCACCAGAGACAGAGCAGGGAACAGAACAGACAGACCGAAGTACACTGCTGAGGGGAGCAGCGGACAAGTCAGGAGAGGTCTGCTGCGCCATGTGGGTATCTCCCTGGACAGGGATGGAACTCGCATTGCAGAGGCTGCAGACAGCTTCACAGCCACCAGGGAGGCCCAAGGTACCTAGTTTTAGACCTCTCTATGGTCACTAAAAAACTTGTTATGAGCCATTTCAAGCCTAGTCTTGAGCATTTGAGTGACTAGAGTGAAGGGTAGATTTCTGAGGACTGGATGTCTTCATGAAAGAAAAACAGATACTTCACGAAAGAAAAACAGGGGATGGTATTATGGAATGTGCTAACTAAGCAGACCAGGATGAAGATCACTGGAGGCGAGAATTGCTGAGTAGTAGTTGTTAAATTGTGCTTTATGGATGTTAGAGCTTCAGTAGAAGTGGTTTAGAAAACTAACTTTAATTAGAGTGCCCAGGGTTATATATTTTATATTTTGAATTTCCACATGTAGTTTTAGTTGAAAAAATTACAAGTATCCCCAAAACACTGGCCCAAAGTATCGCCAGTTTTAAATGCTGGCTTTTCTATGTTTACAGGGCCATGATGTTTGAGAGGTTAATCATATTTGTGGGAATAGGACTGGACCTCTTATCCCTCTCACTTAGTCCGTCCCCCAGAATTAGATGAAATCAGAGTATTCCTAGATTCATCTATCTTTTGGAATATACTATATATTCTGTGGTATTCTGAAAGTAAGAGTTGGGTTCCCATCATGGCTTCAGAACTAAAAATGGTACAGCTGGGAATGCAAAACTCACTTTCCAATGTACTCCAATTTACCACCTGGGGTTGCTGTGATTAGGCACAGGAGGTATCAGAAAAGAAGGGCTTGCATGTTTTAACAGTGGGATGACATGGTAATGGTTCTATTTTTATGAAAGATTTCCAAATATCATCTTCAAAAATAAGCATTTTATACATAGAAGGAAATATAGGCGAAACACTACGTGATATGCACATCAAAGACATCTTTACAGACACATCACCCAAAGCAGTGATAGAGAAGGCAAAGATAAACAGTTCGGACTACATCAAATTAAAGAGCTTCTGCACAGGAAAAGAGGCAATAACAAAAACAAAGAGAAACCCCACCGACTCGGAGAACATTTTTGCACACAACACCGATGACAAAGGACTGATCACAAAAATCTGCAAAGAGCTGATGAGACTCAACAACAACAAAGAAAATAATCCAGTCAAAAAATGGGCAGAAGAGCTAAAAGAAAACTTCTCTGAAGAGGAAATGCAAATGGCCAACAGGCATATGAAAAAATGTTCAACATCACTTGTCATCAGGGAAATGCAAATCAAAACTACCATGAGATACCATCTCACACCAGTGAGAATGGCACATATTAAAAAAACTAGCAACAACAAATGTTGGCGAGGGTGTGGAGATAAAGGAACTCTCCTACACTGTTGGTGGGAGTGCAAACTGGTCCAACCACTATGGAGAGCTGTGTGGAGATTTCTGGACCTACTAAACATAGAGCTTCCATATGATCCAGCAATTCCACTCCTAGGTATTTACCCAAAGGACACAGAAACATCAATTCCAAAGAACACCTGCACCCCTATGTTTATAGCAGCACTGTTTACAATAGCTAAGCTTTGGAAACAACCCACATGCCCCAAAATAGATGACTGGATCAAGAAGATGTGGTACATATACACCATGGAATATTACTCAGCATTCAAAAAAGATAAACACATGCAATTTGCAGCAACATGGATGGCGCTGGAAGGGATCATGCTCAGCGAAATAAGCCAGAAAGAAAAAGAAAAATACTGGATGGTCTCATAGCAGGAATCTAGAAAACTTAAATAAGGGACCAGGAAAATGAATAACTGTAAGAAAGTGAAAATCAAAATCAACAAAACACTATGAACCAGAGACACTCTATGGGGGGTGGGGGGCGGGGAAGGGAGGGATTGGGGTCAAAATACGGGGGTTGTAATTGTATGGGGAATATAAAAATAAAATTTATTTTTAAAATAAATAAATAAATAAATAAAATTAAAAATAGATCTACTGAATGATTCAACTAATTCACTTCTGAGTATATAACCAAAAGATTGCAAATAGAATTTCAAATAGCTACTGTATAGCCAGGTTCATTGCAGCATTATTCACAATACTAAGTAATGGAAGCCACCTAAATGTCCATCAATGTAAAAAAAAAAAAAATAAAATGTAGTCTGTAATAAAAGAAAAAAATAAGCATTTTAATAAGCCAATTATGAAAAAAGAAACAATGAGGTACAGTCCTACCCAATATTAAGACACAAATATATTCACATGCAACTGATAAGGGAGTGATCACAAAGATCTACAAAGAACTCACATGACTCAACAAAAACAAAGTAAACAATCCAGTCAAAAAATGGGCAAAAGAGCTAAAAAGAAACTTCTCCAAAGAAGAAATGCAAATGGCCAACAGGCATATGAAAAAAATGTTCAACATCACTTGTAATCAGGGAAATGAAAATCAAAACTACAATGAGATACCATTTTACACCAGTGAGAATCACACATATTAAAAAAAAAAAAAACAGGAAAGAATAAGTGTTGGCAAGGACGTGGAGAAAAAGGAACTCTCCTACACTGCTGGTGGGAACGCAAACTGGTCCAATCACTATGGAAAGCTGTCTGGAGTTTCCTCAAACTACTAGGAATCTACCCAAAGGACACAAAAATGTTAATTCAAAAGGACACCTGCACCCTTATGTTTATTGCAGCACTATTTACAATAGCTAAGCTATGGAAACAACCCAAATGCCCAAAATAGATGACTGGATCAAGAAGAGGTGGTACATATACACAGTGGAATATTACTCAGCAATCAAAAAAGATAAATACATGCCATTTGCAGCAACATGGATGGAGCTAGAAGGGATTATGCTCAGTGAAATAAGCCAGAAATAAAAAGAAAAATATCAGATGGTTTCACTTATAGGAAGAATATAGGGGAAATGAACCAAATAAGTGATCAGGAAAAAATTAACAATAATAAATAAATAAATAAATAACAAAATTAGCAGACCACTCTAAATCAGAGACATTCTGCAAGGGAAGGGGAGGTAGAGGAATCAAAACAGGGGAGAAAAGGGCACAAGGGACAATGGTGATGGTGCACGGGTGAATTTGGTGGTGGGAATTTTAAGGGGCTGCACCTCAAGGAGAAAGCATACAAGCACACATTGTACAAAAATGAACAATGATATGAAATATATATAAACAATGAACACCCCCATTTCAGTTAATTTACATTTCGTTTTAGTGGAATTTAAAAATTAGTCTGGGGCCTCCCCGGTGGCCCAGCGGGTTGAGCACAGTGCTGTGAAGCTGTCCACAGCCTCTGCAGCCAGCCGGGGAAATTCCCACAAGGCACCGTGGAACTCTCTTGTCACGGCTGCAGCTCCCCTCAGCAGTGCTTTGGATCTGTCTGCTTGTTCTGCTCCCCACTCTGTCTCTGGTGAATCTTCTCACCCTTCCACACCTCTTGCCTGTACCCCAGCTATTGTATAAAAAAAAATAAATTTAAAAAAAGAACCAGATGCTTCCTCTGTTAAAAAAAATAAAATAAAAATTAGTCTGAACTTTCAGTAACTTTCAAAAGCAAAGATCTAGCTCTTCCTCAGGTTACATGTCCCTCCCAAGTCAACTGTGTCTGTTCTCATTTGCATTCAAAACTCCAGAGGGAAAGAGTTAACTACCTGCCTTTATCTAAGACAGCACTGATCTTGTAGTAGAGGAAAGCTGGTAGACTTTAAAAGGTCTCCTAAATCTTTCTCCCACGTGGCATATGTCATTCCCACTTGCATTCTGTTGGCCAAGGTTAGTCACACAGTGAAACCTAATATCTGTGGGATAAGCACATAAACCTATTGCAGGGGAAAAATCTTGTAGGGAAGAACAGCAAGTATTTTTATGCAATAATTACAATCTATCCAAGTTCTATAGAGAAATAGACTAAGAACATAGCACTCAAATTATTTTTTCAAAAATTCTCAATCTCACTAATAATCAGCCAAATTATATTGCCAGTAAATTAAAATAATTATCATTTGTCACACTGAGGTCAATCAAAGCAAAAGTTTAAAAGATGACAATTGTCCAGTATGGGTGAGGATGCAGGAAAATGAATATTTTTTAATGGAAAAATCCCCAATGTTCTTTTTGAAAAAAAAAATGGAGGTAACATTTTAAGGCACTTCATAGTTTTACAGCATGGTTTAAGTCTCACCTTGGCACTGTATATACCACAACGTATCCACAACTAGATGTCTAGTCACCATCCACCACCAACCGAGTGGCCCCCTCTAACTGCTCCCACCACTTCCCTCTAATAACCACAGTTTGTTGTCAAAGACTGCAGGCTTGTTTGGTTTGTACTTTTGCTTTGTTTCTTTATGTTCCACAAATGAGTGAAATCACATAGCATTTGTCTTTCTCCTTCTGGCTCATTTCACTTAGCATCATCCTCTCAAGGAACATCCATGTTGTCACAAATGGCAAGATTGCTTCTTTTTAAAGGTTGAGCACTAGTCCGTTATGTCTATGCACCACAGGGAAATTAGTGTTTTTATATGCTTTCTATAGGAAGGTTAATAAAATAGTTAAGCATTTTGGGAGAACACTTTGGCAGTATCAATAAAAAAAATTTTAAATTCCACTTTCTGCCAGGAATTCTACTTCTCAGGATCTCTCCAACATACCTCTGTCTTCTAGCATCTAGTATTAGTGATGACACATGTGATGCCAGCCTAGTTTTCATTTCTTTCAAGTCATCTGTCCTTTTCCCCAGATAAAAACTTTAAGGAGTTTCTATTTATCCTCATTCCAAATTTCATTGTGATGCGTCACATGCAGAATTTTTGCCTATTCATTCCAGTCACCACTTAATGAGCCAGTTAAATTTTGTCCATTTTGGCAATGGGAAGCTTTCTATTATTTCTTTGATAGTTACTTTTGCTTTGGTTTTTCTTCTCTTCTTTCTGGAACAGAAGTAAGATGGAAGTTGACCATCTTGAATTGTTTGTCAATATTTCATGTTTATCACAATAGCCATCTCTTTCTTTTTTGTTGTTGAAGCAGTATATTTATGTATTATTACAAATTTGATGTATGTACAGATATTTCTATCCTTATGTTTATATTTGACTTGGTAGTCTTACTGAACCACAAAATTCCTAAAGGATGAGGCCTGTGTCTAGTTAACTAAGCTTGGAAACTTTCAGCAGAGAATAAGCAACAAAGGAACTTCAAACATATTTCAATAATGACAGAACACAAAAGAAAACAATCATAAGTCAACAGGAGACATAAAAAAGAATTAAACTACACGGAATGTTTGAAACCTACATCTCTAAGTTCATACATAAGGTTGTAAAGGTATATTATTTAAAGAAAAGAGGAGAAAATTGCAGTGAGTAATGAAAATTAAACTGTAGTCTTGGTAACAAATATTTATGGCTCTTAGGCTTAAAAAATAATGACTAGCGACCAAAAATGAGAAGTGGAGGAGAATACTATTGATTTTCTCCTGATGTTAAAAAAGTGCCTTTTAATTATATATTTTTAAATTAAATTTGTCAGTCATTTGCATGTTTATATAACTTTGGGGTTGCATTTTCAGTCCTCCATATATGCATATGCTTCACAAACTTCCCATCCCTTTCCCCTAGTCCTGCCTTCCTACCTTTTGTTCCCTTGGTAATCAGTAAAATTTTCACTCCATCTAAGGTTTGTTTTTGCTGTATTTTGCCAGTATATATTCCGTTATTTGTAACAGATAAAAATATAACAGTATGTTTTTACAGATAAGTGAAACTTACTTATCCGTAAGTCACTTTCTGGCTTACTTCACTTAGCATAATCATCTGAAGGTCTATACATTTTGTACCAAACGACACTATTTATCTTTTTAATAGCTTAGTAGTATTCCATTGAGATGTATTACGTAATTTTGTTATCCATTCGTATTTTGATGGACACTCTGGCAGGTTCCACGACTTAGCAATTGTGGACTGCTATGCACATAAGAGGACATACATTTTTTCATGTTAGAGTTTTCATATTCTGTGAGTAAATAACAAGCTAAGAAATTTCTGGATCATATGGGACTTTCATTTAAGGTATCTCTCTGCCACTTTCCATAGAGACTGAACAGAATAGTATTCCCACCAATAATGAATGAGAGATAATTTTTCTTTACATCCTCACCAACATTTGTTGTTTCCATTCTTTGAGATATGGACCATTCTCACAGAAGTGAGGTGATATGTCATTGTGTTTTATATTTGCATTTCCCTTATAAGAAATGAAACTGAATACATCAGTACATTGGATGTTATGGAAATTTGCCCCTGTAGATGTGTGATATGCAAATATCTGTCCCCAGTTTGTAGGATATTTTTGTTTTGGACTTTCATTTGAGGTAGAAAATCTTTTTAGTTTGATGTAGTTTCACTTGTTTATTTTTGCTTTCTGTTTCCTTTGCCATTGGACATGCTTACCCAAATAATCTGTGCATTAGATGTCCTGTAGTGTATCCCCTATGTTTTCTTGTATTTTATCAGTTTTGTAACCAAATCTTTAATCCACTTTGTATTAATTTTTGTGTGTGGAGTTAAGTATGGAGCTAGTTTTTTTTTGGCGTGAGATTATCCATGCTTCCGACCAACATTTGTTGAAGAGGCTTTCCTTTCTCCATTGTCAAAGATTAACTGCTCATATTTGTGTTGGTTTATTTCTGGGCTTTCTATTCTAGTCCAATGGTTTGAGTTTCTGTTTTTGTTCTAGTACCAGAGAGTTGTGATTACTATTGTTGTGTAGTACAGCTTGAACTGGGAGTGGAATACCTCCATTTTTCTACTATTTTTTCTAAATTATGTTTATTGAAGTAAATGAATTTACATCTTTTTATTTTCTTTGTTGGGTATAGGTTTAAACATCTACAAAGTGTGTACATTCACATAATAGCCTGCCTACCACTTGAACCCAACAATCCTCCACTATGTTTATTTGGCCCTTTCTCTCCCCCACTCCTACCCTGCAAACCCCCCCCCCCCCGATAGCTCATCTCTTCACTCAGATAGTAAGATTTTATTATTGGCTTGGTTTCCACTACACTTTATGTTTCTCTATACTCCACATAAAAAGTGACAACATCCTGTATTTCTCTTTCTCCTTCTGACTTATTCACATCATCCTTTCCAGTCCCATCCATGTTGTCACAAATGGCAAGAGTTCATCCTTTTATAGCCGAGTAATATCCCGTTGTGTGTGTGTGTATACTCTCTATTGTGCACCATCAAACACTTGATCAAAAAAATAGTGCCTCTTAACACATTTCCTTTCTGCTTGTCTGTTCGACTAAAACAGAAGACAGATGAGTCTTAGATAATGACCATAGATTCTTATCAGTTTAATCATGTTGTGACTCCAATGCAGCTCATATTCTATACATGGTTTTGTTGTTTGAGTAAATTAATACATCCCCTAGACCTGTTGTGTTGCTAATGATCTGGCAAGTGTTTTTTTCTCTAGTTGTTAGAAAACACCACCAGATGCAGTTTTCTGTCACCTATAAGTCCAACAATACAACTTGACTGTCCTAATTCAGGAAGATATATCAATTGTCTTGGCCTCTGTCATGATTTAGTCACAGGACCTTAGCCTTTCTCTTCCACTGGACATTCCATTACAATGATAGTATTGTGCTAATTGGATCTAGTTAACAGGAAGTAGCACCTACACTGCTTTGGGAAGACACATGTGCTAGAAAGTAGGGAAAAATCCCACCAAAAATGCAGACACATTCAACCTCAGTAAAATTTCTAGTAGCAAGTAGCCTAGAGTATGTCAAGAAATCCCTTTCAAGATGCATAATAAGTTCTTGCATCTAGCTCCTATTACTACTAAAAAGGAGACACAAACACATGCAGACCTCTTTGGTTTGGGGGAGCAATATGTCCTTCATTGGGTGTGCTACTCTGACCCATTCATGAATGATTATTTTGATTTAGCCCAGAAAATGTGAAGGTCTTGCAACAGTTCCAGGTCACCATAAAAACTGCTCTGCCACTTGTCATTTGAGCCAGCAGATAGAATGATGTGGAGCAGTCAGTGGCATATAGAAACACTGTTTGCAGCATTTGAATACCCCTGAAGGTAAATTGCAGACTCGGAATTTAAGGGGGAAACCATGCTATTAAGAGAGAGAGAATTACTCTCTTTTGGATAAGCAACTTTTGGGTTGCTACTGGACTTTTGTAGAAACTGAACACTCAACCATGAGAGAAAAACTTACCATATGACATGTCACCCATCACAAACTCAGTTTTGTGTGACTCAAGAAAGAATTGGCAGTGCACAACAGCATACAAGTATTAAATGGAAGTGGTATATATGAAATGAAACTTAAGCAGTTTTTTAAACATGAGTAAATTGCATGAAGAAGTGGCCCTGTTGTCCATAGTTCCTACTGCTATTTTACCTTCACTCTCTCAATCTGCATCTATGGCTAGCTGAGGAAGCAAAAACTCTCTCCACTTTACAGATGGCTTTCCAATGACATAAATGAAAGTCCCAAAAGTGGACAGCTGTTTCACACCAGCCTATCTGAATACTTCCCTAAATGATAGTGGTGAAGGGAAATTTTCCCAGGGCACACAGCTTTGAGTAGTGCATCTGCTTTACCTAGAAGGACACATGCCAAAGGAAAGAGCTGATAGAAATTCATGAACTGTGACAAATGGTGTAGCTGGATGGTTGGTTTGCAACTTGGAAGGGTTTGACTGGAAAACTGGAAATGAGGACATCTGGGGAAGAGATGTGAACTCTCCAAATCAGTACAGAAGGTGAAGATACTAGTGTTGTGTGTACATGTTCACCCAAGAGTGACTTTTGCAGAGGAGGGCTTCACTAGGCAGGTGAACAGGATGACCCCTTCTGTGAATAGCAGTCAGGCTTTTTCATAAACTGCCTCTTATTTCCCAGTGGGCACATGCTCCAAGTGTCTGCGTTGGCAGGAATGGATTTTTATGATGTATCATCTTTGATAGGCTGAATTGCATTTTCCATACTTTCACATGTTGTACATTTCCAGTTAGAGGGGTCCATAAGCAAAATTCTTCCAAGACTTTGGAAGATGGAAATAGAGGTGGCAATCAAGTCGTAACATAAATATATGTTATTGGTTTTATGCTGAGTCAACTCAAGGAGCAGCAGCAGTTGAGCCAATTGTATGTGTCTGGCTCCAGAACAAACGGTCCTGGCTTCCTCAGTATACGATCACCACCAAGCTCGGAGCCACTGGGAATGTATGTGGGCTGCAGTTCCTCCTGTTGACTTCCAGCTTGTGTTTGTGGGGTTACATCTTCCCTTCATGACTGCCTTCCCTGTGTATATCAACCATTTGTAACTGATAGAGACAGAGCATTACAAGGAAAACAAACCCCCACAATTGTGTAAGTCAAATCCCTAATACATCTAGCTAGCTAGCTAATCTCTATCTCCTACTAATTCTACTTCTTATGTTAAATCCTGACTAATAGAAATTTTTTGGAGGCCAGGTCCTTTCTTTTGTGCAGCGTCCTTCTTGATTGGTGCTGGACCTTGCCGTATATTTTATTCCCAGTGATCACTTACATTTGGATGTATTATTCATGTTTTATTGTCTGCATTTTTGATGTTTTGGCATCTTGGGACCTTGCTGACCAGGGAGAGAACTGCTTCTCCCAGGGAATGTTAATTCCTCTAGATATATCAACCCCCTGTAAGAATGCCTTTTACAAGGATGTGGAGAAAAGGGAACCACCCTACACTGCTCGTGGGGATGCAAACTGATCCAGCCCTCATGAAAAGCAGTGTGGAGGTGTCTCAAAACATTAGAAACGGATCTGCTATTTAACCCAGTAATTCCACTCCTAGACAAAAAAATAAAAACCACTAATTCTAAAGAAAATTTGTACTTCTGTGTTTATTGCCATGCTATTTACTATAGCTAAGTTATGGAACAAACTAAGTGCCCAAAACAGATGAGTGAATCAAGAAGATGTGGTATATATACACAATGGAATACTACTCAATGATCAAAAAATATAAACTCATGCCATTTGTGGCAACATGGATGGAGTCAGGAGGGATAAATGATAAGTGAAATAAGTCAGAAGGAAAAAGAAAAATACCAGATGGTGTCACTAAGATGTGGGATATAAAGTAACTAAACTCAGAGCCAGAAAAAGACCAGCTGTAAAACTAATCCTTGATGGATGACTATGGAACTGAAGCACCAAGGCAGGGAGTGGGGAAGGGGAAGAACAAAGAGGGAAGGAAGCACAATGGTCTGTGGTCGTGTGTTACCAGAATCCAGCCGCCTCAGCGGTGGGAGCCAGCAGGAGCAGTGGTGTTCTCTCACCCTGCTGCTCCACCACATGTCAGATGTGGCAGTTGCTCCTCAGAGTCCCTTTAAGCAACTGCATACTTCCTGGATCATGGAATGACTAATCAGGTGCAAGCTATGAGTTGATTAGTGTTAAATGGTCCAATCAGTCAAAGGATTGCAAAATGGCCCAGTCAGACTTGTAGATGGAACATCCTGAAAGAGGATATAAGCCAGGGTTTAAGGGAGGTAGGGGACAGATGGTTCCAGCCTCCAATGAAAGAAAGAATATGGTTCCAGCCCCCAAAGAAAGAAGGGGAAGAAGACTCCATTCCCGGCCTCTGAAGAAAGAAGAACGAAAAAGGACCAGAAGCTAAAAGAAGAAAGAAGAAAGCATCCAGCAGCTGACCTCTGAGGAGGGAAGAAAAGTTGAAGATCTCTGTCAGAGACTGGGCCTCCAGAGGGTCCTGTCTCTGACATTAGCCTCCAATGTTGCCTGAAAGGATCACCAAAGGCTCTGGGCCTGGTGTCTCAAAGAGTTGTTTGTTGTTAGTATAGCCCAACAACTCACAAAGAGCTATCAAAACTTTGTGACTCTGACATCACCTCTGGGGAGACCAATAGTGACCATCACTATTGGTCAGTGCTGTCCAGCACTCCTGGTGACCATTGGCGACCATTACTGACACTATCTGGGTGAGATAGACAGCCATTTGTGGCTACTGTAAGCTCTTTGTTTCCCCTGTTTGTAAAATAAACCCCATGGTTGTTATTCCTGGAGCCTGAGGACTCTTGCAATTATGCGCGTGGGTGAGAACCCATAGACAGTGACCTGTCCTATTAGGCACTATCCTTTGCTTGGCTATAGCCCATAGGCCCTTACTGTGTGGGCATTGTATTGCTATAGCCCCTGGTTTTGTTTCTTGGCCTTTGGCCTTTGGGGGTCTTTTGGCCGCTCTCCTGTCTTAGAGCCCGGGCAGGTGATAGGCCATTCTGGCGTATCCAGGTATCCCATCCTACCATCCTTCCCCTGCCCTGAGTGCCCCCAGTTTCAGAGGACTAGGGTGATTTGGTGGTGGTTGCACTATAGTTATAATACCTGATGGGGCACCCCAATATTACAGCAATTAGAAAAAATAAAGCCTTTTATATGCAAGTTGACTATTCTTGATTCCATATCAGTCAACTACCTTCTTTGTGGTCATCTCAGAGATTGAACCACTATGCCCCTGACTAAATATCACATCAGGAACAGGTATCAGGCAACTAGGGGGTCTCCTTACAGCTAGGAATCCATGTCGCTATTCAAACTAGACAATACCAAGCTGCTTATCCTGACCTGATTTGAATTTCCCAATCACCCATGTTTTGCCCTTGCTCCTTCAGCCAGCTAACCAACCCTGGTACTTCCCATGTACCAGGTACCAACCCTGGTACTTCCCCTGTGTGGCATGCCATGCCCTCTCTTTGGGAAATATAAGGAAGAAACTCTCCTTTCAAAAGCACATGTCTCTGTGTCTGTCATCTTACCATAAAAACTGTCATCTTACCATAAAAACTAATTTCATGTACTTTTTAAAAGTGGGCAAAATTATAATCAAAATGGCAGGAAATCTACCCAGGCAGAAAATGATTCCGACACTCATGTTTATTCACAAACTTTCCAGTCACATGTGAATATAGTGACTTACCTGGTAATTGCTCCAACCTCATCACAGGTGATATCCACCAAAAATGTCAATGTTTGAATGGAAGATTGAGAATTCACTCAATTTATCAATCCTTATAACTACATTTTTAAGAATCACCAATAATTACAATTAAGTGGTAAAAATCATATTGGAAACTCTGATCTTCAGAGCAGCACTCAGTCTTTACATCTCTTGGTCTCCATGGCTACTGTGGCAGAACTTCATCCAATTGTTGCATTGATGATGTCATCCTTATCACTGTAATGGACACTGGAAAGTTTATCCTGGTGGGCTCTGTCTCTAGTCAACACGAAGTGGAGGAAAGATGTTTTTTAGGAAACTGTGCTTATTTCCTTCCCTTTCACCATTTAAAGTTAAAACAAAATTTGATAATTCAGAGATTAGTGACTTATTTCTTGAAGTCCAGATTCAGAATGTTTCATCTTCAACTGTCTTTATACAAAAGGTTTCCTTAGAGGTCCCTGAAATGTACACTGGGGCGGAGTTAAATACTGTCAGCAAAGCTGGAGAAGATGAGTGTACTTTTGGAACAAGAACATTTTTGCAGCCAATGGAAGGACGCCAGTATTTATACCACCTTCAGCTCAAGCAGGAATTTTCAGAAAAAGCTGCTACCATTCAGGAACTAACAGAAATAGGAAAATTGAATATACTATGGAAAAGAAATCTAGGTGAAATGGCAATGCTACAGACAATCCAACTTAAAAGAGAAGCTCCGGGTTATGGGGACTTGAGGCTGTCTTTGGAGACAATCCCAGACACTGTGATTCTAGAAGAGCCTTTTTGTATTACCTGTAAGATAACAAACTGCACTGATCAGAAAATGAAATTGGTTTTGAACACGGGTGATACCGATTCTATTCGCTGGTGTGGAAGTTCGGGAAAGTATCTTGGAAATCTGCCTCCACGTTCATCTCTCTGTTTTACCCTAACACTCCTCTCCTTAAAACTGGGTCTACAAAGTGTCTCTGGCATTCGGATAACAGACAAATTATTAAATAAAACATATGTCTGCGACGATGTTGCAAAAGTCTGTGTAATATCTTCCATTATTGACATGAAAAGCTGAAGAAAATTTCCAGTGTTATGCTTTCCAGGAAGTTTCACAGAAAAGCTTTCCACACTTCTATCAGCATCAAAATGACCAGCTGGTGACGAATATAAAGGCAGATTGTTTTTATTTACTTCCTTTCAGACTGGATTCTTTGAGAATTAAACATTTGTTGATTTTAAAAAGAACAGTGTTGATTTACATCTTACATGGAGTACTTTAAAATTCTACATTTGTGTATTTCCAAATATTTGTGACTTCATTAACATTATAAAGGTGGCCACTGGACTGGTTTTTTTTTTTAAATAAGGAAGACACCATTTAAAGAAGATTATGTCTGCTTTACAGAAATCCTTAACAGCATTGAGAGAACATAAAATCTTAGAAGTATATTTGTTATTTAATTAAAATAATTATAGATTACTTGGTAAGATTCCAACTAACCCTGTTTTATTTTTTCCTCTCTCCTTTTCAATAAAGAAAGAACAATCAATGATAGTGCTGAGTATAATTCAGGATGATCCTCATTATTTAAACTTGTTGACATTTGCTACTTGTAAAATAGTATTTCTAATAGTATTCCAAATTACTGGGACTGTAGCCTTCCGTTTATGTGATGCACTGAATTGGCTCTTTTTCATTTACTTATCTTGTGAACTTTCTATGAACCAAAAAGGCCTTTGTGAATACTGCTCGGATTATTCAGTTGGTTCTTAATAATTAGTGTAACGCATTCTTTCCCTTTTCTTTTTCTGCCTTCTTTTTTGATGTTAAGAATGTGCTACTTCCTTTCTTAGTAGTTTAGTGGGTCCATAAAATTTGATACGGGGTTGGGAATGCAACGAAAATGGTGGCCTAACCAGTGAGTGGAAGAACATGGATTTGTTCCCATCTCTCTCCCTTCAAAATCTGGTCCCATGAGTTCTGTTGAGTGTGTAGTGAACTTTTTTTTTTTAGTGTCATCTTTTTTTTAAAAATTCTCCAATATTTTATTCATATATCAGCCTTTCTTTAGGAAAACAAAAGCATTTCAGATATTAGCTAATCATTGACTTTTGAGGCTATAAGATCCATATTTCAATGATATTTTCCTTTAGTTTCTGTCCCTCCGATCACTTCTCAGCCTTCTTCCTATGCTCAAGTGCAGTTTCTATCCCTCCATGTTGCTTTTATTTTAATGTTTAAGCATTAATTTCTTACTGTAGAAGAAATTCATGAATATATTATCCATAGAAATAACAGAAATTAGAAGCTCCCTCCATTTGTTTCTTTAGGACTAAAAGTGGCTGTGGATCCCTTCCTGTTGTTAGCTCTGGATTTTTGCTTTATCTCCCTCCCTGACTCTCTGGGCACACCTATGTAAGCCCTTTATTAACATTGACCCTATGCTCTTTTCTGTTGAAGACCTGACTGATTTAAACAGATATGAACATACCCATTCATACACTACTGCAGGGTAAATGGGAGTTATCGGGTTTTTTCCGTCCTCCCATCATTAGCATCAATGATGGACATCTGTGGTCTTGTACGCATGCCTGATGGTGGCACCTGGAGTATGGCATGGGCGTGTGTGAGCAGGTACACCTGAGCCAGGAGACTGAAGATAGAAGGGGGGTAGCAGAGGACAGGAGGCGGCCTACAGTAGAAACCATTGGAGAGACCATGTCAGAACACCAGAGAGCTCAGAAAGAGCTTATAGGGATTCACAGGGGGAGCCAAGTTGCTGTCTCCCTGCTGGCTTGTTTCCCCTAACCAATGGGGATGATGCCAAGGGCACCAGAGTTCTCTTTCAAGCTGCTTGAACAGTCAATGAACCTACCAGGCCTGGGACAGTTGCAGAACAACTACACACATCACATACAAGCACATACCTGTAAGTCACTAGACACACTTCAATATTGAAATTAATGACACAAAGTCATGAAAGAACATGTTTTATCCACGGAGTAAAAACATTTCTAGTGTGCTTGAGTGAAGTGTTAAGAAATCAAAAGCAAGCAATGAATGAGAAGAAGGCTTAGATAATATACAGATTTCATTTTGCATCATGTTTGTGTGGTAAACTTGACTTTATGAATAGTCACAGGCAGAATCATCTCATGGTTGCACATACCCATTTCTCTTCTCACCTGTGTTTGGAATGTAACTATGCAAGAAAAATGGCAATTGAACACATCTGCCTTCATTTAGGCAATAAGGAAAAAATGTTTCATGAGCCAGTCAAAGTAGCATGCAGGTAGATGTAGCTAAGACAGAACAATATTTATGGAATTAAGTCAGAACACCTCCCAAAATGTACTTTCCTGCTAGAAAACACACATGAGTGGGTTCACACACTGTCTCATCTTGAGAGGGGTTGCAGAGCATATTTTTTTCTTTAGTTAAACTATACAGCACTCATCACTGACAACTTATCACTGGCACCTTCATGACTTACTTTCCCCTTTCATTTTCTTGTTAAATTTTCTAGCATCGGTGACTGACTGGACAGCAGGACACTTGTCTAACCTGAAGAAAGTGGCAAGATAATGATTTACTGAAGTTGGGGCTCAGGGGAAACAATATCATAGAATTGTGCAGGTATTAAATTCTGAAATATTTATACAAGATATGCATAAGTAGACACACACAATCACACATACATACCAGAGATCCCATAAGTCCCTTAAAAGACACACTGCCACAATGAACTGAATGGCATCAAGTCATAACTTCATAAATGCTTTTTAAAAAGTCATTAACAGCAGTTCTTTCCCCCTCCTCCTTTCTCGTCCCTCACTCCTCTCTCCCCTTCTCGCCCTCATTCCCTTCTTACCTCTCCTTCTCCCTTCCTTCCTTTCTTCTTTCATTTTTTTAAAATTATTTATTTATACAAGCACTGGTACAGTCAGAAGCACCGGAGGGTGAGAGAATTCACCAGAGCCAGAGCGGGGAGCAGAACAGGCAGAAGGACCGAAGTACACTGCTGAGGGGAGCAGCAGGCGCGGCAGGAGAGGTCTGCGCGCCATGTTGGACCCTCGCCCGGCAGCCGGGGATTGAACCGGCGCTGCAGAGGGTGCCGGCAGCTTCACAACCCAGCGCTCAACTGCTGCACTACCAGGGAGGCCCCCTTTTATTTCCTTGGCTTACATGTTTCCCCTAAAATCAATTTCACGTTATTCGATTCGATTAATGGGTATGTATACTAATTCAGTTATACATTATCATATATAGTGAGGTTCTTTTTATCTTTCTGTTCAAAATGTTATTGAATCACACTTCTATGCATATTGCTTTTCTCATTTAACAGCACCTTGTGGAAATTACTTAGACAATTTTATCCTTCCTCTTCGTATTTTACGCTCCATTTTATTAAGTGCTCATGAAAGCCATCAACTTCTATTCAATAATCAATATTCATTGGCTTTTCCCAACTTTTATATAGCACATAATCAACATTACCAAAGAAATCACTATATCTACTCATCAAATTGGATTCCACGTCTTCATGTATGAGGAGTCCAATTAGGAGATGGAAGAACTAGATGATCTTTGGAATATAACAATACTAGAATCTATGAATCTCTGATACCCAGTGCAGTCTGATGAAAAGAAATGCATGTCTCTGTCTAAGAAAATCCTGACTATCTGCTTTACTATAAGAGCATGGAGATACAAGAAAAAACACACAACAAACTCCAGCTCAACAAAGTACTCTAGCACAAGTAAACCAGTTTTTCAAATCTATTAATAAATATCTTAATACTTATTGAGCACTGTCCTAGGAGCTTTAACCTTCACAGTGCTAGGAGGTAGGTATCATCTCCATTTTACAACTAAGGAAAACAAAGCAGAGTAGCTGAGTAACTTAAAGTAATTCGGTTATAGTGAAGTGGCATAGCCAGAATTCAAATACTGCTTTTCTAAGTTAGGGTCCATATGCCGAATCACAGTACTATGTTGTCACACCTCAGATACAAGTGGTAACCGTTCTCTCCCCTCCCAACCAGGAGGCTGGTTTTGGGCATTGTCATGGTGAAAAAAATTGTGAATAGGTATCACTCAAAGCCATTGTAGTATAGTATGTCCATGTTATTGCCACTGGAATCCTGCTGTTCTGGAAAGCATATTTCTTGTACTGCAACATGGAAACAAATGTCCAGGCCGAATGGAACATTGTCTGTGAGCTCCCCCTTCTGGCAACAGTGATAATAGCATCGCCAAACTGTTGAGAAAAGTGTTGTGCTATCACCCTGTTGGCTACATCCCTTGGATATTTTCAGTTATTAAGGAAATAAAATAGTTTATGGTGTATTATCATGAATTAAAGGAAGACTTCTTAGGATTCAGTGAGTACACATACTTATGCTTGGAGTGGATGACGAGAGTTGAAATTTATCAATATCAACATGTTGCGAAGAGACAGAAGAAAGTTAAAACAATGTTGAGATATCATTTTCCCCAATCCAAATGGGAAATAATGTCTAAAAATATAAAGGCAAACATGTTTGCTGAAATGGTCGGAGAACACAGCTTTTCATCATGACACTATTAGGTTACTTTCTTTCAATTTGGTAGGCCAAGAACATAGGTGAGAGTCAATGAGAACATCTTGATGGGGCAAATTGCCATCAAGAGGAATGTGTTTAAAGGAAGGGAAATATCCTCCAGTCTTGAGACCACTGTGAAGGAACTTGTAAAAACAACACGGAGAACGTAAAAATTGCTTCCAATATCATTCCAATAATTCTGATCACAGAATTAACCTTAATATGGATGCATTAACCTACCTATTAAAGCTGTGCCTTTTTGCTATATGTAAGATTTTATTTAATTTTTGATCGGGCTCTGTTGTCCAATCTTTGCTGAGGGACTATCATTCAAAGGGAATCTTTGCCCTCTTACTGTGTTAAATATTTGGCCACAGGGGCCTCCCTAATGGTGCAAGGGGTTAAGACTCAGCACTATCAAGCTATCGCCAGCCACTGCGACATGAGTTCAATCCCCGGCCAAGCTGCTAACCCACATGGCGCAGCAGACCTCTCCTGTCTTGCCCACTGCTCCCTCAGTAGTGTATTTCAGTAAATCCACCTGTTCTGCTCCTTATTCTGTCTCTGGTGAATCCTCTCTCTTTCTCTCTCTCTCTCTCTCTCTCTCTCTCACACACATACACCCACACACACACACTTCTGGCCTACATCCCAGTTCTTGTGTGCATAAATAAATAAAATAAATCTTAAAAAAATATTTGGCCACAAATAAGAATGAGAAGCTACCTGGGCCCACAGGAGCTAAGGATAGATATTAATGATTCAGAATAAAATGTTCCAACTCTCCCTATCACTGTTATGATTGATGTACATCACTATGTTGCTGTTCTTCAGGTACAGACAGGACAATAATGGATAAACAGTTTACACCACAGAGCTCTAAGTCAGAGGTTAGAGCCATGACCCTCTTGTGAGAGATGTTCCCCCACAAAATGAAGGATGTCCTGTCAAGGAATACAAAAACTACTTGATGTCTGCTGCCATCTATGGACTCCAGGAAGATTCACTGCAACAATAAATAACCACATATATTGAGCACTTGCCATGTGCTGTGCTGGAGCCTTGTCGCTGTGATCAACAGTGCTATCTCCCCGTTATGAGCAGAGCAGCTGAAGTTCACAGATCAAGTAATTTGTCCAGTCAGCAAGTGATGGAGTCAGGAATGATTCAAACTGAAGCCATCTCAAATCCAAAGTTTTTGTTTTCCATTACTATTGCTTGAAGTAAAACAAGTTCCAGAGTTGAGCTCTCCCTGACATGTCTGCCATGATTGAGTGAAGTCACAGAATAGTCAAGATGGTGAAGGTAAATTATTTCGCCTTTACATTATTGTTTCTATGTAAGGCACCTGTATTCCATTTTACAGGTTATCAAATATGTTGATTTCAAAATGTAAGAATGAAAAAAAGTTCCTAAAATGAAATAGTTGTGAATAATCCCTTGACCACAGTATTGGCTGGTGAAAAGGTTGTCTCTCCACTGAAGATAGAAGACTATTTACCAAGTATTTGGTATGGATGCAATAAAAGGAGAAGGAAAATATTGTTCTTTCTGGAACATATTTTAAAGGAAGTCTCTGATGATCTGGTGTGTCCACAGGACACGTTACCCAACATTGCCATGTCGCCAGAGAAGGATCATAGACAAGCACAACGAAATTCTTAGCCATGACTACACATGTAATCCTCAGGATTGTGAGCACTTTCTTGCTGCTCTCATTGCTGCTCTCATTAGCCCTCCTTACCATGTCTATGCAAGCATTGTTTTACCCAATTATATATTAGCTAAGTAAAGACTGAGTTTTGACATTTTCCAGAATTTCCTCACTTCTGAAATCAGAGGCTGAACATCCTATATTCTGCTCAAATGTACTGTGGGACAAATAATTTAATTATATTTGTGTCACAAAGAGTGCTGTCATAAACACTATTGTACATGTGTCCTTGAGTACATGAAAGTGAATTTTCTTGAGATCATTTATGAATGGTGGAATATTAATAGTGACAGGCTATAATCATTTTTAAAAAAGATTTATTTATTTATGCATACAAGAACTGGGGTATAAGCCAGAGGTGTGGGAGTGAGAGGATTCACCAGAGATAGTTGGGAGCAGAACAGGCAAATCTACTGAAATAAACTGCTGAGGGGAGCAGCAGGCCAAGCAGGAGAGGTCTGCTGTGCCATGTGGGTCAGCTCCCTGGCCGGGGATCGAACTTGTGCTACAGCAGCTGGAGATAGCTTGATAGCGCTGTCTTTAGCCTCTGCGCCACCAAAGAGGCCCCGCTATAACCATTTTTCATGATAATGGATACTTCCAAAATGCCTTCCACAATTTAGGCATTGATGTGTCCTCTCAAGATTAATGTATGAATTAAACTATTGTATTTCAACAAATTTGTGTGAGCTTCTTGTGCTTTAACTGTACTAATATTTCATGATAACATTTTATACGTTTCAGGTGTGCATCAAGAATCAATACATGTATAAGATACTGAATTCATTGATGAAAATCCAATTCTATCCTTCACCGTTAACATTGCTCCCCTTTTCCCAGTTCCCCTTTTCCCTTCCCTTCTGGTAACCACTAATTGGTCTTATAGTTTAAAAATCAGTTTTTGTTTTATTTAGTTCATCCGTTTGATTTTTTTCCTCTATATAACACATATCAGTGAAATCATATGGTATTTGTCTTCCTCTGCTGAAGCATATTTCCTCTAGGTCCATCTATATTGTTGAAAAATGTTTTAAAATAGTAATAAAACCAACCAAAACATAATCTGCTTTAATTATGACCATGCTCTGTCAATTTTAAACAATGTCAGTGATAAAATACTCCTCTCTCCCAAATTATTTTCTGGGTCTAAATTCTGAACAATTGATGAAGCTACTGTTGCATTTTATTAATTTATGGGTAAGCTTCAAATGAGCACATTTTCATGAATAAGCTTGTATTATACAGAGAAGCAAATTTAGAACTTCCAGTCATATCCATGGCACCTGACACAAACAGGCTCAGCTATAGGAGCTCTGTTGGAGAATAAGGTCAAAATGGTTTACAATCATTCAAGTTCACTTTTGATGCAACTCATGTTTCTAATCATTTGGTACAATCATTGTTTCAGATACATTTTTAAAATAATAGCACTGTGAATTTCTCTACTTTTGGAGCAGGGCTCAGTATGCCTTCTTTATCAGTTTCCTGTGGTTGCTATAACAATTTACCACAAACTTAGAATTTAAAATTTGAAGAGTTGTTTTCCCTTTTGTAAAATGCAAAACTTTGTGCCCTTTTCCTGTCTCCAAAAGATGTCATGGAGATAACTTACAGAACCCGACCACACACTGATTAAATCATAGATGTTCCCATACTGTGTCAACCTGGCCTGGTATCATCTCCCAAATAATTCCAAGGAAAGGGCTCAAATCTCAAACTTCCTATCCTCTAACAACATTACCACCTACCAATAGGACCCCCCTTTTTCCAGTGTTCAACATATTCCTTTAAAACCATCACCAGCAGCATTCTTAACCACTCTACATTTTTTTTTTAAGATTTATTTATGTACACAAGAACTGGGGTACAGGCCGGAGGTGTGGCGGGTGAGAGGATTCACCAGAGACAGAGTGAGGAACAGAACAGGCAGATTGACTGAAATACACTGCTGAGGGGAGCAGCGGGCAAGTCAGGTGGGTAGCTGTGCCATGTGGGTAGCTCCTTGGCCAGGGATCGAACTCGTGCTGCAGTGGCTGCAGATAGCTTCATAGGTTGTGTCTTAACCCCTTGCACCACCAGGGAGGCCCAACATTCACATTTCTTTTGATAGTCTGTTCAAAGCAATTTAGGCTCTATCATGCTCCCTAAAATTCTTCCAGCCTCCACCCACTGCCTGATTCCAATGCCACTCCCACATTTCAGGAACTTGTTACAGCAGTACTTCCCTTCCAGTAACAGTCTCTGATGGTTTTCTTTTGCTCTGTAACAAATGACTACATAAATAGTGGCTTAAGACAACATCCATTATCAGTTCATATTCCTATGGGTCAGAAGTACAGTTACAGCTTAACCAGTCCTCTACTCAGGTCCAAAATCACAATTATCACCCAGGACTGCAATCTCATCTGAGGCTTGAGGTGCTCTTCCAAGCCCACTGTCTACTGCCATCATTGAGCTCCTTCCAACTACAGGAGTAAAAAATTTATTTTCTTGCTGGCTGTGTCAGGTAACACTCAGTTCCTAGAGGTCACCTCTCCAGGTCCTTGCCACATATCCCTCTTCTCTCATAACATGGCTGTTGGCCATCAAAGCCAATGGAACACCTGCCACTGCTTCTAGTCTTGCTTAGGGAATCACTGGATAAGCCAGATCCATCCAGGACAATTTCCCTTTAGATTAACTGGAAAGCAAATGGTTAGTAACTTAATCACAGGAATGAAATCCTCTCATAGTCACAAGTCTTATCCACACAGAACAGGAGGGGATTGTAGAATATGTACGCTACAGGTGAGAATCTTAAGTATTATGCTCACTCTTTCCCCTTTAACCTTTGGATAATGCTATGGGTTACTGGCTTTACAGAGCAGCTGAAGTGTTCCGTGTTCTTATACTCTTTCTCCCCACTTTTTATCCCCTAGTCCTTGGAGAGATGCCTCTTGCTTTAACAGTCTGACTTAAAAGTATGTTTCTTGTTCTCTGTAATATCAGTCAAAAAGAAGGAAGTAAGTCTGTGTTTCTGCTTGCAAGCAACCTGGAAAAGGTCACCAGAGGCACGGTTGTATGTAGACAGTAACCTTTATTCTTCCCCAGTCCCTCAGGTAATATGTATCGACATGTTTGTGGGTATTTAAGAATGTATGAACTGGAAAAATTAATACAGTAACTGAAGTTCTAAATTTTAAGAAGCTTTCCTAGTATGAAGTCTTTAACACTTTCCCACCCCTTGAAAAACATTTTTATAAAATTGAAACTCTAACAAATATATTAAATATTTTTAAGTACTGGCCAAAAGGAATTCATGGGGAGGGACCTCCTTGGTGGTGCAGGGGCTGAGACAGCACTATCAAGCTATCGACAGGCACTGAGCATGAGTTCGATCCCAGCCAGCCAAGGAGCAACACACATGGTGCAGCAGACCTCTCCTGCCTTACCTACTGCTCCCCTCAGCAGTGTATTCCAGTGCTGTTCTGCTCCCCACTCTCTCTAGTGAATCCTCTCACCCACTTCCCCACACCTCCGGCCTGCACCCCAGTTCTTGTATGCATAAATAAATTAATCTTTAAATAAAAGAATTCAGGGAGAAATTGGTGTTGCTAGCTGTGTACATCTCTAGGTCAGTTCTTACTTAGGTGACAACTCATCAGTTAGGTTTATTTTTCTATGTCCATCAGGAGGAAAAGTCTCATTTTTCATTTCCCACCTTCTCTGCTCTGGTAAATCATTTCTTGCATGGTTAGGCTTTTAGGAGCAGTTATTTTATGTTCTATAAATGAGAAGGAAGCCCCCTACTACCCATATAAAATCTAGTGGGTTTTTTTTTTTTTTGGAGACTGAAAAAAAAAAGCATTTAAAATTTGTTCATTTTGTGTCAAGGTACAAATGTATGCTTTTGTCCATAGCACCACAACAGGAACACCACTCTACCAGGTGTTATATTTAATTACTGATTTCTGCTAGCTTTCAGGTAATAACTTGGCTACCAGAAGAGAAGCAGATACTGAAGCAGGTCTAGATTCCTGCTCCTCTAATGTGAATGTGGCTACATTCACTAATCTCATGGGTTCAGATGCTGTTGTTATCCCCACAGAGTATTTACACATTTATCAAATCTTTTGTTTGATCTATCAAAGAAAATCATAAAGCTCCAATCACACAACTGGCAAAGCTCCAATCACACAACTGGCAAAAGACAATTCTTATATAAATACTTCTAATACCAAAACCACATACAACTTTAACATGTTTGAGAACTTCAATACAAAAACAGCAGCATTAATAAACAGACATATGTCATTTTATATAAGACATGACAAAGAGATTACATACCTGAAAAAAATCTTAAGTGTCAAATAACTTTAAATACCTTCTAAAAGTCATTCTTCAATATAATCATAAGAACCAAAAGAGGGCCTCCCTGGTGGTGCAAGGGGTTAAGACACTACCCATGAAGCTGTCCGCAGCCTCTGCAGCACAAGTCAATCCCCGGCCAGCCAGGGAACAACCCACATGGTGCAGCAGACCTCTCCTGACTTGCCCGCTGCTCCCCTCAGCAGTGTACTTCGGTCAATCTTCCTGTTCTGTTCCCCACTCTGTCTCTGGTAAATCTTCTCACCCCCCCACACCTCTGGCCTGTAACCCAGCTCTTGTATGCATAAATAAATAAATCTTTCAAAAAAAAAAAAGAACTAAAACAAATTTATTTACAGAATTCTTACTTGGCCGGTGGTAAGAACCAGAAAACAATATACCAAGAAACAACCAGCTAAAACCCCACTAAGTCTTTAAGCCAGTTCATACAAGGGAATCAGAGCAGCTCCTGATTATTAGGCTAAAAAGATGTCCTTCTGCATATCCTTTAATTGCACAAGTAACATAACATACATTTAACCACAGGAGTGTGTTCATGTAGCATGGTTGTATTTGTAGGTTCAGCTGAGTTACAGATTCTAGAGAGTTTCCTGTCTACCTGACATAGCTGTTGCACCATTTCTGATTTCTTTGTTGTCTTCTTTCTCTTTTTCTCTTTCCTTGTCAGTTTTCTCTTTTTCGCTTTCTCTGTTGGCTCCTTTCTCTTCTCCATTGTCAACTATTTTTTCTCCTCCATTATTGGTTACTGCTTCTTTGTCCTGAATATTGGTATAAACTGCTTTATTATAGCCTTCCCGGTTCCGAGCAATTTCAATAGCAAAAAATTGTATCCTGGGGGCTAAAAAGTGAATAGAATAATTAATGTCTTAGTCTCAGTTACATCCTTAAACCTACTTGAAGTCTACTGACAAAGCCAAACTAACAAGCCAAAGCATTCAAAGATATGCTTCGCAGATGTGCAATTCTAACCCTTTATTAAATGAGATTAAAAATACTAATCTCAGTTATTTATGAAATAGTAACATGATCTTTAAAGATGTAACAATAAGGTGATCCCCAAATTATGCATGTCATTAATTCATCCCTTAAACGGATCCCTTGCTCTTCATATACGGAAGCAATTCTAAAGGCAAGAAACTCACCAAAGATGGTGTTTTCCTCAGTGTAGCCCTGAGAACAATCCAGTCGCAGCAAAGTACCATAGTTGAAGTCTTCTACAATCCCATCAAACTTTAAGCAGAATGGTCTCCATTTCTATAAAAGCCAAAAAAAGAAAAAAGAGGTGTCTCAGCTGACAAATGAAGGAGGCTGGTGAAGCCTGCACACGGGAGGGACTTATACTTCCTAAGGCAAAAAAATCATAGTGATAGAGACCAAGATTGAGCTGATTGCTAGTTTCACTACCAGCAAGTTTCTGGGATACTTATTATGTCTTTAGATTGATATTTCCCAACATGAACAGTATTTTAACCTGACAAAATACTTATTGACCACATAATTAAAATTTAATTGTTAAATAGATTCTGGGGTGTGTGTGTGTGTGTATGTGTGTGTATGTGTAATTACTGGCTAGCTCAGTCTACAATTATTATTCCTCACCACTGAGGCACAAATTAGACAAAGAGCCAGGAGTCTGGACCAAAATCACAAAGTTAAATTTTTCAGAAAATCATCCATTCGGTACTGGCAATTTTCCAAAGATCAGTAACAGCCTGTTTAAAAGTTAAACATTTATGGGCCTCCCCGGTGGCGCAGCGGTTGAGCACTGGGTTGCGAAGCTGCCCGCGGCCTCTGCGGCACCGGTTCGATCCCCAGCTGCTCCCCGGCCACCGGAGGAGGGTCCCACATGGCGCGCAGACCTCTACTGCCGCCCGCTGCTCCCCTCAGCAGTGTACTTCGGTCCTTCTGCCTGCTCTGCTCCCCGCTCTGGCTCTGGTGAATTCTCTCACCCTCCCGCGCTTCTGACTATACCCAGTGCATGTATAAACAAACAAACAAACAAATAAATAAAAACATGCCTCAATTAAAAAAAAACAAAAATATAAAAAAAAAGTTAAACATTTAGATTCTTCATTAAGCCAGGGGCTTACTTTCAAGGGGAAAAAATTTCACAACTATAAAAGTTTTAATGCTCTGTAAAAATACACAATAATTATAAGTATTATCCATGGCCTGTGAAAATGTGACCTAAATCCAGAGAATCAAAACACCTATGTACCCTATTTACCCTACTTACTCTTCCATCCAGGCCTTCTGGCTAAACTATTCACATGAGTAAATTTATTTCTCCTCCCCTAAAAGGGGTAAGTAAGTAGGGATGAAATGTCCAAATCAAAAAGGAAATGAATAAAACAGATTCAATGAATATGAAAAACCCATAAACTAAAAGAACATTAATTTCGTAACTTATTAATTGTAACTGCATAAAAGCCCCGGTTCTTTATGTCCTTCTCGTAAACAAAAACCAAGTATGATAAGGGGGTTGCAACTGTATGGGGAATATAAAAATAAAATTTATTTAAAAAAAAAAACAAGTATGAGTTCAGAAGTATAAAACATATATTCACAATCAAGTTGGTCACATACGAGGCAATATTTATGAGCGGGAATTCTTACCTCTTTAGCTGATTCTGATTTGAGCTCTTCTGGGTCCAACACATCTATCCTGAGTTTCTCAAAATTTTCCCGAAACTCAGAATAGATTTGGTCATCCACTTTGGTCAGTTTCAGGAACTGTGGGTCAACTGATGAGATCAGCTGCCAGACAGGAAGACAACATACAGATGCTAATCTCTAATTTAGTACACTTCTATCATCCCCTCCCGAGAAAACCTTCATGGTTCTCAGGGCAGAAGAGTTCATTAAAAAGTAGGATGAGTCTAGGTCCTGGATTAAATCATGAAATCATTCTAAAGGGCTATTGCCCTTTTGTAGATTGTTCATTCAGTCAACAAACAATAAGTGCCTGCTATGGGCTAGGCACTCTTGTCAGTTAGTGACATAACACTGGGAAAAGAAGCAGAGCTCCTTCATGGTCAAAACAAAATTCATTTCCAGCCCCCGGTGTACTTTATGGGCAAGATCTTACCTTACAGTGATAAAAAATATCTCCAAATACAACTGCTTAACTTGCTAAGAATAGTGATTAGTGAAGCAGCATACATTACAATTATGTATTTAATTCTGCTTAATAATGAAAACAGACAACTCACCTTGTAGTAGACTTCAGCATGTTGCATTGCTCTCATGGCCCAAGCCATTTCAATGTCTGGCTGCAAAGGAGTAAAGAATGCCAGATGAGAAATCTCCCAAAGAACAAATTAAGGAAATATGTGGATGTCTAGTTAATGTTCAAAAGGGTTACCAAACTTTGTGCTATTATCAAAAGGTAAAAACTGGACTAATGGGTTTGGAGAATAATCGTTTTGTCCTTAGGATAATTAAAAAAAAGCTACGTACACCACCTAGTAAACGGGATAAGCCACTGGCTATCTTTTCACAACAGTTAGTGAAGGTGTGAGAGACTACATCAAACACTAGATAAATGACCTCAGAACTGAGTTAAATCAATGCTAAACTGAAATAACACACCCATCGGCACAAGCTATTGAGAGGACAAAAAAAGATAATGTAAATGAAATTACTTTTCACTTTTCAGAGTGTAGAATATCATGATGCTACACCATTTATGTTTATCAGCTAGCCTATTGCCACCTTCTAACACTTAAAAATGAAATGGTACCACTAAGCAAGCTAGATTGCTATAAATTAGCCTAACCAAGCACCCAGCACATGTTCCATTGGAATCTTCCACTCCAACTAAATGGGATCTATTAAAGCCCTTTGCAATTTTTTTTGCATTAGCATTTGTACCTCTATCGGTGCCAACCTATGTCCTTTATCCACGTACACCCTGAGAATCCAGTGGGAGATTCACTTCCTCCGTGATAATCCTCTTCTGCCTGCTTTTAGGGGTTACTTCTCCAGTTAAACTCCTTTGGTTGGCTCTTACAGCCTGACCCACTCATCTAGCATACACCACTTTATGATTTGCGTGTTATTATGTTCTCCTGTCGCTGTGCCTTGTATCGCAAAATACATCACGTGCTTTCTCCGTAGGAATCTAAACCAGATACATCACAAACTAGTGCAACTTTATTGCAGAAAGGAACCACTCGGTGACGTAAAAAAAAATACTTATTCCTGACTGACAGCCTCCAGAGAGACTGCGATCTAACAACGGAATATTTAAGCCTTTGCCAGACATTCTAGAGTGAGGCGAGGAGTGTAACGACTTCTATTGGCATCAGTCCTGCGTTTGTGGACCAAAAAATGAGAGTGAACTGAAAGGCACGGTTTCTGGCAGACGCGGAAAGAGTCTGGAGGAGGCATCGGGGAATGGGTTACGAGTTCGCAGCAAGCCCTGCAGACCTCCCAGGCTGGCTCGGTGAGCGGGAGCGGTAAGTGAGGCATACTCACGTCGTTGCCATAGGACTCAGCAGGGAGAGAAAGAGCATGTGCTACGGACACCAATTCCCCCGAAACCTGGGAAAGAAAAAAGAAAGGACAGGGAGAGCTTTAGACTCGGCCTGGCTCAACTGCTGCGCCCAGCATCCCCAGAGCCGCATCTCACCAGCTCATCCGTTGCACTACTCGCCTCCATGTTGCGGTCTGGAAAGCGTGGCACCCTGGCCCGGAAATGACTTTTTCTGAGCTCCTTCCGCAGCGGATTGGAGAGGAAGGGCCGGGCAGGGACTCTGAGCGGGCTGCGCCTGCGCGCACCCTCCCTCCGGCCGAGGCCTCGGCGCTGGCTCCTCCTCACGCGCGTTTTCCGGGCGCCTACGTGCTGTGCTGTTGCGCAGTCAGGGCAGCTTGACCCATCTCCGGTGGCCGACTGCTCTAGACTATCACTGGTAATTTGGGAAAGGCCTGAGTTAAATCACTGCCTTTTCTCGGTCCCCCCGATTTGAATACACACTCAATTCATGCGTGCGGGCGCTTACACATCCCAACTCCCCAAACCAAGTGTTCAATCACAAAGAAGCATGCTGCTAGACGATGGAGTGGAGGGTGAGGAATTTAATCCCTGCCTTGAAAAAACTAGATACGATGAAAAAGCAGATAAAAGTGGTGAGCACATCGTACCTTAATATACTGTGGTGACACAGAGGATACATAGTCATGAAAAGCTAGTAGCCAGTAGCCAGAAGAGTCAGAAAAGGACATTCCAGAGGAGATAACCTGTGGAAAATCACTGAAGAGTTAAACATCATGACACTTTCCTGGAAATTGCGAAAACAGAGCTAGAGGAGGAGACCAATCATTTCAGATTGGCACAGAAGGATACTGTATGCTGATTATTAAGGAGTTGAGACTTGACTATAAAAAGCAAAGATAAACTCATGCAAATTGCAGCAACATCGATGGAGCTGGAAGGGATCATGCTCAGTGAAATAAGCCAGAAAGAAAAAGAAAAATACCGGATGGTCTCACTCATAGCAGGAATTTAGAAAACGTAAATAAGGGACCAGGAGAAAGGCTAATTATAATAAAGTGAAAATCAAAATCAACAAGCAACTATAAACCAAGACACACTGGGGGTGGGGAGGGGAGTAGAGATTAGGGTCAAAATAAGGAGGGTGGGAATTGTATGGGTACTATAATCAAGATGAAAATGCATACATTGTGCAAAAAATGTAAAAATATATAAAATTAAATTAAAAACAAAAATAAATATAAAAGTAATGGTAAGCTACTGAAGAAGGTCTTTAAGTAGACCACTCTTAAGGTCAAACAAATTTTAAGATGACTGAAACGATGTACAAGATTAATTTGAAGGAGGCAAAGAGACCAACTGGGAGGCACAGGATGATTAAAACCTACAGTAAGCACGGACCACTGAGATGGATTTTGAGAATTACTAAGGGAAATAGAATCAATAGGACTTTTTTATTACTGAATATGGCAGATAAAGGAGAATTAGGATTTCAGTATGACTCCCATGTTTCAGAACAGTATTTGGCGATGAATGCCATTGAGCTAGAAAACACAGGGGGAGGGATGATGAATTTAATTTGAGGAGTTGAGTTTGAAGAGCTTATTGGACATTCCAATAGGTTTAACTAGTCAGAGGAAGATCTTATCAGAGATTTAAGTCTGAGAACTAATACTTCCATTTCAATTGCACTGTTCCAGGTTTAATTGAGCTTTCCCAAGGAAATAATGACGACCTGTAAAGAGACAAAAAAGCAGCAAACCAAGGACAGAAATATTGATATTTATGAAGAATAAAAAACGGAGTGGAGAGAGAGAAAGCTGTGGATGAGACTTCAAAGAACCAAGGGGGAGTATCGGAGAAGCCAAAGAATATGAGAACAGAGTCCAATGCCCTAGATTGAGTAACCTGAGCCCAGAAATATTTGAGAGGTCATTTACAATTTTAGCAAGAGCAGTTTTAATGAAATGGTGAAGGTATAAGGTAGTGGGTTGAGAAAGGAGTGGGAATTAAAGAGATGACAATGATCATAGAAATTGCTTTGAAAGAGTTACAACAAGAAACATGACATCCAGGGAATTTTTAAAATGTAGTGAAATACACATAACATAAAAATTTACCATCTTAACCATTTTTAAGTGTACTGTGCAAAAGTGTTAAGTATATTGACATTGCCATGCAGCAAATCTCCACATTGTGTCGGCTTGCAAAACTCACTCTCTATACCGTTGAACAACTCACCATTTCCCCCTCCCCCAACCCCTGGCAACCACCACTACTTCCTATTTGTATCAATTTAACCACTTGAGTTATCTCCTATAAGTAGACGCATACAGTATTTGTCTTTTAGTGACTAAATTATTTCCCTTAGTATAATGCCCTCAAGGTTTATCCATATTGTAGCCATGTGACAGTATGTCCTTGGTTTTAAGACTGAATAATGTTCCACAGTTGTTTACCATTCATCGGTCAATGAATGTTTGGGTTGTTTTCATTTTTTGGCTATTACAAAAAATGTTGCTATGGACAAGCTGTGCAAATATCACTTCAACACCTTGATTTCAAGAAATCTTGGGGACTTTTAAAATTATTATTTTAGGTTTAGTGAGATTAAATGTACTGGGAAATTGTCCTTATTCAAAAGAGTACTCTGGAGGGTGAGTTAAAATGTATCTTCAGAAAAATTGAATGAAGAGAGGCAGCAAAACAGGAAATTGAGATGCGCTCTCTAGACATGTTCTGTTTTCTCTTTGAAGCAGAAGAAGGCAGCTGAGAGCAAGAAGGAATGTGTTAAAGCCTTTTCTTTAGAAGACTGTCTTGAGAATTCCTGCATGGAAACTCAGAGGAGAGGGAGAACCAATCTAAAAAGGAGCATGAGAGCTTCCCTGGTGGCGCAGGGGTTAAAGACGGCACTATCAACCTATTGCCAGCCACTGCAGCACAAGTTCGATCCTGGCCAGGGAGCTACTCACATGGGGCAGCAGACCTCTCCTGTCTCGCTCACTGCTGGTGAATCCTCTCACACACATACACACCCTCCCCACACCTCTGGCTTATACCCCAGTTCTTATATGCATAAATAAATAAATCTTAAAAAATAAATAAAAATAAAAAGGAGAATGAGGGAAGTTTTCAGGGAACAGCTAAAACTGGAGGACATGATTCTATAAGGTTATGCTCAGGTCTCAGTGTAAGGTGGGTCATTCACAAGGATGCTAAATATTAGTGAAAGTGGAACCCTGAGCAGGAGGTCAGTAGACAATAGTAAAATGGAGGAGCAGACTAAAGATGATGACCAAATTGGTGCATTACAACTAAATATACAAAGAATTCCAAGAAACACAATTGGCCTTTTACCCGAAAAAGCATGTATGTAATTTGCTTTATCTACTATTGGGGGCATATTCGTTGCCTTTAAATTTAATAAAAGCTATTAAGATGCATAGTTTGTACATGGCTTGTTAGGATTATTTTTAATTTTTTTTTAAAATAAGGGAATGTATCACGACTCAAGCATGCACAGCCTTAGACACTTGCAGAGACCAGGAGTTGGAACTATACAACAGGTAAACTTACTTAATGGGTAAATCCTTAACCCTAAGCCCAGCAATTATATAATACACATTATTGTCAAAAATCCATGAACATGTGTAATTTTATTATGATATGTGACAAAGTAAATTTCAAAACTTTACAGAGTTCAATTTATGCACACGGATTAGAAGCTACAGTTGGTATGAAGCAGGGCATCCCAGGGTAGTGAGGTCTGTGAGACATTAAATATGAATTGAGTAGCAAATTAAGACAAATAGTCTTCAGGCAACCATTCTTAGGGAATGTTTGGCTATTGGACTATAGACAAGAAAGCAAACTTAGTTGCCCTTGAAACTTACAATCAAAGCTGAGAGCAGAAAACCTGATTTATAAAATGTGCCAGAGTCAGGTAAAAGACATGGCCTGTGTCATCTTCCTGAAACTGTTGCGAGTGAGAGCGGTGTCACATTCCAGGACTGTTTTGTGGTCAGGAGGAAATATAACTGTCCCATCGGATGCCTTCCAGGCCAACCTGACACCGTAGTTGCAAGAGGTGGTACAACACATTGTGTCCTTTTTGACATAGGGATTCACAAATCCTTGAGAATCTTGCACTGTTGTGGGGTTCAGTGGTCACTATGGTTGGCCTCATGACACTGACACACTGATGCCTTTCCCTTACCAACAGGCACGGCCATTCACTAGTCTCTGTAAGTCCCTTTCAGCTTTGTATCGTGTGCACAATGCCACCTTCATCCTGCTCCCTTAACATCAAAAGTAGCTTTTATGTTCCTAAGAGTGGGGATGTGTGATTGGATAGCGCTGCTGGCCTGGCTATGAACTCCAGCTTTTGTATCTAATAACAGATTTGCTTCTCAGGAAGGAAAACTCAAGAAACACCCTTCAATAATATCCATATCTGTTAGCAATGAACTTAGAATCTTGAATTCAAATCTAAATTCCTCTTTACTCTTTCTGCACGGGGTCTCTTTTTTTCAAACATTAAAAAAGGAAGAAAATGCCTACCTTATAAAGGTATTGTGAAATTAATGATAAAGTATGGAATATAACCTAAGTTAGGAGAAGTGCTCAATTTATGGAAGCTATTTTGACTTGTTTATTATTAATAAGCTGCAGTGTAGAGAAACTATGGACTGCTCCCTGCTCCCTGCTATCACTAGCAGTACAACTGAAGGTCAGAAGGCCTGTATGATCCCTGAATACACTGCCAGGGAACATAAGACAATTCATGCTGCTTGGCTGGCAAAAACAATGGGTGACGAGTTGAAAGCAGCAATGTCTTAAAACTGAATAGTACCCGCAGAAGAAATTTTCCCACCCTTCCAGGTTCTTCTGATGCTACAAGAAGAAACAAATTAACAGACAGATTAGTAGGAGAAAAGACCAAATTTAATAACATATATGTAGAGACTTTACATGGATATAAATTCTAAAATGAATGGGGTAAACCAGAGGTTTATATCCTGTGCTAAAGGATCTAGGTCATCAAGGAGAGAAGAAGGGGTTTCACATGTCAAAGAGGGGGGTGAATTCATATGATGAAACCTTTCCTCTAGATGTTTGCCAGGCCTTGATATAGGTTTCTCTGGTAAAAAAAGTTGTTTCTGGAGATATCCCTTAACCTAGGTCATTGCATTCTTTTTTTTTTTTTAAGATTTATTTATTTATGCATACAACAGCTGGGGTGCAGGTCAGAGATGTGGGGGGGGTGAGAGGATTCACCAGAGGCAGAGTGGGGAACAGAACAGGCAGATTGACCAAAGTACACTGTTGAGGGGAGCACCGGGTGAGACAGGAGAGGTCTGCCGCGCCATGTGGGACACTTGCCAGCCAGCCAGGATCGAACTGGTACTGCAGAGGCTGTGGACAGCTTCACAGCGCTGAGCTCAAAGGCCTGTGCCACCAGGGGAGGCCCCCCATCACATTCTTTAGTGAAGTAAAAGCTTTACCAAGGCTCACGGAGCCTTGATTGACCTTAGTTCCACATACCAGAGTTACATGTAGAAAAGACCTACTCTAGACATCTTGGAAAAAGCCTGCCTGAACCTTTCGGGGGTCAGGTCCCATCAACAGAATTCATAGACAGAATCTGCTACCTCTAGGGGATCTGGCAGACAAAGGTGGCCCTTCAAGCCTATGTATATTTAGGAAGTAGCAACACTTCTCCTGGATAGCTTCTTTGGATTTATTAATTTTTTAAGATTTGTTTACTTAGGGTCTCCCCGGTGGCGCAGCGGTTGAGCGCTGGGTTGTGAAGCTGCCCGCAGCCTCTGCAGCGCCAGTTCGATCCCCGGCTGCTCCCCGGCCACTGGAGGAGGGTCCCACATGGCACGCAGACTCTCCTGCCATGCCCGCTGCTCCCCTCAGCAGTGTACTTTGGTCCTTCTGCCTGCTCTGCTCCCCCCTCTGGCTCTGGCGAATTCTCTCACCGTCCCGCGCTTCTGACTGTACCCAGTGCTTGTATGAATAAATAAATCTTTTTTTAAAAAAAAGATTTGTTTACTTAGGGCCTCCCCAGTGGTGCAGCAGTTGAGCACTGGGCTGTGAAGCTGCCCGCAGCCTCTGCAGCGCCAGTTCGATCCCCCGCCGCCGGCAAGGGTCCCACATGGCGCGCAGACCTCTCCTGCCACACCTGCTGCTCCCCTCAGCACTGTATTTCATCAGTCTGCCTGTTCTGTTCCCCACTCTGGCTCTGGTGAATTCTCTCACCCTCCCAAGCTTCTGACTGTATCCAGTGCTTGTATAAATAAACAAATCACTGGAGGGTGAGAGAATTCACCAGAGACAGAGCAGGGAGCATAACAGGCAGACCGACCGAAAACACTGCTGAGGGGAGCAGCAAGTGAGATAGGAGAGGTCTGATGCGCCATGTGGGTATCTCCCTGGCCAGCTGGGAATTGAACCCGTGCTGCAGAGGCTGCAGACAGCTTCATAGAGCTGCACTCAATCCACTGCACCACCAGGGAGGCCCAGGTTTTGGGGATTTAGAGCTTCAAATACTTTGAGAAACAGGCAAGGGAAGCCAATAAGTCAGAGAAGAAGGTATATGTTCCTCAAAGGAGGGGCTTTCATATTCATAGTCTGTCACTTCTTCCTTTAGCTGTCCCTGGTGTACCAGAGGATTGCGTTACATACAGTATTACAGTCAGACTGAGCCCCATAAAGCAGATATGAGCCCGACGAGAGAAGGCTCCCATTATAAGCCTGGATGTCATTTTGCCATTCTACCTAAGAGATATTCTTATCTAAACGTAGATACCCTGGCTTATTTTGCAAAGGGTGTTTTGGGATATTATAAATGTATAAGGCAATTATTATCAAATCTGAAAACAGATATTGGCAGTAATACAATAGTGTAGAGAAAGTCAACAGCCCAATTTCATCAATAGACATATCACACAGAGAAAATAAACAAGAAAACAATACTCCTAAATGAGGAATTAGATTACATGGGATTAATAGATATTTATGGGGTACAGCACCCCCCAAAATACTGTTCTCAATTGCTCATAGAATATTATTAAGGATAGACCATGTTAGGTCACAAAACAAGTGTCAATAAGTTCATGAAGATTGAAATGTAATTTCTAATCACAATGATTCCAAACTAGAAATCAAGCACAAAAAGAAAAAGGGAAAAATCTCTAATACTTGGGGGCTGAACAACACACAGTGAAATGGCTATTGGCTTAATGAGGAAGTTAAAGGAGAAATTTAAAACTACATGAACACAAAGGAAAACAAAGACACGAGTTACCAGAACGTATGTGACACAGCAGAAACAGGGAATTTTATAGAAATATGGGATGACATCAAGAAACAAAAAAGACCTCAAATAAATAATTAACTTCAATTTAATGAAGTAGAAGAAGAAGAAGAAATGAAACCAAAAGCCAAGAAAGAAAATATTAAAAATCAGAGTGGGCATTAACAAAGTAGAAATCAAAATGATAATACAGAAGATCAATGAACCCAAAAGTTGAAAATAAACAAAATGCACAAACCTTTAGGTAGATTCACTAATCGATGGAAATTTCTTACAAATAGAATCAGTAACAAAAAAAAGTTACCAAAGACACCTCAGAAATACAGAGGATAAAAAGAGAATATTATGAACATATTTATACCCCCAAATTGGATAATCTAGAAGAAATGGACAAATCCCTGGAAGCATACAATCTTTTGAGAGTGAGTCAGGAAGAATAGGAAGCCAGACCAGATAAATTACAAGCAAGGAACTTGAAATAGTAATGAAAATCTTCCCCAAAAACCTAAAATCAAGAATCAGATGGTTTCACCAGTGAGTTTCACTAAGCTGTCAAAGACAAACTAATAGCAATCCTTCTCAAACCATTTCAAAAGTTTGAGAAATAGGTAGTGTTCCTCATGAGACCAACATTTCTCTGATACCAAAAGCAGACTAGGACACACACACACACACACACACACACACACACACAACCCATGATCCCTGAGGAACATGGATGCAAAAATCCTAAAATCTTAATAAACTGAATTTCACGACACAGTAGAAGAACCATAGAGCATAACCAAGTAGGAAGTTATTTCAGTGACAAAAGGATGGTGTGACATCTGCAAATTGAGAAAGCATTTGACAACATTCAACATCAATTCATGATAAAAAAACTCTTTAGAATATGGGTATATGAGGCACTAATTGGAAACAGCACTTCTCTTTCCTCAATGCAGTCACCATGGAAACCAGTGCCCACTTGTGAATAGTTTACTTGCATAGAAAGCAGTGTACATTAACTGAGTTGGTGCAAGATAATGCACTAAGTAGGACAAAGAGAATGCCCATCTTTGACCAGTGGAATTCCTTTCAAATTGTCTCCTACATGCTTTGGACATGCCCTATTTGTCTTTGATAGCTTCTTTGTTTTCAGGCATGACAAGATGTCACATTTCTGGCACGGACCTGAATACTCTAGGGATTTAAAAATGCTTAAAATATTAGCAAGTGACAAGCCAGTCTTCACTTTTCGATCAACCTCAGGCTGTGCTCTGTGGTATGGTGGGGCCAGCAGATACACGCTGAAGTTGGGTAGGGCCACAGACTGGGCTTTCAGGTCACAGTTATTGTTCCTGAGCAATTAAAAAAAAACCTATTTTTCTAACAATAACTTGCGTGAGTAGTGGAGTATTTTAGAAATACTGTGAAATGCTGGAAAAGAATATAGTCTACTTTTAAACAGACAGTGAAGATGGCATCAGAGGGTGTTCACTGATCCATTCCCAGGAGTATAATCAGAAAGTTATCCAGAGGAGCACTGGACACAGAGGGTCCCATGACTCGGGGCAAAACATGGCCCCAATGTCCAAGTTTCTCTTGGAGATCAGAAACCAGCACTGACCCTGCCAGAAGGGTCTCTGAGGAAACACCCCCATGCTACAAAAGGTGGGTGGGGAGAGACACCCAAAGACCTCAGCAGGGGTGGAAGCAAGTGGTGAACGATATCCTCCATGTTTAGATGAAAGCTCTGGGGAGGGGAGAGCTAATTAGCGTGCAGGCTCCCCCTTAACTGAGGAGAGGTGCCGATTAGCCGGGTGGGCTAGTCGCCAGTGAACAGAACAGGATTCAAAACCATGCTCCCTTTCACCCACTTCCTCAGGACTGGAGCTGATGCTGCGAAGAGGCGCTGAGAGCACAGCCTGCAGACTGAGGAGATGCAAGTCTGGAAACCAAAGAGAAGGGCCACCGGTGGAACCACAAATGTGAGCTGACCCAGCAATAGAGCAGCTGGGTCCCTCTCTGCCCCACCAGATAAGCATTTGTCTCTTTCTCTCCCACCAGCTGATAGCAAAAGCAAGCTGGCACCAGCCTAAATCTCCCCCCAAAATCTCCAGATGCTTCTGTCACGAAGATGAGATGCTGACCCTTGCCCCTTCCCCTCCCCCTTCCTTATTCCCTTGAACTCTAGAGAAATAACCTTCACTGTGCCAAAAAAGAGGATGGTGGTTTTCAGGCACGAATCTGCTGCCCTCCTCAATTTGTGACAAACTGCTTTCCTTCTCCTCAAACTGTTTCCTTTGGCTAAGGGAACCGACATGGCCGGCATCGTGTCAGAGCCGCCCCGGTGTATCACAGTTGCTAGTAACTGGACTCTCCCAGGTAGTACCAGCAGATTTCTCCAGCAGTGGTTCCTGTAGTGCTTGGCGATCCAGGGGGCATCCTTCCGTGAATACACTGTACAATATTCTAGGGAAATGACCCTTCCCTCCTCTGGCCAACCGGAGTGCAAGGCCATCTGATAGACTTGCAGTCTGAAACTGCCATTCAAAACCTCAGGCATAAAGCCAATATTTTCTTTATAAAAAATGTATTTTCTTTTTTATTGATTAAACACTTTTATTTTCATAGATATATTTGACTTCTCTCCCCAGGTGTAGTTCCCATAAATCTCACCACACATCACTGGTGACCCATCACCATCGTCCCTTGTGCTCTTTCCTCACCTGTTTTAACACCTTTTCCTCCCCCTCCCCTGCTGTATGCCTCAGATTTATAGTTTGCCTGCAAGTTTTGTCTCGTTTTGACCCTTTGTTGAGTTTCCTATATTCCTGCTATAATTGAAACTGAAGCCAGTGTGTGCTCGCTGTTAATGCTGCTACTGCAGCTTTTCACCTGGTCTAGCTGTAAAAAGCCAGGAATTTAGCCCTTGAATCCCCACAGGCTGTTGTTCCACAGCATTTTTACATAAGTAAGCAGAGAGAACCAAACTTTATTCAAGAAAGTAAAGAACAGTTTATTTAAAGGACAAAAGCAAGGACTCCAAGTTGTGCTGAACCTGGGAGGGGCAAGGAAGCCATTGTGGACCCGTGTCTAGGGGGTATTGAAACCCTTTTTTCTCTATTCTAAAATCTCATCATCCTACTTTGAGACTGGTTCTCTCTCCCAGTGGCTATACGCCTCTGGGCAGATGTGCCCATTTTCCCAGCTCTTAAAGTTTCTCCTTTACCTCCCCTGTCCAAGTTCTTATTAATTCTCTCAAGGTCTACTGTCTTTGTTTATTTAGTCCTCCTGGACTTTCTGATCTCATCTCTGGAGTATGTTTGGTTAGCACCTTCTAGAATTTTTAAAAAAAAAAGATCAATTTATCCATGCATACAAGAACTGGGGTACAGGCCAGAGGTGTGGGGGGCAGTGAGAGGATTCACCAGAGACAGAGTGGGGAGCAGAACAGGCAGACTGAAGGGAGCAGTGGGTGACACAGGAGAGATCTGCTGCGCCATGTGGGTCACCTCCCTGGCCGGGATCGAACTCGTGCTGCCGTGCCTGCGGATGGCTTCATAGTGCTGTGTCTTAACCCCTTGTGCCACCAGGGAGGCCCCCCGCACTTCTTAAAATTTACTGTCCTAATCTCAGAAACCTGGTTAACTGTCCAGAAGACCCTGCCTATATTGTCCCTGAAGCTGCCTACTTAATCCTAACTTGCCCTAGGACTCAAAACCATCCAATATTTTTTGTTCTCCTTCTGACTTATTTCACTGAGCATAATCCCTTCTAGCTCCACCCATATTGCTGCAAATTACATGAGTTTATTGATCACTGAGTAGTATTGAATTGTGTATATATACCACATCTTCTTGATCCAGTCAAGAATGCTTTGGGGCATTTGGGTTGTTTTCATATCTTAGCTATTGTAAATAGGGCTGCAATAAACATAGAAGTGCAGGTTTGCTTTTGAATTAATATTTTTGTGTCCTTTGGGTAGATTCCTAGGAGTGGAATCGCAGGGTCATACGAGAGCTCCATTCTTAGTAATTTGTGGACCTTCACACAGCTTTCCATAGTGGTTGGGCCAGTTTGCATTCCCATCAGCCATGTAAGAGGGTTCATTTTTTTCTCCACATTGTCACCATCATTTGCTGTTGCCAGTTTTGTTTTGTTTTTCCTTAAATGGGCCATTCTCAACGGTGTGAGGTGGTATCTCATTGTGGTTTTGATTTGCATTTCCCTGATTATAAGTGATGGTGAGCATCACTTACCTGTTGACCATTTGCATTTCCTCTTTGGAGAAGCATCTTTTCAGTTCTTCTGCCCATTTTTTGACTGGGTTGTTTGCTTTGTTTTTGTTGAGTTGTGTGAATTCTTTGTAGATCTTTGATATCAGTCCCTTATCAGTTTTGTGGTACACAAATATTTTCTCCCACTCAGTAGGGTGTCTCCTCTTTTTTGGTTGCTGTCCTTTTTTGCTGTACAGAAGCTTTTTAGTTTGATGTAGTCTCAGCTGTTTATCTTCTCCTTTTTTCCCCTTGTTTCTGGAGAAGAATCCTCAAAGATGTTTCTGAGATGTATGTCATGGAGTGTTTTGTCTATGTTTTCTTCTATATATTTTATGGCTTCAGGCCTTACAGTCAAGTCTTTTATCCATTGAGAGTTGAATCTAGTTCCATTCATTTGTATGCAATGATCCAATTTTGCCAGCATCAGTTTTCTTTTTGTGCTTGATTTCTAGTTTGGAATCATTGTGATCAGAAGTTACTTTATATGATTTCAATCTTCATGAATTTATTGACACTTGTTTTGTGACCTAACATGTGGTCTATCCTCAAGCATATTCCATGAGACTGGGGGCCTCCCTGGTGGCGCAAGGGTTAAAGACTAAGCACTCTTACCTATCACCACTAAGGGCTGAGTTCGATCCCCAGTTAGGGAGCTAACCCACATATGGTGCAGCACACCTCTCCTGTTTTGCCTGCTGCTCCCTTCAGCAGTGTATTTCAGTAGATCTGCGTGTTCTGATCCCCACTCTGTCTCTGGTGAATCCCCTCACCCTCTGTACCTCTGGCCTACACCCCAGTTGTTGTATGCATAAGTAAATAAATAAAAATCTTGAAAAAAAGAATACTCCATGAGCAATTGAGAAAAATTTGGGGTGCTGCTACTTTACTAAACTGGTTTATTGTTTTAATTAGTTTTCCTGTAGAGTTTTTAGGGTTCTGTATATATACTATCATGTCATCTCCATATAGTGATAGTTTTACTTCTTCTTTTCCTATTTGGATTCCTTGTATGTCTTTCTCTTGTCTTATTGCTCTGGCTAGGACTTCCAGTATTATATTGAAAAGCAGTGGTGAGAGTGGACATCCTTGTCTTGTTACAGATCTTAATGGGAAGGCTTTCAGCTTCTCACCATTAAGAATGATATTGGCTGTGGGTTTGTCGTATATGGCCTTTAATATGTTAAGATATGTTCCTTCTATCCCAAGAATTTCAAGGTCCTTCATCATAAGTGGATGTTGAACTTTTTTTAAGATTTATTTATTTATGCATACAAGAACTGGGGTACAAGCCAGAGGTACAGGGGGTAAGAGGTTTCACCAGAGCCAGAGTGGGGAGCAGAATAGGTGGATTGACTGAAATACACTGCTGAGGGGAGCAGCAGGCGAGAGAGGAGAGGTCTGCTGGGCCATATGGGTAGCTCCCTGGCCAGCCAGGGATCAAGTTCCTACTGCAGAGGCTGCAGATAGCTTCATAGTGCTGTGCTTAACCCCTTGCACCACCGGAATGTTGAAGTTTATCAAATGCTTTCTCAGAATCTACTGATATGATCATATGATTTTTATTTTTCTTTTTGTTGATGTAGTGGACTACATTAATTGATTTTTGGATGTTGACCCATCCTTGTGTTCCTGAAATAAATCCCACTTGGTCATGGTGTATTATCTTTTTTTTTTTTTAAAGATATATTTATTTATTTATACAAGAACCGGGGTACAGACCAGATGCACGGGAGGGTGAGAGGACTCACCAGAGACTGAGCGGGGAACAGAACAGGCAGACTGATGAAATACACTGCTGAGGGGAGCAGCAGGCATGACAGGAGAGGTAGAGGTCTGCCAGGCCATATGGGACCCTCGCCAGCCGGCCGGTATTGAACCGGCGCTGCAGAGGCTGCGGACAGCTTCACAGCGCGGTGCTCAACCGCTTGCACCACCAGGGGAGGCCCCATGGTGTATTATCTTTTTGATGCATTGTTGGATTCGGTTTGCAAGGATTTTATTGAGGATTTTTACATCTGTGTCATTAAGGAATTGGTCTGTAGTGTGTGTGTGTGTGTGTGTGTGTGTGTGTGTGTGTGCTGTCTTTGGTTTTGGTATTAGTGTGATGTTGGCTTCATCAAATGTATTTAGTAGTATTCCTTCTTTCTCCATTTTTTAAATTTTTTGTAGGATAGGTACCAGTTCATCTTTGAATGTTTGGTAGAACTCATTTGTGAAACCATCTGGTCCTGGGCTTTTATTTTGGGGAGGATTTTGATTACTGTTTCAATTTACCTGCTTATAATTTGTTTGTTTGGGATTGCTACTTTTTCTGTATGCAACTTTGGATCCTAGTATAGTTCTAAGAATCTGTCCATCTCTTCTAGATTGTTAAATTTATTTGCATATAAATGTTTATAGTAACCTCTGATTATCCTCTGGATTTCTGCTGTGTTTGCTGTAATTTCACCTCTTTCATTTATGATCCTTTTTTTTTTTTTTAGTTTTCTCCCTTTCTTTCTTTGTCTGCCTGGCTAGAGGTTTGTCTATTTTGTTTATTTTTTCAAATAACCAGCTTTTGGTTTCATCAATCTTTTGAATTGTCTTTTTTATTTCTATTTCATTTATTTCTGCTTGTATTTTTATTAGTAACTTTCTTCTACTGGCTTTTTGGGGGGTTTGTTGTTGTTCTTTTTCTTCTAGTTCTTTGAGATGGAAATTAGGTTGTTTTGGGGAGGTCCTTTCCTGTTCCTTGATGGGGGCCTGTATTGCTATATACTTCCTTCTTTCTGCTTTTGTTGTGTCCCGTACATTCTGGAAAGTTGTGTCCTCTTTGTCATTTGTCTCGATGTATTTTTTAATTTCATCTTTGACTTCCTTATTAATCCAGTGATCTTTCAGTAGCATGTTCTTTTTCCATGGAAAAAAGTGGTTCCTTGCTTTCTTTTCATAGTTGATTTCTAGTTTGATACCTTTATGCTCAGAGAGATAGCTGGCATGATTTCAGTCTTCATGTGGTTGTTGATGTTTATCTTGTGGCCCAGTACATGGTCTATCCTGGAGAATGATCAGTATGCACCTGAAAAAAACATGTATTCAGGTTTTTGTTTTTTTTTTGGGGGGGGGGGGTTGGGGATGGTACGGTGTCCTATAGATGTGTGTTAGGCCTAAGCATTCTAGATCTTTATTTAGGGCTATTGTGTCCTTGTTTTGTTTTTGTGTTTGTTTGTTTGTTTTTGTCTCATTGATCTGTCTCTTGGTCAGAGTGTGGTATTGAAGTCTCCTACTGCATATGTATTTTCTCTGTTTTCAGAGACAATAGTAATTGCCTAATTATTTTGGACCTCCTTCATTTGGTGAGTATATGCTAATTGTGTTATGTCTTCCTGGTGTATTGTCCCCTCGATCACTATATAATGACCATCTTTGTCTCTTGTCACCTTTCCTAGTTTGAAATCTATTTTATCTGATATAAATATAGCTGTCCCTGCCTTCTTCTTGAGGCCACAGAATTGTTTTCCAACCCTTTACTTTCAATATATGCTTATATTTAGCAGTTAGGTGTGCTTCTTGGAAACAGCAGAAGGTTGGATTCTATTTTCTTATCCAGCCTTCTACTCTGTGTCTAATTATTGGTGATTTTAGTTGATTTACATTTAGGGTGATTTTTGATACATGGAAGTCTGAATTCTGTACTTGCCATTTGTTCATTGTTTCATGGTTCTGCTCAGTACCTTCTTCAGTTCTTCCTGTTTATTCTTCTGTTGGTTTAGATTTTAAGGCTTCTTATAATATTTCTTAGAGAGGGCGTTTAATAGAAGTAAATTTTTGAAGATTTGTTTGTCTGGGAAGGTCCTTATTTTTCCTTCATGTAGGAAGGAGAGCTTTGCAGGATAAAGTATTCTTGCTTGGCATTTTTTGACCTGGACTTTTTTGAATGTTACTCAATTCTCTTCTTGCCCATAGTGTTTCTTTAGAGAAGTCTGATGTCAGCCTAATTGGTTTTCTTTTATAGGTTATCTGCTTCATCCCCCTCATCAGTTTCATTATTTTTTCTTTGTCTTGGACTCTTGGTAGTTTTACTATTATGTGTCGTGCTATAGTTTTTCTTTCATTATGGTAGTTTGTTGTCCTTCTAGCTTCCTGTATGTCAATTTTCATTTCCTTCTTCAGGTTCAGAAAGTTCTCTTCAATTATTTCCTTGAATATATTTTCAGTTGCTCTGTCCTCTTCTTCTCCTTCTGGGATTCCTATAACTCTTATATTTCCTTTCCTCATGGTGTTAGATAAATCTCAAAGTGTTTCTTCATTCTTTTCCCCTTGTATCTCTTTCTTTTTCTTTTTTGGTTCTTTTTATATCTTTGTTCTTCCATTTCATCTGTTCTATTTTCATGGCTTTTTTCCCAGAACTTTTTAGCTCCTCCATTGACCTTTTAACATCCCATGTTTCTTTCAATTCCTTTTTTAAAGATTCAGTCTCGTTCTTCTGTTGGTTGATTATATTTTTCATATCATTTTTTTCTTTTCTGCATTTTCCCTTAGATCTTTGAGTGTTTTCATTATGGCAATTCTGAATTCTTTATCTTCAGGCAGAGAAATTCTTCTGTTTCAGGGTTTTGGATTCTGGAGGCTGACTTTCTTTCAGTGGTGTATTGTTTCCAGGAGGACTTGCTCAACCATTTGCATTTTTCTTTCTTCCCATTGTTTGCTTTCAGGTTTGTTCTACATGTTGGGCCACTATGCCACTTGTGCCAGCAGGCATGACTTCTGGGTGCTCTTACTAGGGTGTAGATTTATCTACCTTAGACTTGGGCTGCTGTGTTGGGCACATGGTTGCCTGATGACTGGTGCTGATGGGTGGTGCTCCTGATGGGGGTAGGGTGTTGCTATTTTGGGTGGGGCTTGAGTGGGGGAGGGAGTGTGATGGGAGGGGGCTTGCTCCTCTTCCACCTGGGTGCATGGCTACCTGATGCAAAGCCAGTATGTTCACCCCCCCCACTGATGAACAAGAAGCCAGATAAAGATTTAACAATGGTACACAACCTTTGCCTCGCTACAGTACTTCTTTAGAAGGGAAGAGATTAAATCCTTCCTGTGTACATAGATCACATCAGCATATTTTTTAGGTAGGGACAACTTAGAACTAAAAACCCTCTATCAAGAATATATTTTAATGTCAATGACTCATTGTTCTTACCTATATAAATTAAATTTAAACTTGTATTTGTCAGAACAGCTTTCAAGAGTAAAATCTGTCAGACTGTTTTTCTCTCTCCATTATTGCCTTTTAAGACTTTGTGCCAACCTTTCATGTTTGTTTTTGCCATTTGGTTTTAAATGACTCGCTTGTATGCAAAGTACAGATTGTTGATACTTTGTATCCCAGTTTGTATCTTTTAATTGGTGTGTTTGAACTATTCACATATGGGGTAAATATTGATATATACTGTTTATAATTAGTCACTATGTGCTTTGATTTTTTATTGCTTTATCTTCTGTTGTTTCTTTTTCCATTTGCTTCTCTCTGCTCTTTCATTTGGATGACTCTCCCTCGATTCCAGCTATTCGCTTGAATTCCTCACACAGACAATATACCACAAAGGTTGGTTCCTAAAAGCCCTTTGCACAGAGTTGATAAATAGTAAAGGACAGGGAACAAAAACAAACAGAAGCTCTGGTCAGGGCTTTATGTGGTCACTGGCTCAGCCCAGGCCTCCCAGGTGTCTAGCCAGTGTCCCAGAGTCCTAGAATTCCAGTTTCATCAATCCAAGAAAGTTGGAGTTTCAACCTGCCCTTACTTCAGATGTATGTGGTCCTGACCTACATCTGCTGGGTGTCTAGCCAGTAGCCCCAAACCCTAAAGGCAGGTGATAAGGGGGCATCACACTGATTGCCTCCAAGTTAATCAGACTTGGGGTACTAACCTTTTAACCTGTTTTATTATAGGGCACTTATTTCCAAAACACCTGAACTTAAAGTGGAAAGATTCAGCAAAGGACAGATACTAGGGGAGGAAAAGAGAAAAATGTTGCCTGGTTGAGAGACCAGTTCCCACCACTAGAGGGCAGTAGAGGCTTACCAATAAAGCCCAGCACTGCAGCAAAGGTCCAGGTAGCTGCTTGCTGAGAACAAAGGTTGTGCCGATGCCAGCTGATTCCAGTAGCAGCCTTCACTTTCTGAGGTAAAACACCTTGTCCTACATCCACACCTTGGCAACACAACTGAGGATGAAGGGTACAGGCTCAAGATAGCCCTGCCAGTGTCGCCGGTGGCTCAGCGGTTGAGCGCTGGGTTGCGAAGCTGCCCGCGGCCTCTGCAACGCCGGTTCGATCCCCAGCTGCTCCATGGCCACTGGAGGAGGGTCCCACATGGCGCGCAGACCCCTCCTGCCTCCCGCTGCTCCCCTCTGCAGTGTGCTTCGGTCCTTCTGCCTGCTCTGCTCCCCGCTCTGGCTCTGGTGAATTCTCTCACCCTCCCGCGCTTCTGACCGTACCCAGTGCTTGTATAAATAAATAAATAAATCTTTAAAGTATAAGTTCACCAAGTGTGACACAGAAAAAGCAGCAGCCTCCCTTGCCTTTGCATATGAGGATGGCTGGACCCCTTTAGAATATGTACCTCTTAACAGTTTGGGGTTCCTGGGTACTCCTTTATTTGCATGCTAACAACATTGCTAAACAGCTGCACATTTAGGGCTCTCTGTCATCCCCCTCCAAAAAATTGTGAGACAGTTATTAATCTAGATCTAATGCCTTTTGCCTAACATGGAGCCTTTGGTCACTCTGGTGAGCCAAATTGTTTGGATAACATACTGGGGTAGGGCTTGCCAGTCCAAGAGTTAGTCTACCTGTTCAAATGGGTAGTTAAGCAACTCAGTCCAGCTCAGTCAGCATTTCAATTCCCTTTTTCAGATAGCACATGGGTGGCCATTCTTATCCTACTGATTTGCAATTTTTTTTAACCCAGTCTGTCTTAATTTACTGAACTATCATTGACACTTTATTTCCAGTTAACACTTTGCTCTGACCACAGACCTACCATTTGCAATGATCTGCCATGAGATGGACGCATTTGGCTCTGCCATGTGTCTTGTATTGTTTCATCACTCTTATGGAAACAGCTTTCAGTGTTTATACTCATCTACTCATTGAATTCATATGCAGTACCATGGGGGCAGGACTAGGAGACAAATCTGAGTGATAAATCCTATCCCTATGAGACAGGGCAAGCTAGGGTTATTAGGCAGTTTTTAGGGACAGTGCAGGAGGGGACCTCTGAAGAATTTAGGGAGGCTTCAGAGATAAGGACAACCAAAGAAATAGAACCAATTCCATTAGGAAAACAAACACCCCAGGACCACGAATAATATTAATACTGTTAATGATGGTCCTGGTTTTCTTCAGGTGATAAAGGGAGGTGGAGACTGGAGAAATGGAGAGTGGTTTAATTTATGGACACATTAGAAGGGCAGCTGTTTAACTTCAATGCAGGGATGCCCATCCAGAGGACTGGGCCATAAATTTAAAGATGCAACTAAAGGGGAAAGAGAAAGCTGTTAGATAAGGAATGTGAAGATCCCGCACTCAGTAGCAAATTAAGTAAGACAGCCGAGAACTAACCAATCACAAAGAGACTGGTGAAGTTTTAGAATAATGAGGGAAAAAAGGTATATATTCCCTAAGACACGACTCTACTTTGGCTTCCTTGCCCCTCCCAGGCCTGGTTCCCTGGCCTGGGAGTCCCACTTTATTTCTGCTCTTTTCCTCCTCAATAAACTTTTTCTTTCTATAAACGAACCTGCCTCTTCTCGCTTGCTTGCCTGAGCGTCTGCGAAGTTCCTGCTGTGGCTTCGTGAGACACCAACCCTGGGGGGTCTAGTGGCTGGGGCTCAGCGCTGCCCTGCAGCCTGAGATCCGTTCCTGGCTGGGAGACTAGACCTGACAATTCCGGTATCACCTAGAATCACAATGTTTCTCTATTAAAAAATGAAAATTCACAGATTTGGAGATCTATTTGTCTTTATTAAACAAAATAAATTATTCTTAATGAATTGGACAGCATGCAGTCTAAATTTTGGAAGGCTTCACACAAAATGGAGGGTATTTACAGAATGGAGGGTACTCTGTAAATACCCTCCATTCTGAAAAGAAAGAAGGTGGGACAATATTATTAGCAAAAGAAACGATTATTTCTGCCTTTCTTCAGAGGAGGACAGGGGGTTTTACTATGCAGGTTACCTCGCTGGTGCAGATTTAGGAAACTCCAGATAGATCACACACTACACACTACAATATCACACACTACAGAGAGGCTGAAACTATAGGAGGTATTACGTCTGGGTGGGGGCTCAGCATAAAGGAATCTGGGGCACTTTTTTTTCTATTTTTAACACCTCAAATAGCCACAGTGATGTTAGTGGACCAAGATGGGCTTCCTGGCTTTCTTCTTTGGGATGTTATTTCCTAGTATCCCTTCCACTCCCTAAATCAAAGTGTCCTTTGATAGGAAAGAAATTGTATCTCACTGTGATTATTTTTTTTAATTCCCTGACTACATTTGAGGTTATGCATCTTTTTCCCTGAAAGATGAGGTATTGGGAAGGGGATGTAGGCCATTTCTATAGGTCACTACACATGTTCAGTAATGCCAGGAATTTGGCAAGCACCATTTAATCTCAAGGTCGTAGGATACTGTGCCACATTACCTTACTCCCATAGAAAGGAGACTACTGGGAAATAAATTAAGTCCTAAGTTATTTTTTATTGGTTGTGAAATTATGGGTGATTTTTTATTCATCCTGGTAATTTTTCCCTACTTTCCAAGTTTTCTCTGGCAAAAATGTTTTAAGTCCATATGGTGGGTTGTGTACAAGAAGTTAAATCTAGAATGAAGAGCTGGCAGTACTGGTTACAAAAGACTGAGTGAACTAACTTGAAAGGCATTGCCTGAGGTCATTCCCTGAGGCAAAAGGAAGCAAGAGACCAAGACCTTCTGGGTCCTGATCCTTACATGGTAGGTAATAATTCATGGCCCTCAAGCTATTTGTGCCCCATTGCTTTACCATGCTCCTCCAAACTGATGAAATCCTACACCATGGATACCAGGGGCCTGAATTTCCAAGAATTCGCTCATTGGAATGTTTTGACCTGACCAGAGCATTTCCAAATGGTTCTGGGGATCAGTCCTCTAAGGCAGAATCTTCTATGCAAGATCCCTCAACATTTTGGGGATGTCATTGTGTCATCTATAGCATCTTTTGTATGTCACACTCCCCATACTTGGCTAGCAGTATAGGCGATGGGAGACAGTGCAAGTAGGGAGGGGGCAGTCATGCTGAATAGGCCAGAGGAGAGAACCTTGGAAGTTCTGTGGGTTTGCATGGATGGAGAAAACCAGAAATTAGATAGCCACAAGGATGATGGCTTTTATTTTCTAGAAAAGCCTCAGTAAATAGGCCCATGGTTTCTTTTTCCGGTGGGCAATACGGATATGCTAGAGTGAAAGGTAGTTATCATCACCAATCTAACAGACTCAATGGTGGCTAATGACTACTTCTTTAGTATGAGTTGTAGAACAAGAATTTAGCATTGACCAGACAGGTACACCAGCAGTGCTATTGGTGGAAACTGTAGCAATCAATATACATAGGATTTGTGGATATTGTTATAGGACAGGGAGAGGGTCAGCCCAAACCCCGCAAACCTGCCTATTCTAAATGGGTTCTGCCATCCGCCGCATCAACACAAAACATATGAGACTTTAATGGGAAGGATCTTTAATAAAACTAGGAAACAATACAGGTAAGGCAAAGAGTCTAGTTTCTAAATAAAGCACCCAAAGTTACCTGTCCCCTCGTGGGTAAAAGTCCATCCAAATGGGATTGGCCCAGAGCAAGGCCCCAAGGCCTGCCACAAGTCTAAAGCATCTTCCAGTGGGGACCCACAGAAAAGAGTCAGAAACAACCAAACAAGCCCGGAAGGAAAAGAGCAAAATCAACATCAAAATAAAAGCTACCATGGTCACCTCTCCACGGGTCTCACCCACATCTGTGTCACCCAGTCCACGACCAAAAGACAAGTGCAGTTTCTTCACGTGTCTCTAGGCTCCATATGCCTCCTCCAGGTCTCCTTCTGGCTCCATCCTGCTTCCTTCCTTCCGGCTCCATCCTGCTTCCTTCCTTCCTCAGTCTCTTCTGCAGCTTCTCCTCTTCCTGCTCAGCTCCACCCTCCCTTGGGTGGGGCAGGGAACCTCCCCCTTTCCTGGGGACCACCCTGTTACAATATGACTGAAAGATATGATTTATTCAAATGTGTGCACAAAGGCTAAGCAGGTTTAGGGAGCAATCATACCTTGCCACTCACCAAAAGCTGGGTTAGAAAATATGGGCCTCCCCTGGTGGCGCAGTGGTTGAGCGCTGGGCTGCGAAGCTGCCTGTGGCCTCTGCAGTGCTGGTTCTGTTGTAGAGCAACCCCGATACAAAACGGGGTGCCTGACTGTGGGTCCTCACCCGCGCGCTTAAAAGGACTTATCAATGCTCTACTGCAGGCACACGTGAAAGGTTAATAAAAGGTTTATTTACAAGGGAAGGGGAAATGAGGAAATGTACAGCTCTGGGAGAAAAGTGGGAGACAAAGTTTTAAATGAGTCCTACCCGATCCGCCGATCAGGAATCCCAAAATGGCGCTCTCAGAGTTGGCCGCCAGCCAGGAGCGGTGAAGCCAGGAAGAGAGCGATCGCGAGCCAGAGAGAGCCCAAGGCCCACGTGTTTGGTTTTTTATATCCAACCTGGCTGCCCAACTCCACCCTCAGGTCCCAGCCACCCTCCCTTGGTGGTGATGGGATTTGTCTTTCCCAGAGTCTTGATGGCTTTAGTCTGGAGTGGGGGTGGGGTCCACAAAGCCTGTATGGGATTAACTCAGGACATCATTTCCCCCTAACAGTTCAATCCCCGGCTGCCGGGGAGGGTCCCACTTGGCGTGACAGACATCTCTTGCCGCACCCACTGCTCCCCTTAGCAGTGTTTTTCATCAGTCTGCCTGTTCTGTTCCCCACTCTGGCTCTGGTGAATTCTCTCACCCTTCTGCGCTTCTGACTGTACTTGTATAAATAAATAAATCTAAAAAAATTAAAAAAGAAAATAATCTGTGGCTGTGGTCATGTATCACATGACTCAATAACCCAAGAAACAAACATTAAAACTATTAAAATTATCAGCTGATTGTAGTTGGACTAGGGCGGAGTGAAAGAAGAGGAATCAGAATAAGGATAGTGTAGGTTGTCAGAGAGTGAACCAGAAATTAAATCTGGTAGAGTCTTTACAGGCCAAGGACTGGGCTTTTACTCTGAATAAGAACAGAAGTCATTGGAAGGCTTAGAGCTGAGGAATTACACAGCTTACAAAATGCATCAATATAAAAGAAAACATATATCTTGGGTAAGAAAATCAAAAGCAAGCTAAAAAGAGGAAGTCTAATCAGATGACTGATATCAACACCAAGTACATGCCATAAGTTTCTACATATTTACTGCCAGTCAATCACAGAAGTGGATCTAAGTTTTCTAGCTGCCAAAATGGAAAGATGGAAAGGTGATCATGGGCAGGAATCACAGTATCCTGGATATCAAATCTGCTAACTGCATAGGAGTAACAATGCTTTTCCCTGAAATGAATTTCTACCATGAGTCATCCTAGGGAGGTTACTGTAAATTGAATGAACTTCCTCTTCAACACTATCTCCAGTAGGTACAATGACATTCATGGAGATAGTTTTCAAACACCCTCAGGTAAGCTCAGTAATGCAAAGGTAGTTTGTTTCCTTACCCTCAATTTTAGCAGGCAGCTTGAGGGATACCTCAGGATGCTCAAACTTTTCATGCTCTAGGGTTCTGTCATCTGCCGCATAAAGACAAACATACTCAGTGCACAAGACCTTCAATAGAAAAGAACTTTAATAGAATCAGTGTGCAGCAGACACAAGAGAAGAGAGTAGTTTCCAATTGCCCATCCCCTCGTGGATAAATGCCCAGCTACACAGGGTTGGCCCAAAGTGGGGCTATTGAACCCTGAAAGCAACCTTCTAGCAGGGAATCACAAGAAAGGAGCACAAGGTGCCAGGTAAGTCTGGAAGGAAAGGTGCAAAATTAAAGTCATTGGATTTTATCAGCCCAAGATAAAGGGTGCCACTGTCAGCCTCCCCACAGGTCTCTCATTCATGTCTCTTCCAAGTATCTCCTTCCATGTCCCCCAAGTCCCTGGTACAAGTCCAAGACTGAGAAAAGTGTGTCTTCACATGTCTCTATGCTCCGTGCCCCTCCTCCAAGTCTTCTCCCTCAAATCCTCTTCCAGAGGCCTTTTTATTTTCCCCTCATTGCTCAGCTCCGCCCTTCATTAAGTGGAGAAGGGAATAGGGACTCTCCTCTTGTTAGATTACACTGTTACAGCTTCACTAACACCAATTGCTTGCTAACAATGTTCACTTATTTATGGGTGTCTAATGTGTCTTTGTTTCTTTGTTTTGCTGTCTGGTTTGCTATTTATTACCTGTATTTGTTCCTTAGGGTTATTTACCCTTTGCCTGTTATGGGTGCTTAAAATAGTTTTCTTTCTCTTGTGACTTTGTTGCTGATGCTACAACTATAAGGGGGAAATTAAAAGAAACATAGTTTGTGGGGAACACTGACAGGTACCTCTCATTTTTCACTGGATCAATAAATGAGTAAAGATGGAGAATGCCGATAATATGTATATTTATTCATTCAACAAATATTTGTTGAGCACCTAATACATTCCAATCACTATTGGGATAAATTAGTGAACAGTTGGGTACACAATAATAGCAGCAAAATACCCAGCTTTGAATAGCTTGCATTCTAGTGGGCAGAGACAAAGGATCATAAGGAAATAAGTTACATAATGTGTTGAAGTAAAAAATGCATTCAAGACAGAACAAAATAAGGCAGGGTAAATGGGAATTGTGTGTTTATGGGGCACTGGAAATAAGATATTTAGGGGTAAGTCACATTGAAAGGTGATATTTAATGAAAGACAGGAAAGAGATAAGGAAGGTTGCCACATAGATATTTGGGGAAAGAGGTTCCAAACTGAAAGATGGTGCCAAAGACCCTACTTTGGCAAGGAGGTCACTGCAGTCAAAGGGTAGAGGAATGAGAAAGGAGGAGAGTATTAAGAGATAGGTAATTAGCGAACAAAATTACATATGGCCTTGTAGGTAATTATAAGGAATCACAATTTACCCTGCAGGAAATGAAAGTTGCTGGTTTTGAAAAAGACATTATATGATCTAATCATATGTTTCAATAGCATTATTTAGCTGCTAGAATGATTATCAGTGGGGTGGCTTGATGGGGGGAGCAGGAAACAAGTAAAGAAGTGACTCCAATAAGATGGGAGAAGAACTGAATGTTGCTTGGAACAGGATGGTAGCAGTGACCGTTTTGAGAAGTAATCAGATTCTGGACATATTTTGTCAAAAGAGATCACAGAATTTTCTGACAGGTTGAAAGTGGGGGTGGATGTAAGGGCAGAGTGAAGGCTTGCTCTTGAGTCTATGGCAGGAACAACTGGAGGATAAAGTCGCCATTACCCTGTGGTACAAAACACTGAAAGTAAAGAAGGTGTTGGGGAGCTCCGTTTTGAATTGGTTAACTCAGATGGACTTTTATGGCATCTTCTCAGTGAATTAGAAAGAGGGGTCATCAGCTAAGAGTGAGGATGCGGGAGATCGTTGGAGGCTTGAAGAGAAAAAAGTAAGTTGTAAAATAGAAGGGTGGGCAGGGATGGGGTCTGGAGAGAAAAGAGTAGTTTGAGATTTGTTCTAAAAACCTGGTGAAAAGATGTTTTATTTAAATGGAGGTATTGGGTGTTCCAAGATCAGAAATGTTCATTCTGCATGATCCAGTCAGAAAACTAGTTTTTACTGATCTTTGAGCCTGTCAACACAGAAGTGCTCTTTCTGGAGACGATAGTATGGAGAGTTCTGAGTGAGGGAATCAGTTATCTTAAACTTCTTCAGGCATGCTGAAGAAGCACAGGTAGAGCAGCGACATAAGATAGAACACAATTCATCTGGACTTCTGGCTTATGCACTTTGACTATTGCTTATAAACAAACAGCTCATACATCTAAGCAAACCCAAATGTTGGCAGTCAGAAAGGGAATTCAGAAGGTGAAAAAGGAAACCCATAAGCCCATCACCTTATAACCAATGGGAGTATGTAGAAGCTGGCTTATAAGCAAGTTCCAAAGGCCTGCTGGCCTGCTTATTTCAAACTGCTGTGTGGGTATTTATTGCTCCTAGGAAGCATTTCATTCAATACTCCGATGCCACTTACCAAGGCACTAAAGCAAGGGTATATGTAGAAGGAAGACATCGCCAAGCATTGCCACTTAAGCATGTCAGAGAGTAGGAAGGAATACCCTTGTACCAAACTTGACCTTCAAAACCAGAAAAACAGGAATTCTCTTTTCTCCTACAATATGTGTATGTGTGTATACTTACATATGTATGTGTTTATACACATATATGTGTATATATAGATATGTATGGATTTCTCTTCCAGATGAGGTCTCTCAAATTTCTTTTGAATTCAATGATGCACATGCAGAACAGGGTGGAAGTAAGGCTGAAATAAAAAATAACAGGACTATATGCAAATCTCACACAAAGTATATCAAGCAAAAACTTATAGAAGATAAGGGCGTTTAATTCACTGTCTGCCTGATTTCCTAAGTAACTAGAATTTGTGACTGGAAAGTGCTTTACCCTCCATCCTCCATCACCAACCTAAACTGCAAAAAGGTACCTGTGTTCACAGACAGAAGAGAAGCCTTTACCACCAGCTCCCCAATAGGGAGGGGATTATAACTGGGCTCCTATTAATACTGTTAAGTCTATCCTCTACCTGTATGTAGTACGCCAGGCAATGTCTTCCATCACTGCACCAGCAGATGGAGATTCTCTATCTCCCTTTTACCTGAGTTCCATCTTCCAGGGAGACTGTGCATTCCTCAATATTCCTGCCTTGCCAGCTCCAGGCTGTAACACACTGAGAATTAAACAGATGCTTCTGTCTGTCTACACTGTCACCTACAGCGGTGGCCAGCCTGTGTTCTGTAATTTCCGTCTTCCTTGCTCTCCATACAGCACCATGCTTCCTCAGAGCAGTACCGAAACTCAATGAGGAAAATTTGGTAAATACCCCGTGATCAGTGGTATGGATCCAGGTGGTGGTGACTAGCTATCCTTTGGGATACTCCACACATACAACAGAGGGCTTGAATTGCTGGAACCTAAAAAGTTAAACTTTTAGAAATGCACTGATCAGGAGGGCTGGGAATTTAAGGATCAGCACCTCACACTCCTATACTATTTTGCCCAAAATAAAAATAGGCTATAGTTATACCACCTCCTCTGGGTGTACCTGTTGCTCATTGCCTTTTGCCATGAAATACAGAAAGATAAAAAGAACCATGAGGATACCTGGCGATCTTCTGCATTTAACAATGCAGCCCCTACTCCAGCCACTATTTGGATACAATGTTTTCTCCTTATCCTCGTTTGGCATAAATATAAGGAAAGCATCTCATACACTTTACACAATGGATGGGTAGATTCCAGGCAACTAGTCCTGTAGTCAAAGAAACCAGGAATATGTGTGTCCTGTTTAATAGCTTAATTATTAAGCACATAATGTATTTTACACATAGAAATTTTTAGGCCACACAAACTTGTAGTGCCTTGTGCCAAGTCTACAAAACCTCCAAAACTATGCAGGCCATACCTCACCATGAACACACTCCAAACTCTAATCTGTATTAAAATTCCACTGGCAGCCCATTGCCAGTACTGCAGGCTGTGACAATCCTCCATTGCAGCAAAACAAAGCCCCACGGGGATCCAGCCCAAAAGACAAGATCCCGGGACCCACAGAACAAGGAGACCAGAGGGAAGGCAGGCCACCTGGAGGAAGGGAACCAGGCATCCCTACCTTCCCAACTGTGTGAAGTTCAACGGGAAAAAAAGCATTTTTGTGGTTTTTAGTTTTTAATTTTCTTACATCATTGTGCATTTCCAGGCAGTATTTCATTTCTCCCCTCAAATGTAGTCTCTGTAATTCTCCCACAACCACGGCACTCTTGATCCATCACCACAGTCCCTTGTGCTCTTCCCTCCCCTGTTTTGACCCCTCTCCCACCTCCTCTCCTGCCTCAGACCTAATGTTTGCCTGCAAGTTTTGTCATTTTTCTGAACTTTTGTTAAGTCTCCCTGCATTCCAGCTATGAGTGAAGCCATCACATATTTTTCTTGAGTAAAAAAAGACTCAGCCTACCAGTTCCTGTAGTCCACATTCTAATGCTTCTACTGCCAAAAACTTCTATCAGAATTTCCCATTCAAATGCTAATTTCGAATCTAGTAGCTCCTGTCAGGAATAAAACAGCAAAAATATCTCTATTTTAATCTAAGCCTCTGTGTTAATGAGACATAAAACAATGTAAAACCTACAAGCTTGTATTCTTAGCAACATCATCAAAGCCATACAAGAGCTCAGATAATGTCCTCAACCGTCATTTCCTTGAAAAAGACCAATGCGTCTACCCGAGGTAAACGGGGCACATCCACCCTCTTCCTTTGTCATCGGGCCCGTTTTCTTGTCTTACTGCCCTGATTGCTGTCTGACATTAACTCCGTGATTCACGCGTTTGTCTTCTGCCTGCACCCGCCACGAGGAACGGTCGCTGAGAACAGGGCCCCTGGGTTCTCGTCTGGGGTCCCCAAGGTCTAAATCCGGGCCTGGCACATAATGGGTGCTCAGCGAATTTACCCATTTCGTGACTGCAGGCTGGACAGGCGTGGCCGGATGGCCCACGCCCACGAAAGGCGTTCCAGGGCTCGCACGCCAGCGCCAGGCCTCGGCCCACAAAGGAAAGGCACCGCAGAGAGCGCCCGGCAAAGAGCTTCCAGTCCCAACAGCCCCACCACCCGGCGGGCCCCGGAAGGCGCGCAGCCCTGCCGCGCGAGCACGCGCGGGGCGCCCCTCCAAGGCTCTGAGGCCGGGTCTGGGAACGCACGTCTCCCTCTCGAGGGCTCGCGTCTCCCCGGCCGTGTCCGCCGCCCGCGGCTCGCAGTCCGTAACGCTAGCGCAGGCGCCGGGCGCGCGCAGGCCGCGGCCACACTTCCCGGCGGCCCCCGGAAAGGCGGTGCCGCAGCGGCCGGGACTTCCGGCCGCCGTTGCTATGGCTCCGGGCGGGGGCGGCGGGAGACGCCCGCCCGCCTCACAATGGCCGGTCGACGGCCCCGGCACCCCCACTAACTGCTACGTGGGCTCCCGCCTCGAGTCATTGTCGCCGTCCCCTTCCCGGTACCTCGCTCGCGTCCCGTAACGGACGGCTTGGGGCCAGAGGCCGACACCCGGCCGCGGAGCGAGCGCCCTCGCGGACCGACCTCGCTCGGAGAAACTTTGGCCGCTGGGTGGCAGCATCGCTCCGCCAAGGCGCGCCGCCCCGCTCCTCCCCCGCCCTTCCTGTTTGGAAAAAACAGCGCGCGTCGCTGCCAACGGTGCCTGGCAGTCTGGGGCTGCCAGGCTGGCGCCAAGCGAGGCCTCCTTCAGCAAATAGTACTTCCATCCAGACTTCTCCGCCCCGTGCAGGATTTGTAGCTAACAGCGACTGTGGGGCTCTCTCGGGATGGAAATTTACTAAGAGGAAGCATCATAGGTAAGGGTGCTTCTAGCCAAACAAACCAAACAATTCTTGCTGAGGCTGGCCTTGGTGATCACATGTCCCGGGGATGGTGCTAGACAAGGAGCCCGATCTGGTACAGAGGCTGCTGTCACCGTGGTGACAGCTGCGGGAGGGTGTGCCTGAGCTGCGAGCTGATTTCTTCAAACTGAACCAAGTTAACAGACGAACTGAAGCACGATCCAAGAAAGATGTTTCCCCTAGTTTCGTATTTCCCTAAAAGCAGGAAATCTATAAGGAGGTCTTGATGGAGGAAAGAATACAAAACCTAAAAAGGAGGCCTCAACACTAAAACTTGACTCACACAGGAGGTGGGGTAGAGGGGATTATCGTGACCATTAACCCAGGTATAGAAATCAAGATTCTTAAGACCAGTGCCTTATCACAAGGCATAGGGCCTAAGCAGGTGTCAGGCGCCATAGGGAGTGTCTAGAGCACAGACTGAGGGTAAAGCTATAGAGATTGGGCCCATCTTGGAATCTCTGGTCCCTTTCAGATGCTGCGTATTACCCAAAATCAGCAGCAAACAGGCCACTCCACAAAGGAGTGAGCCTCTCCCAAAGTGAAAAAGACTATCAGTGCCGTCTCTGCACAGGCTCAGGGTAGCACTCCCTCTGCCCACCAGTGCCTCTGAAGGTGCCTCTTTTCACCGACTCTGTCCCTCTGCAGGGCAGCAGCCTACTGCCTGAGCCCCACTCAAGGCCACCCGCCTGCAACTTTGCAGGCCTCTCTCAGCAAACCTGTCCCTTTCTGGGCAGCTCAACTGCCTGCTTTTGTCTATGTAAGTGTCCTATATTCTTATGTCCCTTTGAATCCTAGGGCAAGTTAGGGATAATTAGGCACCCTCAAGGACAGTGCCAGTGAGACAGGGCAAGCTAGGGTTATTAGGCAGTTTTAGGGATAGTGCAGGAGGGGACCTCTGAAGAATTTAGGGAGGCTTCAGAGATAAGGACAACCAAAGAAATATAGCCAATTCCATTAGGAAAACAAACACCCCAGGACCACGAATAATATTAATACTGTTAATGATGGTCCTGGTTTTCTTCAGGTGATAAAGGGAGGTGGAGACTGGAGAAATGGAGAGTGGTTTAATTTATGGACACATTAGAAGGGCAGCTGTTTAACTTCAATGCAGGGATGCCCATCCAGATAACTGGGCCATAAATTTAAAGATGCAACTAATGGGGAAAGAGAAAGCTGTTAGATAAGGAATGTGAAGATCCCACACTCAGTAGCAAATTAAGTAAGACAGCCAAGAACTAACCAATCACAAAGAGACTGGTGAAGTTTTAGAATAATGAGGGAAAAAGGTATATATTCCCTGAAACACAACTCCACTTTGGCTTCCTTGCCCCTCCCAGGCCTGGTTCCCTGGACTGGGAGTCCCACTTTATTTCTGTTCTTTTTCTCCTCAATAAACTTTTCCTTTCTCTAAACAAACCACCTCTTCTCGCTTGCTTGCCTGAGCGTCTGCGAAGTTCCTGCTGTGGCTTCATGAGACACCAACCCGTGGGGGTCTAGTGGCCAGGGATCAGTGCTTCCCTGCAGCCTGGGATCAGTTCCTGGCTGAGAGACTAGGCCTGACAATTCCGGTATCACCAGGACTTCAGGATTGTTAAGGCAGGCTCCAGAGAGAAGGGCCACAAATTCCAAAGGGGACTAATCAAACACCCCAGGACTTATGACATTAAGGACTTACTTTATGACCTTAGGGTCAACAAGACATTCCAAATAGAGGGCAATGAAGAAAAAAAGATAAAGGCTGGGACACAGAGACATTTAGGCAGTGAGTGAGACCACAGAGAACTAAACCATCACAGAGACTGGTGGACCTTTAGAATATTTAGGGAAAGGACGTATATATTCCCTGAGACATGACTCCACTTTGGCTTCCTTGCCCCTCCCTAGCCTGTTCCATGGCCTGGAGTCCCACTTTATTTTTGTTCCTTTTCTCCTCAATAAACTTTTTCTTTCTCTAAACAAACCTGCCTCTTCTTGCTTGCTTGCCTGAGGAGCTGGGAAGTTCCTGCTGCGGCTTCCTGAGATACCAACCCCTGGCGGTCTAGTGGCTGGGGCTCAGCCCTGCCCCTGCAGCCTGGGATCCGTTCCTGGCTGGGAGACTAGGCCTGAAAACCTAAACTTCCAGGATCACCTTTCCCTAATAAACCTGCTCTTCAAATATAACTGACGTCTCATGGAGTCGCCTGGGAAAGTCGCCTCATGCCAGGGAAACAGGAGCTGTGGTGAAACTGCAACAGGGTGGTCCCTCTCCCTGTCCTATAACAAAACCTCTCCCAGAGTGAACCCAAGGACCCCTCACGCCCAACTCTTAAAAACCACATCAGCCTCAGTGGTGGAGGCGACCTTCCAGCTTTATCACACCAGGATAGGGCCTGCAAGTATAGACAAACTCTGTAAAATCCCCTTCTCTTTAATTTGCAAGTTCTTTGCTGTTTTTCTGCTTCTAAATGTATTGCCCCCTTTGCAGAGACTTCATAACCTTTCTGGAATGGAAACTACAATACTACCATGATAAAGAGCAATAAAAAAAATATGTCATCGGTGGAGTAGGGGTGATATTTACCACCTTCATAATTTATAATAAATATATATCAAATATTATATAATATATAGAAATTACATATTTATAAAATATAAATAAAACAATTTATAATGATGAGTTTTCAACATTTATATACTCAGCGTCTTGAGATTCATTTAATGAACAACAAAAAAATAAACCCTATGGGATTTGGCACAAAGTTCTACATACCCTCTCCCCCACCACGACCCCCCTCCCCACCCCCCTCCCCAAAATGCGTATTCAAGAAAGTTTACAAGCAGGCTAGTATTAAAGCAAACACTGAATGATATTTACTGTCACCAAGCACAAAGATTTAAAGGAAAGGGCAGGGAACTGGAGGAGGCCTCCCGTGGCGCCAGTCTGGCAGCCCCAGAATGCACCGTTGGCAGCGACGCGCGCTGTTTTTTCCAAACAGGAAGGGCGGGGGAGGAGCGGGGCGGCGCGCCTTGGCGGAGCGATGCTGCCACCCAGCGGCCAAAGTTTCTCCGAGCGAGGTCGGTCCGCGAGGGCGCTCGCTCCGCGGCCGGGTGTCGGCCTCTGGCCCCAAGCCGTCCGTTACGGGACGCGAGCGAGGTACCGGGAAGGGGACGGCGACAATGACTCGAGGCGGGAGCCCACGTAGCAGTTAGTGGGGGTGCCGGGGCCGTCGACCGGCCATTGTGAGGCGGGCGGGCGTCTCCCGCCGCCCCCGCCCGGAGCCATAGCAACGGCGGCCGGAAGTCCCGGCCGCTGCGGCACCGCCTTTCCGGGGGCCGCCGGGAAGTGTGGCCGCGGCCTGCGCGCGCCCGGCGCCTGCGCTAGCGTTACGGACTGCGAGCCGCGGGCGGCGGACACGGCCGGGGAGACGCGAGCCCTCGAGAGGGAGACGTGCGTTCCCAGACCCGGCCTCAGAGCCTTGGAGGGGCGCCCCGCGCGTGCTCGCGCGGCAGGGCTGCGCGCCTTCCGGGGCCCGCCGGGTGGTGGGGCTGTTGGGACTGGAAGCTCTTTGCCGGGCGCTCTCTGCGGTGCCTTTCCTTTGTGGGCCGAGGCCTGGCGCTGGCGTGCGAGCCCTGGAACGCCTTTCGTGGGCGTGGGCCATCCGGCCACGCCTGTCCAGCCTGCAGTCACGAAATGGGTAAATTCGCTGAGCACCCATTATGTGCCAGGCCCGGATTTAGACCTTGGGGACCCCAGACGAGAACCCAGGGGCCCTGTTCTCAGCGACCGTTCCTCGTGGCGGGTGCAGGCAGAAGACAAACGCGTGAATCACGGAGTTAATGTCAGACAGCAATCAGGGCAGTAAGACAAGAAAACGGGCCCGATGACAAAGGAAGAGGGTGGATGTGCCCCGTTTACCTCGGGTAGACGCATTGGTCTTTTTCAAGGAAATGACGGTTGAGGACATTATCTGAGCTCTTGTATGGCTTTGATGATGTGCTGAGGGGGGTCACATATATGATGGTGGCTGGAAACTAGACTTTTGTTGGAGATCAAAATGTAACATATGCAGATATCAAATTAAAATGCTCTCTGTTTGGAACCCATATAATGTTATAATATTAAGGTAACAAACCAATGTTACTTCAATACAATAATTAGCAAAGATGTCAAATCAATAACCAAGCAGTAAATTCAACATCGTTGTTGGTTCCAGCCTTTTCCCTCTTACTTTAGTTTTCATCATCAAGGCTCTGAAAGGGATACGCTTCCATTTTTGGTCTTTAATCAAGGTCATTAGAAGAATCTAGATATGTTTATAGACCCTTTTTAAATTTCTGTTACTCTTAATGATTTCAGTGAATCATATCCCTTAACACCCACCATTGACACCACTCTGTTCTTGTTCTTCAGGTTCACAGCTTTGATGAAATGGACATGCCTGACTGGTGAGAAGTAACTGTCACTGACTATTCCTTTTTTGTAGTCCTTCATCACTTTGAGATGTTTCTCCAGGTCAGTCAGTCAACATGGTTTCTCCCTGGCAATAGCAGTGGATTTTGTACACTTAGTGGACACGATGAACAAAACAACAGCATAAAGTTATATGAAGTATAGGCACAGTGATGATTTCAAGAGAAATGGTAGCATGAGATGGATGAGGCTGCTGCTGTGTAAAATACTGTGGCATTATGATATCTACATGTCACTAGGCAATAGGAATTTTGGGACCACTGTCATATATGTGGTCCATGACTGACTAAAATTTTGTTATGTGATATATGATTATGTAAATGAAAGAAGAAGTGTTACAACTGATACCACAGAGGATTATAAGGAGCTACTATAAACAGTTATCCATCAACATTTTGGATAACCCAGACTAAATGGATAAATTCCTAGAATAAGAAATAGAAAACCTGAACAGACCAACAACTACTAAGGAGACTGAAGATGTAGGCAAAACAGTTGCATTAAAGAGAAGCCCAGGACTAGATGGTTTCACAGGTGAATTCTGCCAAACATGTAAAGAATTTTTTTTATAAAGATACATTTATTTTTATACAAGAACTGGGGTACAGGCAGATGCACGGGAGGGTGAGAGAATTCACCAGAGACAGAGCAGGAACCAGAACACGCAGAGGGACTGAAATACACTGCTGAGGGGAGCAGTGGGCGAGACAGGAGAGGTCTGCTGCACCATGTGGGACTCTCGCCGGCTGGCCGGGATCGAACACATGCTGCAGAGGCTGCAGACAGCGTCACAGTGTGGTGCTCAACCGCCTGCGCCACCAGGGAGGCCCAAACATGTAAAGAATTAACTCTGATATCTCTTAGACTCTTTCAAAAAATTAAAGAGATGGGGATACACCCAAACCCATATTATGAGACCACCATTATACTGATTCTAAAGTCAAAAACAGTAAAGGGAAAGAAAACTGTAAGCCCATACCCATGATTAATGTGATGCAAAAATTTTCAACAAAATTCTAGCAAACCAAATTAATTAGCCCAAGAAAAGAATCATAACTCATGCTCAGATGGGTATATAAGCCATAACCTTGGGATATAAGCATAGTTCAGCATATTTAAATCAATAAATATAATAGATAAAAATTACATAGTCATCTCAGTAGATGCAAAAAGGTGTTTGACAAAACCCCATACCCTGTCATAACAACTCTTCAATAAACTGGGTTTTGAAGAATTATACTTCAACATAATTAAGGTCATATTGACAAAACCACAGCTAACATCATACTCAATGGTGAAGTAAGCTTTTCCTCTAAGATGAAGAACAAGGCAAGGGAACCTTTTCTCACCAATCCTACTCTATATAATACTGGGAGTCCTAGGCAGAGCAAAGAGGCAAGAAAAAAGAAATAAAAGGCCCCCAGAAGAGAAAGGTGAAAGTAAAACACTCTCCTTCTGCAAATGACAATCATATATAGAAAACCCCAAGACTCTAACAAAAATTATCTGAGTAATAATTAAATGATGTAATGTTGCAGGATGTAAAATCTATAAAAATCAGTTGCATTTCTATACGCTAACAACAACATATCTGAAAGTGAAACAAAGAAAACAATCCCATTTATAGTTGTATCAAAAAAGAATAAAAGATGTAGAGAACAGATTTAACCAAGGTGAAACATCTGAAAACTATAAGATATTAATAAAGGAAAGAAGACACCAAAAATAAAAAGATACCCTGTGTTTGTGCATCAGAGGAATTAAGTGTTAAAATGTGCATACTACCCAAAGCCATCTATAGATTTTATGCAGTTCCTATGAAAATGCAATGGCTTTTTTTTATAGAAATAGAAAAAAAAACCCTAAAATTCACATGAAACAACAAAAGACCCTGAATCTACAAATTTTGTGAAAGAAGAACTAAGTTGGAGATAGCATACATTCCTGATGTCAAACTATACTACAAAGCTATAATCAGAAACAGTTGGGTATGACATAAAAAGAGTCACATAGACCAGTGGGAAAGAATCAAGGTCCAAAAATAAACCTGTGCATGCAAGAGAGCTAAGAATATACAATGGGGAAAAGATAACCTTTTTAATAAAGGTGTTGAGAGAACTGATTATTCACATAAAAAAGAATGATATTGGACTTTTATATCACTCAAAAATTAACTTGAAGAGGAGGCTGGGAATAAAGAGGGAGGGGCTCCAATAGACTGGTGGAGGACTATGGGTGTCTGGGGGTGGGGGTTGGTGGTGACATAAAGAGGTGTGAACTTACACTGTCAATCATATACAGTGTTGTAAACCAATGCTACCTCAATTTAAAAATACAAAAAAAAAACCTTGAAATGGATTAAAAATTTAAATGCAATTCCTGAAACTGTAAAACTACTAGGAAAAAACATAGGGAAAATGCTCCATGGCATTGCTCTTGGCAAAGATTTTTTGTATATGACACCAAAAACACAATCAATAAAACAAAATTCAACAAGTTGGAGTAAACCAAACTAAAACTTATGCATAGCAAAAAACAAAAACAAAAACAAACCAACCATCCAACCAAACAAAACCCAACAAAATAAGAAGGGAACCTACAGTTAGACACAATGATTTGCAAATAAAGTGTGTCCTGCCCCCTCCGGTTTGTAGGAGGGAACTGGGGACCAGGCTGTTTCTTCTTTAAAATTAAAATCTCCACCTCAATGGGGAGGGCACTTGACAGGGTGAGGAAAACAGGATTCCCTACCATTTTGAAGATAGCTCTTGATTGGGTGTTTGATAGATGCTGTAAGTCATCGTGCTCTAGACTCTGGCCAAATTGACTGACTTGTTGATATTTTTTCCTTTGATATTTCTGTTGGGAAAGAGCTTGGAGCTTCTGCTTGTTCCATTTTGCAGACAATAGGCAATGTCTTTATTCATATGCTACATTTCAAATGTTTGTTCTCCCTCATTTTATTCGTGCAATTCACTCTATGCTTTGTTTCTCAAGCTACCATTGATTGTAGGGTCTGTAGCTATCATCCTCGAATTGGCAAATAAACAGAGGACCTAGGATAGAATTCTTAGGAACAGAAGAGGAAGAGGACCTTGTGAAAATACTGAAAATGAATTGCTAATGGAATGTGAAGGAAAGAAAGTATAAGCAAATGCGGTCAATTGCATTATAAACAAAGTACATCTTGAACTTTCATACAATGAGTTCATTCTATCTCCTTGACTTAAAAGAATATAGTTGGTACCTTATTACAGCATTTTGAGTCACCAGATTAAACATCTTTTAAAAAATACTGGGAAAAAAATAGTGTATTATTAATTTCATTACCTTCCTGAAGATGGCATCAGCGCTCTAGGAAATAAAACTCTGTATTTCATCCCTGCCTTTCCTTTTCCTCCAAACTTGGAAGAAAGTGTGTTTCTAACCAAAGTAAATATAAAATGTTTTTCTGCATTCTTTCTCCTTGATTATGAACTTTTAAATATTGGCCTCATAGAATGTGTCGGGGAGATAGAGTTTTTTGAAGAGTTGGATTAGTTGCTTTGAAGTTTTGGTAGAATTTACCAAGAAGCCATCAGATACTGGGGTTTTGTTCTTACGGAAACTTCTCATTTCTATTTCTGTGCTTGCAGTTGGATTGTTTAAGCTATATATTTCATCCTGGTTCAGTCTTGCAAGGTTTATCAATCTAAAATTTGTCCATTTATTCTGGGTTATATAGTTTGTTTGCCTAGAGATGTTCACAGTAAGTACGTTCTTATGGTCTTTTATATTTCTGTGGTATCTGTTGTAATTTCACTTGTGATTTGATTTAGTTGGGTTTTCTTTCTTCTTGGTAAGCTTCACTAAGGGGCATGTGGATTTTGTTCAGTTTTTCAGAGAACTGGCTCTTGGTTTCACTGAATTTTTGGACTGTCTTTTTGTTTCTGTTTCATTTATTTCTGCTCTAAATGTTATTATTTACTTCCTTCTACTGATTTTCAAATTTGCTTGTTGTTTTTCTAGTTTCTTCAGCTGTAGAGTTAAATTGCTTGAGTTTTTTGGGTTTTTTTTGTTGTTGTTGTTGTTGTTGATGTTTTTTTGCTTTTTCGTGTGGACTATATTGCTATGAACTTCCTTCATAGTGCTGTTTTTAAAGCATCCTATAATATCTGGTAATTTGTTTCTCTATTTTTGTTAGTGTACAGAAAGATTTTTATTTCTTCTTTGATTCAAGAGCTTTTCAGAAGCATTTTATTAGACTTCACGTGTTTTGGTTTACCCCGGGAGTCTTTTTGTGGTTAATTTCTACCTTTGTACCATTGTGATCTGAGAAGATATGTGATATAATTTATATTTTTATACATTTTCTGAGACATGTTTTGTGTCCCAGTATATAATCTATTCTTGACAATGTTTCATGTGCTCTTGGGAAGATAGCATATTCATTTCTCTTGGGATGGAAATCTCTGTAAATGTCCATTAAATCCATCTGCTTCAACACTTCATTTTTTTCCCCTTTAGTTTTTAAATTGAAGTACCATTGTTATACAGCCACATTAGCATTTTGACAGATTTGTAAGATTTTCCCCCTTCAGGTGTAGTCACCACAACACTTCCACCACCAAAGCAACCAAAGTCCTCCACAATAGTCCATTGTGCTCCCTATTCCCCTCTCTGTTTTCATGCCTCCTCCTCTGGATGCCTCAGATCTATGGTCAGTTTTCAAGGGTTGCTTTTAAAGTTTGTCTTTGTCTGACCTGTGTTTGGTTCCTCTCTATTCCACATACAAGTGGCACCATCCAATATTTATTTTTCTCCTGGTGACTATTTTTGCTTAGCATAATACATTTATTATTTTTTATTTTTTTTAAATAATAAATTTTATTTTTATATTCCCCAATACAATTGCAAACCCCCCATTCTGACCCCAATCCCTCCCCTCCCGCCCCCCACCCCCCCAAAAGTGTCTCTGGTTCATAGTGTTTTGTTGATTTTGATTTTCACTTTCTTATAGTTATTCATTTTCCTGGTCCCTTATTTAAGTTTTCTAGATTCCTGCTATGAGTGAGACCATCCGGTATTTTTCTTTTTCTTATTGGCTTATTTCGCTGAGCATGATCCCTTCCAGCGCCATCCATGTTGCTGCAAATAGCATGTGTTTATCTTTTTTGAATGCTGAGTAATATTCCATGGTATATATGTACCACATCTTCTTGATCCAGTCATCTATTTTTGGGCATTTGGGTTGTTTCCAAAGCTTAGCTATTGTAAACAGTGCTGCCATAAACATAGGGGTGCAGGTGCTCTTTGGAATTGATGTTTCTGTGTCCTTTGGGTACATACCTAGGAGTGGAATTGCTGGATCATATGGAAGCTCTATGTTTAGTAGGTCCAGAAATCTCCACACAGCTCTACATAGTGGTTGGACCAGTTTGCACTCCCACCAACAGTGTAGAAGAGTTCCTTTTTCTCCACAACCTCGCCAACATTTGCTGTTGCTAGTTTTGTTAATATGTGCCATTCTCACTGGTGTAAGATGGTATCTCATGGTAGTTTTGATTTGCATTTCCCTGATTACAAGTGATGTTGAACATTTTTTCATATGTCTGTTGGCCATTTGCATTTCCTCTTCAGAGAAGTTTCTTTTTAGCTCTTCTGCCCATTTTTTGACTGGATTATTTTCTTTGTTGTTGCTGAGTCTCATCAGCTCTTTGCAGGTTTTTGTGATCAGTCCTTTATCATTAGTGTTGGGTGCAAAAATGTTCTCCCAGTTGGTGGGGTTTCTCTTTGTTTTTGTTATTGTCTCTTTTGCTGTGCAGAAGCTCTTTAATTTGATGTAGTCCCAGCTGTTTATCTTTGCCTTCACTATCACTACTTTGGGTGATGTGTCTGTAAAGATGTCTTTGATATGCAAATCACATAGTGTTTTGCCTATATTTCCTTCTGTGTATTTTATGGTTTCAGGTCTTATGTCTAGTTCTTTAATCCATTTTGAGTTGATTTTTGTGTATGGTGTGAGGTAGTGGTCAAGCTTCATTCTTTTGCATGTAGCAACCCAGTTTTCCCAGCACCATTTATTGAACAAACTTTCTTTGCTCCATTGCATAGTATTTGCTCCTTTGTCAAAGATTAGTTGACCATAAATCTTTGGGTTTATTTCTGGATTTTCTATTCAATTCCATTGGTCTGTATGTCTGTTCTTGTTCCAATACCATGCAGTTTTGATGATTATGGCTTTGTAGTATAGTTTGAAGTCTGGTAGTGTGATGCCTCCATTTCCTTCTTTTTTTTTCAGTAGAGCGTTGGCTATTCGGGGTTTTTTTGTGGTTCCATATGAATTTCATCAATAATTGTTCTATTTCTTTGAAGAATGACATTGAAATTTTGATTGGAATAGCATTGAATCTGTATATTGCTTTTGGTAGGATGGCCATTTTAATGATGTTTATTCTTCCAATCCATGAGCAGGGGATGTCTTTCCATTTTGTTGTGTCTTCTTCTATTTCTTTTAACAGTGTTTTATAGTTTTCTTTGTATAGGTCCTTTACCTCTTTTGTTAGATTTATTCCCAAATATTTGATTTTTTTTTGTTTCGATAATAAAAGGGATTTTTTTTTTATTTCTTCTTCTTCAGATTTATTGTTTGTGTATAGGAAGGCTACTGACTTTTGTGTGTTGATTTTGTATCCTGCCACTTTACTGAATTGATTGATGAGTTGAATTAGTTTTTCTGTGGAGTTTTGGGGGTTCTCTATGTGTATTATCATATCATCTGCAAATAGTGATAGTTTCACTTCTTCTTTTCCTATTTGGATTCCTTCTATGTCTTTCTCTTGTTTTATTGCTCTGGCTAGGACTTCCAGTATTATATTGAAAAGCAGTGGTGAGAGTGGACATCCTTGTCTTGTTCCAGATCTTAATGGAATTACTTTCAGCTTTTCACCATTGAGAATGATACTGGCTGTTGACTTGTCATAGATGGCCTTTATGATGTTGAGGTATGTTCCTTGTATCCCAAGAATTTCAAGGGCTTTTATCATGAATGGGTGTTGCACTTTGTCAAAAGCTTTCTCAGCATCTATTGATATTATCATATGGTTTTTATATTTCTTTTTGTTGATGTGTTGGATAACGTTGATTGATTTTCGGATGTTGAACCATCCTTGTGTCCCTGGAATGAATCCTACTTGGTCGTGGTGAATTATCTTATGGATACATTGTTGGATTCTGACAGCTAAAATTTTATTGAGGATTTTTACATCAGTGTTCATTAGGTAGATTGGCCTGTAGTTTTCCTTTTTTGTGTTGTCCTTATTCGGTTTTGGTATTGTGTAATGTTGGCTTCATAGAACATGTTTGGTATTGTCCCTTCCTTCTCAATTTTTTGGAAGAGTTTGTGAAGGATAGGCACTAATTCGTCTCTGAATGTTTGGTAGAATTCATTTGTAAATCCATCAGGTCCTGGGCTTTTGTTTTTGGGGAGGTTTTTGATTACCATTTCAATTTCGCTGCTTGTAATTGGTCTGTTTAGGTGTTCTATTTCTTCTTTATCTAGCTTTGGATGATTGTAGAGTTGTAGGAATTTGTCCATCTCCTCTAGATTGTTGAACTTGTTTCCATATAACTGTTCATAGTAGTTACTGATTATTCTTTTGATTTCTGCTGTGTCCGTTGTGATTTCTCCTCTTTCATTGATGATCCTGTTTATTTGTGCTTTCTCCCTTTTTTCCTTTGTGAGCCTGGCTAGGGGTTTGTCTATTTTATTGATTTTTTTCAAAGAACCAGCTCTTGGTTTCATTGATCTTTTGGATTGTTTTTTTAGTTTCAATTTCATTTATTTATGCTTTGGTTTTTATTATTTCTTTTCTTTTACTGGTTTTGGGTTTTTTTTGTTGTTCTTTTTCTAGATCTCTGAGCTTCGAGATTAGGTTGTTTCTTTGAGTTCTTTCTTGTTTTTTGATGTGAGCTTCTATTGCTATATATTTTCCTCTTATTACTGCTTTTGCTGCATCCCATACATTTAGGATATTGGTGTCCTCCTGGTCATTCAATTCAAAGAATTTTTTAATTTCTTCTTTGATCTCCTCATTAGTCCAGTGGTCTTCCAGTAGTGTGGTTTTTAATCTCCATGAAGTAGGATAGTTCCTTGCCTTCTTTTTATGGTTTATTTCTAGTTTGATGCCTTCATGGTCAGAAAAGATGGTTGGTATGATTTCAATCTTGGTGTATCTGTTGATGTTTGTCTTGTGCCCCAGTATGTGATCGATCCTGGAGAATGATCCATGTGCACTTGAGAAAAATGTGTACTCCGTTTTTTTTGGGTTTAGTGTTCTATAGATGTCTGTTAAGCCCAAATGCTCTAGGTCCTTATTTAGAGCTTTAGTTTCTTTACTTATTTTTTGTCTTGTTGATTTATCCATTGTTGATAGTGGTGTGTTGAAGTCTCCCACTACATATGTGTTTTCTCTGATGTCTGTTTTCAGAGAGGACAACAGTTGTCTGATATATTTTGGTGCTCCTTCGTTTGGTGTGTATATGTTAATGAGTGTTATTTCTTCTTGAAGTATTGTTCCCTTGATCATAATGTAGTGACCATTGGGGTCTCTTTTTATTTTTTTGAGTTTGAAGTCTGTTTTATCTGATATAAGTATAGCTGTTCCTAGCATAATACATTTAAATTCCATCCATGTTGCCACAAATGGCATGAGTTTATCTTTTTTTGATAACCGAGTAGTATTCCAGTGTGATCCAGTCATCTGGTTTTGGGCATTTATATTGTTTCCATATCTTGGCCATTATAAATAGTGCTGGAACAGCAGTGCAAGTTTCCTTTCGAATTACTCAACACTTCATTTGAGACCTTTATTTCTTTGTAATGTTCTGTCTGTATGATCTATCCCTTTGTATCAGTGGTGAGTTGAGGTCTCTGACAAGAATTGTGGTTTTGTCAGTATGTTGTTTGTGTTCTGTCAATAGTTGCTTTATATAATTAGGTGCCCTTGGAATAGGTGCATAAATATTAATGACAGATCTTCTTAATGAATTGTTCCCTTGATCATTGTGTCCTCTCCGTCTTGGTCCCTAATTATTGTTTTTGACTGAAAGTTAGTTTATCAGATATGAGAATAGCAATTCCTGCTTTTCTGCCATAAATATTGGTGTGTAAGACCTTGCTCCAACCTTCCGTTTTAATTTTGGTTTTCCCTTTCCATTTTAAATGTGTTTCCTGCCACCAATGTATAGGTGTCTGAAACTTTTTGACCCAAGTTGTCATTCTGTGCCTATTAATTGGTGAATTCAGGCCATTCACATTTGAAGCGACTGTAGATGTATACTGTTTATTTTTTTTTTTTAGAGATTTATTAATTTATTTATACAAGCACTGAGCACAGTCAGAAGCACGGGAGGGTGAGAGAATTCACTAGAGCCAGAGCGTGGAACAGAACAGGCAGACTGACGAAGTACACTGCTGAGGGGAGCAGCGGGTGACAGGAGAGGTCTGTGTGCCATGTGGGACCCTCGCCCGGCAGCCAGGGATCGAACCGGCGCTGCAGAGGCTGCGGGTAGCCTTGCAACCCAGCGCTCAATTGCTGCACCACCCGGGAGGCCCTTACTGTTCATTATTAATCATTCTGTTTTTTGATTTTTGATTGTTTTATCTTTCTGCAAAGATAGCAAAAGAGAATATGAATGATTTGGACTATATCAAACTAACAATCTTCTGCATAGTGAAAGAAACTTTCATTAAACAAAAATACAGGGCCTCACTGGTGGCACATGGGGTTGGGACGCAGCACTGTGAGGCTTTCCACAGCCACGGCAGTACAGGTTTGATCCCCGGCCAGGAAGGTGACCCACATGGCACAACAGACCTCTCCTGTCTTGCCCGCTGCTCCTCTCAGCAGTGTATTTCAGTCAATCTGCCTGTTCTGTTCCCCACTCTGTCTCTGGTGAGTCCTCCCACCCCGCCGCACCTCTGGCCTGTACCCCAGTTCTTGTATGCATAAATAAATAAATCTTTAAAAAAACAAACCCAAAAATATACCCTATTAAATAGAAGAAAATATTTGCACACCATACATTTGAAAAGGTGTTGATATCAAAGGTCTACAAAGTCAGTTCAACAAAAAGAAAACAAATAACCCAATCAAAAACAATGGGCTGAAGAGTTTAATAACACTCCTTCAGAGAGGACATACAGATGGCTGATAGGCACATGAAAAAATGTTCATCATCACTTATCATCAGGGAAATGCTAGTAAAAATCACAATGAGATACCACCTCACACTTGTGAGAATGACTCATATAAGAAAGACTAGGAACAACAAGTGTCATGGTATGGAGGAGAAGGAACCCATTTACAGTGATAGTAGGAATGCAGACTGGTCTATTTCCTATGGAAATCAGTATGGTGGTTTCTCAAAAGATTAAAAATGGATCTGCCGTGTGACCCAGCAATTCCACACCTGTATATCTACCCCAAAATACAAAAACACTAATTCAAAGAGATACATGCACTCTCATGTTCATTTCAGCACTGTTTCCAATAGCTGAGCTATGGAAACAACCTAAGTGCCCCAAACACATGAGTAGATCAGGAAGATGTGGTACATATACACAATGGGATATTACTCAGCTGTCAGAAAAAGATAAACTCTTTTCACTCACAACAAAGTAGACAGAGCCGAGCAGATTAGCTATGCGAAATAATTCAGGAGAAAGACAGTTACCAGATGATGTCACTTATATGTGGAATATAGAGAAATCAAACAAACCCAACTAAGACTTAACCCTAGAAAGCTGACTATAGAACTGAGGCTACCAAAGGGGCAAGGGGAAGAGGAGGGGAATATGGAGGGGGAAGGACAAGAGCAAGTTGGGGAAGGAGCATAGTGGCCTTTGGTGGTAGCTATAGGTGTCTTGATGGTGAAGAAAATGTAATAAGAAACATGCATAACATAATAATTAAGGGATCAATACATCAGGAAGACATGGCACACACACACACACACGCACACACGTATATATACACGCAGCAAATAAGGGATTATCAAAATATATAAAGCAACTATTATGAAACCTAAATATAGACATTGGCAGCAACATAGCAGAAGTGAGAATTTAGCAACCTGCTTTCACCAGTGTGGCCAGACAGAAAATCACCAAGGTGACAGTAACCTTAAATGAAAAATTAGACCATGTGAGATTAATAAACACTTATAGGACACTCCACCTGGGAAACTATACATTCTTATCCAGTACACATGGAACATGTGTAAGGATAGACCACTTGTTGGTTTGCAAAACAAGTAAATAAATTCCTGAAGATTGAAATCATATCAATTATCTTCTCTGATCACAATGGTGTCAAACTAGAAATCAATCACAAAAAGAACATGGGGGAGGTTACAAATATATGGCGAATAAGCAACATGCTACTGAATAACTATTGGGTTAATGAGGATATCAAAAGAGAAATAAAGAAGTAGCTGGAAACAGGGTGAAAGCAGCACGATAGTGGCAGAGTGAAGATACAGGCTTGTCTCTGCCTTTTACTCTCAATTATATAGAAACGGAGAAAAGCAAATAACTTCTGAGGGTGAGACAGGACTACAATGTGCCCTGGGAGGAACATCCATATGAGGGGGATCCCAGTCCTCCTTTCAGCTGCCCCAGGAGCCTGGCTACCAGCCACTTGGTACTTGAACCCAACCACAAGCCACAAGCCAGTGGAGTCTAGCCACTGCCACCACAAGCAAGAGCCCAGACACTCCCAGTCTCCAACCAACAGCCACTTGAGCCCAGCCACCAGGTGCTTGAGCCTGAACTTGAACTGCCATTTATGAGAGCATGGCTATTCCTGGGCCTCTAGTAACCAACCAGTTGAGCCTAGCTGCAAGACAGCAGCTGCAAAAGTCCAGCCTCTAGCCACCAGCCATGACAGCCCAGCTGCTATCAAGCTCCAGCCCTAGTCACAGGAGCCCAGCCACCTACAGCAGGGGCCAAAGTCAGGGCCTGGCCCTACTGGCTGTGGCTCTTGCAGCAGAGAAACAGGGATATTGGGCTGAGAGACAGTCCTGTTGACGAGATGATTATCCTTTGGAGAGTTCAGATGAGTGCAGATATCAACAGGTATGATAGCATGAAGCAGATAGCATGAAGATATTCATGCTACAATTCCAGTCAGGCATTTATCCAAACAATACAAAAATATTAATTCCAAGGGATATGTGCACTCCTGTGTTCACTACAGTATTGTGTAAGAACCAAGTTGTAGAAACAACATAAGTTTCCTAGGGAAGATGAGTAGATTGTGAACATATGGTACATACAATGATGGGATACTATTGATTCATCTATAAAAAGAAATGAAATCTTGCCATTTGTGACAGCATGGATATAATTAAAGGGGAATATGCTGAGTGAAATAAACCAGAGGGAGGAAGACAAATACTGATGACTTAATTCATATGCAGAACATAAAACAAAGGATCTGGGGCCTCCCTGGTGCCACAAGGGGTTAAGACAGTACCATGAAGCTATCCGCAGCCACTGAAGCATGAGTTTGATCCCCAGCCAGGGAGGTGACCCACATGGTGCAGCAGACCTCTCCTGTCTCATCTGTGCTCCCCTCAGCAGTGTATTTTGGTAGATCTACCTATTCTGCTTCCCACACTGTCTCTGGTGGATCCTCTCAATCCCCCGTATCTCTGGCCTGTACCCTAGCTCTTGTATGCATAAATAAGTCTTTAAAAAAACAAAGGAGCTGATAAAATTAAACCAAAACAAAGCCTAGAAATATGACTGTAGAATTGCAACTACTAGAGGGGGAAAATGGAGATGGGAACAGAGTAAGGAAGTGGCCTGATGTTATATGCTAAAGGCATATGGGTTCTCTGGTGATGGTTGTGGCTTGGAGATGTACCTCTGAGGAGGTGTGAACACATTCCCTCTGAATCACATAAAATGATGTAAACCAATGTTAGCTCAATAAATAAACTTGTACCTGGAAACAAATGAAAATTAAGACATGACCTGCAAGAACCTTTGGGATGCAGCAAAATCAGAGGGAAGTATTAACAATACAGGACTACATTGAGAAACATGAAAGATCTCAAATGAATGCTCCAGTCTTGCCCCTTAAGGAAGAAGAGAAAGGAGGAAAAATCAAAACCAAAAGACCATAGACTTGACATCAACATCTGACCAGAAAACAAATAATGGGGAAAGGAAAAAAAAAAAACCACAAAAATGCAAGCCTCAGTCTCCAGGGGAATGCTGCAACAAAGAGAGAGAGAACAAATATCCAGAACCCAATCACAAAAACATAGGTTTGTTCTTCCTATCAGATACAGAATTCAGAAATGCAGAAAAATGAATGTACGGAGATGATCAAAACTGCAATTCTAAGTAAAATATGGAGATTGTGGATATAAAAAGAACAATAGAGGAGATGAAAAATTCAGGAGAAAGTTATGGAAGTAGAAATTTAAGGACAAAATGACAGCAAAAGATTCTTATATATAAATAATTACTCTAAATGTAAATGGTTGAACTCAATAAATAAAAGCCACAGAATAACTAGTTGGATTAAGAAAGAGAACCAGGCTTTCTGCTGCTTCTGGAAAACACACTTGAGCTCCAGTGATAAGTGATAGACTCAGATTAAAGGGTTGGGGAAAAAAATCCTACAAATAAATGAGACTCAGAGGAAAGCAGGAACAGCCATACTTACATCAGACAAACTAGATTTCCAGTTAAGAAAAGTAAGAAGAGAAAGGTATGGACAGTATATAAAGGCTAAGGGAAATAGACATCAGGAACACATAATACTCATCACTATATACTTACCAAATGAAGGAACACCAAAAAATGTTAAGCAATTACTATCAACTCTTAACAATAGACATTGGAAAAAAAACAAATTTGTCGTAGGGAATTTTAACACCCACTCTCACGTCTGGACAGATCAAGTAGACAGAAAACAAATAGGGACACAATAGCATTAAACAAGGTATTAGGCCATGTGGTATATATACACAATGGAATACTACTCAGCAATCAACAAAGACAAACTCATGTCACTGGTGGCAACATGGAGGATTATGCTAAGTGAAATAAGTCAGAAGGAAAAAGGTAAATATCAAATGATTTCACTTATATGTGGTATATAGGGAAACCAAACAAAAGGTCAAGAGAAGGTTAAAACTAGCAAGTTGACCATAGATCTGGGTCAGACGGCAGGGACAGGGCAGGGAGAGGGGCCAGAACAGGAGGGATGAACACAAGGGACTATGGTGATGGTTCACTGGTGATATGGTGGTGGGAGAACTACAGAGACTACAGCCAAGGGGAGTTACCAATTACTGTACAAAAAAAAAAAAAAAAAAGAACAACAATGTAAGAAAATAAATTTAGAGGGAAAGAAAAAGAATTAGGCCACATGGATTGTGTGTGTGTGTGTGTGTGTATACGTGAGTGTGTGTGGGGGGGGTAATGCACCCCAGAAAACCGTATATACATTTTACTCAAGTGCACATTGGACATTCTCAAGACTGACCATACATTGGGTCACAAGTGTCAACAAATTCAAGATTGAAATCATGCCAAGCATCTTCTTTGACCATAAAGTTATCAAACTAGAAATCATCCTCAAAAATAAAACAGGGAAAATCTCCAATACATGAAGACTGAACAACACACTACTGAAAAACTACTGGGTTGATGATGAAATCAAAGAAACAAAAAAAATACATAAAACAAATGACAATAAAGACACAACCTTTCAGAACGTATGGAATGCAACAAAAGTAGTATTATGAAGAAAGTCAATAGTACTGCAGGACCATATCAAGTAAGTAATGTTCTCTCTCATTTCCAGGAATTGGAAACACAAGAACGAACATATACAAAAGTCAACATAAGAAAGGAAATAATAAAAATTTGACCATAAATCAATGATATAGAAATTTAAAAGACAGTGCATAAGATTAATGAAGCCAAAATCTGGTTCTTTGAGAAAATAAACAAAATAGACAAATGTTTACTTAAGTACACTAATAAAAGGGAGAAAACCCAAATAAATAGGATAGGAAATAAAATAGAAGTTACAACAGATACTTTAGAAATTCTCAGGATAATAGATTACTATGAACATTGTGTACTAATAAGTTCAGTAACTTAGAAGAGGACACATTCTTAGAATTACACAATCATCCAAGACTGATAGAGAATAAATAGAAAACCTGAATAGACCAAAAATAACCAAGGAAATTGAAACAATCAAACACTCTCAGTAAAGTCCTGGACGAGATGTTTTCTCAAGAGAATTCTACCAAACCTTCAAAGGTGAGCAATTACCTATCCTCCTTGAATTCTTTCAAAAATTGAAAAGAAGGAATACTTGCAAACACATTCTATGAGGCCAATATTACTCTAATACCAAAACCAAAGGCAATATAAAAAGGAAAACTATATACCAATCTCCCTAGTAAACACAGATGCAAAAATCCTCAGTAAAATTTTATCTAACCAAATCCAAGAATGAATTAAAAGAATTATACACAATAACCAAGTGGTATTTACACCAGGAACACAAGGATGGTAAAATGTTTCACATTATCAAATCAATAGATGCTGAAAAGCCATTTGATAAAATACACATGCATTTATGACGTCAGTCTTTGAAAAATGGCATAAAAGGAACATATTACAGCATAATAAATGCCATATGTGAGAAACCACAGTTAACATCATTCTCAGTGATTGAAAATTGAAAGCATTCCTACTAAGATTGGTACAAGACAGGGATGTCCACTCTCACCACTACTATTCAACACAGTACTAGAAGTCCTAGCTAGAGCAATTAGGCAAGAGAAGGATATAAAAGGATTTCTAATGGGAATAAAACATGTAAAGAAATCTATCATTATTAACAGATGACATGATAAATTCATATTCAATTACATCAAAATTTCAACAACATTCTTTAAAGAAATAAAACAAACATTAGCAAAATTCATATGAAACCACAAAAGAGCCTGAAGAGCCAAAACAATCCTTACAAAAATGAGCAAGAATGACAGTCTCACTTCTAGACTTCAAACTGTACTATGAAGTGATAATAATTAGTGCAGCATGGTACTGAAACAAAGACACAAACTAATGGAATAGAAATAAGTGCAGGCACAGATATCAAAGGAACGGAACTGACAGCTCAGAGATAAACCCACACACATGTGGATGATAATTTGCAAGAAATAAAACCACAATGGAACAAGAAAAGATTCTTCAACAAATGGTATTGGGACAGCTGCATGGAAAAGAATGAAATCAGACCACCATAGACAGAAATTAATTCCAAATGTATTAAAGACTTCAATACAAAGTCTGAGACCATAAACATATAGAATAAAACATAGGCCGTATGCTTCTCAACATCAGCTTTAGAAATATCTTTGAAGACTTGCCTTCAATGGCAAGGGAAACAAAAGCAAAGATAAACAAATGGGACTACATCAAAATGAAAGCTTTTGCACAGCAAAGTAAATCATTATCGAGGCCAAAAAACCTCCTACTGAATGGGAGATTATCGGAAAGCATTTATCCACCAAGCATTAATATCCAATAATATATAAAGAATTCATACAACTCAACAACAACAAAAAGCAAACAAATTTAGTAACATTGCAGTAACAAAGGCTTAAGGAAGAAATGAAAGGGCAAATAAGTCATCATGGGGGGAAAATTATAGCTGCCATGCCCATGTTGGAAAAGGAGAAATGATTAAAACCAGTAAGCTAAGTTTCCACCACAAGAAAGTGGGAATTAAGAGCAGGCTAGTAGACTGAAAACTCAAGAGTAGAAGTCACTGAAATTGAAAATAAACATTATAAAAACTCGACTTAAGAGATGGGTTTTTTAAAGAAAATGCTGTGATGCTTTCAAATATGCCCACGGGTTGACAATCTGTTGAGAAGGTGATGTCTCATTCCCTGCTCTGAGTGCGAGCTAGCCTTAGTGCATGACTGCAATGTGTGGAAAGAAGCAGACGTCCTAGGGAGTCACTTCCAACAGCAGGTCATAAAGGCCATGGAGGCTTCTGTCTTTGTCAGCCTCTCACTGGGATAACTTGCTCTGGGCAAAACCATATGCCATGTTGAGAGGGCTCTCAAGTGGCCCACGGTGAGGCCACACGCAAGGAACTGAAACCTCTGGCTAACCGTGTGGGGAAACCACCATTGGTGTGGGTCATCCAGCTCCAGTGAAGCCTTCAGATGCCTGCGGCTTGGGCCAACATCCAGAACGCCCTCATGAGGGACCCTGAGCCAGAAGCACCCAGCGACTAACCTCCCAAATTCCTGTCCCACAGAAACAGTGAGATAGTAACGTTTGTTTTGAGCCACTACCTCTTGGTGGGCTGCATTACAAAGCAACAGATAACTGATGCAAATACTGAAACACTTACTGCCTGTGTGAAAACATCATTTGACTGTGAACTTGGAGGTAGCGTCAATACACAAGGACCAACTGGCCTTCCATTTTCAATAATCTGAAATAGACGGGGAGAAATGAATTCCGTGAATTTTGACGTCCCAGAGAAGGGAGACAAGTGTCGTCATCAATTCCAAATTTCCCACAGTGTCTAGGGAATGATCTTATGCTTTAGAGCTGCGAGTAATTGTGCCTTGATGGGAAGAGAATCACGACAAGCCAAAATTGTAAGGGGGTCTTCAGTTCATGGGCTTCAAGCTTTCCTTTTTTTTTTTTTTTATTCTTGATACAATTTTATTTTTTTTTATAAATTTTATTGTTATATTCCCCATACAATTGCAGCCCCCCCATTCTGACCCCAATCACTCCCCTCCCGCCCCCGCCCCCCTAAAAGTGTCTCTGGTTCATAGTTTTTTGTTGATTTTGATTTTCACTTTCTTATATTCATTTTCCTGGTCCCTTATTTAAGTTTTCTAGATTCCTGCTATGAGTGAGACCATCCGGTATTTTTCTTTTTCTTTTTGGCTTATTTCGCTGAGAATGATCCCTTCCAGCGCCATCCATGTTGCTGCAAATTGTATGTGTTTATCTTTTTTGAATGCTGAGTAATATTCCATGGTATATATGTACCACATCTTCTTGATCCAGTCATCTATTTTTGGGCATTTGGGTTGTTTCCAAAGCTTAGCTATTGTAAACAGTGCTGCTATAAACATAGGGGTGCAGGTGCTCTTTGGAATTGATGTTTCTGTGTCCTTTGGGTAAATACCTAGGAGTGCAATTGCTGGATCATATGGAAGCTCTATGTTTAGTAGGTCCAGAAATCTCCACACAGCTTTCCACAGTGGTTGGACCAGTTTGCACTCCCACCAACAGTGCAGAAGAGTTCCTTTTTCTCCACACCCTCGCCAACATTTGTTGTTGCTAGTTTTTTTAATATGTGCCATTCTCACTGGTGTAAGATGGTATCTCATGGTAGTTTTGATTTGCATTTCCCTGATGACAAGTGATGTTGAACATTTTTTCATATGCCTGTTGGCCATTTGCATTTCCTCTTCAGAGAAGTTTCTTTTTAGCTCTTCTGCCCATTTTTTGAATGGATTATTTTCTTTGTTGTTGCACATCAAAGACATCTTTACAGACTCATCACCCAAAGCAGTGATAGTGAAGGCAAAGATAAACAGCTGGGACTACATCAAATTAAAGAGCTTTTGCACAGCAAAAGAGACAATAACAAAAACAAAGAGAAACCCCACCGACTGGGAGAACATTTTTGCACCCAACACTAATGATAAAGGACTGATCACAAAAATCTGCAAAGAGCTCAAGCTTTCCTTTTTAACCTGCACTAAAAGTGATTTCCAGAAACGTGAGGTGACTCTCCCGGGTCCGGCATCTGGTTGGAAGTATATCAGGAGCAGGATTTCAGTGTCCTGACTCCTAGTTCTCAAGGCCTAACCTGGCAATACGTGTTTCTACATCAGAGCGTTGTGGGGATGTTGGGAAGGTTTAGGAGGAAAGAGTGAAGAGGACACTTGGGAGGGAGGACAATGTGAAGAGCCCCGTGACCCCTCACGTCTGTATTTCTGAGCGCGTGTGCAAATTAACAGGCACCACCAGCTCACACAAAATCAATGTACGTTCAGGCCGCTGAAGCTCTGAAGTGTGTGCTGAGGGGACTGGCTCTCCACAGGCCCTGCTTGCTGTGTACCTCACTTCATCACCAGAGACCGGAGCAGGGATGGGACAGGGGCCCAAGGCTCCCCCGGGGAGACGGGTGCAGACTCTGAGGGACTCACATACAACTCTGCCACACCATGAGCCCTTTTTCTTTGACAAGGGGATTTTCACTCAGCGAAAATACTCCTTTATTCGCAGAAACATGAATACAGGTTTCGCTGGGCTCCTCAGCGTGAGACTGTGTCCCAAGCGATACTGAGCCCTGTTCCTGGTTCTCTTGGTGCCTGCCAAACAGCCTAGATATGGAGACACCAAGGCAGAATGATAGGCCTGTGAAGACAGCAGCGAAGCTAGAGCCACTGGGAATGAAGTTTCACGAAGACTGTGGCACTGGAAGAGAGTGGGGTGTGTTGGAGGCAGGGGATCTCTCTTCATTGACCTCAAAACAGTCTCCAGTGTGTAGTTTGAGCTCCGGCCTCTCCTCCCTACACACCCAGGAGACGTGTGTCCCAAAGGCAGGGATTTATGGGGACCGGATTAGCAGTCATTCGCCAACAGTTAGGGGAGCTCTTAGTGTGTCTGTGTAGGGAAGGCTGCTGCCACTTGATCCCTAAGTGGATGGTTACAGCGGAAGGAATGAGCCCAGGGGCCTGCAGTCCCATCCACAGGCAGCGGGGAAAAACAGATCTTGTGACTATGACAGCAGTTTTGCTTAGATCTGAGGCCTTTGGATCCTGGAGCCTGGTCCAGAACTGGAGGATGCATCTGTCTGACCATCTGCGGTAGCCTGCTCCCCACCTCTGTTCGTCACCCAGGGATCGGGGTACAGATTATACTCACATTTTTGGTCCTATGCCTTCTGTGTTCTTCTAGCTTCCAAGTCCCCTTGTCCCCCTTAATTTTGCAGCTGCACCTCCACATCTAGACTCTATTCTCTGTCATTTCAGCTGAGGCCGTAGGGCCATCTGTCATTTTCCTCCACAGTAGCTGGGGAGCTTGGGGAGTGCTGTGCAGTAAGAAAGCCGGAAGTTTTAGCTCTTACCCCTGTGGCTATTGTTTCTCGAGTGCTAAGTCTCCCTGGCTTCTCCTGGCTTTGAGATGCTTCCCAGTACTTTTAAACTATTTTTTTCTTGTGTTCTTTTCTAGGATTCCTGATTGTCATCTGTGGGATGGTTAACGTGACTTTGTCGTTCATTTCATTCTTCCTTCACAAGCATCCTGGAACCCAAAGAGATAGGAAACTGAGGACATTCGTGCAGGTGTTTTAAAGAACAGCAACGGGGAGATTTGGCATCCAATAGGTGAAACTGTCCCCCACGATTACTCCATTCACTGAGACTCCTTCAAAAGAGATACACCAGGCTGACGTAAACGCACAGAAGCAGGAACATGTAATGCCCACAGCCGAGACTCTTTTTCTTCCTATCCCACGTGGGTCCGATTAAATGCCAAGGGTCCTGGGGAGTCCGCAGTGCAACTATGGAATCAGACAGGTAGGTTCTCCTCTCCGTGTGCTCAGTCAGCCCAGTCAGGAGTGGGTTCCCCGGGGCTCCAAGACTTGCAGTTCCCATGGACGCGGAAACACTGCGTGCCTGGCAGTGAGCTCGCTTGTCCCAGGCTCTGCCCCCGGGTGCTGGCTGTGTCTGGGAGAGGACCTGAAGTGCAAGGTGGGCCTTGGCAAGTGTCTGTGGGACAGTGGAAACCTTGTTTCTTGGTGATACCAGCCCTGAGCAAGGACACAGTGGTTTCGTGTTCTGTTTCTTAATTCTTGGCGTAGAGACGGGGGAGTGTCCCCAGCAAGGTCAGTTTATGAGTCTCTGCTGGGTGCCTGCGGATGTTTTTCTCGCTTCATGCCTACTCCCCATTTAAACACGCTCAGCATAAAAACCCCTGGGTCCCATCATGTCGGCTCCTCCGGGGCCTGGGGATTCATTTCCTCCAGCCCCGCGAGAGTTCCAAGAGTTTGCAGGGTTCGTGAGAATCTCACACTGTCAGTGTGTATACGTCGTGGGGGATCCCAGCTGATGCCAGTATTGAGGTTTGGTACAGGCCGTGAGGGAGTAGGAAGGGGAGCGCTCTGTGAAAGTCCTTGTTCCCCACGACAACAGAAAGTCGAGATTTCCCGTTGCCCATGTCTTGGCAAATTCCTTGAAAATATCTGGTTTGGACATCACTCCTCATGAAAGTTACGTTCCTTAGTTTCTTAGATAAAAGATTTCCTTTGGTCAGTTTTGTGGAAACCTCTTTTTGATGTATGTGTTGGGCAGCACGTACCCGTGCTTTCTCCTTATAGAGTCATTTAAAGTTTTAGTCTTTGTCGCCCACGTCACACAGTGCTTTCACTCAGTAACGCTATGTGGAGCCCTGTTGTGTATTAAGTGCTTTTATAGTTGTCCAAGCTGCCTGGCTATTACTTTGTACTTTACATCTGTAAAATGTGATTGTCCCCTGTATTTGCATTTCTCATTCACTGTGCTTTGGGTTTTCAATTAGTATTACTGCATATTTGTGAAGGTGGTAGAGGCAGGAAGGGCACAGTACAGGATCTCTATGATCGGAGTTGACGGGTATAGGAGGGGTGCTGGAGCCTTCGGTGGCTTTTCAGGCTTTTATTGCCATTTCACCAGGTACATGGCAGTCTGGGGTGCCGGCGGGGGGGCAGGAGGCTGGCAGGCCTCCCAGCCCCGGCGAATCTTCACTCTTCTGGGCTCTCTGGCGTTCGTTCTCTCGTCGTCTCTGCTTCTCCTTCTCTCTCGTTCTCTTCTGGTTCTCTTCCTGCGACGCTGCCCTTATTAGCCCGGCCTCTCAGCCCGGGTGTACCCACCTACGCATGTCCATCCCCTACACTAGTTGTCTGCCATCAGGCATGCATTTGAGCTAATGGCGGGAGGGCGGGAAAACCTGATAGTTTTTATTTACCCTGCAAGGTGTTTTCTGTCATACAGCAGAGTGTTCCAGAAGCAATTGTTGGGGGTGAGGCTTAGTGGCGGGAGCAGGGTCTTTTAATCAAACCACACTCAAATGTATTCAGTCTTACTTGCCTGCAAGACTTGATCTCCTAAGAGCCACATAATCCCTTGTTCTCTAAATACAGGGAGGGCAGCTCCTGTGTTAACCATTGCTGTTAGCTGAGTCCTCAAACCACCTGAGATCACTCTTCTGGTTTTCCCATCATGCGCTATCACTGACCTTGATGACAAGACGCTGCCAGTTTTCTCTAAGAGCTACTCCTTGCTTCCTGCACAGGCTCAGTCCCGGGCTGTGAGGTCAGGTGTCCTGGGGTCATGAGCTCCACTCACACATGCAGCTTCTCTGTGATGCAGATGGCCGGTGCCCTGTTAATCCACAGCAGATGCTGTTTGCCAGTTGCTGTTCCAGAGCGGAGGAACAGATAGATGTAAGACTGATTTGCGAAGTTTGTTCCAGGTGACCAGGGGGAGGATTGTTTTCTTTCTGATCCCTCACTCCTGCCCCCTGCGACGTCCTCCACCTCCACCCTGGAGGTCAGAGGACCTCGCAGGGGCCTCTTGCGGCAAATGGACCGAGCCCCGGTCTGCAGGACAGTTTCCTGCACGCCTTCCTGGAGACCAGAGCCGTGAGATTCCCCTGGAGGAGCAGACTGTCACTCATGGCTGCACACATCTAGGGGAAGCCACCACTCCACTCCCCCGAGACCTGTTGCAGAGAAAAATTGCAGAGCCTGCAGGACAGGGCTAGGCTGTCGCGGATGACAACGATGCTGTACCCAGAGGCCTGTGTAAGGCGTGTGGGTAGGAATTTCAAGGGCCTGGTAGGCCATCCCTACTAGGCCTCCTTTGAACACATCTCGCCGCTGCCCTGCACTGAAAAGACAGAAGGGAAGGGGATCCCCTGTGCCCATGCTGGCAGCGCTGATGTCATGGCTCCCCCAGAGGAACATGTGAACCGAGTGAATGTTCTGTTTGGGAAGGGGAAAGCATGCAGCCGCGTCAAAGAAGAGGGGGAGGTAGCTCCTATCTGAGGTCCAGTGGCCCCTCCCCATCTGCCCTGTGCCCACCCCGGCTATTGCTCCTTCCAGATCTGTCTGACCCTGTTTTGCATGCCTGGTGCCCAGAACTGTGGTTCTCAGTGTGACTCTGGTCTGCGTTAGAAATTAGGAGGACTGCTGGCCTGAGGCTGGGGCTTATAAGGGCAGAAAAAAAGAGAAAAGAGAGAAATTAGCAGGACTGTGTATACCAGGAGTACCAGGAGGACTGGCCAAGGACTTGGAGGCGTTTCTAGAAAGAAGCTGTACAAACTGGGGCAGGAGAGGGCGAGGGGAGGGGCAGAAAAGGCCTCTGCTCAGGGATGGAAGTAAAGGCCAGGCTGCCAGCCTCTCTCTGAGGTCGCTCTCAGCTCTTGTGTTTAATCTGGGCTGATGCACACATGTATGTATGTATGTGCGTGCGCGTGCATGCACACCCACGGCTGCAAATCAGCCATCGCTGCTGTGAGGGTGGGTAGTGGTGTGTGTTTGGCTTCCAGAAACATCACAATGGTAGACAAAGTCTGTCTATTCTGTCCTTGTCCTCCTTGTCCTCCTTGTCCTCCTTGTCCTCTTCTTTCTTCATCCTCGCCCACCTCCTGCCCTGCTCCCTCTCATTTCTCTCTAAGTCCCATTTCTTCCTTTGTTCTTCTCCTATTTTAATAGCTCTCCCTGTGTTCTCACAGTGTGTGGCCTTAGGACCTCATCCCCATGGCCCTACTCCAGACCCCTGTGTTCAAGGCCCTGCAGGGTCGCTTGATTATGACTCCTCTTTGCTAGTAGTTCCTTCTCCCGGGCCAGCTTGAAGTGTCCTAACTCTGACCCAACTGGCAAGGTTGCCCCAGCCCCAGTGTTCCCAGTACAGTCACCAAGGAAATCCCTGTGATACCTGCAGTTCTTTACACACGTGAGCCACATCCACTGCAGCCCCCCCCCCCATTCTCACCAGCTTCTGCTGTGCCTGTGTCCGTGTCAGTTCTGAAAACCGTCACGGTTTTCTCCGGTTGCGCAGGGTAGGTATCTCAAATTAACAAAATCCTCTTCAGATCCAGGTCAGCTGGTCCCACAGTCGGAGCGGGGGGCACCAGGGCCCTGCAGGAACATGCACAGGGGATACGTCTTCCATCGTGGCCCCTGATACCCAGGTGTGAGCGCACCCTCCTCATGGTTTATTTCTACACAAGTGGCAGGTACTAAGTAAATTCGGCATCCTCCTGGCTCTCCTGCTAGACAGAGCCCTGCAGGGGCATCAGGAGTGCTGGGATTCCCTCCCAGCTTTGCCAGTAACCTGGAGTCTGACTTGGGGGTGTCATCTCCTTACTCTGGGTATCCTGGCTTCCACATCTGTGTGCCGATGGGGCCTCTTAGGCACCCGCAAATTAGTGTCATGCTCCCCAAGCTACCTCTGCCTATCATTACCAGCTGCTGCTCAGAGAAGGGGTTGGCTCCAAGGGGGACCTCAGTAAGAGACAAGGAGGTGTCCTTTCCCGCTTCCCTCACTTCATGGCACCAGCCTTCTCTTCCCTAGATGAGAGGGTCCTTCCCTTGTGGCCTCACAAATCGCCTAGAATTGCCTGAAAAGTAAGGCCAAGGCCTGGCTCACACTGTTTTGCCCTAATTCTCGCGGCCCCTCCGTTTACCTGGGCTACAGTGAAAGAGCCGCGTCTGGCCCAGAAGGGACTGTGTGGCTTTGGGCAGGTTGTTTCCCTTCCCTGGGCCTCTTGTTGGCAGAATGAGGAGGTTGGCCACCGTGGTCGCCAAGTGCAGGGCCCCTGGGGTCCCCGAGGACGCCCCGGCACAGTCTTCGGGAGCCCAGCACTCTGGTCACAGCTCTGCACTAACCCAGCATGTGATTTCTTTCCAGTCCTTTCCCACTTTGGACCCTCAGTTTCTCATCTGTGACCGACAGTTGAGGGCCCTTAAACTTCTGCAAATAAGGACCCTGTGCGTCCTGACTGTGTCCCTAACTGGCCTGGATCTTTTCCAAACCCACACCCCGAGACCCTGCGAGCCTCGGAGCATTTTCTTAGGCTCCGGTTACTTCCTGGGAGCTCTAGGGAAGAGCCTTTGCCCTTGTGTTTGGTGGTGCTTCATTTTCCCACGCAAACCAGCTCCCTCTGCCCGGGGGCCTGGGTTCCTGTCCTGATGAGCTTTTAATGACAAGAGGCTGGTGCTCGCTTCGGCAGCACATATACTAATGACAAGAGGCTGTCAGTTCCTCAGGAAAGTGTTCTCTTCACTCTGGGCCCTTTCCCCCCTGCTGCCCCCCTCCTAGCTCAGGTTCCCTCTTGTTTCAACCCAGTGAGCACAGCTCCTGGCTGCATCACCATAGCAACCGGAAGCTAGGGCCAATTAAACCATGGCTGAGTCATTAGACACCTAAGCTGGTGATAGAGTCCAGAATACTGGATGGAGGGGAGAGGCTGGCAGGAAGGGAAACGAGCAGGTCTTAGGTGGAGAGAAGTGGGCGGCTGAGGGGCCGGGGGCTGCAAACCATCGCTCCCCTCAAGTCCGTGGGCCCCAGTGAACACCTTGTGAACCCCTGGGCAGCTGCCTTCAGCCAGCAGGCCTGAGGGAGGGCCGACCAGGCCCCTTCCCCCATCGGGAAAGCAATTCTTCACACCCCGCTGCCAGTGCCCCAACTCAGGAATCTCGCTCTGGATTTTTCCATTAAACTCAGAGTAACAGGGAGCGTCCACGACTGACTCCACCCTGTGGTCTAACTCGTGGCTCTCCCTGTCCTTCAAGCACGCTGTGGCAATTTGGCTGGTGAAGAAAGACTTTTCTATTGGGACGACATGGATGGAACTCGAGGGAACCAGGCTGAGGGGAATGTCGGAAGGTTAAACACAAACACCGTGTTAGTTCACTCATCTGTGGAAGATAGAGAAACAAAACAAAGGAACCGTTGGAGTCTGACAAGAGACCTGAGGCTACCGGAGGAGCAGGGACTGGGGGTGGGAGCAAAGGGTCGAGGGGCTGATGGACTGTGGTGGACGGTCATGGTCCTCTTGTGGCGGGCGTGGTGTGGGGCCAGACATTTGAAGAAGAGTGAGCGTGTCCCTCTGAAACAGAGACAGCAAAACATTGTGACATCGTGGACCAGTGTTGCCTTAATAGAAAACAAAAGGAAGACTGAAAACATAAATGGCTTTTTTCCCCCTGGCTTGAAGCCCTCTTCCCCAGTCAAGGCCCCTGCTGCCCTGGCTTCCTTTCTTGGGTTTTTAATCACAAAAGGCCATCAATTAGTGTAATTCGGGCATTCAAGTTACACTTCTTCTCCCCTCCCCAGAAGACTGGCCTTCCACCTTTCCAGCTCCCTTTTTCTTTCAGTTAGTGAGGCAAGCTCTTGGCAGGGTTGCCATGGCAACCAAACTACCAGGCTGATTAGGCCATTGAGGATCTGCACACTGACACTCTGAGCTGATTATGGATCTGGAAGCTTGGATGACGGAGCCGGACTGCTGGAAGGAAGACAAAGAGCCCCTTAGCTGGTGAGGAGGGGCAGGTGAGCTCCTCAGGGCATCAGCCAACCTTCTGTGCCTCAATTCATCTTTAGCGCCTGTGTTCTTCAGGGAAGGAGAAGGGGAGAGGCAGGAGGGAGAGGAGACTGGCCCTATTAAGGATGCAAGTCTGAGTTTGGACATAAGCACCTACGCCCTTAGGCTCACCCCTGCCATGTCCCCAAACCCACACCTGCGGATGCCTTCCCCATCGGGTATCCTTCCTTCCTGACAAGTTACCTGGCACATAGATGCTCTTAGCACTGGCTGCCCAGCAGTCCCACTGGACAGAGCGCTACAAGACAGAGCACACTGAGAACACCTTGGAATGGAAACAAGTCCAGACTTCCTAACCCCGTGGATTTTTTCTGGACAATGCCTCTAGTGAAGCGCCTATGCCTTCTGACTTAAGGCGCCCTTTTCACTGTCTGCATCCTCTGCCTTCTGGTGGTGGGGGTGGTACTGCCTGAGGGTGGGAGACAGCAAGGGTTGCATGAGGCTGTGAATCACCAAAGGCCCTGAGAGTGGTAGGTTTTTCTCCCCTGCAAGGCTTTCCTCCTCCTTCTCTTGATCCCCCTCTACATTCCCAGGCTTCCACTCACTTGCCCTGAGGGGGCAGAGCTCCTGTCCACATCCCCATAGTAACCAGAGGAGGGTGGGCACTCATTTGACTCCAAAGCTTATGAGCATAGTGTCTTTTGGAGAGGGCTTGACTTTGGGGAGGAACCGTCATTAACGGTCAGCGGGAGAGAAGCAGGCTGGGAGGCTCTTCGTGGTCCAGCACACTCCCACCTCATTCCTCACCCCCGTGCCTCCAGGCGAGGGGATAGTCAGAGCTGACTGCTCCCTGTGGGCACCAGGGCCTGTGTCTGGACCAGACTGCGTGTGCTTTGCCCTGGCCCCTACCAGGGCAGCACTACCAGGCTCTGGATACCCCAGAATCCCACCTTGTTACCAAACAGGCACCCTTGAGTGAACAGATGTGCTGTCCCAGGACTGCGCCTCTGGTGCTTAGAACAGTGTAAGAAACTTGTGGCCCAGTTCTGTTTTGCTCTCTCCTAAGTACGACCTAGAGACCACAATGGTAGCAGTTTTCTGTCCCTCCTCTATTTCATTTATACATTCCTTTGTCCAGCCATTATCCCTTTATCAATTTATGTTATAATTTGGATGCATTTTATTTCTTTATTTTAGGCATTTTTAGCATGTGTCTTAATTAACCAAAGATACAGTGGCAATGCACATGGATTGTAATTATCATGGAGAATCCACATATCAAACAACATTCAGTGGGTTCTAACTATACTTTCTAATACCCCAGTCCCCCTCCTTGTTACCAACAGGCACCCTTGAGTGAACATATGTGCTGTCCCAGGACTGGGCCTCTGGTGCTTAGAACAGTGTCGGAATCACAGTAAGGCCCCTTGATGCAAACTCCTATACTTTCCCGGTCCACTCCTTCCATGTTAGATCTTGCAATTCACATCACATCTCTCCTTACACCTCCATCTATGCGAACAGCCAAATTTGGGTCAATGATTCTGAGAACATGGAAGGAAGCCCTTACAGAACTTCCCTCCTAGCCACAGTTGAAACTAGATACTCTGCCTTCCATGTTGTCATTATGGATAACTGTCTACACCCCTATCAAAATCCAGGCCTGGAGCTGGGCACTACCTTCATCTCTGCTTGATGAACTCGATGAGTCAGTGTTGCCTGAGGAATGCTCCTCGAGTTCTCCACCACATCACTGATTCTGCCTTCTTTGCTGTATGAGTCCCATTCAACTGTTCTACAAAGTCTCACAGTTTAAGAATAGAACAAGAAGCAAACAAACAAAACTGAACTGCACAATCCCTCCAACTATACCAACCAACCACATTATATAGTTGTGCTCAGAAACCCAAAGGCTGAACCACGAAGTGGCTTCCACAAAGGAAGCATTTTGTTAGCAAGTGGTGCCATGTCAGGAGGACAGCAGAGTCAGTCCTCAGAAAAGGCTGCCTTCCCCAGTGGCAAGTGAAGAAAGATTGTATAGGGAAGAAAGGAATGCGGGGACATGCAAGAGTGGGGAGGGCTTCTACACGCTCAAGTCTGGGGGTACCGGGTCTAGGGATAGTCAATCACAGTACTATTTATTTATTTATTTTTTTATCTTTTTTTTTTTTAATAGAGGCATGTTTTATTTATTTATTTGTTTGTTTGTTTGTTTGTTTTGTTTATACATGCACTGGGTACAGTCAGAAGCGCGGGAGGGTGAGAGAATTCACCAGAGCCAGAGCGGGGAGCAGAACAGGCAGAAGGACCGAAGTACACTGCTGAGGGGAGCAGCGGGCGGCAGGAGAGGTCTGCGCACCATGTGGGACCCTCCTCCGGTGGATGGGGAGCAGCCGGGGATTGAACCGGCGCTGCAGAGGCTGCGGGCAGCTTCGCAACCCAGCGCTCAACCGCTGCGCCACCGGGGAGGCCCACAGTACTATTTTTTTTAAAAGATTTATTATGTATACAAGAGCTGGGGTACAGGCCAGAGACGTGGGGTAGGGGGTGAGAGTATTCACCAGAGACAGAGTAGGGGAACAGAGCAGGCAGGTCAATCACAATTCTATTGATAGTATTTCTGTAGTAGTTGCTCTCTTCTCTGTTATCAATTAGAAGGACACTTGGTTGTTTGTCCCACTATAGAGAGCTGTGTGGAGATTCCTCAACCTACTAAACGTAGAGCTTCCATACGATCCAGCAATTCCACTCCTAGGTATTTACCCAAAGGACACAGAAACATCAATTCCAAAGAGCACCTGCACCCCTATGTTTATAGCAGCACTGTTTACAATAGCTAAGCTTTGGAAACAACCCAAATGCCCAAAAATAGATGACTGGATCAAGAAGATGTGGTACATATACCCCATGGAATATTACTCGGCCTTCAAAAAAGATAAACACATGCAATTTGCAGCAACTTGGATGGTGCTGGAAGGGATCATGCTCAGCGAAATAAGCCAGAAAGAAAAAGAAAAATACCGGATGGTCTCACTCATAGCAGGAATCTAGAAAACCTAAATAAGGGACCAGGAAAAAGAATAACTATAAGAAAGAAAAAATCAAAATCAACAAACAACTATGAACCAGAGACACACTATGGGGGGGGGCAGGGAAAGGAGGGATTGGGATCAAAACAAGGGGTTGCAATTGTATGGGGAATATAAAAATAAAATTAAAAAAAAAGGATTAGGTTTTATAATGAAAAAAAAAAAAAAGGACACTTGGTTGTTTGTCAAGCACTGATATAATTAGCATCCTGAAAAGGAACAGAAACTTTTTGCTAAGCACTGGGCACAGCCCTGAGGAATGCAACACACTGGCTTCTAAGGCAGGGGTCATGTCCTTATTTTTGGTACAGGCCGGATCACACATCTACTGCATCATCTTCTCTCTACTTCCTTGTTATAACAAAGTTCCTCAAAACTCATTGTTTTTCAGACCTCCATTTTTTGATTTCCATTTTCACTTGAATGTACCCCACTAGCCCAATCAAGCTTTCGTTACCACTCTCCAGTGAAATTGCTCTTCACCAGGACCTGCACATTGCTAAATTTGGCCATTTCAATGCTTGTCTTACTTGATTAATTAGTAGCCTTTGGCACTGTTGATCACTTCCTCCTGTTGCAATACTTGCATCACTTTACAGGACATTTTTGTCTCTTGGCCTTCCTTCTGCTGCAGGGTCTGCTATTTTTCAGTGTTCTGGCTAGTTGCTCTCTGTACTGGAGTACTCTGAGTTTCAACACTTAGATTTATTTTCTTCCCTATTTATGCTCACTCCCCACAGAATCATGCATAGTTCCATCATTTTGATCATATCCACACATAGGAATGTCACACATTAATGTTTCAAGTCCAGTCTTCTCCCTAAACTCCAGGTTCATATATTCAATTGCTTACTCAGCATAACCAACTGGATAGCTAATACGTATCTCCATTTCAAATTCATCATATACTGAACTAGGTCACTGATTCTACCTCTCATCAAAGCTACTCCTATTATTTTCCCAATCTTACGACTTTTTAACACTCACCCACCAATTTGGTGATTTAAATTCTACTAGATAATTATTTCTCTAATTTATCTGGCTTTTAAAATTCTTTTGCATAACTACTTCTCTTTATTCTCTTAGTTTCTTCTCTATTGCGGCATAAAAAACATACAAAACACTCAAGCAGTACCTGGATGTTCCTAACCAAAACAAAAAAAGTATAGGTGAGAATGTAAAGCAGTTTCAAGGAATTAGGAATTAAAATTTCAAATTTTAATTTGAGAACCAAGTTGACATGACCCATTTACCTCAACTCTCTGAACTGTGATGACCTTTTGGATTCACAAGTTCAGGTCTCAAAATCATAGGACCTCCACACTCCCAGTGTTGCAGCTCCCTCTAAAGAATTGGCAAGGTGCACCCACAGAAAGTATTGCCTTTTACCCAAACTCTATGTAATTTTGAGTTTTTTCTTTGGTTACTGAGGCATCTGCTCAGGGTCTGTTGAATATAGTCAACATTTACCTTGAAGGAGAAAACTGCCTCAGTAAGTTATTCTCCCATTTTTCTCCAGCAGGGATAGCTACCCCTTCAGTTTTTCTTCGTGATACCTCCCAATGGAAGTGTGGGTATTTCAAAAAAGAGATCAAATTGGGAGGGGTATGCTACTCTCAAGACCAGATTATTGGAAAAATGGACTCTGATATTCAAGATAACATCTTTAGCCAATGGCATTTTGACCTTTTTTAAAAAAGATTTATTTTATTTATTTATGCATACAAGAACTGGGGTGTAGGCCAGAGGTGGGGGGTGGGTTGAGAGGATTCACCAGAGAGAGAGTGGGGAGCAGAACAGACAGATTGACTGAAATACACTGCTGAGGGGAGCAGCGGGTGAGACAGGAGAGGTCTGCTGTGCCATGTGGGTTAGCTCCCTGGCTGGGGATCAAATTCATGCGGCAGTGGCTGGTGATAGCTTGATAGCACTGAGATTTTAACCCCTGCACCACTGGGAGGCCCGGACTTTTGACTTTTAATCCAAGTGGACATGACCCATTTGCCTCAACTCTCCAAACTAAAATGACCCGTTTGGATCCACAAGTTCAGGTCTCAAAGTGCTTTGAGATCTAATGATCCCAGCCCACCTCCAGTTCTTGTTTTGACATCTAAGACCTTGAATCCAGTTCACCTGAACCACTGAACAGTGAAGTACTTTAACATTCCCAAGACATAGTCTTATCAATCTTTCCTACTTCCTTAGTCAAGTACTTTGAGTTTCCTATCCTAGGACTAGGCTGCTTCTGTCCCTTGATATGTAGAATGTTTTGAAATTCATAGCCCAGTACTGAGTGTAGCATCTGCACTGAACATGTGACTCTCCTAGGAATAAGAAACTTGAGACTATACTGGACCCACTCCTAATCGCCATAGTGCGATGAGGATCCGACAAGCCGCAAACAGCACAGAGCAGAGTCCAAGTGTATAAATTACATTGAGATTCAAAGTGCATCCCCTGGGCCTCCCCGGTGGCGCAGCGGTTGAGCGCTGGGTTGCGAAGCTGCCCGCAGCCTCTGTGGCGCCAGTTCGATCCCCGGCTGCTCCCCGGCCACCGGAGGAGGGTCCCACACGGCGCGCAGACCTCTCCTGCTGCCCGCTGCTCCCTCAGCAGTGTACTTCGGTCCTTCTGCCTGCTCTGCTCCCCGCTCTGGCTCTGGTGAATTCTCTCACCCTCCTGCGCTTCTGACTGTACCCAGTGCATGTATAAACAAAAACAAACAAATAAATGAATAAATAAATAAAACATGCCTCTATTAAAATAAATAAATAAATAAATAAATAAATTTAACAAAGTGCATCCCCTATTCTATCATTGGTTTACCTACCTGCCACCCAGTCTGTCCAAACCTCTCTTCAGATGACTATCCTAATGCCCTTGGCTCAGAGCCTAATTCATTATTAAGCTAAGAACAACTTTTTTTGGTGTATTTATCCTGTGAGGTCAAATCTTCAATTTATCAATATGTTGGTTTGTAAGTATGTTCATTTTACATTGTCTTTATTAAATAACATTATCACATAAAATTCTCTGTGTCCTCAGATCCATTTATTTGTAGTAACTTCTCATAGAAACCTTATTAGTTCGTTTTATAGTGTGTATCTTTTTTAATTAAAACCATTTTCTTTTTTTAAGATTTATTTATGCATACAAGAACTGGGGTACAGTCCAGAGGGGTGGGGGGTGAGAGGATTCACCAGAAACAGAGTGGGGAACAGAATAGGCAGACTGAAAAACACTGCTGAGGGGAGCAGAGAGCGAGTCAGGAGAGGTCTGCTGCACCATGTGGGTAGCTCCCTGGCCAGGGATCAAACTCGTGCTGCAGTGGCTGCGGACAGCTTCATAGGTTGCATCTTAACCCCCTACACCACTAGGGCATCCCTAGTGTTTATATTTTTTTAAAGCTTTATTTATTTATGCATACAAGAACTGGAACTGGGGTACCGGCCAGAGGTAGGTGGGGAGAGGATTCAGCAGAGACAGAGTGGGGAGCAGAACAGGAGGATCTACTGAAATACACTGCTGAGAGGAGCAGCCGGCGAGACAGGGAAGGGCTGCTGCGCCATGTGGGTCACCTCCCTGGCTGGGGATAGAACTCCTGCTTGTGCTTCATTAGCTGTGGATAGCTTCATAGTGCTGACGCTTAACTCCTTGGGCCACCAGGGAGGCCCCTAGTGTCCTAGTGTGTGTATTCGTGGGAGTCTCTTTATATTACCTTCCAGCTGCTGTCATTAAACTGCTTCAACAGGAACTAAATGTTGTTTTCGACAGTTTTGTGACTTAGGCAGACTTTGCATGTGTTCCTCCAGTATTCATTCTCTCCACACCAAGCAGAGAGAAAATACAATTACTGAGTGTTATTAATAGTGGTGGGAGGGCCTCCCCTGGTGGCCAGGGGTTGAGTGCTGGGCTGCGAGGCTACCCGCAGCCTCTGCATTGCCGGTTCATTCCCCGGCCACCGGGGAGGGTCCCACCAAAAAAAAAAAAAAAATAGTGGTGGGATGTACCATTTTTCATCAGATATTGGCTTGCATTTTCTGATATTATCAACCATTGTTTTAATAAAAATTATATTTAAAATAATACTAGCATTTTGTTAAGCAAAGAAGTCCATCAAAGGGATATGTAAACAAATGAGTAATAGGCAATTGTATGCCTTTATACTGGCTACTGGTTTGCAAACAGACCCTCTCAAATTCTGCCAGTAGAAATGCAAATTGACATGAATCCCTCCAGGTTTGCTCTAGAATATTTGTCACTACCTTGAAACTTGATGTTTCATCCTACACTGAAGATATATACCAAGGAAGTGATTTTGAGCTAATAATCATTCACAAGAAAAGTTTTCATTTCCTTATCTTTACACAAATCTGAGCAACAAAATTATTAAAACACACCACAAAGCAGAAATGATGGAACATCTACAGAATGTGAATATATGGCTCTATTGAAAAGATAGTAGGTGCAAATAACATGATATGGAGTGAAGTTCAAGTTATGCTGAACATGGCTAGAATAGGAAACAAATTTATACTCAGTGTGACTCCATTTTTTCCTAATTTTTTTTGTTATAAATCCCATTATGTACCCAGAAAATTTAAACAGGCTGTATAGCGAAAAACATTCAGAATAAGTAAAATTATAGGGGAAATTTGGGGGCATAACTTAGTGCATCTGCATCTGAAGTATAATCTAAAGTGGGCTCCCATATCCAGAAGTCAGGGAACAACTGAAGAAAGAGCAGGCTACTCCAGACGGGTAGGTAACAGTTGTAATGAAAGTTAAAGGAAATTAACCGGGAGTCATTGTCATAGGTGTCACAAAAGAGAGGAATTTTCCACAATACTCTCCACCAAATTTCAAAGTATTATAGAGATATTAGTCATGTATGCTATATTCAATCACACATGCAACCCAGATTGTCGCAGCAACACATAACACAGTCAAGGCTATATTGATGTAACAGCTTTTGGAACATACATCCCAAAAGCAGGGAATGAGAAGTCTTCAATTACTCCAAGGATAAGCCTATACCATATGTTTACAGGAAGAGGGAATTAAAAGCCTCCAGTCTCCAGCTTCTGGGCCAATTTGGTAGAGTCTTTTGTCTTCCCCAACAAAACAAACAATGTCTTTGTTGCAAGGGTTTGGAAAGAAAGAAAAATGGGCAGTGACTGATTAGTAAGTATTGAATTGCTTTGAATGGTGGAATTATGTAGTGGTAATGGTTGCAGAATATTGTGAAAGTACTAAATGACACTGAATTTTTCTAAGACAACACATTAATTATAATACCAAGGCAACTACTAAGAAATATCAGAAAATTAAGATAGAAGAAGTGTCACAGGAGCTAAAATGAAATATCTATTTCACAGAAAATAATTCTCCAATGAAGGAACAGAAACAGACAAAATATATAGAAAACAAATAGCACGGTGCATGACATGAATCCTATCTTATCAGTAAGACTCCAGCTAAAAGGCAGAGATTGACTTAATGGATAAAAAGAAGTGTTGTACAGAAGTTTCACTCTAGAGCCAAAGAAAATAAATTGAAAGTAGAAAGATGTATCATGCAAATAGTAACCAAAATAGAGCTCAAGAAGTTATATTTACATAAAGTAGAATTTAAGACAAAATTGTTATGATACAATGTTATACATTGAAATGTTATATATTGTTATATATTAAAATGTTGTATATTGAAAAAAGATACACTTATCAAGAAGGTAGAAAATGTATAAATGTCCCTAACAGAAGAGCTCTAAAATATATGAAGTAAAAAATGGAAGAACTGAAGGGAGAAATGGATAATTCTACAAAAATAGATGGAGAATTCAATAGCACACTTCCAATCCCAGATAGAACAATCAGGCAGAAGATCAATAAAGAAGTAGAACACTTGAACAACACTATACACCAACTAGACCTGGCAATTATATACAGAACACTGCACCCAATAATAATGCACATATTTTCTCACATGCACATGAAACATCCTCTATTATAGCTCACTTATTAGGACACAAATTAAGTCTTGATACGTTTTATTTTTTTAAAGATTTATTTATTTATACAAGAACTGGGGTACAGTCAGAGGCACGGGAGGGTGAGAGAATTCACCAGGGACACAGCCTGGTGGGCCGGGAATCAAACCCACGCTGCAGAGGCTGCGGACAGCTTCACAGGGCAGCGCTCAACCCGCTGCGCCACTGGGGAGGCCCCTAAACGAAATTTAATTTTTAAACCCATTTTACCTATGTTTTCATAAACTCATAGGGCAGAATAACCAAGAAGAATGTTGTTGGCTTTGTTGAAAACTCCATAGGGCTTAGAATGAGCTTTTAACATCCAGTTTAGGCAGGCTTCAGAATCAAGGTCACAGACTTACGGGACTTCATCTGAGATTTCCTCTTCTCAAGGTCCCCAGGGCTTTTTCCAGTCCTGCCAATGGAGGCAAGCTTCCTTACCTTTCATCGAGGTCTTTGGAATCGTATAAGCAAGGTGATAGGTTCTTCTTTGCTCAGCTCTTCTTGGCTCAGCTCAAATTGTACTCCCAGAAGAATTTCAAGCAAAGCCCTGTAACAAAACATGTATCCAATTTTCTAGTTTTAGGAGAAATAAAATTCCCTATTGAGATTATGCAAAGATAAACATATTGTCCTGAGAAGTACAAATATGGCCTACAAGTTTTTTTTTGGAATGAGAAAGAGAAAAGCAAATGTTCAGTTTGCTCATAAAAAGATGTAAATTGCCGGGCCTCCCCGGTGGCGCAGCGGTTGAGCGCTGGGTTGCGAAGCTGCGCACGGCCTCTGCGGCGCCGGTTCGATCCCCGGCTGCTCCCCGGCCACCGGAGGAGGGTCCCACATGGCGCGCAGACCTCTCCTGCCGCCCGCTGCTCCCCTCAGCAGTGTACTTCGGTCCTTCTGCCTGCTCTGCTCCCCGCTCTGGCTCTGGTGAATTCTCTCACCCTCCCGCGCTTCTGACTGTACCCAGTGCATGTATAAACAAAACAAACAAACCAGCAAACAAATAAATAAAGCATGCCTCTATTTAAAAAAAAAAAAAAAAAAAAAAAAAAGATGTAAATTGCCACTGCTAAGATCATAGCCCAGTTTAAAGACAAATTTTCTAGAGATTTTAAAAAAAACATAAAACCAATATTTTTTTAAAAGTTATTAAATATTATACGAATCCTCTTCAGTGTACTTTGTCCCTTGTAGTAAGTCTCAATCTTCTGTTGGTAATTTTCATAAATCCAATGTTTCTATAGACTCAATAGTTCTCAGTTCTAAAACATTATCTTTATTGTCAGTCTCTTTTTGTGATTTTTTTCTGAAGACAAAAGCCAGCAAGTAACCTTTAGAAATAACAAAAATTTGAAAATGACCATACCTAAAATTATAGTATAAAGCAAAAGACAAGGATGTTTGCTCAATTTTGTGACACAGATATATTTCAGAATAATCAGAATTGACCAATAATATTATACCAGAAGGTACTAGGTTTTAAGAATTTCATATATTTTAGAACACTTTTATCAATTTATATATATGCTGAAAAGGTGTGACTTTTTTAACATGACAATGTTTTCTCTATGAAGTTGTGTTAGGGGGAAAAGGATGTCCCAAAGCTATTTCCATATAGGCTTTGTGGAATTGTTAGGGGGAAAAGGATGTCCCAAAGCTATTTCCATATAGGCTTTGTGGACTCCCCCCCCCACCCCAGGTCAAAGCCAAAGACACTGGGAACTCCAAATCCCATCCCCACCAAAGGGAAGGTGGCTGGGACCTGAGGGTGGGGTTAAGCAGCCAGGTGGATAGAAAAGGCAGATACGTGGGCTTTGGGGATCCCCCATTTTGGCTCTCCACCAGCTCGCAGTGTCCGGCCAGCTCTGAGAGTGACTTTGGGTTTCCAGGTCGTCGGATCGGGTAGGACGCATTAAAGACTTTATTTCCCTATTTTCTCCCTGAGTTGTACATTTTCCTTATTTCCTTTCCTCTTGTAAATAAACCTTTTATTAACCTTTTTGTGTGTGTCTGTAGTAGAGTATTCATAAGTCCCTTTAAAGCGCGCGGGTGAGGACCCACAGCCAGGAACCCGTTTAATATCGGGGTTGCTCTATAACAGTTGTAATATCACTAGATTGGCCCAACAGTTTTCTACAAGGAAAATAATTCATTAAGAGTCCTTCTATGACAGATCATATCTTTTCACTGTTCAAAAACTTTACTATTTCTGAAATTTGATATCAAGGAAGTTTTGTCACATGCTTAATAAAAATATACAGATTTTTATAAAACAACACTTAATTACCCAGAGTTACAATTAGATTTTTAAGAGATCTATATTTTTCCAATGTTCAACAGTGCTGACAGTGATACTGTAATTGCAGATTTTCAGGCCTCGTCTTCTAGCCAGGACTGCATTCCTGGCTGCAGGGGCAGCGCTGAGTCCCAGCCACTAGACCACCACGGGTTGGTGTCCCACGAAGCTGCAGCAGGAACTTCGCTGCCACACAGACTAGCAGGTGAACAGAGGCAAATTTGTTTAGAGAAAGAAAAAGTTTATTAAGGAAAAAAGGAACAGAAATCAAGAGGGACTCCCAGGCCGGTGGAACCAGGCCAGGGAGGGGCAAGGAAGCCAAGGTGGAGTCATGCCTCAGGGACTATATACCTTCTTTCCCTAATTCTTCTTTAAAAAAAAAAAGATTTATTTATTTATGCATACAAGAGCTGGGGTACAGGCCAGAGGTGATGGTGCTGGTGAGAGGATTCACCAGAGACAGAGCCTGGGATAGAGCAGGCAGACTGACTGAAGAGGGCAGCAGACTAGTGTCCGAAAAACCACCATCCTGCTCTTTGGCAGAGTGCAGGAGTATTTCTACAGAGGAGTAATAAAAAGGGGAGATGGGCAAGGCTCTGCAAAGGGGAGATAGGAAGGCTTGTCATTTCTTTTTGATGCAGGAAAGAGGACAAACCTGTTAAACATACTTGTAAGGGATGCTTATCTGGTGAGGCAGGAAGAGAGACTTGTCTCTGCATCAAAAAGATCAACAAAATTGGCAAACTTTTAGCTCGGGTGACTAAAAAGAAAAGAAGAACATTGAGATTACAAAAATCAGGATTGAAAGAGGGGGCATCAGTACTAACTTTACAGAAGTATAAAGGATTATGTAGTAATACTATAAGCGATTGTATGCCAACAAATTACCTAGAGGACATGGGCAAATTTATAGAAATACATAAACTAAAGAAACTGACTCAAATAGAAATTTGATTAAACTCTTGACAATACTTCCCACAAAGAAAAGTGTAGGACCGAAAGTTTTCCCTCTAAAAATCTACCCAGGGCTTCCCCTGGTGGCGCAGTGGTTGAGCGCTGGGCTGCGAAGCTGCCCGCAGCCTCCGCAGCGCCGGTTGGATCCCCGGCCACCGGGCGAGGGTCCCACATGGCGCACAGACCTCTCCTGCCGCCCGCTGCTCCCCTCAGCAGTGTACTTTGGTCCTTCTGCCTGCTCTGCTCCCTGCTCTGGCTCTGGTGGATTCTCTCACCCTCCCGCGCTTCTGACTGTACCCAGTGCTTGTATAAATAAATAAATCTTTTAAAAAAAATAAAAATCTACCCATATTTTTTAAAAAATAGCAAAGAAAATAAGAGATTTCAACACAACTACACAACTAATTCAATGAAATCAGTATTACCTGTCTCTAGAGAATCCTCTCACACACACCCCTTCCCACACCGCTGGCCTGTACCCCAGTTCTTGTATGAAATATAAAGTTCTGCATCAAGGGTAAATACATAATCAAATATAAATACCTGCACTACTGTAATTTTGGTTTATAACTCTACTTTCACTTATTTTATGCTATTTAAAAGACAAAAGCATAAAGGTATAAATCCACATTTATAAGTCCACAATAAATGTAACTTGTGGCATCAGTAATATAAAGTGATGGAAGGTGAACAGTGTTATAAAGGAATAAATTTTTGTATGCAGCTGAAATTAATTTGGCATCAGCTTAATATAGGTTGTTATAACATTAGGATGTTTGTGTAATTTCTATGTTAACTACAAGTAAAATACCTACAGAATACACAGAAAAGGAAATGAGAATGGAATCAAAATGTGTCATTATAAAAATTAAATTGAACACAAAGGAAGGAAGGAAATGAGAAACAAGAAAAGGTGTAAGATATACAGAAATCTACTAACAAAAAGACAATAGTAAGTCCTTTCCTACCAGTCACTACATTAAATGTAAATCAATTAAATGCCCCAAAAGACATCTATTGAAGAAATATTGGTTTCTAGTTTTGTATGTAGGATTCTTGGAATTTTCCATTTTATGCCAAGAAAAAAATAAAAGACGGAATTATTCTTAGAACTATAAGAGAAGGAAGGACACGGGCAAACTGCTACAATTGGTTTCTCTATCTCAAATCTGTTCTTTTTATTATTACAAGTGTAGCTTTAGTTTTTCTTAGTATTGGAAATTCAAGTTACAGAATTACAAATGAAACAATTCCATACATCAGGGTTCTTTTTAGGTAAGCACTGGATTGATTGATAAAAGCAAGCAAGAAAAATCAGAGAAACTTAAACCTATATACGTTTCCTGTATACATGTGAGAGTCTCAGTAACTCCTCTATGAGGCTTTAGATACCATGTTGATTTTTTTTTTTTTTTTTTGGCTAGGACTAGGGAAGGAAAAAGTCACTTAAGGTGCTTCCCCAGGGAACAAAGGTGCTTCTTTAAGGGGAAGAGATAGTGGGTTAGTCTTTTTAGTAAAGAACTGCTACCTCCAAAACTGGATAAACAGGAGGAGCAGAGACTTGCAAGCAGCAATTTCCATGGGAACCAGTACGGAGGCAGTAAAACCTGAACTGTTATTGGTGAGTTGCTGGAGGCTCAGTAGTGACAAGAGTGAGAATTAAAAACTAGGGGGCATTTAGAAGATGTGGTACATATATACCATGGAATATTACTCAGCATTCAAAAAAGATAAGCACATGCAATTTGCAGCAACATGGATGGCGCTGGAAGGGATCATGCTCAGCGAAATAAGCCAGAAAGAAAAAGAAAAATACTGGATGGTCTTACTCATAGCAGGAATCTAGAAAACTTAAATAAGGGACTAAGAAAAAGAATAACTATAAGAAAGAAAATATCAAAATCAACAAGCAACTATGAACCAGAGACACCCTATGGGGGCTGGGTGGCGGGGAAAGGAGGGTTTGGGGTCAAAATCAGGGGGTTGTAATTGTATGGGGAATATAAAAATAAAATTTAATTTAAAAAAGAAAATAAATAAAATAGTAAGGAAAAAAATAAAAATAAAAACTAGGGGGACTTGCCGTAGGGGCCCTGCCACAATAATGTGAGATTTATCTCCAGGAATTGGATCTACAGTAAATGACAGAGAAAAATTCTTTTGTTACTCCAGCAGGGTGAGAGTAAAAGGAAACATTTTGAAGTACATAAAATATTCTGCTAGTCTTAACAAGGTATGCCCTCAGCCATAACTAGTTAACCACAGCTGAAACTGCTGGAGTCTAACAGACCAGGGCTAGAGAAATATTCAACTCCATATGACCCTAGCCTTTTGGTGGGAGAAGGGAAATAACTAAGCCCAGTTCACTCTAGCCAGTCTGTCCCACCCTAAGGAGGGAGAAAAAAGCCTAAGAATCACTTATGAGGTTCATGCTTTGGAAGTATAGAATAACTAACAACTGATACCTAATCATAGGACCATAGAATGTTCCCTTGCCCCAAGGCCTACCAACAGCAATTCCTTTTACATGTTAAATCATATTCAGCTATCAAGAAAAAATTAGGACGCATACCAGAAGGTAAAAAACACAACTGGAAGTGACAGAGCAAGCATCAGAACCAGACATGGTGGAGATATTGGAATTATCAGACTAAGGATTTCAAACGCATATAATTAATATTCCAAGGGCTCTATGGATAAAGAAGACAGCATGCAAGAACAAATGGACAATGTAAACATAGAGATGAAAAAAACAAACAAATGCTAGAGGTAAAATCACTGTAACAGAAATGAGTAATAATTCTGATGGGCTTATTAGTATGTTTTATATGGCTGAGGAAAGAATATCTAAGCTTGAGAATATATCAATAAAGTCCTAAAAAACGAAAAAGCAAAGAGACCAAAGACTGTGGAACAAATACAAAACATTCATGAAATGAGAAAACTGGAAGGAGAAGAAAGAAAAGAACAGAAGAAATATTTAAAACAATAATGAATGATTATTTCCCCCAAATTAATATCAGATACCAAACCACAGATCCAGGAAGATCAGAGAACATCAGATAAGATAAATGGTGAAATAAGGCACACATTTAGTAATATCATTTTCAAATTACCAAAAATCAAGAAAGAAAAAATCCTGAAAGAAGCCGGGGGGATTAGGGAGTGGCAAAAGAAAAAAATCTTACCTATAGAGAAACAAAGAAAAGTGTAATAACTCAATAACGCTCTTTCTCTCACTCTTCCTGGCTTTAGTTTTATCAATTTTATTGCTCTATTCAAACAGCTAGTTTTTAAAACTTGAGTTAGCCTATTGTTTTCCTGTTGTTTTTTCTAATTTTTATTATTTACAAGGCACCAGATATAAAATCCAGGGCACCAGACACATATAAAATCTTCACTCTGAAAAACACTGATACTTTGGAGTGTGGTCACGAGATAATATGCACATATGCCTTGCCTTCCAGGGTTTCTAGAAAGGTTTACCATTACCCCTCAGATGTGTGTTTAATTTGAAGCCTCATGCTGAAGTCATGATATCATTATAGTTCTATTTGTCAGAATGTCTTACCTCCTGGGTCTGTGCATTCTTGCTGTGCCCTGAGAACGGTAGCTATTTGAGAATCTTTCTACATTAATTGCAGTGCTGTGGGAGAGGCAAGTGCAAGTCCCTCCAGCAGCTGCAGAAATTTGGGTGCCAGATAAGTATATAAGCTCCTTCCTGAGAGATATAAGCAAGTTGTTGCAAGGCGGAAAGTACGAAGACTGTGTCCACCAGCCTCTGTTCCTTGAGAACACCTGCGTAAAACTCTAGGTGTGTGCCAGACCAGAAGCCCATCACTCCTATCAAAGCTACTGGGCAGGACCTCCCTGGTGGCACAAGGAGTTAAGATGCAACCTATGAAGCTATCCACAATCACTGTAGCACGAGTTTGATCCCTGGCCAGGTAGCTACCCACATGGTGCAGCAGACCTCTCCTGACTCGCCCGCTGCTCCCCCCAGCAGTGTATTTCAGTCAGTCTGCCTGTTCTGCTCCCCACTCTGTCTCTGGTGAATCCTTTCACCCCCCCCCCACCTCTGGTCTGTACCCCAGTTCTTGTATGCATAAATAAATATATCTTAAAAAAAAAAAAAGGGCTACTGGCCATGCAAATAGGCGTCTTCCTCAGAAAGACTGGGAGTGTGTTTTTAGTCTGCTATCATCTACTGTAGCCTGGGTGTGGTAGTCTGTCAAGAACTGTATCTTTGATTATTACAGTCCCATGAAACTAGGAATGCAAGTCACCCTTGCTTCCAGGCCTAGGTGATGCAGGGGTGTCCCCTGAGATGGAGTTGCAAAAACCAGGGCACCAGGCACATGTAAAAGCCCACCCTCTCAGGCTCTGCACTGTGGTGCATGGCACCGGGAAAGCACAACTATGGCATGCACAAGCTTTAGCAATGCAGAGAGAAAATGCAAAAATGGTGCCTGCTGGTTAAAGGTTAAGTTGGCACCTACTGAGGGGAAAAAATGACATTCCCCAGCTTTACAAGGTAGGCAGGAAAGCAGGAAAGGATGCCTGGCAATATCTCTGTCCCCAAAGAATACCCCAACAGGCTCATGCACCTCCAACAGATATTTTAAGATTTGCTATCATCAATTTCTTTCACATATAGTCGCTGTGCTTTTCAAACTGCTGCAGCTGTACTGGGCCATGGAGCAATTGAGTCTGCGTACAAGGCCTTTAAGGGGTGTTTGGGTTTTTTTTGTGTGTGTGTGTTTGTTTTTTTTTTTTTTCACATTTGTTTTATTTATTTTTTTAATATTTTATTTTATATAATTCTTACATCATTTTTTCATCTTTGCACAATGTATGCATTTTCATTATGGTTGTATTCCCCATACAATTGCACCCCCCCCTTATTTTGACTCTAGTCCTTCCTCTCCCTGCCCCTCCCTCCCACCCCCCTGTAGTGTGTCTCTGGTTTACAGTTGCTTGTTGATTTTGATTTTTACTTTGTATTGATTAGTCTTTTTCCTGGTCCCTTATTTAAGTTTTCTAGATTCCTGCTATGAGTGAGACCATGCGGTATTTTTCTTTTTCTTTCTGACTAATTTCGCTAAGCAAGATCCATTCTAGCTCCATCCATGTTGCTGCAAACTGCATGTGTTTATCTTTTTTGATTGCTGAGTAATGTTCCATTGTGTGTATGTACCACATCTTCTTGATCCAGTCATCTATTTTGGGGCATTTGGGTTGTTTCCAAAGCTTAGCTATTGTAAACAGTGCTGCTATAAACATAGGCGTGCAGGTGCCCTTTGGAATTAATGTTTCTGTGTCCTTTGGGTAAATACCTAGGAGTGGAATTGCTGGATCATATGGAAGCTCTATGATTAGTAGGTCCAGAAATCTCCACACAGCTCTCCATAGTGGTTGGATCAGTTTGCACTCCCACCAGCAGTGCAGGAGAGTTCCTTTTTCTCCACAACCTCGTCAACATTTGTTGTTGCTAGTTTTTTTAATATGTGCCATTCTCACTGGTGTAAGATGGTATCTCATTGTAGTTTTGATTTGCATTTCCCTGATTACAAGTGATGTTGAACATTTTTTTCATATGCCTGTTGTCCATTTGCATTTCCTCTTCGGTGTAGTTTCTTTTTAGCTCTTCTGCCCATTTTTTGACTGGATTATTTTCTTTGTTTTTGTCGAGTCTCATCAGCTTGTTGTTTTTATTTTTGTTCTTCTAGTTTGCTATAACCTGTGGAGTTTATGCACACAAGTCCTGTTGATTTTCAAAGTCATGATTTGGAGACTCCGCCCTGGTGCAGGTCTTAAAAGATGGGGTGCCTGATGTGGGTTACAAACCCTTCATTCCATGGAGAGACGCTCCAGACTTGTGAGTTCCCTCTTCATTTTGGGTTACTATGCACGGGGAATAGGCTATAATGAGGCTGCATCTCAGTGTCCCCGACCTGCCTCAATGTGGTCCTATTTTTACACTTTCCAGTGTGAAGGAACTACTTAGTATTAAGTAGAAATTGTTCTCACATATAGCTATAGATTGGGTGTATTGATGGGAGGAGGTAAGTTCTCTGTCTTCCTCCATCACTGTCTTGGACAGCCCCCATTCCCAGATTTCAAAGTCTGTTGTAATTCGTATCCTTCTTCCTCTGAGGGCACTGTGACCCCATCACTGGCTGACCACAAGATTTCCTCCTTGTTAGCTTCTCGCAGTATGAATATGATATACCTACATGTGTATATATCTTTTGCTTTTTGGAATTGTATTTATCCCACTTTATTGTGGGATATAGTGTTACTTAGTAACTTTGGGAAATTCTCATTATTTCTTCAAAGATTTCCTGATTTCTTCTCTCTCTTCTCCTTGTAGGATTCCAGTGACATATGTATTACACCATTTGTTATTTTCCCACATTGCTTGATTGTTCTGTATAATTTTCCTACTATTTTCCCTTTTATTATTCTACTTTGCATAATTTCTATTGACTCATCTTCAAGATTATTGATACCTTCTTCAACTGTAGTGAGTCTATTTGTGAGTCCATCAAAGACAATCTAATTTCTGTTTTTGTAGGATTTATTTGGCATCTCCATTTGATTCTTATGGCTTCTATGTTCTGGTGAAAGTACTGATGTAATCGTCCATAGTTTCTACTTCTTCCATTAGAGATTGTAACACAGTTTCAGAGTTTCTAGCCTTAGTATTATGCACATCTTCAATCAGATAATTCTTTTGTAAGGTGCTGTGCTGTGCTGTTCATTGTAGAATATTTAACATCATCCCTGGCCTCTACCCACTAGATGTCGGTAGCACATCTTATGACAATAATAAATACCTGCAGACGCTAACAAATGTCCCCTGTGGAAAAAAATTGCCTCCCTTTGAGTATTGGTGCTTAACATGTTAATCATGGTTCTTTTAAATTCCCTTTCTGATTTTTCCAACGACCATGTCATATGTGAGTCTGCTTCAGACAATTTCTTTGTTTCCTCAAACTCTGTTTTTTTTCAGGCTTTTTGTTTTGATGTGTAGAATTTTTTGAAAGATGAACATATATGGAGTAACAGATACTAAGATAATTATTTTTTTACTTCAAGATTAACATGTTTTTCTTTCCACTGGACCTTTAGCGTGGATGTTTGTGTTGATTTTGTCATGAGTTGGACTAGGTTTGAAATTTGCTTAGTTGCTATGGTTTCTATGGCTTCCTGAGTTGGAATTTGTTGCTATGGTTATTAGAGTTGGATTTTGTTGTTGCTATGGACACCAGCAATTTCAATATCTTCTACTGATACTTTGCTTTTGTCTGATCTCTTGACTTTGGAGCTTCCTTTTGTTTTACTCTCCATAGTCTGTCTCTTGCCATTTCTGAAGCTGCACTCTACTATAATATATATTCAAGGTTTCTTAGCCTGGTGAGGAGCAGATTGTTGTTCTTAAGTCAAAATTTTATTTTTTTAAAGATTTATTTATTTATGCATACAAGAACTGGGGTATAGGCCAGAGGTGTGGGGGGGTGAGAGGACTCACCAGAGACAGAGTGGGGAACAGAACAGACAGACTGACTGAAACACACTGCTGAGGGGAGCAGCGGGTGTCAGGAGAGGTCTGCTGCGCCATGTGGGTAGCTCCCTGGCCGGGCATTGAACTCGTGCTACAGTGGCTGCGGACAGCTTCATAGTGCTGTGACTTAAACCCTTGCTCCACTAGGGAGGCCCAAGTCAAAATTTTAAAGAAGTATTTTGAACCTAGGTTTTGATGTATGTTCTTCACAAGTGTTCCTACCTTTCCTACAAATATAGAGGCCTCAAGGGAGACAGGTACGGGTACACTTTTGGAGGTGGTGGCTATTCTCTTCATTCAACTTCACTGGGTTTCCACTAATGCACTACCCTGAAAATGCAGTCTGTTTTCCTGTAGTGCAAATGGGCAGGGGTGCAGTATGTTGGTGTAGGTTGACTTTGGCAGTGGCATTTGTTCTTTTCCTCCACACGGAAACATGAGGGGCTTTCTTAGGATGTTCTTCGGTCATACCTTTGGGTTTTCTGAAACACGAAAATCCTGCAAAGGAGTGAGAACCCAATTATTCCTGAGGTTCCCCGGGGCTTCGTGCTTCTCCATAATTGACCCTTAGCAACTGGTTAAACATTTTACTTTAATCTTCCTACGGTTTCTGTGTTATTCAGTGACCTCTATTCTGGGTTGACAATAATCCAGCCCTGATATTTTCTACAGTCAACTCCAGATTTCAGCTTAATCATCTACCCTTTGACTTTACTTCTTTGATAGATTCAAGAAAAGTTGTCAATTTATTGATAAGGGCCATTTACACGGGTGTGAGGTGGTATCTCATTATGGTTCTGATTTACAGTTCCCTGATAAGTGATGAGTAGTTTTTCATATGCCTGCTGGTCATCTGCATATCTTCTTTGGAGAAGTGCCTAATTAGTTCTTCTGCCCATTTTTTGATTGTTTTTTTTCCTTTTGTTTTTGTTGAGTTGTATGAGCTCTTTGTAGATCTTTGATGTCAGTCCCGTGTCAGATGTATGGTGTGCAAGTATTTCCTTCCATTCCATCGATGTCTCTTCACTTTGGTTACTGTGTCTTTCTCTGTAAAGAAGCTTTTTAGTTTGATGTAGTCCCAGTTGTTTATATCTTCTTTGATGTCCTTGCTGCTAGAAATTAGTTTGGGTGGATGTTTCTGAAGTTTACACCATGGAGTGTTTTGCCTATGTTTTCTCCTGTATATTTTATGCCTTCAGGTCTTACATCCAAGTCTTTATTCATTTTGAGTTTGATTTTCATGTATGGTGTGAGATAGTGGTCTTGTTTCATTCTTTTGCTGTGGCAGTCCAATATTCTCAACACCGTTTATTGAAGAGGTTTTTCTTGTTCCAGTGTATATACTTCATTCCTTTGGCATGATTAGTTGTCCATAAACGTGTGGTTTTACTTCTCGGCTCTCAAATCTATGCCACTGGTCTGTGTGTCTGCCTTAGTTCCATTACCACAATTTTAATTATGATGGCTCTAGTAAAATTTGAAGTCTAGAAGTGTAATACACCCATTCTCCCCTTTTTAGAGAGAAGAGCATTGGCTATTTGGAATTTTTTATGGTTTCATATGAATTTCCTTGCTTGTCATTGGTTTGTTCAGCTTTTCTATTTCTTCCTTATTCAGTCTTGGATGACTGTATAATTTTAAGAATCTGTCCCTCTTGTCTAGGTTGTTGAACTTGATTGTATGTAAATGTTCAGAGCAATGTCTTGTTATCCCCTGAATTTCTGCAATATCTGTTGTAATTTCTCCTCTTTCATTTTTGATCCTATTTATTTATTTGTGTTTTCTCTATCTTTTTCTTAGTGAGCCTAGATACAGTCCTGTCTATTTTGTTTATTTTTTCAATGAACCATCTTTTGGTTTCAGTGATCTTTTGAACTCCCTTTTTTGTCTCTATTTCATTTGAATTCTAATTTTTATTTCCTTCATTCTCCTGGCTTTTGGATTTTTTGTCTGTTTTTTCTACTTTTTGAGATGAGAGACAATATTGTTCATTTGTGCTCTTTCTTGTTTCTTAATGTGGGCTTGTATTGCTATATAATTCCCTCTTAGTGCTGTTTTTATTGTGTATAGTATGTTCTAGAAGGTTATGTCCTTATTATCATTTGTCTCAAGGTATTTGTTGATTTTTTTAATTTCCACATTAACCCAATGGTCTTTCAGTAGTGTGTTGTTCAGACTCCACATATTAGAGGATTTCCTTATTTCTTTTTGTAGCTGATTTCTAGTATCATACCTTTATGGTCAGATACTCTGTGTCTTTTATTGGTGAGTTCAGCCCACTGATATTTAGAGCAATTATTGATATATGATTTCTAATTTGATACATTTATGGTCAGTGATATTTGGTATGATTTCAATCTTCATGAATTTTTTGATGCTTGTCTTATTACCCAGTATGTGGTCAATCCTGGCGAATGGCCTATGTGCACATGAGAAAAATGTGTACTCATATTTGGGGGGAGTGCAGTGCTCTATAAATATCTATTAACTATATGCAGTCTAGTTATTTGTTTATGACTATTGTGTCCTTACTTATTTTTAGTGTCAATGATCTGTCCATTATTGAGAGTGGGATGTTGAATTTTCCAACCATCTATGTATTTGCTCTAATGTCTGTTTTCAGATTTGACAGTAATTGTCTCTAATATCTGTTTTCAGTTTTGATAGTAACTGAGTAGTGTTATGTCTTCCTGGTTGAATGTTACCTTAATCATTATATAGTGTTTATCCCTGTCTCTTGTTCCTTTTTAAAGACACAAGTCTATTTTATCTGACATAACTCCCTGTTTTCCTTTGAGTGCCATTTGTTTGTAGAATGCTTTCCATCCCTTTATTTTTCACTCTATGTTTATTCTTGAAACTTTGATGTGTTTCCTGACAGCAGAACATTGTATTCTATTTCCTTGTCCAATTAGATACTCTGTGTCTTTTATTGGTGAGTTCAACCCATTGATACTTATTTTTTTAATATTTATATATAATTTTTTTTACATCATTGTTCATTTTTGTACAATGTATGATTATATGCTTTCTTCTCTCAGTTGTAGTTCCCATAAAATTCCCACCACCAATTCACCTGTGCACCATCACCATAGTCCCTTGTGCTCTTCCCTCCCTTGTTTTGATCCCTTTGCCTCCCCCTCCCTTGCAGACTGTCTCTGATTTATAGTTGCCCTGCTAATTTTGTTTATTTATTTATTATTATTGTTTTCCTGCTCCCTTATTTGCTTCTCCTATATTCCTCCTATAAGTAAAACCTTTTGATATTTTTCCTTCTGGTTTATTTCTCTGAGCATAATCCATTCCAGCTCCATTTATGTTGCTGCAAATGGCATGAGTTTATCTTTCTTGATTGCTGAGTAATATTCCATTGTGTATATATACCACATCTTCTTGATCCAGTCATCTACTTTTGGGCATTTGGGTTGTTTCCATATCTTACCTATTGTAAACAGTGCTGCAATAAACATAAGAGTACAGGTGTCCTTTTGAATTAATGTTTTTTTTTTAAGATTTATTTATTTATATGAGAACTGTGGTACAGTCAGAGGCGCGGGTGGGTGAGAGAATTCACCAGAGACAGAACGGGGAGCAGAACAGGCAGATGGACCGAAGACACTGCTGAGGGGAGCAGCGGTCTGCAATGAGGTCTGCAATGCCATGTGGGATTCTCCCTGGCTGGCTGGGAATTGAACCTGTGCTGCAGAGGCTGCAGACAGCTTCACAGGGCGGCGCTCAACCCTCTGCGCCACCGGGGAGGCCCTGAATTAATGTTTTTGTGTCCTTTGGGTAGATTCCTAGGAGTGAAATTGCTGGGTCATATGGTAGCTCCATATTTAATAGTTTGAGGAACAGCCACACAGCTTTCCATAGTGTTTGGACCAGTTTGCACTCCCACCAGCAGTGTAGGAGAGTTCCTTTTTCTCCACATCTTCGCCAACATTTGTTGTTACCTGTTTTGTTTTTTTTTAATATATGCCATTCTCACTCCACCCCTTGATATTTAAAGTGATTATTGATAAATGAAAATCTGCTACTGTTATTTTGTTCCTAGTTTTGTGGTTCTATTTCATTGCTTGTTCAACTCTTTGTATTTATTCTTCTCTTTGGTTCAAATACTAAAGCTCTTTTTAATATTTCTTGGAGGAAGGGTTTAGTAGTTGCAAACTCCTTAAGATTGTTTGAGAAGGCCTTTATTTTTGCCTCATATCTAAAGGAGAGCATATTAAGATAAGAGTATTCTTGACTGGCAAGTATTATATTGGGGTATTTTTAATATGTTGCTCCACTCTCTTCTTGTCCATAATGTTTCTTCAGAGAAGTTTGATGTTAGCTTAATTGGGGTTCCTTTATAACTAATTGACTGATTTTTGTTTTTTTATAATGTTTCATCTTTTCCTGGTTCTTTGCATGACTGTTGATTTTTTATTATATGGCTTGTGGATTTTACCTTTAAGTGCTGGATACTTTTGTATTCTTTTTTTTTAATTAATTAATTAATTAATTTATTTATACATGCACTGGGTACAGTCAGAAGCGCGGGAGGGTGAGAGAATTCACCAGAGCCAGAGCGGGGAGCAGAGCAGGCAGAAGGACCCAAGTACACTGCTGAGGGGAGCAGTGGGCATGGCAGGAGAGGTCTGCGCGCCATGTGGGACCCTCCTGCGGTGGCCGGGGAGCAGCCAGGGATCGAACCGGCGTGGCAGAGGCTGCGGGCAGCTTTGCAACCCAGCGCTCAACCGCTGCGCCACCGGGGAGGCCCAACTTTTGTATTCTTATAAATATTTTTGAAATTTGTTCTGTGATGTCATCAATTTACATAGATATAGTTTGAATCTTTCTGGTTCTGGTTTTATTATGTGTTAGGTGGGACCAGAATGCTGTTTAGTCTACTGATAATTATTCCCCACTGTGGACGCGTGACCCTGCTGAGTACTTTACTCACCAACCCATGAATTATGCGTTTTTCCAGTCTAGATGATTGGAATAGGCACTACTTCCAAGTGAATTCTGGTACTCTTCCCTCAGATTTTTCCATGCTGTTCCTCTTTCCTGATTTTGTATATTCCACTTCAAATGTAAACATTGATTAATAGTCTGCTACATACTAATTGGAAACTTCTGTTGATTTTCTGTTGTTCTTTCTTAGAGCAATTGGTTCTCTTTCACTCCTTTCCCTCTCTCTGTCCTGCAAACTCTAGTTACCTTGGTTGCCCTGGACTCTTGATTCTCCACACAGTAGAAGAAGATGGTATACATAGGTGCCTCCCTTACCTGGTGACACTAGTAAAGATAAGAGTGGGGAACCACTGGCACATGGATAGCTGGAAAATAAGCCAGGTGAAGTGCTCTCTGTCCAATGGTATTGATATCTTCTATCCCTCACCTAATGAAACCAGGGGCCCAGGGGAAAGCATTCCATACTGACATGGGCACTAGCATGGATAGAGGAGGAGAGAGAATGAAGTAGGCTAATACAGCATGATAATGGCTTACAAAACTAAATTTTCACTATAACCACCTCCCACAAGAGTACACCCCAACCTATATGCCAAACCACCCGAGCTAGGTGAGATACATGGGACAGATTTCCTCTTACAGCTATAAGAAGAAACCAACCTCGCTCATGACTTAATGTTGGTTTAACTTAGTCACTGGAAGTGTGAGACAATATATTTCTACCTTTGCAGTCACCCAATTTGTGGTATTTTATAATAGCAGCATTAATACGAGTGCACAACTTGAATGAAAAAAGATAATCAACTAATGCCAACAGCAATATGAATCAGATGTTGGAATTACCTGACAAGGATTTTTTAGATATAAATTTGTCAAGACATAGATCACATAATACACAGTTTGCAGTTCAGCATGTCTTAGTATATCCTTAAGGTTATGCAGCCATCCCCACAATTTAATTACAGAATATTTCACATATTCCCCTAAAAGAAATCCATATCTATGAGAAATAAATCACCATCCACATTCAACACCCAGACTTAATAAATCATGATTTATTTTCTGTTTTTATGAATTTTCCCATTCTAAAAACACATATAAATGAAATCAGATAATATTTGACTCTTTAATTGGCTTCTTTTACTTAGCACAATGTTTATAAGCATCATCCAAATTGTGCTGTGTATTAGTATTTCATTCGTTTTACTGTACTGGTGAATAAAATTACATGTATAAAAGACCATATTTTTTATTCATTTATGAGTTAGTGGATATTTGCATTATTTTACTTTTGACTATTATAAGTAATACTATTTGTACACCTATTTTATGGATATATGCTTTCATTTCTTTTGGGTTTACATATAAAAATGGAATTGGAGGATAATATGGCAGCTCTGTAACTTTCTATAACATCCAAAATGTCTGTTGTACAGGCTACATACTTGTGTATTTATGTCATAAATATGTGGAGTCACAGCTGCTCTGAACAAGGAATTGAAAGCATAGTCATCAAAATGCTTCAGCACAGTATGGAGATCCCGAAAAAAGTTAAAAAGTAGAAATTACATATGATTTCATTATCCCATTTCAGGATATTTACTTTAAAAATATAAAAATACTAATTCAAAGAGATGTGTGCACCCCTGTGTTTATTGAAACATTATTTATAATAGCCAAGAATTGGAAATGACTTAAGTGTCCATCAACAGATAATTGGACAAAGATGTGGTGTGTGTAGATATATATACACATGCATACATATATATACACATACATACGTACATACATACACAAACACACACACAATGAAAATACTCAACCATACAAAAGAGGTGATATCGTGCATCAACAACAACATAGATGAACCTAGAGGGTATCATGCATAGTAAAATAAGGCAGACAGAAAAAGCAAACATCGCATATTTTCACTTGTATCTGGTAGACAGAGGAAACAAATGGATGAATTAAATAAAACAAAATGAACTTTCATACTATAATAGCAATAAGTGGTTAACCAAAGGCATGGTAGGTGGGTAAATGAAGACTGAAATCATAACAAGCATCTTCTCTGACCAGAAAGGTATCAAACTAGAAATCAACTACAAAACGAAATCTTCTAATACATGGAGACTTAATAACACATTACTTGAAATAAATAAAAAATACCTCACCACAAATAACAATGAGGACAAAACCATTCAGAACTTATGGGACACAGCAAAAGCAGTACTAAGAGGGAATTATATAGCAACACAGGCCTACATCAAGAAACAAGGAAGAGCTCAAATTAATTATCATCTTATTTCCCACCTAGCGGAAGTAGAAAAAGATGAATAAACAAAACCAAAAGCCAGTAGAATAGGAAAAAAATAATAAAAATTAAAGTGGAAATAAATGAAACAGAATTTAGAAAGACAATCCAAAAGATCAATGAGACCATCTATTCAAAGGAATAGATGCTAAGAAAGCATTTGATAAGACCCAACATCCATTTATAATGAAAATCCTCAAAAAAACTGGACATAAATGAAACATAGTTTGACATAATAAAAGCCATATATGACAAACCCACAGGTAATATTCTCATTGGTGAAAACTGAAAGCTTTTTCACTAAGATCTGGTAAAAGACAAGGATGTCCACTGTCACCATTCAATTCAACATAGTATTGGAAGTTCTACCTAGAGCAAATAGAAAAGACATAAAAAAAGAATCCAAACAGGGAAAGAACTAAGGCAATCATTATTTGCAGACAATTTCATAATATACATAGAAAACCTCTAAGACTCCATGGAAAACCTGATTTTTTTTTTTTAAGGAGAACTCTTTTGTTTGTTTGTTTATTTGTTTGTTTGTTTGTTTATTTATACAAGCACTGAGTACAGTCAGAAGCGCAGGAGGGTGAGAGAATTCACCAGAGTAAGAGCAGGGAGCAGAGCAGGCAGAAGGACCGAAGTACACTGCTGAGGGGAGCAGCGGGCGGCAGGAGAGGTCTGCGGGCCATGTGGGACCCTCCTCCAGTGGCCGGGGAGCAGCCGGGGATCGAACTGGTGCTACAGAGGCTGCGGGCAGCTTCGCAACCCAGCGCTCAACCGCTGCGCCATCGGGGAGGCCCGGAAAACCTGATTTGAATAATTAATCAGTTTAGCAAAGTGGCAGGGTGTAAAACTTTATTGTCTTCTTATACACAAGCAATGAATTAGAAAAGGGAGAAATTAAGAAAGTGATATACCATTTACAAGCACACCCCAAAAATTAAATACCTAGGAGTAAACCTAACAAAGGAGGTAAAACATCTATGCAAAGAAACTATAAGACATTATTAGAAAAAGACACAAGGAAATGGAAAAATATTCCCTTGATCATGGATTGGAAGAATCAACATTATCAAAATGGCCATCCTATGGAAAACAATTTACAGATTCACTGCAATCCAAATAAAAATATCAATGGCATTTTTCAAAGAACTAGAATAAACTCTACTGAAATCCATATGGAATAACAAAACACCCCGAATAGGAAAAGCAATCTACAAAAAAGAAAGAAGGGAGGTATCACACTTCCAGACTTCAAATACATTATAAAATTGTAATAATTGAAACTTCCTGGTACTAGAACAAAGACAGACACAGACCAATAAGATAGAACTGATGACCTAGAAATAAACCCATGCCTATATGGAAAATTAACCTATGACAAAGGAACTAGGGACACTGAACAAGAATAGCCTCTTTAGTAAACAGTGTTGGGAGAGCTGTACCCCTGCATGCAAAAGAATGAAACTAGACCATTATCTCACACCATACCCAAACATCTATTCAAAGTAGATAAAAATGTTGGATGTAAAACCAGAAACCACACAATACATAGAAGAAAACATAGGCAAAATATTTCATGACAAGCTTCAGTGATGTCTTTAGGGATTCGTCCCTAACAGCAAGGAAAAATGAACATCTGGATCTACATGAAACTTAAAGGCTGTTGCATAGCAAAAGAAACCATAACTAAAATAAAAAGACATTCTACTGAATGGGAGAAAATATTTACACACCATGTATCTGACAAGGAACTGATGTCAATGATCAGATAAAGACAAGCTTAAAAACTAACCCTTGAAAACTGATTATAGAACTGAAGCATCCAGAGGTGGGAGAGACAATGGACTATGGTGGTGGACTATGAGTGATTTGGTGGTGGGTGCACTATTATGGCATTATCTGATGGGGGTATACAAAAATCACCTCAATTGAAAATTAATTAATTAAAAAGAATAATAGTAAATAAATTTTTACTTACAAAAATTAACTGAGTGATCATTACAATTTTAGATGTAAAGGAATAAATATTATTCTAAAATTTGTGTATAAATACCACAATGTTATATCCATATAGCATTATCCAGAAATGAGATTTTACATATGTGAAATTTCTACGCAATTGGATTAGTCCTTTGAGTACTAACCTTTTTCAAAAATCTCATTTACTATATATATGTGTGTATATAGATACATGTATCTATATACACACATATATGTGTGTATATATATATAACTTCTTAAGTAGAAGCTAACTTTTCTTGATAACCCTGGGTCTTTAATAATTATACTATGCGGTGAAAATTTTAGGACAATTAGGTCATCTAGGGCTTTTTGTCATTACTGAATGCCCTAAAACAATTACAGCATTTTAGTTTTTATTTCAGCTTTGAACAGTTACCACATCTTTCTCTTTGAATATCTACCAATTATCATTTCTTGCTGTTGTCTTTTAACTGAGCTTTTAGCATCTCCCATCCTTAATTTTCTGCCTTTAATGAACAGAACAAATGAAATGTTCTGTTGGAAAATTGTTTTAAAAAATGAAATCAGTAGGGCCTCCCCAGTGGCGCAGCGGTTTAGCGCTGCGCTGTGAAGCTGTCCGCAGCCTCTGCAGCGCCGGTTGGTTCCCGCCGGCCAGGGAGAACCCCACATGGTGCAGCACACCTCTCCTGCCTCGTCCGCTGCTCCCCTCAGCAGTGTCTTCGCTCCGCTCCGTCTGCCTGGTCTGCTCCCCGCTCTTGCTCTGGTGAATTCTCTCACCCTCCCGCGCTTCTGACCTGTACCCCAGTTCTTGTATCAAATAAATAAATAAATCTTAAAAAAAATTAAAGCAGTAAAAAAAAATTCTGCAATGATATACCACAGCACACCTACTAGAATGCTTAAAATTAAACAGACTGAAATACCAAGTGTAGACAAGAATATAGAAGAGTAGGAACTGTCATAATACTACTGATGGGAGTGCAAATTGGTATAACAATTTCAACAAACTCTCTGGAAGTATCTATGAAACTTAAAAACAAACACATTTATGATCTAGAAGTTCCATCTATAGGTTTATTTTCAAGATAAGTGCATCCATGAACCAAAAGACAGGTACAAGAAAGACCATAGCAGTATAATTTTTGATAACCACAAACTAGAAACAAGGTAAATGTTCATCAACAGTTGACAGAATAAATTGGAGTACTTTCATACAGTGGTGAACTACATAATAAAGAAAATGAACAAACTACTCTATACACAACATGGACAAATAACAAGACAGAGTGGGGTTTTGTTGGAAAAAACAGCCACAAATGACTGCATACCAAATGGTTCCTTTGATATTACACAAACCTCAGAACAGGCCAAATCTCAACGGTGACTAGAAGTCAGAATAGGGGGTTCCTCATGTAGATTGGTCCAGCCCCAATAGAAACATTATGGAGTTTCTCAAAATATTAAAAAATCTATCATATGATCCAGAAATTCCACTGCTAAGTATCTACATGGAGAATACAAAATCACTGATTTGAAGGGATATATGCTCCCCCAAACACATGACCAATCCCCCTGAATAATTAGATCTTACTCTGGTATTGTCAATACCCACCTTGTGGGGTCCCAACCAGTTCTGACATACTGCTAAATGAAGAAACAGGAAATGAAATCATTCCTGTCTCACCATCTTCATCCTCATGTCCCATGCATCCTAGCACATTCCGGCTCTAGTTACCCTCAATGACTGGTTGCTATGCAAACTTATTTTGTACTTTCACATTTCTGGATTTTTTTTCTGATGCTTATCCCTCACACTAGAATGTCCTTATAAACCCATCTTAACGTATTTGTCACTTAGTGCCCAATTCCTCCTTGAAGCATGTGCCCCCAATCCAATACACCTGTGACTAAACTGAAATTTATTACTTGTTTGTACTATACACTAAGTGACCGTCCATTAGAGCACCTATTTCCATCCACTTTCTATATGTCAGTTTTAATAATTAGGGCTAACCACTCTTTGAAGGACAGATCATGTGAGAGAAAGTACATATGCTTGCAAGTCAGACAGACTTGGGTTCAAATCCTGATCTCTACCATTTGTTGTTGACCGACTTTGAACAGGTAAATTCACCTCTCTGACCCATCTGCAAAGATGTTTCCTCATCTGTAAAATAAGAATCATTAAAATTAGATAACACAGGAATACCTGATTTAATGTTGGAAAAATAAAAGAACCGAAAACAGTTCCCAGTACACAGTAAGTGCTCCGTAAGGGTTAGCTCCCAAGGGTTATTATCAGCATTGTTTGAACCTACCCAAAAGTGTAAGCGCCATACATTAAAAAAGATAACTTTTGTCCTCTGGCTTACGTCTACCCGGTACTATGCTTGGTACACGGATGGCTTCTACTCAAGAAATAGCTGTTGACTGGGTGGATGAATTTTTTTTTGCCCCTCACCCCCAGGGTGAATGAATTAATGAATCCATAAAATAATTCTCATCCTTAGCTGCCTCTGTCGTCTCCTCCTCCTCCCCTTCCCCCTTCGTCTCCTCTTCCTCCACCCCCCTTCCCCTCCCTCTTACTCTCCCCCTTCCGTCCCCCTCCTCCCTGAATCCTCTACTGCCTATTAGCATATGCTTTATACCTCACAAAAAACTTCGTAGATCTTCATTGAACATCCCCCCTTCTTTTGACCCCTTTGCTTTATCTCTGTTTACGATCCCCTTTCTTGAATTCTCTTCTCTAACAAATTGGGTCCAGCAGCAATCACTTCCAACAGTCTCGCCTATCTGGCAGAGGTAGGGGGCGTGAGTGGGGGATTGGGAGCGGGGCGTTGCCACCACGTCTCAGATCCTGACTGCGCCTGCGTAGGCTGCGGCAAAGCAAAGCATTCTGACGTTTGTGGTCACTGCTGGCTCGTGCTTGTGTAGAAAGACCGCTCCTCTCACCAGCTCTCACTAGTGGTCCCCCCAGCTCCGGGTCTCTGCCTTCGGCTTTGTGCCGAGGCGCCAACAAACTTACCATCCGCTCTAGGACGGATCGCTGACCTCCCGGTTTCCTGCTCCTGTCTCCTGGAACCATGTCTCTGGTAAGCCAGAATGCGCGCCACGGCAGCGCAGAGACAACTGCAGATTACAGCTACAGCCGGGGTTTGGTACTGGCAACTAATGCCTCTGGGTCTCCCACCTGCGCGCTAGTTTCCAGTGCCCCCCAGGGCTCTCAGGCGCCTATCGACCTTCTGGGTGCCAGTGCTTCCCAGGCTGCGCAGGACCCAAACGACCTGGAGGTCCTGATCGATGAGCAGTCCCGACGTTTGGGGGCGCTCAGGGTCCACGACCCTCTAGAAGACAGGTCGATTGCTTTGGTGAATTTCATGCGAATGAAAAGTCAAACCGAGGGATCTATCCAACAGACAGAGATGCTGGAGTTTCTCAGAGAATACTCAGATCAGTTCCCTGAGATCCTCAGACGAGCCTCAGCCCACCTGGATCAGGTCTTTGGGTTGAACCTGAGAGTTCTTGATCCCCAGGCTGACATCTATAACCTAATCAGCAAGCGGGGTCTCCAGACCACCGATTGGATAGCAGAATCCCTGGATGTGCCAAAGGCAGGTCTCCTGGCCCTGGTACTAGGCCATATACTCCTGAATGGCAACAGGGCAAGAGAAGCCTCCATTTGGGACCTGCTGCTAAAGGTTGATGTGCTGGATGAGCCCCACCGGATCAGCAATCCCTTTGGGAACACAAGGAACCTCCTTACTACTGACTTTGTGCGCATGCGGTTCTTGGAGTATTGGCCAGTATATGGCACCAGTCCTCTGGAATTTGAGTTCTTGTGGGGCTCTAGAGCCCACAGGGAAATCACAAAGATGGAAGCCCTGAAGTTTGTGGCAGAGGCCCATGATGAAGAACCCTGGAGCTGGCCAGAAGAATATAACAAGGCCCTGGAGGCTGACAAGGCCAAAGAAAGAAGCCAAGCAGCTGGCTTGGAGTTCTGGTCAGAGGACACTATGAATGATAAGGCAAATGATTTGGTCCAGTTGGCCATTAATGTCACTGAGGAGTTGTTGCCTATACATCAAGATGAGCTATTAGCTCATACTGGCAAAGAATTTGAGGACGTGTTCCCAAATATCCTCAGTCGAGCTACTCTGATCCTCGATTTGTTTTATGGGTTCTCTCTGATTGAAGTTGATACCAGTGAGCACATCTACCTCCTCGTCCAACAACCAGAATCTGAAGAAGAGCAATTGATGCTAGAGAGCTTGGGGAGACCCACTCAAGAATATGTGATGCCCATCCTGGGCTTGATCTTCCTGATGGGCAACCGTGTCAAAGAGGCCAACATCTGGAACTTGCTTCGGAGGTTTGGTGTGGATGTAGGAAGAAAGCATGCCATCACCTGCAAGCTTATGAGACAGCGCTACTTGGAATGCAGACCGCTGTCCTACTCTAATCCAGTTGAGTATGAGCTTCTATGGGGTCCTCGAGCTCACCTTGAAACCACCAAAATGAAAGCCTTGGAGTACATGGCCAGGCTTTACAAAAGGCGACCACAGGACTGGCCAGAGCAATATAGAGAGGCTGTTGAAGATGAGGAGGCCAGAGCGAGATCTGAGGCAACTTCCATGCTCTTCTTCGGCCCTATGTGAAGTCTGGGGAAAATATATGGGTGGCATCAGTTAAAAGGGCCGTGGGGAAATGGGCACTAGAGCCCCATATTGGAAGTAGGGTGAAGTTGGAGTGGGAATTTCAAATACTGCTTGCTATTTGTGCTCCATTTCTAATAGCATTTACTTTTTTAATATACCCTTGAGTTAGGCTCATAATCAATGTTTATAAATGAAATTGCTCATTTGTCATCCCTTTCTTGTTTCAATATAAAAGTTCAAAAAGCTGTGTAAAATGTGTTAATATTTACAACTTTCTATCATATGGAAAAGAATATGAGGTTGTTGCTTAACCATTTGAAATCAGTAAAATAGTCTGATACAAGAGTTAAATAACACGGTAATAACACACACACTCAACAAAAACAAACACAAAATCACTGATCTGTGGACATCCTATGTCTGTGTCTGCTGTTGTGTAAAAAAAGATTGACATTTACCTGTATTTGTTTTGCTGTTCCAGAGTGTGGTGAAAAATAAAAGCATTATGAATTAGAACCCATGCTTAAGCACTCTTTATTCAACAAAGACTTATTAAGCCATGCTCTGAGCAGTGCTATGGTTGGAAATAAAAAGTTGCAACCCAACTTAGCACCAAGGCTTAAGGGGGATGGGCAGTGAAGGTAAACCAGCAATTATATCATGGCTGTAGTAAGTGGTAGCATAGGGGTAAGCTCAGAGTGCTCTAAGAGTCCACAGGAGTAACTCCCATCTAAACTGTAGGTGCTGGGTGGTGAGAACAGAGACAGCAATGGGGTACAGGAAGGACTTAGGGAGGGACAGGGTTTCAAGCAAAGGACAAGTGAGGGAGTTTTAGGGGTGCTGGAGGAGGTGGTATGGAGGGCTGGGGACAAGTCCCTTAGTAACTTCTGTTGAGAGAGCTGAAGTTGGGGAGAGGGAGGGAGTGTCTGTACAGATCCGGCCATTTTAAATCAGGAGATTTAAAATAAACTCAGAAAGATAATGTTGAATTTAAGAGGAGAGTGGAAGAGATAAAACTTACAGAGATGACAAAGGTCCATGTCCTCAGAGTGGGTCTTGGGAATCGACAATGGCTCTCTTGAAAGCAACTGGTTTTGGATCTTGGGTCAGACACAACAGTGCAGCTGGAGCCCTGCGTGGCGATCTCTGCCAGCGCAGCAGTTTGTTTCTGCACCCAGGCTGTTAAGGTGAGTGTTAGTGTCCTGGCTATCTTCATCCTGATCCCACTTGCTGCTCTCTAACCCTGCTGGTGGCTCTCTCCAAGCCTTCTAGCAGTTAACAATTCCTGTGAGGAAGCTCTGGCTCAGTAGTGAATGTTATATGGAAAGTCATGTATGACGGGGATGGGGTGTGGTGGGAAGATGGGAGGAGGGAAGGAAGGAGCTGCTGACCAGTAGTTTCATGCTGCCTCACCAGGCACCCACACACTTTCTGCCCGTTCATCTAGTCACCAAGGGCTACCCCCAACTGCAGGCTCCTACCAAATGGGAAAGAGAAGATTTTCCTCGCATTTAAGTCAGTCTCAGGAAGAGAACGACAGAACCATCTTGCTAGGGGAGGGGACAGGAAAAGGGGATATACGCGCTCTTTTCCCCCAAGTCCGGCCTCAGTGCAGAAGCCAAAATAGAGCCGCGGGCTTGGGAAAGCCACTGCGCAGGCGCACTCCGGGAGCCTGTTCCCAGTACGTCTCGGTGGTCGCCCCTGTGGTAGTTTTTGTTAGAAAAACTAAACGCAAAGGGCTCAATTTCCAGTGACAGAAAACGAGTAACTGCAGAGCCTGAGCCAAAGGGGTTCTGGAATATGGGATGGGGATGGAGTTGTGAGGCAGACAAGTATCCAATTCGAGATCTGGGACCTTGAAGTAGGGTGTTCCAGCCTCTCATTCGTCTGACTCCTTGGACCCATAATCTGTACATGTTTGTGGGGCGAGAGGAGAAACCAGCTGATTAAGGTTCCAAGTTTTTCTTGCTCTGATTTTTTGATTTGGTGCAGCTTCTGATTTCTCTACCATATCGGCTTTTCTGGGGGCACCAGTAGAGAGAAGCCTGCCAATAGGAAAGTGTACCATTTGGATTAGCAATAATGTAAGCTACCAACTTTTTAAGAACTAAATTTGTGCCAGGCATTTTACTGGAAGGCTCTTCATCTCCTTTAGTGCTAATTTTGCCATCAGTTCTCCGAGAAGCAATTCAGTATTCCCATTTGACACTCTAGAAATTGAGGTTTAAGGAATATGCTCCAGGTCACACAGTCAGTAAATGAGACCTGGAATTGGAGTCTAAGGCTGCCTTTGTCTATGGTTCATACTGTTCCAGTGCACTGAATCACACACCTCCTCCAGCTGTTCTCACTTGAATTTCTTGACTCTCAATAATACACGGAAGGACTGTAGGCCAGGGAGGGACAAGATGATATCTCTTCCAAAGAGGATGAATGTGAGGTTGAAATTTTTCCAGGCTCTTCCGTGTTCCATCTGTCAGGCTCCATGTTAGCTGACTAGGTGTAGAATTTGTATTTCTGTTTAATGTCCTTACTATGTCCTGTGAGTCTTTCCCAGTTTGCCCTCTTCCTACAGCCTCCAAACTTATCTGCTGGCTTTCACCCAGAGAGAGTAAAACATCATCATTTCTAGACCTCCAAAAGTATCAAGCAATGTTTTTTTACAATCTTCAAAGAACAATTACCTGACAGAGCTCCCACCTTGCCCAAGGAAGCTCAGGATGCAAAAACAGGAGTGGGAAATAGCCCAGTTCACAGATGTCACATGCAGTTTCCTGAAAGTGACAAAGGTGAGACTTGTGTGGAGCACATGCCTATGGTGAGGGAAAGAGTGCAGTCTCTGGTTACAGCCATTCCTTTGAAGGCCTTGAAGACATAGGTGTTCTCCTTTCTCCACACACCAAATTAGAATTAGCAACCCCTAGGAGAAACTCCAGGATGGAAGTAGGTATCCAATAGACAAGACTTACAAAGGATGTTCCAACATACAGTCCACCATAAACCTTTAGGACACTGGACCAAATATCTTTCTTATCTGTGTGAATTAATTTGGAATATAGCACATCTGGGTTCATTTGCAGGCCCTGTGGGCCATCGATAGATACCCACCAAATGTTGAATTTTGGTGAGGTTGGGGCTTACACATTGGGTGTTTGCTAGGTATGGGCTCATCATTTTATACATAAAATGCCCTCTAGAGTACATCCACAGTCCCCTCTGATCTCTGATTGGGATCTTTCCTGGGGAGAAAACATTGAGAATACGTTCTCTTTCAATTGCTGAAGCCTAGGAATGTCCCCTTTTGGAAAAGAAATGTAGTGAGAGGAGGCTTTTTCTGCCGGTCTGTCCAAGCTTCTGTATACAAACTCAAGTCATTACAAACGAGAGGCTTCCCTGCCTGGGAGGGCTCTAGGCAAGAGGGTGCTCTGGGATGGCCCCAACATCATGCATTGCTCTCCTTCTGCAAGAGAGTATTGATGTCCTAGGAGATATTCTTTTTTTTTTTTTTTTTTTTTTGGGGGACAGTAAGAGCAATCACCCTGAGATCCAACTGTAAAGGACAGATATGGATATTGGTTGCACATAGAGCTGCTCTCTTTTTTCAGGATTGGAGGGTGGAGGGAATACAAGGTCTAGGAGGGAAGAAATAAGAAGATAGTATAGATCGAACTATTAACAATTTATATATGCCCATGGGCATCCTTATAGTTCCTAACAAGGATAGCAACAGTAGCCAGGGACACTCAGTAGAGAATCTCTCATCAGCTCTGATAGGAAACAACCTAGCTCTTGAGCTCAGTGTCAGGACCAAAGTCTCTTGTCTAGACAGCCTTCATTGCCAACCCTACTCATAAAGGGGCAAACCAAACTAAGCCCAATCCTTAGATAGTTCCATTTAAAGTTATCCTGGCCCAGGGTCTCCCTGGTGGCACAGTGGGTTGAGCGCAGCGCTATGAAGCTATCCACAGCCTCCACAGCGCCTGTTCAATTTCCAGCCGGCCAGGGAGAATCCCACATGGTGAGGAAGGTCTGCCTCACCCTCAGCAGTGCTTTCGGTCCATCTGCCTGTTCTGATTCCCGCTCTGTCTCTCACCCTCCCATGACTCTGGCCTGAACCTCAGCTCTTGTATAAATAAAAATAAGTCTTTAAAAAAATAAAATAAAAAAATAAAGTTATCCTGGCCCTTGAGACACATCTACACTGGAAGAGTCCCTGAATATCAGGTTTGTCCAAAGACAATCTACTCTGTTCAATATAACAAGCAATTGCTGAACACTTGCTATATGCTGGCCTTGCTATATTAGACACTGGAACACAGGAATGAATCAGATGTGGCTCCCACCTTATCTGCATTTCCACTTTGTATTCAACTTTGAGTCTGCTCAACTACATGAACAATCTGTTAGTTTTTAGTTCAATGAGTACCTTCTTCATTTCAACAATTTCTAATTGTTTCTTTTTCAAATACATATTATTTTAAAAAATGAGGACCCTGTTCTTTTCTTGTGGCTTCCAGTCCCTTTTTCATCTTCTTAAACATTTTAAGCAGGTATGTTTTAAAGTTATATTTGTATTTGTTTATGATTACTCACTTTTTAGTTATGAATTCTGTTATCTGTTAGGTCTACTTAGTATCTAATGGTGGTTACGTTTTTGTATGTGCCTTATAACTCATGAATGAGAGGCTCTCATGTACCTCTGCTGCTAGCCTCTCCTCTTGGGGAGGAAGAACAGAGTTATGTGTAGTCTTGTGCAACTATTCTACTCTAGTCTTTCCAGCACAGACACAAAGTCTTTTTGATATTGTCATAGAGAATGCCTCCTGCCCCATGGGAGTCTTCTCCTGTACATGTCATTGAGATATTTATTGAAATCTCTGCTGTCCTTTGTAACTCATTCATCTTATTGTTTACTGCTTTTATAAATCTTTGGATTGTACTTTGAAAATAAGGGAGAGATATGGATACAATTTCACACAACTTGACCAAATACAACATTTATTTATTTATTTATTTAAAGATTTATTTATTTATTTATACAAGCGCTGGGTACAGTCAGAAGCGCGGGAGGGTGAGAGAATTCACCGAGCCAGAGTGGGGAGCAGAGCAGGCAGACGGACCGAAGTACACTGCTGAGGGGAGCAGCGGGCGGCAGGAGAGGTCTGCGCGCCATGTGGGACCCTTCTCCGGTGGCCGGGGAGCAGCTGGGGCGGCGCTGCAGAGGCTTCGGGCAGCTTTGCAACCCAGTACTCAACCGCTGCGTCACCCGGGAGGCCTTAAATACAACATTTAAATGGGTAAAAGTCGAGTCCTAAATTCTCACAGCAAAAATTCTGGGTTTACATGTTAATAGAATTAGGGACCCTCTTTTCAATGGAACACTATAAAATATTTGGGAATGATGAAGTAGAAGAATAGTAAAGGATAACAGATGATGTTAAATATATAGTGTTAAATGCAAAATGCAAGCTATGACACAATAGTCAATATTGTCTTATAAAAAGTTTGTGTAGGAGCCTCCCCTGGTGGCACAGCGGTTGAGTGCTGGGCTGCGAAGCTGCCCGCAGTCTCTGCAGCGCCAGTTCGATCCCCAGCCGCGAGGGTCCCACATGGTGTGACAGACCTCTCCCGCCGTGCCCGCTGCTCCCCTCAGCAGTGTACTTCGTCAGTCTGCCTGTTCTGCCACCCCCTCTGGCTCTGGTGAATTCTCTCACCCTCTTGTGCTTCTGACTGTACCCAGTGCTTGTATGTATAAATAAATAAATAAATAAATAATCAAACAAACAAACAAATAAATAAATAAATCTTTAAAAATTAAAAAAATAAAAAGTTTGTGTAAATAATGGACCATCAAAGTTGCCCATGTCCTGAGCCCTCAGACCTGTGACTATGTCACCCTACATGGCAAAAGGGAATTTCCAGGTAGTATTAATTAAGGATATGGAGATAGGGAGATGCAGATAGGCTAAATGTAATCATGAGAATCTTAACAAGAGGATGACAGAAGGATCAGAGTTAGCATTAGGCCATGTGGCAATGGAAGCAAGAGTGATGTGATGTTGAAGTGATGTTAGGAAGTGATCATGAAATGAGAAATGCAGACAGCTTCTAGAAACTGAAAAAGGCAAGGATTTAAACTACCCTCAGACTATTGAGAAAGAATGAGCTTTGCTGATACTTTGACTTTAGTTCAGTGAGACTGATTTTGGATTTCTGACCTCTAGAACTGTCTTAAGCCACTAAATTTGTGTTAACTTGTTACAGTAGCAGTAGGAAACTGATACAAGTGCTTACGACAGGGTAAAGAAATTTAGAGTGATTTAAGTTTCTGGGTTTTTTTTGTTTTTTTTTTTGAGATGGTAGGAAAGAAAGCACAGAAGAGAAAAAAGTAGGTGTGCTTACATGTCCCATTAAAATATAAATTGGTAGTAGGTATGTAGGGCTATGTTAAAAACTATGTAAACATTTTAGGAAGGTTTATTTATTTAGGAAATAAACATTTAAAGGAAATATTTATATTCCGAAAAATAAATTTTGAGAAAACATTTTTGAATGTGAATTTACATTTGGGTTGAAGGATCATTCTAGACTTAATTTTAATGGGAAAAATTCCAACTGAAGACTCCAACTAAATCTTCAATAGCGTCTAATTGATAAGGCATATTAAGGTCTGTCTACATAATGGAATGACATACAGACATTAGAAATTAGATGTACAAGAATGGTTTATAACAAGAAAGTTGGTTTAGGAAACTATTAACAGTGTGAATCAATTTCTATAGAATAAAAAAAGGGCTATTTCTCCTGTCACATTATAATCTTTCTCATCCTTGGTTAATGGTTTCACAGGTGCTTTCTATTTTTATATATATTCTAATATGCCTTTTCTTTTTTACTTAAACTTTTTTTTAAAAGATTTTATTTATTTATACAAGAGCTGGGGTATAGGCTAGGGGCACAGGGGGTGAAAGGATTAACCAGAGACAGAGCAGAGAACAGAACAGGCCGACTGACTGAAATACACTGCTGAGGGGAGCAAGGGCGAAACAAGAGAGGTCTGCTGCACCATGTGGGTTTCTCCCTGGCCAGCCGGGAGTCGAATCAGCGCTGTAGAGGCTGCGGACATCTTCACAGCACGGTTCTCAACCCCCTGTGCCACCAGGGAGGCCCTAATATGCCTTTTCTTAGTTACCCACAGTGAAATTACATTTGACTTAATGAATTGAAGAAAACACCAAAGGCCTCCTATGATGACCTGTATTTTTTGCAAAGTGAAAAAAGAATCCTGATGTTCTGAATGTGAGTTGGGTTGAGGTTATTTTGGCAGCAAAATAACACTTTTGAAGATTTTCTCAGGAAATAATCCAGCAGATAAATATAGATCTGGTTGTAGGGAATTCATAGCTATATTAATTGAACAGGCAAAAATTAGAAGTGACTTTTAAAAATAGTATCAGAGTGGGAGGGATGGGGGAAGCAAAGTGGGGAGGGGACACAATGGACTGTGGTGGAGAACTGTGGGTGCCTTGGTGGTAGGTATAGTGTGGCAACATACACCTGAATCGTATGATCTTACATCTCTAAATAATATACAATGTTGTAAACCAGTGTTACCTCAATGAATAAATTCATTTTGAAAACAAAAATAGTTCCAGAAAATAGAATTTGCTCATTAAACTGAATGGAATTCTATCACTGAACAAGAAGGAGCAGAAAAATATTTAGAGACACAAATGCTGGGGTTTATCATTTTGTTATAAAAAGCAAATATTTGTATGATTATATTTTTTATGAAAATCAGCATACATATATAAAATTTATACAATGAAAAATAATGTTCTCAAATTAAGCTTTGGTCATCTCTGTGACATGGAATTCTGATCACTTTTATAAAATCTTATTAACATTATTCTTTATCTACAAAAAAGTATTGACCCTTGTATAATAATATTTTTAAGCCTGAACAAAACAATAAAAGGAACCAAGGAGTTTCAATCAGTTAAATGAGCATAACCCCAGTGTAATTAAAATACCCAGTGAAGGCATTTACTTGGGCACAGTATCACATTACCCATGGGACTCTATTAGAGAAAATTCAATGAGAGCAATTTGACAAATTTCATTTAAAACTCTGAAATACACAGAAACTTTTTTTTTTTTTAAAGATTTATTTATTTATTTATTTATACAAGCACTGGGTACAGTCAGAAGCGCGGGAGGATGAGAGAATCCACCAGAGCCAGAGCAGGGAGCAGAACAGGCAGACTGACGAAATACACTGCTGAGGGGAGCAGCAGGCGCGGCAGTAGAGGTCTGCGCGCCATGTTGGACCCTCGCCTGGCAGCCGGGGATCAAACCGGCGCTGCAGAGGCTGCGGGCAGCTTCGCCAACCCAGCGCTCAACCGCTGCGCCACCGGGGAGGCCCCTACACAGAAACTTTTTAAACATTGGAGTAAAATTGACATACAACATATTAGTTCCAGCTGTACAACTTAACAAATTCAACATTTGTGCACATTGCAAAGTGATTGCCACAATAAGTCTATGTCTCTTCTATTAGCAATTTTCAAATTTTTCCTTACAATATTATTGCCTATGGACTCCACACAGAAAACTTCTACCTCTCTTTCCCCTTCACCCATTTTGCCCACTCTGCAAATCCCCCCTCCCCGTTGGTAACCAATAGTTTGTTCTCTGTAACTTTTGTTTTGTGTTCTTTTAATTCCACATATAAGTGAACTCTTATGATATTTGTCTTTCTTTGACTTATTTCTCTTAGCATAATAACCCCAAGGTCTGTCTATATCGTCTCAAATGGCAAGATTTCTTCTTTTAATGGTTGAACTGTAGTCCACTGTGTGTGTATGGCTATGTGTGTGTGTGTAATCTTAAATGTCCTTTGTCCATACATCTATCAATGGACACCTTGTTTGTTTCTTGGCTATTATAATAAATAATGCTGCTATGAATACAGGCGTGCAAATATCTTTTTGAATTAGTGGCTTCATTTTCTGCAGGGTATGTAGTTATAGCCACAGCTTTGTTCCTGGGATTAGTAATTTGTAGTCTCTTCTTCTTTGTTAATAATGCTAGAGTTTTGTCAGATTTGTTAACTTTCTCCAAGAATTGAGGTAATTGGATTATGTTTATTTCTCCTTTCAGATAAATTAGTTTTTTTTAAGATTTATCTTATTTATTTATACATACAGGAGCTGGGGTGTAGGGAGAATGGGGTGGTGGTGAGAGGACTCACCAGAGACAGAGTGGGGAGCAGAACAGGCTGATCTACTGAAATACACTGCTGAGGGGAGCAGCGGGTGAGACAGGAATGGTTTGCTGTGCCATGTGGGTCAGCTTCCTGGCCTGAGATTGAACTCATGCCTCAGTGACCACAGCGGCCGGTCATAGCTTGATAGCCCTGAGACTTAACTCCTGTGCCACCAGGGAGGCCCCCAGTTCTATCAGTTTTTGCTTCCAACATTTTGCAGCTACTTTTGGTAGTACACATTAGGACTGATACATCTTCTTGAAAATTTTCCTTGCTCTAGCATCTGCTTTGTATGATGTTAATGTGATCACTTTTGCTTTTTCTTGATTAGTAATCATGTTGTATATTTCCCCATCATGTTACCATCATGTTACTTTCAAATACCTGTATCATTATATTTGAAATGAAGTTCTTTGTATCTATCATATAGTTGGATGATGTTTTTTAATCCACAATTCCAATCTCTGTCTCTTAGAGGGTATATATGTATCAATAGATAATTTGCATTTAATATAATTTTTGATATTAAGGTGTAAATGTACCTTTTTATTTTTTGTTTTCTGCTTGTTCTCCCTATTTCTCATTTATTTTATTCTTTATCCTACCTTACTAGAGGTTATTGCAAAAATTTTAAATTTCATTTTATCAAAGTGTTTTTGGGTTTAACTCTATATAGTTTTATTAGCGGTTTCTCTATGTATTACAGGACATATATCATGTATAACTTATCACAATCTACTGGTATAAAATTTTTAGCAGTTTAAATGAAGTGCAGAAAACACCTCTCTTCACTTCCTTTTACTCTCATTTACAATGTGATTTTTGTAAATATTTTCATTACATTCATGGTGAACTACAATACATCAGGTAGTGTTATAATGTTTGCTTTGACCTGAGGCATAATTTAGAAAACTCAAGAGAAAGATAATCTACTGGGCCTCCCTGGTGGCACAAGGGGTTAAGACGCAACCTATGAAGCTATCCGCAGCCACTGCAGCACGAGTTCAATCCCCCTGCTGGCCAGGGAGCTACCCACATGGCGCAGCAGACCTCTCCTGACACCCGCTGCTCCCCTCAGCAATGTATTTCAGTCAGTCTGCCTGTTCTGCTCTCCACTCTGTCTCTGGTGAATCCTTTTACCCCCACACCTCTGGCCTGTACCCCAGTTCTTGTATGCATAAATAAATCTTAAAAAAAAAAAGGCAATCTACTATACCCATTTTTTTCAATTCATTGCTTTTTCTTCCTTCATAATGTCCTAAGATTCCTTCTTGATCATTTCTTATTTTGGTACTTCCTTTAGTTTATTTTGTGGGTGGGTCTGTTAAAGACAAATTCCCCTATGTTTTCTTGAGCAGACTGTCTTTATTCCTTCTTCATTATTGGGCAATTTTTTTTTAGTAAATATAGAATTATGGTTCTATAGTTCTCATCTATATTTTTGTTTCAAGAATTTTTGTCATTGTTTCTTGAAGCATTTTTATCATAACAAAAATTCATATCCGATAACTCAGTATCTGTATCATTTTGGTTTTGGCATCTATATTTTGTAGGGAGAAGACAGAACAGAGTTTTGTAATAAGAGGGAAGTGATGGGGAGAGAAAGGACGATAAGGAAACTTTTAAGGAAAAACCAGTGTGCTTATTGTAAGGAAGGAGAACATCAGACGGACCTTCAAAAAACTCTTTATTTCACAACTCCCATATTACTTGGCATTTACATACTTCAGTTCACCTTATTCTGTTTATTGTTGTGTGACATGTACACAAATGACACAGGTAAAGAGAAAATCATTACATTTAATTATACAACTTCAAAGACATACATGTTTCAAGCCCAAACCATTAAATTCCAAATTAGTTTTCTCATCAATTCAAACAATGCTTATCCCAGACAGCACTTCCTGGAACCACTTGTACTAATTTCCATTATATTTCTCAACTTAAAATTTCTACAGGCACGGTATATATCAGTTTTTAAAAAAGATTTATTTTTATTTATTTATGCATACAAGAACTGGGGCACAGGCCAGAGGTGCAGGGGGGTGAGAGGATTCATCAGAGACACAGTGGGGAGCAGAACAGGTGGATCAATTGAAATACACTGCTGAGGGGAGCAGAGAGTGAGACAGGAGAGGTCTGCTGCACCATGTGGGTTGCTCCCTGGCTGGGGATCGAACTCATGCCTGGTGATAGCTTGATAATGCTGAGACTTTAACCCCTGCACCACCAGGGAGGCCCTATATATACCAATTTTTATATCCTCCAGGGGCCGAAATAATTCGACACATACACACATACAACATATGGATGCAAACACTCCCTTAGTTTTCATTTAACCCATGTGGAATATCTTACACAGCTTCAGTTTCAATCATATTTGCAAAGATACTCTGCAAAGAGATAAAAAGGAAAAAAAAATCAAATCATATGCAGAGCCATATACAAAAACATTGTACACAACAAAATTGTAAAATAAAAAAAATAAAGAATTTAAAGCCAAAATTAAAACCATTTTTTTCCATAGAGTCAAAATCAAATTCCCCAAACTGAGAAGTGTCAACATATGTCATGTGGTTTCAGATGCCATCCCTCATACTTTAGACTTTGTAAGGGAAAAGAAATTAGAGCAGTTACCATAGAAGGCTCACAGCCTTATTCATCATCTCAGGTTTCCAGCGTTCACCAGGAGGTAATCCTGGGATATCCTGCAAGAGAAACTAAAAGAGAAAAAATATTTAAGCTTTTGTCTTTCTCTTAAACAAGCATCTCAAATCTCTAGGTCATTGTATTCCGGGGATTTCTTTACTCTGGAGTGATGCACACAGGTTTTTTTATGCTTGCATGTTTCAAAGAGGTGTGAGTGGTTGGCAAAACACCATAAGAACCAGACCATTTCTCTGACAGTTGAGGTTGGGCATCTCCACTCTGTTAGGTTGTAAGATCTTATCACCAGATCTGAAAGGATGCAGTGGTTCAGCCAGAGGCATAGAGTCCCTAGAGAGAGCAAAGCTGCGAGTTACAGCTAAAATTCCCTGGACATGTTTTATGTACTGTTTGATCTATATTCTTGTTCTATGTCTGGTCAGTGTTCAACACTGAAGCTTGGAATGGTCATTCAAAGATAATTTCAAAGGGGCTTAAATGTAGCCCATTTCTAGAAGCCACTCTTACCTGAAGGAGGATGATGAACAATACCTGATCCCAACTTGACATAGTTTCACCAAGTTCTTCTTTAGGGTGATTTCATTTTCTCAGTTTGTTCTCTAGATTGACAGTCCTCTTGCTGGTCCAAAGTAATTTAGAATTCAAACCCATACAGGTTGCTCCAGTGTGTACCAAAAAGTCAATCAGATGGTACTCCACAGTGAGAGTTACTTGGGGTTCCAGCAGGGTTATCGTTATAGGCTTTTCCAGAGAGATTGGTGCCTCTGGGCCCCCCTACATCTGAACTCTCATTCTGGTCCACCATTTGCCTTCTTTCTCCCTCCTTGCTTCTTCATTCCTTTTACTTTTGATTCCCACTTGTGACACTTTCTGAATCCTCAATTTGTGCTATTATTGGCTTCCTTTCTACTTTCTCATTCCTTCCCCCCTCTCTTGCTTCCAATTTCCTACCTTGCAATAAGCACACTGGTTTTTCTCTGAAGGTTTACTTCTCCTTTCTCTCCATGTCCCTCTCTCTTACACCTAAAATCCTGCCCTGTCTTTTCTTTCTGTGAATACATTTGCAGGCTTAGGCCTTCTTTCCTTTCTTGCATTGTGAACTCTAAAGACTATACCCACCAATTTGGAGTAGTTGCCTGGCAAAGTCACAACACTTGGAAAACTGCCTTTCCTTCTCCCTATACATCAGCACAGCGCTCAACTGGCCGCCGTTCTTCTTGCACTCTGCTCTTTTCCCTCACAGCCACTCATTATTTCAGATTCTCTTTATGTTACTAATTTGGTACATGACGTCTCCACTGTCTCCTTAGTTCCAATATTGATGATGACCTTCTCTCCTCTTTTATTTCTCTACAGACTCTTCTAGGGCACTGCTTTTACCCTCTCTTTATTACTCACATTCGCAGTCATTCTGGCCTGCCCTGGCCAATCTCTCTAGGCAATTCAGTGGCTGATGCCGTTCTTTCAGCTTTCAGTGTCTTCTCAGATCCCGTAACCTGCCATTCATTTTTTCATCAAGGTGCTTGCAGTCTTGCCTGCTCATTCACCACCCCTCTCTCCCAGGCCTGTGATGTAGTACGTTCCTGCCTGGTTTGTCAACATTCTGGCCCAACTTTTCCTTCCGGTGTCAACCCAAGGGGCCTACACGCCAATAAACTTTGGCAAATGGGTGTTACTCATTATTTATCTTTGGGCAGACTGGCCCACATCCACGTGTCTATTGATACCTTTTCCGGTTTTATATGGGCCACCACTCATTCAGGCGAATGGGGTGTCCACGTTATTCGTCACCTCCTCTCCTGCTCTGCAGTCATGGGCCGCCCCCTCCGTATTAAAACGGACAACAGACCCGCTTACACATCTCGCACTTTTGCTCCCTTCCCTCGTACTTGGGGAGCTTCCCATGTCACTGGTATTCCCCATAACCCTACAGGTCGGGCCACTGTCCAGAAAACTAACGGCTTAACTTTTTCTCCTAAAACAAAAAGGGGGGAACTCAGCCCCTCTGGACACACCCCAGACACAGTTGTGCAAGGCTCTGTTTATATTAAATCATTTACAATCCACCACACAAAATTCTATTTCAGATACTCCTGTCCACGGTCACTTCCTGACTCCATCAGAGGAAAAAACAGAGGAAAAACCCTCAATTTTATATAAGACTCATCAAAATTCAGTCTGGCAAGGACCAGTCCCTCTGATCAACATGGGGGAGAGAGTATGCCACTGTTAGGTCTCCCCAGGGCATCCAGTGGGTCCCAGTGTGGTGCGTCAAACTTTACCACAAGTTGGCATGACAGGCTGAAAAACCCTGTTCCCCAGTTTAAGATGATAAAAATGATATCTCAACCAAAGATTAACCAGCCTTCTTGAAAATGACAACAGCTCGCTATGCCAGCAAAAAAATTCACCTGGGGCACATCAAAGGCCTAACGACTAATGCTGAAAATCTATTCCCAAACAGGGAGTACCCTGCACCTCTGAAAATCTATTTCTGGCTCTCCTCTCTTGCATTACAGCTAACTCCTCGGTGCGGACCCTTCACTAAGACAAAAATCAACTTCCATACACCAGACCTTATCAGATTCCCCAAACCAAACTTAAAAGAGAGAAGTAGAAGGTGGAGGAGAAGAAAAGAGGTGGAGGAGACGCAGAGTTAAGTAAACTAAAGGCTGACCCATGTCTAAATCAAAACATACACACAAGACCCCAACTGAAAACCAAACTTCTCAATTAGAGGCAGAAATTCCTGCCACATGTCAAGAAGTTACAGTGTTCTTACGGTGGCAGCCAACACAAGGAAGAAACCCTCTGGGCTGGCCACCACGAGTCTGGTCCCACGTTGGATGCCAAACTGAAACCTGGACGGGGAAGAAGGTGGCCCAGTTGGCAGGTGTTCATCCATGTACACATGCTTATGACTTCAAGACCTGACTCAAAAATAGACACACAGAGTGAAACAACAATTGCAGGGTTTATTTATAAGGAGGCAAAAATAGGGAGAGATGAGAGAGAAAGAAAGAGGGAGAATAATAAACCAGTCATAAGGGGCTGGCTTCCTCAGCAGAGGACAAAGCAACTGGATGAGACACTGAGGAAGAGGCCTGGGGGCAGATGCCAGGACACTGGCTGAGCCCTGGGGGATGGATACGGGCTTGGAAGGCTGCCTGCTGAAGCCTGAGGCCAAACTTGGAGCTGTTTTTGCAGGTTGGGGAGAAATCAGGGAAGTCCAATTAACAGGAGATCAGAGAGCCACAGGGTCTGCCCTCATCCACCACTGGAGGGCTGAGCATGAGAGATGTAGGGGTATCATTACTAAGGTTAAAATCTAAACCCCATTCCTTGGCCAGCAGGCAGGTTTGGAAGGCTTGCATAGATAAGGGAATTGATAAAGTTGCTATGGGAACCAGGCCATAATAACCAATCACGTTGACAACAGATGCTGAAGCAGGGCGAGGACACATTCCCCAAACTGGCACCCCAAGTAAGAAAGCCCATGAAAATAGAGTATAAAAGAAAGCCTTAAGCCCTTCTTGGCATGCAGACCTCTCCTCCCTCACCCCCTGCTCCCTTGCCGTGTATTTCAATGAGTCTGCCATTCTGGTTCTCCACTCTTTTTTTTTTTTTTTTTTTTTTTTTTTAAAAGATTTATTTATTTATTTGTTTGTTTATTTATTTATTTGTACAAGCACTGGGTACAGTCAGAAGCGCGGGAGGGTGAGAGAATTCACCAGAGCCAGAGTGGGGAGCAGAGCAGGCAGAAGGACTGAGGTACACTGCTGAGGGGAGCAGCGGGTGGCAGGAGAGGTCTGCGCACCATGTGGGATCCTCCTCCGGGGCCGGGGAGCAGCCGGGGATCGAACCGGCGCCGCAGAGGCCGCGGGCAGCTTCGCAACCCAGCGCTCAACCGCTGCGCCACCGGGGAGGCCCTCTCCACTCTTGTCTCTGGTGAATTCTTTCACCCCTGCCCTCACCTCAGTGATTCTACCCAGTACAAGAGAGAAAGGTCTGGAAGAGTAACAATCTACAAAAAAAGCAGAGGGTCAGTTGCGTGGCTTCCAGTTCTTAAACCCCCAGGGCTGTGCCAATCCCCTATACTTCCCAGCAGTTTACTTGCTCAGTACCTTAGAGGGTGGAGTTTAACCCCTCATCCTAGCAGGGAAAAGTCTGTGCAGGGCAAACTGCGCAGGCCTATGGCAGTTCCTCCTAGTCTGGCTGCTCCAACAATCAGAGACCAAGAGAATGTCATTTCATTTCATAATAAAAAAAAATCCTAAGTTCCAAAAAGACCAAAGAAAAACAAAAACCTGGGCCTCCCTGGTGGGGCAAGGGGTTAAAGCACTGCACTATGAAGCAATTCACAGCCTCAGCAGAATGAGTTCCAGCCCCAGCCAGCCAGGGAGCAACCCACATGGCGAGGCAGACATCTGTCTCATCCACTGTTCCCCTCAGCAGTGTATTTCAGTCAGTCTGCCTGTTCTCTTCCCACTCTGTCTCTGGTGAATCCTCTTACCCCCTGCATCTCTGGCCTGTACCCCAGCTCTTATATGCATAAATAAATAAATCTTTAACAAAAAAGAAAAAGAAAAATCAATGATCAAAAATAAAATAGTTGCTGTATATCATTTAATCCAAGATGCTGTAATCCTTTGACATCAGAAATCAACAGTTTTCCAATTACATGAATGTATACCTCCTGTGTGCCAATAGTGGAGAAAGTAAATATACCAACATAAAAAGAAAAAGGGCTACATCTGCTGAAACACCCAGAGAATTTAGCAGAAACTTTTTACAATATTAGGCACAAACAAACAAACAAAAAACATACAAATGTCTGCTGGTTTCTTGTGTCATTAATTTAAGTGGAGGTGATTGAGTCCTAAGGTTCAAAGTGAAAATTTAGGGGGAAAATGCTTTTGGGTTAAATCTTTAAAGCAAAATAAAGGAGAAAGTATAAAATTAGCAACCTGGTAGCACACTCCAAAGTCACACAGTTCTGCCATTAGACTGAGTAGAAAATGTGAAGATTCAGACTTTTTTCTCACAAGTACTCAACAAATCCAATCTTTAATGACTTATATTAAAAGGGATTCAAAGAATACAGTCATCTTAGGAGAATACTAGCAGTAAAGAACTATGCTAAACAAACTGCATCATATTATGAAAACAGAAGAAAAAAATATATAATAAAGGCAAGGTACCTAAAACTCAAAGTGTTTCTGGAGAGACCTGTACAGTTAAGGCAGAATTCAAATAAGAAAGTATGCCAATAAAAGGTCAAATTTTCATCAGAACTTGCCTGAAAAGGTTTCCCCCATATCAATTAATCACAAAGAAATATAAACTGTGAATGTGCAGTTCAGAAAACTAAAATGTAGAAATTAATGACATTCTGACCAAGATGTTTGGTAAAGTTAGTATAGTTTGTTATTAACAGAAAAAAAAGTGCTTTAAACAATCCCTCAGAGAAGGGAGTCCTCACACACTGTTGGCGGAAAGTGAGGCGTCAAGGGGAGAGATGGTCCAATGAACTATGGTGGAAGACTGAGGTGGCCTTAGGGGTGGGTATCATGTATTAACAGACACCTGAAGTGGCATGGATCTGTAACTCGGAACCATGTCTGGTTTGTACACCAACATCACCTCAATAAAAATATAATTTATTTTAAAATTTAAGGAAAATTTATTGGAAAGTATAGTTAATACCCATTGACTGTTGTTTGATGTGTGGATTCTCCATAATTACAATCCATGTGCATTGCCACTGTATCTTTGGTTAATTAAGACACATGCTAAAAATGCCTAAAATAAAGAAATAAAATGCATCCAAATTATAACATAAATTGATAAAGGGATAATGGCTGGACAAAGGAATGTATAAATGAAATAGAGGAGGGACAGAAAACTGCTACCATTGTGGTCTCTAGGTCGTACTTAGGAGAGAGCAAAACAGAACTGGGCCACAAGTTTCTTACACTGTTCTAAGCACCAGAGGCGCAGTCCTGGGACAGCACATCTGTTCACTCAAGGGTGCCTGTTTGGTAACAAGGTGGGATTCTGGGGTATCCAGAGCCTGGTAGTGCTGCCCTGGTAGGGGCCAGGGCAAAGCACACGCAGTCTGGTCCAGACACAGGCCCTGGTGCCCACAGGGAGCAGTCAGCTCTGACTATCCCCTCGCCTGGAGGCACGGGGGTGAGGAATGAGGTGGGAGTGTGCTGGACCACGAAGAGCCTCCCAGCCTGCTTCTCTCCCGCTGACCGTTAATGACGGTTCCTCCCCAAAGTCAAGCCCTCTCCAAAAGACACTATGCTCATAAGCTTTGGAGTCAAATGAGTGCCCACCCTCCTCTGGTTACTATGGGGATGTGGACAGGAGCTCTGCCCCCTCAGGGCAAGTGAGTGGAAGCCTGGGAATGTAGAGGGGGATCAAGAGAAGGAGGAGGAAAGCCTTGCAGGGGAGAAAAACCTACCACTCTCAGGGCCTTTGGTGATTCACAGCCTCATGCAACCCTTGCTGTCTCCCACCCTCAGGCAGTACCACCCCCACCACCAGAAGGCAGAGGATGCAGACAGTGAAAAGGGCGCCTTAAGTCAGAAGGCATAGGCGCTTCACTAGAGGCATTGTCCAGAAAAAATCCACGGGGTTAGGAAGTCTGGACTTGTTTCCATTCCAAGGTGTTCTCAGTGTGCTCTGTCTTGTAGCGCTCTGTCCAGTGGGACTGCTGGGCAGCCAGTGCTAAGAGCATCTATGTGCCAGGTAACTTGTCAGGAAGGAAGGATACCCGATGGGGAAGGCATCCGCAGGTGTGGGTTTGGGGACATGGCAGGGGTGAGCCTAAGGGCGTAGGTGCTTATGTCCAAACTCAGACTTGCATCCTTAATAGGGCCAGTCTCCTCTCCCTCCTGCCTCTCCCCTTCTCCTTCCCTGAAGAACACAGGCGCTAAAGATGAATTGAGGCACAGAAGGTTGGCTGATGCCCTGAGGAGCTCACCTGCCCCTCCTCACCAGCTAAGGGGCTCTTTGTCTTCCTTCCAGCAGTCCGGCTCCGTCATCCAAGCTTCCAGATCCATAATCAGCTCAGAGTGTCAGTGTGCAGATCCTCAATGGCCTAATCAGCCTGGTAGTTTGGTTGCCATGGCAACCCTGCCAAGAGCTTGCCTCACTAACTGAAAGAAAAAGGGAGCTGGAAAGGTGGAAGGCCAGTCTTCTGGGGAGGGGAGAAGAAGTGTAACTTGAATGCCCGAATTACACTAATTGATGGCCTTTTGTGATTAAAAACCCAAGAAAGGAAGCCAGGGCAGCAGGGGCCTTGACTGGGGAAGAGGGCTTCAAGCCAGGGGGAAAAAAGCCATTTATGTTTTCAGTCTTCCTTTTGTTTTCTATTAAGGCAACACTGGTCCACGATGTCACAATGTTTTGCTGTCTCTGTTTCAGAGGGACACGCTCACTCTTCTTCAAATGTCTGGCCCCACACCACGCCCGCCACAAGAGGACCATGACCGTCCACCACAGTCCATCAGCCCCTCGACCCTTTGCTCCCACCCCCAGTCCCTGCTCCTCCGGTAGCCTCAGGTCTCTTGTCAGACTCCAACGGTTCCTTTGTTTTGTTTCTCTATCTTCCACAGATGAGTGAACTAACACGGTGTTTGTGTTTAACCTTCCGACATTCCCCTCAGCCTGGTTCCCTCGAGTTCCATCCATGTCGTCCCAATAGAAAAGTCTTTCTTCACCAGCCAAATTGCCACAGCGTGCTTGAAGGACAGGGAGAGCCACGAGTTAGACCACAGGGTGGAGTCAGTCGTGGACGCTCCCTGTTACTCTGAGTTTAATGGAAAAATCCAGAGCGAGATTCCTGAGTTGGGGCACTGGCAGCGGGGTGTGAAGAATTGCTTTCCCGATGGGGGAAGGGGCCTGGTCGGCCCTCCCTCAGGCCTGCTGGCTGAAGGCAGCTGCCCAGGGGTTCACGAGGTGTTCACTGGGGCCCACGGACTTGAGGGGAGCGATGGTTTGCAGCCCCCGGCCCCTCAGCCGCCCACTTCTCTCCACCTAAGACCTGCTCGTTTCCCTTCCTGCCAGCCTCTCCCCTCCATCCAGTATTCTGGACTCTATCACCAGCTTAGGTGTCTAATGACTCAGCCATGGTTTAATTGGCCCTAGCTTCCGGTTGCTATGGTGATGCAGCCAGGAGCTGTGCTCACTGGGTTGAAACAAGAGGGAACCTGAGCTAGGAGGGGGGCAGCAGGGGGGAAAGGGCCCAGAGTGAAGAGAACACTTTCCTGAGGAACTGACAGCCTCTTGTCATTAGTATATGTGCTGCCGAAGCGAGCACCAGCCTCTTGTCATTAAAAGCTCATCAGGACAGGAACCCAGGCCCCCGGGCAGAGGGAGCTGGTTTGCGTGGGAAAATGAAGCACCACCAAACACAAGGGCAAAGGCTCTTCCCTAGAGCTCCCAGGAAGTAACCGGAGCCTAAGAAAATGCTCCGAGGCTCGCAGGGTCTCGGGGTGTGGGTTTGGAAAAGATCCAGGCCAGTTAGGGACACAGTCAGGACGCACAGGGTCCTTATTTGCAGAAGTTTAAGGGCCCTCAACTGTCGGTCACAGATGAGAAACTGAGGGTCCAAAGTGGGAAAGGACTGGAAAGAAATCACATGCTGGGTTAGTGCAGAGCTGTGACCAGAGTGCTGGGCTCCCGAAGACTGTGCCGGGGCGTCCTCGGGGACCCCAGGGGCCCTGCACTTGGCGACCACGGTGGCCAACCTCCTCATTCTGCCAACAAGAGGCCCAGGGAAGGGAAACAACCTGCCCAAAGCCACACAGTCCCTTCTGGGCCAGACGCGGCTCTTTCACTGTAGCCCAGGTAAACGGAGGGGCCGCGAGAATTAGGGCAAAACAGTGTGAGCCAGGCCTTGGCCTTACTTTTCAGGCAATTCTAGGCGATTTGTGAGGCCACAAGGGAAGGACCCTCTCATCTAGGGAAGAGAAGGCTGGTGCCATGAAGTGAGGGAAGCGGGAAAGGACACCTCCTTGTCTCTTACTGAGGTCCCCCTTGGAGCCAACCCCTTCTCTGAGCAGCAGCTGGTAATGATAGGCAGAGGTAGCTTGGGGAGCATGACACTAATTTGCGGGTGCCTAAGAGGCCCCATCGGCACACAGATGTGGAAGCCAGGATACCCAGAGTAAGGAGATGACACCCCCAAGTCAGACTCCAGGTTACTGGCAAAGCTGGGAGGGAATCCCAGCACTCCTGATGCCCCTGCAGGGCTCTGTCTAGCAGGAGAGCCAGGAGGATGCCGAATTTACTTAGTACCTGCCACTTGTGTAGAAATAAACCATGAGGAGGGTGCGCTCACACCTGGGTATCAGGGGCCACGATGGAAGACGTATCCCCTGTGCATGTTCCTGCAGGGCCCTGGTGCCCCCCGCTCCGACTGTGGGACCAGCTGACCTGGATCTGAAGAGGATTTTGTTAATTTGAGATACCTACCCTGCGCAACCGGAGAAAACCGTGACGGTTTTCAGAACTGACACGGACACAGGCACAGCAGAAGCTGGTGAGAATGGGGGGGGGGGGGCTGCAGTGGATGTGGCTCACGTGTGTAAAGAACTGCAGGTATCACAGGGATTTCCTTGGTGACTGTACTGGGAACACTGGGGCTGGGGCAACCTTGCCAGTTGGGTCAGAGTTAGGACACTTCAAGCTGGCCCGGGAGAAGGAACTACTAGCAAAGAGGAGTCATAATCAAGCGACCCTGCAGGGCCTTGAACACAGGGGTCTGGAGTAGGGCCATGGGGATGAGGTCCTAAGGCCACACACTGTGAGAACACAGGGAGAGCTATTAAAATAGGAGAAGAACAAAGGAAGAAATGGGACTTAGAGAGAAATGAGAGGGAGCAGGGCAGGAGGTGGGCGAGGATGAAGAAAGAAGAGGACAAGGAGGATAAGGAGGACAAGGAGGACAAGGACAGAATAGACAGACTTTGTCTACCATTGTGATGTTTCTGGAAGCCAAACACACACCACTACCCACCCTCACAGCAGCGATGGCTGATTTGCAGCCGTGGGTGTGCATGCGCGCGCACGCACATACATACATACATGTGTGCATCAGCCCAGATTAAACACAAGAGCTGAGAGCGACCTCAGAGAGAGGCTGGCAGCCTGGCCTTTACTTCCATCCCTGAGCAGAGGCCTTTTCTGCCCCTCCCCTCGCCCTCTCCTGCCCCAGTTTGTACAGCTTCTTTCTAGAAACGCCTCCAAGTCCTTGGCCAGTCCTCCTGGTACTCCTGGTATACACAGTCCTGCTAATTTCTCTCTTTTCTCTTTTTTTCTGCCCTTATAAGCCCCAGCCTCAGGCCAGCAGTCCTCCTAATTTCTAACGCAGACCAGAGTCACACTGAGAACCACAGTTCTGGGCACCAGGCATGCAAAACAGGGTCAGACAGATCTGGAAGGAGCAATAGCCGGGGTGGGCACAGGGCAGATGGGGAGGGGCCACTGGACCTCAGATAGGAGCTACCTCCCCCTCTTCTTTGACGCGGCTGCATGCTTTCCCCTTCCCAAACAGAACATTCACTCGGTTCACATGTTCCTCTGGGGGAGCCATGACATCAGCGCTGCCAGCATGGGCACAGGGGATCCCCTTCCCTTCTGTCTTTTCAGTGCAGGGCAGCGGCGAGATGTGTTCAAAGGAGGCCTAGTAGGGATGGCCTACCAGGCCCTTGAAATTCCTACCCACACGCCTTACACAGGCCTCTGGGTACAGCATCGTTGTCATCCGCGACAGCCTAGCCCTGTCCTGCAGGCTCTGCAATTTTTCTCTGCAACAGGTCTCGGGGGAGTGGAGTGGTGGCTTCCCCTAGATGTGTGCAGCCATGAGTGACAGTCTGCTCCTCCAGGGGAATCTCACGGCTCTGGTCTCCAGGAAGGCGTGCAGGAAACTGTCCTGCAGACCGGGGCTCGGTCCATTTGCCGCAAGAGGCCCCTGCGAGGTCCTCTGACCTCCAGGGTGGAGGTGGAGGACGTCGCAGGGGGCAGGAGTGAGGGATCAGAAAGAAAACAATCCTCCCCCTGGTCACCTGGAACAAACTTCGCAAATCAGTCTTACATCTATCTGTTCCTCCGCTCTGGAACAGCAACTGGCAAACAGCATCTGCTGTGGATTAACAGGGCACCGGCCATCTGCATCACAGAGAAGCTGCATGTGTGAGTGGAGCTCATGACCCCAGGACACCTGACCTCACAGCCCGGGACTGAGCCTGTGCAGGAAGCAAGGAGTAGCTCTTAGAGAAAACTGGCAGCGTCTTGTCATCAAGGTCAGTGATAGCGCATGATGGGAAAACCAGAAGAGTGATCTCAGGTGGTTTGAGGACTCAGCTAACAGCAATGGTTAACACAGGAGCTGCCCTCCCTGTATTTAGAGAACAAGGGATTATGTGGCTCTTAGGAGATCAAGTCTTGCAGGCAAGTAAGACTGAATACATTTGAGTGTGGTTTGATTAAAAGACCCTGCTCCCGCCACTAAGCCTCACCCCCAACAATTGCTTCTGGAACACTCTGCTGTATGACAGAAAACACCTTGCAGGGTAAATAAAAACTATCAGGTTTTCCCGCCCTCCCGCCATTAGCTCAAATGCATGCCTGATGGCAGACAACTAGTGTAGGGGATGGACATGCGTAGGTGGGTACACCCGGGCTGAGAGGCCGGGCTAATAAGGGCAGCGTCGCAGGAAGAGAACCAGAAGAGAACGAGAGAGAAGGAGAAGCAGAGACGACGAGAGAACGAACGCCAGAGAGCCCAGAAGAGTGAAGATTCGCCGGGGCTGGGAGGCCTGCCAGCCTCCTGCCCCCCCGCCGGCACCCCAGACTGCCATGTACCTGGTGAAATGGCAATAAAAGCCTGAAAAGCCACCGAAGGCTCCAGCACCCCTCCTATACCCGTCAACTCCGATCATAGAGATCCTGTACTGTGCCCTTCCTGCCTCTACCACCTTCACAAATATGCAGTAATACTAATTGAAAACCCAAAGCACAGTGAATGAGAAATGCAAATACAGGGGACAATCACATTTTACAGATGTAAAGTACAAAGTAATAGCCAGGCAGCTTGGACAACTATAAAAGCACTTAATACACAACAGGGCTCCACATAGCGTTACTGAGTGAAAGCACTGTGTGACGTGGGCGACAAAGACTAAAACTTTAAATGACTCTATAAGGAGAAAGCACGGGTACGTGCTGCCCAACACATACATCAAAAAGAGGTTTCCACAAAACTGACCAAAGGAAATCTTTTATCTAAGAAACTAAGGAACGTAACTTTCATGAGGAGTGATGTCCAAACCAGATATTTTCAAGGAATTTGCCAAGACATGGGCAACGGGAAATCTCGACTTTCTGTTGTCGTGGGGAACAAGGACTTTCACAGAGCGCTCCCCTTCCTACTCCCTCACGGCCTGTACCAAACCTCAATACTGGCATCAGCTGGGATCCCCCACGACGTATACACACTGACAGTGTGAGATTCTCACGAACCCTGCAAACTCTTGGAACTCTCGCGGGGCTGGAGGAAATGAATCCCCAGGCCCCGGAGGAGCCGACATGATGGGACCCAGGGGTTTTTATGCTGAGCGTGTTTAAATGGGGAGTAGGCATGAAGCGAGAAAAACATCCGCAGGCACCCAGCAGAGACTCATAAACTGACCTTGCTGGGGACACTCCCCCGTCTCTACGCCAAGAATTAAGAAACAGAACACGAAACCACTGTGTCCTTGCTCAGGGCTGGTATCACCAAGAAACAAGGTTTCCACTGTCCCACAGACACTTGCCAAGGCCCACCTTGCACTTCAGGTCCTCTCCCAGACACAGCCAGCACCCGGGGGCAGAGCCTGGGACAAGCGAGCTCACTGCCAGGCACGCAGTGTTTCCGCGTCCATGGGAACTGCAAGTCTTGGAGCCCCGGGGAACCCACTCCTGACTGGGCTGACTGAGCACACGGAGAGGAGAACCTACCTGTCTGATTCCATAGTTGCACTGCGGACTCCCCAGGACCCTTGGCATTTAATCGGACCCACGTGGGATAGGAAGAAAAAGAGTCTCGGCTGTGGGCATTACATGTTCCTGCTTCTGTGCGTTTACGTCAGCCTGGTGTATCTCTTTTGAAGGAGTCTCAGTGAATGGAGTAATCGTGGGGGACAGTTTCACCTATTGGATGCCAAATCTCCCCGTTGCTGTTCTTTAAAACACCTGCACGAATGTCCTCAGTTTCCTATCTCTTTGGGTTCCAGGATGCTTGTGAAGGAAGAATGAAATGAACGACAAAGTCACGTTAACCATCCCACAGATGACAATCAGGAATCCTAGAAAAGAACACAAGAAAAAAATAGTTTAAAAGTACTGGGAAGCATCTCAAAGCCAGGAGAAGCCAGGGAGACTTAGCACTCGAGAAACAATAGCCACAGGGGTAAGAGCTAAAACTTCCGGCTTTCTTACTGCACAGCACTCCCCAAGCTCCCCAGCTACTGTGGAGGAAAATGACAGATGGCCCTACGGCCTCAGCTGAAATGACAGAGAATAGAGTCTAGATGTGGAGGTGCAGCTGCAAAATTAAGGGGGACAAGGGGACTTGGAAGCTAGAAGAACACAGAAGGCATAGGACCAAAAATGTGAGTATAATCTGTACCCCGATCCCTGGGTGACGAACAGAGGTGGGGAGCAGGCTACCGCAGATGGTCAGACAGATGCATCCTCCAGTTCTGGACCAGGCTCCAGGATCCAAAGGCCTCAGATCTAAGCAAAACTGCTGTCATAGTCACAAGATCTGTTTTTCCCCGCTGCCTGTGGATGGGACTGCAGGCCCCTGGGCTCATTCCTTCCGCTGTAACCATCCACTTAGGGATCAAGTGGCAGCAGCCTTCCCTACACAGACACACTAAGAGCTCCCCTAACTGTTGGCGAATGACTGCTAATCCGGTCCCCATAAATCCCTGCCTTTGGGACACACGTCTCCTGGGTGTGTAGGGAGGAGAGGCCGGAGCTCAAACTACACACTGGAGACTGTTTTGAGGTCAATGAAGAGAGATCCCCTGCCTCCAACACACCCCACTCTCTTCCAGTGCCACAGTCTTCGTGAAACTTCATTCCCAGTGGCTCTAGCTTCGCTGCTGTCTTCACAGGCCTATCATTCTGCCTTGGTGTCTCCATATCTAGGCTGTTTGGCAGGCACCAAGAGAACCAGGAACAGGGCTCAGTATCGCTTGGGACACAGTCTCACGCTGAGGAGCCCAGCGAAACCTGTATTCATGTTTCTGCGAATAAAGGAGTATTTTCGCTGAGTGAAAATCCCCTTGTCAAAGAAAAAGGGCTCATGGTGTGGCAGAGTTGTATGTGAGTCCCTCAGAGTCTGCACCCGTCTCCCCGGGGGAGCCTTGGGCCCCTGTCCCATCCCTGCTCCGGTCTCTGGTGATGAAGTGAGGTACACAGCAAGCAGGGCCTGTGGAGAGCCAGTCCCCTCAGCACACACTTCAGAGCTTCAGCGGCCTGAACGTACATTGATTTTGTGTGAGCTGGTGGTGCCTGTTAATTTGCACACGCGCTCAGAAATACAGACGTGAGGGGTCACGGGGCTCTTCACATTGTCCTCCCTCCCAAGTGTCCTCTTCACTCTTTCCTCCTAAACCTTCCCAACATCCCCACAACGCTCTGATGTAGAAACACGTATTGCCAGGTTAGGCCTTGAGAACTAGGAGTCAGGACACTGAAATCCTGCTCCTGATATACTTCCAACCAGATGCCGGACCCGGGAGAGTCACCTCACGTTTCTGGAAATCACTTTTAGTGCAGGTTAAAAAGGAAAGCTTGAGCTCTTTGCAGATTTTTGTGATCAGTCCTTTATCATTAGTGTTGGGTGCAAAAATGTTCTCCCAGTCGGTGGGGTTTCTCTTTGTTTTTGTTATTGTCTCTTTTGCTGTGCAAAAGCTCTTTAATTTGATGTAGTCCCAGCTGTTTATCTTTGCCTTCACTATCACTGCTTTGGGTGATGAGTCTGTAAAGATGTCTTTGATGTGCAACAACAAAGAAAATAATCCATTCAAAAAATGGGCAGAAGAGCTAAAAAGAAACTTCTCTGAAGAGGAAATGCAAATGGCCAACAGGCATATGAAAAAATGTTCAACATCACTTGTCATCAGGGAAATGCAAATCAAAACTACCATGAGATACCATCTTACACCAGTGAGAATGGCACATATTAAAAAAACTAGCAACAACAAATGTTGGCGAGGGTGTGGAGAAAAAGGAACTCTTCTGCACTGTTGGTGGGAGTGCAAACTGGTCCAACCACTGTGGAAAGCTGTGTGGAGATTTCTGGACCTACTAAACATAGAGCTTCCATATGATCCAGCAATTGCACTCCTAGGTATTTACCCAAAGGACACAGAAACATCAATTCCAAAGAGCACCTGCACCCCTATGTTTATAGCAGCACTGTTTACAATAGCTAAGCTTTGGAAACAACCCAAATGCCCAAAAATAGATGACTGGATCAAGAAGATGTGGTACATATATACCATGGAATATTACTCAGCATTCAAAAAAGATAAACACATACAATTTGCAGCAACATGGATGGCGCTGGAAGGGATCATTCTCAGCGAAATAAGCCAAAAAGAAAAAGAAAAATACCGGATGGTCTCACTCATAGCAGGAATCTAGAAAACTTAAATAAGGGACCAGGAAAATGAATATAAGAAAGTGAAAATCAAAATCAACAAAAAACTATGAACCAGAGACACTTTTAGGGGGGCGGGGGCGGGAGGGGAGTGATTGGGGTCAGAATGGGGGGGCTGCAATTGTATGGGGAATATAACAATAAAATTTATAAAAAAAAATAAAATTGTATCAAGAATAAAAAAAAAAAAAAAGGAAAGCTTGAAGCCCATGAACTGAAGACCCCCTTACAATTTTGGCTTGTCGTGATTCTCTTCCCATCAAGGCACAATTACTCGCAGCTCTAAAGCATAAGATCATTCCCTAGACACTGTGGGAAATTTGGAATTGATGACGACACTTGTCTCCCTTCTCTGGGACGTCAAAATTCACGGAATTCATTTCTCCCCGTCTATTTCAGATTATTGAAAATGGAAGGCCAGTTGGTCCTTGTGTATTGACGCTACCTCCAAGTTCACAGTCAAATGATGTTTTCACACAGGCAGTAAGTGTTTCAGTATTTGCATCAGTTATCTGTTGCTTTGTAATGCAGCCCACCAAGAGGTAGTGGCTCAAAACAAACGTTACTATCTCACTGTTTCTGTGGGACAGGAATTTGGGAGGTTAGTCGCTGGGTGCTTCTGGCTCAGGGTCCCTCATGAGGGCGTTCTGGATGTTGGCCCAAGCCGCAGGCATCTGAAGGCTTCACTGGAGCTGGATGACCCACACCAATGGTGGTTTCCCCACACGGTTAGCCAGAGGTTTCAGTTCCTTGCGTGTGGCCTCACCGTGGGCCACTTGAGAGCCCTCTCAACATGGCATATGGTTTTGCCCAGAGCAAGTTATCCCAGTGAGAGGCTGACAAAGACAGAAGCCTCCATGGCCTTTATGACCTGCTGTTGGAAGTGACTCCCTAGGACGTCTGCTTCTTTCCACACATTGCAGTCATGCACTAAGGCTAGCTCGCACTCAGAGCAGGGAATGAGACATCACCTTCTCAACAGATTGTCAACCCGTGGGCATATTTGAAAGCATCACAGCATTTTCTTTAAAAAACCCATCTCTTAAGTCGAGTTTTTATAATGTTTATTTTCAATTTCAGTGACTTCTACTCTTGAGTTTTCAGTCTACTAGCCTGCTCTTAATTCCCACTTTCTTGTGGTGGAAACTTAGCTTACTGGTTTTAATCATTTCTCCTTTTCCAACATGGGCATGGCAGCTATAATTTTCCCCCCATGATGACTTATTTGCCCTTTCATTTCTTCCTTAAGCCTTTGTTACTGCAATGTTACTAAATTTGTACACATTTCAGAATTTTCTATGTATCTTATTATGATTGTGCTCTAATTTAAATCCATTATTATATGAAAAACAGTGATTGTTCCCACCTCTCCACATACATGCCAACATTTGTTATTTCCTGTCTTCTTTTTCTAGGTTTTCCAGCTTGTTTTTATAATTCTAAGGCAGGAAGAAATAGAAATTCATTTGGAGAGAGTAATTTTTGAGGTTTCATCATTTTAAATAGTTTTGGGTGTCTGTCATTATAAATCATCTTCTGTATATACTGCATTAAGCTAATCACTAAATGTCCATCTTATCCTTCAGCGTACAATTTGCCCCTTTGTTCTTGATCTAGGTAGGTGGTTTGGTGAAGGGTGAAACATGTACAAATATGGAAGAACAAATATGTAACCCCCCAAATTAAAATACAAATTAAAAAAATAATTTACCCCTTTACCCAATTTGTCCACTCCTCTTCCCTCTTTCCTTCTGATAACTCTCATTTTGATCTTATAATCTAAATGCTTAGTATTTGCCTTATTTCTTTCATTGATTTGTTTTTGTACCATGAGTGAAATCATGACATTTGTCTCTCTCCACCTGACTTTGTTTCACTAACCATAATACCCTCTAGTTCCATCCATGCTGTTGCAAATAGCAGGATTTCATCTTTTCTTTACAGCTGAATAATATTACATTGTCCATATATCCCACTCTTCTTCATCCAATCATCTGTACACAGGCACTTGTTTCCAGCTCTTAGAAGTGGTAAATAGGGTGCAGTGTACATGCGTGTGCACACATCTCTTCAAATTAGAGTTTTTGCATGCATTAAGTAAATCCCGAAACGTGAAATAACTGAATTTCACTTTGTAGAAATGCAATTTTCGGAAGAATCTCCATGATGCCTTCTATATTGGCTGCACCCACTTGCATTCCCATCAACAGAGAGCAAGTGTTCCCTGGTCTCCACATCCTCTCCAACACTTGTTTCTTGTTTTTTTGGGTAACAGGCATTCTCAAAGGTGTGAGGTGTTACCTCATGGTTGTTTTGATTTTGCATTTCCCTGTTAATCAGAGATGATGGGCATCTTTTCAGGTGCCTCTTTGTCATCTGTATGTCTTCTTTGGAGAAGAGTCTAATTCACATCCTCTTACTCTGTTGAAATATGTTTGTTTGCTTTTTTTGTTGTTGAGTTGTATGAATTCTTTATATATTTTTGGATATTAATCCCTTGGTGGATATATGCTTTCCGATAATCTCCCATTCAGTAGGTCTTTTGGCCTCAATAATGATTTACTTTGCTGTGCAAAAGCTTTCATTTTGATGTAGTCCCATTTGTTTATTTTTGCTTTTGTTTCTCTTGCCATTGGAGGCAAGTCTTCAAAGATATTTCTAAAGCTGATGTTGAGAAACATACAGCCTATATTTTCTTCTATGTGTTTATGGTCTCAAACTTTGTATGGAAGTCTTTAATCCAGTTGGAATTAATTTCTGTCTATGGTGATCTGATTTCATTCTTTTGTATGTGGTTGTCTAGTTTTCCTAACACCATTTTTCGAAGAATCTTTTCTTACTCCATTGTATGTTTTTGGTTCTGTTGCTGTAAAGTATTTGTCCATGCATGCCTGGGTTTATTTCTGGGCTGTCAATTCTTTTCCATTGATATGTGCCTTCATTTATTCTAATAGCATATTGTTCTGATTGCTGTAGCTCTGTAGCATAGTCTAAAGCCATGGCACATGATACCTCCATTTCCCCCCCCCCTTTTTCCCCCTCTCACAATTGCTTTGGTTATCCTAGGTTTTTCTGGTTCCATACAAACTTTAGGCCTTTTTGTTCAATTTCTATGAAAAATGCCACTGGGGTTTTGATAGTTATTAAACTGCATCTGTGTATTTCTTTAGCTTAAATGGCCATTATAATTCTGACAATTCTTTGTTCCTGAGCAGGGTGTCTTTTCATTTCTTTGTGTCTTCTTCAATCTTTGAGCAGTATCTTATACTTTTCAAAGTACATGTCTATCCTTCAGGTAAAATTCTTAGGTATTTTATACTTTTTCATGCCATTGTAGATAGGTTTGTTTTTTTAATTTCCCCTTCATTTGCTGTGTATGGATAGAAATGCAAAAGATTTCTGTATGTTGATTTTGTAGGCTGAAGATGTACTGTACTCATTTATTGGTTCTAAGCTTTTAGTGGCCTTTAAGACTTTCCTGTATAATATTAGGTCATTTGCATATAATGATGGCTTTAATTTCTTAATTTCCAATTTGGATGACTTTAAAAAATTTTTTTCTTGACTAATTACTCTGGCTAAGACTTCCAATATTATGTTGAATGATAGTTGTGAGATGGGCATCCTTACCTTATCCCTGACCTTAGAGGAAAACCTTTCTGGGTGTGATGTTTGCAGTGGGATTTTCATATATTGTTATTTCTATGAGAGGTACTTTCCTTTTAAACTCATTTTATTGGGATTTTAAAATCACAAATCAATGTTGAATCTTGTCAAATGCTTCCTCTGCATCTATTGAGGTAGTCTGATGATTTTTATCCCTCATATTATTGATGTGACATGTTTGTTGATTTGGGTATGATGAGCCATCCTGCATTCCTGGAATCCCTCTTGATCATGGTGTTTGATGCCTTTAGCGTATTGTTGAATTTACTTTGCTATTGTCTGTTTAGGAATTTTTACATCTTTCCAGGTATATCAAATGTTTTGTGTGTGATAGCTGTCTCTGGTTTGTAATCAGGTAACTCTGGTCTTGTAAAATGAGTTGAGAAGCATTTTCGCCTCTTCAATTTATGAACTAGCTTAGGAAGGTAAGTATTAAATCTTTGAATGTTCCCTAGAATTCACCAAATGACACTGTCTTTTGTTTTGGATTTTTGTTTTCTACACTTTTATATTTTGGGAAATTTTCATTATTTTCAATTTCCTTACTAGTAATTAATCTGTTTTCTGATTTTCCTATTTCTTCCTGAGTCATGCTTGGAATGTGGTACCAATCTAAGAATTTATCCATTTCTTTAAAGCTGTCCAATCCGTTGGCATATAGATGTTCATAATAATCTCTTGTGATCCTTTGTATTTCTGTGGAATTCACTGTAACTTCTCTTGCACTTCCAATGTTATTGATTTGAGTTTTTTTTTTTCCTTATGAGTATAGCTAAAGGTCTGTCCATTTTGCTTATTTATTCAAAGAATCAGCTCTTAGTTTCTCTGATCTTTTGTATTGTCTTTTTGTTTTCTATTTCACTTATTTCCAATCGGTTTTTTTCCAATCTGGTTTTTACTTATTTCCTTTTCTCTACTCACTTTTGCCTTCATTTGTTCAGCTTTTTCTTGTTCCTTTATATGTATGGTTAAATTGTTTGAGATTTGTTGTTTGAGAAATTGCTATATACTTCCCTCTTGGTGCTACTTTTGCTGCATCCCAAAGATTTTGGTGCATAGTACTTTCATTTTTATTTGTGTTCAGGCATTTTCATTTTTTTTTGATTCCTTCATTGACCCAATAGTTGTTCAGTAGCCTGTTGTTTATTCTTCACATATTTATGAATTTTCAAGCTTTCTTCTTTTGTTGATTTCTAACTTTGTAACACTTTGGTTGGTTACAATACTTCATGTGATTATAATTTTCTTAAATTTACTGAGACGTGTTCTGTATCCCAAAATATGATCTACCCTTGCGAATGTTCCATGTGCACTTGAGAAGAGTGTATGTTCTATTTTCAGACGGAATGTTCTACAATATCTATTAAGTCCATCTGGCCTAACATGTCATTTAAAACTGCTGTTTCCTTGCTGATTTTCATTCTGGATATATTCTAACACGCCCTACTAGTATGTTTTGCTGTCAAATTTTCACTGGGTTGGTTAATACTGGCTTTACATATTTTGGATCTTCTTTGTTGGGTGCACATATATATTAACAAGTATTATATTTTCTTGATAGATTGACTCCTTTATCATTATATAGCTGCCATTTTTGTCATTTAGTATGGTCTTTATTTAAAAATTCATTTTGTGTGATATTAGTATTGATATCCCAGCCCTCTTTTTGTTTATATTTGCACTGAGTATCACCTTCTATCCATTCATGGGATGTCTTTTGACTGGAGAATTTAGTCCATTTATATTGAAGGTGAATATTGACAGCTATGCATGATTTTTATTAAGTTGAGAAAGATCCATTCTGTGACTAGTTGCTTAGAAATTTTATCATGAAAAGAGCTTTTACCTTGTCATTTATTTTGAATTTACTGATATGATCATATACATTAATTATTCTACATAGAGAATGGTATTGATATGCAAATATAGAACTAGTCTTTCATTTGTGGAACAATCCTTAGTCATGGAATACTATCCTTATAAAATGTTGCCATATTCGAGTTGTGAATATTTTGCTTATTTCTTCAAATTTTTCTTCTATGCTCCTGAAGGACACTGTTCTATAATTTCCATGTATTTTACTGTCTGGTTTTGGATTAATGAATTCATAAAATGAGTTGAGAAGTGTTCTCTCTTTTACTACATACTAGAAATAACTGTGTACAATTAGCACTAATTCTTTAAAAAATTCATTGGTGGAATTTGCTAGGTGAATCATTTGGCTGTGATCTTTTTCTTCAAACAATAGTTAACAACAAAATTCAATTTTTTAAGAGAGTTGTATGGTTTTTCAAATTATATTTTTCATATTGTATGATTTGTAGTAATTTGTGCTCCTGAGGAATTGGTCCCTTTCATCTCAATTTTGAGCTTATTTCAACTGTTGCTAGTATTTCTTGGATATCTTTTTAGTGTCTGTGGTTACATACACCCTTTCTGGATATTGGTGTGGTTTGTCTTCTTTTTTTTTCATTCTTCCTAGAAGTTGATCAATTTTACTGATACTTTCAAAAGATAGCTTTTGGTTTTGATTTTTCTATTGTTTTCAGTTTTGTTAATTTTCCCTCTCATGTTTACTATTTTCTTCATTCTTTGTGTTTGCTTATTTTGCTTTCTAGTTCCTAAAGATTACAATTCAGATCACAGAATTTTGATGTTTAAAGAATTTAGATGTTATATTTTCTTCGAGCACATCTTTATTCTACTCAATATTTTACTAATTTCCCTGAAAGACAGCCTATTTATAGTACACTGTTTAGTTTCTAAGAGTTTGGCGTTCTTTCTGTTATATCAATATTACTATTATTGATTTCTATTTTAAATCCATCTCATAGAACATACTTTGTGTGATTGCAATTCTTATTTTTCCTTTTAATTTTGATTTACAAAATCAAATATAGCTTACCTTAAAAAATGTTCCATATGCACTTAAGAATGTCTTTTTTCTTCATTAGGTAGAATGTTCAGTAAACAAGTAGATGTAGTTGGGTAGTTGTGGTATACATTTGTGTCCTTGCTTATTTTTGGTCTTGTTATTCTATTACTGAGAGAGGGTTTTTGAAGTCTTCCACTTTATATAATTGTCTTTTTCCTTTCAGGTTCTATTTATGTGTCCTGTAACTTGAATCTTTCTTTTTAAGTGCATACAAATTTGGAATTTTAATATCTTGGTGAAATTTACCCTTTTATCAATATGTACCTGTGTTGGCTATCTCCAAAACCACCTTTGTGTTTGGTGGTTCACTAGAATGACTCATGAGACTTTGAACAGTTGCTATACTCATAGCATCAGTTTGTTAAAACAAAAGGATATGGATTAAAATCAGCAAAAGAAAAAGACAGAAGGGGAAAATCTAGGAGAAATCATACAAGCTTTATGTGGAATCATATATACATACCTGGTTTCCCCAGTAACAAATTGGACAACATATAAGGAGTGTTGCCAATGAGAGAATTTCACTTGAGCCTTGGTGTTCAGGATTTTTATTGGCAGTCAGTCACACAAGCATGCAGTACTTGCATGATTTACCTAAACTACTTGGAATCCAGCCTTGCAGAACAAAATAGGACATTCACTAAAAATGACATTTTAAGGTAAACTAAGTCATCATCCAGTACCATGTGGGTGAAGGCATTCAAAAGCACTCTTGTCAGGTAGAACATTCCAACAGCTCAGAGCTCATACACCAGAAACTGGACAAAGGCAAATCCTGAATACAGGTCTTTGGGGAGGATTTCAGCAACTAAGTAACCTAGGACTGTTGTGTAACCTTTCCTGCAGAACATTCCTCCATAACATGACAACTGTCTTTGTACTTTTCACTGCCAAACTTATAAACTTGCATTTCCTCTCTGCTGCTTGATGAATAAATACTAAATTACTGTTAGACATTCAAGGTCCTTTACATTCTGGCTCCATTCCACTACATTTGAGCTAGGTCCATATTTCATTAACTTTGCATGATTACTATTTTTATATTAAATTTATTTTAGAAGTAAAAATAAAGCAAAAATAATTTTTTTGACACAGGCCTATTAATTTTAACACAGGTAAACATTATATAACCATAACTACAATAATAATAAAGGAAAATTACCTTAACCCCCCAAATTCCCTTATGCTATTATTCTCTACTCATATCCTACCACTACCCTTCATCTCTGAGAACCACTGATCTGTTCTTTGAAACTTTGATTTCATCTTTTCAAGAATAATATATAAGTAGAATCATACTCTATGGGAAATTTTGAGAGTAGATATTTTTCAATCGCTATAATGCCTTTGTGTGTATTGATAATTTGTTTCTGTGTGGTAGTACTTGGCATGACTATACCACAATTTGCTTAATCATTCACCTATTGAAGAGAATCTAGGTTTTTTAAGATATGAATAAAACACATAAACATTCACATATAATTTTTTGTATGGATATAAGTGTGTATTTCTCTGGGACAAAACCCAGTAACACGGGGGCTTCCCTGGTGGTGCAAGGGGTTAAGTCGCAGCACTATGAAGCTATCTACAGCCAACGCAGCACAGCATGAGTTGGATCACTGGCAGGCCAGGGAGCTAACCCACATGGCGCAGCAGACCTCTCCTGTCTTGTCCACTGCTCTGCTCAGCAGTATATTTCAGTCAATCCGCCTGTTCTGTTCTCTACTCTGTCTCTGGTAATCCTCTCACCCTGGCAACTCTGATCTGTACCCCAGTTCTTGTATGCATAAATGGATCTTTAAAAAAATAAAAGCCCAATAACGCAATCACTATGTCATATGGTAATTTCATGTTTAATTTTTTTAAAGATTTATTTATGCATACAAGAATGGGGGTATAGGCCAGAGGTGTGTGTGTGGGGGGAGGGTGTGTGTGTGAGAGGATATTCACCAGAGACAGAGTGGGGAGCGGAACAGGCAGATCTACTGAAATCCACTGCTGAGGGGAGTAGTGGGCAAGACAGGAGAGGTCTGCTGCGCCATGTGGGTTAGCTCCCTGGCTGGGGATCGGACTCATGCAGCAGTGTCTGGCAACAGCTTGATAGCATTGAGGTTTAATCCTTGCACCACAAGGGTGGCCCTGCATGTTAAATTTTTAAATAAACTTCCCAACTGTCAAGAAGAAGGCAGTTGAAGGCTGTCAAGGGCCAGCATTAAAATACACACACACACACACACACACACACACAAGGGCCAGCGTTAAAATACACACACACACACACACACAAACACATACACACACCCCTCCCCCCAGGCTCATTCCAAAAGAGAGAATAGTGCTAATACCAAAGAAGATTCAGAAAGTGGCATAGGTAAGACTGAATCAAAATAAAACTTTCACTTTTTTTATAAAGATTTATTTATTTATACAAGAACCCGGGTACAGTCAGAGGAGCGGGAGGGTGAGAGAATACACCAGACAGAGCGGGAAGCAGAACAGGCAGATGGACCAAAGACATTGCTGAGGGGAGCAGCAGGCACGGCAGGAGAGGTCTGCCGCCATGTGGCACCCTCGCAGTCTGGCTGGGATCGAACCCGTGCTGTAGAGGCTGCAGACAGCTTCATAGCGCAGTGCTCAACCTGCTGCACCACTGGGGAGACCCAAAACTTTCACTTTTTGAAAAAAGATTTATTTATCTATGCATACAAGAACTGGGGTACAGGCCAGAGGTGTGGAGGTTGAGAGGATTCACCAGAGCCAGAGTGGGGAACAGAACAGGCAGACTGACTGAAATACACTGCTGAAGGGAGCAGCAGGTGGGCCAGGAGAGGTCTGCTGCACCATGTGGGTAGCTCCCTGGCTGGGGATTGAACTCATGCTGCAGTGGCTGTGGGTAGCTTCATAGGTTGCATCTTAACCTCCTGCGCCACCAGGGAGGCCCCAAAACTTTCACTTCTTAAGTTGATATATATATATATAGTTCAGGAAACAGAATGGTGGACCTCCTCCACTGTCTTCCCCTAAGCTGACTGCCAAGGCAAATCTTTTTATCCAGAAACTTGTGATTTCACCTCGATTTTTTTTAGCAGTGGCTAGTAGACATAAAGATTACAATAGAGAGAGAGAATTAGTTTCCTCACCTAGGCTTGGGACTGTGGAAAAAAATAAATAGTAAGAGTCAGAAGAAAAACTCCCCTAAATCCTCCAGAATGGCTATTAAACTGTTTTACCTGCTTGTATTCCCTCTGGACTGGTGGAACTTTAGGGAACACAGCTGTGAAACATGATCCTAGATAGTGGGTTTCAAGGGTCTAGACAATATTCAATTATTATTCTCTGACAAGTATCTGCACCATTAAAGAGGTAAAAGAACGGGGTTTAAGTGGATAAAGTGCCAGAACAGAGCAGCAGTAGCATATAATGCTTAAAGAGTGTGGGTGCTAGCAATGTCTAATATACCTAATGTACAAAGAACACTTAAGAATTCAGTGAACAAAGACAAGAACATCTTCCCGCTCCAAAAAAAAAAGACCAAAACCCAGCAGAAAAATGGAGAAAATATGAGTAGACAATTCACAAAATAGATGCAAAAATGGACCTTTAAAAACATGAAAAATGTTCAAACTCAAAATTGAGAGAAATGCGAAGTAAAAATACAGAGAGACCATTCTCACCTATCCGACTGGCATAAATATGGCAATACATTCTGTTGGTGAGAGTATGAGGAAATAAGCACTCTCATGCATTGATGGTAGAAAGGAAAACTGCTACAACTCTTCTGGCAGTAAATGTGACAATTCTTAAGAAATCTACATATGTCCAGTTTAAAAAAAATAACAGCTTTATTGATACATAATTCATAAACCATATAATTAACCAATTTTAAATGTACAATTCAATGGTTTTATGGAAATTCACAATGATATGGATTCATTATCACAATCAATTTTAGAACATTTTCATCCTAAAAAGAAACCCATGTTAGAAATCACTCATTTTCTTTCATACTTCTCATCACCCACAGCCCTAAACAACCACTAATACCAACTTTCTGCCTCTAAATAGCAAAGAGGCATATATGAGGATATAAGATTGAATGCTGGACCTGTCTAGAATGTGAAATGGACTATTCAAGATACATTTACCTTTTTAAAAAATTCCTAGGGAAATTCTAAATGACATCTGTGTTTGAAGTAAATAAGATCCTTTATTTTTTTGACTACCTTTATTTTATTTTATTAAATAGTTTTTTTTTTTAAAGATTTATTTATTTATTTATACAAGCACTGGGTACAGTCAGAAGCGCGGGAGGGTGAGAGAATTCACCAGAGCCAGAGCAGGGAGCAGAACAGGCAGACTGACAAAATATACTGCTGAGAGGAGCAGTGGGCACAGCAGGAGAGGTCTGCGTGCCATGTGGGACCCTCACCAGCAGCCGGGGATCGAGCGCTTCGCAGCCCAGCGCTCAACCACTGTGCCACCAGGGGAGGCCCTCAACTACCTTTATTTTAGACAAGAGTTTCTATTTATATACTTATAAAAAATTCACATATTTTTAAGAGATCCTTGATTTTAGACCAAATAAAACTATTACCACCAGGTAATACACTACTACAGCTATTAACTGATGTTATTATAAATGCCTGTTCCGGGCCTCCCCGGTGGCGCAGGGGTTGAGCGCTGGGTTGTGAAGCTGCCCGCAGTCTCTGTAGCGCCGGTTCGATCCCCGGCCGCCGGGTGAGGGTCCCACATGGCGCGCAGACAGCTCCTGCCGCACCCGCTGCTCCCCTCCGCAGTGTACTTGGTCAGTCTGCCTGCTCTGCTCTCTGCTCTGACTCTGGTGAATTCTCTCACCCTCCTGCACTTCCTACTGTAACAAGTGCTTGTATAAAGAAAAAAACAAATCTTTAAAAAAAAAAAAAAAAGCCTGTTCCACCATGTCTTTTTTAAAAGGTTTATTTATTTATGCATACAAGAGCTGGGGTACAGGTCAGAGGTGCAGGGGTGAGAGGATTCACCAGAGATAAAGTGGGGAACAGAACAGGCAGACTGACTGAAACACACTGCTGAGGGGAGTAGCGGGCGAGACAGGAGAGGTCTGCTACACCATGTGGGTCACCTCCCAGGCCGGCAGGGGATGGGACCGAACTTATGCTGCAGAGGCTTCGGATTGCTTCACAGTGCTGTGCTTATCCCCCTGTGCCACCAGGGAGGCCCAAATTCAGAAGTTCTATACTGAAAAGCTCTCCAGATAATCAAGGAAGTTCTGTGGTTCCTGGAGTTGCTAGATAATATTGCTAGTTTCTTCATCATCCTTTCAAAATGACCACTCCACTTACTGACTTTTCCAGGAAAGAAAAGAGTTATACAGAACAGCCAAATTTTAAGAGCTGAAAACTATTTCTTCCATAATATTGGCGTAGCAAGATCAAACCCTGTATTTACCCTGGGAAATTCCTCTGCCTCTAATCCTCAAAAAATAGTGGTCATGGCTAACCCAAGGTGCTGATCAAGGCCACCTCATGACATGAATATACTGCCTTGAAGGATCCCAAACATTCATGGAGGTCTAATCTGACCATCATAGTTTAGAGCAGCAGAAACCAGAAAAGTTAAGCCTATGCAAAGTGAGTCAGACTTTCTTTTACAAATACTTTTCCTTTTTCTAAGATCTTAAAGTCATAAAAGCCCCCAAATATCAGGGGGTGGTAGAGAAATCCTATCCTGAAAGATTATATGGCTGGGATTATTCTGGTCATTAATATCAGCTATAGCAAACAGTGCAGTGCTGGGCTAAGAAGTCTTAATGTAAAAAGACACTCCTATCCTTTGAAAAGCGTGCTTATAAGGTTGACCTTTGTGTGGCATCTGGGAATTTGGCTCATGGAGGATTACCAGTCAACAATAAACTGATTAGGGTGGCTCATTGTGTCTAGATGATTTATACAAGTAATGTGGTTTATACAGAATACCTGCTTCCATTTGGGAGTCTGGAATTTTGGTATGTGTTAGGAAGAGTGCTTATCTAATTAGTCCCCAGTAAAAATATTGGGCACCAATTATCTAATGGGCTTCCAGACATTTCATAGACAATATTTCATATATGTTGCTACAGTTTTTTTTAAATGGGTAAAGAATGCATTCTGCATAACTGCTCATAGCAGAAGAGAGTATAAGGAAACCTACACAGGGATTCCTCCACATTCCACCTGTATCTTTTTCCTCCATGATCTAGCTGTGTATCCTTACTGTAGCACTATAATAAATCTTATTCACAAAAATGCTATATACTCAGTCCTGTGAGACTTTCCATCAAATCACCACAGCTGGAGATAGTTTTGGGGATCTCTGACACAAGGTGCTTATTGACCTAGGCACCCACAGAACCACAAAGGACAAAGTGTTTTAAGTTCTGGCAGAGTAGCCTCTACTTCAGATATGTGGTTCTGCCACACTACACTAGAGGGCCACTGCAGTCCATTCAAAACCTTGAACATGAATATTCAGTGAAAAATTTATTCGCTTATGCAACACATATTTACTGAGCATTTACTGTATGCCAGGATTTTGGTCTCAGACTGAAGACAGCCCTAGAAGGCCTAAAGTATAACTCTATCCTATCCCAACCACCAAATTATCCATGAAATACAACTTTAACAAATGTCAACATGGATCTTTCTCCTTCCTAAATTTGAAACACCACATTGGAAGTGGTAGACATCTTCACTAAGATGATATATTTTATTGCATTTCCTACTCCCATTCACACCTACTATGACACTGTTTATCAAACCAGTATTCCCTCTCTGTGAACTTCATAACAACCTGAAATTTGACCAAGACCCTGTTTTTAATATCCAGATCTGAAAAACCATTATTCAGAGCTCTCTATATGCAGACCGACCTCTATAAAATTCAATACCTGCAGGCCAACAGGTAGAGCAACAGGCATGCTATATCCAAGTTCTGTAAGTGCACCTGCACTGCTATACTTCCTCAAACAATATGATTTGTTCTATTTTACCACACTAATTTTGTTTATAATTGTTCACTATAGTGTTTACACAAAACACTGATCTATAACTGGCTTTTGCCCCCTCAGTTTCCACATACCATTGAGCAAACACCACAACCCTGGTAATTTTCATAAAATTCAGGAGAAAGAAAGGTCACTCGAGTAGCTACAAGACAGTATGCTGAAGACTCCAAGGGAGATATAAAACCATCACATGCTGTCTTGCTCTCTTTCAATAGTATCTGTGGCTACTGAAGACCATGTTAGGCTTTACATTTCCAATTGTTTCCCACTCAAACAGTTTTAGTATTTCTTCCTCCACGCCCTTTTAGGTCCTGTCCACAAAAGCCATCCCATGCCTCTTCATTTGCCTGGGAAACTTCATATAAAGGCTCAGGATACATTGTAAAACAAGAATTAGACTCCCACTAATATTAATCAATTCCAATACTTGCTGCAATTGGATGGGTATCACTTAGAAGAACACTTAATGAGTTTTCTTGCCACCATGAAACAGTCCAGAATATGTCATTATTTCCCTTCAGGCAAACGTAGGAATAGTGTGCCCAATCCAAGAAAAGTTACTGTCTGTTTTGCTACTGTTATTTGAATCTGACTGACCCACAAAAGTATCACACCTCAGCTGACTCATAAAAACTAACCTACAGGGCCTCCCTGGTGGTGCAAGGGGTTATGAAGCTATCCACAGCCACTGAAGCATGAGTTTGATCCCTAGCCAGGGAGCTACCCACATGGTGCAGCATGAGTTCGATCCCCAGCCAGGGAGCTACCCACGTGGCATAGCAGACCTTTCCTGTCTCACCCGCTGCTCCCCTCAGCAGTGTATTTCAGTCACCCTGCCTGTTCTGCTCCCCACTCTGTTTCTGGTGAATCCTCTCACCCCCCACACCTCTGGCCTGTACCCCAGATCTGGTATGCATAAGTAAATAAATCTTTTTTAAAAAAACCTAATCTACAAACACTAACAGTTGTAATTCTACTAATCACCTCAGACTTCCCTTATTACCTCTCAAAACACACTTTCATTCTGACATTATTTCCTACTACCCCAACCACCCGGCCACCCCATTCACAGCTGCCATTGGTCCCAACTCATTTACATTTGCTCTTGCTCTCCTCCTTTCATCCCCAACATGTCTGTCCCCTACCATCCCCCAAATTCATCCCCTCATCCTATACCTCCACCCCAGCTCTGGGTATCTGACTGTATCTTGGCTTCAAATTCTTGCCTCAAGCATGCTTTGACTTGGAGTAACCTTCAGTCCTGCTACTTAGTCCTCATCTTGCCTACACTGTTTTCAGTTCAGCTTGTTCTCTGATTTGGGCATCCCAAGATGCCTTTGGTGAAAGCCCCCAGGTCCCATATTGGGCCCCATGAGACCCACATCTCCAATCTGGTCAATCTCCACGTATTTCCTTACAGAGATTTTGATACTCGAGTCTTGTCTGTGGTTGGATTCTGGGTTTTAAACATTCTCTTTTGCATAGATGAGAGGATGGCATGCTGTACTACAAAGAACCAGAAAGTAATTTTAGATCAAAGCCTAAAATTTTAGATTTTGAATGTCTTATAATTGCATTACGATGCAAAAGCATCCATAGACTATAGGTAAACAAATGGATGTGAATGTGTTCCAATAAAACTTTATTTATAAAACCAGTTGGTGAACTGTCTCTCTGTATCTTGGCCCTCCATGCCATTCTGGATATGAGCTACCCCTATAATAACCCCCCTGCCCCAGACTAGTTGATAGGTGACTAAGCTACCATAAAAGAAAAGGACTTAGACAAAACTCATCATGTCTTAAAGCAAAAGTCATCTTTCCCCACTAAAACTGTTCTTTTCACCATAGACCCTATCATGGCGGCTAACACTGCTTCATCCATTGAAGCTAGAAAAGTGATTGTTACTTTTGACTTTACCACACGTCCACTGCCAAACGGTCAACAAGCTCTACTGATTCTTCCCACCAAACAGTCTTATATTTGTGCTCTCTTCTCTCTCCCCTCCTCCCCATCGCCTTTTAATTAGACTCTGATATCTCCCAGCAAGACCATACTGTATGCAGTCCCCCAAACACACTGATATTTTACAAATCTACCACATATTTCCTTTTTCCACCTTAACCCTTGCTCCCAATTTTTATCTTCTTGGTGAACTCGCATTCATCATTCAAAACCCAGTTCAAACATTGCCTTTAACAATTAATCACTGCTTCTCCAAGTCTACTTCATTAAAATAGCATACCATGAAATGCCAAAAAATTTGTTCCAAGAGCCTTTAGACAAATGAGCCAGGATTATACAATGGACAAAGGAAAGCCTTTTCAACAAATGGTGCTGGGAAAACTGGGTAGCCACATGCAAAGATATAAAACTAGAACACTATCTCACAACACACATAAAAAATAACTCAAAATGGATTAAAGCATCAGATGTAAGATCTCAAAACATAAAGTAATTAGAAGAAAAAAGGCAAAACACTCCATGACATTGACTTCAATCAAGTCTTTGGGGACTGAACTCCATTGGTAAGAGAAACAAAAGCAAAAGTAAATAAATGGGACTACATCAAACTAGAAAACTCTTGTACAGCAAAAGATACCATCACAAAAATGAAAAGAAAACCTGCAGACTGGGAGGAAATATTTGTTCATCATATATCCAACAAGGCCTTAATATGCAAAATATAAAAGGAACTCATGTAATTCAATAACAAAAACCCAAACAATTCAATGAAAAAATGCACAGAGAAGTTGAATAGACACTTTTCTAAATAAGATACACACACAGGGCTTCCCCTGTGACACAGCGGTTGAGCACTGGGCTGCGAAACTGTCCGCAGCCTCTTCAGCACCTGTTTGATCCCCGGCCAGCTGGCGAGGTTCCCACATGGTGCTCAGACCTCTCCTGCCACACCCGCTGCTTCTCTCAGCAGCGTATTTTGTCAGTCTGCCTGTTCTGCTCCCCGCTTTGGCTCTGGTGAATTCTCTCACCCTCCCAGTGCTTGTATGTGTATATATATATATATATATATATATATATATATATATATATATATAAAAGATACACACATAGCTAACAGCACATGAATAAATGCTCAGCTTAACAGGGAAATGAAAATCAAAACCACAATGAGCTTTCACCACACACCTGTGATAATGGCCTACATCAAAAAGCCTAGAAATAATATGTGTTAGTGAGGGTGTGATGAAAAGGAACTCTAGCTCATTGTTGGTAGTAATGTAATTTGGTGAATTATAGAAAAAGTTCAACATTTCCTTAAAAAACTGAAAATGGAAATATCATATGACCTAGCAATACCCTTCCTCAGTATTTATCTAAAGAATATGAAAATACTAGTTCAAATAGATTGATGCATCCCTATGTATATAGCAGCTTTGTTCCAATAGGTAAGAACTAACAACCTAAATGCCCATTGACAGATGACTACATAAAGAAGTTATGGTATTTATTCTCAATGAAATACTACTCAGCCACTAAAAAAGACAAAATCTTGTCTTTTGTGACAACAGGAATGGCAACTGAGGTGATTCTCTTATATGGAAATAAGTCAGAAAGTGAAATGCAATTATTCAATGTGGACTATAAAGAAAATCAGAGGAAAAAAGCCAATAAATCACAACAAAACAACTACAGACTCTGTGAAAAATTTGGTGGTTACCGGAGGGGTGGGATGGAAGGGTAGAGGGCATCAAATAGATAGTGGCAAGGGCACTAGAACTTCTGTGATGTATAAGGTGAGGCTTATATCCACATAGAGGTGAAGATGTACCTCTGAAATGTACATGGTCTTGTAAATCAATAAAAATAAAATAAAATAAATAGGAAAAATGCTCCTTGACAGTGAGTTTTTGGTATCCAACAAAAGCAAAGGTAACAAAGCAAAAATAAACACACAGAATTAAATCAAACTGAAAAAAAGGTTTTTACAAAGCAAAGGATGTAATTGATCAAATGAAAAGGAAATGCCCAGAATGAGAAAAATATTTGCAAACCATAAATCTGATGAGTTAGCATCCAAAAAATATAAAAAGTCATACAATTAATTCAATAGCAAAAAAACCCATTACTAAAAAATGTACAAAGGACCTGAAAAGCTTTTTCCCCCCCAAAAGACATACAAATGGCCAGTATTATATTAAAAATGTGCTCAACTAAAATTTTCAAAGAAATGCAAATCAAAACTACAGTGATTTACCATTTCACATCTTAGGATGTCAAGTATCAAAATTACTAAAGATAGCAAGTGTTGTCCAAAAATGAAGAAAAGGGAATCTTGTCCACAGCTGATAGGAATGTAAATTGGTACCTTCTTTATAGAAAACAGTATGGAGATTCCTCAAAAATTAAAAATAGACCTAGCACGGAGTCCAGTATTCCACTTCTGGTTATATATCCAAAGGAACGGAAATATGTATCTCAAAGAGATATATGCATTGCTATGTTCATTGCAGTGTTATTCACAAATGTCAATACATGGAAACAATCTAGTATCCAATGAAAGATGAAGAAAATGTGAACATATGTATACATATGTGAATATATATAAACACCATTTTTCAGCCATGAAATCCTGCCATTTGCAACAATGTGTTTGTACCTACAGAATGAAAAGACAAATGATTGACATAGAAGGACAAATATTTATTGTATGATCTCACTGTTATGTGGAATATGACAACATTGACAGAAGTTCAAGCAGGAAGTAGAAAGGTGTCTATCATGGTTGGGGTTAGGGGTAGGAGTGAGATGTTGGTGAAAGGGTATAAATTTAGTTATAAGATAAACAGGTTATGGGGCTTAAATGTACAACATGTTGACTACAGCTAATAATACTGTACTAGATACTGTAAATTTGATTAAGAGTATATCTTACATGTTTTCACCACACACAAATGAGAACTTACAGGTATTACCTCACACCTGTAAGAATAGGAAAAATAAAAAAGACAAGAGATAACAAATGCTGGCAAAATGTGAAGAAGAGAGGACCCCTATTCAGTGTGGGAGGTAATATGAATTGTTCCAGTAACTGTGAAGAACAGTATGGAGATTCCTCAAAAAATCAAAAGTAAAACTACTATACAATTCTGTAATCACACTTCCGGGTATCTATCCAAATGAAATGAAAACAAGTCACAGAAGACACATAGGCACTCCCATGTTCACTGAAGCTTTGTTCACAGCTATGTTGATATACATATATATATATATATATATATATATTCGTGTGTGTGTACAATGTAATACCATTCAGTCATGAGGAAAAAAGGAAATTCTGCCATTTGTAACAACATGGATGGACATTATCCTAAGTGAGATAAATCAGACAGAGAATGACAAATATATCACTTACATGTGGAATCTAAAAAAATGGAAATCATAAAAGCAGAAAGTAAAATGATACTTATTTCTGGTTTGGGGGTGAGTGGGTGAATTTTTAAAGGTACATGAGAGCAACCTTGTTGAAATCCTTGCCCCCACAATGCAGTCACACCAAATTTGAATCGAACATGGGTCTAAGAAAAATCACAAATTTCTTCATGTCATAGGTCTTTGGACATCATTCAACATCAGATTCACAAATGTTAAGTCTACTATACTTCTATTATTTTACTTATGTCACTGAACATCTCCTGGCCTAATGAAAACATGATTTTCTTCGGGACAGGTCCCTGTTTTGCTGTTCTTTTTATACCAAAGTTGACTTAAAAACAACCACTCCAAAAACAAGCTGAATTAAATTACATCCTAACTGGTCTTTCTGCTTCCAGACCAGTCTCCTCTCCAAAATCCTGCCAGTTCTTTTACAAAAATACGTCTCTGATAATGTCATTTCATTGCCTCCAAAGTCGGCTTTACGGGAGTCATAATGTGCTTTACAGGATTATGTCCACACACACTGGCAGGGCACAAACAGACCTTCACTGCTGTCCTCCACCTAGACTGCCAGTCTCTCAGTCTCTCCTTTTCACACAACGTCTCCTCGAGGCATGCTAACTGTTCCTTGAACACATTTGGATTTTCATTACTAGTGCTTTTGCAAACGCTGCTTCTTCCCTCTGAAAGGTCCTTCCCCTCTCATCTGGCGCTCTTATTATTAAAACTCAACTTACATATCACTATCTTTGCAGCTTTTCCTGACCCCCTCATAGATCGAATATCTCCCCCATTGGTTTTTCTGAACCAACACGTTTGTTTAGTCTGAGGGAAGGGAAAAAAGCAGGAAGGAGAAGGAGCCCTGTGAAAGGACTTACCTAAGCAGCGACTGCAGCCCTACGTGTTAAGCATACGGTTCGAGCAGCAGTGGGAGGATGGGGCGGATGACCTTTAAGTCAGGAGATGCCATGGCTCGCATCTTCACGCTGCGTTTGGGCTTGTGGGGGCTGGGGAGCCGATAGGCAGACCCGGGGAAAACAGAGAGAAAAAGACCAGAGAGGAAGTGAGGGGGACGCAGTGCTGCAGGAGCAGATGGGCGGGCCCAAGTTTCTTCCGCTCCGCCGCTTTGCGGAGGCCCACCCAGCGCCCGGCTCGTAGAGAGAGGTGGGCGCGCGGCGAGGGGAGGGGCTGCACTCCCTCGGAACGTGCCCGCTTCGCCTGCCTGGCGGGTCACCTTCCGCTCTCGCGGGGCCAGCTCCTCCACGCCGTGACTCATGCCTATTGTGCCGGGCCCGGCGCGCCAGCCCCGCAGCCCCACAGGTGGTGCCGGCTCCGCGAGGAGGCTCCCGCCAGGCTAGGCAGTGGAGCGCCGCACGGCGCGCCTTCCCGCCTCCCCGCAGCCACCCCGGCAGTTCCGACCCAGCGCCAGCAGGCGTGCTTGGTCGATCTTCGAGTCGAAGATGCGGCGGGGCTGGAAGATGACTCTGTCTGGGGGTCTGCGCTGCTGCCGCCGGGTGCTTTCCTGGGTGCCAGTGCTCGTTATCGTCCTCGTCGTGCTCTGGTCCTACTATGCCTACGTCTTTGAACTCTGCCTGGGTAAGTGGAGCTGGGCCCCTGAGATGGGGGAAGTTATGCTCCAGCATAATCGTCTGTCCTAGCCACACTGTGTCCCCTGTGTTCTTAGCCCTCACACTGCGGTTTTCCTTTAGCTCTGGGTGAATCTCCCGCTCTCCAATCTCTGACTTCCAACCATATTTTTTAAGATCTCCAGGAGGGTCCCACCATGGCGCCAACGCTTCCCACCTAAGGTTTCGTACATTCTTTCCTGGCCCTGCCCACAAGAATTTCCTGCCTCTTCCCGCTAGGGCTCCCTTTTCTCGTACCGGACAACCACGTGTGCCTTGTGTCCTCCCGGGGCCTCCCACCTTAACCAATTACCTGGTATCCTTAAACAGTCTGATTCCACTGTGAAGCCCAAGAACGCATCTTAATTAGGAGTCCGCATTTTCCCATTCCCTTTTAATAGAAATTCCAGGGTATTTCTTGTACTAGCTCTCCTTTTTCCTGACATTGGGAGTCATCTTTTTTCTGTGACCCTCTCACACTGGCTGAAGTGCTTCACATACTCTCCCAATTGGGACTCCATAATACACCTTGTTCTAGCCTATTTAAGTCTTCCCTTGTTACAAGTGCTAAAACCTCCTTTCCCTTTCGCTGTGAGCCTCAGCAATTTCTCATCTTCTCCAATGGAATGGGAGTCCCATATTCCACCGTGTTCTGTGCACTCACACTAGAACCCCCAGTCCTGTTTTGTGGAGCATTCAGTCCTTCCCATTAGAGGACACACATTATTTTTTTACACCTAACGCTAGTTAACTTACCTTTATAACACTATGGTCCTGCCCTTGTACACTCTCTTCTCACACTTAAGAGTATAAGCATAATGTAAAATTTTCTGCATACTCCACTCCTGGTCTGACAGACAAATTAACAAACCATCTTTATAGGCTGCCTGCAGGTAAACCAGCCTTTCAAGACTTTCAGCACCCCCCCTCCCCTGCCCCGCCGTGACTGAGGCACTTGGATGAAGATTTAAACAATGGGTACCCAGCTTTGGCATCTCTGCAGGATGTTCTTCCAGGGCAGGAGTTTGCATACTGCATTGCCTTCCTCTAGCACGAGCTTATCTTCACATGGGACAATTTAGGTCAGAAGCCCCCTCCTATCAAGAATGGTTTCTTGGTGTTGATGACTCACTGTTTCTGGCTATATAAACTAAATTCAAACTTAGACTTTTTGGGAACAGTTCACATAGTGTAAAATCTGCTATTCAGCTTCCCAAGATTCGAATCCTCACTTTAGCTAATAAACTCTTAACTATTCTTGAGACTTTATTTTTCACTTAACTCCCTCATAACTTTGCAAGGGCCACTACTTTTCTAATTATGACCTTCCTTGTTATCTTTTTTGAAACCACTCCTCTCCTCCTGCTATCCTCTTCCACCATTAGCCCCACATTTTGCATCCTTTTCCTATGGGATTTCTTATTTTATTTTACTTCCCTCTGGGATTGCACTTGTCCCTCTCTTCTCAAACTAGAGAAACACCATCCTTTCCCATTAGAAACTTTCCTGGAATTTCTAATATTTCCTGCCCCTACCAATGGGAGCTTTATTTCTTGTTCCTTCTCATTAGACCACCATTTTATAACTCTAGAGTACCCTTTTGTACCCTGCCCTGTCACAGCAGGGAGCATTCCATCCCCTCCTAATCTATAAGATGGTTCCCACAGTGTATTTTCCACTTTCAAACTCAAAAGTCCGTGATACTTCTGGATTCATCCACAAGACTATCCTGTATTTTCATCACTTGGATTACCCATAGTCCCCCATTCTTATCACTATTGGCCTTAGAATCTTTTCAATTCACAGTAGAGTCTTCATATTATCTCGTCTCCTCACAGCAGCCTCTGCTTTTCTCATAGTGAAATCTCCCATTTCTCCCATCCTCTCTCATTGGAGAATCACAATCTCTTCTCAAAGGAGATTCCAGTAATACTTATTACCACATCTATACTAGAATTTCATTTCTATCACCCTTAAACTCGTGTCCTACAATGTCCCCATGTCATTCAATGACTATTAAGACTGCCACTGGACATACCCTTGCTCCAGGTCCTGCCGAGAATCCTTTATTTCTAAATAGTAGATACTCCTCATCTTAAAAATTATGCTTGGGGTCCTGATTTTTCCAATCCCAGGACCTCACTCCACTTACAACTTCCTCCTCTTATATATTTGTCAAAACAAATGGTCTACTCCAGGTAGACTGGGATTAACTGTATCTTTTCCCATATAGAACTTTCTTCCAATCAACTCTGTGATCAGTTTGAATTTTCCTCCTCTCCTTCTTACATTTATTATGGAAAATGCAGAAAGAGTTACTGAAAATAAATTCAATTAATTGCCTTCATAGATACAAATTTAGGCTGTTTTTTTTTAAATTTCAATCTGGTATTGCGGTCCATTTAGTAGGCTGTGCAGTGAGTGACTAGGAAGTTTTTCTATTCTCAGACCTCACCATTTTGCTTCCTTTTTAAATTGAAGTAACATTGATTTATAATATCGTACAGATTTCACATATATGGTCTTATAAATCAACATCTACATATACACTGTTCACCACCAAAAGTCTAGTTTCTATGCATATAGGTAATAGAATACTACTCAAGTGTAAAAAACATGAATAACTGCCATTTTCAACAACATGGATGTACCTAGAGTATATTAAGTGAAATAAATCAGATATAAATCCCTTATGATTTCACTCATATGTGATACATAAATAAAAGAACAAAGCAAACTGACTATAAGAACAAAGGAGTGGTTATCAGAAAGGAAAGGAGAAAACGGTCAAGGAAAAGGGTCAATTTTATAGTGGTGTATGGCAATTACTTTGCTTTTTTGAATGACTGATTGAAGGTTTAAAAATTCAGCTCCGTTATTGTGGTATGGGCTTTGCTACTAAGATCAGTGCCCTATACTATAAGTAGTATTAAACATATTTTAGAGTTTTTCAGTATGGACCTATGTGAACTTCAGTAACATATAATGCTAACACATAGTGTTTCTCTGTGCAGACAGTATCCTACGTACTGTATGTATTAAATCTCTACAATAACTCATTTATATGATGAGGTGTCATTACTTGTCCCCATTGTGCAGATAGGCAAACTGAGGCACAGATGAGCAAACTGAGTTAAAGATGAAGTTAGAATCAGTGCAGATCATCAGCTTTCTACAGGTTCTCATTAAGTCATAAAGTACTGAAAGCAGAAAGGAGGGTTAGAGTTTTGTTTAATTAAACTTATTTGTTGGGCTTCCCTGGTGGTGCAAGGTTAACTATGAGGCTGTCTGGAGCCTCTATAGCACGAGTTCCATCCTGGCCCAGCTGGCCAAGAAGATGCCCACATGGCACAGCAGACCTCTCCTGTCTCACCCACTCCTCCCCTCAGCAGTGTATTTCACTCAGTCTGCCTGTTCTGCTCCCCACTCTGTCTCTGGTGAATCCTCTCACCCTCCCACACCTCTGGCCTGTACCCCAGTTCTTGTATGCATAAATAAATAAATCTTTTAAAAAAAACTTATTTGCATGGCACTTAGGACATTCCAGGCACTGTTTGTTTTTCTGTGGTCTTATTAAAAACACCCTGGGTCTGAATGAATTGCTGTAAAGAGTCTGAAATTAGTTTGCCTTGTATATGATGGTTTGGTTCATTTTTTTCATTTTTTGTGAGTCAATACATTTTGCAAGTTTTACTTTCTGATTTAATTTTCAGTTCCTTTTTACATTCTATTGTCAGCTGAACTAGTTCTCCCTTTATCTGGAAAATAATGACAGATTTCCTTTCTTCAAGAGTTTTTAATCTAGACTATTATAATAGGATATGTATCATAATAGAGCTCTAAATAAAGTGTTAGCAGAGTTCAGAAGAAACAACTATTTTTAAAAAAAAAAAAACATTCAATAAGGAAAACTTCACAAACAGAAAGCTAAGAAAAATAGGTGCAAATATAACAGATTACTGCTTCCTATTCTCACGTAGAAGATAAATGGAATGTAGCGGAAAGACTTATTTTTTTATTAGTTCACAACATCATAGCAATAACCATTCTGTAGGTAACCAGTAATTGGTCCTAGCTAGAATATTATCTCCAGCTTTACTGATAATACTAAAACTTTTTTCTCCATCACTGCCATTTATATCCCCTCCTCCTTTCCTCCCCTCTTAACCTCAGAGCCCCCAGAATATTTATTAAAGCTCACTGGTTTTTTAAAGTATTTTATGTTGTCAAATTGTCTGCTATGTAAATTATATTTATTTTATCATTCTGACTTACTTTGCTACATGTAATTCTCAAACACCCTCGATTTTCTTTAAATAGGTGCACTTCATTCTTTCTTATGGCTAAATAGTACTCTGTGGTATGTTCTTGATTCAGTAGTCTATCAATAGACATTTAGGCTGCTTACATGTCCTAGCTATTGTAAATAATGCTGCTATGAACATTGTGGAACATAGGGGTTTTGTGTTGATGGATTGATATTCTTTGGCGATATGCCCAGGGATGGGATTGCTGGATCAAAATCATATTTCTATTTTTAGTTTTTTAAGGTAAATCCAGATTGCTCTCCATACACCAGTTTACATTCTCATTAACACGATAATAGGGTTCCTTTTTCTCTGCATCCTCTTCAACATATGTTGGTAGTCTTCTTTAACATGTGCCACTCTCGTAAGTGTGAGATGTTTATTATTTTATTGTTGAATTGTATCAGTTTTTTATATATCATGGATATTCCCTTATCAATTGTATATTTTCTCCCATTTAATAGTATGTCTGTTTAATCATCTTATAGTTTCCTTCATTGTGTAGAAAGTTTTTAGCTTAGATAATCACAATTACTTATTTTTGCTTTTAATTCCTTTGCCGTAGAGCTTGAATCACCAAAACTATGTTTATCTTTAATGTTATCAATTGTATTACCAATGTTTTCTTCTATGTATTTTATTGTTGCAGGTTCTTTTCTCTAAACCTTTAATCCATTCAGAGTTTATTTTTGTGTATGGGGTTAGCAAGTGATTCAACTTCATTCTTTTATGTGTGGATTTTCAATTTTCCCATTACCTTGTATTAAGGAAACCACCCTTTCCCCATTTTATGATTATAGGTGCTTTAAAATTAATTAGATGCTGGTATATACATGGATTTATTTCTGAGCTTTTGATTCTATTCCACTGACCTGTGTATTTTTGTGTCTACACCATATTGTTTTTAGTACTGTTACTTTATAGTAAAGTTTGAAGTCAGGTAATGTGATGCCTCCATTTTTGTCCTTTTTCTCTCAGGCTTGCTTTCACAATTTGAGGCCTTTTGTGGTTCCATATAAATTTCAATATTTTTTCTTCAGTTTCCTTGATAAATATTGCTATTTTGTTGGTGATTGTGGATATCATTTTTAGGCATGATAGTCATTTTGATTATATAGATTCTCCCTGTTCATGAGCGTGGAATGTACTTCAATCTCCTTATGTAGCTATCTATGTCCTAGAGTAACATCTCATAGTTCTCATTGTATGTGTCTTTTACCTAGGCTAATTCTGAAGTATTTAATTTCTTTTGAAGCAATTATGAATGGAATTATTTTCTTATTTTTCTTTTATTTCATTGTTTGCCTATAAGAAGACTGATTTTTGTATGATAATTTTGTAACCTCCCACATTGCTGTATTCATCTCTTATTTCTAATAGATTTTGATGGTGTCTCTAGAATTTTCAATATGTATCATTTGTAAATAGTGATATTTTCACATATTGTTTTCTGATTTGCATTCTCTTTTATTGTTTTTTTTTTTTTATTTGGTAGGTCTGGCCAAAAGCTATAATACTAAGTTAAACAGAAGTGGTGACAATAGGCAATCTTGTCTTATTCCTGATTTTATGAGGAAAACTTTCAGTTTTTTACATTAAGTATTTTATTGGCTGTTGGTTTGTGATATATAGCCTTTATTATTTTGAGGTAGGTTTCTTCTATTCTCATCTTGTTTAGTGTTTATCATAAATGGGTGTGGAGTCTTAAGTGCTTTCTCTGCATCTATTGATATTACCATATGATTTTATCATTACTTTTGTTGATGGGATGTATTATGTTGTTTGATTTATATATATTAAACCATCCTTGCATCCCTGAGCTACATCCCACTTGATTATGGTGTACAGTCCTTGTGATACACTGTTAAATTCAGTTTGCTAGCATTTGTTGAAAATTTGCATCAGTGTTTATCAAGCAGTCTGTTTTTGGTATTAGTGTAATGTCGGTACTATAGTATGTATCGGGGAGCATTCCTTCTTGTATTTTTAAAAATTTGAGCAAGGTAGGCATTAGTTCTTCACAAGTTTGACAAAATTTATTTGTAAAGTTGTCTGTTCCTGGGCCTTTCTTTTTGGCCTAGATCTTTTGTTACTGTTTCAATTTCCATGTTTGTGATCAGTTCTTGAATCAATTCAATCACTTCTTCCTGGGTTAGTCATGGTAGACTGCATTGATCTAGTAATTTGTCCATTTCTTTAAAATTATTGAATATTGGCATATAGTTCATAGAAACCTCTTATGATTTTTTTTGTATTTCCGTGCTCTCTGGGATGATTTCTCTTCTGTCATTTGTGGTTTTATTAATCTTTTCTCTCTTCTTGTTTCGTTAGCCTAATTACAGGTTTATTTTGTTTCATCTTCTTGAAGAGCCTGCTCGTTGTTTCAGTGATTTTTTGTGTGTGTGTGTGTGTAGCCTTTTAATCTCTATTTCACTTATTTCTGTTTTTATTTGTATTATTTCCTTCCCTCTACTAAATTGAGGTATTGCTTGTTCCTCATTTCAAGTTGTTTTAGGTATAGTATTACATTGCTTGGAACTTTTCTTACTACTTAATGTCAACCTATATTGGAATTATCTTCACCCTTGTCACTTTTTTTGCATCCCATAGATTCTGTTAACTCTTATCATCATTTTCACTTGTCTCAAGTTATTTTTTAATTTCTGCTTTTATTTTCTCTTTTATTCACCAGTGTGGTGTTTAGTCTCCTTGTATTCATAGTTTTTCTTTATAGTTGATTTCAAACTTCATGGCATTATGGCCAAAGAGAATACTGTGTATAATTGCAATCTTTGAAGTTCTATTTGCGTTGACTTATGTCCCAATTTATCATCTAATCTTGAAAATGTTCCATGTACACTTGAAAAAAATGTGCATGCAGCAGTTTTGGATGGAGTGTTCTATAGATATATGGTGGGTGAATTTGGTTTAACTTTTTATTTAAGGCTATTGTTTCCTTATCTATTATTCTTTGCCTTGTCGATCTGTCCATTATTGTAAGTGGGATAATAAAGTCCTCTACTATTGTGTTGTTATCAATATTTCTCTTAAGTTTTGTTAAGTATCTGTGTATCTTGGTGCTCCAACATTCTGTGCATATATATTTATGTGTGTTATTCTTGTTGTGATAAACCCTTAATCATAATATAGTGTCTATTTCTTTCTTATTACCTTTCTTTTTTAAAAAAAAGATTTATTTATTTATGCATACAAGAGCTGGGGTAGAGACCAGAGATGTGGGGCTGAGAGGATTCATCAGAGACAGAGTGGGGAACAGAACAGGCAGATCCACTGAAATACACTGCTGAGGGGAATAGTGGGCGAGTCAGGAGCGGTCTGCTGCACTATATGCACTATATATATATATATATATATATATATATATATATGCACTATATGCACAGATCCCTGGCCGGCCGGGGATCGAACTTGTGCTTCAGAGACTGTGGATTGCTTCATAGTACGGTGCTTAACCTCTTGCGCCACCAGGGAGGCCCTCTTATTACCTTTCTTAATTGGAATAGTACTTTAACACACACACACACATTTATAGCTGTTCCTGATTTTTTGGTTGTTATTTGTTTGTATAACTGTCTTCCAGCCTTTCCTCTACATCTCTACTTGTCTTTATTGGTAAGATGGGTTTCTTTTAAACTATGGGAGGTTGGATGTTGTTTTAAAATCTGTGCAGCCTCTCTACAACTTTTGATTCATTAATTGAGGCCATTTATGTTTAAGGTGATTATTGGGACATGAGTGCTCATTGTCACTTGTTATACTTTTTTTTTTTTGAGGGCTTTTTTAAAAGTTCTATTTCCATTATGTCTTTTTCTATTAATTTTTGTTTGAAGGTTCTCCTGAAGTTAGTACATGATAGGCTACTTGTGTGACCTATTGTACAGTCTGGTCCCTGACTCATTCTGATGAACCACTAATATACTTGTCTCTCCCTCCAGGATAAGTTATTTAGGTGTCTGTTGCCTAAATATTCATGTTCTGTTGGTTTATAATCCCTTTATAATTTCTTTCATGTGCAGCTTGGTATTGATAAATTCTTTTAGTTTTTCCTTTTCAGTGAAGCTCCATACTTTTCCTTCTGTCTTGAATGTTAATCTTGCTGGGTAAAGGATTCTGCACTGAAAGTATTTTTAAGTGCTTCAAATATCTCCTTGCAGGCTCTTCATGCTTAAAGCGTTTCTACTGAAGTCTTCTGATAGTCTTATTATTGTTTCTTTTTTTTTCTTGAAGTTTTTAATATTCTGTCCTTGTCGTTTTTTAACAGCTTTATTACATTGTGTCTTGGGATTTGTGTTTCTGTATTATTTCATTTGTAACCCTTTGGGACTCCTGGATTTCAATGTCTTGTTCGTTTCCCAAATCAAGATCATTTTCAGCAATTATTTCTTTAAATAAATTTTCTTTGCTTTCTTTTCTCTTTCTGGACCTCCCATGATATAGATGTTGTTTTTCTTTAAGTTATCCCAAAGGGCTCTTACATTATTTTGTTTTTTCTCTAATCTCTATTTATGTGTTCTCCAAAATGTATTTTTGAGCTCATGAATTCTCTTCATTGCTTCTTCGTGTCTGCTCTTGAGGGTCTCAGTTGTATTTTTCGTATCAGCCATAGGGTTCCTTGTCTCTGTTATTTCTAATTGTAGCTGTCTCATAGTTTATTCATTGTTATATATCTTTTTTTTTTAGTTCCATGAGCATTGTAGAATTGTTACTTTGAACGCTTCTAATGTGTACAGTATTTCTGCTGGGTAGAGTCTCTGCTGGGTAGAGTAAGTGTGTTTTTGCTCTGCCATTTCTAGTATATTTTACGTCATTTTCAGTTTTTACAGATTGTAATAGGGATAGATTTTTAGACTGTTGTCTTTGCACCTATTTAAGTAACCTAAGGACTGGTATAGGTGAGGGGTAGTAGTGGGGAAGGATGTTAGGGGGGAAGGATGTCCTGAGCAAACCCCATACAGGTTTTGTGGACTCCACCCCCACCTCGCATGAGCAATGCCTTGGGCAGCAGAAGTGGTGGATCATCTGCTGGTGCAATAATCTTGTCCTTTGCCACTAGGTTGGTGCCCTGCTGGACTTATTTGTGTTTTGTTGTATTGTTTCACTGTTATGTATTCAGTTGTATTCTATTTTCTTTTGTGGGCCATGGCTGCAGTGTTTATGTTTGCTAAGGGAAAATTGTACATAACATATGTAGACTGTATAGCAGAAAACCCTGAGGGGGTGGATTGTAGGGTAAATGATTTTCAGGCTTTTCTGCCCTCCCCCATTAGGATTGCAGGCCTGATGGCAGGCACCTGCATTTTGTTACATTGTTATTTTCAGTTGCTTGTTTACTCTTGTGGGCCATGGCTGCAGTATATATATTCACCAAGAGAAGCAGAAAAGGGAGAGCCCAGAGAGCCCAGGAAGAGGAGGGCTGGGGTGGCTCTCTTGGCCTCATGGCTGTTGGCTTTTTTGCCAGCTCTCAGTGGGTCGTTGGGATTCCAGGTCAGCGGAATGGGTAGGACTCATTTACGAATTTATCTCCCTCTTTTTCTCCCTGAGTTATTCATTTTTTCATTTCCCCTTCCTTTGTAAACAAACCTTTTATTATTTAATTATAAGTCCCTTTTAAGTGCACAGGTGAGGACCCACAGTCACACAACCTGTTTCATATCAGGGTTGCTCTGTAACAGGTATGTGGGGGCAGGATGGTCACAGGGCAGGTTATCTGTGATCCGGCAGAAGGGTAAAGGAGAGTCCTGGAGCCCTCAGTGGCTTTCTCAGGCTTTTATTGAGCTTTACATGTAGTGTGGCAAACAGGTACACAGAAGGCAGGGGTGCCCGGGGGGCCAGGAGGCCTACTGGCCTCCAAGCCCCCAGCAAGTCTTCATTTGGGCTTCTCTGGCTTCTTTCGCCCCTTCTCTCTCCTGCTTCTTTCCTGCTGCTTCTCTGGCTTCTGCTTCTCTAGGTGACTATCTCAAAATTCCTCCCGTGGCCCACAGAAGTAAATAAGATAGTTTGCAACAATGTAACAAGTGTAGGTACCCCATGAGGCAGGGCAATCCTAATGGTGGGAGGGCAGAAAAGCCTGAAAAACCATTTTACCCTACAAGCTATAAAAGAGAACCAAGGCAGTAGCACACCCAATTCTCAGGAATTCAAACTTCCTGCTGTGTTGTGGGTGCCAGAGCTGTATGGCATACAAGCAGATCACCTCCTCCTGGCTAGCTCCTTGGTCTTAGTCTCTTATAGTATCATGTCCATGTCCACTGTAAGCTATTTTTAAGCATGAGCTATGGTGCTGGGCATGGATTATAGTTGGTACCGGGTCACATGCCAGTTGTTCTATTCTCTTTTCCAGCACAGACTTTTATCCTGGGTAGTTTGCTTCTGTTGCCAGGTACTCCAGCCCTAGTTCGTTCAAGCATTTCTTTATTTTGGTTTTAGCACTGGTTCGGGTGGGTAGCAGGTGTTTTGAATAGCCCAGCCATGGCTTCTATTACTAGCTGCTTCTACAAGGAGACCCAGGTACTGATCTCCTTCTCCCTGCAGATTCAGGCTTCAACTGTTCTATATTGAGAGCCTCAGACTCAAGCCAGTAATCCTTGCTTTGGCCTCCCCCCCACCCCCAACTATCCTAGCATCTCTCCAACAGTGCACCCTTTGTCCTAGGTTCCTACTCATACACCCTCTTACCCATTCCAGTGCTGGTTCTCAGGAGTCCCTGATGTTGGTATGTGTCCCAGTCAACAACCATACGTGCCTCTACACAACAGCTGACCCCCCTTGTGGGTTGTACTTCTGTTATCAAAATTCACTTAAAGTTTTTGCTACACTTTCAACAGACTATTGTTCTTAGTATGCACCTTAGATTCCTGTTTTTCCTTCAGATGTTTTTTGACATTGTTTTACTGCAATCCAGTTGTGAGGAGGCAAGCCCCAGTGTAGGGTAAAGAAAATGTCAGGCTTTTCCAGCCCTTCCGCCATCAGGATAGATGATGGATCCTTGTCCTGAATGCATGCCTGATGGCGGGCACCTGGAATAGGGTGTGGGCATAGGTAGATGGGATTCAGCTGAGTTAAGACTGTGCTTTTAAGGGCGGCGTCACGGGGACGCCAGGAGCAGCAGTAGCAGTAGAAGCCGAAGCAGAGAAAGCAGCAGCAGAGGCCGAAGCCGAAGCCGAAAAGCAGCAGAACGAACGCCAGAGAGCCCAGATAGAGTAAAGACTTGCTGGGGGCTGGGAGGCCTGCCAGCCTCCCAGCCCCCCAGCCAGCACCCCTGCCTGCCACATGCCTGGTGAACCCCAATAAAAGACCTGCAAAAACCCACTAAGGACTCTGACTCCTCCTTTACCTGGTCTGCATGGGATCAGAAAACCTGCACTGTGACCGTTCTTGCCTTTACAATTGGCGTAAGTCGGCAAGATCCATGCAGACGGTTATTGGAGCCCTCCAAAGACCTGGAGGGACTAAGGAGAACAGACTGTTTGCCTGTGATGATGCTGGAGGCGCCATGGCGGCACAGAAGGTGGACAACATCCACGAACTACAGGATGAGACCTGGCGTGAAGGAGACGCCCGAGAGAACCAGCCAATGACACCGGAAAGGATCAGCCAACGACACCGGAAAGGACCAGCCAATGACCCCTGAGGCAGCAGGCCGTTGCTGAAGCAGGGAGAGTACAATGGACTTGGACTGATAAACTTGGACTGACAATCCCGCCAGAAGGCGGAGGACCTTGGCAGGTTATTTTTTTTTTTTTTTTGAGAATCTGGGGGTGGCCAGTGGGCCTAGATGGCCAAAAGCAGCCTGTGCATGCCCAGCATCCAGGTGGAGGAGAAAAGCCAACTAAGTAGGCAAAAGCTGGTACTGATGCTAAGTTGAGAAGCCCTAAGCGGCTGTTAAGCAGCCTGGGTATGCTGAAGCCCTGTGAGTCTCGTAAAATCACCTGTGGGTGATGCCCTGCTCATTCTTGAGTGAGGGTGAGGAGCTGAGGAACCTGTCCTTGGGGGACGGGTGGGGAATGTGGCTTGGGGTGGAGCCCAAGCCGAATGCAGAGTTTTGATCTCCGACCCATGTGCTTGTGCAGTGGGTTGGCTTGAGTGAGGGGTCTGTGAGTCACACTGGTGGCTGTGAAGGCTGAGTGTTGGAGACTGCAGACAGAAACCCTGAGGGTTGGCGATTACCCCCAACAGAATAAAATTGCCAATCCCAGAGCTAGTGCATCCTGGGGGTGGATGCTGTGTGTGGCTTGTAGCCGAGACTACAGCCAGAGAAGGCCAGGAAGCCTGACGGCTCCTGGTGTGATATAGTAGATGCCGTGAGTGATTCCCCTCCCTCGTATGAGCAATGCCTTCGGCAGCAGATTTGGTGGCTTATCTGCTGGTACCAATAATTGTCTTTTGCACTAGGTTGGGGCCCTGCCTGGACTTATTTGTGTTCTGTTGTATTTTGTTGTGATGTATTTGCTTTTGTGGGCCATGGCTGCATTGTTTGTTTGATAAAAAAAAATTGTATATACATAGACTGTATGGCAGAAAACCCTGAGGGGGTGGACTGTAGGGTAAAGAAAATGACAGGCTTTTCTGCCCTTCCGCCATCAGGATAGATGATGGATCCTTGTCCTGAATGCATGCCTGATGGCGGGCACCTGGAATAGGGTGTGGGCATAGGTAGATGGGATTCAGCTGAGCTAAGACTGTGCTTTTTAAGGGCGGCGTCACGGGGACGCCAGGAGCAGCAGTAGCAGTAGAAGCCGAAGCCGAAGTCGAAAAGCAGCAGAACGAACGCCAGAGAGCCCAGATAGAGTAAAGACTTGCTGGGGACTGGGAGGCCTGCCAGCCTCCCAGCCCCCCAGCCAGCACCCCTGCCTGCCATATGCCTGGTGAACCCCAATAAAAGACCTGCAAAACTAGTGAGGACTCTGACTCCTTTACCCGGTCTGCATGGGATCAGAAAACCTGCACTGTGTCCATTCCTGACTCTTACACCCAGTGTTTTCACTATGTCACCATCTTGCTGGACTCCTCCAGGCATTATTTTAAATGACCACACCCACCTGTACATCCACACACTTAATCTTCATAACAATCTTATGAAATACGTACTATCATTATACCCATTTTTAAAGACAAGAAAACTAAGGCACAGACATTTTAAGAAGCTTGCCTAAGGTTACTGAGCTTGGATAGTAAGCCAGGCAATAAAGTCCACACTTCAGCTATCACAGTTTCATAACTCTCTACCACCACTCTATTAATACAGAGGTCAAAACTTGTTACTGGTTTACCAAATGTAGCCTTCAGTGTTGGGAGCCAGCCACAGCAGTCTGGGTGTCAGGGGTTTTTGAAGGATGGGAAGACGTCCGCTCAATTGTAGAGAAAATGGTAAGGGAGGGGGAAGGGGGAATGAGGAGACGCAGACACTTGATCAGGGTGTTGACATTATCTTACTGATGGTCTCAGTAGTCCTTTATTTATACTAAACAAATTGTGAGTACACAAGCATAAGGTAGGAGGGTAATAATCATCACAGGTTCTTTTTCAGGAGCAGCCAAGGGTCAGTTTGCCTTCTGGCAGAGGTGTAACATTTATTATTCTTTGTCTTAAAGAAGGCACAGTTGCTAAACAAATGTTTTCAAAGTAGTTATTTACAATCTAACAGTTATTGTATCACTAGCAAAAAACCCTATGTGTCTGCAACTAACATTTTTAAGTTTGCCATGGTGAACAATTAACTAAGGGCTGAGGGAAACCAAGGGCAGGAAGTTACCTGGGGGAAGGGGGACAAAGAGATTATTTCTAACTAACTTATAAAGTTTAGACTAACATAACTAATTGATTAAAAAACAGGAGGCTTTTATATAGAACTCATCATTTATAGTATATTGTTTCAATATTGATTTGATATTAAGGAACCAAGGGCCTGGAGGGCGTTAATGCCAGGCAAGCAGTACTGACTCTTCCCTAGCCCCCAATGCTCAATTAAGGGAGGAAGTCTTTTAATCTAAACAAAGAGTTTTTTACCTATTATTTTTCTACTTTATCTAGTCAGCCTAGTTTCCATACTTAACTATAAGATCAAGGGGCAATTTTTTCTTCCATAAGGTTGCTCGTTGTTGTTTTAAGGAATTACAAATATTTTATCAGGGGCAAGAGCAGGAGATGGTTATAGCCTTTAATCCTCAAAAAATGGTCAATATGTGACATATAAGTAGTTGTAACATTGACCATTTCCGAGTGCGTTCTTTGTGCTGCCATGATTACTAGCTCAACCATGCACAAATTGCTGTTGATTTATTCTTGAATGCATACTCTAACAGCTATCATACCAATTGTCACATCCTGGGGAATTAGCCCCAAACAAACAGGAAAAATTTAGTAGGAGTCAACTATGGCATCTCCTGGTTTATCAGGAATCTTCTTATACTTGGAGCATGGCTTGCCTGTGCCATCCAACTGTTATCTATAACTTTAAAGTAAAGGAATTTCTTTCTCCAATTAGCTCTTGCCTCAAGAGACCACATCTCTATATCAAAGACTTGGCCGATAGATGTTTACAACCTTTTGTTTCCAGAAGTTTTTTCACTGGTTAATGTAAAGCCAAATGTTAAATTACTGTCTTTTTTGGCAGAGGACTACCAATTTTATAAAAAATGTAATATTTGTATCATACAGTGCCATTTGTCATCAAATTAGCTATTCAGTGATTGATCAGTATTTGCAGTTTTACTTTTAAGTGTGTATTTTAACAATGGTAAAAACTAGCCATAAACAAATGAAGAAAATCTTGAAGTCAGCTAACGAAATTCCTGATTTTTCAAAAATCTGCCCCATGCCCGGACTTTTGTCAGACGACATGAGTAGCGTGGCTCCCCATACTTCAGAGGTGTTTTTTTTTTTGTTTTTTTTTTTTTGGGCTAGTCAGGGTCTCTTGTATTTCCATATGAATGCTAGGATCAGTTTTTCTACTTCTGCAAAATAGGTGTTGGAATTTGGTAAGGATTATACTGAACCTGTGTATTATTTTGAAGAGAACGTCTATCTTAACAATATCAAGTCTTCTAATCCATGAACATGAGATGCCATCATTTATTTAAGTCCTTAATTACTTTCAGCAGTGTTTTGGAATGTTAAGTAAGTCTCGTGCCTCCTTGGTTAAATTTATTCCTAAGAAATTTATTTTTTGATAACATTATAAATGAGATAGTTTTCTGATTTGTTTATTGTTAATGTTTAGAAATAAATCGTTCTGGTTTAGAGCATTGAGCTTGTATTCTGTAACTTTGCTAAATTTGTAGTAGCTCTAAAGATTTTCAGTGGGTACTTTAGAATTATTTATATATAAGATCATATTGTTACAGGCAACCCTGCTCTAAAACGGGTTGCCTGACTATGGGTCCTCACCTGTGAGCTTAAAGGGGACTTAAACTGCAGGCACACACTAAAAGTTAACAGAGGTTTATTTACAAGAGAAGGGGAATGGGGAAATGTACAAATCAGGGAGAAAAGACGGAGATAAATTCTTAAATGTGTCCTACCTACTTCGCTGACCTGGAATCCCAAGTGACCCACCGAGACCAAACCTGCCTGGCCAAGAGCACCAGCCAAGTGACCCCTTTCCCCACTAAGATGGCTGGTTTTATTTACAAACAGAGAAAATGGCTGCTTAACTCCACCCTTCGGTCCTTGCTACTTCCCTTTGGGGATTATGAGATTTGTAGTTCCCAGTGTCTTGATGGAGTGGAGGTGGCATCCACAAAGCCTGTATGGAATTCACTCAGGACATCCTTTCCCCCTAACAATATCATCTGCAAATAAAAATAATTTTATTTCTTCTTTCCAATTTGGATGTTTTTTTCTTTTCCTCACCTAATTTTGTTCTAGAAATTCTGCCCTTTTACCCAGGCAGAGGAAGACCAAGAGGTACTTCAGGAATGGTGAGGTCAGGAAAAGCTTTATTACACATGCATGAGGTCTCAGATCTGGGTAACCTGGTAAGGTCAGAGCACTAGTTTAAAGACAAAGAGTTCCTTTTATACATAACTGTCTTCACATTTGTTACATTGATAATTGGCAAAACTGTTGGTGGAGGAAAAAAGGGAGCAAAGCAGCTTCCCACACAAAAGGGAGTCTTGGACAATGGGAGGGGTTGCAGCCCCCAAAGAGACAGGACTGCTCCACTGGTTATCTGACTCTTCGTAATGCACTACGTCACCATCTTCTGGACTCCTCCTTTAGACAGGAGTGCTGAGACCCTGGCCATGACTATTTATTTTTTTATAAATAAATTTTATTTTTATATTCCCCATAAAATTGCAACCCCCCCATTTTGACCCCAATCCCTCCCCTCCCGCCTCCCCACCCCCCAAAAAGTCTCTGGTTCATAGTTTTTTGTTGATTTTGATTTTCACTTTCTTATAGTTATTCATTTTCCTGGTCCCTTATTTAAGTTTTCTAGATCCCTGCTATAAGTGAGACCATCCAGTATTTTTCTTTTTCTTTCTGGCTTGTTTCTCTGAGCATGATCCCTTCCAGCACCATCCATGTTGCTGCAAATTGCATGTGTTTATCTTTTTTGAATGCTGAGTAATATTCCATGGGGTATATGTACCACATCTTCTTGATCCAGTCATCTATTTTTGGGCATTTGTGCTGTTTCCAAAGCTTACCTATTGTAAACAGTGCTGCCATAAACATAGGCGTGCCGGTGTTCTTTGGAATTGATGTTTCTGTGTCCTTTGGGTAAATAGCTAGGAGTGGAATTGCTGGATCATATGGAAGCTCTATGTTTAGTAGGTCCAGAAATCTCCACACAGCTCTCCATAGTGGTTGGACCAACTTGCACTCCCACCAACAGTGCAGGAGAGTTCCTTTTTCTCCACAACCTCGCCAACATTTGTTGTTGCTAGTTTTTTTTAATATGTGCCATTCTCACTGGTGTAAGATGGTATCTCATGGTAGTTTTGATTTGCATTTCCCTAATTACAAGTGATGTTGAACATTTTTTCATATGCCTGTTGGCCATTTGCATTTCCTCTTTGGTGAAGTTTCTTTTTAGCTCTTTTGCCTATTTTTTGACAGGATTATTTTCTTTGTTTTTGTTGAGTCTCGTCAGCTCTTTGTAGATTTTTTTTTTAAATAATAAATTTTATTTTTATATTCCCCCATACAATTGCAAACGCCCCATTCTGACCCCAATCCTTCCCCTCCCGCCCCCCACCCCCCAAAAAGTGTCTCTGGTTCATAGTTTTTTGTTGATTTTGATTTTCACTTTCTTATATTCATTTTCCTGGTCCCTTATTTAAGTTTTCTAGATTCCTGCTATGAGTGAGACCATCCGGTATTTTTCTTTTTCTTTTTGGCTTATTTCGCTGAGCATGATCCCTTCCAGCGCCATCCATGTTGCTGCAAATTGCATGTGTTTATCTTTTTTGAATGCTGAGTAATATTCCATGGTATATATGTACCACATCTTCTTGATCCAGTCATCTATTTTTGGGCATTTGGGTTGTTTCCAAAACTTAGCTATTGTAAACAGTGCTGCTATAAACATAGGGGTGCAGGTGCTCTTTGGAATTGATGTTTCTGTGTCCTTTGGGTAAATACCTAGGAGTGGAATTGCTGGATCATATGGAAGCTCTATGTTTAGTAGGTCCAGAAATCTCCACACAGCTCTCCATAGTGGTTGGACCAGTTTGCACTCCCACCAACAGTGCAGAAGAGTTCCTTTTTCTCCACACCCTCGCCAACATTTGTTGTTGCTAGTTTTTTTAATATGTGCCATTCTCACTGGTGTGAGATGGTATCTCATGGTAGTTTTGATTTGCATTTCCCTGATGACAAGTGATGTTGAACATTTTTTCATATGTCTGTTGGCCATTTGCATTTCCTCTTCAGAGAAGTTTCTTTTTAGCTCTTCTGCCCATTTGTTGACTGGATTATTTTCTTTGTTGTTGCTGAGTCTCATCAGCTCTTTGCAGATTTTTGTGATCAGTCCTTTATCATTAGTGTTGGGTGCAAAAATGTTCTCCCAGTTGGTGGGGTTTCTCTTTGTTTTTGTTATTGTCTCTTTTGCTGTGCAGAAGCTCTTTAATTTGATGTAGTCCCAGCTGTTTATCTTTGCCTTCACTATCACTGCTTTGGGTGATGTGTCTGTAAAGATGTCTTTGAGGTGCATGTCATGTAGTGTTTCACCTGTATTTCCTTCTATATATTTTATTGTTTCAGGTCTTACGTCTAGTTCTTTAATCCATTTTGAGTTGGTTTTTGTGCATGGTGTGAGGTAGTAGTCAAGCTTCATTCTTTTGCATGTAGCGACCCAGTTTTCCCAGCACCATTTATTGAACAAACTTTCTTTGCTCCAGTGCATATTCTTTGCTCCTTTGTCAAAGATTAGTTGACCATAAATCTGTGGGTTTATTTCTGGATTTTCTGTTGGGTTCCATTGGTTGGTATATTGGTTCCTGTTCCAATACCATGCAGTTTTGATGATTATGGTTTTGTAGTATAGTTTGAAGTCTGGGAGTGTGATGCCTCTATCCCCGCCCCCCTTTTTTTTTTCAGGAGAGCTTTGGCTATCCGGGGTTTTTTGTGATTCCATAAGAATTTCATCAGTAATTGTTCTATTTCTTTAAAGAATGACATTGAAATTTTCATTGGAATAGCATTGAATCTGTATATTGATTTTGGTAGGATGGCCATTTTAATAATGTTTATTCTTCCAATCCATGAGCAGGGGATTTCTTTCCATTTCTTTGTGTCTTCTTCTATTTCTTTTAACAGTGTTTTGTAGTTTTCTTTTTATAGGTCCTTTATCTCTTTTGTTAGATTTATTCCCAAATATTTGATTATTTTTGGTTTCGATAATAAAAGGGATGGTTTTTTGTTCTTCAGATTTATTGTTTGTGTATAGGAAGGCTACTGACTTTTGTGTGTTGATTTTGTATCCTGCCACTTTGCTGAACTGATTGATGAGTTGAATTAGTTTTTCTGTGGAGTTTTTGGGGTTCTATGTGTATATTATCATATCATCTGCAAATAGTGATAGTTTGACTTCTTCTTTTCCTATTTGGATTCCTTCTATGTCTTTCTCTTGTCTTATTGCTCTGGCTAGGACTTCCAGTATTATATTGAAAAGCAGTGGTGAGAGTGGACATCCTTGTCTTGTTCCAGATCTTAATGGAATTGCGTTCAGCTTTTCACCATTGAGAATGATACTGGCTGTTGGCTTGTCATAGATGGCCTTTGTGATGTTGAGGTATGTTCCTTGTAGCCCAGGAATTTCAAGGGCTTTTATCATGAATGGGTGTTGCACTTTGTCAAAAGCTTTCTCAGCATCTATTGATATTATCATATGGTTTTTATATTTCTTTTTGTTGATGTGTTGGATAACGTTGATTGATTTTCGGATGTTGAACCATCCTTGTGTCCCTGGAATGAATCCTACTTGGTCGTGGTGAATTATTTTATGAATACATTGTTGGATTCTGATAGCTAAAATTTTATTGAGGATTTTTGCATCAGTGTTCATTAGGGAGATTGGCCTGTAGTTTTCCTTTTTTGTGTTGTCCTTGTTCAGTTTTGGTATTAGTGTAATGTTGGCTTCATAGAACGTGCTTGGTATTGTCCCGTCTTTCTCAATTTTTTGGAAGAGTTTGTGAAGGATAGGCACTAATTCGTCTCTGAATGTTGGGTTGAATTCATTTGTAAATCCATCAGGTCCTGGGCTTTTTTTTTGGGGGGAGGTTTTTGATTACCATTTCAATTTCGCTGCTTGTAATTGGTCTGTTTAGGTGTTCTATTTCTTCTTTATCTAGCTTTGGGTGATTGTAGAGTTGTAGGAATTTGTCGATCTCCTCTAGATTGTTGAACTTGTTTCCATATAACTGTTCATAGTAGTTACTGTTATTCTTTTGATTTCTGCTGTGTCCGTTGTGATTTCTCCTCTTTCATTTATGATCCTGTTTATTTGTGCTTTCTCCTTTTTCCTTTGTGAGCCTCGCTAGGGTTTTGTCTATTTTATTGACTTTTTTTGAAGAACCAGCTCTTGGTTTCATTGATCTTTTGGATTGTTTTTTTAGTTTCAATTTCATTTATTTCTGCTTTGGTTTTTATTATTTCTTTTCTTTTACTGGTTTTGGGGTTTTTTGTTGTTCTTTTTCTAGATCTTTGAGCCTCGAGATTAAGTTGTTTCTTTGAGTTCTTTCTTGTTTCTTGATCTGAGCTTCTATTGCTATATATTTTCCTCTTATTACTGCTTTTGCTGCATCCCATACATTTAGGATATTGGTGTCCTCCTTGTCATTCAATTCAAAGAATTTTTTAATTTCTTCTTTGATCTCCTCATTAGTCCACTGGTCTTCCAGTAGTGTGGTTTTTAATCTCCATGAGGTAGGAAAGTTCCTTGCCTTCTTTTTATGGTTTATTTCTAGTTTGATGCCTTCATGGTCAGAAAAGATGGTTGGTATGATTTCAATCTTGGTGTATCTGTTGATGTTTGTCATGTGCCCCAGTATGTGATCAATCCTGGAGAATGATCCGTTTGCGCTTGAGAAAAATGTGTACTCCGTTTTTTTGGGGTTTAGTGTTCTATAGATGTCTGTTAAACCCAAATGCTCTAGGTCCTTATTTAGAGCTTTAGTTTCTTTGCTTATTTTTTGTCTTGTTCATCTATCCATTGTTGATAGTGGTGTGTTGAAGTCTCCCACTACGTATGTGTTTTCTCTGATGTCTGTTTTCAGAGAGGACAACAGTTGTCTGATATATTTTGGTGCTCCTTCGTTTGGTGAGTATATGTTAATGAGTATTATTTCTTCTTGAAGTATTGTCCCCTTGATCATAATGTAGTGACCATTGGGGTCTCTTTTTATTTTTTTGAGTTTGAAATCTGTTTTATCTGATATACGTATAGCTGTTCCTGCTTTCTTTTTTGGTCCATTTGCTTGTAGGATTGTTCTCCATCCTTTAACTTTGAGTCTATTTTTATCTTTTGTAGCTAAATGTGTTTCCTGGAGACAGCAAAAGGTTGGGTTTTGTTTCTTAATGCAGGCTGCAACTCTGTGTCTTTTTATTGAAGAGTTTAGTCCATTTACATTTAGAGTTAATATTGATATGTTAACATCTGTATTTGCCATTGTGTTTGTCTTTCCTTTGATTTTATTTATTTATTCTTTTAATTACTTTTTTTTTTTGGCCGTTTTTGTTATTCGTCCCTCTGAGGTTCTGGCTTTAGGATTCCTTGTAGTATTTTTTGGAGTGGGGGTTTAGTCGTTATGAAATTCCGGAGTTTCTGTTTGTCTGGGAAGGTCCTTATTCTTTCTTCATAGAGGAAGTAGAGTTTTGCGGTATAGAGTATTCTTGGTTGGCGTCTGTTTTCTTGGAGTCTGTTGATTATGTCCCTCCACTCTCTCCTTGCCCGTAGTGTTTCTTCAGAGAAGTCTGATGTCAGTCTGATTGGTTTTCCTCTGAATGTTATCTGTTTCTTCTCTCTTGTTAGCTTCATTATTTTTTCCTTGTCCTGGATTCTTGGGAGCTTTACTATTATGTGTCTTGCTGTATTTTTCCTTTCATCGTGGAAGTTTGGTGTTCTTCTTGCTGCTTGTATATCAATTTTCAGCTCCTTCTTCACATTTGGGAAGTTCTCTTCAATTATCTCTTTGAATATTTTCTCTGTTCCTACATCTCTCTCCTCTCCTTCTGGTATTCCTATAACTCTTATATTTCTTTTCCTCATGGAGTCAGATAGTTCCCGAAGTCTTTCTTTGTTCTTTTTCCTTCGTACTTCTATTTTCTTTTCTGTTTTGGTTCTTTTTATTTCTGTGTCTTCTAGAGTACTTATTCGTTCTTCCATTTCATCTATTCTTCTTTCATTGCTTTTCCCAGAGTTCTTTAGTTCCTCCATTAATTCTTTGATCTCCTGCGTTTCTTTTTCTTCCTTCTTTAGGGACTCAATTTCCTTCTTCTGATCATTGTTTTCCTTTTTGAGTTCTGTCATTTTTTTAATCACGGCAATTTTAAATTCTCTTTATGGAAGGCTCAGAAGTTCTTCCAAGTTACTGTTGTTGTAATCTGGGGGGTGGTTTTCTTTTTGTGGTGTGCTTTTTTCCTGAGGAGTTGTTAGGTTGCGTGTGGTTCTTCTACTCCCTACTGTCTCTTTTCTAATTTGTCGTATGCATTGGGACACTGTGTTGCTGGGACTGGCCGGCATCTTAGGTGAGCTTCTCCGCTCCCCTCTGGCTCCTCCAGGGGCCATCTGTCTGTTTCAAGCTGACTTTACTGAAGAAAGGTCCCTGTTCTAAAATGCCAATGTGGGGACACACTCCCCTGTGTGCTTGGTCTGCCCCGGCGGTGGGTTCCCGCTCCCCCTCTGGGTTTGTACTGCAGGCCAGAAGGGGCCTGGCGTGGGCGGGCTTCCCAGCTCACCTCTGGCTCCTGAGGGAGCCTTCTGCAGGCAGTCTTTACTGAAGAAATGTCCCTGTTCTAAAATGGCGATGCGGGGCGCACTCCCTGCGCGTCCGGTCTCAGGCACACTCTTCTGCAAGCCTGGTCTACCCCGCACGTGGGTGCCCGCTCCCCCTGTGGGCTCAAGACTACTGGTCGGAAGGGGCCTGGCGTGGGCTAACTTCCGAGCTCCGGGCCATGACTCTTTAAAGGGAAAGAGTTGTAAGTAAGCTAACGTGTTAATTACACCTGCATTGGCGTGTTAATTGCACCTGGGCTGGAAGTTCTGCTGGGATCTTTATTATATCCATTTGTTCAATAATATATTTTCTCATCAATTTCATGGGCTACAACTTCTAAAATAATAATGAATAAAGGTGGCAAAAACAGGCATCCTCTTCTTGTTTCTTAGGCTTTCAGTCTTTCACTATTGAGTATACTATTAGGTATGAGTTTTCCCTTTTATCAAGTTAATGAACTTCTATTCCTAATTTCTTGAGCAATTTTATGAAAGTGATGAAATATTGTGAGATACTTTTCTGGCATTAATTGAGATTATAATGTGGATTCTTCCCTTCATTCTCTTATTGCAATTTATTACATGACTGATTTTCATGTGTTGACTCACCTTTACATATTTTGGCGATATCTCACTTGTTCATTATGTATATATAATCCTTTGCTATGCTGCTGCTGCTGAATTTGGTCTGTAAGTAACAATTTTGGTAGTTTTGCATCTATTATTAGTAAGATATTTGGATGTGGTTTTATTTTCTTGGGGTATCCTTGTGTGATTTGGTGTTGGTCCAGGTAATGCTGGCCTCATAGAATGAATTAGGAAGTGTTCTCTTTAATTTTTTGTAAGCATTTAAAAAAATTGGTGGGGCCTCCCTGGTTGCGCAGTGGGTTTAGCACAGCACTGTGAAGCTATCCACAGCCTCTGCAGCACGAATTCGATACCTGGCCTGCCAGGGAGCTATCCACATGGCGCAGCAGACCTCTCCTGACTTGCCTGCTGCTCCCCTCAGCAGTGTATTTTAGTCAGTCTGCCTGTTCTGTTCCCCACTCTGTCTCTGGTAAATCCTCTCACCCCCCGCACCTCTGGCTTGTTCCCCAATTCTTATATGCACAAATTAATAAATCTGTAAAAAAATTTAAAAATTGGTGTTAATTATTTAAATATTTCATGTAATTCATGAATGAAGTCATCTGGTCTGACTTTTCTTTGTTGGGATGATCTTGACTACTGATTCAAACATTGCTTTGTTAAAAGTCTGCTCAGATTTTCTTTTTTCTCTGTGTCACTTTTGGTAGTTTTGTGTTTCTGGGAATTTGTCCATCTTATCTAGATTACCTACTTTGTTGGCATACAGTTGTTCCTAGTATTCTGTTATAATCCTTTCTATTATGCAAGTTCTCTATTAATATTTTCACTTTCATTTCTGATTTTAGTAATTTGAGTCTTCTCTTTTTTTGTGTTCAGTCTAATTAAAACTTTGTCAACATTGTATATCTTTTAAAGGTCTCAACTTTCAATTTCATTGATTTTATGTTTTTATGTTCTCTATTTTACTTTCCTATACTCTAGTTTTTATTGTACCCATCTGCTATTTTTGAGTTTAGCTTGCATTTCTGCTTTAATTCTTTGAAGTTCAAAATTACATCATCAATTTCAAATTTTTGTTCCTTAACAATGTAGGTTCATTAATCTAAAAGTATTTTCTAATTTCACTTGTAATTTTTTTGATTCACTGGTTAGAGTGGAATGTTTAATTTCCCCAATTTTTTTTTGATTTTGGAGTTTTTATTATGTTAGGTTATTAGTAGTTTAATTCTAGTGTCTCAGAGAAGATACATTATTTCAGTCTTTTAAATGTATTGAGGTTTGCTTATATAGTCCAACATTTGGTTAATATTGGATAATTTCCCTTGTACATTTGAAAAGAATGTGTATGTTACTGTTGGGTTGATTATTCTGCATATGACTAATTGGTTTATAATGTTGTCAAAGTACTCTTTTTTCCTTATTGATCTGTCTACTTGTCCTTTCCATTGTGAAGAATGGGTATTTAAGTCTCCAGCTAAAATTTTATTACTTTCTGTGCCTTCCTTCAATTCTGTCATTGTTTTCTTTCTGTATTTTAAGGTTCTGTTGTTTGGTGTATAATGCTTATAATTGTTAATAATTGTTACAGACTATGATGGATTAACCTCTTTATCAATATATAATATTGTTCATTGTCTCTTGTGTTAATTTTTAACTTAAAGTCTATTTTGTCTGATATTAGTATTGGTTTCTATTGGATATCTTTGGAAAACTGTCTTCCAAAGTGATCATACCATTTTGCATTCCCACCAGAAATGAATGAGAGCTCCTATTGCTCTGAATCATGGCCAGCATTTCATGGTGTCAGTATTTTGGAGTTTTACCATCCTAATATAGGTGGTGATAGTTCATTGCTTTGCTGCATTCTTACTTGGATATTTTTAAGTGTACCTTTTTTTGATTTCTTCTCATTCCTTTTTCTATAGATTTTTAGTTTTTTCCTAGTACTTACCCTGAGTGTTATAACATGTTAACTTTATAATAACACTTAATGCCAAATTAGTTGAATAGTGTGCAAAACTCTGCTCCTTTATAGCTGCATTCCCCCTTTTATGTTGTTATTTCTCACAAAATAACATCTTTATATTTTGTGTGCCTCTTAACAGAGATTTAACATCATTGTTGTATGAATTTGTCTTTTACGCAGTAAGAGTGATAAAACAAACAAAAAACCTGTACTATTGGATTTTATATATTCTTATGTAGTTTCCTTTACCTGTGTTTCTCATTTCTTTTTATGGCTTGAATTAAAGGTAATGCCCTCTCATACATTCCTGGAGGGCTCGCCTTAACATTTCCTGAGGAACGTTTTACTAATGATGAACTTCCTCAGATTTTGTTTATCTGAAATTGTCATTTTCCTCCAATTTTTTTGAAGGATAATGTTGTTGAATATAGAATTCTTGGTTGACTGGTCTTTTTCTCAACACTTAATGGCATCTCACTGCCTTCCAGACTTAATGGTTTCAGAAAAAAAAAAAATCAGCTATTAATTTTAAGTACTTCTTGTATGTGAAGAGTTGCTTATCTCCTGCTTTCAAGATAGTCTCTTGTCTTTTTATGATTTAACTATAATGTGTGTGATTATGGATGTACTTCAGTTTATCTTATATGTTTGTTAAGCTTATTTAGATGTTTAGATATTTAGAATTAGGGTTTTTAAATCAAATTTAGTGAGTTTTCATTCATTATTTCTTTAAATATTCTTCCTCACCACCCCCCGCCACCCTTCCACATTCTCTGAAACTCCCATTAGGTATATGTTAGTACACTTGATGATATCTGACAGGTCTCTTAGGCTTTGCTAATTTTTCATTCTTTTCTCATTTTGCTCTTCAACCTAGATAATTTCAAGTGACCTGTCTTTGTGTTCACTGATTCCTTATTCTGCCTGCTCAAATCTACTGTTGAACCACTCTAGTAAATTTTTCACTTCATAATTGTCCTATTAAGCTCCAGAATTTCTGTTGGGTTCCTTTAATTTCTGTCTCTTCATTTATTGATATATTCTCTATTTTCATTTTTCTGTTTTCCTCAGCTCTTTGTCCATGCTTTCCATTAGCTCTCTGAGCATATTTAAGACAGCAGATTTAAGTCTTTGTCTAGTAAGTCACTGCCTGGACTTACACATGAGCAGTTTCTATTGATTCTTTTTCCGTTAATGAGCTATACTGTTGTTTGCATGCCTTGTATTTTTGTTGTTGTTGAAAATGATAATTTAGAATATTATGGAATAGCAATACTGAAATCAGATTCACCCTTTCATGGAGCTTGTTTTTGCTATGTGTTGTGTTTTTGTTTGCTTGTTAAGTGATTTTTCCATATTTAAGACCTTGTACCTTGTTATAGTCTCTGAAGTTTTTGTTCCTTAAACTTGTGATCAGTGAATGATTTTATAAAGGTTTCATGAATGCCAAGAGTCATAAAGAAATGGAAAAGAAGAAAAAAACATGCTTTTTCATTCTTTTTAGATTAGCTCTTTATTGCTTTACTCCTTTAACTACTTCAGACTGTTTACAATTCTGTCTTAGTCCTCACTCCCTGCATTGCAGTGCCTGAAGATCAGTTAGAGGTGAGTGCTTAGGGTCTTCTCAGGCTTTTTTGAACATGCATTCCCACCCTGCATGTGTGTGTGATCCTTTCTTAATGTCCTGGTACACATAGTATCTTTAGACACTCTTATTCCCCCACCTATCTCCTTTGTCAGCCTCCTCCTTTATTCTCTCCATTGTCTCTGAAGTGTTGTCTTTTGCTCCAGGCATCTGCAGCTAATATCTATGCCTGTAAATGCTTTCAGCTAAAACCACTCAAGAAGGTATCCCAGGCCTGGGAATACTCTGTCAGACAAAACATAGGGAAGCTTTTGTTTAGGTCTTTGAATGAGTTTCCAGACAGTGAAGTCTCACAACCACAATTCTTTGAGACTGTATTGCTCCCTAAGACTTTAGAAACCTGCACCAAGAATGTGCACCAAGACTGTCATTCTTGGGTGTGGCGATTGGTTGGCAGGCAATTGAAAATATCACAGCATTCTTTTACCATAAAACAACAGCTCCTTTTTTTCACCAAGGCTTTCCCCCTGATTGTTGTACCTTTTATACTAGATTCTAGAGTTTTGCAAAAGTTGATTTTGATACAGTTTTGGTAATTTAATTCATGACTTTCAATTCAAGACAAAACCCTTGATTAGTCTGCCATTTTTGATGACCAACAGTACCCATTTTAACATTAAAAATTTTTTAAGTATCCAGGAAATAATCCTACTCAGAAGCTATAAATTCTTGAAAGACAGAAGAAATGAAAATTGATAAGTCAAAAATATAGAAGGAATATTTTCTGGAAACCAAGTTTCTACAAAATTAAAAACTATCCAAATCATGATAATTAGCACATCTACAATAGTGTTATGTCATCTTTATGTCAAACAGGAATATATGTGACCCTTGACTGGTAGGGTATGATACCAAACATCTAAAATAACTATATTAGTTCTTAAATCCAGCTAATGGAATCACCTGCTAATTTTTTTTAAATAGAAATTCATGACCTCTGTCCAGAGATCTGTTGTACAAAAGGGACATTTAACTTTTTTTTTTAATCTGTCCCGAGTGGGTATTAAAATCATCCAGGTTTCAGAATGACTGCCTGAAAGGTAAATGAATGACAAATATGAATAGCTTTTTCAGAGTAATTTGCTTTCTGCAACCAAAACATAATGAGAAATAAATCTCAGTTCCCCATCTCAAATTCTATCTTTTAGCTTAAAGTCCAAGAAACATCTAATGGAAAAAGTGGGTGTCAAATACATTGATTTTGGCATAAAAGAGATTTTGAAACCATTGTGATCATGCGATGTGGTAGAAGCATAAAATATATACCATCTTTTACAAAGTTTTTACAAAAAGAGAATGTATATCTCAGAATTTATGTGGATAACATGTTAAAGTGATACTTTTGATGAAATAAAACAATTAAATTTACTTTCACATGGTATTAGTTTTTTAAATGTGCACGACTAACATTCTATTTCTGTTGGACAGCACTGTTGGATTTCTTTCATGTCCTTTCTACTTTTGTTGATCCTTCCCATCTACTACCAAATTAGGCTTATTCTACCAAAACTCTTTTGTGAACTCTGTAATTGACATCTGTTTAAAGTCTGCTTTGCAGAACACCCTCACTAATATTAAGTACATGGGAAAAGTGCATATAGAGATTTATGTAAACTCATCACTCAGATGAATGGCAACAAATTTGAAATGCTTTTCTATAATGAATGAGTTTAGTGTGATCATCAAATGTAAGGGAACCAAACAAAGGCCCAGGAAAAAAATAATTACAGTAAATTAAAAAACAAAATTAACAGGCAGTTATTAATCAGAGACACTCTGCAGGGGAAGAGGAGGGAGAGGGATCAAAACGGGAGGGAATGTGTTCTTATACAAGGGACTAAGGTGATGGTTCACAGGTGAATTGGTGGTGGGGATTTTACAGGGTCTATACCTGAGAAGGGAAAGCATACATTGTCCAAAAAGGAAGAACAATGTAAAACATATATATTAAAAATAAATAAATGAATGCAAAGAATAATCTGCTTTGGGTTTAACACTAGTTTTCTGTGATGAAAACTCCTTGAATATGCCCTACCCTTCCATACCTTTTCTCCATACCTAGTTGCAAAGAATCAGTGGGTAGATGAGGGAAAAGACAGGAGACAGTGAAAAGTTATTTGATGATAATTCAGTCACTTAATTCCTCAATGGCAAACTAAAATTTGAAGGTACAGAACAAGTATATAATTATACATACTTCCTCATCACTCTGTAATCGTGTATGGCCAATTGCTCAATGGTTTGATTAAGTATGCACTTACCTAAAAGAATGATGATAAAGGGTTCATTTTTTAAATGTTCAGTATAACTCTCGTAAAATTTTCATTTTAATATGAAGTATTTTTTATTTCTTCCTTTAATAATGCAAAAGACAATGTTGGAAAAATTAAGGAAAGCCTGTTTTAAAATAAAGGATGCTTGTTTTTTTTTTTTTTTTCCTCAGAAGTATATAAATTCCAACAGGGAATTTTGTAAGGAAGTATTTTACCATTATACTTACCATTAATCTCACAGATTTCAGGAGTAAAAGAAGACTTTAAAAGTCAGGTACATTGCCTAACTAATGCCTAAATGAGAAACCTCACTCTTTCTCAATGTTGCCAGTCTGGACGGTCATTGTCATTGTCATCATCATCATCATCATTTTTCTTACATTGAGCTAAAATGTGTCAACCTGTAGCTATAACCCACTGATTTTATTTCTGTCCTGTTTTCCAATCATACTAACCAGTCCCACTTGCGTGACAGTCCTGAAATTAAAGACAGCTGCCTATCACCTAGAGACATCACTGTTTCCCTCTCATTTTTCTCTATATACATTGTATGACTCCAACAGATATCTGCAAAGCATGTAGTCATTTCCTTCCTTCAACCATGGAACCATAAGAAGTAGCCAAGCAAATGGAAGTTAGAACCTTCACCTCTCATTTAACACTGAGGGATCAGCCACAGAGGTAGAAAGACAGATACCAAATAGCAGTTTGTCAGCTGGGCTTTATTTGTCTCCAAGCAAGCCTGCTCTTGCTCACTCCATTTTATTTATTTATTTTTTTAAGATTTATTTATTTATGCATACAAGAACTGGGGTACAGGCCAGAGATGCACGTGTGGGGGGTAAGAGGATTCACCAGAGACAGAGTGGGGAGCAGAACAGGCAGATGGACTGAAATACACTGCTGAGAGGAGCAGCGGGCGAGACAGGAGAGGTCTGCTGCACCATGTGTGTATCTCCCTGGCTGGCCCGAGATGGAACTCGTGCTGCAGAGGCTGGGGATAGCTTCATAGTGCTAACCCCTTGTGCCGCCAGGGAGACCCGCTCACTCCATTTTAAAGAGATGTTTAAACCCAGTCCAGGGCCTAGTGGAACAAATGCAGTCATACAACGTGTATGTGCAAAATCATGAAGTCCCAAGTTGACCCATTCAAGGATCCGTGTTTCAACTTCATCTGTATTGTCTTAGTATGTATTTCTTTCAAGGATTCTTAACTAGGATTCTTTGACTGAAAAAAGAAAAAAGAAAAGAAAAAAAAATGAATCAGTACCAATCTTCAGGCAGGTGTACTAGAAAAAAGAAAACAGTTAATTTTTTATTAATTATTTTTTTCTTGTATCATTATAGTCCCCATAGTTCTCCCACCACCATATCACCCATGAACACCATATTCCCTTGTGTTCATCCCTCCTCTGTCTTGCTCCCTTCACTCCTCCTCCCTTGCTATATATGGTCACCTTTGCTAATTTTGACTTTTTCTTGACCCTTTTTTTTTTCCTACATTCCACATATAAGTGAGACCATCTGGTATTTATCTTTTTCCTTCTGACTATTTTTGGCTAGCATAATCCCCTCCAGCTCCATCCATGTTGCTGCAAATGGCATGAGTTTGTCTTCTTTGATCATTAAGTAATATTTTATTGTGTAAATATACCACAACTTTTTTTTTAAAGATTTATTTATTTATTTATACATACAAGCACTGGGTACAGTCAGAAGCACGGGAGGGTGAGAGAATTCACCAGAGCCAGAGCGGGGAGCAGAGCAGGCAGAAGGACCGAAGTACACTGCTGAGGGGAGCAGCGGGCGGCAGGAGAGGTCTGTGCACCATGTGGGACCCTCCTCCGGTGGCCGGAGAGCAGCCAGGGATCGAAACGGTGCTGCAGAGGCTGCGGGCAGCTTCGCAACCCAGCGCTCAACCGCTGCGCCACCGGGGAGGCCCTATACCACAACTTTTTGATCCAGTCATCTATTTTGGGGCATTTGGGTTCTTTCCATGTCTTGGCTGTTGCAAATAGTGCTGCAACATCAGTTGGTTTATAGCAGTTTTAGCAAAGTCCATTCAAATGATCATAAAAGGTAGATTTTTTTTTTTAAGATTCAACAAAAATAGACTGGCAAACAAAGAGAAGGTATGAATGATGACAGAGCCGAGAAAATAGTCCCTACAATATAGTCTCATTCTCTGTTTGGATTTTTGGCCCATTTTTCTGACCCTTCGGTATGTATCATTCTGTATGAAAATCATCTTAATAGTTTCTCAATATTGACACCCATCCTTTGTAATTTCACTTTGCCTTAGCACCTAGTACAAGTGCACACAGATGTTGGGGTAGGTAAAGACAGGTTAGTCTCAATTTGTATGGATGGCATTTTGAACAGAAGTCATATATATATATACATATATATATATTTATATGAATGACAGTAAACAGTGAATGGTTGGGGAAGGTTAATATAGTAGATAGAAAAAGCCTTGGAATCTGGATCTGGAATCTAGTTCCAACTCAATTATTAACTTGCTCTGTGAACTTGGGCAAATCACTTGATACTACTCTAAGTCCATTTTTCTCATTATAAAATGAGAGAGAAAACTAGATGTTAAAGTTCCTTCTAGTTCTGATTTTTCTAATCTTAGTTCAAATGTAATAATAATTAATATTCAATAAGTACTTGCCTTATGCTAGATACTGTTCTAAACATTAGCTCATTTAATTCTCGAGTAACCTTGTGAGGTAGGTACTGATAGAAAGTTAAGGAACTTGTCTAAGATCACGAAAGAGTGGAAATGGGCTTCTAACTCAAACAGTCTGACTTCCGAACTGCCTTGTAATCTCCATACAACATTCTCAATATGCATGAGAAGCTTGGCATTTAAAGGTGTTCTGCAGTGAATACTTTGGAAAAATAAATCTCTTAATTTATCAGTTTTGAAGTTTTTCCTATCGTGTTATGTAGCTTAAGGTTTCCATTTTTGGTTTTTTTTTTTTTTTTTTTAATATACCAGGTTATACCTGTATTGAATGAGTAGAAATTCTTTACTGAAGGTTTAAGATGAAGGAAGATAGCAAAGGATAGAATTTAATTATCCTTGTCTTTCCTCATCTTAACAGCCTGATGGTTTCCTAAAGTACCATTGATTAAATTGCTTTAAATGATGCTATAGAAAAATGGATTGGAAACTTTTTTTAAATATTACTAACTTTTACCTCTCTCTCTTTTCGCAGTGACTGTTTTGAGCCCAGCAGAAAAAGGTAAGAGGGTATTGTAAATAGTATTGGTCAGGAATATAGCCTTCTTTCTCTGTTTAAGTAAATTATATTAAAATCTATATATTGCACAACTTTCCAGGAATACACTGAGGTGAGTGGAAAGTTTATGATGATGGGTTTCAAGAAGCTTAAACAGAGAGAACAGGACATATTTTCAGTGGCCCCTTTGGCTGTAGAACAGGAATTGAAAGTTACCTGGATTTATAATAGATAAGGACAAAGGTGACCACTGTTGGCCCTAGTGACCCTGCACTTTCTTGGTTCATCAAAGTTGTCCTAGGTACTTTATATTTTTGCCCAATCCATTTTTAAGGCATGGAATAAGGGACTCAAGGGTGCCTTATTTTTCCTATTACCATCCCTTCTATCCCAGTTCTCCTATCCTCCTCCCTCTTAATCTCAGAGCCCTCACAGTGTTTATTAATGTGATTGTTCCTGTATTTTACTTTGTCCAAAAATGCACTATGTAAATTTGTAGTATTTGCCTTTGTCATCCTCACTCCTCACTTGCTTTGCTACACATAATTCCTTCGAACTCCCTTCATTTACTCCCTGTAAAAAGTCATTTACAGAAAAATTCATCATCTCATCTTCCTTATGACTGAATAGTATTGCATTGTGTGTATACAACACATCTTCTTGATCCAGTCCTCTGTTGATGGACATTTAGTCTGTTTGTCCATGACTGAGTTATTTTAAATAGTGCTGCAATAAACATTGTAGAGCATGTGGATTTTTTATGTTGTTGGTTTTACATTCTTTGGATAGATTCCCAAGAATGAGATTGCTGTATCATAAGGTTTTTCCATTTTTAGTTTTTTAAGATAAACCCATATTGCTTTCTGTAATTACCACACAAGTTTACATTCCCACCAACAATGTAATGGGTTTGTTTCTCCCTATCCTCCCCAGCACTTGTTGTTGGGGTCTTTTTAATACGTGCCATTCTCGCAGATATGAGGTGGTCTCACTGTGCTTTTATTTTATTGTTTTTAAGATTTATTTATTTATTTACACAAGCACTGGGTATAGTCAGAAGCGTGGGAGGGTGAGAGAATTCACCAGAGCCAGAGTGGGGAGCAGAACAGGCAGACTGACGAAACACACTGCTGAGGGGAGCAGTGGGCATGGCAGGAGAGGTCTGTCGTGCCATGTGGGACCCTCGATGGTGGCTGGGGATTGAACCGACACTGCATAGGCTGCAGGCGGCTTCGCAGCCCAGTGCTCAACCACTGCACCACCGGGGAGGCCCTCATTGCGGTTTTAACCTGTATCTCTCCTGTTGAAAATGATATTGAACATATTTCTGTATGTCTTTTGGCCTTCCGGATATCCTTTTTGGTGAATTCTTTGGTCATAAATGGTGCCCATTTATTAATTGAATTGTTTTTCTATCGTTGAATTATGTTTTTTTATATCTTGGATATTAACTAGTTGTTAGTTTTATATTGTGTGAATATTTTCTCCCATTTATCTTTTTAATCTTATATTTTCATTTTGCTTTTTATTTTTTAATTTTTTTCCTTATTTAAGATTTTATTTAATACAAACATACATCATTTACACAAGTGATTGACCTATAATTTCTTTTTTTATTATAAATTTTATTTTTATATACAATTGCGACCCCCTTATTTTGACCCCAATTCCTCCCCTACCTGCCCCCCATCCCCCATAGAGTGTCTGGTTCATAGTTGTTTGTTGATTTTGATTTTTGCTTTCTTATAGTTATTCTTTTTCCTGGTCCCTTATTTAAGTTTTCTAGATTACTGCTGTGAGTGAGACCATCCGTTATTTTTCTTTTTCTTTCTGGCTTATTTCGCTGAGCATGATCCCTTGCAGCTTAATCCATGTTGCTGCAAATTGCATGTGTTTATCTTTTTTGAATGCTGAGTAATATTCCATGGTGTATATGTACCACATCTTCTTGATACAGTCATCTATTTTTGGGCATTTGGGTTGTTTCCAAAGCTTAGCTATTGTAAACAGTGCTGCCATAAACATAGGGGTGCAGGTGCTCTTTGGAATTGATGTTTCTGTGTCCTTTGGGTACATACCTAGGAGTGGAATTGCTGGATCATATGGAAGCTCTATGTTTAGTAGGTCCAGAAATCTCCACAAAGCTCTCCATAGTGGTGGGGCCAATTTGCACTCCCACCAGCAGTGCAGGAGAGTTCCTTTTTCTCCACACCCTCGCCAACATTTGTTGTTGCTAGTTTTTTTAATATGTGCCATTCTCACTGGTGTAAGATGGTATCTCATTGTAGTTTTGATTTGCATTTCCCTGATTACAAGTGATGTTGAACATTTTTTCATATGTCTGTTGGCCATTTGCATTTCCTCTTCAGAGACGTTTCTTTTTAGCTCTTCTGCCCATTTATTGACTGGATTATTTTCTTTGTTGTTGTTGAGTCTCATCAGCTCTTTGCAGATTTTTGTGATCAGTCCTTTATCATTAGTGTTGTGTGCAAAAATTTTCTCCCAGTCAGTGGGGTTTCTCTTTATTTTGGTTATTGTCTCTTTTGCTGTGCAGAAGCTCTTTAATTTGATGTAGTCCCAGCTGTTTATCTTTGCCTTCACTATCACTGCTTTGGGTGATGTGTCTATAAAGATGTCTTTGATGTGCATATCATGTAGTGTTTCACCTATATTTCCTTCTATGTATTTTATGGTTTCAGGTCTTATGTCTAGTTCTCTAATCCATTTTGAGTTGGTTTTTGTGTATGGTGTGAGGTAGTAGTCAAGCTTCATTCTTTTGCATGTAGCGACCCAGTTTTCCCAGCACCATTTATTGAACAAACTTTCTTTGCTCCAATGCATATTCTTTGCTCCTTTGTTGAAGATTAGTTAACCATAAATCTGTGGGTTTATTTCTGGATTTTCTATTCGATTCCATTGGTCTGTGTGTCTGTTCTTGTTCCAATATGATGCAGTTTTGATGATTATAGCTTTGTGGTATAGTTTGAAATCTGGCAGTGTGATGCCTCCATTCCCTTCTTGTTTTTTCAGGAGAGCTTTGGCTATTCGGGGTTTTTTTGTGGTTCCATATGAATTTCATCAATAATTGTTCTATTTCTTTGAAGAATGACATTGAAATTTTTATTGGAATAGCATTGAATCTGTATAATGCTTTTGGTAGGATGGCCATTTTAATAATGTTTATTCTTCCAATCCATGAGCAGGGGATGTCTTTCCATTTCTTGGTGTCTTCTTCTATTTCTTTTAACAGTGTTTTATAGTTTTATTTCTATAGGTCCTTTACCTCTTTTGTTAGATTTATTCCCAAGTATTTGATTTTTTTTGTTTTGATAATAAAAGGGATGGTTTTCTGATTTCTTCTTCTTCAGATTTATTGTTTGTGTATAGGAAGGCTACTGACTTTTGCGTGTTGATTTTGTATCCTGCCACTTTACTGAACTGATTGATGCGTTCAATTAGTTTTTCTGTGGAGTTTTTGAGGTTCTCTGTGTATATTATCATATCATCTGCAAATAGTGATAGTTTGACTTCTTCTTTTCCTATTTGGATTCCTTCTATGTCTTTCTGTTGTCTTATTGCTCTGGCTAGGACTTCCAGTATTATATTGAAAAGCAGTGGTGAGAGTGGACATCCTTGTCTTGTTCCAGATCTTAATGGAAATGCTTTCAGCTTTTCGCCATTGAGAATGATACTGGCTGTTGGCTTGTCATAGATGGCCTTTATGATGTTGAGGTATGTTCGTTGTAGCCCAGGAATTTCAAGGGCTTTTATCATGAATGGGTGTTGCACTTTGTCGAAAGCTTTCTCAGCATCTATTGATATTATCATAGGGTTTTTATATTTCTTTTTGTTGATGTGTTGGATAACGATGATTGATTTTCGGATATTGAACCATCCTTGTGTCCCTGGCATGAATCCTACTTGGTTGTGGTGAATTATCTTATGGATACATTGTTGGATTCTGATGGCTAAAATTTTATTGAGGATTTTTGCATCAGTGTTCATTAGGGAGATTGGCCTGTAGTTTTCTTTTTTTGTGTTGTCCTTGTTCGGTTTTGGTATTATTGTAATGGTGGCTTCATAGACATTTTGCTTTTTAAGTTGAAATAATCTCCAATTGTTTATATTTGCTTTTATTCCCCTTGTCATCAGGGTCAAATCTCCAAAAACATCCTTATCATTGATATCATGGAACATATTGTCATTGTTTTCTTTTATATACTTTATTATTGCAGGTCTTACATCTAAATCTTTAATGTATTATGTGTGTGGATTTATTTTACTTCTGTTCTTTCAATTCTATTCCATTGATCCATGCATCTTTTTTTGGTGCCAATATATTGTATTTAGTACTGTTCCTTTATGGTAAAGTTTGAAGTCAGGTAATGTGATGCTTCTCTTGCTCCCCTTTTTTCTCAGAGTTGTTTTGCTATTAGACCTTTTGGGTTCCATATAAATTTCAAAAGTTTTTGCACATTATCTTTGAAAAATATCTGTGGTGTTTTGTTGGGGATTGTGTTAAATTTATGTATCACTTGAGGCAGGATAGTCATTATGACTATATTTATTTTCCCCCATTCATGGGCATAGTATGTTCTCTCATTTCCTTATGTCACTTTCTCTTTTTTTTTTTTTAAAGATTTATTTATTTATTTATATATACAAGCACTGGGTACAGTCAGAAGCGCGGGAGGGTAAGAGAATTCACCGAGCCAGAGCGGGGAGCAGAGCAGGCAGAAGGATCGAAGTACACTGCTGAGGGGAGCAGCGGGCGGCAGGAGAGGTCTGAGCGCCATGCGGGACCCTCCTCAGGTGGCTGGGGAGCAGCTGGGGATCGAACTAGCGCTGCAGAAGCTGCGGGCAGCTTCGCAACCCAGCGTTCAACCGCTGAGCCACAGCGGAGGCCCTCCTTATGTCACTTTCTAAGTCCTTTAATGATATCTTGTAGTTCTTCTTGTGCATGTCTGTCACCTCTATAGTGAAGTTAATTCCAAGGTACTTGGTTATTTCTGAAGCAATTGTAAATGGAATTATTTTCTGGATTTCTTTTTCTCCTTGTTCATTGTATGTAAAAATCTGCAGAGTTTTGTGTGTTCATTTGTAACCTTCCACTCTGCTCTATTCATGTATTGTTTTTAATTGGTTTTCAGTGATGTCCGCATATATCTTCCGTAAATAGTGGTAATTTCACTTCTTTTCTGACTTGTATTCCTTTTATTTCCTGTTTTTTTGTGGTAGCTCTGGCCAAAACCTCTAATTCTAAGTTAAACATATGTAGTGACAGTGAGGATTCTTGTCTCCTTCCAAATCTTAAGAAAGCTTTCAGTTTTTCATCATTAAGTAATATATTCTCTAATGGTTTGTAATATATCATCTTTATTATATAGGTTCCTTCTTATTGCCATTTTAGCTAGGGTTTTTGTCATAAATGGGTGCTGCATGCTTTCTCTGCTATTATTGCTGTTATATGATTATATCATTATTTTGTTGCTATGCTATATCACATTGATAGACTTACATATATCCTTGCATCGTTGGGATAAATTCCACTTGATTATGATTCCAGTCTTGTTGAGGATTTCTACATTGATGTCAGGGAAATTGGTCTAAAATTTTCTTTTCTGCTGCTGTCTTTATATGGTTTCTATATTTGTGTAACATTTGTATGATAGACTATATGACAGAACATTCACTCTTCTTGTATAAAAAAAAATGTGAGGAACATGGACATTTGTTCTTGCTTAAAAGTTTAATAAAATTCACTAGTATAACCAAATGGTCCTGGGCTTTTTTTTAGGGAAGATTTTCAATAACTGTTTTAAGTTTTCCTGTTTGTGATAGGTTTGTTCAACTCTTCTGTTTCTTCTTTTGTGTTGGTAAACTATATTGATCTAAGAATTTGTACACTTTTTCAGGGTTATCAAATTTATTTTTGTAGTTATTCATAGTAATCTATTATAGTCTTTTGTATTTTTTGATGTCTGTAGCAATTTTTCCTCTTATTTCTGATTCTTTTTATTAATGTTTCTCTTTGTTAGCTGGAAGTTTGTTTGTTTATTGTGTTAAGGAACCAACTCTTAGCTACATTGATATTTTATATAATATTTATTTCATTTATTTCTGTTATTTTACTATTTCCTTTCTTTTTTAAAATTTATTTTATTTTTTTAAAGATTTATTTATTTATGCATACAAGAACTGGGGTACAAGCCAGAGGCATGGAGGGTGAGAGGATTCACCAGACACAGACCGGTGAACAGAACAGGCAGACCTATTGAAATACACTGCTGAGGGGAGCAGCAGCTGAGACAGGAGAGGTCTGCCACACCATGTGGATAGCTCCCTGGAAGGCTGGGGATCAAACTTGTGCTGCAGAGGCTGCAGATAGCTTCATAGTGCTGTGCTTAACCCCTTGCACCACCAGGGAGGCCCTACTATTCCCTTTCTATTAATATTAACATTGGGTCTTGTTTGATCATGTTTTTCAAATTGCTTTAGGTGAAACATTAAATTGTTTACTTGGGACTTTTCTTCTTAATCTGAGTGTATATTGTAATTTTCTTCCATGTCAAGACTGCATTTGCTCTACCCTGTAAATTCTGATATATTAGTCTAAGGTGGTTTTTTTTTTTTTTTAAGATTTGTTTATTTATGCATAGAAGAGCTGGGGTGTAGGCCGGAGGTGTGGGGTAGGTGCGAGGATTCACCAGAGATGGAGTGGGGAGCAAAATAGGCAGATTTACTGAAATATACTGTTGAGGAGAGCAGTGGGCAAGACAGGAGAGATCTGCTAAACCATATGTGAGTCAGCTCCCTGGCGGGGCATCAATCTCAGGTCATAGCAGTGATAGCACTGAGATTTAATCCCTGCACCACCAGAGAGCCCCCCAGTCCAAGGTGTTTCTTTGATCTGTTTTAATTTCCTCTTATCCAGTATCTACTAAGCAGGATATTGTGTAGTTTCCATGTGTTTATAGTTTCTCCTGTTTTTTTTTTTTTTTAAAGATTTATTTATTTATTTAAACAAGCACTGGGTACAGTCAGAAGCGCGGGGAGGGTGAGAGAATTCACCAGAGCCAGAGCAGGGAGCAGAGCAGGCAGAAGGACCGAAGTATACTGCTGAGGGGAGCAGCGGGAGGCAGGAGAAGTCTGTGGGCCATGTGGGACCCTCCTCCGGTGGCCAGGGAGCAGCTGGGGATCCAACTGGCACTGCAGAGGCTGCGGGCAGCTTCGCAACCCAGCGCTCAACCACTGCACCACCTGGGAGGCCCTGAGTTGTTTTTTTTTTTTAAGTTGATTTTTGACTTTATGGCATGATGGTCAGAGACTGTACTTGGAATAATTTTGATCTTTGAAGTTTTATTGAAGACTGAGTTGTGTACCAACATATGGTCTATTCTTGCGAATCTTCCTTTGCACTTGAAGAAAATGTATGTGTTGCAGTTTTTGTGTGGCATGTTCTATAGATATCTGTTAACCCTATTTGTCTAACTTCCATTTAAAGCTATTGTTTCCTTATTTAAGTCTTGCGGACCTTTACATAGTTGTAAGCAGAATATTAAAAACATACCCTCGAATTACTGTGTTTGTGTTAATATCTGTCTTTAGTTTTGTCAGTAATTGTTTTATATATCTTGATACTCCATCATTTGGTGCATATATATTTATGAGTGTTATTTGTCATTGTTATATTAGACCCTTAATCTTAATATCTGTCCCTATCTCTTACTACCTTTTTTATTTTTTTAAAGATTTATTTATTTATTTATTTATTTATTTATACAAGCACTGGGTACAGTCAGAAGCGTGGGAGGGTAAGAGGACTCACCAGGGCCAGCGCAGGGAGCAGAGCAGGCAGACAGACGAAGTAGACTGCTGAGGGGAGCAGCAGGCTGCAGAAGAGGTCTGTGCGCCATGTGGGTCCCTCGCCTGGCAGCTGGGGATCCAGCTGGTGCTGCTGAGGCTGCGGGCAGCTTTGCAACCCAGCGCCCAACTGCTGCACCACTGGGGAGGTCCACTTACTACCTTTTTTAATTGAAGGTCTATTTTAACTGCTGTTGCTTACTTTTTGGTTGGTGTCTCTTGTAGGAGTGTCTTCTAGTGTTTAGTTTGTGTTTGTTTTTGTTAGTAAGATGGGTTTCTTGTAAACAGAAGATTGGACTTTATTTTGAAATCCATTCAGCCCTTTATACCCTTTGACTGGTGAGTTCAAACCATTTACATTTAAGAGGATTGTTGCCATATAAGCGATTTTGCCAGTTTATTTTTTTACTTTTGTTTTTCTTGTCTTTATTTTTTTGAGGTCTTCTATGTTTTGTTTAGGTTTCATTTCTATTCTCTTATGTGTTCCTTGTTTTGGTTTTTGTTTGAAAATTCTACTGAAGTTAGTATATGATGGACCCACTGAGTTAACTGGTCTCACACTGATTGTTACTCTCCTCCTCTTCCATGTTATTTAATTTAGGTCTATTACCTTATTTGTTGTTGTGTTGCTTTATAGTAACTCCTCCTCGAAGGCTTATTTCATTTGAATCTTGTTGGTAACTTTTTTTTTTTTTTTGCTTTTTGGTGAAGCTCCTTAACCTTCTTTCTGCCTTAAGTGTTGAACTTGTAGGATAATGCATTCTTGACTGGATATCTTTTTAAGTATCTTAAGTATCTGTTGTGCCAGCAAGTACAGGGCAGGTTCACTATCAGGCAGACAGTTAAAGAGATTCCTGAAGCTCTCAGTGGATTTTACAGGCTTCAATCCTCTTAGGGACCTAGGCACACAGGCACACCAGGCAGGGAGGTTGGCATGCAAAGAGGCAAGCATGGGCGATCAAGCCCCCTGGCCCTCCCATGAATCTTTACACGAATCTTTCTCTGGACTTTCTCTGGCGTTCTCTCGTGCTCTCGCCTCTTCTGTAGTCATGCCACTTGTCCTCTCATAGCCATCCTCTGAGTGATGCTGCACTTATATCCCTGGCCTGTAGGCTCAGGTGTGCACCTGTGCATGCTCACACCCATACTCCAGGTGTCCACAGTCAGGCACGTGTGCCCCATGCCCATGCTCCCAAGTGCCTTCTGCATGAACACCATCTAGGCGGCAGGTGATAGCCACAGAGGCTAGTGGGTGTAGGGTAAAGAAAATATCAGGCTTTTCTGCCCTTCCGCCATGAGGATAGATGATGGATCCTTGTCCTGAATTCATGCCTGATGGCTGGCACCTGGAATAGGGTGTGGGCATAGGTAGATGGGATTCAGCTGGGCTAAGGCTGTGCTTTTTAAGGGCGGCGTCACGGGGACGCCAGCAGTAGCAGCAGTAGCAGCAGTAGCAGCAGTAGCAGCAGTAGCAGCAGTAGCAGCAGTAGCAGCAGTAGCAGCAGCATTAGAAGCCGAAGCCGAAGCTGAAAGAGAAGCCGAGAAGCAGCAGAACGAACTCCAGAGAGCTCAGATAGAGTGAAGACTTGCTGGGGGCTGGGAGGCCTGCCAGCCTCCCAGCCCCCACCCCTGCCTGCCATATGCCTGGTGAACCCCAATAAAAAACCGGCAAAACTACTGAGGACTCTGACTCCTCCTTTACCCGGTCTGCATGGGATCGGAGAACCTGCACTGTGTCCTGTCCTTCCCTTACAATTGGCGTAAGCCGGCAAGGTCCATGCAGACGGGTATTGGAGCCCTCCGAAGACCTGGAGGGACTAAGGAGTAAGTGTTTGCCTGTGTCGACGCTGGAGGCGCCAGGGCGGTACAGAAGATGGATACGTCCACGAGCTATAGGATAAGACCTGGCGTGAAGGAGACGCCCGAAATGACCAGCCAACGACACCGGATAGGACCAGCCAACGACACCGGAAAGAACCAGCCAATGACCCCTGAGGCAGCAGGCCGTTGCTGAAGCAGGGAGAGGCCAATGGACTTGAACTGATGGACTGATGGACTGACATTCCTGCCAGAAGGTGGAGGACCTTGCAGGTTGATATGTTTTGGGAGCCTGGGGGTGGAACAGTTTTGTTTGTAAACCCCAGGAGATGGGAATCTGGGGGTGGCCAGTGGGCCTAGATGGCCAAAAGCAGCCTGTGCATGCCCAACAGCCAGGTGGAGGGGAAAAGCCAACTAAGAAGGCAAAAGCTGGTACTGATGCTAAGTTGAGAAGCCCTAAGCGGCTGTTAAGCAGCCTGGGTATGCTGAGAACTGTGAGTCTCGTAAAATCACCTGTGGGTGATGCCCTGCTCATTCTTGAGTGAGGGTGAGGAGCTGAGGAACCTGTCCTTGGGGGACGGGTGGGGAATGTGGCTTGGGGTGGAGCCCAAGCCGAATGCAGAGTTTGGATCCCCAACCCATGTGATTGTGCAGTGGGTTGGCTTGAGTGCAGGGGTCTGTGAGTCACACTGGTGGCTGTGAAGGCCGAGTGTTGGAGCGACTGCAGACAGAAACCCTGAGGGTTGGCGATTACCTCCAACAGTATGGAATCGCCAATCCCAGAGTGAGTGCATCCTGGGGGTGAATGCGGTGTGTGGCTTGTAGCCGAGACTACAGCCAGAGAAGGCCAGGAAGCCTGACGGCTCCTGGTGTGATATAGTAGATGCCGTGAGTGATTCCCCTCCCTCGTATGAGCAGTGCCTTCGGCAGCAGATTTGGTGGCTCATCTGCTGGTACCAATAACTGTCTTTTGCACTAGGTTGGTGCCCTGCCTGGACTTATTTGTGTTCTGTTGTACTTTGTTATATTGTATTTTGTTATATTTGATGTATTTGCTTTTGTGGGCCATGGCTGCATTGTTTGTTTGCTTAGAAAATTGTATATATATGTATAGACTGTATGGCAGAAAACCCTGAGGGGGTGGACTGTAGGGTAAAGAAAATATCAGGCTTTTCTGCCCTTCCACCATCAGGATAGATGATGGATCCTTGTCCTGAATGCATGCCTGATGGCGGGCACCTGGAATAGGGTGTGGGCATAGGTAGATGGGATTCAGCTGAGCTAAGACTGTGCTTTTAAGGGCGGCGTCACGGGGACGCCAGCAGCAGCAGTAGCAGCATTAGAAGCCGAAGCTGAAGCTGAAAGAGAAGCCGAGAAGCAGCAGAACGAACTCCAGAGAGCCCAGATAGAGTGAAGACTTGCTGGGGGCTGGGAGGCCTGCCAGCCTCCCAGCCCCGCAGCCAGCACCCCTGCCTGCCATATGCCTGATGAACCCCAATAAAAAACCTGCAAAACTACTGAGGACTCTGACTCCTCCTTTACCCGGTCTGCATGGGATCGGAGAACCTGCACTGTGTCCTGTCCTGCCCTTACATGGTGCAAAAAGCCTCATCAATTCATTTACCCTGCACTATCTCCTTCCATTCCCTTATTGTTTAGTTTTTCTATGGACAGTCTAACTGGTGCACTACTGCCTCAGTCAGTATAGGTTCCCTTACAGGTGACTCTTTTTTTCTTGATTTTTTTAGTATTCTTATCTTTTTAGTATTCTTACTTTCAACAATTTTATTATAATGTGTCTTGGTGTGTGTCTGGTGTCATTTTGCTTGGAACTCTTGGATCACAACATGTTTCATTTCCCACATTGGAGTTGTTCTTTACAATTATTCTTTGAATTTTCTTTGTCTTTATCTTCTTATGGGATCCCCATGATATACATGCTATTTCTCTTTAGGTTATCCCACATTAGTTTCATTTAAGTCCTTTTTCACTTTGTTCTTCTGTTTGTATGTTCTTTGACATTGTGCTTTTGAGCTCATTAATTTCTTTGCTTCCATTTGTCTGTTATTGAGTCTCTCAATTACATTTTTTTTAATTCAGTTAGTATTTTTTTTAGATCTGTTACTTCTAATTACAACTGTGTCATATTTTCTGTCTTTATTCTGTTCCTCTTTTATATTATCCTGTAGGGGCAGGAATGACACAGAGCAGGTTTTCTAGGATCCAGCAGACCAGGTAAAGGAGGAGTCAGAGTCCTCAGTGGTTTTCGGCAGGTTTTTATTGGGATTACCAGGTACACAGCAGGCAGTGGTGATGGGGGGCCGGGAGGCTGGCAGTCCTCCCAGCCCCCAGCAAGTCTTCACTTTACCTGGGCTCTCTGGCGTTCTCTGCTTCTTTCTCGGCTTCTGTTCATTCTCAGCTTCTTGGCTTCTCTTTCAGCTTCTTCTGCTGGCGTCCCCGTGACGCCGCCCTTAAAAGCACAGTCTTAGCCCAGGTGAATCCCATCTACCTATGCCCACACCCTATTCCAGGTGCCCGCCATCAGGCATGCATTCAGGACCTCAAGGATCCATCATCTATCCTGATGGCGGAAGGGCAGAAAAGCCTGACATTTTCTTTACCCTACACATCCATTGGTTTTTTTCCAGTTCAATGAGCATTGCTACAACTGTTATCTAACTCCTCTTCAGGCATATTATGCAGTTCTGCTGGATTGAGACTCCTCTTGGGAGTTTTTGCTCCTGTATTTGTGGTACGTTCTGTCTTTTCATTTTTAGTTTTTGTGACTTGTAAGAGGTACAGACTGTCAGACTGGTGCCTTTGCACCTGTTGTAGTGATTGGAGATCTGCTATGGGCAAGTGGCAATAGTAGAAAATAGGGCAATAGTAGAGAATAGGATCAAACTTTGAGCATCAGGGATTCAAACTTGATACTATGCAAGGGGAATGTAGAGTAAGTGAAAATTATCAGGATTTTCCGCCCTCCCTCCATTAGCATTAATGATAGATCCCTGCCTTCCTGCATGCATGCCTGATGGTGGGCACCTGGAGTAGGGTGTGGGTATACATAAGTGGGTGCACCTGGGCTGAGAGACTGGGCTTACAAGGGTGGCATCACGGGGGCGCCAGCAGAGTAGTAGAACGCGAAGAGAGCAGCAGAAGAGCAGAACTAGCAGAGCAGCAAAGGAGAAGCCAGAGACCACGAGAGAATGCCAGAGAACCCAGAAAGAGTGAAGACTCATGGGGGGCTGGGAAGTCGGCCAGCCTCCTGGATCCGGGCCCCACTGCCTGCTGTGTACCTGCTTGTCACACTACAGAAGATGCAAAAAGCTCAATAAAAGCCTGAGAAAGTCACCGAGGGCTCCAGGACTCTCCTCTACCTGTCTGCCCGTGTCATAGCCTGCACTGTGCCTTGCTGGCACTACAGGGAAGTAGGTATTAAAGAGGATCAGGCAGTAGTGTACTGTAGTTTAACGCCAGTAAACTCAGGAATTCAGACTTCCTACTGTGCGGTGGTTGCCAGGTATTTTGCAACCACCCCAGGCCTGATAGTTTCACTGTCAGTTCTCCCAGATGAAAAGTTAATTTTGGAGCCTTAGGTAGATTTTCACAGGCCTTTAATGCTGAATCAGGGGACAGACCAGCTTTCTCTCAGCATTTCGCTGGCTGTCTCCTCTCCTGTCCTCCTGCCTCAGAGTGACACCACCCTGGTACAATCTTCCCACAGGTGTCTCCATTTACATATATGCACACCCCATGCTCTGCAGGTGCCAGTCATAGATGCTAGTGGTGGGAAGGCATAAAAAGCCTTTTTAACTCATGATTTTAACTCATGATTTTTAACTCATTTTCCCTATACTGGGGTTATGTTTTGTGGATCCACAGTGAGCCCCTTCTCTAGTCTAGCTCCTTGGACTCATAGTTTTGTGTCAGCTTCCACCTCTGCTGTGTTTGAGCACTAGATGCAATGCTGGACATGGAGTATAGTTGATACAAGGTCACAAGTCAGGAATTGTTTACTTTTCAGTGCAAAGCTTTATGATAGGGTGTTTACCCTGTGATTAACAGATGCTTAAATTCTACTTAATTCAAGTGTTAATTCATTTTCTCAGTTTTAGCCTTGGTTGGGAGGTCTCAGGTATTTTGAATAGCTCAGCCTCAGGCTTCAAGTAGTAGCCTCCTCTATGAGGAGACACGGGTGATCTGACCTGGTTTGCCCCACCAATTTGTATTCCAGTTGTTTTATATTGGGAGTTTCAAGCTCAAGTCAGTAATCATCACTTTTTCATCCTTGGTCCTATAGTTCTCCAATAGTACACCCTCTTTCCTAGATTCCAACTTTGTGCACCCCCTTATGCATTGCAGTGTTTGATCTCCGAAGACCTCATGTTGGTGTGTGTGCCCTGAATCAACAACTGTAGGAGGTTCTGCACAATAGCCATCCCTCCCTCTTATGGACTGTATTGCCCCACTATCTGTGTAGACATAGGTTAATTACAATTTTCCCTACCCCTTTCCACCAGACCAGTGCTCTTCATGTGTACTATAATTGTCTGTTTTTCCTCTGGGGACTATTTTTTCTGCTGCAAATTAATTGTATATGGAGGCCAGCCCAACCTCTTCACTTAGCTGCAGTCTTGCTGGAGTCCTCTCCAATGAATGACTTTTAAGGGCTTAATCCTTCACCATTGCACTTCCAGTACATTTACTGTATTCCTCTCTACTCTTCACCCCCAGATTGGCTTAGTCTATAATCTATACTAGTAATCCAAAGAGATTAAAGGTATTTTCCATAAAAAAATTAGGTAATTATGAGTCTTAACAGTCCTTTAGTTTTCCATTATTTTACCAGGTATAACCATAGGTATTTATTTATTTTTTTAGCTTTTATTTTTTTAATTTAAATTTTATTTTTATATTCCCCATACAATTACAACCCCCTGATTTTGACCCCAAGCCCTCCTTTCCCCACCCCCCCAACCCTCATAGAGTGTCTCTGATTCATAGTTGTTTGTTGATTTTGATTTTTTCTTTCTTATAGTTATTCTTTTTCCTGGTCCCTTAAGTTTTCTAGATTCCTGCTATGAGTGAGACCATCCGGCATTTATCTTTTTCTTTCTGGTTTATTTCGCTGAGCATGATCCCTTCCACCTCCATCCATGTTGCTGCAAATTGCATGTGTTTATCTTTTTGATTGTTGAGTAATATTCCATGGTGTATATGTACCACGTCTTCTTGATCCAGTCATCTATTTTTGGGCATTTGGGTTGTTTCCAAAGCTTAGCTATTGTAAACAGTGCTGCTATAAACATAGGGGTGCAGGTGCTCTTTGGAATTGATGTTTCTGTGTCCTTTGGGTAAATACCTAGGACATTTTTTCATATGCCTGTTGGCCATTTGCATTTCCTCTTCAGAGAAGTTTCTTTTTAGCACTTCTGCCCATTTTTTGACTGGATTATTTTCTTTGTTTTTGTTGAGTCTCATCAGCTTTTTGCAGATTTTTGTGATCAGTCCTTTATCATTAGTGTTGTGTGCAAAAATGTTCTCCCAGTCGGTGGGGTTTCTCTTTGTTTTGGTTATTGTCTCTTTTGCTGTGCAGAAGCTCTTTAATTTGATGTAGTCCCAGCTGTTTATCTTTGCCTTCACTATCACTGCTTTGGGTGATGTGTCTGTAAAGATGTCTTTGATGTGCATATCATGTAGTGTTTCGCTTATATTTCCTTCTATGTATTTTATAACCATAAGTATTTATATAGCCACTTTATATAGCCATTCAGTTCTCACTTCATGGGAAGTTAGTGTAATCACTAACTACCAAGCTGTTTAAAAGTTTTAAACAGATGTTGTAAAGTTGTAGTTTGCTATATGCATTTAACACAGAGGTGTTGGCTACAGGGTCAACAGAGCAGAGGGATGGGAAGACAGTAGACCATAGTACAGGTCTTCCTCAATTTATGATGGGTTTACATCTTGATAAACTCATAATAAGTCAAAAGTAAATTGAAAATATTAAGGTTGAAATACATTTAATACACCTAATCTACAGAACATCATAGCTTAGTACAGCCTATCTTAATTATGCTGACAAAACTTCCATTAACCTGCAGTCTAGCTAAAGCTTCTACCACAAAGCTGAGTTTATAATAAAGTACTGAATGTCTCATGTAATTTATTCAATACTGCAATAAAAGTGAAAAACAAAGTCGCTGTATGGATTCTCACCATGAATGTACAGAGCTAAACACACACTGGGCCTGAAGAATGTTTGAAGCATTGAATTAAAATTAATTGCTGGATGATGGTTATGCTACAGCTAGGGCCATCAATTTCTTACTCTTCTGATGAAGCTCATTGTGGTTTTGATTTGTATTTCCTCATTGTTGTTTTGATCAGTATTTCCTGCTGATAAGTGATGTAGATCATATTTTCCTGTGTCTGTTGGCCATATGTGTGTCTTCGTTGATGAAATTCCTATTTAGATCCTCTGCTTATTTTTTAATTACATTGTATATTTTTGTTATTGTTGTTTTATGAATTGCTTATATATTTTGAATATTAACTCCTCTGATATGTGATTTGCAAATATTTTATACCATTTAGTAGGCTGCCTTGTAATTTGAATGATGGTTTCTTTTGCTATGCAAAATTATATATATGATTTTTTAAAAATTATACAATATATATGATTTAATAGATTTAGGTTAATACCTTTTTAGTTACATGGTACCATACCACACTTACCACCAAAGTACCCATAATCCTTTACTATAATCCATTGCCTCTCCTCACAAGTCCCTTGGTTCTGCACACCACCCTTTCTCTCAGGTAGTCTCAATTCTATACTCAGCTTATAGCGAGTGAAAAATGGAAAAAGAAGACATAAAACAGTGAATATGAAATACTACTATTTATGTGAAAAGCAAATTATTTTGGTGCTTTTGTGTATGCAAAATCTGAACAAATACAGAATAAAGTCAGGGAACTGGTATTTGTTACTTCCAGGGAGAGAAACTGTTGATTGAGGGACAGGGATAGATGGAGACTTTTCACTATGTACTATTTTATACCTTCAAAGTTGAAGCCTTGAGAATGTGTTTCCTTTCAAAAGAAATGCAATGAAAAAATTGTAAAATATTACAAAAATTACAGTATATAAAATTGTGTTCCTATATTTATATAAAAAAATACACAGAAGAATATGTGGGATGATGCACCCAGGTATACACAGGTGTGATGTAGTGCCATACATATGAAGAGTTGTTAGCCCAAACCCACTAAATCATAAAAATTGTTGTATCATTTTTAAAAAATCCTATGCCTTAGGAGGGAGATGTGACAGGTGGGTGTACATCTGGAGTAAACATTTACTTTTTATGTTATACAAATTAAGCACATAAAAAAGGTCTTGTAGGGGGCCTCTGCTGGTGGCGCAGTGGTTGAGCGCTGGGCTGTGAAGCTGCCTGCAGCCTCTGCAGCACCAGTTCGATCCCCAGCCAGCCGGAGAGGGTCCCACATGGCATGACAGACCTCTCCTGCCTCGCCCGCTGCTCCCCTCAGCAGTGTGTTTCGTCAGCTTGCCTGTTCTATTCCCTGTTCTGTCTCTGGTGAATTCTCTCACCCTCCCACGCTTCTGACTGTATCCAGTGCTTGTATAAATAAATAAATAAATCTTAAAAAAAAAAAAGGTCTTGTAGGGCCTCCCTAGTTGCACAGGGGTTAAAGTCTCAGCACTATCAAGCTCTGGCCAGCCACCCAGCATGAGTTTGAGCCCCAGCTGGGGAGCTGGCCCACATGGCACAGCAGACTTCTCCTGTCTCTCACCCGTTACTCCCCTCAGCAGTGTATTTCAATAGATCCAACTGTTCTGCTCCCCACTCTGTCTCTGATGATTCCTCTCACCCCCTGTTGCCTCTGGCCTAAACCCCAGTTCTTGTATGCATACATAAATAAAAATAAATCTTAAAAAAATAGGTCTGGTAGCACTGTGCCAAGAGAGTACAGCATTTTTCAATTCAGCCATAAATATCTGAGAGGCCCAGCCCTATTAAACTTGCTCTTGAGTCATATCATTCCCTTCAGGCTTTCTGATGGATTGAAATAGTAAGACCTTACCATGAAAGACTTGACAATGAAACAGTAAACAGGCTTTCAATCTTGCAACGACTTCTATGGAGTATACTGAAATTTCCCATATTAGAAGAGTTCTCTAGAAGACAAGTATGAAAAGAAAAGAGTAGAGAACCACATTTACAATTGTCTCAAAGGTAGAACTCACATTTCAAGAGGCTAATTTAGTAGGGAGCTACTCAAAAGAGCTTGGGATTTGGAGTCAGAAATTCTTGTGTTTATGACCTGGCTACATTTTATAGTAGCTAAATGACTTTGGATAATCAACTGATCAACTATCCCTAGCCTATTACCTATCTCACAAAGTTATTGAAGAAATTAAATGAGATTTTATATATACATACATATATATATATGTATATATATATGAAAGCATGGGTGCTGTGCAAATGTCATCATCATTCATCACCCACAGTAGCAGAGATGAAGATGACTGGCTACATTAACTTCCTCTATATTGTCATAAAGAGCATTTGCCCTTTACTCCCAGAATCATATGTCAACTTTTATGATATGCAACTGCTAGAAAGTCTCTGAATCAAAATTTGGTATTATAACCTGTTTTTGTCACTGTATGGAAAATGGTAAGTGAAAATTTCATAATATAATACCAGAAAATACTTGGTAGTAGGAAAACAAAATAGAAATTTGTTGTTGAACTTTGTCTTTCTGAACTCTTAGAAATAGAGAGCATAAACACTGATTTTTTTTTCTTAATTTTCAGTTATCTACCTCATATTCTACCATGCCATCTTTGTGTTCTTTACCTGGACCTACTGGAAGTCTATTTTTACACTCCCACAACAGCCAAACCAGAAGGTAAGAACACTTTGTTACTTCATAAAGTCTAAAAGCAGAGGAAAGTAGAAATGCCATTAAGCAAGAAGATGGCAAAAAGAGGAGCAAATAACCTTTCATTACAGAAGATTCAGAGTAATCTTTTTTTTTTAAGATTTATTTATGCATACAAGAGCTGGGGTACAGGCCAGAGGTGGTGGGGGGGGGGTGAGAGGATTCACCAGAGACAGAGTGGGGAACAGAACAGGCAAACTGACCAAAGTCCACTGCTGAGGGGAACAGCGGGCGAGCCAGGAGAGGTCTGCTGTGCCATGTGGGTTGCTCCCTGGCTGGCCGGGGATCGAATTCGTGCTGCAGAGGCTGCGTATTGCTTCATAGTGCGGTGCTTAACTCCTTGCGCCACCAGGGAGGCCCCCAGAGTAATCTTTTTTTTAATTGTATCATTTTTTTATTGAAGTAACATCGGTTTACAACACTGTATGATTTAGGGGTACAGGCTCATAATTTTTCAGCTATATGTTACCACACCATGCCCACAAGAAAAGCACCAGTAATCCTCCAACATAGTCCTTTGGTCCTCCTCCCTCCTTTGTTACCACCGCCCCACCCTGCCTCTTGCTCTGGTAGCCTCAATTCTACAGTCAGAGTTGTAGGGTTTGTTTTGGTTTAGTTTTGTCTGTTCCTTTGTTTTGTTTCTCCCTATTCCACATATAAATGCAGTCATCTGTATTTCTCTTTCTCCTTCTGACTTATTTCACTTAGCATAATCCCTTCCAGTTCCATCCGTGATAGGACAAAAGGCAAGATTTCATTTTTTTATAGTTGAGCAGTATTCCATTGTATATATGTACCATGTCTTTTTATCTACTCATCTGTCATTGGGCACTTAGGTTGTTTCCATGACTTGGCTTTTGTAAATAGTGTTGTAATGAACATAGGAGTGCTTTTGCATTATTCAGGTAGATATCTATGGATGGAATTGCTGGATCATGTGGTAGATCTATTTATATTTTGCAAAACCTTCATACTCCTTTCCAGAGGAGCTGGACCAATCTACATTTCCACCAATAGTCTAGGATGCTCTTTTTTTCTCCACACCTCGCCAGCAATTGTTGTTTCTGGTATTTTTGATATGGACCATTTTCACAGGTGTGAGGTGGTATCTCATTATGCTTTTAATTTGCATCTCATATTCAGAGTAATCTTATAAATAATTCTCAGCAATAAAGGTAAATTAAGATAGTTTATTGATGGACTTTACGAAATCATCACCTATGGATATCTTTAAGACTAGGAAACCACTACCTGCATTAGTGAAATAATTGGAGAAACAAGAACCCATTGGATTCTGAAGAATTACGTAGTTCAGTTCTATGAAACTATTATTTTAGTGACCATGAGACTGTGGAAGACAGCTCAAGAGAAAAAATTGCAATTGTTAAAGTGCAAATGTGTTCCCTTAGATTAAAGGTTCCATGCAGTATTTGGGAGGGTTCATCATAGAATTTGCAATCAGATCAGGCATTTATAATGTGTGAGTATTCTAAGACAAATTAAGTTCCAAAGTATTTTAAAAAAGTGGAAGAAATTTTAAGTCTCCAAATATCAGGTAAAATACTGTTTTAAATTTTTTTCATTTTTGGAATCAAAATGGTAGAAAAAAATAAAATGAAACAATGGCAATAACGGAGTACTTGAGTAACAAAAGATATAAACTATATAAAAAATAACAATGGCAGGGCCTCCCCTGGTGGCACAGGTGGTTGAGCACCTCGCTGGGAAGCTGTCAGCAGCCTCTGGAGCGCCGGTTGGATCCCTGCCGGCCAGCAAGGGTCCCACATGGCGCGGCAAACCTCTCCTGTCATGCCCGCTGCTCCCCTCAGCAGTGTATTTCATCAGTCTGCCTGTTCTGTTCCCCACTCTGTCTCTGGTGAATCCTCTCACACTCCCGCCCATCTGGCCTGTACCCCGGTTCTTGCATAAATAAATAAATCTTTAAAAAAAATAACAATGGCAGCAGTCCTTCCTTATGAGTAATCATTAGAAGCATAAGTGGATTAAAATACCCAATTAAAATGCAGGCATTGGTATAGTGGATAAAATTGATCATCTATCTTTATTCTATTTTTAAAAGATTTACTTTATAACCAAAAACATAAATAGGTCAAAAGTGAAAGGATGCTATTCTAAGCAAATAATAAAAAAAAGAGAACACGGGTGGCTATACTAATGTCACATGAAATGGACTTTGAGCCAAAAACTGTTAAAAGCCACAAAGAAGAAAATGCCTTTACTGAGTGAGGTCAGAAATAGGGCTGGGAAGTCTCAAGAATCTAATTAAGAACCTGAAGCAACACAATGGAAGAAAAAATATGGATACTAACCCTACAGAAAGGATTGCTGGGATAATCAGCATTGCTGAGACATTGGAGAAGGGTGAGAAAAAAAGAAATGGAGTGGAGGCTATGAATATTAGCTACACAGTGGGTGCCAACACAATTCTCAGTGGCTACTTTGTTAAGAACCCTGCCAGAGTTTGATGCTAAATACCTCAACAGCCCAGGACGGGTTTCCTGCAGCTTTTATAAGCAGTAGAGGACCCCATGGTGTTTGTTGGTGTGTACCCTAGCAGCATGCTTCTCAAAGGATACTGATAATCTCAGCTTTTGCCACAGAGACTCCAACGCTGTGTTTTCCCATGCCCCAGATTCTGGAAATACCATCACTCTACAAATTCCCATGCTTCAAACCTAGTTCCTTGGCCACTCTACAAGTGCCCACACAATGAAAACTGAAATGCTGCTGCAGAAATAAATGCATTAGTGACTAGAAAAAGATCAGAGAAACTAAGAGTTGGTTTTTTAAAAAGATAAACAAATTTTAAAAACTTTTAACCAGACTAAGAAAGAAAAGACTCAAGTAAATAAAATCAGAAATGAAAAAGGAGATGTTATAACTGATGCCACATTGAGAAAAGGGTTATAAGAGATTGCTAATAACAATTGATAATTGAATAACCTAGAAGAAATGGATATTCATAGCAAAATATAACCAGCCACCTGAAACATGACGATATAGAGTATCTGAACAGATCAATAATGAGAAAGGATTTTGAATTAGTAATCAAAATCTACAAACAGTGAAAGGTCTAGGACATATAGCTTTACTGGTGAATTCTACAAAGCATGTAAAGAATTAACAGCAATCTTTCGTATACTGATCCAACATATCAAAGAGGATAGTATGTTTCAAAAATAATTTTAAAAGGACATTATTATTACCATTAATTCAAAACCAGGAACTACAAGAAGAGAAAATCACTGGCCTTGATGAACATAGATGCAAGAATCCTTAACAAAATACTAACAAACCAAATTGTACAGCATATTACAAGGATCATACTCCACGGCCAAGTGGGATTTATCTCTGGGATGCAAGGATGGTTTAATATAAATCAAAAAATAGGATACATAGTATTTTCAAGATGCGGTATTTAAAATTATATGACTTTCTTACTTTCACATGATTTTACTTATATGTGTAATATATAAAAAAAAATAGAGAAACAGCCAAAACTAAACAAAAACAAGTACCCTAGAAATGTGATTGTAGTATTGAAGCTACCAGAAGGAGAGGTGGCAGCAAAGAGAGGAGGGGGCATAATGGATTATGGTGGGGGATTATCACTGTTTTAGTGTTGCATGTGGTGTGATAACATAAATTTGAAGAGGTGTGAACTTACTCCCCTACGTCATATATAGTGTTGTACACTAACATTACTTCAATTAAACAACACAATTGCTAAACCCAGTTTTAGTGACATAAACTTAAAAGTTATTTTATAGAGAAATTTTTGTTTTCACTTGAAGTTATTCTCTGTGTATACCATAGATCTGATGGATAGCTCAGAAATAATTGTTAAATGAAACAATAGATGGGTAAAATTATAGGACCATATCAATAGCTGCAGAAAAAGCATTTGACAAATGTCCCTCAATGTGATAAAGGCCATATAAGGCAAGCCCACAACTAATATATGACAGCTTTTCCTGTAAGATCAGGAATGAGACAAGGATGTATTCATTCTTACCACTTCTGTTCAACCTAATATTGAAGTCCTAACAAGAACACATAGGAAAGAATAAGAAATAAAAGGCATCCGAATTAGAAAGGAAGAAATTAACAATCAGCGGGCCTCCCCATTGGTGCAGTGGAATGAGCACAGCGCTGTGGAGCTGTCCGCAGCCTCTGCAGAGCGGGTTCAATCCCGGCCAGCCAGGAAGAAACCCACCTGGCACAGCAGACCTCTCCTGTCTCGCCCACTGCTCCCCTCGGCAGTGTATTTCATCAGTCTGACTGTTCTGTTCCCAGTTCTGTCTCTGGTGAGTCTTCTCACCCTCCTGCACCTCTGGCCTGTACCTCAGCTCTTGTATAAAAATAAATAAATCTTTAAAAGAAATAAAACTCAAGCCTTTAAAAAAAAAGAAATTAGCAATCAGCAAAATGAAAAGGCAGCCTATGGAGTGGTAGAAAATACTTGCAAACTTTATCTCTGATAGGGCATTAATATCCAAAATATATATGGAACTCATGCAACTCAATATTGGATAAAGAATTACCCATTAAAAAATGGGCAAAGGACCCAAATAGAAATTTTTTGAGAGAAGAAAGTAACCAGTAGGTCTGTGAGAAGGTGCTTAATATCACTAATCGTCAAGGAATTGTAAATCAAAACCATAATAAGATACCACCTCAAATGTCAGGATGACTTATCAGAAAGTCAAAACAGCAATTATTAGTGATTTGATGAAGACATGGACAAAAAGGGAACCCTTGTGCACTAATGGTGGGAATGTAAATTGTTCAGCCATGGTGGAAAACAGAATGGAGTTTCCTCTAAAAATTAACCTACAGTCTAACAATCGTACTTTTGGGTATGTATCCAAAGGAAATGAAATCTATCTCAGAGAGGTATCTGTATGTACTTCTATGTTCATTGCAGCAGTATTTATAGTTGTAAAGATATGGGAACAGCGTAAGTGTCCATAAGCAGATGAATAGATAAAGAACATATAGTATATACCATAATAGAATATTATTCAGCCTTGAAAAGTAAAGAAATTCTGCCATTTGCATCACCCATTTGCAATGGGTGTCCTGTCAGGCATTATGCTAAGTGAAAAAAGCCTAAGCCAGACATAGAAAGGCAAATATTGCATGATCTCACTTATATGTGAAATATATTTTTAAAAGTCAAATTAACAGTAATAGAATAGAATAAGAAAATACAGATTTCTACAATAATAATTGATTTCAACACCCTATTTTCTACAATAGAGTGTTGAAACACTTAGAAACTCAATAAGAAAACAGGGCATTTGAACAAAAATGTAAACCAATTAGATGTAACCTACATGTATTAAACACTCCATAAAAACAGCAGAATATACATTTTCTCATATGCACACAGAACATGCTCTAGTATAGACCATATGTTACACTACAAAATAAGTCTCAATAAATTTAAACATCTGGAATCATACAAAATATCTAATTTGACTTCAGTGGAATGAAACTAGAAATCAATAACTGAAGAAAATCTATAAATTAAAAAACATGTGGAAATTAAGCAACACATGGTTAAACAACCAGTGAATCAAATAAGAAATCAGGAGAAAGCAAACTAGAAAATAAGTTCAGATGAACAGAAATGAAAAACTACATACTAAAAGTTGTGAGATACAACAAAGCAGTGCTCGGAGGAAAATTTATAGCTGTAAACACATAACAAAAGGAGAAATATTTCAAATAAATAGTACTTTATAAAGAATCAAAAAATAAAGAACAATCTAAACAAAGCAGAATTAAATAATGATGATTAAAGCAGACACCAAAATAGGGAACAGAATATAGTAGACATAATCAATAAACCAAAAGTGGGACTTTCAAAAGATCAACAAAATTGCCATACCTTTAGCTAGATTTAGAGAGAGAAAGAGAAAAAGAGAAAGGAAAGAGGGAGGTAGTTAGGAGAAAACTGAGTAAGAGGTATACAAACAATTATATACAGTTGATCATAAAACACTATTCCAACACTTTAGCCAAAAGAGAAAAGGATCCAGATATCCATCAGTGGATGAATGAATAAACCAAGTATGTTCTGTCTGCACAATGGAATATTTTTCTGCCATGAAAGAGAATATATTGCTGATAGCAGAACATCAATGAACCTTGAAAACGTGCTAATTGAAAAATACCACATACTGTTTGATTTCATTTATGTGAAAAATTCATAACAGAAAAACAGCTGACTGAGGGGCAGTCTGCAGACTGTTAAGGGGTGCTCTAAAAGGCATTCAGCCATGTAGTATAGAAAAAAGAAGACAGAAGAAGCATACTTATTGTGAGATTATCAATAGAATTTATGTGCGGGCCTTCCTGGTGGCACAAGGGGTTAAGTCTCAGCACCATGAAGCTATTCGCAGCCACTGCAGCACGAGTTCAATCCCCGGCCAGGGAGCTAACCCACATGCCACTGCAGACCTCTCCTGTCTCACCCACTGCTCCCCTCACCAGTGTATTTCAGTAAATCCACCTATTCTGCTCCCCATTGTCTCTGGTGAATCCTCTCATTCCCCCCCACCTCTGGACTACATCCAGCTCTTGTATGCATAAATACAAGACCTGAAAGTTCAAGAGAAGTCTAAGGTACCTTCTGGAGGGGAACCACAAGAAATGGCTTAGGCAGGTCCTAAAGAGCTGAGACCAAAAGAGAATCAAAATGTGCCGTATAATCCAACATGAAATCAAGATAATGGCTGCAATTGTCTCTGCCATGGAGGAGGAGCACCCTCCCCATATGTCTCTTCCAAGTACCTCTTCCATATGTTTCTACGTCTCTCCTCTATATGTCTCCTCAAGTCTCTAGGTGCAAGTCAAAGCGAGAGAAGCCCAACCCTGCATCTGTTCCATGTTATATACGTCCACCTGGTATTCAGCTCTATCCCTAGCTCCCAGTAGCTCTCTCCACTCAGGGAGACAGGTTCATGGTATACTGGAACTTATAGTTCCAGGTAGCTACATGAAAGAGAGAGAGGAAAATGGCACCTCCGTTTCACAGGTATATCTGTAACAACAATCAAAAAATGACATAGAAACAGAATGGGGAGAACAGGGAATGACTGCTTAATGTAAATGGATTTTTCTTAAGGGGAGATGAAAACATTATGGAATGTTTTGGCGATGATTGCTCAGCATCATTGTTATGCTAAATGCCACAAAATTGTATATGACAAAATGTACACTTTATGTATTTTTTATTATATATATTTTTTACATCATTCTTCCTTTTTGTAGAATGTGTGCTTTCTCCTCGCAGATGTAGTCCCCATAAAATTTCCACCACCAGTTCACCCGTGCATCATCACCGTAGTCCCTTGTGCTCTTCCCTCCCCTGTTTTGATCCCTCTTCCTCTCCCTCCCCATCCCCTACAGAATGTCTCTGATTTATAGTTGCCTTTTTGTTTTTCAATTTATTTTAGTTCTTTCCCTGGTCCCTTATTTGGCTCCCCTACATTCCTCCTATAAGTGAAACGGTCCATATTTTTCCATATTTTCCTTTTTCTTTTCTGGCTTATTTCACTGAGTATAATTCCAGCTCCATCCATATTGCTGCGAATGGCATGAGTTTATCTTTTTTGATTGTTGAGTACTATTCCATTGTGTATATATACCACATCTTCTTGATCCAGTCATCTATTTTTAGGCATTTGGGTTATTTCCAAGTCTTACCTATTATAAATAGTGCTGCAATAAACATAGGGGTACAGGTGTTCTTTTGAATTAATGTTTTTGTGTCCTTTGGGTAGATCCCTTGTAGTGGAATTGCTGGCTCATATGGTAGCTCCATATTTTTTAGACTAAGAAACCTCCATACAACTTTCCATAGTGGTTGGACCAGTTTGCACTCCCACCAGCAGTGTAAGAGAGTTCTTTTTTCACCACATCCTCACCAACATTTGTTTGTTGCTAGTTTTTTTTTATATGTGCCATTCTCACTGGTTAAGGTGGTATCTCATTGTGGTTTTGATTTGCATTTCCCTGCTTACAAGTGATGTTGAACATAAAATGTACACTGTAAAGTAGAATTTTATGCTATGCTTTAGCTCAGTAAAAATTATTGTCCCCTTCACATTATATAAAGCATATAAGCCAGTAGAAAAGGTTAGTGTTTGGGAACTTTATCAGCCTAAAGAAAGTGAAATGAGGAAGGGACTTAGATGCACTACAAATTTTTAATACTTATTCATCAATTTTAATGGGTAAAAAGAAAAGGTGAGTCTTTTGGCCCTATTTGATAGCCATGATATTACTTTCTCCAGTATAATATATATCCCAGTCTATCACAAGTTTCTCCCACCCAAAATGCATTTACTTACTCGTTGCATTCTAATAGTCAAAAAGACTTAAGTGCCAGAAATAGGGCATCCAAGCATGACCTCATTTTCACAAACGATAAGATTTCATCATATACAAGCAATAACAACTCTACTTCTGCCCTTCAATCAGGTGTGGTATGTCCCATAAGAAAGCTATGTATCCCAATGTTGTCTCAAAAATTAAAGGGTCACCCCAAGGTGCTACATTTATTTGTCAAAATTAAAAAGTATCAAAATTGTTCAAAATTTATATTTTTGAGTTAGTGTAATTGTAAGAAAACAAAATAACCAGGTGTTTTGTTAATTTTAATTTTTTATTGAGGTAAAATTGGTTTACACAACTGTATATGACTCAGAAGTTTAGATAGTATCATAATTCTTCAGATGTATGTTACGACACCACACCCACCACCAAGGTATTCATAGTTCTCCACCATTGTCCATTCATACAGATCCGCCCATACCCAGCTCTCTTTGTTCCCTTTCCCCCTTTGGTAGCCTCGATTTTATAGTCACACTTCTAGGAATTGTTGCTGGTTTGGTTCTTTCTGACCTTTTGTTTTGTTTCACTAGATTCCACATATAAATGAAATCATCCAGTATTTGTTTATATCCTTCTGACTTATTTTGCTTAAATATCCCCTCCAGTTCTATCCATATTGTCACATCCAGTATTTGTTTATATCCTTCTGACTTACTTTGCTTAAATATCCCCTTCAATTCTATCCATGTTGTCTTCTTTTCTAACAGCTGAGTAGTAGTATCTCATGTATATAGACCACATCTTCTTAATCTACTCATCTATCCTTGGAATTTTAGGTTGTTTCAATAACTTGGCTATAGTTAAACTCTTGCAATAAACCTAGGAGTGCATATAACCCTTTGAATTACCGCTTTTGTATTCTTTAGGCAGGAACTTAGTATTAGAATTGCTGGATCATGTGATAGATCTATTTTTAATATTTCGAAGAACCTCCAGAAGCTGTTTTTCACACGGGCTGGATGAATCTACATTCCCCCAGTGTATAAGCATTCCTTTCCCTCTACATCATCACCAACATTTGTTGATTCTATTCCTTTTCATATGAGCCATTCTCACATGTATAAGATGGTATTTCATTGTGCTTTTATTTGCATTTCCCTAATGATAAATGATGAGAATTTTTTCATGTGCTTGTTGATCATCTGTATGTCTTTGGAGACATGTCTGTTTAAAACTTTTGTCTACATTTGACGGGGTTATTTGCTTTCTTTTGGTTGACTTGTGTGAGTTCTTTGTAGATCTTGAGTACCAGCCCCCAGTTCAGATGTTAAATGTGCAAATATCTTCTCTCATTTATTAGTGTGTCTTATTGTTTTTTTTTTAAGTTTTTTTTTCTTTCTTTTTTTTATAGAGGCATGTTTATTTATTTATTTGTTTGTTTGTTTGTTTGTTTGTTTTGTTTATACAAGCACTGGGTACAGTCAGAAGCTCGGGAGGGTGAGAGAATTCACCAGAGCCAGAGCGGGGAGCAGAGCAGGCAGAAGGACTGAAGTACACTGCTGAGGGGAGCAGCGGGCGGCAGGAGAGGTCTGCGTGCCATGTGGGATCCTCCTCTGGTGGCCGGGGAGCAGCCGGGTATCGAACCGGCACTGCAGAGGCTGCAGGCAGCTTCACAACCCAGCGCTCAACCGCTGCGCCACCGGGGAGGTCCAGTGTGTCTTATTGTTTTAGTGATAGTTTCTTTTTCTGTGCACAAGCTCTTTAGTTTAATGTAATCCATTTATTTATATTCTTTTCTTTCTCGATATTATAGACAAATGGACAAAAACATCACTAAAGCTAAATTTGTAGAGTGTCTTACCAGTTTTCTTCTATGTATTTTGTAGTTTTAGGTCTTAACATATGAATCTTCAAACTGCTTTGTATTAATTTTTATATATGGTGTGAGAGAGTGGCCTAGGTTCTTTTTTTATTCATGTGATTGTCCATTTTTCCCAAACCCATTTCTTTTTTTAATATTTATTTATGCATACAAGAACTGGGGCACAGGCCAGAGGTGTGGGGGGTGAGAGGATTCACCAGAGACAGAATGGGGAGCAGAACAGACAGATCTACAGAAATACACTGCTGAGGGGAGCATTGGGTGAGTCAGGAGAGGTCTGCAGTGTCATGTGGGTTAGCTCCCTGCCTGGGGGTCGAACTCATTCTGCATGGCTGTGGATAGCTTCATAGGTTGCATCTTAACCCCTTGTGCCACCAGGAAGGCCCCCAACCCCATTTCTGAAGTGACGTTCCTTTGTCCAATGCGTACTCTTGGCTCCTTTGTCATATTTGAATATCCATATAAGTGTGGGTTTATTTCTGGACTCTCAATTCTATTCCATTTATCTGTGTGTATTTTTATTCTAGTACCATGCTGTTTTGTTTACTATGACTTTGTAGTATTGTTTAAAGTATGAGAGTGTGGTATGCCACCATTATTTTTTGTCAGGAGTGCTTTGGCTATTATAGGATATTTTGTGGTTCCATACGAATTTCAGTAGTTTTTGTTCTACTTCTTTGAAGAATGACTTTGAAACTATAATAGGAATTACATTGAATTTGTATATTGCTTTGGGTAAGAGGGCCATTTTAACAATGTTAATTCTTCCAATCCATGAGCAGATAATTTGTTTCAATTTCTTTGTGTCTTTTATTTATTTTCACAGTGCCTTATAGTTTTCATTGAGTAACTCCTTCGCATCCTTTGTAAAGTTTCCTCCTAGTTATTTTTTTCTTTTTGATGTAATTGTAAATGGGGTTGCTTTATTGATGTTTTTTCTCTTCATTACTCTTTCCATATAGGAGCACAACTTATTTTTATAAATTGAGGTTGTTACCTGTCACTTTACTGGTTTATTATTTCAATTTTTTACTGGCATCCTTACAGTTTTCTATGCATATATTATTATTATTAATATTAATATTATTATATTTCTATGTGTATTATTATTTGCACATAATGATAGTTTTACTTCTTTCCCAATTTGGATTCCTTTTATATTTTTCTCATGCCTACTTGCTCTAGCTAGTACTTCTATTACTATGTCCAGTAGTTGTGTGAAAGTGGACATCTTTGTCTTGTGCCAGAACTTAGAGGAAATACTTTTGCCACTGTGTATCATGTTAGCTCTGGGAATGTGGCATGTATTATGTTAAGCTATGTTTTATCTATTCCCATTTTTTAAGGGTTTTTGTGATAAATCATTCTTGAATCAAATGCTTTCTCATCAGATGCTTTCTCTGTATTTATTGATATGATTATAGTCATTATCTTTCCTTTTGTGGATATGATGAATTATATTAATAGACTTTCAGATTTTTGAACCGTTCTTCCATCCCTGGAATAAACTTCATTTGGTTAGAATGTATGGATTTGATTTGCTAAGCTTTTGTTGAGGATTTATTTGTGCATGTGTATGTGTGTGTGTGTGTGTGTGTGTGTGTAATCATTATATAATGTCTGTCTCTGTCTCATTACCTTTTTTACCTGGATGTCTATTTTATCTGATGTAGGTGTGGTTTCCCTGACTTCTTTGGCGTCCCATTTGCTTATAGGGTTTTATTCCAAGCATTTACTTTGATCTTTTATCTTTGGAGTTCCAAAGTGTCTCCTGGAGACAGCAGAAAGTCAGGTTTTGTTTCCTAATCCAACCAACTATTCTGTGCCTTTTGATTGGTGAGTTCAGTCTATTTACATTTAGTAGAACTATTAATACATGAGGACTGGCTACTCTCATTTTGCCTTTGGTTTTTGGGTTCTATTTCCTTGTTCAGTTTTTTTGTGAATTTTCTCCTCTTCAAATGTTGAACTTCATTTAACATTTCTCATAGGGGAGGTCTAGAACGTCTGCTTCACCTTTTTTTCTGGGAAAGACTTTATTTCTCCCTTTTACATGAAGTATGTAGTTAGTATTCTTTGCCAGCAACTTTTATCTGTAAATATTTTGCAAACAATTTTTAATCTCTAAGTTTTTCTTACTATTCTCTCTTTAGCCTTAGGGTTTCTTCAAGAAAGTCTGATTTAAGCCTGTGGGAATAACTTTATATATTACCTGCTTTTTTCCCTAGTAATTTTCAATATCATTTATTTTTCTTCATCTCTTGGTAGTTTCACAAAAACATGTCTTGGTGTAGGTCTCATTATATTTAGATAACCTATTTTTCTTTTAGCTTCATGGTCATGTTTAATTTCTTTCTTAGGTTTGGGAATTTTTCCTCTGATCTTTCTTTAAATAAATTCTCTGCCACTTTTTCTCTCTTCCACTTTTGGGATACTTATCCTTATGTTGCCTTCTTGTTGCAGTCATATATTTCTCAAAGTGTTTGGTCACTTTTTTTTCATACCTCTCCTACACCTGGGTCCTTGTCCTTCATGGTGACTAATTTGATCCTCCATTTGGTCTAGTGTGCTTTTCAGGTGTTTTTATATTAAAATTATATCATGTAATTACTATTTCATGTCATTTATACTTTTTTTTTTTTTGGGAAAATTCTTGGTTGTGTATACCTCTCCTGTTTCTCACAGAATTCTTAGCACCCTCATCCCCCACCCGTGAAATGTTTATAACACACCGTATTTATTGTAATAGCCAAGCATGCCTCTATATTTCCACATATCCCCAGAAGGTACATAATTCTCACTTAACTTGAGAATGACATGATACAATACACCACTAGGTATAGTCTTTAAAATAATGCTTATTTTTATACATTTCTAATTTTTAAAGCTAGATTCATTTAATTTGCTTGTTATTTTACCATTTTATTGATGTATAAAGTATACATACTCCAATAATTAAGTTATAAAGAGTCAATTTTTAATTTCCACCTATATATGCACCCATAAAATCACCATCTAGGTTAAATTTTTTGTGTGTGTGTAGGACCCTCACCGGCGGCCGGGGAACGAACCGGTGCTGCAGAGGCTACGGGCAGCCTCGTAGCCCAGCGCTCAACCGCTGCGCCACCAGGGGAGGCCCTAGGTTAAAATTTTTAACATTTCTAACACCTCACAAATCTCCTTCATGCCCCTTCCAATCAACCTCCTGTCACAGTAACCACTAATTTGACTTCTATCACCATAGATTAATTGTGCCTAGTTTTTAGTCTCCCAGAAAAGTAATCATAGTATGTACTTGTTTGTGTACACCTTTCTCTCCGTATAGTATTTTCTAGAGTCACTCATATTGATGCATGTTTCATTTATTCATTCCCTTTTACTATTAGTTACTCCCTTTTATCACAGTTGTTTTATTCATTTACCAATTAAAGGGTATTTGAGTCATTATTTCTTTCTATAATGAATCATAGGACAGGCATATATTTGATTAAGTGGATAATGCCAACCGCTTTTCTAAAGTAGTTATATAAATCTATATTCTATCCAAAATTTTCTTCCATCAAAGTGCACTTAAAGGAATTGAAAAAGAAAGCCATAGACTGATAGAAAATATTCAAAAAAGGGTTACTATACAAAATATAGAAAGAATTCCTATAAATCAATACTACAAAAAAGAATAACCCTATTATTTTTCTAGTGAAGAAAAAGCTGAATTGACATTTCACAGGAAGATACCCAAGTGGCAATAAATTCATGGAAAAGTGCTCTGTCAATATCATTACTAAAAATTAAAATCACAATAAGATATTCACACTAATAGTTAAAATTTAAAAGATTGGCAGCATTAAGTATTTGTACATTATTTAAGAAATTGGATTGTAAGGAGACTTAATTATTCTTATCAAGTACTTTTATACCAATCTTGTGAAATAGTATTATTCTATTTCACATTTCAAAACATTTGAATGTCTATTTCAAGACATTTGAGAATGTCTTATTTTCCCAAGTTATTTTTTACCTAATTTAGATGTAAAAGTGAGGTGTAAACTGAGGAAATCTGGCCAGAGAACCTTCTCTTTTTTACCTCTTCCTATTGTTTGGCACAAAGAGAAGAAAGCTTTCAGGTCTGTGTCACTTTGAAAAATTGTTGTTTTGTCTTCTGCAAACTAGCAAAAGTGTGGTATAAACATGGCAACAAGCTCCCATACCAGGCTAAAAATTTCTGAAATAGTGAGAACACCCAAATTTCTATTCATTTGCAAGATTACTATATGCAGAAATGTCACAAGCAGTCTCATTTACCTTCTCCAAGAGTGTCACATAGAAAAAAATACAACTTAATAACTAACATAGTTAGTCATCAACAGGATCCTGTTATACATCATATTATGGTATAACGGAGTGGAAAGGGCATCCATCAGGTGAATGGGACTTGGTTTTGCTACTTATTTGTTGAGTGAGTATAACCTTGAACAAGGTATTTAATCTCTCAAGTTTTACTTTATTTATAAAACAGCACTACCTATCTCAGAGTTATCAAGATTGAGATAAAAAAAACTAGATAATTGAGATAATTATCCAGAGAAAACTATAAGCTGAATTTGTTCCTGGACTTCAAGAGTAGATAACAAGTGTTTTCATCTAAATAGTTACTGTTGTTTTTAATCTTTTCTGTAAACCTTGGAAAATAAATCTTGTTTCTCATTCTGCCTCCAGTTCCATTTGTCCTATACAGATAAGGAGCGTTATGAAAATGAAGAGAGACCTGAAGTTCAGAAGCAGATGCTCATTGATATGGCCAAGAAGCTACCAGTTTACACAAGAACTGGGAATGGAGGTCAGTTCATCCAAAGTCAGCTGGAAGGGCAGATCAGCAAGCATCTCAGAAAGACTAACTCATACATATTTTTAGGCTAGTCCATTTATTTCTCTCTTCTGAAGAACAATGTGGAGTTTCCCCCAACATTTTATTATCAATTTTTTTTAAATATACACACAGATGGAAGAATTTCATAATAAATATCTGTATCCCCACCACTGGGTTCTACCACTTAACACTTTACTCAGTTGCTTTTTCACATATCTAACCACATATATCCCTCTCTTCATCATCTATCAGGCCATCTTATTTTTTTTTGACATATTTCAAAGTAAGTAGCAGATATCAGTATGCATCCACCTATTTATTTTGTCATTCTTTGTGGGCAAAATTTACATACAAAACCACACAAATTGTTATGTATTTCATTCCTTTTATTGCTGAGTATTATATCATTGTGTGCAATATATCAGTTTATTCATTTACCAGTTGAAGCACATTTGGGTTGTTTTCAGTTCTTAGCCATTTGAGTGAATTCACCATGATTATTCTTGTACAAGTATTGGTGCAGAGAGATGTCTTTATTTTCCTTGGGTAAATGTCCACAATGGAGTTTTACTCTTAGTTTTCATCTGTATGATTAGAAGAGTACTAGCTGTTCCTATCATCCTTCTTTTATTTTCTTAAATTTGTTTTAAATAGACTGGCTTTTTTTCTTAAAGATTTAGTTATTTATACAAGAACCAGGGTACAGTCAGAGGCACGGGAGGGTGAGAGGAATCACCAGTGATGGAGTGGGGAGCAAAACAGGTAGATGGACCGAAGACACTGCTGAGGGGAGCAGTGGGCGAGGCAGAAGAGGTCTGCTGTGCCATGTGGGTTTCTCCCTGGCTAGCCAGGGATCGAAGCGCACTGCAGAGGCTGCGGACACCTTCACAGCGCGGCGCTCAACTGCCTGTGCCACTGGGAAGGCCCCATCCTTCTTTTAAAATTTGAAAACCAAGGCTCATTTGACAAGTCATCCTAACATTTCTAATAAGGAAGATCCGGTTTCGAGGCTCTTGGAAATATTCTGTTAGACATTTAGACTAACATGTTCATTAATTTATCCAACAAGTTTTATTAAGATGCATATGACAATTGGGTTATTTTAATTTGGCCTGGGTATTAGATGGTATTAAGGACTTACTGCTATTTTTGTTAGGGTATTAATATAGTGATGGTCAGGGCTTTTTTTTTTAAGATTTATTTGTTAGGGTTTTTTTTTAAAGATTTATTTATTTATGCACGCAAGAGCTGGGGTGTAGGCCAGAGGTTCAGGGTAGGGTGAGAGGATTCACCAGAGACAGAGTGGGGAGCAGCAGAATAGGCAGAAATACACTGCTGAGGGGAGTCGCCGGCAAGACAGGAAAGGTCTGCAGCGCCATGTGGGTCACCTCCCTGGCTGGGGATCAAACTAGTGCTGCAGCCGCTGCGGATAGCTTCATAGTGCTAAGACTTAACCCCTTGCGCAACCAGGGAGGCTCATGTGGTTAGGACTTATAACAAAACCATTCAGATAGGCTAATAAGATAGATGTTACCATATTAAGCTCTAACTGGTACTAACCATCCTATTTTCCCTATAGCTGTACGATTCTGTGACCGATGCCATTTGATCAAGCCAGATCGCTGCCATCACTGCTCTGTCTGTGCCATGTAAGTGACAGCCATATTTTCCCCGGGTTGAGTTTGACTACTTGATAATTGCCTAGACAACAAATTGACTGACATGTAACATATAACCTAACATGTAACCAGGCCTAGATAAGAGCATTTCCCTTTGATCAAAATGAGCCAAAATATGCCAAAACCCTCACAGGGATGAATTAAACTATTCTAAAAATAGGAAATAAATAAATATATTTATTTATTTATTTTTATTTTTATATTCCCCATACAATTACAACCCCCTGATTTTGACCCCAATCCCTCCTTTCCGCGCCCCCCCCCAAAGTGTGTCTCTAGTTCATAGTTGTTTGATTTTGATTTTTTTCTTTCTTATAGTTATTCTTTTTCCTGGTCCCTTATTTAGGTTTTCTAGATTCCTGTTATGAGTGAGACCATCTGGTATTTTTCTTTTTATTTCTGGCTTATTTCGCTGAGCATGATCCCTTCCAGCTCCATCCATGTTGCTGCAAATTGCATGTGTTTATCTTTTTTGAAGGCTGAGTAATACTCCATTGTGTATATGTACCACATCTTCTTTATTCAGTCATCTATTTTTGGGCATTTGGGTTGTTTCCATAGCTTAGCTATTGTAAATAGTGCTGCTATAAACATAGGGGTGCAGGTGCTCTTTGGAATTAATGTTTCTGTGTCCTTTGGGTAAATACCTAGGAGTGGAATTATTGGATCATATAGAATCTCTATCTTTAGTAGGTTGAGGAATCTCCACACAGCTTTCCATAGTGGTTGGACCAGTTTGCACTCCCACCAGCAGTGCAGGAGAGTTCCTTTCTCTCCACACCCTCACCAACATTTGTTGTTGCTAGTTTTTTTAATATGTGCCATTCTCACTGGTGTGAGATGGTATCTCATTGTAGTTTTGATTTGCATTTCCCTGATTGCAAGTGATGTTGAACATTTTTTCATATGCCTGCTGGCCATTTGTATTTCCTCTTCAGAGAAGTTTCTTTTTAGCTCTTCTGCCCATTTTTTGACTGGATTAGGAAATAAATATATTTAAAATAAACATTTTAGGACTGTTTTAGATTTATAGAATTACTGTGAAGATAGTTCTTTTATGTCTCACACCCAGTTCCCCTACTATTAAACATTATACATTATTATGTTACTTCTGTTACAATTAATGAACCAATATTGATGCATTATTTTTAACTGAACTTCTTTACTTTTTCCTATGTTCTTTTATGTTTCAGGATCCCATTCAAGATACCGCAATACATTTAGATGACATGTCTTCTTAGGTTCCTCTCAGTTGTAATAGTTTCTCAAAATGTGCTTTTTTTTATATTCTTACTAGTTTTTAGGATTAATGATCAGGTATTTTGTGGAACGTCCCACAGTTGGGAGTTTTCTGATATTTTTCTTATTATTTTACTTGGATGGGTAATCTGTTTTGAGGAGAAAGACCAGAGAGGTAAAATACCATTCTCACCCTATCAAGGGTACATACTGTAAACATGACTCATCACTGTGATTTTAATCTTGATCACCTGGCTAAGGTAGTAGTTGTTCAATGTCTGTCCTGTGACATTACTCTTCCCCACCCCCTCCCTTTCACACTGTACTCTTTGGAAGGACATCACTTTGTACAATTCACACTGAAGAAATGAAGAGTTTTGCACCCCCTCCTTGAGGGCAGTTTTGGGAATTCTGCGTGGGATATTTGTTTCTTTCCCCTCATTTATTTATGTCAGTATAGAGGTTTGGATGTTCACTTTTATCTTTTTTTTTCCAAATTTGCTCTTATTTCTTTTTTTAATTTTTTTAATTTATATATATATATAAATATATATATATTGTTCATTTTTAAACAATGTTTGCTTCCCGCCCCCAAAGGGTAGTCCCCATAGTTTTATTCACCAGTTCACTCAATGCACCATCACTTTTATCTTTTGAGTTATATAAAGTTCAATAACAGTCAGTTTTGTTACTCAAATTGTTCCTGCTTTGTAAAATCCCATTTTTATGTTAATAAACATAGTCTTCATGTCTTTTTTTTTCTTGAGTGCTAATTACATCATATTTCTCTTACCCTCCACTCAAACACAGGGTATATCTATATGTTTTCTTCTGTACTTTTTTTTAAAAAAGATTTATTTATTTATGCATACAAGAGCTGGGATGTATGCCAGAGGTGCGGGGGGCAGGGGTGAGAGCATTCACCAGAGACAGAGTGGGGACAGAACAGGCAGACGGACTGAAATACACTGCTGAGAGGAGCAGTGGGCGAGACAGGAAAGGACTGCTGCGCCATGTGGGTATCTCCCTGGCCTGGGTTCAAACTGGCGCCACAGTGGCTACTGATAGCATGATAGCACTGTGTCACCAGAGAGGCCCCCCTTCTGTTCTTTTATTAAACTGAATTTTTAAAGATTTATTTGTTTATACAAGAACTGGGGTACAGTCAGAAGTGTGGGAGGGTGACAGGATTCACTAGAGACAGAGCAGGGAGCAGAACAGGCAGAAGGACCAAAATACACTGCTGAGGGGAGCAGCGGGCGAGAGAGGAGAGGTCTGCTGCACCATGTGGGAATCTCCCTGCCTGGCCAGGAATCGAACCAGTGCTGCAGAGGCTGCGGTGCTCAACCCGCTGTGCCACCGGGGAGATCCTATCAAACTGAATATTAAACAAACTGAGTAGAGATATCTTGGACCTTTTATTCCTATGTATCAATATCATAGGTGAACTTCTAGGCATATAACTTGCTATGAGCAAGTGTTGTGATTGGCTCTGTCTAGGAATAACTTGAGGACATATTAGTTTTGGAGTAGCTATCATGGAACCCTATAGGAATAATTATATTGGCACCATTTAAAAATGCTGGTGAGCTGTTGCATTCACAAATAATAGGTTACTTCTCCATTTTTATGGTCCCACTAACCACACTGTATTTCATTCCTTTTGTAGGTGTGTATTAAAAATGGACCATCACTGCCCTTGGTATGTACCTTTGATTCATTTTTCTCCTCTAAAAGGGTCAAAGTTACTCAGTATGTCTCCCTTCCTAAGTATAGTTGTAACTTGCCTGCTTGTGCTACCATAATTCACTGGATTTTATAGATGGGGTTGAGCAGCAGGAGAAGTATGCATTTTAAACAAGAATAAATATATTACCAAAGTTATGGTAGTGAAGGTCAGGTTCACAAGCTATTGATATTCTGTCCATTAGCTTTAGTAATTGGGTGTAGTGATGAAATAGAGCACAAATATATAGTTCTCTTTGACATTACAAAATTCAGTTGTTTTTAGCTGTCTTGACATTTGAAATACTCAAGATTGTTAATTCAACATATCTCCATATTTTTATGTCTTATCTAGAGAACCTGTCTGAAACCATCTAACTACAAAGAGAACATGTCACTATACTAAATGTAGCTGCTGAGATTATAGTAGGTTTTCATTGTTCAAAATCCAGTTCTGCTTGGGTGTGTCAGGAACCAGTCCAGAACTATTAGGTAGGCCAGGTGTCTCTGTGCTCAAAATGAAAGGCAAAACAAGTGAAACATGAACTTGTATTTCCAGTCTGCTCATAGCAAGGGACTTCTATTTCTGTTGAATAGATATGTAACATAAAATGAAGCAGCAAGAATATCAGGCATAAATGCTTAGTTCACTTATGTATCAGCGTATTCTCCATCAAAGGGTCCTGATTTCAAGTTAACTTTTCTTTTTTCTTATAGGGTTAATAACTGCATTGGATTTTCCAACTACAAATTCTTCCTTCAGTTCTTAGCTTATTCTGTTCTCTACTGCCTGTACATTGCTACAACTGTCTTCAGCTATTTCATCAAATACTGGAGAGTAAGTTTTAAAATGCCAAAATGTCTCACCCAGAAAAAACAGATACCTACTCCTATCTGTGACATCATTTACCTTACATTTTTTTCTATTTTGAAGTAACTAATACGGAAGTAACCAGCAGAGAAAACACCAAAATCAAGTTTCCATGTTAAATTTTCTGAGGTTTAGGAGGCTGTTGTTTAAAGATTCCATCATATATGAAAATCATGTTCAGGTCTTCAAGAACTTAACCTTTTGACTCTTCTTTGCAATATAATTCTGTAGCCAATTAAAAAAAAACACTTATCACCAATAATAGATTTGAAAAATCTTGAAACTAATTCTAAATCCTTAGTTTCCTAAGGAGGAAATGGTCTAAAAAAAACACTCCCTCATTGTTAGGAAATGCTTTCTAATTCCCAGTTTAAAGGAGAGTTGTAACATTCCTGCAGGACAGAAAGATTGATTTATCTTCACATATGACTGAAATGAAATGGGAATCTTACTTGCACTTTGTATGACAAGTACTGGGCTGGAATTAGGAGAACTGAGTTCTAATACTGGCTTTTTTACCTCCTTCACTGGCTTCATTGCCAGCACCAAATGAAACAGATATTGATAGTACTTTTGCCTTTCAAACTGTGATTCAAGTAATTACAATGAAATTTTTTAAAATCCTACTTTCACTTCTACTTGAAGATATCAATAATATACTGTCTATTTCTAAAAGAGTTGAAGGCAGATTTTCAGCTTGTGTATTTGTAAGGGTCAGGCAACATTATAATGAAATACTGGTGTTTTGTTTTTTTAATTTCGTACCAGTGGACTCCAGTTCCTATCTCGTCTCCACAACTCCTGTACAGTTACTGAAAAATCATGATGAGGGTTGTCCAAACAGAAACTGAAAAGCAAAAGACAGTTGTGGGCAGAGCTACTAGTTATTACTTGAGGAACTGCATAAGAATCTGTGTTCTAGCAATAGCTCATCTCAAGTCACAATGTAAAGTAGCAGAGAAAGAGCATGAATTCTGATATATAGACTATAATAAGTTGGAGAAAAAGGAGAAAGCAAGGTAGTGAGAATCTGAATATCTGAGAATATTTTAATGATTAATTAGTGCATTGATCCCTAATAGTGTAAAAAGTAGTGTAGAAAATTACAGTGATATGTGCTTTCCATTCTCCCTTCAACTTGCTCCATCAATTCAGATATTTAATAAATTTAAGAATAAAGAATTGTATAATGGCTGTCAAAATCTTCAATTCATACATGAAGTTTTTGTAATAAATTTTCACCAAGTACAAAATGCTTCACTGTAGGGTAAAGAAAATGTCAGGCTTTTCTGCCCTTCCGCCATCAGGATAGATGATGGATCCTTGTCCTGAATGCATGCCTGATGGCGGGCACCTGGAATAGGGTGTGGGCATAGGTAGATGGGATTCAGCTGAGCTAAGACTGTGCTTTTAAGGGCGGCGTCACGGGGACGCCAGTAGCAGCAGTAGAAGCCGAAAAAGAAGCCGAGAAGCAGCAGAACGAACGCTAGAGAGCCTAGATGGAGTGAAGACTTGCTGGGGGCTGGGAGGCCTGCCAGCCTCCCAGCCCCCCAGCCAGCACCCCTGCCTGCCATATGCCTGGTGAACCCCAAATAGAAAACCTGCAAAACTACTGAGGACTCTTGACTCCTCCTTGACCCGGTCTGCATGGGATCAGAGGACCTGCACAGCGTCCATTCCTGACCTTACATTCACCATTTTGTCATCACTTCTCCTTGGCCCTTTTCCACAGCACAGGGTCTATTTTCTATTGCGCAGGTTTCCATGACCTGTTTGGTTTTCCATTCACACACTGAACTTCCTGAAGGTAAAGAAAATCTACTGTATCCAATTCATCAGGAAAAATGTCAGCCTTGGTCTTCACTACAGACCTTACTTGGTCCTTGACACAGTAGGCTATTATTTAAGAACCACCTATTACTTTGTAAAGTAATAGTAAAGTGTTGCATTTCACACATTTTGCCATTGCCAATAATCAAACATCACAATGGCAGCCTGGTTCTGTAAGCTCTTTTCACTTTTAAAAGATGATACTTGGTTATGAATTAATCATCAGAAACGTGAGCATTCACAACAATCTCGGGTGAACATCCTTTTCCTATTTCCTCCTACTTTCTCCACAATAGACTAGTTCATGCCTGACAGATGAGCCATGAGGAAACCTGTCTTGGCTTGCCCACATAATGAAAAGGGCATTAATAATTCAGAGAAATGCTTCCTTGCAGTCCTTCCAAAGAGAACTTTGGCATGATTTAAAGATGCCTTTCTTAGTTTGAATTAAGTCTCCTCTTAAAATGAAAGTAAACACTGCCAGGTGTTTTTAAATCCATGTATCAAGGAGATAAGCTGTGCAGCAACCTCCATTTGTATGATTCTTGACAGTTTCAAAGCACTTTCATATTTATTATCCCCACCACAACCTTGTAAAGTAGGCAAAGCAGAAATTATTGGTATCGTTAAAGATGATAAAACTGAGACTCAAGTAGTTAAGTGACTTGATTAGGATCACCAGCTTTTAAGCTTCAAAGTCAGGCCTCAAACAGAAAAGTTTGACTCTAAGCCTAAGCCTGTGATCTTAGACATATACCATATTCTACTCCCCTTTATGGTCCTACGATGGGGAAGCTCTGGATCCTTTGGAATAAATAATTAAGAAGACCATCAGATCATGACTCAGTATTAATTTAAGGAGTAGCTACTTTGATAAGAAATTGATCTTTGCCTTACAAAAAAGATAGTAAGTACACCTCCCATACTGGAACCGTGGCTCTCCTCACAGAGGTTGTGTTTTATTTTAGAAACAAGATAATGGTATTATTCTCTCATTCCTATGAATTGTTTCTGGTGTCATTGCTTTAAATAATTTAGCTTGATTTTCTCCTGAGACAGTAATTTTGAACATCAGGCCATCACTCTTGTAGGGTAAGGAAAAATGTCAGGCTTTTCTGCCCTCCCGCCATCAGGATAGATGATGGATCCTTGAAGTCCTGAATGATGGCGGGCACCTGGAATAGGGTGTGAGCCTAGGTAGATGGGATTCACCTGGGCTGAGACTGTGCTTTGAAGGGCGGCGTCACGGGGACGCCAGTAGAAGCCGAAAGAGAAGCTGAGAGAGAAGCAAGAGAAGCAGAAGCAGAGAGAACGCCAGAGAGCCCAGCTAGAGTGAAGATTTGTTGGGGGCTGGGAGGACTGCCAGCCTCCCGGCCCCCCAGCACTCCTGCCTGCCATATGCCTGGTGAACCCCAATAAAAGACCTGCAAAAAGCCACTGAGAACTCTGACTCCTCCTTTACCCGGTCTGCTGGATCAGAAAACCTGCACTGTGTCCATTCCTGGACTTTACAACCCTCTTCTAAGAAAAATAAATATTCAGGACTTTATCGAGAGAAAATAGGGTAGATATGCTTTGACAGAGAGTTCTGTAAGAGTAATTGGGGGGAAGGAGACATCCAGCTCAGCTACCCAGGATGTGAACTGACATTGTATCTTTCCTTTTTGCCCAGTATTTTCTATTGCAAATTTATTTTTGTAACTATGCGAAGAACTTTGTTAACCTTAGGTTTTTTCAGCTTAATTAGTTGCAAAGAATGAATTGTGTATAAGCAAAAACTGAAAAGAGCTGCAGTGTCCAAGGGGCACAGGCATAAAAATATTCTAGATCTAGATTTTATCAGATTCATGAACAAAATTTTACATAAAAAGTTGTCATAATATAAAATAGCAGCTTCCAATAACTTCAACTTTTATTTTCATCAAAAGTGGGCTTATCCTTGGAAGCCCCATCAAAATTCTCTACAAAATTCGGTACTTCATCATCTTCCTCCTCTCCAGTAGCTAGTGGTGCCTTTCTGTCCACAGATTGTTTGGGCAGAGCTTCAACCAGTCTCTCCTTAAACTAGTCTGCACCAAGCTGGTTTAAGGGGCTGAGTAGCATTTCTGTCAGCTGCTTTATGTCAGCATGGCCTCTAATGGTGAAAGTGTTGGCTGCCAAAGATGCCTGAATTTTAAGTTGTTAAAGGTTGTTAAACCAAGGAACAGTGTTCCTTGGTTTGGGAACATATTTACCTCCTGAATACCAGGGATATTGTTTACCCCAATTTCTTTCGGAGAACTGAAGTTTTTTTATCATCTGCTGTAGGTGTTCTATGAAGCGCCTTCTTTCTCTGAGGGAGTTCCTTTCTCACAAGTGCACACTTGTGCCTGCAGTTTGGCAAGTTTCTACTGGTTCATGATAGTTTCTTTCATCTTGTTGGAGAATAAAAAGGGCTGAGTAGGGGGCTAGGGTTAGCACTCAGAGGGTCTCAGGCAGACCAGCTAGAGCCTATTGCCAATTTAAACATGAAAGATAAGTGAAATAAATGTGAGCTCTATAAACTAAAACGCACACAAAAAAGAGATTATGAAAGTAAAAACCCAGCCAAGCAAACACCACTACAAAAAAAACGGGGCACTTCAGATAAAAGTTCCTGAAGGTTGATATCCTGTGTAGATTCTTCTTGAGGCACTTGCCCCTCAAGCAAATTTCACCCAACTACCCCTCAGCTGAAAGCATCTGACTGGCTTACTTCCCTTTATCTTCATGTTTTAAACATATGCACTCTGAAAATTCCCAATGTTTCCTAATATCAAAATGAATTTAAAATCTCTAAGAAAATGATCTGTACTATCTGAATTTGCTTAGTATTTTCAAGCCCTAACTTTCTCCTTCTACCCCAAATAGATAATTTTCCTATTATGAAGGTCCACTTCAGTCAGGTAACATCTTTCATTTTATTACTCAAGAACATTTGGAAATATTTCAAAGCAGTTCATCCCACCAAAACAAAAGTCATTTTCTCAACTGCTCACTCCAAAATTAAAATGTCTGCTAAAATTCTCTTCAGAAGACAAAATGCCTCATGCTCTGGATGCTAAAGAATTTTAGAAAATTCTTTCTTTTCAAGGGCTGCTTGTAAAAAATAAGCTGGTGGGAAAAAACATACACTATAAAAACACTGGCAAGGATATAAAATAATGTACTTCAATAACAACCAAAAAAAGCTGACAAAATATGGAAAATAAGGTATCCTGGCTAATTATAAAAATCTTTACCCACCTACTTCTCCAAAGGCCTTTGAAATCCTGCTTAATTTTACCATGTAAACACCTGTTTCACAAGATGTAATATACTGGCACATTCTACTCCAATTATCAAACAACTACACAAAACTTTGCAGTAGCTTTAAAATCGGTCATAGTTTATAGGTAGAGCATTTGAAAAGTCTGCCTGTTTTGACTTCCTACATATATTTCAATATACATGCATCCAAGAAAAAATGACATGAAGTGTTCTAGGATGGCCTACTTTGAGACAAAAAGGGTGAACCATAGGAGGCTCATTAGTATCACCTGTACCAATAATTCATTTGTAAACTAAATGGAGCACAAATTTAAGATATAGCATGCCATTTATGATCTGAGCATACCCTTTTCACAATACCCTTTTCTAATTGGTACATTATATATTCTATTTTACACTGAACTACACTTAAGGATCCATTATAGGCTTTGTGGACTGAAGGCATGTCTATAATGAGGTATACTTATCAACAGAAAGAACTGTTTTATTAAAAATAGATTTTGTGAAAATATATTTTTAAATTACAGCTAGACATTTTATGCATATGAAAAAAGTGCTAACGTATAGATAAAAACTAGACAAGCCTTACCACTTTAATCTTTTGTTTCTGTTTATTAATTTTCTAGGGGGAATTGCCCAGTGTTCGCTCTAAATTCCATGTCCTTTTTCTCCTCTTTGTGGCCTGCATGTTTTTTGTCAGCCTTGTGATTCTCTTTGGTTACCATTGTTGGCTTGTCAGCAGAAACAAAACTACCTTAGGTAAGTCTTGATATTAAGACTAAGAAAAATACATCATTATATATCACAGTGACCACAGATTGTTCTCAAAGAAGAAAAAATTTCCAGTGTAGTGTTTTAGCTGCAGTGACATCCATTTTCTCCAAACTGACAACTATGACATTTTACCAAACTAGAGTGCCATAGTGAATGAAAACTTACAGACTAAGGAGAGTATTAGTGAGTGAAACCTCACCCCAAACCAAAAATAACCGTTGTTCTTTATAGTTCATATGGGGCTGTAGCTCCCCAGATTTATAACTCTAAAAGATTCCTAAAAGGTATTCACACAAGGAAGCAAATCAACAAATTGTTAAGTATCTACAATCATTAAGGAGTTGTGTAGGAACTATGAGAAAGATAAGCACAATGAATTAGTACGTCTCTAAAAAATGAGCACAAGAAATGAATTTTTTTTTCTCTGTTACTCTATAGGCTGTTATTAGGAGAACTATATTTCTGATGGATTCCAATACAATTGCTCATCTTTGTGAAATGAATTTTACATTGTTTACAAATCAGTGCATGAGGAGTGAGGAGAAAGTGTCCAAATGTTGAATGTGTAGCTAAGATAGATTTGAGGAAAGGTTAATGCAAAAGCTACTATAATTTTGGAGCTTATTTACTAGTAATGCTATCAGCTAAGATAATGTTTTCACTCATTTTGTAAACCATGTAGATGTAGCACTTTGTTGCTAGGGTGATTGATTAGCACATTTGGTTTAGAGATCAGCTGCAAAGTAGAAAAATAATAAAGCTTCATGATAACAGAGTCTGAAAACAAAGAACAAATGGGAAATGACGATATAGAGCCAGCATCCAACAGTGAAAGTGTTGGCTTAATGGGATAAATGTGTATCTAAAATAATGTGCATTAACATGCTCCAATTCCTCATAATCTTTGAGGTGATTATACTTCACCCATTGACATTTTACCTGGAATAAAATGTCCTTATTTTATAGGTTTCGTTGTGAACACCGTCTTTACTGAAATATTTCTAAACCAAATCCATGTTATTATCATCTCTTTGTGTCATTACTTTGGTCCCTGCTCTCACAGTGGAGATCATTTGGCTATTATTGCCACTTAGATTCAAATAAAGTGATATTAAATTTGTTTTCTCATTGCTTACATTCATCAATATAAAATACAAGCCACCCCCATGACTACTCAATTATTTTTACTGTAATATTTCTTCTACCTTTTTTTGAAAAAGTTCCAATTCTCTGTATTTAATATTACTTTGCATGAAGTATTATACTCATTTTGACTAAATAATTAGCAATAACTGAGAGAAACCTATGCTACCACAGCAAATAGATATTATAGAACCAAGTCACATTCATAGAGAACTGTAAAATTATGATAGTCCTGAAATTTGTTCCTTTTTCTTCATCTTTTCTTCCCCTTCTCTTTCCCTAGAGGCCTTCTGTACTCCAGTGTTTACAAGTGGCCCAGAGAAAAATGGGTTCAATCTTGGCTTCATCAAAAATATCCAACAGGTGTTTGGAGATAAAAAGAAGTTCTGGTTAATACCTATTGGGTCAAGGTAGGTACTTATTCCCACTGAAAGGTGTTGATGCTAGACCGTGCTTTGAAGTAGCAAGTTGAAGTTTGGCTGTAGTATGCAGCAGGTAAATCCAGATTGTTTTCCATAATGGTGGCACCAATTTACATTCCCATCAACAGTTTAATAGATTTCATTCTTTACATCCTCTCTGACACTTTTTGTTGGAAGTATTTTTAACATGTACCATTCTAATGGGTCACAGATGGTATCTCATTATAGTTTTAATCTGCCTCTGTATTAGGGGTGACAATGAACATTTTCTCATGCCTTTTGCCCTTCTGGATATCTTCTTTAGTGAATTGTCTGTTCATATCTGCTGCCCATGAATTTTTTTATGTATCAATATTTTGTATATTAATACCTTATCAATTGTATATTATGTAAGTATTTTTCCCATTCAGTATGGTGTCTATTAAGTCATCTTGAATTTTTTTTGCTGTATAGCAGCTTTTTAACTTGAAAAACCACAATTGTTCATTTTTGTTTTTAATTTCCTTGCCACAGGGGTTGAATCACTGAAAATATCTATCAATAATATCATGGAACATACCACCTATGTTTTCTTCTATGTATTTTATGTATTGGTCCACTTTTATATGTGTGGCTTTCCAACTACCCTAGCATCATTTATTAAAAAGACTCTTTTTCCTCATTTTGTGGTCACATACTGTATTAAGTATAATTTTGATCTTTGTCATTTTATTGACAGTTGACTTGTGTTCCAAGATATGGACTATTCTTGAAAATGTTCCATTTGCACTTGAAAAAAGTGTGCATGCTCTGATTTTGGGGTGTTTTCTAGATGTCTCTTAGACCTATTTGACCTAACTTCTCATTAAAGGTTATTGCTTCCTTATCTATTTTTGTCTTGCTGATCTGTCCATTGTGGTAAGTGGTGTACTAAAGTCCTCTAGTATTATTGTGTTGTTATTAATATCTTTTTATTTCTATGATTGTCTAATGTATCTCGATTCCTTAAAATTCGGGGTTTATATATTTGTGAGTGTTATATCTTCTTATTGCATTAAACCCTTAATCATAATATAGTGTCCTTCTCCATCTCTTATTGCCATTCTTAATTATAAGTTTACTTTGTCAGATTAAAGTGCAGTTGTTCCCCATGACTTCTGGGCCTTTTGGCTAAGATCAAGTGTAAAGTGTAGTTTTTCCTGTTTTTTTTTTTTTTTTTGTTGTTGTTGTTGTTGTTTTTTTGTTGCCCTTTGCTTATATAACTGTCTTCCAGACTTTAAATCTATGTTTGTCTTTGCTGGTAAGGTGAATTTATTGTAAATAGCAGAAGATTGGCCATGTTTTGAAATCCATTAAGCCACTCTACATCTTTTGACTGGTGAGCTCAGGCCATGAAAGTTTAAAGTGATTATTGAGACAGAAGTGCTCATTGCCATTTTGTATTTTCTTCTTTTGGTTTGTCATTTTTATTTTTTGAGGGTTTCCTGTTTTGTTTAAGTTATAATTTCATTGTCTTATGTGTCATTCCTAATATTTTTTTGTTTGATGTTAGTATATAATGGGCTATTTGTGTGACCCATTGGACACTGTGGTCTCTGAGGATTCTGATGGGCCACATTGCTACTTTCTTCCACCATGTTAAGTGATTTAGGTATGTGTTGCCTTGATATTTGCTGTTCTGTTGCTTCGTAATAATCCCTTTTGGATTTCTTTCATGTGCAACTTGGCTCTTTTAAATCCAGAAAATAAATTCTTTTACTTTTTGTTTTTCATTGAAGCTCCTTACTCTTCCTTCTGTCTTGAATGTCAATCTTGCTGGGTAAAGGATTCTGGGCTGGAAGCCTTTTTTCTTTACGTGCTTTAAATAACTCCTTCCAGCCTCTTCATTCCTTAATGTTTTTACTAAAAAGTCCACTGATACTTTGATTGATGTTCCTTATAGGTTACCTTGATGTTTTAAATATGTTCTCCTATTGTTGATTCTCAGCAGGTTTATTTTAATGTGCCTGTAGGGTAAGGGAAAAAAGTATCAGGCTTTTCTGCCCTCCCAACATTAGGATTGATGATGGATCTCTGCGGTCCTGAATGCTTGCCTGATGGCAGGCACCTGGAGTGGGGTGTGGGCATGCTAAGTGGGTAGACCTGGGCTGAGAGACTGAGCTTATAAGGACGGCGTCACAGGGACGCCAGGAGAGAAGAGAGCAGAAGAGAACGAAAGAGCGAAAGGAGCAGAGAAGGAAAGGCCATGAGAGAATGCCGGAGAACCTGCTGTGTATCAGGTAAATCCCAAAAAAAGGCTAAAAAGCCCCTGAGATCTCCAGGACTCTTTTTTTCTTACCCCATCTGCTCAGATCATAGAAAACCTGCTCTGGCCTTTCCTGCCCCTACAGTGCCCTAGTGTGTGTTTGTCTGGTTTTGGTTTTATTTTATTTGGATCTTTTGGATCACAGTGTCTGGTTTATTTCCCAAATTTAAATGGTTTTCAGTAATTTTTTCAGGAATTATTTCTTTGAATGATTTCTCTATGCCTATCTCTTCTCCTTCTAAGACTTCCATGGTATGTATGTTATTTCTTTTTAAGTTGTCCCAGAGGGCTCTTACACTATTTTGAATTTTTTTAAAGATTTATTTATTTATTTATACAAGCACTGGGTACAATCAGAAGTGCGGGAGGGTGAGAGAAATCACCAGCGCCAGAGCGGGGAGCAGAGCAGGCAGACTGACGAAGTACACTGCTGAGGGGAGCAGCAGGCAGCGGAGAGATCTGCGCGCCATGTGGGACCCTCCTCCGTTGGCCGGGGAGCAGCCAGGGATCGAACCGGCGCTGCAGAGGCTGTGGGAAGCTTCTCAACCCAGTGCTCAACCGCTGCGCCACTGGGGAGGCCCACTATTTTGAATTTTTTAATTATTTTTTCTCTACATAGTTCAATTGATGTGTTCTCCAACATTGTGTTTGTGAGCGCATTAATTCTCTCCATTGCTTGTTTGCTGCTATTGAGGCCCTCAATTGTATTTTTTTTTTTTTGTGGGACCCTCGCTGGCGGCCAGGGAATGAACTGGCGCTGTAGAGGCTGCGGATAGCCTGAATTCCCAGCGCTCAACCACTGCGCAAACAAGGAAGGCCCTCAATTGTATTTTTTTAATCTAAATTTACATTTTGTAAGATAAATTTTATTTTTATATTTCCCATACAATTGCAACCCCCTTATTTTGACCGCAATCCCTCCCCGCCCCGCCCCCCACACCTCATAGAGTGTCTCTGGTTCATAGTTTTTTGTTGATTTTGATTTTCACTTTCTTATAGTTATTCATTTTCCTGGTCCCTTATTTAAGTTTTCTAGATTCCTGCTATGAGTGACACCATCCAGTATTTTTCTTTTTCTTTCTGGCTTATTTCGCTGAGCATGATCCCTTCCAGCGCCATCCATGTTGCTGCAAATTGCATGTGTTTATCTTTTTTTGAATGCTGAGTAAATATTTCATGGTGTATATGTACCACATCTTCTTGATCCAGTCATCTATTTCTGGGCATTTGGGTTGTTTCCAAAGCTTAGCTATTGTAAACAGTGCTGTTATAAACATAGGGGTGCAGGTGCTCTTTAGAATTGATGTTTCTGTGTCTTTTTGGTAAATACCTGGAAGTGGAATTGCTGGATCATATGGAAGCTCTATGTTTAGTAGGTCCAGAAATCTCCACACAGCTCTCCATAGTGGTTGGACCAGTTTGCACTCCCACCAACAGTGCAGGAGAGTTCCTTTTTCTCCACACCCTCGCCAACATTTGTTGTTGCTAGTTTTTTTAATATGTGCCATTCTCACTGGTGTAAGATGGTATCTCATTGTAGTTTTGATATGCATTTCCCTGATTACAAGTAATGTTGACCATTTTTTTCATATGCCTGTTGGCCATTTGCATTTCCTCTTCAAAGAAGTTTCTTTTTAGCTCTTCTGCCCATTTTTTGACTGGATTATTTTCTTTGTTGTAGTTGAGTCTCATCAGCTCTTTGCAAATTTTTGTTACCAGTCCTTTATCATTAGTGTTGTGTGCAAAAATGTTCTCCCAGTCGGTGGGGTTTCTCTTTGTTTTGGTTATTGTCTCTTTTGCTGTGCAGAAGCTCTTTTATTTGATGTAGTATCACTGCTTTGGGTTATGTGTCTGTAAAGATGTCTTTGATGTGCATATCATGTAGTGTTTCGCCTATATTTCCTTCTATGTATTATATGGTTTCAGGTCTTATGTCTACTTCTTTAATCCCTTTTGAGTTGATTTTTGTGTATGGTGTGAGGTAGTGGTCAAGCTTCATTCTTTTGCATGTGGCCACCCAGTTTTCCCAACACCATTTATTGAAGAAACTTTCTTTGCTCCAATGCATAGACTTTGCTCCATAAATCTGTGGGTTTATTTCTGGATTTTCTATTCAATTCCATTGGTCTGTGTGTCTGTTCTTGTTCCAATACCATGCAGTTTTGATGATTATGGCTTTGTAGTATAGTTTGAAGTCTGGGCGTGTGATGCCTCCATTCCCTTCTTGTTTTTTCAGGAGAGCTTTGGCTATTTGAGGTATTTTGTGATTCCATATGAATTTCATCAATAATTGTTCTATTTCTTTGAAGAATGACATTGAAATTTTCATTGGAATAGCATTGAATCTGTATATTGCTTTTGGTAGGATGGCCATTTTAATAATGTTTATTCTTCCAACCCATGAGCAGGGGATGTCTTTCCATTTCTTTGTGTCTTCTTCTATTTCTTTTAACAGTGTTTTATAGTTTTATTTCTATAGGTCCTTTACCTCTTTTGTTAGATTTATTCCCAAGTATTTGATTTTTTTTTTGTTGTTTTGATAATAAAAGGGATGGTTTTCTGATTTCTTCTTCTTCAGATTTATTGTTTGTGTATAGGAACGCTACTGACTTTTGCGTGTTGATTTTTGTATCCTGCCACTTTACTGAACTGATGAGTTGAATTAGTTTTTCTGTGGAGTTTTGGGGGTTCTCTATGTGTATTATCATATCATCTGCAAATAGTGATAGTTTGACTTCTTCTTTTCCTATTTGGATTCCTTCTATGTCTTTCTCTTTTCTTGCTGCTCTGGCTAGGACTTCCAGTATTATATTGAAAAGCAGTGGTGAGGGTGGACATCCTTGTCTTGTTCAGATCTTAATGGAAATGCTTTCAGCATTTCGCCATTGAGAATGATACTGGCTGTTGGCTTGTCATATATGGCCTTTATGATGTTGAGGTATGTTCCTTGTATTCCAAGAATTTCAAGGGCTTTTATCATGAATGGGTGTTGCACTTTGTCGAAAGCTTTCTCGGCATCTATGATATTATCATATGGTTTTATATTTCTTTTTGTTGATGTGTTGGATAACGATGATTGATTTTCGGGTGTTGAACCATCCTTGTGTCCCTGGCATGAATCCTACTTGGTCGTGGTGAATTATCTTATGGATACATTGTTGGATTCTGATAGCTAAAATTTTATTGAGGATTTTTGCATCAGTGTTCATTGGGGAGATTGGCCTGTAGTTTTCCTTTTTTGTGTTGTCCTTGTTCGGTTTTGGTATTATTGTAATGTTGGCTTCATAGAATGTGTTTGGTATTGTCCCTTCCTTCTCAATTTTTTGGAAGAGTTTGTGAAGGATAGGCACTAATTCGTCTCTGAATGTTTGGTAGAATTCATTTGTAAATCCATCAGGTCATGGGCTTTTGTTTTTGGGGAGGTTTTTGATTACCATTTCAATTTCGCTGCTGGTAATTGGTCTGTTTAGGTGTTGTATTTCTTCTTTATCTAGCTTTGAGTGATTGTAGAGTTGTAGGAATTTGTCCATCTCCTCTAGATTGTTGAACTTGTTTCCATATAACTGTTCATAGTAGTTACTGTTATTCTTTTGATTTCTGCTGTGTCCATTGTGATTTCTCCTCTTTCATTTATGATCCTGTTTATTTGTGCTTTCTCCCTTTTTTCCTTTGTGAGCCTGGCTAGGGGTTTGTCTATTTTATTGATTTTTTTGAAGAACCAGCTCTTGGTTTCATTGATCTTTTGGATTGTTTTTGTAGTTTCAATTTCATTTATTTCTGCTTTGTTTTTTATTATTTCTTTTCTTCTAATGGTTTTGGGTTTTTTTTTGTTGTTCTTTTTCTAGATCTTTGAGCTTCGAGGTTAGGTTGTTTCTTTGAGTTCTTTGTTGTTTCTTGATGTGAGCCTCTATTGCTATATATTTTCCTCTTATTACTGCTTTTGCTGCATCTCATACATTTAGGAAATTGGTGTCCTCCTTGTCATTCAATTCAAAGAATTTTTTAACTTCTTCTTTGATATCCTCATTAGTCCAGTGGTCTTCCAGTAGTGTGGTTTTCAATCTCCATGAAGTAGGAGAGTTCCTTGCCTTCTTTTTATGGTTTATTTCTAGTTTGATGCCTTCATGGTCAGAAAAAATGGTTGGTATGATTTCAATCTTGGTGTATCTGTTGATGTTTGTCTTGTGTCCCAGTATGTGATCGATCCTGGAGAATGATCCGTGATGCTTGAGAAAAATGTGTACTCTGTTTTTTTGGGTTTAATGTTCTATAGATGTCTGTTAATCCCAATCGCTCTCGGTCCTTATTTAGAGCTTTAGTGTCTTTACTTATTTTTTTGTCTTGTTGATCTATCCATTGTTGATAGTGGAGTGTTGAAGTCTCCCTCTACATATGTGTTTTATCTGATGTCTGTTTTCAGAGATGACAATAGTTGTCTGATATATTTTGGTGCTCCTTCGTTTGTTGAATATATGTTAATGAGTATTATTTCTTCTTGAAGTTGTCCCCTTGATCATAATGTAGTGACCGTTGGGGTCTCTTTTTATCTTTTTGAATTTGAAATCTGTTTTAATCTGATATAAGTATAGCTGTTCCTGCTTTCTTTTTTGGTCCATTTGCTTGTAGGATTGTTTTCCATCCTTTAACTTTGAGTCTATTTTTATCTTTTGTAGCTAAATGTGTTTCCTGGAGACAGCAAAAGGTTGGGTTTTGTTTCTTAATCCAGCCTGCGACTCTGTGTCTTTTTATTGAAGAGTTTAGTCCATTTACATTTAGAGTTAATATTGATATGTTAGCATCTGCATTTGCTATTGTGTTTGTCTTTCCTTTGATTATATTTATTCTTTTAATGACTTTTTTTTTTTTGGCCTTCTTTCGTTGTTATTCATCCCTCTGAGGTTCTGGCTTTAGGACTCCTTGTAGTATTTTTTGGAGTGGGGGTTTAGTCGTAATGAAATTCCAGAGTTTCTGTTTGTCTGGGAAGGCCCTTATTCTTTCTTCATAGAGGAAGGAGAGCTTTGCGGGATAGAGTATTCTTGGTTAGCATCTGTTTACTTGGAGTCTGTTGACTATGTCCCTCCACTCTCTCCTTGCCCGTAGTGTTTCTTCAGAGAAGTCTAATGTCAGCCTGATTGGCTTTCCTTTGTATGTTATCTGTTTCTTCCCTCTTGTCAGCTTCATTATTTTTTCCTTGTCCTGGATTCTTGGGAGCTTTACTATTATGTGTCTTGCTGTATTTTTCCTCTCATCGTGGAAGTTTGGTGTTCTTCTTGCTGCTTGTATATTAATTTTCAGCTCCTTCTTCACGTTTGGGAAGTTCTCTTCAATTATCTCCTTGAATATTTTCTCTATTCCTACATCTCTCTCCTCTCCTTCTGGTTTTCCTATAACTCTTATATTTCCTTTCCTCATGGAGTCAGATGGTTCCCGAAGTCTTTCTTCGGTCTTTTTCCTTCATACTTCTCTTTCCTTTTCTGTTTTGGTTCTTTTTATTTCTGTGTCTTCAAGAGTACTTATTTGTTCTTCCATTTCATCTATTCTGCTTTCATTGCTTTTCCCAGAGTTCTTTAGTGCCTCCATTAATTCTTTGATCTCCTGCATTTCTTTTACTTCCCTCTTTAGGGACTCAATGTCATTCTTCTGATCATTGTTTATTTTTCCCTTATCATTGTTTTCCTTTATGACTTCTGTCAGTTTTTTAATCATGGCAATTTTAAATGCTCTTTCTGGAAGGCTCAGAGTTCTTCCAAGTTACTGTCGTTGCAATCTGGTGGGTGGTTTTCTTTTTGTGGTGTGCTTTTTTCCTGAGGAGTTGCTAGGTTGCGTGTGGTTCTTCTACTCCCTACTGTCTGTTTTCTAATTTGCCGTATGCATTGGGACACTGTGTTGCTGGGACTGGCCTGCCTCTTGGGTGAACTTCTCTGCTCCCCTCTGGCTCCTCTGGGAACCATCTGTCGGTTTCAAGCAGACTTTACTGAAGAAAGGTCCCTGTTCTAAAATGCCGATGTGGGGACACACTCCCTTGTGCGCCTGGTCTTTCCCGGCGGTGGGTTCCCGCTCCCTCTCTGGGCTCGGACTGCAGGCCAGAAGGGGCCCGGCATCGGCAAATTTCCCAGCTCACCTCTGGCTCCTCCGGAAGCCTTCTGCTGGTTTCAGGCAGTCTTTACTGAAGTAATGTCCCTGTTCTAAAATGGTGATGTGGGACGCACTCCCTGTGGGCCTGGTCTGCCCCAGCGGTCGGTTCCCGCTCCCCCTCTTGGCTCAGACTGCTGGCCAGAAGGGGCCTGGCATGGGCAAACTTCTCAGCCCACCTCTGGCTCCTCTAGGAGCCTTCTGCTGGGTTCAGGCAGTGTTTACTGGAGAAATGTCCCTGTTCTAAAATGTCAATGCAGGATGCACTTCCTGCGCGCCCGGTCTGCCCCAGTGGTGGGTTCCCGCTCTCCCTCTGGGCTCAGACTGCTGGCCAGAAGGGGCCTGGCATGGGCAAACATCTCAGCCCACCTCTGGCTCCTCCGGGAGCCTTCTGCTGGGTTCAGGCAGTGTTTACTGAAGAAATGTCCCTGTTCTTAAATGGCAATGTGGGACGCACTCCCTGCGCGCCCAGTCTCAGGCACACTCTTCTGCGTGCCTGGTCTGCCCCAGACATGGGTGCCTGCTCCCCCTCTGGGCTTGGACTGCTGGTCAGAAGGGGCCTGGTGTGGGTGAACTTCCCAGCTCACCACTGGCTCCTCAGGGAGCCTTCTGCTGGTTTCAAGCAGTCTTTACTGAAGAAAGGTCCCTGTTCTATGGGGTGTTGGTGATTTTTTTTTTCTGGTCGCTGGGTGGTGCCAGAGATCTCTCCTCGTGTCCTTGGGGAGCTGTTTTTTTCACCCCGTGGGACGGGGAACAGAGTGGGAGTGGTGGGGAAAGCCTCAACAGCTTTGGGGTGCTGTGTCTGCCTTGTGCCCCACCGTCGTGGGGAACCCACGCCCCAAATTTCGTGCCCCGGCTCTCAGTTCCAAAGCCCTCAGGTCCAGGTCGTGGGCTGTAGCCCAGTTCAGTGTCCGCAGAAATGGCGCCTTTTGCACCCCGCTCCTGTGTCCGCTCACCTGGTTTCTGATTACTCAGTGAGGGACAGTCACCTCAGTGAGGCCCCCGCACGTCTCCCCGCAAGCCTAGGTCACAGGCATGGGGACCTGGGCAGCCGCAATCCGCGTTTGCTTTTCAAGCACGCAGCTTTTCTGCACAAGCTTACGGGCTGGCCTGGGGCTGTTTGTAGGTCTCTGGGAGTCTTTGTTTTTCTCTAATGGCACCTGGAGCAGGTCATGCGGCGAATTCTGCAGGGTTCTCCACAGCTCCAGTTCACGGGGTGTCGTGGCTGAAATAGTTCCTTTCTACTCACAGTCCTGCTTGATGCATAGTTTGTTCTTGTTGGTTGTTTTAGTTTTTGTTTGTTTGTTTGTTTTTTTCCTCCTTTCTGTTGGTCAGAGAGTGCCGACTTTGTGTGTGGGGGATGGTAGCAGGGTTCTGAGCTTTCCTCCCTTCTAGTCCTCTTTTGTGGCAACTTTCTTCTTCGGGTAGTTTGCTAGAGTCGTCCGTTTATCTTCTGTGCCCCCGTTCTCACTGGGACCTGCCACTTTTCCTCCCTATTAACTTTTTTTTAATGGGAGCTCTTACTCGCAGTGTTTCCTCGCTGCCATGTTCCCTCAATTGTATTTTTAAGACATGGTGTTTCTTAGCTCTGTATATCTAATTGTAGCAGCCTCATATTTTCTTTATCTTTATTCTGTTGTTTCATATCCTCAATTATTTTCTTTTTTTTTCCTCAATTATTTTCTTGAATGTTCCATAAACATTACCAGAATTATTGTCCTGAACTCCCCTTCTGTCGTGCTCCCCAGCTCCACTGAGTTGGACCTCTTTCAGGGTTATTTTGCTCCAATATTTGTGATGTATTTTTCTGCCTCATCATTTTTAATGTTTTATGTCTTATAGGGGTGGAATTTTAGACTGTTGTTTTGCATCTGTTGACATAATTTGAGGACTTGTTCTAGTGAAGGGTAGTAGGTATATAAGAGGATTGAGACAGTAGAACATAAAGAATCACCTTCAGTAGGCTCAGGAATTTGAATGTCCTATTGTGCGTGGATATCAGAGTTGTGTGGTGGTGATCCACATTTATTTCCTCCTCTGGTCAAGCTTCTCGGTCTTAATTCTTATAAAGTCTTTTGTCCACATTCACTGTAGGCTGTTAGCACTAGATGCAGTGTTGGGTATGGATTATAGCTGATATGGGGACACAGGCCAGGAATTGCTCTCCTTTCTTTTCCAGTTATTGCTCCTGTTATTGATAGGTGCTCTAGCTCTAACCTGTTCGGTTTTTTTTTTTGTTTTGTTTTGGTTTTAGCTCTGAGGTGTAGAATGGCAGATGCTTTTTATATCTCAGCCAGTGATTCAAGTAGTAGCCTCTTCTCTGTGGAGACCCAGGTGCTCTAACCTGCTTCTCCCTGCTGATCCCACTTCAGCTGTTCTGTATTGAGAGACTAGTGCTCTAGCCAGTAATCTTCATTCTGTGCCCCCCACCCTGCACTCTTCAACAATGCACCCTCTATCCCGGTGCTTGCTTCATCACCCCCTTATCCAGTGCAGTGTTTTCAGGATCCCCAGTGTTGGCATGTGCCTGAGTCAATAGTTACAGGGGGCAATACACAGCAGCTTCTCCTCTCTCTTATGGATAATACTGCACCATTATCACTATTACTAAACAAAGTTCACTTAGTGTTTTTCTCACCCATTTTTACTGTACTGATACTCCTCATGTGTGCTGTGGTGGTCCATTTCCCCCACAAAGGTTTTTGTGGTTTTGATTTACAATTTAGTTGCATATTGAAGAGACAAGCCCAGTGCCTTTGTTCTTCTTTCATCTTGCTAGACCTCTCTCAATAAAATTCTTATTCTAAAAAATGATGATCATGCAAATCAAAACCACATTGAGATACCATCTTATACCAGTAAGAACGGCACATATCAAAAAAACTAGCAACAGGGCCTCCCCTGGTGGTGCAGCGTGTTGAGCGCTGGGCTGCAAAGCTGCCTGCAGCCTCTGCAGTGCAGGTTCTATCCACGGCTGCTGGCGAGGGTCCCACATGGCACGACAGACCTCTCCTGCCACGCCCTCTGCTCCCCTCAGCAGTGTGTTTCATCAGTCTGCCTCTTCTGTTCTCCGCTCTGGTTCTGGTGGATTCTCTCACCCTCCCACACTTCTCACTGTACCCAGTGCTTGTATAGATAAATAAATAAATCTTTAAAAAAAAAACTAGCAACAACAAATGTTGGCGAGGGTGTGGAGAAAAAGGAACTCTCCTGCACTGCTGGTGGGAGTGCAAACTGGTCCAACCACTGTGGAAAGCTGTGTGGAGATTCCTCCATCTACTAAAAATGGAGCTACCATATGACCCTGCAATTCCACTACTAGGGATCTACCCAAAGGATGCAAAAACATTGATTCAAAAGAACACCTGTACCCCTATGTTTATTGGAGCACTATTTACAATAGGTAAAACCTGGAAACAACCCAAATGCCCAAAAATAGATGACTGGATCAAGAAGATGGAGTATATATACACAATGGAATATTACTCAGCAATCAAAAGAAATAAACTCATGCCATCTGTAGCAACGAGGATGGAGTTAGAAGAAATTATGCTCAGTGAAATAAGTCAGAAGGAAAAAGAAAAATATCGGATGGTTTCACTTATAGGAGGAATATAGGGGAACCAAATAAGACAGCATTGTACAAAAATACAAAACAAAAACAATTATAAATCAGAAACATCCTGCAGGGGAGGAGGAACACAGGGGACTGAGGTAATGGTGCACGGGTGTATTGGTGAAGTAAATTCTATGGGGACTACACCTTGGGGGGTGTAGCGGCAGGAAGGGATGGAGCAGGATCTCTATGATTGGAGCAGACGGGTGAAAGAGAGTCATCGAGCCCTGGGTGGCTTTTTCAGGGTTTTATTGGGATTTTACCATGTACACTGCAGGCAGTGGTGTGGGGAGGGGATGGGGGGGGGTTTGGAGGCTTGCCAGCCCCCAGCCCCCAGGAAGTCTTCACTTTTCCTTGTGCTCTCCGGTGTTCCCTCGTGGTCTCATTCTCTCTTGTTCTCCTTCTTTAATCCAATTATTTACACTTATCAAACTGGTGGTAATATTTAACGGAAAAAGGCTACTTAAATTCAAGGCCAGAAAAAAACTGAAAGAACTCAAGTTAGGGATAAAACCGCTGAAGTTCATGGTTGAGGCCACGTTTGGGTCAAAACCACACCCACAAGAGCTGGATGCTGGGGGTGGAGGGGGCGGGGAACAGACTTTTTAAGACGTGAAACAAAGATTTTCACTGAGAGTCCTGCAGACCTAGTGCGCTTTATGGTGACCAACACAAGAAAAATTACTTTGGGCTGGTCAACCACGGGTGAAGCTTGGAAACCACGTTGGGCGCCAGCTGTTATAGGGCAGCCCCGATATTGAGTGGGTTGCGTGGCTGTGGGTCCTCACCCGCGTGCTTAAAAAGGATTTATTAATACTCCACTACAGACACACACAAAAGGTTAATAAAAGGTTTATTTACAAGGGAAAAGGAAATAAGGAAAATGTACAACTCGGGGAGAAAATAGGGAAATAAAGTCTTCAAAGCATCCTACCTGATCCGCCGACCTGGAAACCCAAAGGCACTCCCAGAGCTGGCCGGACGCTGCGAGCTGGTGGAGAGCCAAAATGGGGGATCCCCAAAGCCCACGTATCTGCCTTTTCTATCCACCTGGCTGCTTAACCCCACCCTCAGGTCCCAGCCACCTTCCCTTTGGTGGTGATGGGATTTGGAGTTCCCAGTGTCTTTGGCTTTGTCCTGGGGTGGGGGTGGAGTCCACAAAGCTTGTATGGAATTAGCTTTAGGACATCCTTTCCCCTCTAACAATTCTAGTAGTTCTCTTCCTTTCGTTCTGCTGGCATCCCATGACACCGCCCTTATAAGCCCAGTCTTAGCCCAGGTGTACCTACCTACCTATGCCCACATTCTACTCCAGGTGCCCACCATCAGGCATGCATTCAGGATCACAGGGATCCATCATCAGTCCTTATGGCAGGAGGGCAGAAAAGCCTGATACTTTACTTACCTTACATATATAAACTCAAATGTTCAAATAATAATCCACTCTAGCAGTGGGCCACCTCAGTTCCCTCTAATCCATCTGTTAGTAGCCAGACGTTAACCTAGGTCATGACCTAATTTAGTTGTAGTTTTATACAAAGTAAATCCCACAGGCATATAATTGCCTCAAGGATCTGTACCTTGGAGATGTGGCATTTTTGGCCCTTTGCCGCAACTCCTTGAAAGGTTCGGCGCGGTAAAGAAAAGGAGAGCCAGGCTAAATTTCTCAAAGGAAGGGAAAGTTTATTGCGCCCGGGGTGGACCTCACGCACGCAAGGTGGGGGTCAGTGAAGCCATGCACGTTGTTAGGGGGAAGCAGGGTTTTATAGGGTGAGGAGAGGTCAGGTGGGAAGTTGGGCTCCTATGGCAGGAAAAAGTTTGTTGGGGGGGGGGGGTTAGTTTCGTGGGGCAGGTAGAGGTTCTTTGTCTGAGAAGAGACTCGTAGTGGGAGGGGGGAGGCTCATTGTCTGAGTCCTCCAGGCAGGCTTCTGCATTCCTGTTCCCAGATGGGCTACCTGGTGGGTTTTTGCATTCCAGCCTCCTGCATGGACCTTTCACTCCTAATCACCTTTCTGCCATATATGCCCAATAACAGGACCTTCAGACATTTTTACCTGTCACAAATTCAAAGAAACTTATCTCCATTGTATTCAGTGATTTTGAATGTTAATTTTTCTTGAAAATTTAAAATCAAGGTAGTAAGACTGTGATATAAATTGGGGATATCATTAAATAATATTTATAAAACTTGCTTCGTGTGCATATTGCCATAATGGACATAGTGGGAAACAAGTTAAAGAGTTGCTTATAGGGTGGGGGGAAGCAAATATTGTTTACAAATGAACAATGATGTAAAAAAATTTTTAAAAATTAATATGAAAAAGGAAAAAAAAAACAAAAGCAAAAAAAAAAAGAGTTGCTTATAAGCAAAAACAGCCAGCACTGATCAATACAAACAATATGTAGAGATTGAGAATACTACAGCTATTAACTGATGTTATTGTAAATGCCTGTTCTACCATGTCTTTAGGCAATAAGATAAATAGCTTAAATCTTCCTAAGAACTCTTCCTGTTGCTAAGAAGCTTATTATCTTTATAAAATGCTGCAAGAGCTCACTGCCTTCCTTTCCCCACCAGCCCTGGTGATGGACACTCCTTCCCTATGAGGTCTATGAATGAGTCACAGAACCCACTATTAGCAAATGAAGAGCCCTGGGAAGACAATGACGATGAGAACCGAGGTAAGTAGTCTCATAAGGAAGTCTTTTCTCCACCAAGCAGACCAAGCACTAATAAAGATCATGTTAAAAGAAACAATGTGGTATAATAAAAAATAGCTTCCGGAAAGATTATGAGTATGCCAAGCCCTTTGAAAGGAGAAGGGCAGGTATAGCCAGACTTCTTTAATAAATATAGATGGTAATTTGAATTAGTGGCAGCTTGCAAGGTTTCATATACACTTTGTGATGCCATGATTTATAATTGATCAGATAAATCAGAAAACATCAACAATGCCGTGATGCTTGTAAACAGTCCTACCAATTGATCACTGGTGCTGCTTTGTTTGAGTCAATTCAGTCAATGGCAATAGCTTGCCTTTCCCTGCTGAGTCACTCACCCATTGATTCTGTTTTAAAATCTCATTCCCATTCACTTTTAGAAAGGTTTAAATACATGTGGGGGGGGGAGTGTATGGAATCAAGCCTACACATGCACTAGTCGACTTTTCTAAAATCAGAGGGTCAAAGGAAGAATAAGGAAGTAGCACTTTAGTCTTCCATCTTTCTCCTATCAGATTATTGGGTCATCCTGAGAATTTTTTATAGCAGCTGAAAGTTAAGCTATTGTGCCATATACCCCTTTTTTTCATATGTGGCTATCTATATTGCCCAACACTTTGTGTTTTTTTAACTTTTATTTTTTAATTATTTTTTTACACAATAGTAGCCCCCATAGTTCTCCTGCCACCATATCACCTGTGAACCATTATTATAGTCCCTTGTGTCCTTCCCTCCCCTATTTTGACTGCCCTCCTACCTCCTACCTTGCTATATGTCTCAGATCTATAATCAGCTTGCTAGTTTTGACTTTTTCTTAACCTTCTGTTTGGTTTCTCTATGTTCCACATATAAGTGAGACTATCCGTTATTTATCTTTGTCCTTCTGACTTACTTTGGCCAAACAATTTGTTAAACAGGCTTTCCTTTCTCAATTGTAAAGTTGTGGCTCCTTTGTCAAAGTTTAACTCTTTATATTTGTGTGGATTTATCTCTTACCTTTCTATTCCATTGGTCTGTTTCTGGTTTTGTTCTAGTAGCATACTCTTTGGCTTACTGTTGCAGTGTAGTATAGGGTTCAAATCAGAGAATATGATACCTCTATATTTCTTCTTTCCTCTCAGAATTGCTTTAACTACTTGGAGCCTTCTGTGGTTTCATATAAATTGTATAATTGTTCTCTTTCCTTGAAAATACAATTGAGATTTCGACAGGCATTTTGCTGTAATATGGACATTTTAATGTTCATTCTTCCATCCATGAGTACATGATATCTTTCCACTTCTTTGTGTCCTGTTTCCTTTAATTTTTTGATGTGTAGATTTTTCACATCCTTTGTTACATTTACTGCCAGATATTTCATACCTTTTGGTGTGATTATAAAATGAAATTATACATTGCATATAGAAATGCAACAGAATTTTGTGTATTGACTTTGTATCATGCCACTTTACTGTATTCATTTATTATTTCTATTAATTTTTGGTAGTCTTTTAAGTTCCCTATGTATACTAAGTCATCTGTGAATAATCATAGTTTCACTTCTTCTTTTCCTATTTAGATTCCTTTTATGTCTTGTTCTTCCAAATTGCTCTGGTTAGGACTTCTAATACTATGTTGAACTATACTGGTGACAGTGGACATCCTTGTCTTGTTCCTGATCTTAGCAGAAATGCCTTCACTTTTGCACCATTCAATATGATGGTGGCTGTGGGTTTGTGATATATAACTCTTATTTCATTTAGAAAGTTCCATTTATATGCATTTTGTTGACTTTTTTTAATCATAAATGGATTTTGAATTTTGTCAAATGCTTTTTAGGCATCTCTTGAAATAATTGTGTGATTTTCATCCTCCTTTTTGTTGATCTGGTGAATGGCATTTATGCGTATGTTGAACCAGCCGTGTATCCCTGGGATGAAAACTTTTTGACCATGGTGGTTTATTCTGTTAATAAGTTACTATCTTGTTTTGCCAGGATTTCATTGAGGATTATTATGTCTATGTTCATCAGGGATATCAGCCTATAGTTTTCTTTTTTTGTAATATTTCTATTTGTTTTTTGTACTTCTTTTTGTATTGTTTTTAAGATCAGGATGCTGTTGACCTCACAAAATGTGTTAGGGAGTTTTTTAATTTTCTTGAAGTGTCTGAGTAGGATATGTATTAGGACCTTTTTGAAGGTTTAATAGAATTCACTGAAGAAACCATCTCGTCCTGGGCTTTTGTTCTTAGGGAGATTTTTTTTCAATTACTCTTTCAACTTCTGTGCTTAGGATTGGACTGTTTAAACTTCTGTGCTTAGGATTGTCTGTTTCGTCCTGGTTCAGTCTTGTAAGGTTTGTTGAATGTAAAGATGTGTCCATGTCTTCTAATTTGTTCAGTTTGTTTGCAAAGAGGTCATAAAGTTTCTTATGATTCTTTTTATTTCTGTAGCACCAGTTATAATTTTGCCTCTTTCATTTCTGTATTTTAATTTTCTCTTTTTAGTAAGCCTAGATTGTTGATTTTGTTTGTTTTTTAGAACCAGCTTTAGGTTTCATTGACCTTTTATACTCTTCTTGTTTTCTATTTCATTTATTTGTGCTTTTATTTACTCCCTTTCTTGTAGTGATTTTTGGATTTTTTTTCTAGTTCCTTCAGTTGTAGAGTTAGATTGTGCATTTGAGATTTTTCTTCTTTTATATGTGGGCCTATATTGTTAGGAACTTCCCTTGTAGCACTACTTTTAAAGACTCTCATGGGATCTAATAGCTTGTCTCCTTTTACTTTAGTCTCCAGATAATTTTTGATTTCTCCATTGACCCAGGTGTTGTTCAGAAGCATTTTATTTAGTCTCCACATGTTTTGATTTATTCTGGGATTCCTAGTTTGTAAATTTCTGAGAAGATGTTTGATATAATTTCTGTTTTCATGTATTTTCTGAGACATGTTTTGTGTGCCAGTGTATGATCTATTCTTGAGATGTTCCATGTGCACTTGACTTGCATATGTGATGGAAAGCTCTGTAAATGACCATCAAGTCCATCAGGTCCAATACTTGTAGATAGTATTTCCCTGTAGATTTTCTGTGTGGGTAATCTAACTTTCTGTCAGTGGTTTGTTGAGTTCTCCAACAATAATTATATTTTTGTCCATATATTGTTTTAGGTTTGTTACTTGTTGCTTTTATAGCTAGATGCTCCCAGGTGATATATATATATATTAATATGAATAACAGTTATGTCTTCTTAACAAATTATTCCCTTGATCATTCTGTAGTATCCCTCTTTCTCCCTGATTATCACTTTTTTTAAAATTTATTTATTTATGCATACAAGAAGTGGGGTACAGGCCAGAGGTACGGGGTGGGTGATAGGATTTCAGAGATAGAGTGGGGGACAGAACAGGTGGATTGACTGAAATACACTGCTGAGGGGAGCAGCAGGCTAGATGAGAGGTCTGCTGCGCCATGTGGGTAGCTCCTGGAAGGCCAGGGATCCAACTTGTGCTGCGGAGGCTGCGGACAGCTTCATAGTGCTGTGCTTAACCCCTTGCCACCTCCAGGGAGGCCCAAGGGATCCCTTCTCTCACTCTTCACCTTCTGGAACACTCATCATCCTATATTTCCTCTTCTAATTGAGTCTGATATTTCTCGTAGTTTCCTCATTTTTCCTAAATCTTGTTTCTTTCTTTTTTTCTGAAATTCTCACCTCTGCCAGTTTAATTCTATTTTAACGAACTTTCTGTATTTACCTTCATCTCATTCAGTCTTCTGTGTGTGTTCTTTTAATATTTTCAATCTCTTCATTGAAGAATTCTTTTTCTCCCCTGGATCTCCTTACCAAGATCTTGAACTTGCCTGTCAGTTTTTCACCTACCTTCCAGTAGCTCATTTAGAATTTTTAGTATTGTTTTAAAGTCATTGTAGATCCTCTATTTCTGTATCCTTTATATATGTCCCAGAATGTCTGTTGTTCTCTATTAGTTTTTCCATCCTGTGTTCAGATATTTTTTGCTTCCCAGGCATTTGTGTTGCCCTATTTGTTTTTTTGTGATCGGGGCACAAAGTATATATTCTTTGAGGGCCAAATATAAAGATTCCTTCATTCTAGTCAATTCGTTACCAGCTTTCTATATGGAATTACAAGATACATAAGTCTATACTAACACCTTAGCAACCTGACCTTCCCATGAGACATATCTTTCTGATTACACATTTGGGGTAATTAGGTCAGTGATTTTTCCCCCCCAAAAGCCTATTTTCTCTCAGTCTTACAGATGTGAGGCAGTACCATTCTGAGGTAGATTGTCTGGCTCTTTGACCAAGAATATATATTAAAAAGTGTGGGGAGAGAGAAACTAACATTTTTTTAATTTACTTGGGAAGATAAGACACATACATGAAAAATTGCCTAACAAAACACAATGCAGGGTATGTTACTGAATAAATGAGTAGAACCATAAGGTTTGTGCTACAGGACTTCAAAGGAGAGAGCTGTTCTAACTTTCTGGGCTGGTTATAAAAGCTTTACAAAGGAGATGAAATTGAAGACTTAAAGATTAGATAGGATTTGGATTGGTAACAAGGAATGAGGAAGCAGAAGTTATGAAGAAAGTCACAAGTATGAAGAAAGTAACATATCATCAGCAAAGATTTGGAACTGTAGCTAGTTGGGAGCTCCTTGAAGTCCTAGAGACCTTATCACCTTCATTTTGGTATTTTCTAGCAAAATAATTTTGCATAGAAATGATTATTAGATTGACTTCAAGGGTACAACTTACAGCAGTTGAATCTATTTTGTGGCAGGTGATTTATGGGCATTGCCACATTTAAGAGTCATAATCACTTTGTCAGTTGTAAATATTAAATAACTCCATTTTAAAGATGAGGCAGTTCAAGCACAGGGAAGTCCAAAGTTGCACAGCTAGTGAGTACGTGTCAGAATCTGGTGCCAAAGTCCAAACCCTTAACCGCTCTACCACCTAGTGTCTCTTCTTTGCCCTTACTTTTCAGTTTACAAGCCTATTTTTTTTTTTTTTTTTTAGAAAAACAGAACACTTAAAAGAAAATTATCTCAGTTCCTGTACCTCTCACACCAGAAATGGAATAATGGGAAAACATGAATTAAGCTCTAGTATGAGGATCATTTCCACATTCTTCCCCAATTAAATATATGACTTTTGGAAAGTTCCTTCTTCTTGGACCTCAGTTTCAATTCTGTATCTCTAAGCTGTCTTCATCTCTAAGGTATATTGTTCTGTGATCCCGTCTGAGACTGAGGAGTCAGAAGTCAAACTGAATAACCTATTCATGATATCTTTCACCAAATGGTTGTTTTTGAAGAAATGTACTAGAGGCCACTATAAACTTACGATTTCTTTATTCTCTCTAAGTAGACCCAGTTGCAACATCTTTTCTGTTCTTAGCATTCTGACAACCAGACTCTAATGAACTTATTCTCACACTTGTCATTTTTCTTTACTCAAGAGTAATATAATCCTAGGTCCTGAAAGCATCAAACATAGTACACTGAGCTAGGAAGGCACTACTTTTTTGGGTAGCTGGGCATTTTCTAAGTGACTTATTCTCTATATTTCTACAAAACAATGGAGTGGCCATGTCCTCAGCTCCTGGAAAACTTACCTCATGCAATAATATCATCAATGTTTATTTTACTTTATTACCTCTGTTTTCCAGCACTGAACTCTGGATTGCTGTAGTCCCTGAAATATTGCAAGTCTCCAATCAGTCAGTTCAGTTAAGAAAGCATTTCCTGAGAGTATACAGTGTTGTGGAGGGACAGAAAGATAAATAAAAGGTGGCTTTTACTATCAAGAAATTTGCAATTATAGGGAGTATTAGAAAGCTCTTAAGTCTAACACAAAATTTATGCCTGTTGCCATGAAGGTGATGTTAGCAATTATATACCTTATACCTAGTGCATTCTTAGCTCTGTGCTATTGGGTTGTCAGAAAAGTCATAACACATTTTTTGCTTCAAAAACATAGAAAAAATTACATCATGACTTTTCCAACAACCCAATAGATACTGTGTGGTACACAAGGTTCAATGGGTGATTGTTAGTGATGCTTACATACTGAGTATATCAATAGAAGGGAAAAGCATATGAGCTAAAGTGATGAAAGTTTTGAGGAAACTTTTCCTAAAAGAAAGCAGCCTTGTCTCTGGAATTTGTCTGGTAGATATAATGGTGTCAGAGTTTGCTATCCTGCTATGGCAATGGTAACCCACCCTGGGTAGCCTCTACTTTTAGGGACCCCAGGTCTCCAGTATGGACGCACCCTAAATGCCACTTTGACCTCATAAAAGAGAATGTACTAAGCAGAAACTAAGGGATGATCTCTATCAACTTTTTTTTTTAATCTCAAAGTGCCTATTACATTATTGTGCAGGGTGTACAAGGAGAGTGATTATTTACACATTAAGCAAGCTGATTCAGAATGTTTTTGTTATCCCAAAAGGTGAGGGATTGGAAACAAAAACATTTGTACCATAAATAATACTTCTTACTGATTCCAAAACCTCTTATTTTCTAGATACCGCATTCCCTTTTAAAAACACCCCAACACCTAAAGTACTGTAGTAGCTATTTCAATTATATCTAGTGAAATAACAGCAAGACAGGATAATTCTGCCAGTAGCAAGACACAAAACATTCCATTAAAACCAGATAATGTTGAGTTGTCATTACAGCTATTTAAGTCAAATACCAGCCAGTTATCATAGATCAAATAATCTTCATAGTAGAGCAGGCTGGCTACTTTTAGAATTTGAATGTCTGGAGCGATAACAAATGGTTCATTGTAGGACACCCGTCTTTAGACAGTTGCAGATGTCTGCTGCCTTCAGGTATTGAACAAGAAGGAAACATGCCAGTGAATGAACACCCACCCATACAAGAGAAAGGCATTTGATCACCTTCACTTTTTATCCTTACAGATTATCCTGAAGGCTCATCATCTCTTGCAGTGGAAACGGAAACATAGCAGTTTTCACATTTCCTTCATCTCTCAGACAGGTCAGTATTCTGAAGGCGACTCATACAATAGCCACCTAGATAGCTAAGAGGCAGCCTTGAGAGTAGATCTAGAGAAAGAATATGTCCTCACACTGGTGAACAAGTTGTTAAGTTCTTCACTCTTGTATTGTTTATAATCAGACTATTAACTTGGGGTAAAAGATCCCAGGGTATCCCCAAACAGCCATACAGCCCATTCAGGCTATTTTTTTGTACTGTGAATTATAAACTCTGCTGGTGCATTTCAGGCCTCTGAAATGATATAGATTACAAATAGGTTCTTTTGCCTGACTTCACTGTGTCAGTTAATAACCTACACATATACCACTCACAGGCAAAAGCCATCATCCTAACATTCCAACTCTTGAAAAATGCTACTAATTCGTTCATCAGTGAGAGGCAGCCTTATCCATGGAATTCTCTATGGCTTAGTGGAAAGCTAAACAGCCTTCTCCTTGCAACAGTCACAGGTACATAAACCTATGGAATTCAGTATTATGAGAATGAGAATTTTAATAATAGACATAATCAAGAAGCTTGGAGCTCTGATCTGATAAGCCTTCTAAATCTATTTCCATGAAAAAGCTAGCAATTATTAAGAAACCTATCAATTTGTGGGGTTTCAGTACTTGACTTTTTCTCATATAATACCCTGGTATATACCATATAGATACTGTATAAGACCTTATATATACCATCCCCTTTGTATGTGCTTGATACGTGTTATTTAATCCTCACATCAACTCTGTAAGGTGAATGTTACTATTCTCATTTTACTTATGACAAAGCTGAAGTCCAGAGAGATGAAACCATCTATCCAGCTAGTAAGTGGCTAACCTAAGATTGCATCCCAGGTCTACCGACCTCATATCATGTGCTTTCCACTATAGCACTACATTTAAAAACTTCACTTGGGCTTAGAAATTATAAGTAATTATAAGTGAAGTGCACCTTCACTTATAATAAAAGATTAAGAAGAGGGAAAAATTGAATTGGTCTTCTGCCCAAAGCCCTGATGATCTGTTTAATGTAAGGTAAGACAACTGCTATAGTAGTATTTATTATCTTGATTTTGTTCTAATTAGTGCTTATCTTTCTCATGGTTATGTTCACATTTACAATGGGTATTCTGTGGTGCACTGGCACATTGACATGTTCACATATTAAAGAGGGTAAACATTCTCTGACAAACAAATTTAGGGAACCCTGAATAAGAAAAATTATCTTTAGCATAGGAATTCTCAAGGCTTTTACTATGCAAGTGAGTTGTGACTTTGCAAAAAAAAAGGGATGTAGTAGCCCTGTTAACTTATTTGACTGAATTTATTTTCTTTGGAAAATAAATGGAACTTTATCATTAGTATATGTAAGGACCTATAATATGCTAAAGAACAAAAGTTCAATAAGTGAAATAAATTCTTCACAAACTTATATGACCATATAACCCTTTTTATTTTCAGTGAAAAGTAAATCATAAAATATATTTTTTGATATGATTCCCTTGAAAAGCAAAATTACCTTAAGAATAGGTGGTATTTATACTTGCTCAAATAAATTAACTGATTTTTTTAATTTTGCTGATACTAATAGAAGTGTTTGGAAACATTGGAGAAAAAAATAGCAGAATCATTTCAAAACTTATCAAGATACAAAATTTTTAATGTATATTGATAATAACTATAGTGATGTTTGTAACAACTCCAAATGGAAAATAACCTGAATGTCTATCAATAGGAAAATTATTGAATAAGTTATGTATCTCTGAAGTATTAGATATTTTTTACATATTTCCTTTTGTTTTCATTCAAATTATTTTAATTAATTTTTGTTGTTGTCATAATACGATTATTTTACAGCCTTGCTAGTGTTTTGACAGTATAGGACTTCCCCCTCCCAGATGTAATCTTCCACCCCCAACGCACCCATAATTGTCTATCATAGTCCACTGTGGTCTGTCCCCCATCCTCTTGTTTCCTTCCTTCCCCTCTGCTCCCCACCTCAGCTGTATGCCTCAGGTCTATGGTCAGCTTACTAGTTTTGTCTTTTTCCTCACCTTTTGTTCTGTTTCCCTGTATTTCTCCTACAAGTGAAACTATCTGATATTTTCCTTTTTCCTTCTGCAACATTCAGTTTTCAAGGGTTGGTTTTAAAATTTGTCTTTGTCTGATCCTTTGTCTGTTTTTTATATTGCACATATGAGTGACACCGTCCAGTATTTATCGTTCTCCTTATATCCCTGCTAGCTCTGTCCATATTACCACATATGGCATGAGTTTGTCTTTTTTGATTGCTGAGTATATTCTATTGTATATAAATACCACCTGTTCTTGATCCAATTGTCTGTTTTGGGGTATTCAGGTTGTTTCCATATCTTGCCTATTGTAAATAGTGCTTCAATAAACATGAGAGTGCAGATTTCCTTTCGAATTAGTGTTTTTGTATTTTTGGATAGATATCTAGGAGTGGGATTTCTGGGTCATATGGCAGATCCATTTTTAGTCTTTTCAGAAACTTCCACACAGCTTTCCACAGGGCCTGGACCAGTCTACATTCCCACCAGCAGTGCAGGAAGCTCCATTTTCTCCACATCCTTGCCAGCACTTGTTCTTTCTGCTCTTTTTTGATATGGGCTATATCACAGGTGTGAGATGAAAGCTCATTGTAGTCTTGATTTGCATTTCTCTAGTAAGTAATTATGAACATCTTTTCATGTGCCTGTTGCTCATCTTCTTTGGAGAAGTGCCTATTTAGCTCCTCTGCCCATTTTTGGATTGGGTTATTTGTTTTCTCTTTATTGAATTGTATGAGTTCTTTGTACACCTTTGATATCAGTCCTCTATCAGATGTACAGCGTGCAAATATTTTCTGCCATTCAGTAGAGTGTCTTTTCATTTTAGTTGTGGTCTCTTTCGCTGTGAAGAAGCTTTTTAGTTTGATGTAGTCCCAGTTCATATTTTCTTTTGTTTTCCTTACTTTGGGTATGAATCTGTAAATATATCTCTGAGGTTCATGGCTTAGTGTTTTGCCTGTGTTTTCTTCTATTTATTTTATGGTTTCAGGTGTTACATCCAAGGCTTTTATCCATCTCATTCAATATTTTTAAAAAATTAAAGTGATGAATAAAGTGAATATTCATCTATATACAACTTAGAATTAACAAATGCCAATATGGTTTTTCATGTCATACCAATTGTCATATATAAAAAATAAATTGTGATAATTGTTTAAAAAGGGTATTGATTGTAGATCATAGTTTCTTTAAAATTGAATGACAAACTTGGGAGTGGGAGGAATACTTGTAAAATACATAGCACACAAAATTTAACATCCTGAATTACAAAGCTTTGCAAAACACTATTTCAAAATGGACTAAGGATGCAGTCAACAAAATACAAATTAAAATGAAGAATAAACATTAAAATTGTACAACTTCACTAGAGAGAAATGCAAATTAAAATAATACAAAATATCAACTTTTGTCTACTATTATAGTTTTTACAAATTACAGTACCTAGTGTTGGCAAGGACATGTTGAAATAGATGCTCTTATATACTGCTGATATAAGGTTAAATTCAGTAATCCTTTTTGAGGCTAATTTAGCAACATATATAAAGACCTTAAAATGTTCATACAATTTTATCTGATTACTTCGTTTTAGGAGTATATTTTAATGAAATAATCAGAGTTCTGCACAACTATTCATTATTGATTTCTCTTAATAGAAGAAAATTAGAAACAAATGACTGTCAATAGACCAATGATGAAATAAATTACTGCTTCATTATGATAAAATATCCTACACCATAAAAAGTAATTATTCTTAAGAATAATTAATAGGGTTATGGGGAAAAAACTGTATAAGTGCAATTTAATTTCAATGGTACATTTTTATCAGTTTATTGAGATTTGACCACTTAAAGTGTACAATTCAGTGAAATGAAACTAGACCATTCTCACACCATACACAAATATTAACTCATAATGAATTAAAGATTTAGATGTAAGACCTGAAATCATAAAACACATAGAAGAAAACATAGGCAAAACATTTTGTGACTTCAGTTTCTGGGATCATTTTGAGGACTCAACTCGAATAGCAAGGGAAACAAAAGTGAAAATAAACCGAGAACAACATCAAACTAAAAAGATTGCGCACAGTGAAAGAAACTGTTATTAAAATATAAAGACACCCTACTGAACGAGTAAAGTATTTGCACATCATACGTCTGACAAGGGGCTAATGTGCAAGATCTACAAAGAACACATAACACTCAATAACAACATAAAACTAGTAACTCAATCAAAAAAAATAGGTAGACGAGCTAAATAGACACTTCTCCAAAGAATACATATAGATAACCAAGAAGCACATGAAAAAATGTTCATCATTGTTTATCATCAGGTAAATGCAAAACAAAAATCATAGTGAGATACCTCCTCATACCAGTGAGAATGGCTCATATCAAAAATTACAGAAATAACAATTGTTGACAAGGATGTGCAGTAAAAGGAACCCTGGTACATTGTTGGTGAGAATGTAGACATGTTCAGCCCCTATGGAAAAGACTATGTAGGTTTCTCCGAATGTTACAAATAATTCTACTCTATGAACCAGCAAATGCACTCTAGGTATTTATCCAAAGAATACAAAGACACTAATCCAAGGAGATATATATGCACTCGTATGTTCATTACAGTGATATTTACAATAACCACGTTACAGAAACAACCTAAGTGCCCAAAGGCAGAGGAGTAGAAAAAGAACATGGAGTATATGTACACATTATACTAGTCAGCTAACAATGAAAGTGAAATCTTGCTATTCGCAACAACATCAGTCGAACTGGAGGGGATTATGCTAAGTGAAATAAGTCAGAAGGAGAAAGATAAATACCAGATTATTCCACTCATATGTAGAATATAAAGAAACAAAATGAAGGAACAGATGAAACAAACCAAAACAAACCCTAGAAATCTGAGTGTACAGTTGAGCATACCAGAGGGGGCTGTTGAAGTGGGAAATCACAAAGGAGGAGGGTTCACATATTTATGGTGGAGGATTATTGGTGATTGGTATTGGGTGTGGTGTCATAACATACATATGAATATACAACATATACAGTGCCATAAACTAGTATACAGAAAAATAAAGTCACCCATAATCACTGTACCTAAATAACTCATGTTAACATTTTTATTGTATCCTTTTCACTATTTTCTATGAATATATTTTTTTTAAGCTTTGAGATTTTTTTTTTAAGATTTATTTATTTACTTATACAAGCACTGGGTACAGTCAGAAGCATGGGAGGGTGAGAGAATTCACCAGAGCCAGAGCGGGGAGCAGAGCAGGCAGAAGGACCAAAGTACACTGCTGAGGGGAGCAGCGGGCGGAGGAGAGGTCTGCGCGCCATGCGGGACCCTCCTCCAGTGGCCGGGGAGCAGCCAGGGATCGAACCGGCGCTGCAGAGGCTGCGGGCAGCTTCGCAACCCAGCGCTCAACTGCTGCGCCACCAGGGAGGCCCAAGCTTTGAGATCTTAATGTGTTTTTTTAATCTGCTGTTTTCACCAGTACCAAATGCAATTTCCTTTATCAATGTACTGTTTGTTTAGCCATTTCTCCGCTGTCCAGTAAGACTTTGTCCAGTATTTCACTATTATGAATAAGGCTGTTAAAAATAGCAATGAAGAGCACCTCTCCTGCCCACCTGTACCTGTGCAGTTTTTCCTCTTCACCATCCTTCTCCCTTGCATCAGCCCACCTGCCCACCTGTGAACATGCTTGGGCTTCTCTTCACTGAAGACCTTCTCCCTTTGCAAAGCAGCAGAGGCAGTTCTCCTCCTAAGGCTTCCTGCCCGTGACTACACAGGCCTCCCTTTTAATAAACCTGTCCCTCTCAGGGCAGCTCTTTCTGCCTGCTTGTGTCTGTGCAAGCATTCTTTACCCTTCTCTCCCTTTTATAATAAACCTGCCCTTTTGGATATTAAAAAAATGGACAAATAATCTTATTTATAATTTTCTTAAGGTAGAATTCTAGAAACAAAAACTACAGTTAGGAACGTTTTAAAGACTTAAAGATATGGCTGAATTGTCTTCCAGAAATCTTATACTAACTACTTGAATGCGTACTATGTGCAGAGATTTTTTAGGTAGATTTTATTATATCTATTTTATAAATGAAGGGACTTAGGTCTATTGACGTTATTTGTCCAGAGTTACAGAGATAGCAAATAACAAAGCTTGAACTCAAATTCATTATTGCCCAACTTCAAAACTCATGTTATTTTCATGTGAATTCCAAAAATCAGTTTCAATTATCAAATTATTATATATTTACTAGAGAAAAATGTGGAAAGTACAAATAAAAGTGTAGGGTAAATGAAAATAAATTACCAATGAGTTAACCATTTTCAACAAGTTAGTATATTTCCTCTATGTATTGTTCCAGATACAATTTCTGGGTTAAAATGATTACCACATTGTATATGATTTTCCATCTTGCCTTTTTAACTTAACATGTTTTTCTATGCTGACCATACTCCTCATAAAAATAATTTTAAAGATTACATATTATTGTCAATGGATGTTATCACATGGATATTTACAGTCATTCAACTCACCTGTGAATTTCTTCTTTTCATCCCAGAACTCTCCATGATGTTGACCGACTTCAATGTTGAGAGCCATTCTGATCTTCAAAATAAGTCACTGTGGCAAATTGAAGGCTTCACTGTTTGAAAGTTTTCCATCAAATAGTTTCTGTGCAGATAGATGTTTCAGGACTTTACAAGTTACTTCACTTACTGACTGAATTTGTCACTCGGATGGTTGTTATTTTCATGCCAGTCTTCCACGCTTTCCCCACCCCCAATCTGTGAAAGCCTGAATGTGACACATATATATCTTTCTAGAGTTTCTTTACATTCATCTTTTGATATAAAGGGGAATTCAAAAGACTTCCCTGGAGTCTTTAATTCCCCTGAAAAGAGTATTAATCATATCTATAGGGTCTTTGTGGTACTGAGGGAAATAAGACTGCGTTTGGTGCGTATGTGCCTGTGCATTAAAGCATATATATGTGCGGCAAATTTATACGGAATTCTTCTGTGGGGTTGTGAAAATCAAGGTTAGAAAAGTCTGAGGTTTATATCCAATCATACTTTTCTCCTAAATATCTGTTTAAATATTTGCTGAACTTTGAACACCATCCCTATATCAGATGCCTAAAATCCAAAAGGGGGATTCAACAAACTGACCAAGGTCCCTGAATTGGGAATTGAACAATGTAAAACCTGTTCTGTGTCATAAATACGTATTGTTCTGAAGGCAACAGAGTTAATAGAGAACATTAGATCAGATTTCCATTCTATTAAACAACAGTTGTTGTTTTATACTCTTTTAGTGCCAGGCTGTAGTTTATTCTTTTCTCTACTACTTAGATTTTGTTTAGCCTTTATGAATTACTTGTATGATGGAAAAACAAAATGTAGGCCTAAGTTATGAACTGTAGGTTTTGTTAAGGGGCTTACGGGTGATTTTAAGGTTTAGTTACAATACCATTTATAAAGTTTCACAGTTGAAATTAGTGTAAGGATTAGCACTAAAGACAAGCCGTCCAGTAGGGGTGAGTGTACAGATAGTGATAACCTAACACTAATGTGCCAATTCTTTCTCTTTTTTTTTTCCTTTTCTTTAGTTTCACTGATAGCTCAGCCATTAAGATTGTTTACATCCATTTCTCCATTTATTTATAATCAGCCTTTTTTTTTTATTCCTAGTGCCTGAATCAGTGAGTATGGACACTAATGCTGCTTCTTTATAACAATAATAATACCTTAGAGTACTGATGGTTTTCTTTTCTCAGCCAGTTCTTCTGACAATAGAAGCCCCAACTCTTAAAAAGATCAGTGGGAGTTAGGGGCATCCTACAGATAGCTATCAAGGAGTTGAGCTTCCGAAAAGATGTTAGGTTTACTGAATTTCCCCCCCTAAAACCTTTTTGAGTAAAAATGAGTTGCTTACCACAAACAATTCTGTGTTCAGGCTCCTGTGGAGCTGTGAAAGGGAGCAATCAGCTGCCTAAAGCAATAAAAGTCCTGTTCATATAAACTCTCTCTTAAGTAATTGTGTTCAAGGTAAGACATGTAGCATAAATTAAATTGATTGGGCCAGCATTTCATTTTAGAGAATACTAGACATGAATAACACTGTTAGGGCCAGGGACTGTTTCTTAAACTCAGACAATAAGAAGCAGCTTAGAAGACTAAGCACAGTGAAATCATACGTTCAGATTGGGAGGTTTTTCCCCTTCTCTCCCTGGAAATCACTGTCTTGTTTAAATTTCTCTTGAAAGTTTATTTGGTTTTCCACATGGTCTTATGATTGACACGGCTTGCCTTTTATTCCTGTAGAAATGTACCCTTCTCTAAAGGTAGAGTCATTACTTACTCCACAGCCAGCGTGCCTCAAAGCAATATTTTCCTTTCCCGTCTGTCATATTCTGCCAAGGGTTTAGAACAGAGCAGCTGCTAACTATGATTCAAAGTCAAGACGGAATCAAGAACTTTTGATTCGTAGTGTATATCACATTACATATCACAGTTTGACCTCACAGAAATCAGGTCATAAATGACAGTGTCAGGAAACTACAGGGAACCACTAGAATGGTAAAACTCAGGAGAGCTCTCATGCAAAGCTGATTGTTAATGTCTTACAGATTTACACTGTTTTCAAAAGGATAAAATCAAGATTTTCCCTGGGGTCTTACAGAAGAAAACCTATTCTGGTCTCAGCCTTTTGATTCCACTAGTTTATGTGCTCTGATAAGATCCCTGTCCAAACATTGAGTATTGACTGCTGTATATAAGTATCCCCCAAAAAGTGGTTGACTATTGATAAAGAAGACAGGGAGGTTTGTTTGATCATTAAGAGTACCCTGATCTGACTCTTGTGTGTGCTTTTCCTTGGGGCCTGTCCAGTAACCTGTGGAATCTCATTCCCCAATATTTGGTACCCATCTTCCCCACTTGAAGACACTCATTGTTAGGATCCTACCACTGAAAGGTGCTAAGTAACTCCCGAGTGCTCTTAAATGTCTTTACGTTTGACTATAACAGTATTTCTAAGCAAACCAGTGTGCTCCAGTCTTTCTTCCATGCTCTCATTGCTGACTTGTTCTTACAGAACTTGGAGTACTTTATTAATGTTCTTTCATTCATTCCAATAATGTCCGTGGAAAAAAAGAATGGAAATTATTTTCTCCATAGTACAGCTGGAAAAATTGAGAGCAAAAGGAATGAAGTACCCCCCAAAGGCACATAGCTGTCTTGGACAGAATTCAGTTACATGTCTAGCGTACTGTTAGAATGACCTGCTTCCCGGTACTGCTGCTGACACACAGCAGCTTAGAACATTGAGAGCAATTAGGGCAGAATCACATTTCAGACAAGTCCCATTTTGTACAAAATCAGAAAGTATGCAATTTTCTATGTGACAGAAATGTAATATGTGCCTCTTTCTCCCACTGGCCCCATGTGACACATTTCACACTACACAGCATCAGCCAGTGCCATCATTTCCTGTGGTACCATAGAGCCCAACTTCAGGGCTGGTTTTGCTAGGGAAAAGAATGTGCTTCCCTACATTTGTGCCAAATTGCACAAAGTGTAGACATTGAGCTAATGAAGATTTAAGCACAATTCTATCAGGTATGTTTTAAGAATATTGAATGTACATTATTGTAACATCCATCTGAAATTCAGCATGCCCCAGATTCACAGGAACGTAACAGTCATGCAAAGCCTATCCCTTTGCCTCTCATCACTCATATATTTGTGTGTGCATGCATGGGCGCACACACACAACAGCTACCAAACCTGATTGCCTGGTTATCAGGAGCAAAACTTTGAAGGAATGATTCTCCTTTCCTTTTAGAAAAAGTCCCAATGGTCACTGCAAGTAAAGTACATTCCATTTGTACATTCCAGAACCTCTGTTCCCAGAATGGCTAAGATATTCGGTTGGTGCAAAAGATATGTTCTGTGCCTGTGTCAGAAGCGCAGAAGGCATATAACAAGATTGTTAGACCCTTCCATAAGTCCCATGTTCTTAGAAAATTCATGAGCTCCATCCAATCAGTAGAAATTGGTTTATTAGATTTACTGCATTTCTTTAATCATAACTATAATGTACCATATTAAATTGTAGCTTTGCATGCAGCTATTATGTAATAAAATAATGACTGGGTGACTCCTAATAGCATGCAACCATGACTGTTTACTTCCTCAAAGGGCCTGGGGCTTTGTCCTGCACAGTGTCCAAAACTATTAATTGTGTTCTTAGTAAGCAGCTGGTGTACAATCATCAATCAGCACAATGAGTTAAAACATAATAAAATGCAAGGTATCAGGAAATAGATTCATAGTACGGGTTAGCATTAAAGAGTGGAAAAAGCAAAGAGGTAAGATGCATTCAAGGAATAATTGCTGTCATCCTGCTGGTTAAATCAGCAAAGGGATACGGCAGGAAATCTGGTAATTGGCGGCCGTAAATATATGAAATGCACTGGAGAGCCAGAAAAAGAAAGGCACTGGGGATATTAGTAGTTAAGCTCATGTTGCCAATTAGCTACAAATCCTTTTTTCCACTATCTGCTCAAAGTGATTGTTTATAGTATTCTTAGAACCATGTGTCTTGCTGCAGAAGTACCCACAAATGCTGACCAGCTTTTTCCTATGTCCTTCATTAAAAGCATATGCTTAACATTGTCGTTTCTTTTATGTATTATGGTTTTGTTAAACGATGTTGTCAGAGCCTAACATTATAAACCACTTGGATGGAAGTTTCTGTACATCTCATTTCAGGGAATATAGTGGTTATTCATTCCCAGGTTGATTGATAATGTGTGGTATGTAGCCTCCTCTGTAATCTTCCAAAGACTCTTGCCTGTGCCCAGTATTTTTCATGTTCCTACATTCCTACATGAATACGAGATGGGAAATTAGCAGCAATGACTTTTAGCTAGAAATCTGACTAGTGTACTTAATTATGTTCAGTCTCTGCTTAGCCTCACACATATTTTGCCTTTCACCCTGTTTTAATGCCTAAAAGGAAAAGGCTTATATACCTAAGGATGATGGGACTTCCGGTTTGCCTTTCCTTACACTCAAGACTGTTTACTATTCTACAGGTGCACATCACATGAAAAAAGAATATTTGAATCGGCCCACATTGAGCAAGCCTCAAATAAGTTTCCCCTCAGTAGATGCACCATTTGCACAAAATTCTTTTCACACAGAATGGAGAAAAGCCCATGCCACCCCCATTAGCCACTAGTAAGACAGAAGTCATTAAAAATGCAAAGCATTGGAAGCTGAAGTTTGAAACAGTCACTGCCAACCTTGACTAAACAGTAATGGAGAACTTGATCATTTGGGAAAGGCCCAACACTTAGAGATCAGACTTTATACAAAACCAGAAGTCATTTATTCCAGTTAAGCATATTTTTAAAAGGTGCTTTGGCCTACCTAGGTAAGAACCTCAAACATCCCAGATAAAATCCCATTTGATTTATTCCAATGCTCCTGCTACAGACAGCTTAATTTGCATCACAAATACAATAAAATATTCAAGTACTAGGAACAAAAGACAACTAATTTATTTCTAGATTAAAAAGGCACAAAAGAGACCTTTATCAAGGGCCTCCCCGGTGGCGCAGTGGTTGAGCGCTGGGTTGCGAAGCTGTCCGCGGCCTCTGTGGCGCTGGTTCGATCCCCGGCTGCTCCCCGGCCACCAAAGGAGGGTCCCACATGGCGTGCACACCTCTCCTGCAGCCCGCTGCTCCCCTCAGCAGTGTACTTCGGTCCTTCTGCCTGCTCTGCTCCCTGCTCTGGCTCTGGTGAATTCTCTCACCCTCCTGTGCTTCTGACTGTACCCAGTGCATGTGTAAACAAACAAACAAACAAACAAACAAATAAATAACATGCCTCTATAAAAAAAAAAAAAAAAGAGACCTTTATCAAGACTGATTTGAGTAGAGGTTACTAGAGAAGTGTAAGTATAGATATTTAAAGGAAAACTATAGTTATAAAGATATATGTTTATACTGGAATGTGTAGACATTGACATGCATTTTTATAAGCAAAAATTTTCAAATTTTCTCATCAATATTCAATGATATTGAAAACCTAGTCAGTTTCTCTGAATATTAAAATATTTTCACAGCATCATATTTTAATGCTTAGACTTCCAACTTGGGATTTTATGGTGAGAGAAGGGAGTTTATGATAGAAAAAACCCCACATTTTAAAGCAATTTTTAAAGCTATTTGAATATTTTATGATTTTGGAAAATTTTCCTCATAACCTTAACTGAAGTAATCATATCAATTTTACAAATTAACACAGTATCTAACCCAAATCCTGGCTATGTTGACAAATTCTAAAGTAAATCTGGCTGTAGCACATAATTTCAGTGAAAATGCAGTTCACTAAACAGGACAAGCAAATCTTTTGTTAATTGGACCATTAAAGAACGTAGATTACCAATTAGTCAAAAATTGTCATTAAATTATACTTACAATGCACAGTCATACCATACATAAATTACCCTGGACAATATTTATTAATGTAATTCAGAGTGTTGACTGAAATAAAAGTCTTAATAAGACAGTTTATTAGATAATGATAGTGAAAATTCAAACCCAGAAGCATTCTGCGAACTGTTTCAACAAACACAAATTTGAGTTAGGAACAGTGAGTCATTGAAATGGATTCTGATTTTTGCCTATAGACTTAGATCTTTTGATTTCCTGAGTTATCGTGACCTAAAGATACGTTGGTGTTATCTATGTGCAGAGGAGGACAAATGCTGGAATTTAATTACTTCCTTGAATTTTATAGAATACACAGTGGAGGAACAAAGGCTGGATTCCCATTGTTTACATCTTCTTTATCTGGCTCCTCAGTGGAGGTTGAACAATTGATTTAGGGGTAAGCAGCAGATTCCTGCATGGTGATATCACATAACAGGAATTGAGTCCTGGCTTAAAGCCCATGCAGATGGCTTTGCTCTCTTGCCTGCTAGGCCTGGGGAGGGGAAGTGCTTCCAAGAATATTTGCAATATGTTCACTTTAGGTACCCAATACAAATGCAAATCTGAAGTTCCTTCTGAAGCCCAAGAGTTAGACACTATTACTGGGTGATGAGGGTTGCGGTTCTGTGAGATATAAAAAAAAGTCAAGGGGGAATACTGGAGGAAATAAGTGAGATAGTAAACTAACATTTTAACCCCTTTCCACTTGATTATAATCATAAAATTGAAGCCATCTGTTCCCTACCTATAGATTTTCAATCTACTGAAATTATCTTTTTTAAGGGTAAAATTAATTTATCTCATATCCTAACAGCTAATTGATCAGGAGACAACTTTAGATTTGCATTTCAATCATTGCCTCTGTCTTACTATCTTAATAAAATCAGCCAGCGCCCCTATTTCTAAACGTGTTTAAAGTTTCACTTGTCATAAATTTATGAAGTTTTCTACTTTTTATTTGTTGAAAGTTTTTGAGAACCTTAGTTCAACCAAAGTCAACAGAAACAACTGCCTTCATACAACCATTTTTTGAAAATGTAGATGCTACAATCCTAATTGATGAATAAAACATTTTTATGGAGTGTTTTCCATGCTAAGCTAACTTTTAAATATATTTATTCATGATAATAATTCTCACTGCCATGACCTATCTCATCTTTGAGAATATTGTTATTACTGACCAAACCAGATCACGTCACTCACACTTAGAAAGCCAGACTCTGAACCATGGGTTTACACAAAGGAAGCATTTTACTAACCAATGGCACCACATTGGGAGGACTGCAGAGTCTATTACAAAAGGCTGCCTCCTTGAATGGCAAGGGAAAGGAACATTATATACAAAAGAAAGGAATGCAGGACCTGCTGGAGTGAGGGAGTTTTTCCATTCTCAGGTCGGTGGCAGGAGGTGACTGGCGATGGTCCATCAACCACAAGACGACTGCTGCATTTCTGGAATAGGGTGCCAGGCTATTTAATAGTCAATTGCAAGGCTTCTGATAATATTTCTGGAGTAATTGCTCTCTTTTGTGTTCTCAATTAAAACATCTCTGGGTGTTTGTCAGGCACTGATGTCAGCGCCCTCAAAGGAACACATATTTTAAGTATTAGGTAATCCATAGTCATGGCCCTGAGGAATGTAATACAGTGGCTTCTAAGGCAGGGGTCATATTCCTGGCTCAAAGTCCTACCACAGGGTCAAGAAAGGGCAGAGTAGGAAGACAAAGGCTACAAAGTAGGAGAAAAGGAAGTTGTTTAAATTCATTTGAGGTTGCCTTATATTAGGGACCTTTAACCTTATTTTGATCTTGCTTTACTTTTAGAATATAAAGACAGTTTCCACATAAAAATACAGGTATGTATACAAAAGTAGAAATTTTTCTAATTTCAGAGGATTTCCAGAGGCTCTGAAATATATTCATATGCTCTAGTTTAAAATTCCCACCTTAAATTGTGTCCCATCTTTATAGAAACACCAAATTAAATAAGTGTACCTGTATGACATGTGTTACATGAGCAAACCAAGCTACCGGTTACTAATTAATGCAAAGTATTACTGAGTTAATTTTCAGAATTTGTTATTTCAATAATGCTCCACCCCATTTCCCAAGGCTTTGGAGCAGCTGGATGAGCAACAGAATGTTTGTTGCTAAGGGTATCAGAGAGATGGGCTGTGTACACAGCAGGTACTATATAAAGTCCTCTCCTCAGACAACAGGGGACCAAATTTCTCATCAAGTTAAAGGAGTCCAAAGTGACAGTCATTGGAATATTTAACCCATTTCACTGCTATTTTTAATGACACTGACATTGGTTTGTTAAATGTCAGAAATGGGTTTTTTTAAAGAGAATTTTCTATCTTAATCATTCTCCCTTTTACTCTGAAATCCCTTGTCAATTATTGGAACCTATAAATTGTATGCCTAAAATTTTAGTAGTTCTTTTAATTGTGTATGAATTAATGCTACACAGAAATGGCTCACCCTACACAGAAGTGGGGAACCCAAAGGATTTTCCAAAAGGGAGAAGGAAAACAATCTCTGGATCTCACACAGAGCCAGAAACAGCTGTGTGCCTCTAACCAAAGTGAAATAAACTGGTAATTCATGGGCCACAGACCGGAGTGCTCAAAGGATTTTATGTAGTGAGTAGTGGGGAAAATAATGCTTAGACTAAAGAGTGCTCTAGGCCTGCTTGGCAAAACTTAAAAACCAGCCTCATGAAGATCAGATTGTTCACAAATGACTTCATTATGCCTCAGAACAAAACCCAAGAATATTAACAGTAACAAAAATATGAGCACCCAACATGTTGAAATTCACAGTATCTGGCATCTAATAAAAAATTACCAGGCATTCAAAGGAGCAGTAAAATAAAACCAATAAACAAATGGTAAAGATAAGATCCAGAATTGACAAAGATATAGAATTTATAGGAAAATATTAAAATAATTATATCTATATTCAATATGTTTCAAAAAGGAGAAGAAAATTTATGTAAGCATGTTAAGAGCAAACAAAGAATAATCAAATTGAACTTCCGGGGTTTAAAAAATGACAGAAATGTAAAATGTACTGGGTAGTATTAACAGATAATTAGAAACTGCAGAAAAAATTACTAATCATCTTGATCTCATAGCAAGTGTTTAGAAACCATCTAAAATTAAATAGAAGAAAAAAGACTGAAGTAAAAAGAACAGTGTAAGGGCAGGAATGACCATAGTGCAGGTTTTCTGATCCCATGCAGACCAGGTAAAGGATGAGTCAGAGTCCTCAGTGGTTTTTTGCAGGTCTTTTATTGGGGTTCACCAGGCATATGGCAGGCAGGGGTGCAGGCTGGGGGGCTGGGAGGCTGCAAGTCTCCCAGCAAGTCTTCACTCTATCTGGGCTCTCTGGCGTTCATTCTGCTTCTGCTTCTTCTTCTCTGCTTCTCTCTCAGCTTCTGCTGCTTCTTTCTTGGCTTCTACTGGCGTCCCTGGGACGCCGCCCTTAAAAGCACAGTCTTAGCCCAGGTGAATCCCATCTACCTACGCCCACACCCTATTCCAGGTGCCCACCATCAGGCATGCACTCAGGACCTCAAGGATCCATCATCTATCCTGATGGCAGGAGGGCAGAAAAGCCTGACATTTTACCTTACCCTACAAATAGGTAATGAGTAAGCTTCAGGAAATGTCAACCTTTTTGATGTAAGTATAACTGTTAGACCTAGAGGGGGCAGGGCAAAAAAAAAAGCATTTTGAAGAAATAATGCCCAAAGGACCTAAATTCTGGAATAGTGAAGCGCTCTAACACTCTCTCCAGCAATAAAACCAAAACTGGTGAAAATTATTGTTCAAACAGCCATTTCAACTGCCTATAAAATACCCTCAGATCATGCAGCAAATGAAGAAATGATTCAGAAAATCTAAATTTCTCTATGAACAGCAAGTCTACAGCATTTGAAACAGCATGCTCCCTCCATTTGACCCGCTAGCCAGCTCTGTATGTTGGAACCTCTACCCCAAGCAGCTGGAGTCCAGAACACAGGGCTTCTTCTCCCTCTAGCTCCCAGTGAAGGCTATGGTATCTGCCTTAATTAGCAGACGGAAGGCTATGCTGTCTTCCCCCATCTCCAGCTCCATGTGCGCTGAAGGTCTAGACCAGGCAAGAGTGTTTTATAATTTAGGGGCTCTTCATCCAGCAGCTCACAATTATAAGACATGTTCCACCCCAGGTAACGTAGGCTAAGAACACCTGTAATCTAATCCAAATACATAGTCATTCAGTAAGGAGAGGCTGCCAAGGAGAGAGCTCCAGATGTAAGTCAAGGAAACCAGAGATTGTTGCCCTCAACTCTGAGGGAAGTGGGCCACCTTCCCTGGCAGTGGTTCTGAAGCAATGGGTGTAGAAATTTTGCCCAAGTGAGGGACAGGACGTGAGAACAGACAGCTCAATGTTCTTCCCAAGAGAACAGAATTTATTTGAAACACAATGTGGGGTAATTCAAGCCTAAGCTTGCTCTTAAAACAATACAGATTTTAGTAATAAGAAATTAAGAGGATGCCAGAGCTCCTTTAGTGCAACAGCGAAGTCATAAACCAGCTAGATGCTAACAGAAAAATCGGAGGAAGTAGCGTAGAAGAGCTCTTCTGTAGTAGGAGCAAACCTCAAAAATACTTTCCAATGGGACCTCCCTGCTGGCTCAAGGGGTTAAGTCACAGCACTATGAAGCTATTGCAGCCACTGCAGCATGAGTTCGATCCCCAGCCAGGGAGCTGCCCACATGGCACAGCAGACCTCTCCTGACTCCCCACTTCTCCCCTCAGCAGTGTATTTCCACCTGTTATGCTCCCCACTCTGTATCTGGTGAACCCTCTCACCCACCCCCCACACCTCTGGCCTACACCCCAGCTCTTGTACATATAAATAAATCTTTTTTAAAAAATTCTTTCCAACACAATCACTGCAAAAATGCTCAAATTTAATTTAATGAGACTACAGAGCAATTTATGACCCAGGCTGTAGTTTTGAAAAAAGATCTATCAGATGAGGACAGCAAGATGGCAGAACAGTGAAAACATTGGGCTCAACTCCACATTTACAATCAATTTACTACTAAATAAAAACAAGAACCAATTCTAAGTGATGAATAGATGACTACTAAATGATGGCAGGAAGAGCACAAGGGACTAGTGAAAAAGCCTGAGCAATCTTAAATTTATTTATTTATTTATTTATTTATTTATTTATTTATTTATTTTATCTATCTATCTATCTATGTGTACAAGGACTGCGGTGCAGGCCAGAGATGCAGGGGATGAGAGGATTCACCAGAGACAGAGTGGGGAGCAGAACAGGCGGATCTACTGAAATACACTACTGAGGGGAGCAGCGAGCAAGACAGGAGAGGTCTGTTGCGCCATGTGAGTAGCTCCTTGGCCAGGGATAGAACTATGATGCAGTGGCTGGAGATAGCTTGTTAGCGCTGAGACCCTAACCCCTGAGCCACCAGGGAGACCCCCAGCCTGAGCAATCTTCATTTACCCTACACTAGGGAAATACAACCCTTGAGAGGGAGGGGCAACTTGCATACATAGCCTCTGAAGTTAACTAAAGGACACACATCTACATCAGGGACTTTAAAAGGCATGGACTGCATTGGAGAAGGGTCACAGAGTCAGTGTGCAGGACAGAGAGGGCAATATTGGGTATTATAGGAGTGAGGATGCAGAGTGGTAGTTGTCAGCTTGAGGCTATGCTGCCAAAACTGAAACAACCTTAGTGGAAACTGTAAGGCAGAGCCAGATCTGATCACCTGTGTCTCTACAGAAGAGGCTATTACTTGTAGCCTTTAGCTGTGATAGGCAAAACATCTTCCCTAATCCCACACAGGGCCAAAAGCTAGATAACAACCAAATACTGCTATTAACCAGAGTTTGAAGCATGTGGATGTTAACATGAGTTAACGTAGTGTAACAAGTGCCCTAGGGAAGGCTCCATACTCAAAAGGCAAAGGAAACAATTCCCAGCTTGTGAACCTGACTCAACTCTAATCCCCATATGACACAATATCTATTGCTCAACCACACCTTGGAATTTGAGACAGGCATGAGTTTTTTTTAGATATTTTGGCTGAGAAGTGGGCTTAAGGAAGGGGGTTAGTGTGGAACCCTCCTACACAACTCAGGTACCCACAGCACGACAGGAAGCTTGAAACCTTGATGCTCACTGGAGGCAAACCTTTTATGCTATACTGCCCCAGATTCCACTTACTACCCCATACTGTCCCCAGTGCCCTGTTCTTCTGAACAGATGCAGAAGCATAAATCTATGAAATAAAATACCTAAAGATCCTGGGTTTAAAACATAGAATTATACTTAGATACGTGTAGATAGGGCATAAAACCAATTTATGAAGACAAGAAAAGGAAGCTCCTTATTATAACCCATAAAAATAAAAAAATAAAGAAACAGAAGAACATACCACAAATACTGGAGGAAAAAAAAAAGAAAAGTTTCAATTCAAGAGACCTGAGGAATATACCTAGTGAGAAGTTTAAGGTAACAGGTATAACCAAGTTTGTCCAATTAATAAAAACAATGAAGATCAATAACAGGAACACAATGAAGACAGAGAAAATATGAGACATCTAAAAATAGAACTAATGGATCTAAAAAAACACTATAAATGAATTTTAAAGTACCATAGACAATAGACAAGCACAAGTAATGGAGAGACTCAACTACTTGAATTCACAGTGGGGGAAAGCACACAAATAGAATCACAAAGAGAAAATAGAATTAAAAAAATGAAGATAGTATAAGAGAACTTAGTGTAAAATATTTCTCTAAAGAGAGAGAATATCCATAGTATGGGGTCACAGAAAGAGAAGAGAACTGGAAAAGCATAGAAAATTTATTTAAAGAAGTAATTGCCAAGAATCACATCAATCTGGGAAATGATCCAGACATTCTGATGCAGACATCCAGACCAAAAAAGCTGCAAACAAAATAATACCAACTGACATTCTCTAAGACACATTATAATTAAACTGTTGAAAGCCAATAACAAGGAAAGAATATTAAAAGCATCAAGAGAAAGAAGAGTAACCTCTAAAGGAACACCTATTACACCATGGACTTTCCAATAAAAATTTTACATGCAAAGTAAATGACAAGAGATATTTAAAGTACTCAAACAGAAAGCTTTTTGAACCTCTACTACCATTTAACACAGAAGGAAAGGTAAGGAGTATCACTAAAAAATAAAAACTAATAGAATATATGAACACCAAATCAGACTCAAAAGAAGTTAATAAAGGACCTACTATAAAGCCACAACAAAACAAATCTGGAGGTAACATACATCTAAATTATATAATCTGGAGGAGGCTAAATAAAAATGTGACTTACCAGAAGGTAAGGTTTGAGATCAAACTATCCAATAGGACACAAATACAGACCATCAAATACAAACCTTGCTATAGCCTACAAAGAAAAATCAATAGAAATGGAAGCCATTTCAATAGAAATGGAAATTAAACAAAATGTAACAGGAATATGTCAAAAATTAAAAGTTGAAATAAAAATGTCTTTAAATCAACAAAATGGCAATAAGTACTTATGTCTGGATTATCACTGTGAATATAAATGGCAATTAAAATGTGTAGAGTAAAGAAAACTATAAAACTGTTAAAAGAAAGAGAAGAAGACACAAAGAAATGGAAAGACATCCCCTGCTCATGGATTGGAAGAATAAACATTATTAAAATGGCCATCCTACCAAAAGCAATATACAGATTCAATGCTATTCCAATGAAAATTTCAATGTCATTCTTCAAAGAAATAGAACAATTATTGATGAAATTCATATGGAACCACAAAAAACCCCGAATAGCCAAAGCTCTCCTGAAAAAACAAGAAGGGAATGGAGGCATCACACTCCCAGACTTCAAACTACACTACAAAGCCATAATCATCAAACCTGAATGGTACTGGAACAAGAACAGACACACAGACCAATGGAATCGAATAGAAAATCCAGAAATAAACCCACAGATTTATGGTCAACTAATCTTCAACAAAGGAGCAAAGAATATGCATTGGAGCAAAGAAAGTTTGTTCAATAAATGGTGCTGGGAAAATTGGGTTGCTACATGCAAAAGAATGAAGCTTGACTACTACCTCACACCATGCACAAAAACCAACTCAAAATGGATTAAAGAACTAGACATAAGACCTGAAACCATAAAATACATAGAAGGAAATATAGGCCAAACACTACATGATATGCACATCAAAGACATCTTTACAGACACATCACCCAAAGCAGTGATAGTGAAGGCAAAGATAAACAGCCGGGACTACATCAAATTAAAGAGCTTCTGCACAGCAAAAGAGACAATAATCAAAACAAAGAGAAACCCCACCGACTGGGAGAACATTTTTGCACACAACACTAATGATAAAGGACTGATGACAAAAGTCTGCAAAGAGCTGATGAGACTCAACAAAAACAAAGAAAATAATCCAGTCCAAAAATGGGCAGAAGAGCTAAAAAGAAACTTCTCTGAAGAGGAAATGCAAATGGCCAACAGGCATATGAAAAAATGTTCAACATCACTTGGAATCAGGGAAATGCAAATCAAAACTACCATGAGATACCATCTTACACCAGTGAGAATGGCACATATTAAAAAAACTAGCAACAACAAATGTTGGCGAGGGTGTGGAGAAAAAGGAACTCTCCTGCACTGTTGGTGGGAGTGCAAACTGGTCCAACCACTATGGAGAGCTGTGTGGAGATTTCTTGACCTACTATACATAGAGCTTCCATATGGTCCAGCAATTCCACTCCTAGGTATTTACCCAAAGGACACAGAAACATCCATTCCAAAGAGCACCTGCACCCCTATGTTTATTGCAGCACTGTTTACAATAGCTAAGCTTTGGAAACAACCCAAATGCTCAAAAATAGATGACTGGATCAAGAAGATATGGTACATATATACCATGGAATATTACTCAGCATTCAAAAAAGATAAACATATGCAATTTGCAGCAACATGGATGGCGCTGGAAGGGATCATGCTCAGTAAAATAAGCCAGAAAGAAAAAGAAAAATACCGGATGGTCTCACTCATAGCAGGAATCTAGAAAATCTAAATAAGGGACCAAAATAAGGGGTTTTTTTTGTCAAAATAAGGGGTTTGTAATTGTATGGGGAATATAAAAATAAAATTTAAATTAAAAAAATGTGTAGAGTAACTTAATGGATTTAAACCAAAGTCCAAGCATCTTACCATCGAAGACAAGCACAAACTTAAAGGTTGGAAGACAATCCTACTAGCAAAAGGCAATAAAAAATCCCCTCAGATAATAAATTTCCAATTTACAAAGGTAATAAGAGATAGATGTGAATATTACCTGATGATTAAGGCACAGTGCAACAAAAATAATTAACACTTATAAATACATTTATGTCAAATGATGGAGGACTAAGATATAAAAATCAATTATTACTAGAATCTAAGAGAGATATTGACAAAAACACAATATTAGGGGACTGTAATATGCTGCTAACAACTCAACAAGAGAGAATAAATTATGAAATAATAGGCTAAAATGAAGTGCTAGACCAAACCGGCTTAACAAGATATCTACAGAACACTCCACCCAAAGCCTGTAGCATATACTTTTTTTTTTCAAATGCACATGGAACAGTCTTAAGAATACCTCATATTGAGACACAAGTCAACTGTCAGTAAAGTTATAAAGATTGAAATTACACCAATTACTTTTTCTGACCATAATGCCACAAAGTTAGAAATTAACTATTAAAAAATACTGGAAAATCGGGCCTCCCAGGCGGCGCAGCGGTGGAGCGCTGGGTTGCGACGCTGCCCGCGGCCTCTGCGGCGCCGGTTTGATCTCGGCTGCTCCGCGGCCACCGGAGGAGGGTCCCACATGGCGCGCAGACCTCTCCTGCCGCCCACTGCTCCCCTGAGCAGTGTACTTCGGTCCTTCTGCCTGCTCTGCTCCCCGCTCTGGCTCTGGTGAATTCTCTCACCCTCCCGCGCTTTTTTTTTTTTCTTTTGAAGATTTATTTTATTTTTATACAAGAGCTGGGGTACAGGCCAGAGGCGTGGGAGGGTGAGAGGACCCACCAGAGGCAGAGTAGGGAGCAGAACAAGCAGAAGGACTGAAATACACTGCTGAGGGGACCAGTGGGCACGACAGGAGAGGTCTGCTGCACCATGTGGGATCCTCAACGGCTGGCCGGGATCGAACCCGCACTGCAGAGGCTGCGGACAGCTTCACAGCGCGGCACTCAACCCGCTGCGCCAGCAAGGAGGCCCCATCGTGCTTCCGACTGTACCCAGTGCTTGTATAAAAAAAAATACTGGAAAATCTTTAAATACTTGGAGACTAAACAACATGCTGGTAAAAGCTAGTAGATTAAACATAAATTATAGCAGAAATCAAAAAGTATCTCTAGATGGATGAAATGCATGATAAATAGTATCAGAATCTATGGGATGCAGCAAAGCAGGCTTAAGAGGGAAGATCACTGCAATACAAGTGTACATTAAGAAGAAAAATCCCACATAAAAATGTAATATACCTACAGCAACTTGAAAAAGAGGCACAAACAAGACCCAAAGTTAGTACAAGGAAGGATATATTAGAAATAAGAGCAGAAATAAATGAAATGGATATTAAAAAGGCCATACAAAAGATCAGTAAAGCTAAGAGTTGGTTGAGAAGATAAACAAAATTGGTGAACCAGCAGCTAGACTAACAAAGAAAAGAGAACATCAATAAACAGAATTAGATATGTAAGAGGAAAAATTAGCACAGCATAGAAATATAAAGAATAATTAGAGATTACTAAGAATAACATGCCAATAAATTTGATAATCTTGAGGAAATAGACAACTTTCTAGAACAATAAAATTTACCAAGACTAAACCAGGAAGAAACAAGAGTTAAATAAAATTACCACGGCAATAGAACATGAGATAGTAGTTTTAAAAAACCCATGACATAAAAGCTCAGGACCAGATATACTTACAATGAATTTTACCAAATATAAGGAAGAATTTATGGCCATCTTGCTGAAATAATTTCTAAAAATTCAAGAAAAAGGAATGTTCCCATAAAATATACTTTATGATATTACCCTAATATGAAAACCAGAACAAAAAAGAAAACTACAGATAAATATTCCTGATGAATATGGATGCAAAATCTTCAACAAAATACTAGAAAATCAAATTCAAGAAGATATCACAAGAATTTTACATTGTGATCAAGTGGCATTTATCTTAGGGATACACGGATGGTTTAATATACTTAAATAAATCAATGTAATATATCAGCAAAAGAAAAAATCATATATCAATAGATGCACAAAAAATTTGATAAGATTTAGTACATATCCATGATAAAACCTTTAAATAAAATGGGAACAGAAGGAACCTACCTCAATATTACAAAGGCAATGTGTCACAAACCCACAGCCTACTGATATCGCTACTTGCTACTTTAAATATGTAGGTGTAAATTTAACAAGGATAATGAAGACTTGTGTAGTGAAAATTATAATACAAGAAGATACAAAGAAGTGGAAGGATCTTCCCTGCTCATGGATTGGAAGAACAAACAGTGTCAAAATGGCCACCTCACCCAAAGCAATATACGGATTCAATGCGGTCCTTATCAAAGACTCAATGGTATTCTTTAAAGAAATAGAACAAACATTATTGAAATTCATATGGAACCACAAAAGACCTTAAATAGCCAAAGTAATCATGACCAAAAAAGAATGTTGGTATCATACTAATGCTTCAAACTATAATACAAAGTTATAGTAATCAAAAATAGTATGTTACTGGAATAAAAAGTCATAGAAAAATGCAAATCGAAACCCCACTGACATATGACCTCATACTCATTAAGATGGCAACTATAAGTTGCGTGAATAAGCAAAATGGTGCACACACACAATGGATTACAATTCAGACTTTAAATGGAAGAAAATTCCGACACATGCTACAATGTGAATAAAAACACAAGATTTTATGCTAACTGAAATAAACCAATAGCACAGAGAAAAAAAACTGCATATGCCGGGCCTCCCTGGTGATGCAGGGGTTAAAGACAGCACTATCAATCTATCGCCAGCCACTGCAACACCAGTTAGATGTCCGGCCAGGGAGAAATCCACATGGCACAGCAGACCTCTCCTGCCTTGCCCGCTGCTCCCCTCAGCAGTGTAATTCAGTAGATCCTCCTGGATTGCTCCCCACTCTCTTTGGTGAATCCTCTCACCCCCTGCACCTCTAGCTTACACCCCAGATCTTGTATGCATAAATAAATATTTTAAAAAAATAAAAACAAACACATGCCAATGGACTCAAATTGAGAGTCCAGAAATGAACCTTTACTTATATGAACAGTTTACCTACCACAAAGGAGTTAAGAGTATACACTGGTGAAAGGAAAGTCTTCAACAAATGGTGTTGGGGAAACTGGGTAGTCACATGAAAACAGATCACTGTCTGACACGATATACAAAAAAATTAACTCAAAATGCATTAAACACTTGGATGTGGACGAGCAACCATAAAACATATAGAAGAAAACATAGGCAAAGCATTGTACAGCATTGGTTTCATTAATGGCTTTGTGCATTCATCTCCAAAGGCAAGAGAAACAAAAGAAAACAAACAATTGGACTGTATCAAACTGGAAAACTATTGCACAACAAAAGAAACTATCATTAAAACTAACAGACACCCTACTGAATGTGAGAAACTATTTACACATCATGCATCTGACAAAGAGCTGATATGCAAGATCTACGAAGAACTCATACAACTCATCAGGCACACACACAAAAAACAAATAACACATGAAAAATCAGGCAGATCTTACCATACACTGCTGCCTAAAGAAGACATATAGATGGGGCCTCCCCGGTGGTGCAGCGGTTGAGCAATGGGTTGCGAAGCTGCTCACAGCTTCTGCAGCGCAGGCTCCATACCTGGCCGCCAGGTGAGGGTCCCACATGGCACGCAGACCTCTCCTGCTGCCCGCCGCTCCCCTCAGCAGTGTCCTTCATCAGTCTGCCTGTTCTGTTCCCTGCTCTGACTCTGGTGAATTCTCTCACCCTCCCATGCTTCTGACTGTACCCAGTGCTTGTATAAATAAATAAATAAATCTTAAAAAAAAAGACATACAGATGGCCAAGATACACATGTTAAAATGTTCTATATGATTTATCATTACTGAGATATAAGTGAAAACCATAGTGAGATACCAACTCACACCTGTGAAAATGGCCCATAACAAAAAAAAAAAAAAAAAGAAAGAAAAAAAGAAAAAAAAAAAACAGAAACAAGTGTTGGTGAGGATGTGAATAAAAAAGTACCCTCATACACTATTTGTGTATGGAAAACGGTATGGAGGTTTCGCAAAATAGATATACCATAGGATCCAGTAGTTCCTCTCTTGGGTATCAAACTATAGAATGCAAAAACACTAATTTGAAAAGATACACACTTTTATGTTCATTGTAGCACTATTTACAATAGCCAAGGTATAGAAACAACCAAAGCAGTCAATGACAGGTGAGTGGATTAAGAAGATGTGGTATATATACACAATTGAATACTGCTCAGCAATAACAAAAAATGAAATCTTCTATTTGCAACAACATGGAGCTGGAGTGGATTGTGCTAAGTGAAATGAGTCAGAAGAAGGAAGACTAATATTGGATCACTTCGCTCACATGTAGTATATAGAAAATCAAAACTAAGGAATAGACAAAAATAAAACAAAGACACTTTAGAAATCTGACTGTACAATTGAGGCTACCAGATTGGCAAGGTGGTGGTGTTGGCTGAGAAAAGTGGGGTCACAATGGAATATGGTGGAAGATTATGAGTGCTTGGTGAAGGGGGTGACTGGTGAAATATATCTGTAGAGCTGTGAACCTGTACCTCTGAATTATATACAGTGTTGCAAAGCAACATTACCTCAATAAAAATAATACAAGAGAAAATAAAAGACCAATTAGTGGTAACCAGAAGGGAGGGGATAGGGTTTGAGTAAATTTAGAAGTAGCATAGAATTTTGAAGTATAGAATTAGACTTTTAGTGTATATATTACTTCCAAGGTAGCATATACATATGTTCATTTTCAATAATACACACCTGAAACTTTTGTTATAATGCAATATTACTTCAGTAAAAATTTTTTTTAAGGAATGTGAAAGGAAGTTCTTGGTATGAAAATAAGTGACCTCAAACAGCAAATCAAACACACACACTACAAAACAACAACAAATGGTACCAGTACAGGTAATTATAATTAATCATATACACTATAAATACATATGATTACAATTTATAATGTAAAGGTATGGATATGTATCTATACCTTTCTCTTACCTGATTTACAAACAGCTATACAAAGCAATATGTATACAGTGCATACTGGGCCTGTAAGATAGACAAATATACTTGGCAATAACAGCACAAAGGAATTAGAAGGAAGCAAGGTCTTATCAGAATAAGGAAATGACACCAGATTCTAAGTCTAATCAATATGAAACAATGAAAAAAGAAATTATATACAAGTTTACAACAAACTATATATATCCTTCTTTTCTTAGTTTTTCTTAAAGGCATAAATTATATAATGGAATAATTATAATAATGAATTGTTGAATTTGTAACACATACAGATGCAATGTGCAAAACTATGATAGCTCAAAGAGGAGGAAGGTGAAATAGAGTTATACATGAGTAACATTTCTATACATAATTGGAATTAAGTTAGTATGAACCTCAAGAAAGTTCTAGTAAGACCAGATGTATGTAAGTCCAGGAGTCTAGAGTATCCAATAAGAAAATAACTCAAAAATATAGTGAACAAAATCGAAGCATAATAATTAAAGTACTATATCATAAAATACGCAATACAAAAGAAAGTATGGAAGGGAGAATAGATGAACGAGAAAGACATAAGACATACAGAACAGAAAAGGTAAGGTAACTGACATAAATCCAAGTGTATCAATAATAGTATTAAATATGAATTAATCAATACAATAGAAAGACAGAGATTGTCAGAATGGATAAAATAATTTCCAGTTACATGCTATCTATAGGATAGCCAGTTTAGGCTTAAAGGTAGCTAAGCCTAAAGATACAGCACAGAGCAAACATAACAGCACAGAGCAAACATAAGAAAACTAGAGTGACTAAACTATTATCAGTCAAAATAGGCCTTAAAACTAACATGTTAAAGTAAATGAAGAGGTATAAACATTTTGTAACAATGTTCAATGGTAACATTTCGAATTAGTTTCCCCTAAAATTAGGAACAAGACAAGGATGAATCCTTTCACAATTTTATTCAATATAATAATGGGAGTTCTAGTCACACTAGACAAAAAAAAAAGAATAAAAAGGTATTCAAATTGTAAAGGAATAAGTAAAACTATATGCATTCAGCATGATCTCAATCTATTAAAAAATCCTACAGAATACACAAAAATTTGGGTGTGTTGTAGTAACAACACCTGAAGGGGGAGACCCTATACCTCTAAAACACAAACAATGTTGTAAACCAATGTTACCGCAACTAAGAAAAGAATACATAAAAATCTTTAGAACTAATAAATAAATTCAGCAAAGTTGCAGGATGCAAGATCAACACAGAAAATCACTAGTGTACCTATACAGTAGCAATGAACAATCTGAAAGGAAATTAACAAAACATTTTCACTTACAATAGCATTTAAAAAGAAGAAAATACCGTGGGATAAATTTATCCAAGGAATGACAAGACTAGTACACTAAATCTACAAAATAGTGCTGAAAGAAATTAAAGAGAATACAAATAAATGAAAAGACATCTAAAGGACTGATCACAAAAATCTGCAAAGAGTTGATGAGACTCAACAACAACAAAGAAAATAATCCAGTCAAAAAATGGGCAGAAGAGCTAAAAAGAAATTTCTCTGAAGAGGAAATGCAAATGGCCAACGGGCATATGAAAAAATGTTCAACATCACTTGTAATCAGGGACATGCAAATCAAAACTACCATGAGATACCATCCTCCACCAGTGAGAATGGCACATATTAAAAAAACTAGCAACAACAAATGTTGGCGAGGGTGTGGAGAAAAAGGAACTCTTCTGCACTGCTGGTGGGAGTGCAAACTGGTCCCACCACTATGGAGAGCTGTGTGTAGATTTCTGGACCTACTAAACATAGAGCTTCCATATGATCCAGCAATTGCACTCCTAGGTATTTACCCAAAGGACACAGAAACATCCATTCCAAAGAGCACCTGCACCCCTATGTTTATAGCATCACTGTTTACAATAGCTAAGCTTTGGAAACAGTCCAAATGCCCAAAAATAGATGACTGGATCAAAAAGATGTGGTACATATACCCCATGGAATATTACTCAGCATTCAAAAAAGATAAACACATGCAATTTGCAGCAACATGGATGGCGCTGGAAGGGATCATGCTCAGCGAAATAAGCCAGAAAGAAAAAGAAAAATACCGGATGGTCTCACTCATAGCAGGGATCTAGAAAACTTAAATAAGGGACCAGGAAAACGAATAACTATAAGAAAGTGAAAATCAAAATCAACAAAAAACTATGAGCCATAGACACTTTTGGGGGGGTGGGGGGGCGGGAGGGGAGGGATTGGGGTCAAAATGGGGGGTTGCAATTGTATGGGGAATATAAAAATAAAATCTATTATTAAAAAAAAAAAGAAAAGACATCCCATAACCATGGCTTGCAAGGCAGTATTGTTCAGATGTTGATATTATTCTAAGTGACCTGCAAATCAATGCAATCCCTGTATAATTCCCAATGGCCCATTTTGCAGAAGTGGAAAAATTGATCCTAAAATTCACAAGGTATTGCAATGAACCCCCAATAGCCAAAACAATCCTGGAAAAGAATAAAGCAGAATGGCTGATAGTTCCTCATATCAAGACTTATTAGAAAACCACAGTAATCAAAACTGGCACAAGGATAGACATACAGCAAAGAAACAGAACTGAGTGTCTAGACATATACTTACATCATTTTTCACACGGTTACCAAGACAATTGGATGGCGTAAATAGTCTTTTCAACAAATGGGACCAGGACAACTGGATAATCATATACAAAAGAATAAAGTTGAACTTCCTTACACCAAACATGAAAAGCAATTGAAAAGGGATTACATATTTGTAGTGCCAGGAAGCCCACTGAGCAGGTTTCTATGATCTGCACAGACTGGGTAAAGGAAGAGTCCTGGAGCCCTCCGTGGCTTTCTCAGGCTTTCATTGGGCTCTTACATGTAGTGCAGCAACCAGGTACATGGCAGCCTGGGGTGCCGGGGGAAACCTCATGGCCCCCCACAAGTCTTCACTCTGGGTTTCTCTTGCGTTCTTTCTCCCCTTCCCTCTCTTGGCTTCAGCTTCTCTCTGTGACTATCTCAATACTCCTCCCATGGCCCACAGAGGTAAATAACACAACAATATAACAACTGCAGGTGTCCCATCAGGCAGGGCAATACTAATGGTGGGAAAGCAGAAAAGCCTGAAAACCATTTACCCTGCAATATTGTATGATTCCATTTATACCAAATATTCAGAATAGGCAAATCCACAGAGACAGAAAGTAATTAGTGGTTTCAGGGGCTGGTGGAAAGAGAATGGCAAGTAACTACTAATGAATATAGGACTTCATATTGGCTTGATGAAAATGTTCTGGCATTGTATTCTGGTGGGTCTCAGTTTTGTACCTATGCTAAAAATCATTGAATTAAGCACTTTTTAAAAAGAAGTATTTTATGGTATGTGAATTAAGCATCAATAAAAGTTGGAGAGAGACAGGCATGAAAGCTTATATACCTTTAACATGTGGGCACAGTCAACATGAGGACAGCAAGGAAGAGTCCCCACTATATAGATTCCTCTACTTTTGTAGGGGCTGTAGGGAAGTGAGGGTAGGGAGGATACTGTAACCTATACAATCCTTCCCCACATCAGCTCAACTTTCTTTTACCCTAGTTTCAGGTCCAGGACTATAAAAATGCCTACACAACCAGAGGTGACCCCTAAGCAATCTGTAATTATACCCTTAAACCTTTATGCCAGAATTTCTAAGTGTCTTATAGGATGGATTACACTTTCACCCAATCTTGAAAAATTGGGATTGAGTATGGTTACTGCTGTATTGCCAAGTGGTGAAGATAGTCAAGTAGTTCAGTATCTGTATAAGCCTACACTACATGAATGGAAATGAACTGAAGGAAAGCACTTGTATTGCTTCAACTTATATTGCTATTGCCAGCACTGAATCTGACATTCCTTCCAGGGGTGGAAAAGTTTGGGTTAAAATCAACAACAAATACAAAGAAGGAAACATAGTAGCTGAAGGTAAAAGAATGAATAAGTGGCTTATGCAATCAAGGACATCCAACATTGCACTGATTCCTTCAGAGAGGCTCAGAGGAAAAGAAAAATACTGTTTCTTTGCACAATTATACCAGATGCTGAAAATGGTGACATTGCATGTTTGCCCAGACAACACCCACTTTCAGACTTTGACAAGGTCAAATGGAAGTCTGCAGTGGAACAATGACCCTTCATTCTAAGGGCACAGTTCTGGAACCCTTATGGACCTCCAAACTTATGAAATTCTCTGGGAGTAAAAGTAATTTACACTGATGCACTCTGTCTTCCCTCACTCCAAGAATGTATCAAAATAAGATATACCCTGTAGTACAGTTAGCAGGAATAGAAAAAACATTGTGAATTAAACTCTCATACTCACCATAGCAGATGCGCCCTGCTATTTCACAGCACACAATGGAAACAGTCTCAGTAAAATCATGTGAACTGAGGCAGCATGACTAGTTTTGTCCCTATATTATTGACCGAATTATGCACTCCCAAATTTTCATGTAAGCCCCTTACCTCCAGCCCCTCAGAATGTAACTGTATTGGAGATAAGGCCTCTAAATAGGTGACAAATTTAAATGAGTCTGTTAGGGTGGGCCCTAATGCAATCAGATTGGTATCCCCTTATAGGAGGAGGAAATCTGGACACAAAAGGGGACACCAGGTATGTGTGTATAGAGAGGGAAGACCATGTGAAACACAGGAGAAGGTGGTGATCTACAAGCCAAGGAGAGAGTCCTCAGAAGAAACCAAACCTACCAAAAACTTGACCTTGGACATCTGACCCCCAAAACTGTGAGAAAATAAAATTTGTTGCTAAAGCCACTCAGTCTGTCATATTTTATGACATCCCTAGCAAAGTGATAAATAATGTGACTTGGAACCTGCAATAACAAAATCCTGGCCAATTGTAATAATAGCTATTAACAGTAATATCTGGTATATGGGTAAAGGCAAATTATGTTGGGTATAATAAATACCTCTCTGATTCTTACTGGTTTGTGGAAACAAACCTGTACAGTAGACGCCCCCCTTTTTACAATTGGTCCACTATACAATCCAATCACCATACAAGTACTTCCTATTAAACTATAAATCACTTTAAAAAAAAGATTTATCTATGCATACAAGAACTGGGGTACAGACCAGAGGTATGAGGGGTGAGAGGAATCACCAGAGACAGAGTGGGGAACAGAAAAGGCAGATTGACTGAAACACACTCCTGAGGGGAGCAGCGGGCGAGTCAGGAGAGGTCTGCTGCGCCATGTGGGTTGCTCCCTGGCTGGCCAGGGGATCAAACTCATGCTGCAGTGGCTGTGGATTGCTTCATAAATTGCATCTTAACCCCTTGTGCCACCAGGGAGGCCCCTAAAATATAAATCTTTATGATTTAATTTTCACATTAGGGTTGCCTCCAACTAGACCATGTGGGTGGGGGCATTTGTGGGTGGGGCATTTGAATATTAGCATATAAGTCAATCACAAAGTATTTATTGGTTTGAGGATCTTTTCTCACATGGGTCCTTGGTTTTTTTCTAGTATAGAAATGTTTTGTTTTCTAGCTTTCATGTATCCTTTCATCCAAGTGGTTGCTACTGGATTGTGTAAAAATATTGTGCTAATCTAACCAATTGTGGGTCCTAAAGAGCTCATTAAAAAGAAAACTTCAATTAAATTGAAACAAGACATTATAAAAAAGCAAAATGATGTTGTAAAACAGTGAATTGGTATGAGAATTTGTTTTTTTTCCACATATTCCATTAGCAAACTTAAGTGACTTTGAGATAACCTTTTCCAATTTAGGTTACTTATTTTTATTTCATCTTTTTAATGTCAATAAAAACAAAATTCTGGTTATATTGTATAAATCAGTCTTATATAAACTTAGGTGTCAAATTTTGCAAATCATGTTCTCTTGGAATTACTTATGCAATATCAATATATTTATTGGATTCACATATTTTCTCTATAATACCATGTCTGTAGAATGAATTAGTACCATAAAGTTAGGGGCTATTTTACTATAATCACACCATAACAGATAATATTGGCTTCGCTGGTAAGATAAAATTACCTTATGTAATATTGTAATGTAGATATTGATAATTATATGTATTGGGAAACTGAATTAAAGCCTCCTCAGAATGTGATATCAATGGAAAATGGTTAGCTTTAAGAACTAGATGTAGTCAACATCAGTTAATATACTAAATAGCTCTATACAAGTTTATCATAAAATACAAATAACATAGACCAAGGACAAACTAGTGCAAAAATATGGAGCTCTATGTGATGTATTAATTACTTTTCATGTGTATCCCTATTCTGCGCTAGCTCCTCCAAATGCTGGGCATACACATGTTGATACTGCTAGATGCCGGGGACCAGCCTCCGGCAAAATGTCGTGTCAGGGGTTCCTGAAAGGATGAGACGGTGTCGGTGAAAATGAAAGGGCTGAGGGGAAGGGGACGAGGTAGAATGAGGAGACACTGACACTTGGTGAGGTGCTAGTATTTTTTGCCGCGAGACTCGGTAGGTTTTTATTTATTTATTTTTAGTAAGCAGAAAAAAAAAATACATTGTCATGTGTAAAGTAGAAACAATTAGTGTATTTTATTTTCATGGACTACTGGCTCCTACGGGTCCCAGCTAGACAGTAGCCTTTAAGGTTAATAGATAAAAAACCAGACTTAACACTAAAACTTATTTTTTCAGCTAGACAATTATCTAAGACAGTGGATAGCCGCCAGTGTATTTCTATCAGTTAAAGCCTAAGTATTAAAAGACTATTTTATTCACATGGCCTTTAGTCAGAGACCAGCTGCTGCACAGCTATTAGAACTTTTTTTACCTACAAACTTTTTAACACAGTTAATTTCATTTAAAAATTTTCCTAAGAAACTTCTAAATAAAAGGAACTTCTAAAAAAGCAAAAGAAGGACTTACTATAATAGTTGTGCTGGTTTGCTTGTCAGATATGTACAATAAATCATCTCCCATTGTCAAGTGGGCCAAATTGTTTAATAACTAATATTTAAACAGGTAATTTTTATGTTAATTGTAGTTTACTGATACATATAATTTATTGTCTAATGTACTTTTTTGATAATTTTTTTTTATGACCAAGAACAAAAAATGAAGGAATGTTAGATTTTTAGCCCCACGGTGTGAGGCACAAGGAATCTTCAGCCCCATAGGTGTGAGGCCCTTTACCTTAGGCCCCACGGTGTGAGGCCCTTTACCTTCCAGTGTTTTATTTGGCTGGGGCATTAAGGCCTCCTGCAGTATTTCTTTTGTTTTGTTTTTGGCCATTATTTTTATAATTTAGAACTCAACACGTGTCTGATTGATAGCATGGAAAAGCAATTTGGTAAACAATGGGAAGAGGATTAAAATAATTATGGTGGCAAGCAAAAAAATACCTTAGGTAATAAATGATGGGAACCACGCGGCCTTAGTGGTATAACGTTGCAAGGAAGCCAGGAAAGAAGCAGCAACTTTTGCAGGAGTGGAGGAGGGGACATGAGCTAAACTAATTTCCTTAATATTTTTTTGTAGAGCTGTAAGGTACAGGGAAACATTTGTGTTATCCCAAACACCCAGTAAATGATTTTTGACATTATTCCAAGAAACAGAAGAAGAGTTATAAACATGTGGAGTGACACAAATCCACAACAGAACTAATAATAGCAATAAGTGCCGTAATACCCAGTATAAACGCCGCTACAAACCTTTTGGAGCGACGCAGGCCCTGTCCCACAAGCTGAAGAGTATACAGTCCAATGTCATCATACCATGGCTGTTGTAAGCTTACAGGGAGCATGACATAAGGAGGTTGATGTAAGATAACAAAAGTAGCTTTAGACAATGAGCCAACAGAGGTAATACAGTTGGTGAGAATACAGCCAGTACAATTAACATGAAAAGTATGGTGATGATAAGTAATGGTTAAATGTCCGGGGCCCTCAACGAGGAGGGCATGAGGGGGGCCCACACAAGCCCGTATGGTGACAGCATGAACAGAATGTCCAGGTCGGCGAAAAAGCACAGGTGAAGTGGCGGCAAGGAGGCGAAATAAGTCCGGGTATGCACGGGAACCTTTCGAAGTGTTGATGATGTAGGTGGGAGTAATTCATCCAGCTGAATACCACCGAGTGATAGGTTCAAGGGGTGGGATGAGGCGATTTGACCGGTTATAGATGAGCGCGTCCTGCAGAAGAAACCTATAATCCTTGGGGACATTAGTGGCAGATGTAACTGTTTCAAAAACTGAAAAATTATAAATAGAAAGATTAGTTTGGTAAGGCTGGTAGCGAATTCCTGCAGAGGGAAACCTACAATTATGTCAGGTGGGAAATCTGTGATTTGTGTTAATAATATTTTGGGAATTATCTGAGTTATAAATTGGACAGGCTGGGAGAGTGGAGGATACTGAAACTCGAGCTATGTTTTTACTAGTGCTGCGAGGACCAAGGAGAGATAAAAGCAGTACCCATAAATCACGGTTAGGTCCGGAGGAGGAAGGCTTTTGGAGATTCTGTTTAAAAATACTTGTCGATTGGGCGGAGCAACATGGCGGCGAGGACACGCTGCGAGTAAGATCTCCCATTAAAAAAAGTTAATAGGGAGGAAAAGCGGCAGGTCCCAGTGAGAACTGGGACACGGAAGATAAACGGACGACTCCAGCAAACTGCCCGAAGAAGAAAGTTGCCATAAAAGAGGACCAGAAGGGAGGGAAGCGCAGAACCCTGCTCCCCTCCCCCGCCCACAGAGGCGGCACTCTCCCACCGGCAGAGACGAGGGAAACAACAAACCAAAACGCCCAACAAGAAAAACGGATGCAGCAAGCGGGACTGTGAGTGGAAAGGAACTATTTCAGCCACCACACCCCGTGAACGGGAGCTGAGGCGAACCCTGCAGGATCCGCCGCGGAGGTGAGCTCCAGGCGCCATTAAAGAGAGCCCCGCCCCCCAGGAGGAGACCAGCACCAGCACACAGCCCCAGCCGCTCACTAAGCTTGCGCGAAAGCGGCGCTCGGATTGCAGCTGCCCAGGCCCCTGCGCCTGCGACCTAGGCTTGCGGGGAGACGGCGGAGGCCCTCCCTGAGTGAGCAGGAACAAGGCGCCCAGGCAGGGGAGCGGGATTCAAAAGGCGCCATTCCCGCGCCACTGATCTGGGCTACAGCCCGCGTCCTGGAACTGAGGGCTTTGGAACTGAGACCCGGGCTGAGGCCCTCCCTGAGTGAGCAGGAACAAGGCGCCCAGGCAGGGGAGCGGGATTCAAAAGGTGCCATTCCCGCGCCACTGATCTGGGCTACAGCCCTGGAACTGAGGGCTTTGGAACTGAGACCCGGGGCACGAAATTAGGGGCGTGGGTTCCCCACGACGGTGGGGCACAAGGCAGACACAGCACCCCAAAGCCGTTGAGGTGTACCCTACCATCCCCGCTCTGCTCCCTGTCCCAAGGGGTGGAAAATCAGCTCCCCAAGGGCTCTAGGAGAGATCTCTGGTGCCACCTAGCGACTTGACCCCAGCACAGGCTACTGAAGGAGCTAGTGGCCAGCTGGGGAGTTAGCCCACACCGGGCCCCTTCTGAACAAGTAGTCTGAGCCCATAGGGAGAGCGAGCACCCACAGCCGGGGCAGACCAGGCGCTCAGAAGAGTGTGCCTGAGACCAGAAGCGCAAGGAGTGTGTCCCACATCACCATTTTAGAACAGGGACATTTCTTCAGTAAAGACTACCTGCAGAAGGCTTCCTCAGGAGCCAGAGGTGAGCGGGGGAAGTTCGCCCACGCCAGACCCCCTCTGGCGTGCAGTCCAAGCCCAGAGGGGAGCAGGAACCCACCGCCGGGGCAGACCAGGCGCACAGGGGAGTGTGTCCCCACATCGGCATTTTAGAACAGGGACCTTTCTCCAGTAAAGGCTGCTTGAAACTGACAGATGACTCCTGGAAGAACCAGAGGGGAACAGAGAAGCCCACCCAAGATGCCGGCAAGTCCCAACAACACAGTGTCCCAACGCATACGGCAAATTAGAAAACAGACAGTAGGGAGGAGAAGAACCACACGCAACCTAGCAACTCTCCAGAGAAAAAGCACACCACAAAAAGAAAGCCAGCCCCCAGATTGCAACGACAATAACTTGGAAGAATTTCTGAGCCTTCCAGAAAGAGAATTTAAAATTGCCGTGATTAAAAAACTGACAGAAGTCATAAAGGAAAACAATGATAAGGGAAAAATAATCAACGATCAGAAGAATGCAATTGAGTCCCTAGAGAGGGAAAACAATGGTCAGAAGAAAGAAATTGAGTCCCTAAAGAGGGAAGTAAAAGAAATGCAGGAGATCAAAGAATTAATGGAAGAACTAAAGAATTCTGGGAAAAGCAATGAAAGCAGAATAGATGAAATGGAAGAACGAATAAGTAATCTTGAAGACACAGAAATAAAAAGAACCAAAACAGAAAAGGAAAGAGAAGTACGAAGGAAAAAGAACGAAGAAAGACTTCGGGAACTATCTGACTCCATGAGGAAAGGAAATATAAGAGTTATAGGAATACCAGAAGGAGAGGAGAGAGATGTAGGAACAGAGAAAATATTCAAAGAGATAATTGAAGAGAACTTCCCAAATGTGAAGAAGGAGCTGAAAATTGATATACAAGAAGCAAGAAGAACACCAAACTTCCACGACGAAAGGAAAAATACAGCAAGACACATAATAGTAAAGCTCCCAAGAATCCAGGACAAGGAAAAAATAATGAAGCTGGCAAGAGGGAAGAAACAGATAACATTCAAAGGAAAACCAATCAGGCTGACATCAGACTTCTCCGAAGAAACACTACGGGCAAGGAGAGAGTGGAGGGACATAGTCAACAGACTCCAAGAAAACAGATGCCAACCAAGAATACTCTATCCCGCAAAGCTCTCCTTCCTCTTTGAAGAAAGAATATGGACCTTCCCAGACAAACAGAAACTCCGGAATTTCATTGCAACTAAACCCCCACTCCAAAAAATACTACAAGGAGTCCTAAAGCCAGAAACTCAGAGCGACGAATAACAATGAAAGAAGGCCAAAAAAAAAAAGTTATTAAAAGAATAAATAAATAAAATCAAAGGAAAGACAAACACAATGGCAAATACAGATGTTAACATATCAATATTAACTCTAAATGTAAATGGACTAAACTCTTCAATAAAAAGACACAGAGTTGCAGCCTGGATTAAGAAACAAAACCCAACCTTTTGCTGTCTCCAGGAAACACATTTAGCTACAAAAGATAAAAATAGGCTCAAAGTTAAAGGATGGAAAACAATCCTACAAGCAAATGGACCAAAAAAGAAAGCAGGAACAGCTATACTTATATCAGATAAAACAGATTTCAAACTCAAAAAGATAAAAAGAGACCCCAATGGTCACTACATTATGATCAAGGGGACAATACTTCAAGAAGAAATAACACTCATTAACATATACTCACCAAACGAAGGAGCACCAAAATATATCAGACAACTGTTGTCCTCTCTGAAAACAGACATCAGAGAAAACACATACGTAGTGGGAGACTTCAACACACCACTATCAACAATGGATAGATCAACAAGACAAAAAATAAGTAAAGAAACCAAAGCTCTAAATAAAGACCTAGAGCAATTGGGCTTAACAGACATCTATAGAACACTAAACCCCAAAAAAACGGAGTACATATTTTTCTCAAGCGCACACGGATCATTCTCCAGGATCGATCACATACTGGGGCACAAGACAAACATCAACAGATACACCAAGATTGAAATCATATCAACCATCTTTTCTGACCATGAAGGCATCAAACTAGAAATAAACCATAAAAAGAAGGCAAGGAACTTTCCTACCTCATGGAGATTAAAAACCACACTACTGGAAGACCAGTGGACTAATGAGGAGATCAAAGAAGAAATTAAAAAATTTTTTGAATTGAACGACAAGGAGGACACCAATATCCTAAATGTATGGGATGCAGCAAAAGCAGTAATAAGAGGAAAATATATAGCAATAGAAGCTCACATCAAGAAACAAGAAAGAACGCAAAGAAACAACCTAATCTCGAAGCTCAAAGATCTAGAAAAAGAACAACAAAAAAACCCCAAAACCAGTAGAAGAAAAGAAATAATAAAAACCAAAGCAGAAATAAATGAAATTGAAACTAAAAAAACAATCCAAAAGATCAATGAAACCAAGAGCTGGTTCTTTGAAAAAATCAATAAAATAGACAAACCCCTAGCCAGGCTCACAAAGGAAAAAAGGGAGAAAGCACAAATAAACAGGATCATCAATGAAAGAGGAGAAATCACAACGGACACAGCAGAAATCAAAAGAATAATCAGTAACTACTATGAACAGTTATATGGAAACAAGTTTAACAATCTAGAGGAGATGGACAAATTCCTACAACTCTACAATCACCCAAAGCTAGATAAAGAAGAAATAGAACACCTAAACAGACCAATTACAATTAGCGAAATTGAAATGGTAATCAAAAACCTCCCCAAAAACAAAAGACCAGGACCTGATGGATTTACAAATGAATTCTACCAAACATTCAGAGACGAATTAGTGCCTATCCTTCACAAACTCTTCCAAAAAATTGAGAAGGAAGGGACAATACCAAACACGTTCTATGAAGCCAACATTACACTAATACCAAAACCGAACAAGGACAACACAAAAAAGGAAAACTACAGGCCAATCTCCCTAATGAACACTGATGCAAAAATCCTCAATAAAATTTTAGCTATCAGAATCCAACAATGTATCCATAAGATAATTCACCACGACCAAGTTGGATTCATTCCAGGGGCACAAGGATGGTTTAACATCCGAAAATCAATCAACGTTATCCAACACATCAACAAAAAGAAATATAAAAACCATATGATAATATCAATAGATGCTGAGAAAGCTTTCGACAAAGTGCAACACCCATTCATGATAAAAGCCCTTGAAATTCTTGGGATACAAGGAACATACCTCAACATCATAAAGGCCATCTATGACAAGCCAACAGCCAGTATCATTCTCAATGGTGAAAAGCTGAAAGCAAGACAAGGATGTCCACTCTCACCATTGCTTTTCAATATAATACTGGAAGTCCTAGCCAGGGCAATAAGACAAGAGAAAGACATCCAAGGAATCCAAATAGGAAAAGAAGAAGTCAAACTATCACTATTTGCAGACTATATGATATTATACATAGAGAACCCCAAAAACTCCACAGAAAAGCTAATTCAACTCATCAATCAGTTCAGTAAAGTGGCAGGATACAAAATCAACACGCAAAAGTCAGTAGCCTTCCTATACACAAACAATAAATCTGAAGAAGAAGAAATCAAAAAGACCATCCCTTTTGTTATTGAAACAAAAAAAATCAAATATTTGGGAATAAATCTAACAAAAGAGGTAAAGGACCTATACAAAGAAAACTATAAAACACTGTTAAAAGAAATAGAAGAAGACACAAAGAAATGGAGAGACATCCCCTGCTCATGGATTGGAAGAATAAACATTATTAAAATGGCCATCCTTCCAAAAGCAATATACAGATTCAATGCTATTCCAATCAAAATTTCAATGTCATTCTTCAAAGAAATAGAACAATTATTGATGAAATTCATATGGAATCACAAAAAACCCCGAATAGCCAAAGCTCTCCTGAAAAAACAAGAAGGGAATGGAGGCATCACACTCCCAGACTTCAAACTACACTACAAAGCCATAATCATCAAAACTGCATGGTATTGGAACAAGAACAGACATACAGACCAATGGAATCGAATAGAAAATCCAGAAATAAACCCACAGATTTATGGTCAACTAATCTTTGACAAAGGAGCAAAGACTATGCATTGGAGCAAAGAAAGTTTGTTCAATAAATGGTGCTGGGAAAACTGGGTCGCTACATGCAAAAGAATGAAGCTTGACCACCACCTCACACCATACACAAAAATCAACTCAAAATGGATTAAAGAACTAGACATAAGACCTGAAACCATAAAATATATAGAAGGAAATATAGGCGAAACACTACGTGATTTGCACATCAAAGACATCTTTACAGACACATCACCCAAAGCAGTGATAGTGAAGGCAAAGATAAACAGCTGGGACTATATCAAATTAAAGAGCTTTTGCACAGCAAAAGAGACAATAACAAAAACAAAGAGAAACACCACCAACTAGGAGAACATTTTTGCACCCAACACTAATGATAAAGGACTGATCACAAAAATCTGCAAAGAGCTGATGAGACTCAACAACAACAAAGAAAATAATCCAGTCAAAAAATGGGCAGAAGAGCTTAAAAGAAACTTCTCTGAAGAGGAAATGCAAATGGCCAACAGGCATATGAAAAAATGTTCAACATCACTTGTCATCAGGGAAATGCAAATCAAAACTACCATGAGATACCATCTTACACCAGTGAGAATGGCACATATTAAAAAAACTAGCAACAACTAATGTTGGCGAGGGTGTGGAGAAAAAGGAACTCTTCTGCACTGTTGGTGGGAGTGCAAACTGGTCCAACCACTGTGGAAAGCTGTGTGGAGATTTCTGGACCTACTAAACATAGAGCTTCCATATGACCCAGCAATTCCACTCCTAGGTATTTACCCAAAGGACACAGAAACATCAATTCCAAAGAACACCTGCACCCCTATGTTTATAGCAGCACTGTTTACAATAGCTAAGCTTTGGAAACAACCCAAATGCCCAAAAATAGATGACTGGATCAAGAAGATGTGGTACATATATACCATGGAATATTACTCAGCATTCAAAAAAGATAAACACATGCAATTTGCTGCAACATGGATGGCGCTGGAAGGGATCATGCTCAGCGAAATAAGCCAAAAAGAAAAAGAAAAATACCGGATGGTCTCACTCATAGCAGGAATCTAGAAAACTTAAATAAGGGACCAGGAAAATGAATAACTATAAGAAAGTGAAAATCAAAATCAACAAAAAACTATGAACCAGAGACACTTTTAGGGGGGCGGGGGCGGGAGGGGAGGGATTGGGGTCAGAATGGGGGGCTGCAATTGTATGGGGAATATAAAAATAAAATTTATAAAAAAAAAAAATAAAAAAATAAAAATACTTGTCATTAATAGGTAGGCAGCCAGGTAGTTGAGACTTTATATAGTCAAGATTAGATGTAAAACACATGGGAGGAGAATCCATGCGTCCCTGGAAAGAAAAGTTATTAGTGCTTATAAACAAAACAAAAGAGTCTGAATCGCCACCTAGTAAATTAGAATAATTAGTGAACACGGGGGGGGGGGGGGCGAGGGAAATCCCCAAGGAGTGGGATGGAGAAAGAGGGGATCCAGGATGATGTGTGTATCTTGTTGTACAGGTAGCTGTTGAGCATTAGAGGTTAGGTTTCTGAGCAGATTTTAATTGTCATGATGAGACGTCTCACAAACCCGAAGGTGGTGCAGGGAAGATGATGATCTTCCAGCAGGGGATCTGGAGCAATGGCATCTTGGAGGAGGTGGATAGGGTCCCAGAGGGCTGCACCTACGCATCTTGGGGCGATGTGTCGGTGAAGGCTTTTGAAACATGGTGTCGGATCAGTCTGTCAGGAATCCAAATTGGGCCATTTGAATTTTGTGGAAAGATATAAGCATAGTCTTTTTTATTTGTTAATAACACATTAGGGCCTTTTTATGTTTCGGAAAGGAGATTTTTTTACATAACTTGAGGTTTAGGGTCTACTTGGTCAGGATTTTAATGTCTATTAATTGGTGACATTTTTTGAGAATTACAATTTAAATAATTGATGACAAATATAGCATGAGTTAAAATATGATGAGTCGAACTATGTTCAAAATCAGATTGTTGTAGTTTACTTATTTGAGACTTTAAAGTCTGGTGGGCTCTTTGAACAATAGCTTGCCCTTGTGGATTATAAGGAATTTCTGTAGAATAAGCAATTTGAGATGAGGCACAAAATTTTTTTTTTTGTTTTTTAAGATTTATTTATTTATTTATTCATACAAACACTGGGTACAGTCAGAAGCGCGGGAGGGTGAGAGAATTCACCAGAGCCACAGCAGGGAGCAGAGCAGGCAGAAGGACCGAAGTACACTGCTGAGGGGAGCAGCGGGCGGCAGGAGAGGTCTGCGCGCCATGCGGGACCCTCCTCTGGTGGCCGGGGAGCAGCCGGGGATCGAACCGGTGCCGTGGAGGCTGCGGGCAGCTTCGCAACCCAGCACTCAACCGCTGCGCCACCGGGGAGGCTCTAAATATCATACTGTTAAGACTGATTAACTTGGAGAGAAGAAAATGAATTTACAGTAGAAGACTTCTATTCTACTTTCTTCCTTTTGAAACATTCACATTGGGTTTTTTTGTGAGAGTTATTTATGTAATCAGAAATTAAAACTTCATTTTGAAAAAGAAGACTCTTCAGGCGACCTCAGAGAACACACTCACTGGGTATTGTTTCCACTGCCCTCCTCATCGATGATTCCAGGCACAGCCTTCCCAGCAGCTCGGCTAATTTCCCTGTTCAAGACTCCATTGGAAACTAGAGCTTCTTTAGGATGGAAATATTTATAATATACATTTCTAACCACAGCATCATTATTAACCATGATTCCATATTCTTCTAGAAGAAAGTTAATATTGGTGTCAAATCTGGATTCCCCCCCCTCTCCTAGCATCACAAAGATATCTCCACCACCTTCAAGGTATTTCTTCAGGACTTCAAACTCAGCTGCAGTAAATTTTTCCCTTGGCCCAGCTGTAATCCACAGTTTCACCCCAATTAGCTTCTCGGATGTGATTTCATCTTTTAGGCTCTGGATCTTCCAATTACTCCGAAGTCTTTTCTGCATGGATTTATAGCCATTGTTGGTAGTAAACACCTCTTTTTTGTATGCATTGAAAAGAATGGTGCTCCTAAGCTCTTTCTCCATGGCTACCTGAGGCCCAGTGACCACCATCTTCCCCTGGCTCCGCCCAGCATCCATCGGCCAGGTATCCACGGCCGCCTAGCAACCGCGGAGACCCGGCGGCGCCGAGGCACAAAATTTTTTAAAGGCAGAGGATGTACATATCAGTTTTAATAGCACGAGGTTTGCCAGCATAGGCAAAACAAAACATTAGGTGTTGAGAGACATCTTTAAAAGTCCCTTTTGCCACAAAACACCGGTTGGCGTGGGAGGTGGCCAAAATTATGAACTCCCAAGCCTTAGTATAATCTAGCCACAACAGTTGTTGATTGTTGAGTGCATCATTGACCTTTTGTAAGGCTAGTGTAGCCTCAGGTGTTAATTGCCTAGGGGAGTTAGGATTAGAATCACCTTTTAACACATCAAACAGTGGACGTAAATCAGCAGTGGTTAACTGTAGATGAGCTCTTATTCAATTTATGTCACCAAGTAGTTTTTGAAAATTATTTAATGCCTGTAAAGAGTCTGTTCGTAGCTGCAGTTTTTGTGGTGACACAGTTAAAGAACGAACAATCCTTCCCAAATAATTAATTGGCGGAGAAGTTTGAATTTTTTTTTGGTGTCACCACAAGTCCATAACTTTGCAGCAAAGCTACCAGACGGGCCAAGGCCTGATTTAACAAGTTTACTTGAGCATTACTTATTAAAATATTATTTATATAATGAACATAGTAAATGGAAGGGTACTCATCCCTAAAGGATGACAAAACCATATTTACAAATTTTTGACATCAAGTTAGACTGTTTTTTATGCCCTGAGGGAGAACTTTTCATTTATACTATTGAAACGGCCTTTTAAAATTTACTGATGGGACACTAAATGCAAATTTTTTGCAGTCTTGGGGATGTAAAGGGATGGTAAAAAAGCAATTTTGTAAATCACTAACAATAACATGTTTATCTTTAGGGATGGCCACAGGTGATGGCAAGCCTGGTTGCAAGTATTCCATATTTTGCATAGTAACATTTATTGTTCTTAAATTTTGTAACAGTTTTTATTTTTTTGATTTTTTTTAACAATAAAAATTGGGGTATTTCATGGTCCTGAAATTAATTGATCTGTATTAATTGATTTTGTATTAGGTTTGTTACAACCTGTATTTTTTTTTTCTGTAAGAGGCCACTGCTCAACCCACACTGGTTTATTATCTTTTCAGGTGACTGGGTCAGCTGCAACTTGAGCAATGGCCCCTTTTGACCGTACCCCAAACCGGTCTTAGAGCTTCTGGGAACTGGCTCAATTGGAGCTGTTCTCCCATAAAGATTTTTTCCTAACCCTTGGTCAGGGTGAAAGCCCATTTGCAACATTTGTGATGTGACTATATTATTAGGGCTGAAAATTAATGTTTTTATTTGTGATAACACAGTTTTTTTTTCATAATGTCATGGAAAGGGAAGGAATAACATACGGTTGAGAAGTCCCAGACACCTGTTCATTATTTTAATTTAAAATTTGAGAATTTTTTGCCACATTTTGTGCTGATCCCAGTCTGACCAAAGTAAAGGGCGTGGCTTTTGTGGGCCAGGCATTAGGCTAATTATGCCCTGCTATACAAGTAACATCAGTACCGGTGTTTAACAATTTTTTAATTGCTTTTTTTATAGACATTATTAAAACTTTTAATAAATTATGATAGTGGTTTTTTTTCAGTAATCCAGAACACAAGGAGGTGCTTTGTGTGTTTGTTACCCCAAAATACTACTTTAAACATTGTAGTTTTTAAAATTGACTTAAAAACAGTATAGCTTAGTTTTATTTGGTAATGTTAATATGACAAAAAATTTACATATGTAAGTATATATATATATATATATATACACACACACACACTTTTTTAATCAAGAAAAAAACACTTTAAAGATACATTTAAACAGTAAATTGTTAATATTTAACATAACTTTAATGTATATATGTTTTGAATTTTATGATAAAATTTGAACTAGTTTTTGTATATCAAAAATTTTGGCTTATGATCTTAAAATTTGTTTTTATGAGAACTTATATAGGCGTCGTTTATGATTAGTCCTCCGGAGGTAAAAAACAAAACAAAACAAAAACACAAAAGCAGACACAAACAGACACAGAGATTTCTTGATATACATTTAAAATTTTGGCCATGTGTATATAGTTCAGACATAGTTATTTTATCAATATGTGTGAAGATACTGAGGTTTAGAATTCAGCTCAAATATGTCTGTATTACCACTTTATATTTTACCAGGTTAGTTAGTTTTAACAAGAAACTTAACCTTTACAGGTCCAATAAGTAAATTTAAAAGCTTTTATTCAACCAGTAAGTATTTTGTATAGTTTGTTAGCAAATCAAAAGTAACTCAACAGTTTTTGCCTAAGATAATTTAGACTTTAAAATCAGAGAAACACAGAGAAATAGAACTTTTTCTGTAGAATGAACCAAAATAGTTTTTTTAAGGTGGACAATAGAAAAGTTCAGTCCCCCACAGCAGGAAGGAAGTAGAGACATGCCAGTGATCCCAACACTGGAGAAAAAGCCCAGGCAGCTGCTTGTTGAGATCAAGGGCAGCCCCCACCAGCCCACTGCAGTGGGTTTATACTATTTTAATAAAAACCTTTTAGTCATATTTTAGTCATATAATCTTACATAGTCATATTTAACCATTTTTTTATTACTTTACCAATTGTGAATGAACTTTGAATACTATTATTTAGAAATGCCTTATTTATTTATTTATTTATTTAAAAAGAAACAAATGGCAAAACTCCACCGGGGGGAACCTAGCCTCCTCCCCAAATAATTAACAGGAAAAGATTGGAGCATTTTTTCTTTTATTTGAGATTATGACACATTATTTTTTACTTGTTTTTGAGTTTTTATTTTTATCTCAACAATTTTAGCCAAGTCGGGGCTGGAAATTTGGGCTGGATTTTGGAATGGTCTCATAATTGGGAGCTGATGCCTCTGCAAAGAGGTCAGTACTAGCTCTAGAATCAACTTTTGGCTTTTGAAAAACAATTTCACTATTCCAAGAATCCTGATCACTTTCTCTAATACTGTTTTGTTAATACGGGGCTGTCAGCTGAGTCCTCTTTGATGTCCTTTAGGCATGCAGACAGCCATAATTTTTTTCTGTCTTTTGGAAATCAAGAACAACACATCTCAACAAAATTTAGGAAACTAGCCAATTGCGCATGAGAGCTCTTAAGGCCTCTCTTAACAAGTATACTTTATATCAATAAAGAGTCCTCTTTTCTTAGACTCAATATGGCCCATAGCTTCTCAATACTAATAAGACACCCACTCGCCTTATTAGGTTCTGACTTACTGCTCCCCTCAAACCTGCTTTCTCTACAGGCGGGTATGCGCCCTACCCTATGGAGCAGATTCTAGCCGTCCCCGCACGGGAAAGAAATCTTACCTTTCAAGTCCCTGCCCTCCGGCAAAATGTCGTGTCAGGGGTTCCTGAAAGGATGAGACGGTGTCGGTGAAAACGAAAGGGCTGAGGGGAAGGGGACGAGGTAGAATGAGGAGACACTGACACTTGGTGAGGTGCTAGTATCTTCTGCCGTGAGACTCAGCAGGTCTTTATTTATTTTTAGTAAGCAGAAAAAAAAATACATTGTCATGTGTAAAGCAGAAACAATTAGTGTATTTTATTCCCATGGACTACTGGCTCCTACGGGTCCCAGCTAGACAGTAGCCTTTAAGGTTAATAGATAAAAAACCAGACTTAACACTAAAACTTATTTTTTCAGCTAGACAATTATCTAAGACAGTGGATAGCCGCCAGTGTATTTCTATCAGTTAAAGCCTAAGTATTAAAAGACTATTTTATTCACATGGCCTTTAGTCAGAGACCAGCTGCTGCACAGCTATTAGAACTTTTTTTACCTACAAACTTTTTAACACAGTTAATTTCATTTAAAAACTTTCCTAAGAAACTTCTAAATAAAAGGAACTTCTAAAAAAGCAAAAGAAGGACTTACTATAATAGTTGTGCTGGTTTGCTTGTCAGATATGTACAATAAATCATCTCCCATTGTCAAGTGGGCCAAATTGTTTAATAACTAATATTTAAACAGGTAATTTTCCATGCCAATTGCTTGCAGTCTACTGATACATATAATTTATTGCCTAATGTACTTTTTTGATAAATTTTTTTCTTTTAATGACCAAGAACAAAAAATGAAGGAATGTTAGATCTTCAGCCCCACGGTGTGAGGCCCTTTACCTTCCAGTGTTTTATCTGGCTGGGGCATCAAGGCCTCCTGCAGCAGCTAGCTCCTCCAAATGCTGGGCATACACATGTTGATACTGCTATATCTATTATATAAATGCTATATTAGATGTAGATGCTCAGCAAAACACAATCATTTTCCTGTAAGAGAGTCTGGGCCAAAGACCAGAAAAAAATGAATTGTACACGAAAGAGTTGACTTAGTAGATCATATGCCCATACAATGTACATTCCCAGAATAATCTGTTTTCAAGAATGACCCTTGACCAGATATTGGAACTAGAGTTCTTGGAATGTTTTAACTCACAAAAGTGCTTTTTCACATTTGCAACTTTTGTGTCAATGAATCCAGATAGTTTGTGTAAATAAAGTGTTTTATGGTGAATACTCTTCCTTCAGATGGTCTGTTTTGGTAACTGTGATCAATGATGCAGTCACTGTGTATTTATGTGTCCAAATCCCAATAAAAATTCTGGAATCTTAGGTTCAAGTGAACTTCCTTGGTTGACTTCCCTTCACACAAGGCTCTACAATTTGTAGGTAGAGGAATTAAGTTCATCCTGTACAACTCCACTGGACGAGAACTCTGGAAAGCTTATGCCTCATTTCCTCCAGACTTGCCCCAACCAACTATATCCTTTACTGATTTAGCTTTAGATTCTTTTGTTGTAATAAGTCATCACCATGAATATAATGAATTATGAGTCCTATTGAATTCTAGAAGGAGTCTTAGGGATCCCTGTCATCCATAGAACATACCTAGTGAGCAAAAAAGACAGCAGTAATAGAGGACTATAGGAATAAGTTAGATATATAAGATATATACAATAAAACAAATAACAAAATGTACATTTTATATAATTATATTAAATGTAAATGGAAGAATAACAGCATACTTATCAAAAATATGCAAGATAGTACAGTAACATCCTTACAGTACTACAAGAAAAAAAGTTGCCAACTTAGAACTCTATAGTAGAGAAATGTATTTCAAAAGTGAAGATGAAATAAAGACTTCATCAGATACACGAAACTTGAAAGAAGCAATTTTTAGGAGACCTACACTATAAGAAATGTTAAAGAAAGTCCTTTGGGTGGAAGATGGAGAGCCATCTGATGGATCTGATGGAGAACTAGGTATACATAAAGAATTACAAAGCACCAAAAATGGATAAAAAATCTTTTTTCTTGTTTCTTTTTACATCTCTTTTACATTTAAAAGATAACTGCTGAAAACAACAAAAAAAATAATAACAATGTATTGTGGGGTTTAATGTATGTAGAAATAAAATGAATGATAATAGCACAAAGGCTGGGGAAGTTAAAATGGAAGTATATTGTCTAAATCCTTATATTACACGTGAAATAGACTGTGGTAAATTAAATTTGGGCAGCTTAGGCCTTAATGGAACCACCTGTAAACCACAAAGCATTATACCTAATAAGTCATCAAAAGAGAGAAAATAGAATAATAAATAATATTCATTTAATTATTAAAAAAGTAGAAAAAGTTGAATAAAGTACAAATGGGACTAATAGAAGGCAAATAACAGGATAGTAGATTTAAAAATCAATCATATTAATCACATAATAAATGAAAATGGTGGAAATGTCCAAATTAAAAAGTAAATATGAAATTGGAGAGTAAGGTCCAACTCTAAGCTGCCTACAAGAAACTAGATTCAATATACAAAAACAAATAGATTAAAAGTAAAAGGAAGAAAAGATATACCGTATAAACACTATCAAAAGGAAGCTAGAAAGCTTATAGTTACATCAACTGAAGTAGTTTTCAAAACAAAGAATATTGCTAGGGATAAAAGGAAACATTTCATAATGATAGTCAATCAACCAATCCAAAATGTTTATATACCTAACAACAGCTTCAAAATACATGAAGCAAAAACTGATAGAAATAAAAAGAAAAAAAAAACAAATCTAAAATTTTAGTCAGAGATTTCAATATCATTCTCTCAATAATTGATAGGACAAACAGAAAATCTATCAAGAAAAAGACTTGAACAACACAATCAATCAACTTAATCTACTTGACATTTATAAAACACCCACCGAAAGAACAATATGAGACACATACTTTTCATGCACGTGTGCAAGATTTTCCAAGGGAGACTATGTTCCAGGCCATTAAATAAATCTGAGCTGGTGGTGGGAATTTTACGGGGAATACACAATGATATGAAAGATATAAATAAAAATATCATAAAATATTAATAAATGTAAAAGGATTAATATCATATGAGGCATATTTTCTGAATTAAAATAGGAATCAGTTCCAAAAAGTCTAGAAAATCCTATAAATATTTGGAAAGTAAATGACACCCTTCTAAATAACTCTAAGAAGAAATAAAAGGGGAAGTAAGAAAGTATTTTGACCCAAATGAAAACAGAACATATCAAAATTTCTGAGGCATAACTAAATCAGTATTTACAGGAAAATTTATATCATTAAACATTTGTATAATAAAAGAAATGTCTGAAATCAAAAGTGGTCATCAGAACAGCACATTAGCAACACCTGGGAATTGGGAATACACGTCTTTAGCCCCTATTCTAGACTTACTGATTCAGAAACTATAAAGGTAAGATCCAGTTCTCTGTGGCCCTCCACATCAATCATCAATCTGATGCACATTCAACTTTTGAGATACACTGTTGTAAACTCTTGAGTGTCATTTATATTGTATTAAGACTTTCTTCAATCAGGATCTATAGTTTTTACTCCTCCGAAGTTCCTGTCATTGAAAACGATTTTATTTTGAATAGTCTGTTAATTTTGTATCATTTAGAAAATTTCCCCACGAGTCAGTCCTGCAGTCATTAACCCAAGAAATAATAAAAGCCTCATTTGCTAAACAGATCCAAGTTTCAGACGATGTAGTTATAATTTTTCTTAATGTCTGCTGGGGGTGGCTAGAGGACAAGCACTGGTGGGGAATATGACCCACCAGAAGAGTTCAAACTGTTTTCAGTAGAAATTCCGTTCATGTGGGAAAGAAACATAGTCAACTCCCAATCATGTACAGTGGTGAAAAGGAACAAACACATTAAATCTAAATAGCTGATGATATGAAGTAATTTGCTTGAAATAATGGTTTTATACCTACACTCGAATATGAATTCATCTGATGCTCTGGAAAGTCACCTTAACCAAAATATTGAAGCCCTAGCATAAGCACCAGCTTAGATGCACTGACTCCTATAGTGGTCCAATTAATTCATTTTCAATGAATTCAGTGCATCAATCTACAGTAAATCTAGTCTATATCTAAATTTGCTGGTTCACCTCTTTCCTGGGATAGGGCAATAATTGGGTTTAGTGGACTTCAGCTACAGCTTCTGCTAATTAAGAATAAACAAAATCCACACTGTATAAAAATATTTAACTGACAGCTAGAGGTGATAATTTCACTAAGGACATACACACAAAGTTTACCATGAAATAATTGTAATATCAGTTTCAGTTTTATTATAAGTTTTTAAGACAAAGGGGAAAATATAAAGCCTGTCTAGTATTACAAGGCTCCAAGGGAAGATGCAACCCATTCTATAATCATTTCTTTCCCCCCAGTCTTTGCTGACTTTCTCAGCTTTGGTTCTAAAGCACTGCCTTCTGTTCTTCTCTGTGTTTTTTTATCAAGAGGCCCATGACAGTTGACTAATGGGCTATGGAGTATAATTAATCAAGCAATCAGTCAGCAACCACTGTTAAAATGTTTTAATATCAATGTAAAATGAGATCAGGGTTTTACAAGCAAGTTTGAGAACACAAACACTGGTTTCTAAAATGAGTTTCCCTTCCTTTCAGAATCCCATAGATGAACACATAAATCTTAGGAATTTTTTAAATCATGGTATTTTTCCCATTTTCATAATCTACAGTTGACAAACATGCAGAACTAATTTCCAAATCAAAGACCTCTAGTAGAAACCTCCAAACTAAAAATGAGGCATTATAATTTACCTATTGGCCTTAACACCCAGCAAGAAACCATCCTTTCCCCCACACTTCAGAAAAACCACCACCAATTATTTCCTAGGGCATGAATGGCATTAACAGTACTTAGCCCTCCCCTGTCAGCATCCAGGGATCCCTGCTTCAGTCTACGTTAATTTATGTTACAGTTCCAGTTGCTGGAAATGCCCCACCACCAATTATTTCCTAGGGCACAAATGGCATTAACAGTACTTAGCCCTTCCTTGTCAACATCCAGGGATCCCTGCTTCAGTCCATGTTAATTTGTTACAGTTCCAGTTGCTGGAAATGCCCCACCACCTTCACTATGTTACACTTGGCAAAGCACAGACCAACAATGGCACAATGTGGGAAATGTATCATGAAGAACATAATGATCTAACTGATGAGCTAACCTTATATCCTGGTTCTACCGATTAGGCGAGGATATTAATGGAAAAGTAAAATTCCAGGAGGCATTCTTTTTTTATCCTTTCCAAGTCACCAGCATGTACAGTATCGGCAAGTAATGAATAGAGGAAGATGATAACAGCCACATACATGAGCCTCCCTGGAATTAAAAGCAAACTAAACAAGATGCGCACTATAGTGGACCGAAGAACCACCTCCCATTTTGATTTATTTGCAAGCAACCATCAAACTGAGAGGTTCATAAAATTAGAGAAAAATTTCAATGTACTAAGGGTTCAACAATTTACATAAGCTTATTATAAAAATCTTTTCTGAGAGTTGTGTATGCTCCATTACTGAATTTGGTGCAACAGTCAAGAAATAACCAAATAAAATAAATAAACCTCAAATATTTCCTTTTTACTATACCCACTTTCAAAAATTACAAAGCATAATTTTCTCTGATATCTCAAGCAAATTCATAAAACAGGTAGAAACTTAAAACATAATTGTAATATTACACAAGAAAATTAATTTTCCTTCAGTAACTTAGTCTGTTCCAAAGTATTTCTGTCCAAAATGTGTAGGTGCAACAGGATGAACTTCAGTAGTTAAAATTGTGATCTCTGGAAATTCTTGAATTATTGATTTGGCACCTTCAAAAAAGGAAAAGAAAATTGTAGTTATGGCAGGATTTTTGGGTAACATTAGTTGGGATTCAGGAAGTTATAGTTAGTTACTAGGTCTAATATGGATAGAGGGCAGAGAGAAATAACCTTTGGACACCTAATCTGATTTGGTTAATCTCTTTGTTAATATAACGTTAGCTATCTGACAAGCTATGACAGTAGTCAGACTATGTCCCTACTCGTTCACTAATAAATTCTTACAATCAAATTGTTTAATATCCAAGATTTATATATTCAGTTATAGGAACTATTTCCCTGAAGAACCTTTTTAAAATTTATTTTAAAGATGGTTGGAATAGAGAATACAGTACTTTCTGGAAACAGGATCATACATAAGATGATGATTTCTCGCTGGAACACTGAAACAAGGGCAAAGACTTTGGAATGTCAAAACAAGCTACTTTTTATGAGTTATAACTCTAGATTTGGGAGGGGGCAGGAAAGGGACTGACTAGGACCCAAGTCAAACTAAACATAGCAAGGCTACCACAGAATAGTTCTAACATCATAGAACAGTATACTGTTCTAATGTATGCTATTAGAAATAACAAGGTTACCATTTCTACCCCCAAAGGCAGAAAACCCGGTAAGTATTTGGTTATATCAATGTTTTCAATGCCACCTATGTTATATATGAATGATAACCAAGCAAATCAACCTCTGTCAACATCAACATTTGAACTATGGGTAATTTTTTTATTATGAAAGAGCTAAATAATCAAACAAGCAAGGGGCCTCACTGGTGGCGCAGGGGTTAATGTGTCAGCAATATCAAGCTATTGCCAGCCACTGCAGCCTGAGTGATCCCCTCCCCACCCCCACCCCCCGCCAGAGAGCTAACCCATATGGTGCAGCAGACCTCTCATGTCTCACCCACTGCGGCCCTCAGCAGTGCATTTCAGGAGATCACCTGTTCTGCTGTTATTTTCTTATCCTGCTCTTTTACACTTACCAGGTTGATTTTCTGATATTATTAGTTTTCGTAAACATGATTTAATAGCTACATAATATTACATGCTTTGAATATACATTTATTCAATATTTTCCTTATTTTTAGTCATTTATTTTCCTTACATTAAATATAAGTATATAAGTATATAATGAGCATCCTAAAAGCTAAATTTCTACATACATCCATGATTTTTAAGATTTATGTATGTATGTATGTATGTATTTATTTATTTATACAAGCACTGGGTATAGTCAGAAGCTCAGGAGGGCGAGAGAATTCACCAGAGCCAGAGCGGGGAGCAGAACAGGCAGATGGACCGAAGTACACTGCTGAGGGGAGCAGCGGGTGGCAGGAGAGGTCTGTGCGCCATGTGGGACCCTCGCCGGTGGCCAGGGATCGAACCAGTGCTGCAGAGGCTGCGGGCAGCTTCGCAGCCCAGTGCTCAACTGCTGCGCCACCAGGGGAAGTTCTCATTCATGATTTTTATATAGAATACTTTTACAATTGTTCTAGATTAGATGGCAAAAACTAGGGTCTTTTGCCAAATTGGGTATTCCTCCCTTGGGAAATGGAGAACACACACACACACACACACACACACACACAGAGTCCTCTCCTACCATGTCCTTTTAGCAGAAGTCTAACTTAAAAAGTTGTCTGCTCTTTGCTTCATGCTACCAAGCTTACTTTAGTAAGGTCACAGGGTTAACTAAAACCACAAGTTTTGGTCTTTGGAAGCAGCAATCTGGCTCAGATGGGGAGAGAGAAGAAATAGTGACCTTTCAGCCACTTGCAGGCTCTACCCAATAGGATCACTGGGGAAACAGATGCAACCCCCTTAATGGGATTAGTTAATACTTTTCCATTTGAATGAGTAAAATTAGAATGAGGTAAATATCATTAAGCTTAGAGATGACAAACAGAAGTTGTAATTACCAAAATAAGATTTATATTCAATGTGGAAGCAAATAAACTTTTCCTCATGATGAGAGGTTGGACAGTCCACATTTTCCCATCCCATGACCATCTGGAGCCCCAGTTACTGCCTCATGCTAAACTCACCATGTGGAGTGGAGAACAGACTAAGTAGAATGATAACACTGGGTTGAACTCCATGTTCTATAAGAACCTTTACAGCTTCAATCACAGTATTTCCTGTGCCTGAAATCAAATGACAACCAAATGCATTAGCAATGTTAACACTTATCTCAAAATGTCTTTGAAGTTTCTTTGAAGTAAGGGCAGTTTAATAATCTAACATACGACATCGCTAGGCAAAGCCTCATTTGTAGGTGATGTTCTTTACCAGTTATGTTCTTTTCAGTGATGGGCATGACACACAGACTTTTCAGCTTTTAAGTACGCAAGTCCTAAATTCATTATTTGAGATACCAAATTTAACACTTATCTGCTACCTACAATCCCGAGAGACCATGCTAAGGATAATCTAAGTAAGTTTAGGAAATAGAATAGGAAAAAAAATGTTATCTCCAAAGAGGATACATACTGGGGAAAATCATTGCTATATAGAAAGGATACACTTTGATACATTTTCTATGTTCAATGTATTTTGCCTCATTAGATCCTTTGTTCCAATGGGTTCTTTTCAAGACAGTAGCTCTTTGGAGCTAACTGTTTGATTAATGTATTTTCCCTACTCAGAGGATAAAAATCCCCAATGAACTTCCCAGAGCAATTCCAACCCCAACTGGGGGGGGGAAAAACCACATTTAGAAAGTCTTTGCCTTCTATAGAAGGCAGGCACTAAGTTGAATTTAAACCCTAATCAAAGGTTACAAATAAAACTCAGGTCACTCACTGAGAATTGGATACATCAGAAGGACTTTTCTTCTGTAAATATCTGGGGGGAACTTGGCATAATATACTTTGGCTCTTTGTGTCTCCTCATCGCTCTGAATCAGGATCTTTCCAATTCGTATGGATCGACAGCAGTCTCGTAAACCTTGTTCCATTGCCTCACCTTGAAGGAAATAAAAAAGGGAAAAAAGGTTAGGGGGGCATAGAATGAAAATCAAAGAATAGACCAAACCAGAGTTTGTAACTGTTATTAACACAAAAACAACATTGCTAAGACGGAAGCAATTTTTCTTTTTTTTTAAGATTTATTTTATTTATTTAGGCATACAAGAACTGGGGTGTAGGCCAGAGGTGTGGGGGGTGAGAGAATTCACCAGAGACAGAGTGGGGAGCAGAACAGACAGATCTACTGAAATACAGTGCTGAGGGGAGCAGCAGGGGAGACAGGAGAGGTCTGCTGTGCCATGTGGGTCACCTCCCTGGCCGGGGATCAAACTCATGTCTCAGTGGCTGGCAATAGCTTGATAGTGCTGAGACTTTAACCCCTGTACCACTAGGGAGACCTGGAAGCAATTTTTCTTAAGATAACAGCTTTTACTTTTGATATACCCATATTTTATACTTAGTGTAGGTCAATAAACCTAAGTTAAGGCTGGTCAATGAAAGTAGGATAAGCTGGTTTTACTGCCTGCTTGCAAGTTTTAGAGCTGTCATGCTTCCATGATTATAAGAAATAGTTTTGTTAAGGTGCTCCCTGAGCTTTTCCAATATCAGGAACATTTTACTCCTATTATTTTAAGGAAGCCTTTAAACCACCTAAACTTGTTATTTTCATCAGAAAAAAAATAAAAGATTTATGAAAGAATGGAGAATATAAACCAAAGGATTTCTTATAGTCGAGGCCACACTGGGTGACAGCACACAGTCCCACAATGACTTCAACAACAGAGGCTTTGTTGGCAAACAGTAAAAAGGTAGCCCATATTGCTTCCTCTCTTCCAGAAAAACACAACGAATACCATCACCCCTTAGATTTCTGGACACAGAGCTATTTTTGAGTCTAAGTTCTGTTAAGTAAATATTTGTAAAAAAGTCGATCATTTTCATACCATCAAGATTTTAGGCCAGGGAGCTACCTACATGGTGCAGCAGAACTCTCCTGTCTGGCCCACTGCTCCCCTCAGCAGTGTATTTCAGTAGATCTGCCTGTTCTGTTCCCCACTCTGTCTGGTGAATCCTCTCACCCCCCCCCCACCTCTGGCCTGTACCCCAGCTCTTATATGCATAAATAAAAAATCTTAAAAAAAATCATCTCTACTGTCTCTGTCACTTTTAAAAGGTGGGAAAATATTGTCTTGGGAGTCCTATCATTGCTTAAGAGCAGCCTTCTACAAAATAAGGAACTCATGCCATTTGCAGCAACGTGGATGGAGCTAGAAGGAATTATGCTCAGTGAAATAAGCAGAAGGAAAAAGATAAATATTGGATGGTTTCGCTTATAACAGGAATATAGGGGAACCAAATAAGACATCAGTGTAAAAAAAATAATAACAGTACAAAACACAACAAAGCATACTGCAGGGGAGGAGGAGGGAGAGGGGTGAGAGGGAGGGAGGGAGGGAGGGAGGAGCACAGGGGACTGTGGTGATGGTGCATGGGTGCCTTGGGGAAGGAAATTCTATGGGGACTCAATCTGAGGAGGTGGGGGGAAGCAAATATTGTCGGAAAAATTTAAAAAATGATAAATGTTAAAATAAAAAAATAAATAAAATAAAACAAAACAAAAAATAAGGGACTTATACTCCTTTTTAACTTGAGGTATTTAATTATTCACAAACAGAACTTCACAGTCAGAGAGAAATGTTAATATATTCTTTTAAAAATAAATAAACCAGTACATATATCTGAAGAGGTGTGGAGCTATTCCCCTAAATCATATGCAGTGTTGTAAACCATTATTACCTTTATGAAATAAATCAAGCAAATATTAAAAAAAAAAATCCATGTTTCCAGAACAAGCAAGTGAGACTTACACCATACTTTGGATCTGGTACAAAAAATAATTAGCCAATTAATCTCTGTGTAAAGGTATGAGGTTTAATTATAGCACATAGTTTTGCTGCACAAAATTTAGTTTAGAAGGGGAATCAGTTGAACTCAAACACAATACAACACTTATAAGACCAGCAACCGCAAATATCTAGAGTTAATGAGTTAAATGCTTTTTCTTACATGATCAAATACTAATAAAATATAAAACTAAAAATACAAAATAAGTTAACTCAGTCCAGTTACTGACAGGGTAGGACCGTTCCCTACAAAACAAATTTCAAAAACACAACACATTTGTTTACAGTCTGGTACTCAAAGTTCTGAATGCCTGATTTTGTGCCATATTCTGTCATTCTTTAAATTGCCCTTTTCTCACCAAGACAGCATCAGTGCATCCTCCAATCCTCATACCCTCCCCTGAATCTCTTTGAAAGCTGGCTTGCCCATGAGGGCAGGCCACTAGAGATGATGCTCTGCAGTTAAAATTAGCCAAACTCAGCAACACACAGGCCATGACTCCAAGTTACCATAAGGATATATAACACAGGCGGCAAGATTTCAACTAAGCTGCAGTTATGACAGATGTGCCCTCCATTCTCCTGGAAAGCAGCAGCTGTTTTTATGCATGCAAAGAGACAAAACCACACACATGCAGACCTACCGCTTCTCATTATGCTGACCCCACAATTTCCCTTCTCAAATTTCACTCCTTCATATTTGTACCCTGTTGGGGAATAAAACCAAAAATTTATCTTCCATCATTGAAGCAACCTACTTATTTTATAAAGTGTCTATGGTTTAAAGCAGATGGGTACAGAGCAACCCTTGTCCAGACACACTGTAAAACATCTTAGGTTCCCTGTGAAAGTAATGAGAAGAGTCATGATTTTTCAGTTATTTCTTCATAGGCAACCTGTGGGGATAATTGAGAGAGGTGGACTTCATCAAGTGAGAACAGGACTTATGATAGCATGATATTCATGTACACGTTCCTCAAATTGAATTCAATTTGAATTCGTTGTACTCCAAGAATGCTATCAACCCCATCAATTCAAACTGGGACCCCACTGTGAACCACAGCAGAGAGCCTCCTCATTCTGTCCTTTTTTATGATTCTCCATTCTGCCTTAAAAAGCAGAAGAGAGAAGCTGAACCCCTGTTCTCATCCTGAATTTGTGTCAATTATTTGTGATGCAGTAAGCTGAGCCCCAATTTTCATGAAGTCAACCTTTGAGCAGAACAGCTTCCATTATTTACTAAAGAACCAAATCATAATTTCAAATCCCTGAAATAGGGACCTTTGTCTGCTTTCTCTTAGAAAGTAGAACAAAGCACCTTATCCAATTTTCACCGTTTTTTACTTTTTTTTTTCTTACTTCTCATCCTTTTACCTGAAGTTTCAATGCCAAACCAGCCTCACCCATTTGTTAACACCAGCAGCTTCCCCACACTGGTGAAGATAAACTGCCAGCAATTCTTAACTCTGGTCCCAATGGGCTGTCATCAAAGGCAACACCTGCATGCTGAAGAATATTTATTAACTTTTAACTTGAATTCACAAGCAAGCCATTAAAAAATCATCCACATAAATAACTTTAGTATATGTCTCTGAGTTTAAGTCGTTTAAATCAATAGTTCTGCCTAGACTCCTCAATTTGCATACTGATTTACTCAGACTTTCCCTCTCCTCCCAAGTTTATCTCAGAATTTTTATGAGAACATGAGAGTAACAACCGCCCTGGTTACCTGTTGGAGTGGTCACCGTGCATTCTTTATATGGTAGCTGATTCAATCCCTCTTCCACAACCAGTCTGATCTAAAGGAAGAATAAGTTGAAAATTATGATTTGGTTCCTTAGTAAATAATGGAATCTTCTATTAGCTTAATCTCAGGAGTGGAACATAGACAGCATATCAGTTATACACCAGGCAAGGATTTAGCTTATGGAAGCAGGAAGGTGGCCCTTATCATGTGTCAGATTGAGAGATCTAAATGCCAGCTGCTTGCTGCAAGTTATCCAACCTTGGCTAGGCATATGAATGCCACCAAAAAGCCCAGCTCAAGTATGCTTTCTAATTCTCATTCAGTTAATCCAGGCTATATATGACAGGTGCAAAACTATAGCAAGTGAGAGAAGAGTCATGGCAGATACCTTTGGGATATACTTCTGGTTACTATGTGAATAGTGCCCACCAGTAACTTCTCTGACATGTTCGGTACTTCTGAAATTAAATTGGATTCTACTTAAAGATTTGCCATAATGCAAGTAAAGCCAGAAAGTTCCAATAAGAAAATAAATAAGCGGATTTGGTTGAACCAATCTTCTGAGCTTAAAGTTTGATCCAATAGAATGCATTGGGGTTTCCTAGACAAAGAAAGGCTTCTAACAATCTTAAATGTATGGTACAGAAGTAAGAATCTATCAGAACTACTAGAAACAGCTTCCAAAGTCCAGATAGGGTATACCCATGAGTCTCCAGAGCCTAATACAATAAAAGTAGTGCTAAGTCTGTAATGCACATTTTCTTCAATCAATATTTCATTACTGATTGAGAACCAGAACAGCAGGGAGAAACATCAGGCCCCCATGCTCAGCTATCACAACACATCACCCTGCTGCCATTAAAAGGATCAAAGCTAAACGGGCCAGCGCTTGTTAGCCTGCAGCACTAGACAGGGTGCAGGAACCTCACGGATACTGTATGTGTTTGTGTGCACACTCACCTCTAGCCACTGCTGTCTATGGAGGTTAATGTTTCTTGTGAGCAAATTGCAAGAGGATCCTTTTCCTTGAAAATCCTAGATCTACTAGCTAGTAACACTCCTTTAAACAATCTTAGCTCCCACTCCATCTCCTATAACCCTGGGATAGAAATTTGTGTGTCCACGCCTTAAAGAACATAGAACCCAAAGGCGGGGGGAGACGAAAACATAAAGAACTCAAACTTGAGTGCCAGGGAAGCCAACCCTGACAAATTCAGGACAGAATTAATGTCAACTCTAATGGGACCCTGTAGCTAGAGGAGACAGTGTACTAGAAATCCTCAAGACTAGAAACCTAACAGCTCCAGTCCCTGTCACAACAACAGACCCTCTACCTCCACTCCTCACTCAATATCAGGACCTTCAGTGTCAATTGCAGAGAACAGAAAAGTCCAAATAACCATCGCCTCAGCTGAGTTAAGTCATGGGTCCTTATTATCTCATTTGACTTAAGATATAACACCTACTCTTTCAGGCAAGCATTCTATAATAATTATGAACTCAACTCTTACTTGCTACAGAAAAAGGGAACAAGCAAAACAAAAAAGAACAATTTTCTACTAGTGAACACCAAGACCTCTGTTTTCTCCACAGCAGTCACTGACACAGGGTCCGTCCTCATTGAACCTGTTCTTTGCTTTGATAACAGGATAAAGATCTAACTGTCACTCCAGGAATGTTAACTGCATTTGTCTTGATGCAATCCAATGTTATTAGCGCCCGTGGATACTTAAATACTTGTAAACAGAAGTGGCCACTGAATCAAGAATATTTAAAACCAAAAGAACAGGAGTTGTCTATACGCTTTTGAAATAAAGATTTCCCCCAGAGAAAATCTAAGTGAAAAATGTCATGCCTTTTTTGCCCTCCACCCCCAGATTCCCTTTAATAATTGTAAGGTCAGGAATGGACACGGTACAGGCTTTCTATGACCCAGCAGACCGGGTAAAGGAGGAGTTAGAGTCCTAGAGCCCTCAGTGGATTTTCAGGCTTTTATTGGGGTTCACCAGGCATATGGCAGGCTGGGGGGCCGGGAGGCTGGCAGGCCTCCCAGCCCCCAGCAAGTCTTCACTCCGGGTTCTCCGGCCTTCTCTCGGCTTCTGCTTCTCTTGCTTCTCTCTTGGCTTCTGTTCCGTCTTGACTTCTGCTCGGCTTCTTGGCTTCTACTGGCGTCCCCATGATGCCGCCCTTAAAAGCCCAGTCTTAGCCCAGGTGAATCCCATCTACCTATGCCCACACCCTATTCCAGGTGCCCGCCATCAGGCATGTATTCAGGACCGCAAGGATCCATCATCTATCCTGATGGCGGGAGGGTGGAAAAGCCTGACATTTTTCCTTACCCTACAATAATCTATCTTCAACTGTCTGATGATACCTGGTAGGTTAATAAGCCTTTTCCTTTTCTTTCCCAACTAAATACTGACAACAGGGACCACGTCTATATTACTTACTGCTATTTCTTCTAGCACAGTGCCTGACTCACATGAGTTCAGTATATGTTTCTGGAATGGAACAACACTAATAACCATAGACAGCAGAAAAGGTGTCAACCTCATTTCAAACACTGAGCACAGGTAGATACAAACACCAGAAGGAAACTGTAAAGGGGTCAGGACTGACCACAGTGCAGGTTTTCTGATCCCATGCAGACCGGGTAAAGGAGGAGTCAGAGTCCTCAGTAGTTTTTTGCAGGTTTTTTATTTGGGGTTCACAGGCATATGGCAGGCAGGGGTGCTGGCTGGGAGGCTAGGAGGCTGGCAGGCCTCCCAGCCCCCAGCGAGTCTTCACTCTATCTGAGCTCTCTGGAGTTTGTTCTGCTGCTTCTCGGCTTCGGCTTCTGCTTCTGCTTCGGCTTCTACTGCTGCTGCTCCTGCTCCTGCAGCTGCTGCTAGTGCTGCTGGCGTCCCCCCGTGACGCCGCCCTTAAAAAGCACAGTCTTAGCTCAGCTGAATCCCATCTACCTATGCCCACACCCTATTCCAGGTGCCCGCCATCAGGCATGCATTCAGGACAAGGATCCATCATCTATCCTGATGGCAGAAGGGCAGAAAAGCCTGATATTTTCTTTACCCTACAGAAACACAGTGACAACCCAATCTGGCCTGCCATCCTCTCTGGATTACATTAGCTAAATAGAGTTGGGCTTGGTCAGTCCTTACCAGAAGTCCCTGAGGACTGCGTAAACCATTCAATTCAGTATTCCACATGCAAGGATAGTATAGAAAAGAAAAGGCAAAATAAACACACCTCCCCCTACCCATGTAAACTACAAGAGAGGTACTAGTTTTTGTGTACTAAGTAAATACTGCTACTACATCTTTTGTTTTCTTTAATGGACTTCACTGTCCTATGATCAGGCATTTAAGGGTTGCTCAGTATTAGGTTACCAAGATCCATTTGAGAGGTAGTGCTTGCTCAGAGCGAAGCAGGATGAGTTCATGGGGTAATGGTTTGAGGTGACAGGGATTGAAACAGAGCTTTAATACAACAGCAGAAACAACACTTCAGAAGCCTAGAAAGAGGATGGTTTCTTAGTCAATCTCTCCTCCCCTACCCCATCCCTGCCATCCAGAATGCTATAGAACAAAAACAGTTCTTTTGCCTACTATGATTATATCATTAGGAACAATGAAATGGAAAGCCTTCACCTACCAAACGATCCGCAGAAAACATGAAGTCCCCTCTACTGGCTGTCCTAAAAAAAAAAAAAGTAGTAAAAGTTTTAGTCTAGATTAGAGCCTTAAGGTAAAATATTTCTTAATACATATAGCAACACTGATATTAAGACCTACGACACAGGTTTAAATGTTGACATGTAAGACTATTACTGAGACTAGATTTTTTTCACTAGGCTACAATGTAAATATATTATTGAACAGACTTACTTGACATAAACATTAGAAATAGGAAGTGAAAAGGTCAGGCAGTCTGCCTCTGAGCTGCCCAAGTATATATAACCCAACTAGGAGGCGAAGAAAGCTACCCCTGGAAGATGGCAGCAAACCCACAGCTCAAGTTAAGACAAAACTTTCCAAGGAGAAAACCTAGATCTCTTCATCCCTCCCCCGCCCATATGATCTAAAACTCATATTACCAAGATAAATAACCCATCTATTTGTCTCTGATCCTTTTTGGACTTAGAATGGTACAAAACAAATAAATGTTCTACGTTTGCAACTGCTTTCAATAACATGTAACCTAATTTCCAAGACCTCTTTCTCAAAGTATTGATAATTTGTTCCTTTTGCTGTTTTTCAACTAATACTTTACTCCCTAGATTGCGCTGCCATTTCCCTATATATTTCTTTTCTGCCCAATACGTTCATATCCTAAGGAACCCAAGTAATAATCATCCGGGATTTCACTTACCCACAAGCTGTTAGCTAGCCAAAAAGGGAATGTTAAAAGGCTGACATTTTTTTTTCTAAAAATCTAGCATTATTCCTCCTTCTCCCATATTAAATGATTTGAATAACAGATTGATTTAAAATTTATGTACTTAGGACTTCCCTGGTGGTGCAGGGGATAAATTCTCAGCGCTATCAAGCTATTCCCAGCCACAGCAGCATGAGTTCACGACGCAAGCAGATCTCTCCTGCACGGCCCACTGCTCCCCTCAGCAGTGTATTTCAGTAGATCCACCTGTTCTGCTCCCCGCTGTCTCTGGTGAATCCTCTCACCCCCTGCACCTCTGGCCTAGACCCCAGTTCTTGTATGCATAAATAAAAATAAATCTTTAATAAAATGTATGTACTTAAAAACCTCCAACTGCGTATCCATAGCATTCTCAAAATATTTCCCAACACAGCATCTAATGACATACGCAGGCATACATTATCTCAGTATACCATTATTCACAGCTTTCCCCCCCCCCCCAAGCTGCATTTACTCCCTTACAGGGAAAAGCAATGAAATATCCCTGACACAAATAGCATTAGGTTTCTTAAACAAAAGTCTATCATATTACAGATAATAATTCTCTAAAATGTGGACCTTAATTGAGCAATAGCGAGAATACAGGTCTGAATTCTTTATGTATAAATATTCCCTACACTCAGAAATCTCTATCAACACACACTCACACAGAGAGCCCATTTAAAACAGCCTCTGTTTTATATACTGTGGTTTTCAAATAAAATTACACCATTACAGTAGCACCTTTCATTCCTAAAATTAATCTTTACAACATGCTTGTCAAGGAAGTAAAAGGCAGTGAACTACAAAAAAATGCTGAAGCCTACTGCCCTGTTAGCTAGACCTACACAAATTTGTCTAAGAGGTTGGCAGACAGTTTTCCAAGAGGGAAGAAAAAACTCCAGATTTGTCTTAAAGAAATATCCAGTAATACATCTTGGGGACCTACCTGAAATCTTTGGTTTTGAGTTCTAAAAAGTTACATTAGGATAAGTGATCAGGGTTGCCCACATCTGTTATTTTTATTATGGACACTTTAACACCTTTTACATTTTCACAAAAAATGTCAGCCTCAACTGTTAACTTTTGCTTGATAAGCATCTTCTCTACATTCCAAAAAGGTGTACATTGAGAGTTTAACAGTAACTGTCATCTCTTGATAGTGATTTGACTTCCAATTAAAGCATTAAAATAAAGATGCTCCAAGTCATCCCACTACAAACTAATTACTAACTTATTACCTGCTGTTTTAAACAGATTGTAGACCCAAGCTGTTTACTTTAAATCAATTTAGAAATTGAAGTACAGCTAGAATACAACAACTTGACTGCATTTTTAAAAAACCCATAGTGGTCTTCAACATCCACATTAACATTGTTAATACTAGGGTTTCATAAAGCAGACATTTACTTCTTGGATCGATCAAGTCGTACATATTCTCTGAGCCACTACAGGTTCAACACTGGACTAAAATGTTTGCTAATAAAAATGTTTAATATAAACCCGAACCCAGGTTTTATTAACCCTACCACTTTGTTTCAAATCTTAACTCGATTCACTTTTGCCCCAAAACCATTTTTTTATTCTCCTACTGAAAGCACAGCTTTAAAAGACATTTTAATCATCTGTTTGATAACAGTCTTGAATAAAATCTAATGCAAAATTACCACGAAGCAACACACTGACACACATCACAGAATATTCTAAAATATATTCAAATCATCAAATATCAAATATTTAAACAGTGATATCCAGGCACTCAAAATTCAGAGCATGGAAATCTAATTAATGCTAGGCTGAATGTCTTTAAACTGTACAAACCTCAGAGAAGATGAACAGTGCAGACTTAACCAGATCTAAGAATGCTTTTCTTGACATTTCCCTCAGTAAATGTGTAATGCATCTATAGCAATAAAATGGAAGCTAAAGGCAGTCATTTTAAAGAGATCTTCACTTGAAAAAAAAAGAATGAAAATCATATCGAAAGTAAAATTCTCTTTTTAATGTATACTCAGTAAATCTGATTTTCCCTTTTAAGACTATCTATAAAGCACTGTAAAATTTCCAGAGAGGCTGCAGCAATTTATGTATACTTAAAAAACATGTATATATCATAGCAAAACCAAACCAAGATGAAACCATTTGAATCTCAACAACCATTCTCTCCAAAGATTATTAAGTACTTATTCACAAGCTATAGGACTATGAAAGAATGTTTTTATAATATTTAAAATTAAGACTTCAAGTAGAGATCCTCTCTCCTCTTCTTACTAGGCCTCATTACTACTACCACCACCACTACTACTACTACTACTACTAAACAGAGTCTTTAGGGGGTTAAGTTATTTCCTGGGACAATTATAACTTCAATTTCTAGAGCAGAAATTAACATTTGGTCACTCCATATTACTTCTCTCTATTCAGAATAAACTTAACAACCCTCTTTTTTTAGGACAACCCTCTTTTTTTAAAATCACACACATAGATACAGATATCGCCGAAGTGCACAAAGATTTATTTATAAAGCTTTTCTGAAAAGGTCATAGTAGGCACCTATATTATATCAATACATATATTACTCCTGTTTTCCTACAGATCACCGTTTATTAAAAGCTTCCTTGGTGTCAAGTATTAGGTGGTTTTGGTGCATTATCTCCTCTAACTCTCACACAGGCATAAGAGGTAGATTGTATTACTAAGACCACTCAGTGATGAAAATAAGATCACAGAGGTGAAGAATTTCAAGGTTCTTCCCAGCCAGAAGCTCTCTAATTCCATGTCGCTGAGTAAAGCCATCATTTATATTTTGCTCTAACAAGGGAAAGCCTATTGATAAGAAACCAGTTTTTAGATATATTTTAATGCTGCTTCTCTCTCTCTGAATGAGACTGGCATGTATATACAGTACATACAATGAAATAAAGAACCTGGCAGGTAAATAAACATTATTAAAATGTTTCTGAAGAGAGAGGCATTATTATAACATGTCTTATAAAGACTATGTATTAAGATTAACACATACAAGAACACACCCTTTCCAAAATGATAATATCAAAACATGCAAAGAGCTGATGAGACTCAAGAACAACAAAGAAAATAATCCTGTCAAAAAATGGGCAGAAGAGCTAAAAAGAAACTTCTCTGAAGAGGAAATGCAAATGGCCAACAGGCATATGAAAAAATAGTCAACATCACTTGGAATCAGGGAAATGCAAATCAAAACTACCATGAGATACCAGTGAGAATGGCACATATTAAAAAAACTAGCAACAACAAATGTTGGCGAGGATGCGGAGAAAAAGGAACTCTCCTGCACTGTTGGTGGGAGTGCAAACTGGTCCAACCACTATGGAGAGCTGTGTGGAGATTTCTGGACCTACTAATCATAGAGCTTCCATATGATCCAGCAATTCCACTCCTAGGTATTTACTGAAAAGACACAGAAATACCAATTCCAAAGAGCACCTGCACCCTTATGTTTATAGCAGCACTGTTTAGAATAGCTAAGCTTTAGAAACAACCCAAATGCCCAAAAATAGATGACTGGATCAAGAAGATGTGGTACATATACACCATGGAATATTACTCAGCATTCAAAAAAGATAAACACATGCAATTTGCAGCAACATGGATGGCGCTGGAAGGGATCATGCTCAGCAAAATAAGCCAGAAAGAAAAAGAAAAATACCGGATGGTCTCACTCATAGCAGGAATCTAGAAAACTTAAATAAGGGACCAGGAAAATGAATAACTATAAGAAAGTGAAAATCAAAATCAACAAAAAACTATGAACCAGAGACACTCTATGGGGGGTGGGGGGCGGGGATGGGAGGGATTGGGGTCAAAATAAGGGGGTTGCAATTGTATGGGGAATATAAAAATAAAATTTATTAAAAAATAAAATAAAACACAAATTCAAAGATTCAAAAAAAAAATCTGAGGTTAGGCTCATAACCTAATAGAATTTAATTTTTTTCAAATCCCAGTAGCATTTAGTGAGTAATAATTTTAAAAATGAGGATTATATACAAAAATTATTTTCAGCATTTGAGGTGGGAGAAGTTAGGATAGGGAATAGAATTGTCAGATGTAGCAAACACAAATACAGAATGCCCACTGAAATTTATATTTCAGAAGCATATCCCACAAAGTACTTAGGATATACTTACACCAAAAGGGTATTCATCATTTATTTATCTGAATTCAAACTTAACTGGGTGTCCCATACTTTACTGGCAACCTAAGTTCAAGAGGAAGAATAAAAATGGACTCAAATTCAGCTCTAATATACTTTGATTTGTTTTTGTTTTTTAAGCAATAGGCTAAAGGGAAGTGAAACATTAAAGTTTGCCTGATAGGTTTAAACCAAGGGAATGTTTCATTTAAAGCCAATATTTAGTGAAAGTTCTGAAAACATAAACTTTACTTCAAAGCTACCTTGTTATTATGTAATCACTAAAACAAAACAAAAAAATGGTTACATGGGTTGTCTGGTATACAAGTGATTTATACATGATTTCCCCCTCCTTCTTTCACCCTCATAAACAGCCCCCCCCCCCATGAAGTACGTGGAACAAACCCAATCTGATGCAAAAGCTTTTTAAAAAATGAAAATTGCGGGCTTCCCTGGTGGCGCAGGGGTTAAAGAAGCTGTTCTATCAAGTAACTGCCAGCCACTACAGCAGGAGTTCAATCCCCGGCCAGGAAGCTGATCCACAGACCTCTCCTGTCTCACCTGCTGCTCCCCTCAGCAGTGTATTTCAGTACATCTGCCTCCCCACTCTGTCTCTGGTTAATCCTCTCACCCCCTGCTTCCCACACCTCTGGCCTACACCCCAGCTCTTGTATGCTCTTCCCTACCAAAGGTACCTAAGACTTGTGGAAAGCTTTTAGACCAAGCCTGTCTAGCTGTGCATCCGCCCATGAGGGGATAGGTAATTTTGGGAGTTTTATTGGAAAAGTGTTATTTGAAGTTCTCTCTCTCTCTCTCTCTCTCTCTCTCTCTCTCTCTTTTCTCGCTCCACACCAATTTTTTAAAAAACCCTACCAACTAAGTGCCTACTTCCTTTATCTTTGTGTTCACAAAAGGCTGGATCCCTTTTAGAGCATGTACCCATAAACAGTTTGCAGTCCTGGGTACCCTTCAGTTACATGCCAACAGCACCTTCTTAAAAAGCTTATAAAGTAGAATACCATCAATTATTTGCCTCAAAGTAGAGCTCAATATAAATTCAAAATCTGGTAGAAAAAGAAGAAAAATTTCCCTTAGAACCCAGACCTCAGTCACTCAGTTTATTTATTTAATTATGACTTCAATATTAAGTGCCTATGTGCCAGGTCCTATGCCAGACCAAACCGTCTTTGGCCATTCCCAATAAATATCATATACTTATATGTGTGCGTGTGTTACATGTAGCTTAAAGAGGCAACTTTCTCCCTCCTAATCCAAAGGTGAGTTAGAAAATTCATATGGAAAACAAAAAAAATCCATGTTTTAAACAAATTGCAGGTCAAAGTTTTTTATGTGGCAGACATTTTTTTGACTTTGTACAATTTGGGTTAGCAATTTGGTCAGCAATCTGGACTCTGATTTTGTGTAATTTGAAGGGAAAATTTCCAAGATCCCTCCAATCTCAGAGTGATGTGAGCTCAGGCTCTCTAGACTGGTTCTGTTTAGTGTGAGGAATGCCTGACTCAGCCTGTTTTCCAAGTCTGAAGCCCCAAAAATCACCAAAGGAGGGAGAACACCATTCTCCCATTGGCCTGGCCTGAGCATGCATAGTCATCTATGGTGCATGCAAAGCTACAGGTGCTCAAGACTACTCAGACAACCTCTAAGAATGAGGGCCGAAAACTTGTATTTAAGCAAACCAAAAAAGTGTCCTTGAGCAATTCAGATGCACAGCTTTAATTAAGAACATTAAATTACGTAGTCAGATGACTCAAATTACAATAGGTTGCACTCACATTAGGGATGCACAGAATGTTCGTTCATCCTGAGATTGTCTCCCTTCCAGGTGACTAAAAAGAGTCACAAACTGAACGCACTCCTTCTTCGGTGCTATTTCACATACCTAGAGACTCTAAATTGCTCGACTTTCATCCAAACTGCCTGCTAAAGCCATGGCAAAGCAGGAAACATTGAGGAGCTCATGAAACAGCATTAACTTTTCAGGAAACAAAAGAAAACAAACTCCCACTTATAGCTCGGGAGGAGAAATGATCTCTTAAATACACTGCCTAAAATATAAGTCCATGAACTATGTTCAAGGGAAAAGTGCATTACACTCAGATTTTGCTGGGTTTAATATTTAGAAGAATCAGGAAGGGAAGAATTTGTGGCTAAATCCATTATAACAACAAACATTGGAAATGAAGGAGTCATTTCTCAAGTTCACCTGTGACTCACATCTGACTGAGAAAATTATCTGATCACTTGGTATTTTAGATTAGTGCACTCTCAGAAAGAAAACTGTTTGCCTGAAATTCAATAATACAACCACCAACCTATTATGTTGCAAATACTTCACATTATTTGAAAAGTCATTTTCAATCAGTGCAAACAATGTTCTCAATCTTTCCTGCTTTATATATTTACTACAATATGCAGTCCTGTTGGCTCAACCCATTTCCCGTGCCAAAGTCAATTCAGAAAGCAAACCCTTACAAGATACATGCTAAGGACCAGGAATAATAAAATGTGCAATATGCACTCCAATGGCCTGTATCACAGCTCCATAGTGCACATACATGTCATATCAACTTATAAAAAGAGCATAAGCCCCACAGAAGACAGGACATCATAACTGATGGCATATTCCATAACTAGACCTACATAAATATAGCTCCTCTTACCACAGGCACCCTTACCACCAGTACCCTCAAGGGGATGAAACAGGTCTTGTTTGTATGAGGGGGATGACAATTTTTGAAGATAAAAGAACACAGAAGCCTCTGTTAATAGATAACAAAAGCAAAAGCAAGAAACAATCTCTGGCCTGAATAACTAAGCATCAATTAGTTATCAAAAATTGTGTGGTATTTTCTATACTATATCAGAGCAGGATAAAAATTACCTGACATCTCTTATTGTTGTTCTCTAAAATAAGAATGTGAGTTGTATTTACACTTCAATTCCAGTTACTAAAAGCTCAAAAAAACAGCATTTGTGGATGCAATCAGAACCATGCACAAATACAAACATAAAGACTTGAAATTCCTTTAATAATCACAGCTCTTCACTGTTTACAACAAATGTTTACAGACAGTTGCTTGTTTTAACCTCTCAGGAGCTCTGTAAGATATTATCAATACTCTCATTTTACAAATGATCAAGTTGAAGCACAGAAATGCTAAAGATCTTGCCTCAGCTTACCCTAGATCCTGTTTTGTTCCAAACTGAGAAAGAAAAAATTCACATACACCCAGGTTGGCAATATAATCCAGGCTTTTCTGAGTAAATTCAGTTAAATCAGGTATTGTCACATCTTTTGTGACTAGTCCCTTTCATTTAGCATAATATTTTCAAGGTTCATACATTTCATATCAATACACCATTCCTCTTTGGCTGAGTGATATTCCACTGTACAGTTATACCACATTTTGTTTACCCATTCGCCAGGTAATGGACATTTGGGTGGATTCCACTTTGGCTACTGATCAAAGCTGTATGTTAAGATTGTGTAGTAATATACAGGTGCATATGGCGGAGACAAAAACTGGAGGCAGGGAAACAAATCAGGCTGGAGTCTGACTTAGGGACTAGCAACCTGACTTAGCAGCAATTCTAAAAAATCAAGACACCCACTGAAAAACGGGTGTTTTTACAGAGTAGCAACTAATTTAAAATGTGGTGAGCAAAGAAACCAGTAGTATGATCAGTCAGGCCTGAACCAGGAAAGGACCCTTGCCTTAGAAGCCACTATACGACAGTCTGCAAGGCTATGGTGATAGGCTGCTTAATGCTTAAGGAAATATTTCTGTTCCTTCAGAGGATGCTGATAACATCAGTTCCTGACAAACACTGGCAGATCCTTTTAATTGATAACACAAAAAGGGGCAACTATTCCAGAAATATTATCAAAAATCTTGTGATCAACCACCCATTTTCTCCCTGGAGCACCCAGAACCTGAGAGTGAAAAAACTCTCCCTACTCCTGCATGTTCCCACATCCTTTCTTTCCTATATAATCTTCCCTCACTTGCCTCTGGGGAGGCAGCCATTTCTGAGCTCTGACTCTGCTGTTCCGACATGCCACCACTTGCTAATAAAACACTACATGTGTGGAAACAACCTCGTGGTTCAGTCTCATTTTCTGAGCATAAGCCCACATGTCTGTAACAGCTGTAGTTCATCAATGGTAAGTATGTCCTTTGAGAAAGCCTATCTACAACATAGGTTTAGAGATCTGAAAATAGCATTTCAAATGAAGTTTTATCTACATTGGGTTGTGGGATTACTAGGAGAACCAAGATTCTTTTAGGTTCCCTTGACTCCATTAACTTTATCGGAAACACTTGCTGTTCTATTAAGTTTATAGTAAAACAATCTTGATAAGAGCTGAATTAGAAAGTTTCACGTGATCAAGTAAACCCGAACTCTGAGGCTAAAAGACCTTAGACAAAATTACATATTTGTAGTAGCAAAACTAAAGGGTTGGAGAGCCCGTTGAGCACAACCTTTCCTTGAAATTACTTTATTTCTATTTGTGAGCCTGAGCATAATCTTGGGTAGTAACCATTTCTAAGTGGCAGATTTACCATGTGGCCGGACAACTGGCAGGTAGCACAAGCGCTTTTACCTTTCCGGGAAGGCTGCGTCTTTGTGTCACCCGGAAAAGACAAAGAGGAAGCCGAAGGCTCTCTAAAAGGTCTCCTCCCAACACAAAGCAATGTTAAATGCGGATTAAGGAAGAGAGTGTGGGCCCCGTGTCACGTGACACTCCCGTTTAAAAATAATAAAAAACCTTCAATCTCCATTCACCAAGTTTCCCAAGACGCCATCCCTTTAGCCCTCTTACGTCCAATCCCCGCCCACCTCCAGAGAGACCCTCCGAGGCCTCCCTTTCCCCTTCCTCTCGCGGCTCACTTGTCCCGGATGATGGTCTGCAGCTCCCGGATCTGATCATTCATAGGGAGCAATTTAAGCTGCGCCCCGATCTGCTGGGAGACGTCGCAGTCCCCTGGGAGGGAGTCACTGGCTGGTGCGTCATCGTTGCCACTGTAGCCGTTGTTATCTGAGTTGAGTGTGGCACCGCCGCAGGCCAGAGGGTCCCGCTCGGCCTCTACCGAAGAATGGGTGTGCCCTGTGAGAAAAGTCAATTTAGCAGTGGAGGCGCTGTTTGCCCCGGCATGGTCTGGAATCAGGTCGCCAGGTCGTGGCAGCTCGGAGCTTGGGGTAGAGACTGAATTTACTTGCTGGTTGTGACAGGGCATGGAGTCCGAACACCGTAACTCCGTGGCCATACACCGGGCCTGAGTTGTCCCCAAACTACCGACCCCTAAAGATAAAGGAGAGTAGGGGCCTTTTCTCACGTGTTCTCCTGGCCGGTCCCACTTCCTGCAGCTCTCCCTCACTTCCCCCAGCTGCCCTCTCACCCCTAGGCCTCCGCCGGTTCCCTTTTGCAAGCCACGTCCCAGCCCCGCCCGCGCCAGACGTCCTGCCTGCCCGGACGCTCGATTGGCTTCTCTATCTGCCACTCAGCAGCGCACCGCTCGTTAACCCTTTGAGTCATTCCTGTTACGTGGGTTCGCACACCTAGCGAGGCCACGGGTGTGGTGTTGCGGGTCTCCAGGAGCCCCTAGGGATTCTGCATGCAGAGCTTTCGGTGAGTGGTAGAGGCAGGAAGAACTGCGGGTGGGAGGGATGAAATGATGGCACACACGAACACCGTGCTTTCTGACTTTGTATCTTGGTGGAGAGACTACTTCAGTACCAGTATCTTCATTGAGCTAGTCTGTGTAACCAAAAGAGGAAGTTAAAAAATGCCTAGCAGGCTGCTAAGAGCCGGCTCTCTACTAAACTGTTGTACAAACTGAAGCTTCCCAAGTGGATTTGACCGCCAGCGCTTTCCTTAATGGCTGAGCTGTGCACTCTACGGTTGCCATGGGGATTCTGACAGCATTTCAGATCCTCTGCCTCTTGGTTTCTTTTAAATACTTGGAAAGACGCTTTTTGTTTGTGTGATTTTAGTGTTGTAGACACTATAAAGACTTGAGGTAAGAGTGTCTTTAGGGCAGTACTTTTCAACAACGGTGTGTATCAGAACAATTGCAGAGCTTGTTAAAATGCAGCTTCCAATGGCCTACTTTTGAGGATTCTGATTCAGTAGCGCTGAGATGGGATCCAGGACTCTTATTTTGAACAAATAACCCAGCAATTTTGATTTTTATAAAAAAAAAGTTCTTTTTGAGAATAGTGGCTTACTGGCTGCTCCTCCTCCTCCTCTTCCTCCTCCTCCTCCTCTTCCCTGAAAACCAGAAACTTGCTAATTCTACCCAAAACTTATTGAGCAACATTTAACACAACTCCTTTCCCCCCTCGCTGAACTTGATTTTTCTTATTTATAAGTGAGATGCATTAATTGCTTGACCACTAAATACTTTTTTCAATTCTGACATTCTGTAGTTCTATTTTGCCTTCCAAAAAACCAATTCTTAAAAGTTAAAATTCATTGTTCCACACAGACACATAACCAACACAAACAGAGATTGAGAGGAATATGATTAGTAGATAACGGGAAATATCCAGGCTTTTAGTGGGATATGAGCCTTGATTTGGCTTGTTTTCCATTTTTTGTTTCTGTTTGTTGTTTTGATTTTGGTATTGATGGCATTTTTCTCCTTTCCTCTCCTATTTTCTCTGCTTTGTGTTTGGCTCTCTAGGTCAGAACACTGTTAGCTGTAACTACAGAGAATTTAAATTCAATTGGATGATAAGAATTGCAGCCTAAAATTGCAGTCCCATTCACTTTTGAAAGACTATGTATCACCTAGCGAAGAATGCAATTCAAAGGGACTCTGAGTTTAAAGGCTGAATCTGCTAACTTGAGTGGGCAGGAACAATTAAATGGCTACTTTGCCAAAGAATAATCTAAAGGCAATACTATTGTGTCATTATCAGTAATGCAGTAATGGATTTAAAATGGTATTGTGAGACAGCCCACACAGTGCCTTTGTTCTCAATGCCACAGAACATGAATTAGTGCAGCTGCCAGTGTATTTTGTGTTTTCACCTTTAATAGGAAACACTCACGCATACACTTACCTATATTAACTAGTAACTATTAACAAATCTATTTTCTAGTCGTTTTACTTATTTGAAGTGTTATTAAAGCAAAATTCACTAATGATTAATCATGACACACCTCAAATTTGTTATTTTGAAAGGCTAAATGGAAGTATTTATTTTTTAAAAAATCATAAATTGTAATAAGTTATTTTTCTGTTTTTCAAACTGATTTAATTCACTATGTGATTCCAAGATACAGGATTACACCTCTTCAGATATGTCACTGCACCGCACCCACCACTAAGGCCTCAATGTCCTCCACCACAGTCCATTGGGCCCCCTCACAACCTGTTCTCAATTTTCTCCCTCTTGCTTTGGTGGCCTCAATTCTCTAGTTGGTCTTCCAGGGTTTGTTATTGATTTGCTTTTGTCTGACCCTTTGTTTTGCTTCTCAATATTCCATTATAAGTGACACCATCCAATATTTTCTCCTCCTGATTTATCTTGCTTACCATTTTCACCTTCAGTTCCATCTATGTTGTTGCAAATGGCAAGAGTTCATCATTGCATTTTTAAAAATTGAACAATGTTACATTATAACATTATATAATTTTAGGTGTACATTATTGAAAATTGACACGAAAACACCTCAAATTTGATGGTGTATAATTTATAAAGAACTTCTATACATTTTCTCAATCTCAAAACAAAGTTTGAGGATTACCATTCCTTGTTAACAGTTGATATAACTGTAATTCTTTTTCTTAAAGTGACTTGTTCAAAGTCACACATCCACAGAGGAGTGGAGAAAGGACAAAATCTCCAGTCCTTTGACTTTGAATCCAGTCTTCTTTACACATGCCTACAAATTCATTTAATTAACAAGTACTGACTGAGCCCTTACTATTTGCCAGGCATGTTGCTAGGTGCTAGACCACATGCAAAGAAAATGAATGAAGTTCTTGAAATTCTCCATGATTGTAGAGATCATGGATACATGAATAGCATGACTCTTTGAAAACCAAAGGATGATGTTATATAGCATGGAAATTTACACCACAGATACTAGCATTTCACAGAATAGATAAATTTGAAGTTAGTTCTCTTCCTACTTTTTGATGGAGGTACAAAATCAGCTAAAATTAAAAGCTGGAAGATCCTTCTGTAATAACTGACAGGATTGTAAACTTTACTTTACTTGAAATTTTGAGCTCTAAATTTCAGGTGATCCCTAAAAATTATGGGAAGCAAAAAACCAATTGCATTAACTGAGAAAGCCTTCACATGCCTTTACATAGTGCCTTTATAAGACATTTTTATATGGGTTATCTCATTCAATATTGTGGGATTGACAATAATGTATGTACACTTAAGACTTGTTAGGAGGACTGATTTCATGTTAAATGTTCTTATCACAACAAGATTTTTCAAAAAATCTGAGGTGTTATGGTTTCTATCTTCTGACCGCTGGTCAGTCTCTTACTTCTTCCTGCCTAAAGCTCAACAAAACAAAAAACATATTTCAAAACCAAGGTGAAAGAGAGTATAATTCTGCCAAAACCTCCTACAGAGTTAATTGTACAGAGTGATACAAGGAATAAGTGAAATAAGCCATTTGAACATGGTGTGTGGGAATGGGAGAGGATAAAATCTAAAGGAAGGAAAATGTCAGAAGCACCTGATATACAACTCCAAGGGGCAGGCCACATCTTTTAACAGCGACATATGAGGATACAAAGTACCAACACCCTCACTTCGATTTGGAACCTCTGTAAGGTTATTCCAGCCTTAGAGTGCTGAGTTCCCTGCTGCAACGTCTTCCTGTGAATTCCTTAGTAAACTTTTGAAAAACGTCTAGCCTATGACAGAAAGAAATATAATTCCTAATAACCCCTACTATCAAAATACCTGTGTGACCTGGAAACAACCCAAATGCCCAAAAATAGATGACTGGATCAAGAAGATGTGGTATATATACACAATGGAATACTATTCAGCAATCAAAAAAGATAAACTCATGCCACTAGCAGCAACATGGATGGAGCTAGATGGAATTATGCTCAGTGAAGTAGGTCAGAAGAAAAAGAAAAATATCAGATAGTTTCACATAGGAGGAATAGAGGGAACCAAATAAGACATCAGGGGAAAAATAATAACAATACAAAACAACAAAAACAAACAGATAATTATAAACCAGAGACATCCTGCAGGGGAGAAGGCAGGAGAGGGATCAGAGGAAGGGAGGGAGAAGCACAGGAGACTGTGATGATGGTCCACAGGTGCATTGGTAAAGGAAATTCGATGGGGACTACACTTGAGGGGGGAAAAGTAAATATTGTTTAAAAATGAACAATGATGTAAAATATATATAAATAAATAAAAACAAAACAAAATGCATGTGTGAATTTGATGATTCAAACTGTCAAAAAAAATCAAAAGAGGCAACTGCTGCTGTTGATTAAGCTCCTACTTTACAAATAGCAGTATCAGACCTAGTTATCAGTGAATTGGGTTGAAAAGATTAATTAAATGTGTTCTGGCTTTGATTTGTTAAAAGGAATTTAGAAGACTATGAGTTAATATGTACCTAATTGAACAAATCCCAACACATTCCTCAATTATTGCTAAGATGAAACACTCCTACCATCTATTATATTGCATTTGGCTTCTGTTACAATATATCTGCTGTTCTTAGAGGTTCTCTGCAACAGAGCCCCCTACAAGAAAGAATCTAGCATCTACTATGAAAGAGCATCAGAGTAAGAGACAAGAAGCAAGGATTCCATGTTTTGCAAATCTCACATTTTGTTCTATTAATAAGATAGTTACACAGTGGCATATCTGTGGAAGATCCCTGAATGGGATTCTGAGTTCTGATCAAAGTAATGACTGTGGCTGAAGTATGACTGACTCCAGGCACATGATTTTCTAAACACCACCCTGGGCATTCTCATCCATTCCCCCTTAATCTCATGTATAAATGCATGCAAAGTCATGTGACTACACAGTTGGCAATTTATCTAAACCTGGTAAGAGGGCCCTGTGCCCATGGCTATTGGGAAGCACTCTCATGATTCATGTCAAGTAATTTACAGGTTAAATACCTAATTACTTGACAAAATTATGAGGGTGGGGCAAACAGTACTAAACACTAAGACACAATGGAGCTTGTATACATGCCTTCCTTAGTCACTTTGGGTTACTATAACAAGATACCTTAGATCAGGTATCTTAAAAATTAGAAATTTATTTCTTACAGTCAGGAAGCTGGAAGTCAAGATCAGAGTGTTAGTATGGTTGAGGTCTGGTGAGAGACTTCTTTCTCGTATGCAGATGTCTGCTTCTTGCTGTGTCCTCACATGGGAGAGAAAGATCATCTCTTTCATGTCTCTTCATATGACGGTACTAATCTCATTTATGTAGGCTCTGTCCTCATGACCTAATTACCTCTCAAAAATCCCACCTCCAAATGCCATCACATTGAGAATTAGAACTTGAACATATAAATATTGGGGTGATATATTCAGTTTGTAACAATACCCAAAGCTGACTTGTGACCAATTTGTGAGATAAATGTAAAGGTGTCAAGTCTACTCATTTTCCTACTGCAGAAACTAGCTAATATGCCCTCCCTTCATTGAAATTTGATTGAGGAGGATGGAGGAAATGGCTACAGAGGAGAGTCCCTGCTTTGCCCCAAGGAGGATAATCTAAAAATAGATGGAGGAGCACTGGACCCAGAGGATCCCATGATTTGGGTGAAGCTAGAGCACCTCTTGGACATCCAAAAGCAATGATAACTGTGCCAGAAGGGAAACCGAGGGAACTGAGCACCATACAACAAAAGGTGGATGGAAAGAGGCATCTAGAGACCACTGCATGGGTCGGGGCTGGCAGTGCAAATTCATGCTCCCATGTTTAGCTGGTGGTCCTGGGGAAGGGAGAGTTGATTAGTATGGACGAGAGCCAGGCAGGCCAGATCCCCAGTGAGGAAGACAGGGTGCAGAGCTGTAGTCCTTCTCCCCCATTCCTTTGGGACTGAAGTTGATCCTATGAAGTGGCATTGAAAGTGTGGAGATGTGGGTAGAGATGTGAGTAGAGATGCTGTAGAGATGTGGGTCTGGAAACCCAGAGAGGAGGGTTATCACTGGTCTCACAAACATAAGCCACACACACACACACACACACCACTTTCACCAGTGACTGGATGCCTACAGGGCCATCCCCAACGCCCTCACTCAGCAGCTGCAGATCAGACCTCCTTGACATACAACATACAACATACTGATATTCCAAGCTAGGAAAAACTTAAAAGAAAAACCTACTGCGCCATCTGCTGGAAAAGAGTAAGTTCCACACCCCTAGAATAGATGAAATAAAGCAAACTGGAAAGGTACAAAATGGGCACATGGAAAAATACAACACATGGAAACTTCAGTCCTCAAGGGAATATTGCATCACAGAGAGAAAAAATTCAGAATCTTCCACAAAGACATGGAATATTTTTCTTCCTCTAAGATACAGAGTTCAAAATTGTCATGATAAAGAAATTCAAAGAAATGGAAGAAAACACAAAAAAGATGATAAAGGTATACAAGAAAAATCAGAAAAACAAATAAATGTCATGAGAAATAAAATTGACTCTTTAAATAAGAAAATAATGGAGATGCAGTATGTAAAAAGGTCAATAGTAGTGATAAAAAAATTCTGTAGTGTGCTATGGAAATAGAATACACCAAATGAAAGATCGAATCAGTGGCCTTGAAGATTATAATGCACAAAGAATCCAGGTAGAAGAAGAAGAGATATAGGAACCAAAAAAAATATTTCAAGAATTATTTGACTCCATGTGGAAGTACAATAATAAGAATAATGGTTGTTCCAGAAGGGGAAGAAAAAGAGAAAGGACAGAGAGTATCAAATAAATGATAATGAAAAACTTACCAAACCTGAAGAAGGAACTACATATATGAGACAATGAAACTAAAAGAACACCTGATTTTCTAAATGTAATGAGACCTACACCAAGATGCATAGCCATGAAACTTCTGAGACCTGAAGACAAACAATAGTGAAACTAGCTATAGGGGAAAAAAGCAGGTAACTTATAAAGGTACTCCTTTACAATGAATTTGTCTGAGGAACACTATGGGCAAGGCAAGAATGGAATGACATATTAAAAATGTTTAAATATAAAAACTATCAACCATGAATACTATACCCTGCAAGACTGTCCTTCAGATATGAGGGGAAAATGAAAGCCTTCTCAGACAAGCAGAAGCTAAAGGAGTTTGCAAACACTAGTCCTCCCCTGCAAGAAATCTTGAAAGATGCTCTCATATCTCAATCAAAAGAAAAACATCTACAAAAAAACTAAAAAAAAAAGTAATAGAGCCGAAAACTATGGGCAAATAGCAGTAGAAAACACTCATATATCAGTAATCACCATAAATGTAAATGAACTGAACTCACCAATCCTAGCTGGTTGAATCAGAAGACAAAACCCAACTTTATTTTGTCATCAGAAAACACACCTAAACTCCAAAATTAAACATAAACTCAAAATAAAGGATTGAAAAACAATCCTACAAGCATATGAGATACAAAGAAAATCAGGGACAGCCATACATATATCAGATAAAAAAGATTGTCAGCTAAAAATAAATAACATGAGACTGGCATGGAAACTAAATAAGGATTAAGGGAACATTGCTTCTCAGCCTTTTGGCTATGATCAAGTGTAGGATTAAGGGAACAATACAACAGGAACACATAACACTCATCAATATATAGTCACCAAGGGAGCATCAGAATATATAAGGCAATTATCACCAAATCTGAAAACAGACATTGGCAGCAACAAAATAATGGTTAAGGACTTCAATACCCTCCTTTTACCACTGAACATAAAAAACAGACAGAAAAGTAAACAGGGAAACAATAGCCTTAAATGAAGAATTAGACCACACGATATACATATTTAAAGAGCACAATACCTCAAAAAATTTGACGATATATTCTTCTCAAATGCACATGGGATATTCCCCTGGATAGACCACCTAACCACATACTGGCTCACAAAACAACTATTGATAAATTCATAAAGACTGAAACCATACAAGTATTTTCTCTGATTACAATGGTATGAAGTAGAAATCAACCAGAAAAAGACAGCAGAAAAAAATAACCTACTATGGAGAGATTGACCTACACACTACTTAATGACTATTGGGTTAATGAGGAACTCAAAAAATAAATTAAGAATAAATGGAGACAACTGAAAATTGGGACATTACTCACCAGAACCTATGGGACAAAGCAGTACTAAAAGGGAAGTATATAGCAACATAGTCCCACATCAAGAAGCAAGAAGTATCTCAATCTTATCTCTCACCATAAAGAATGAGAAAAAGGGCCTCCCCGGTGGCGCAGTGGTTGAGCGCTGGGTTGCAAAGCTGCTAAATAAATAAATAAATAAATCTTTAAAACAAAACAAAAAAGAATGAGAAAAAGATGAAGAAACAAACTTAAGGAAGGAAATAATAAAACTTAGAGTAGAAATAAATAAAACAGAAAATTTAAAAAACTAGTCCAAATAGTTAATGATACCAAAAACTGGTTCCTTGAAAAAAGAAAAAAAAAGCAAACCTCTAGCTAAGCTCACAAATGAAAAAAGAGAAAAAACTCAAATAGAGTCAGAAACAAAAGAGATTTTCAACAGATATTTCAGAAATTCGGAGGACAAGATATTACTATGAATATGTGTATGCTAGTAAGTTGAATAACCTATAATAAATGTAAAAGTTCTTAAATATATGCAACCCTCTGAGACTGAAACAAGATGAGATAGAACTTGAACACACCAATTACAAGGAATTGAAACAGTAATCAAGTTTCCCAAAAAATAGAAGTCTAACATCAGACAGTTTCTAGTGAGTTCTGCCAAATCTTCAGATGAACTAATGCCCATTTTTTCTTAGGCACTTCCAAAAAAATTGAGAAAGAGGGAATACTTCCAAACAAGTTTTATGAGGCTAACACTATCCTGATACTAACTCCATACAAAGACACCACAGAAAAAGAAACTATAGATCAAATTTCCTGAGAAATACAGATGCAAAAACATTCAACAAAATCCCAGTAAACCAAATTCAGCAATGCATTCAAAGGATTATACACCATACCACATGGGATATATTACAGGGACAAAATAAATCAAGAGCAGCTCTCTTGCCTGCCTGTGTCTATGCAGGTGCCTCTTTTTCTTTCTCCTTTTCCTAACAAACCTGTTCCTTTGGGGGTGGGGGGGGGCAACACATTTTGCCTGCCTTGTGTCTATGCAAGCATCCTTTTTTTCCCATTCCCTTTTTAATAATAAACCTGCCCTTTTGGATATAGAAAAATCAATCAAGGTACTATTCCACATCAATAAAAGAAAAGATAGTCATATGATCATATCAATAGTTACTGAGAAAGCATTTGATAAGGTTCAAAATCCATTGGTGAAGCAAACCATCAAAAAAATGGAGATAGATGGGACATACCACAACATAATATATAACATCTATGGCAAACCTGCATCTAATGTCATTTTCAATGTTTTGAAACCTTCAATGAAAGCTTTTCCACTAAGATCTGGCACAAGACAAGAATGTCCACTTTCATCAGTACTATCCAATATGGTATTGGAAGTCCTAGTTAGAGCAATTAGACAAAAGAAAGATATAAAAGGAATCTGAATAGGGAAATAATAATTAAAACTATCAGTATTTGCAGAAGATATGATTATGTACATTGAAAATCCTAAAGACTCTACTAAAAAACTAATTGTAACAGTAAATCATCAGCAAAGTGGCAGGTTACAAATTCAATTTACAAATATCAGTTGTGTTCTTATACACAATGAGTCAGAAAAGAAAGAAATCACAAAATGTCCCTATTTACAATTGCATCAAAACAAATGAAATACCTAAGAATAAACATAGCAAAGGGGTGAAGACCCTGTTAAAAAATAGAAGACACAAACACAAAAATGGAAAGGTGTTCCTTGCTCATGGATTGAAAGAATTAGCATTGTCAAAATGGCCATCTTACCCAAAGGAATACATAAATTCAATGCAATCCCCATCATAGTTATAATGATAAAAATAGTATGGTATTTATAAAAAACAGACACACAGACCAATGTGACAGAATTGAGAGCCTAGAAATAAATCTACACTTTGTCTATGACAAAGGAGCTAAGATATATATTGGAGAAAGGAAAGTGTCTTCAATAAATATGCTGGAAAGTGGACAATCACATGAAAAAGCATGAAACTTGACCATTATATCACACCATATACAAAAATTTACTCAAAAGGGATAAAGGGCTTATTGTGAGACCTGAAATCATAAGATACATAAAAGAATACATAGACAAATCACTCCATGACATAAGCTTAAGTAATGTCTGTGTATTCATCTCCAACAGCAAGAGAACAAAAAAGAGAATAAACAATTGAGACTATATCAATCTAAAAAGCTTTTGCATAGCAAAAGAAACTTCCATTAAAACAAAAGACACTTTACTGAATGGAAGAAAATATATGCACACCATACATCTAACAAGGAGCTGATATCCTAGATCTAGAAATAACTTATGCAAGTCAACAAGAGGGAATAACCCAATAGAAAAATGGACAAAGCAGTTAAATAAACCCTTCTCCAAAGAAGTCATGCAGATGCAAACAGGCACATAAAAATTTGCTTATTTACCATAAGGTAAATGCAAATCAAAACCACAATGAGATATCATTTCACACCAGGGAATGGTCTATATCAAAAAGAACAAATACAACAAGTGTTGTTGAGGACGTGGAGGAAAAGGATCTTAAGTACACATTGATGAGGATATAGAATGATCCATCCCCTATGGAAAACTGTACAGAAGTTTCTCAAAATCCAAATGGATCTACCATATGATCCAGTGATTGCATCCCTGTCGCTACAAGAAGAATGTAAAAACACTAATTTAAAGGGACATGTGTATTCCTATGTTCAATGCAGCATTATTTCCAGTGCTGTGGAAACAACCTAAGTGTCAAAAGACAAATGAATGGACTATGAAGTTATGGTAATATATACGCAGTGGACTACTACTCAGCTATAAAAACGGCAAATCCTTTCCATTTGGAACAACATGGATAGAACTGGAGGGGATTATGTTAAGCGAAATAAGTCAGAAGGAGAAAGACAAATACCAGATGGTGGAATATATGTGGAGTATAGAGAAACCTTGGTCAGATAAAACCAAACCAATAACAAACCCCAGAAATCTGACTATGGTGGGCCTCCCCTGGTGGTGCAGGTGGTTGAGCGCCACGCTGTGAAGCTATCCTCAGCCTCTACTGCACTGGTTTGATCCCGGCCGCCCGGTGAGGGTCCCACATGGTGGGGCAGACCTCTCCTGTCTCACCCGCTGCTCCCCTCAGCAGTGTATTTCCTCAGTGTGCCTGTACTGTTCCCCTCTCTGTCTCTGGTGAATTCTCTCACCCTCCCACGCATCTGGTCTGTACCCAGGTCCTTGCATAAAATAAATAAATAAATCTTAAAAAAAAAAAGAAATCTGACTATGAAATTGAAATTACTAGAGGGAGAGGTTGAAGAGCAAAGTGGGGATAGGGCACAATAAACCATGGTGGACTATTGGTGGATAGTTGGTGGATGTGGCATGTTAACATATAGCTGAAGGGTTTGATCCTATACCTCTAAATCATATACAGTGTTGTATATCAATGCTATATCAATTTAAAAACCACAGCCTGCAATATACCAAAAACAAAAACAAAAACAAGTTAGTAAAGGTACATTCAGGCTGACAAAAACAAATTTGTTCATTCATTCATTCAGCATACTTTAATATTTATTAAGAACCAGCTTTGACAGACACTCATGTTAAGTGTTTACTGGTGAACAAAGCAGAAAATATCCCTGTGTTCATTAAGATTATAGTTTATTGATGGGAGACAGATAATGCAAAAAGTAAATGAATGAATGAAATATACATTGTGTTAGCTTGTGGTAAGGGGAAGGGAATAGGAAATAATGACAGTGAAATAGCAGTAATTTAAATGTGGTGTTCAGAAAATTTCTCATTGAAAAGATGATATAAAAAAAAAGACCTGAAGGGAGGTTACAGTATGTAAAGATATCTGAGAGAAGAATGTTTCTGGTAGAACAACAAATGTAAGGGTCCTGAGGTGGAAGTGAGGTTTGTGTGTTAAAGAGTAGAAGGAAGATGGAACAGAGTAAGGGGCAACAGTAATATCAGTGATGTGAGAATGAAATGTGCAAGATATAGGCAAATCTTATGGAGCCTTTTAGGCTTGTAAGTGAATAAACTTTTTTCTCTGAGATGAAAAGCACCAGATGATTTTAAACTGATGAGTGATATGTGGTTTGGGTTTTGAACAGGCTCATGCTGGCATGTCAGGAGATAAAAGAAAATGAACTATGTGTAGTATAAATGCAAGAAGACCATTTGTAAAGCTATGGCAGTAATCCAGGAAGAGATAATGGTGAGTTGGACCTGGCTGAAGGGGCAAGAAATGGGAAAATTTTGACATATTTTAAAGTTAAAATCTGCCAGCACACTGAATGTTGGATGGGAGAGAGAAGAGTCAAGGATGACTTGAAGATTACTAACCAGAGCAACAGGCAGGTTAGAATTTATATTTCCTGAGGTAGAGTAAATACATAGATAAAACAAGATTTTAGGTTCACATACATATCTATAGTTCTGATTTGGACATACTAAGTTAGATAATTAAATGGAAATGGTAACTAGGAAATTGTTATATATGATACATTTAAAGAGAAAGGTTCTTGCAGTACATGGAAATTTGAGAGTCATCAATTTATAGTTGATATCTGAAACCAAGAGTCTGAATCAAATCAAGGAAGTAGATGTAGACATTGCTCCTACCCCCCCAAGAAGTTTAAGGACAGAGCTATGGGAAATTGACTTCTGTCATGATGGTGCATCTTTGCTAACCTGCTCCTCACTGAAACTGGTGAAAAATATTTTTAAAGTGTTAAAACCTCTGGAAATGTTCCCAAGTGCAACTGCCAAATGAAGAACCATCTACTCAAGCAAATCTGCAATCTGGACAACTAATTTACAACAAAGGAGCCAAGAACATAAAATGAAACAAAGGAAGTCTTTAATAAATGGCATTGAGAAAACTGGACAGTCATTTGGAAAGAATGAAACTAGATCACCATGTTATACTAAACATGAAAATTAATTCAAAATGGATTAAGTCGTGGATGTAAAACCCAAAACTATAAAATACATAGAAGAAAACACAGGCCATACATTCTTTGACATCAGTATGGACTCTACTCCTAAAGCAAGAGAACAAAAACAAAAATACAAAACTTGCAGGCAAACCATAGATCAGAGGCTTACAGTAGGGCAGAAGAAGGAAGAGGGGTCAAAACAGGGGCGGGAAGAGCACAAGGGGCTATGGTGATGGTTCATGAGTATCTTGGCAGTGGGAGTGGGACTACATCTGAGGGGAGAAATCAATATGTTAAAAAAATGAACATTTATATAAGGAAATAAAAAAATAAATTAATATATTTTTTAAAAAAGCAAAAATAAACAAATGGGACAAAATCAAGCTAAATATCTTTTGCACAGGAAAAGAATCTTGCATCAAAATGAAATGTCATCCTAGCAAATGGGAGAAATTTGCATATCATACATACAACAAGGGGTTAATATCCAAAATATATAAAGAACTCATAAAGCTCAACAACAAAAGAAAACCCAATTTAAAAATGAACAGAGGTTCTGAATAGAGCCTTATGTAAAGAAGACAAATGAATGGTCAATAGACACATGAAAAGATGTTCATACTCTCTGATCCAGCAATTCCACTCCTAGGTATTTACCCAAAGGACACAGAAACATTAATTCCAAGGAGCCCCTGCACCCCTATGTTTATAGCAGCACTGTTTACAATAGCTAAGCTTTAGAAACAACCCAAATGCCCAAAAATAGATGACTGGATCAAGAAGATGTGGTACATATACACAATGGAATATTACTCAGCATTCAAAAAAGATAAACACATGCAATTTGCAGCAACATGGATGGCGCTGGAAGGGATCATGCTCAGTAAAATAAGCCAGAAAGAAAAAGAAAAATACCGGATGGTCTCACTCATAGCAGGAATCTAGAAAACTTAAATAAGGGACCAGGAAAATGAATAACTATAAGAAAGTGAAAATCAAAATCAACAAAAAACTATGACCAGAGACACTCTATGGGGGGTGGGGGGCGGGGAGGGGAGGGATTGGGGTCAAAATAAGGGGGTTGCAATTGTATGGGGAATATAAAAATAAAATTAAAAAAAAGATGTTCATATCCTCAAGGATAGACTTTATTACTAGGTCATAAAACAAATCTCAATCAATATAAAGGGTAGAAATATTATGAAGTCAGTTCTCTAGCCACAATGGAATGAAATTAGAAATCAATAAGGGGGAGAAATTTGGGAATTCATGAATATGTGGCTATTAAACAGCATATAGTTAAACTTAGCCAATAGACCAAATAAAAGATTTAAAAGAAAAAAAATGTTTTGAGACTAATTAAAATCAGTATACAACATAACAAACCTTATAGTTTGCAACTAAAGTAGTGATAAATGCCTATGTTGAGAAAGAATGGTAGAAAGAACTCCAGTCATTAACCTAATGTCACCTGATTGGAATGAATTGAAGAACTATGACAGAAATTCAAGAGAACAATTATAGACGTGTTCTTTCAGTTTTGCTATGGAAAATAGGTAAGAAAAAGATAGTGTTTTTTAAAATAGGAGAAAAATAGCATACATATATAGCATATAGGTTTATGCAGTATATATAGTATATTATATATGCATAATATTAGTAAGGGCAGGTGTGTGCAGTTTTAGATTGGAGCAGAAAAAAATTTCTTTGTACATTTGAAATTACTGTCTTTGCCCCCCTATAACTCAAATTTCTTTTTCTCTTCCTTGTTTTGTGGAACCAATATCTTTCCTATGAAGGAGTTGCCAAATTAATTTATTGTTAAAAGAAATTAATAGTAGAAACATAATGAAATAGTTTAATTAAATGACATTATAGTTAAAATATTTTACAAAGCATAGAGTCAAATAGATCAATGATAAGAGGAGACAAGGGAGAGAGTCCAGAAATAGACCCACATGATTACAGCCATTTAGTTTTCTACATAGGCCACAAAGTAATTCAATGGGATAAGAAAATTTTTTCAACTGATGGTGGGGGAACAACTGAATATCTATATGTAAGAAATGAGCCTTGGTATCTACCTCATAGCATACACAAAAATCAATTTGAGATGGATCACAAACCTAATTGTAAAAGCTAAAACTATAAATCTTCCAGAAGAAAACATGAAAAAATGCCTTTGCAACCCAGGGGTGAGCAGTTTCCCCCCACCCCCCAAAAAAACAACACCAGCAATAAATGAAAAAAAAAAAAAAACCAAAACATTAAATTAGGCTATCAGAATTAAAAACTTCTCATAAAAATAAACAATAGTAAAAAGACTAACCACAGACTGAAGAAAATATCTGATACATATATAATAATTTGTTTTGAGAATATACATATAAAAAGAATTAGATCATAATAAAAAGATGTGGGCCTCTCCGGTGGCTCAGCGGGCTGCGCACAGCCATGTGAAGCTGTCCACAGCCTCTGCAGTGCAGGTTGGATCCTGGCCTGGCCTGGCCTGCGAGAATCCCAGATGGTGCAGCAGACCTCTCCTGTCACCCCCGCTGCTCCACTGAGCAGTGTATTTCAGTCATCTGCCTGTTCTGCTCCCCGCTCTGTCTCTAGTGAATCCTCTCACCCTCCTATACTTCTGGCCTGTGCCCCAGTTCTTGTATAAAAATAAATAAATCTTTAAAAATAATAAGAAGAATAATAAGATGAATAATATAATTATTGTAAATATATACAAATAATATAATGGGCAAGAGAGACACTTGCAATTATGAACAAGAAGGAGTAATTTACTTTTTTTGGTAGGCCTCCAAATAAGTACAAGCCAAAATCCCTGGATACTAGACAAACAAACATAAGAAGACCCTGAAATGTGTGGAAAAGGCAGAATGACAAAAGACATCAAGACCCAAGGAATAACATGATGGTGAGTATTTTGGGGTTTTTTCTGGCCAACAACCCAGAAACATCAACAGGCATGGGTCATAATATAAAGTCCCAATTAAAGTCTATTCTTTTTTTGCCAAAGAGCCAAAGGGGACAATCAGCAAGACAGAAACATTTTAGAAAAATTTTCTACTCCAGTAAAACACTATGGGGAAAAAATGGGGCTCCTCTTCCATCAGCAAAGGCTGACTGTGGAGTGTAGACTTTTACTCTCACCTGATTATGATTATCACTCCTCTCCCATAAATTATGACATTATGGAAGTGGGAAGCCACAAATTTCATTTCTAAGATTACTAAATGATGTCTAATGATTGAAGCAAAACTTTAACATTGTCTGAAGTAGTTCTCAATGTATGTAGAGGGTTTAATATAGTCAACTGGGAAATGTAAAACCTATTGTAAGTAAACAAGGTCAATACTCTACTCACACTGATAAAATATTGACACCAGTAGACTGATAGCTTATACATGCTTACAGTAATTCCTGGGGCAATCATAAAATAACTTCTAAGCAATCTATGGGTCAAATGGGATATCACAAGAGAAATTTAAAAATACATAGATGTAGAAAACCCCAAAGTTCATAAACTGATGAATAAATACAGCTTGGTATATTCATACTGTAAAATATTTTTCAGTCATGAAAAGGGATGTAGTATATGGCAGAAAGTAGATGAACCTTGAAAACATGAGTAAAAGAGGCAGATGCAAAAGATCACATATTATATGATTCCATTTATGTGAAATGTACTGAATTGGAAATTTCATGTAGACAGAAAGTAGATTAATAATTGTCACTGAGGGATTTGGGAGGAAATGGAGAGTGGCAGCTAATGTGTATGGAGTTTCTTTTTGGAGTGATGAAACTATCCTGGAATTAGACAGTGATGATGGTTGCACAACTTTAAAAAATAGACTAACAACCACTGAATTGTCCCCCTCAAAAGGGTGAATTTTATTACATGTGAATTATGTCTCAATAAAATTGTTTTAAAAAACACAAAAACTGAATGAAAATGACAACATATCAAAATTTGTGGGGTACAGTTATAGCAGTGCTGAGCCAGAAATGCATAGCATAAATGATTACATTAAATAAGTAGAATAGTCTCAAATCAATAATCTAAGTTTCTAATGAAAAAGACTAGAAGAAGAATAGCAAAATAAGCCAAAGCAAGCAGAATTGTGCAAATAGTAAAGATAAGATTTTAAAAATCAATTAAATTGAATACAGAAAAACAATAGAGAAAATAAATGCAACGGGGAAAAAACCCTAATGCTATATAAAAATCAATGAAATATTCAAGTGAAAAATTAAAATGTGGAATTGGAATTCCCTTTAAATCATCTTAGCTACCATGGCAGCGTTCTCAGGCTGGTCCATCTCCCAAAAGACAACATTTTATTTCTGAACTATTTACAACATACTCTGATTTGCTCCTGAGTTGCCTGGCCACTGATAGCATGATTCATGTTTCCATTACCAGCTTCACAATCTGGTGTGGCAGAAATAAATAAGCTCTGGAGTTAGAGTTGGATTTCAATTCTGGCTCTGTGCCTTACAAATTGTGTAATCAAAATAACTTCCTTGAGCCTCCCTTTCCTCTTATGTGTATTAAAAATCATATAATTTCCCCTATCTCACAGGTTTAAAAATTGAACAAATTATAACATATTCAGCACAATTCCTGGCACATTGCGGGCATTCGATGAATATCAGTTCTCCTCCTTTCCCTTGTCCTGTTGTACCTTATCATCCTCAAGGAAATGAACATGCTGAAGAATGATATGGAGACAATTCATGATGTCCTAAAGCAAATGGCTAAAGAAACACTGGACAACAAAACTTGCCAAATTTCCCAAAATGTGGTCCATATTAGTCAGCCGAATTCCTGATAGGTTTGTTTGGAGGAGCAGCCTCCAAGCCAGACCAGAATGAGGTCACAGTGGCCACTTGGCCATCCTGCAGGGTTTCCTGCTTCCACTGACAGCTGCCAGCACTTGAGAGTGATTAGGGTCACACTGAAGTCACTGCTGCATAGCCTGCTTCAAGTTGCCTGCATGTGCATTTGTAAGAAGACAACTTTAGCGTAGGTATGTTCCTGCTCAGGACCAGTATGTCCGTCCCATGCATGACCACCCAGGCATGCATGGCATGCTCTGGGTTCTCTACAGCACTGTGCATTATACCATCAGTTGTATGAACAGGCCAGGAGTGGATGACCTTCAACATTCATGAGCTATGCCTCCAGAGCAGTGATTGCAGGCATTACCCTGGATTCATAGGCCAAGTGCACCAAGGCCAGTGGCTCCTGTGGCTTCACAGCCATTGGGTCAGCCTGCACTGGATTGGTACAGTGGGCAGCCCCACACCCTTCTTGGACATCCTGGCTCCACCTTGTAACCCTGATGATGGCTGGGACCAACAACCTTAGAGGCAGTGAATGGTGCTGGAAGGTTGAAGGTAGAGCTTTCTGAACTCCAACCACCCTGGCTTCAGTAATGGAGGGAAGCTGGAAACTAGGGAAGCAGAGCAACCACGAAAACTAAAAGATTGGAATACAAACAGGCTGGTCTCCTTGCAGATGTTTGCAGTTTTGCATGCTAATCCCTGAGCTCTGGTCTCAAGCTTATGGCTGGCATAAGCTTGCCCTCTGGTTCCAGATCTCCACTTTTTAAAAATTAATTAATTAAATTTTTCTCACTTGGCTATAGTCTATATCCAGACTATATCCAGCCATGTGCTGACCTATAAATTCTCCCTCTTTCTTACTTTCTTTTCACTCCTTATGTAAGTAAATTTTGTTAATGTTATTTGTCCCCATATGTCTATTTTTTGAGTCATGTCTCACAGTTGTAAGCACATTGGTAAGGACCCCCTGGGTTTGCTGTTTCAGGGTCACATCTGAAGACTTGCACAGAGTGTCACTAAACAAGTTATTTGCTCCTCAAGAGTTAAGACCATGTATTTTACATTGTATCTCCAGAACTTATAATGTATTGCACATATGAATGTGTTAGGTGGGTTGCAAAGGTTAGATCAATGTTCAGAACATAGATTGGTCAGAATGGCTTAACCATGTTGTAAATGCATTCACCAGATTCACAGGGTAAGGAAATCAGTACATCTACTATTTTTATGAACCAAAAAGATAAAGAAATATTTTGATAGCAGGGTACACCCTTGCTCCAGCAAGATGGAGGCAGAGTAAAAAGCATTTATTCTCCTTGTACTCTTAGCTCCAGCATGGTAGAACAAAGCCAATAATTCCTAAAGGTAACACAGAGGACTGGAGTGTACATTGGGAGCAACATCCATAGGAAGTGTCCTTAGCTTGGCTGCCAGATACCCTGAGAGACCAAATGCCAGCCCAACCACTCCTACCTACCAATTACCAGCTGCCAGCCGCCAGCTCTGAGACTGAGATGGGCAACCCTACTATCTAGTTATCAGCTGCTTGAGTCAGGCCTCCAGCAGGCTGCTCCCTGCATTCAGCCTCCAGCTTCAGGATCCAGGCCTCTATCTTCCAGCTGGGTGAGTGAGAATCTGGCAGTTCCCAGCCTCCAGCTGCCAGCTGCAAGACCCCAGCTGCCAACTGTAAGAGCCAGGCTCCTCCAAGCTTCCAGATATAAGCTGTAGGAACCCAGCCTCCATCCACCAGCTGGGAGAGGCAGGTCACTTAGGGTCTTGATCCTATGGGAGCTGTGGAAAACTGTGGGAAAATTAAAATTGAATTCAAAAGTATTAAATATGTATGACAAAAGAGCCAAGAATATACAATGGAGAAAGGATAATCTCTTCAACAAATGGTGTTGGGAAAACTGGTCAACCACACGCAGAAAAATGAATCTAGGATACTCTCCCACACCACACAGAAAAAAATTACTTAAAAATGGATTAAAGACTTGGATGTAAGACCAGAATCCATTAAATACATGGAAGAAAACATGGGCAAAACACTTCACAACATTGGCTTTAGTGATGTCTCTGGGGACTCCACTCCAATCGCAAGGAATATAAAAGCAAAAATAAACAAATGGATTTACATCAATCTAAAAAGCTCCTGCACTGTAAAAAACCCCAAAACTATCGTTAAAACAAAAAGGCACCCTACTGAATGAAAAAAAAAATTGTGCATCATATATCTAACAAGGGGCTAAAATCCAAGATCTACAAAGACTTCATACAATGAGAGAGAGAGAGAGAGAGAGAGAGAGAGAGAGAGAGAGAGAGAGAGAGAGAGAGAGAGAGAGAGAGAGAGAGAGGAGAGAAACGGAGAGGGGAGAGGGGAGAGGAGAGAGAGAGATCAAAGAACCTAAATAAAAAATGGGGAGAGGAGCTAAACAGACACTTCTCCCAAGAAGACATACAAATGGCAAACAGACATATGAAAAAATGTTCAACATCACTTATTGTTAGGAAAATGTAAATCAAAACCATAATGAGATACCATCTTATTGAGAATGGCCCATATAAAAACCCAACAAACATAAACAACAAATGGTGGTGAGGGTGTAGAGAAAAAATAACCCTCATTCTTTGTCAGTTTGTATACTGGTCCAGCCCCTATGGAACACATTATAGAGTGTCTCAAAATATTAAAAACATATCTACCCTATGATCCAGCAATTCCACATCTTGGCATTTATCCAAAGAAGGCAAAAATGTAATTCAAAGGGATATATGCACTCCTATGTTCATTGCAGAACTATTTACAATAGCCACGCTATGGAAGCAACCTAAGGGCCGAATGCAAATAACCAGATTAATACGGGTATACAGAAACATGATGGGATACTATTTAACTATAAAAATTGTGAACTCTTGCCATTTGTACCAACATGGATGGAATTGTAGGGAGTTATATTAAGTAAAATAAGCCAGAGGGAAAAAGATAAATACTGGATGATTTCACTCATATGTGAAATATAGAGAAATAAAACAAAAGAACCAATAAAACAAAACAAACAAAAGGCTAGAAATAGGACTGCAAAAAGGAGGCTCCTGGGGAGTGAGGGTGAGAGTGGGAACAAAGTGGGGAGGGGGCCCAATGCTATATAATAAAGAAATGTGGTTCCTTTGGTGGTGGGTAGGGCAAGATGATGCACATCTGAGGAAGTGTGACCTATTTCACTGAATTATATATAGCACTTTAAACCAATGTAACCAAAAAGATTAGAGATTTCAGAAAGTGTAAAAAATTGTTATCCATAAGAGGAATAATGTCTTGAATGCCTAGGTATATCGTGATTTACTACCATATTCATTCATTAAATTTGTTATGTGTTAGAGTAAGTTATTCTATAAATTTAGGGTTGCAGCAAGAACTGTTAATGAAACCCACTTAAAAAGAATCTCTGTTACTGCTGCCCAACACAAGAGTTTTACCTTCCTCATCTAAAGAGAAGTCTCATATATGCAGGCATATTTTGCAATTTGCTCTAATACAGTACTGACGTCATTCCACTGTGTATTCTTATAGTTCACCCTGGTGAAACTTAAATCCATATCCTGGGTCTGTGTCATGAAGCCCCTTCCAATTATTACTTCAATTCTCCAAGTTCCTTTGGATTGCTTATTTGCCATTAATTATATGGAACTCCATTCAGAGGCAAATGGAATGTTAGAGGAATCAATGAGAAGACAAAAAGACTTCCCAAAAAACTCTGAAGGCCATAACTTCTCATGCCACATTATGCAGAGTTTTGTTGTAAATTTTCTCTATTTTGTGGTAGTCAATCCCTTAGCCAAAATGCCTAAGACACCACTTGCAGCTTCAAAAATTGTCTCTAAAATTCTCCACTGGCTCCTGAACCAGAGCCTCTCAAGTCAAGATCATCATCTCTTCATTCTTTTCTGAAAACCTTTATTTCTTTTCCTATAGGTTCATTTAACCTCAGTTGATTATTCTCAAACAGATGGTCAGACAGAATACACCAAAGTTCATATCTAAAATGGTCTCCAAGTGTTACTCAAAAACCTTAAAAAATGAATGTCCTTTCCAACACATGGCTTTCTTTAAAAGCCAAATCACTTGTAATGCAGAAGGTACCATTCCATGCAGTTATCATTTTTATCCTCAATATTTTCTAGTCTTTACTACTCACACCACAACCTCCATGTAGACTTCAGGGAATTACCCAGTCAAACTCAGTATCCCTGGTAATCATTACCACCATGATGACCTATAACCTCTAGCAAAGAGAGTAGCTGTTTATGGTTTGGACCTTTTGGAATTCCTACTTCAACACAGCTGTTTCTAGGACCTCATCTGGAATAGTTATTGATCTGCAACGAAGTTCCCAATTCTTTTTTATATCCACTACTCCCTTACAAGAACTTCATGCTTCTGTAGAACCTGCTTACTGTTCCCCACATAGATTGTGCATTTTGCTATGTGTATATCGATATTTTTGTTCTTAACATTCCTTCCATCATACTTTTTGCCTCTCTAGCGATTTGATATAACCTACGTACACTTTTTTTAAAGATTTATTTATTTATTTATACAAGCATTGGGTACAGTCAGAAGCGCGGGAGGGTGAGAGAATTCACCAGAGCCAGAGCGGGAACTGAACAGGCAGACTGACAAAATACACTGCGGAAGGGAGCAGCGGGCGGCAGGAGAGGTCTGCGCAGCCCAGTGCTCAACCTCTGCACCACCAGGGGAGGCCCTTACCTATGTACACTTTTAAGTATAATTAAATTTCTAGCTCTTAATTCCCGATCTGGCTACAATCTCTTCTCAAAATTCCTACAAATTCTTGTTACCCTTCTTGTGGCCCTAGTCATAAACTGCCTGGTGGCTATTTGGTACATATATTTGTTCCTTATTAAACTGCAAGTTCTTTAATAGCTGAGCTGCTATCTTATTCAGCTTCCTATTGTGTTATAAAAGTTATATTTTAGTTATATATAGTTATATATATCAAAATATATATTTGATCTCTTATTCAGATCTTCCTTGTTATATTTATACTGAACTACTTCATTTTTAGTATGGTGTTAATTAATTAATAGTATGGTCTTAATTAATAGTATGGTGTTTTCAATTACAGCTTCCAATTGTTAATTGCTACCATATGGAACTATGATTGATTTCTCTGTATTACTATGTATCCTACAACTGTGCTAAATTCACTTATAAGTTCTTGAATTTTTTCTCCTACTAGATTCTTTGGGATAGTCTAAAGAGCAAATTATGGCATATACAAATAGGGACAGTTGTAGTTCTTCCTTTGAAATGTATATGCTTTTTATTTCCTTTTTCTCCTTATATAGCCTAGGACATTCATTACTACACTGGATAGGAGGGATGAGAGAAGATATATTTGCCCTTTCTGGTTTTAGGGATAAAGTATTCAGTTTTTCACCATTAGGTATGGGATTCATTTTGGGTACTTTAGAGATTCCCTTCACCAGATTCAGTAGGTTCCCTTCTATTACTAGAGTGGAAAATTTTTAACGTCTTAAAAATAAAATTTGGGCCTCCGCGGTGGGGAAAGGGGTTAGGACGCAGCACTATGAAGCTACCTGCAGCCTCTGCAGCACGAGTTCAATCCCCGGCCAGGGAGCTAACCCACATGGTGCGGCAGACCTCCCTGTCTCGCCCGCTGCGCCCCTCAGCAGTGTTTTCAGTCAGTCTGCCTGTTCTGCTCCCCACTATGTCTCCAGTGAATCCTCTCACCCCCTGCATCTCTGGCCTGTACCCCAGTTCTTATACAAATCCTTTAAAAAATAAAATTTTATTAATTTATCATTAGTTTACAAAACTACATAATTTGGGGAGTACAGCTTCACACCTTGGTATGTGTATACGCTTCACTCTCCCACCATCAAAGTTCTAGTGCCATCACATTCTTAAAATGAACCCCTCTACTCTTTGTTCCCACAACCATTTCCCTTCTCTTCTAGTAGCCACATTATTTTTCACAGGGTCTAACAATTATTTTTGTTGTATCCTGCCAGTTCATTTGCTGTGGGTATTTATTTCCACATATGAGTGAAACAATCCATTAATCATCTTTCACTTTCTGTCTTATTTCAGTTACTCTAATCAGCTCAAGTTTCATCATGTTGCAAGAGGCAAGATTCCACTTTTCCAATAGCTATGTAGTAGCTATTCCATTGATCAATTTCTGCAATGTCTGTTGTAGCCTCTCCCCTTTTGTTTCTGATGCTATTTGTTGTCTCCTTTATTTTCTTAGTGAGCCTAGTTAGATGTTTGTCTATTTTGTTTATTTTTTTCCCAAAGAACACAGCTGTTGGTTTCATTAATTTTTTGACTGTCTTTTTAGTTTCTGTTTAATTTATTTCTGCTCTAATATTTATTATTTCCTTTCTTTTACTGGCCTTTGATTTTTCATGTTCTTCTTTTTCTAGTTCCTTGAGGTGGGAGATAAGTTTATTTCTTTGATCTCTTTCTTGTTTCTTGATATAAGCCTGTATTGCTATAACTTCCCTCAATACTGTTTTCACTGTGTCCCTTAAGTTCTGAAAGATTGTATCTTCATTGTCATTTCTTTGGCCCATGTTTTATTTAGAAGCATTATTTAATTTTCATACATTTTGAGATTATCCAGCTATTTTTTCTGTTACTGATTTCTCATTTAGTACATTGAAATCTGAGAGCAGACATTGTTTGTTTTCTGTTCTTTTAAATGTGTTAAGGAGCATTTTAAGGCCCAGATTTTGGTGTATCTTGGTGAATGTTCCCCACGATTCTGAAAACACTGTATTCTGCTGTTACTAGATGAAGTATTCTGTGGATATACATCAGATCCATTTAACTGATGGTGCTATTGAGTTAAACTTTGTGGTTACTGCTTTATGCCTGCTAGAACTGTCCAGTAGCGATATAGGGGTATTAAAGTATCCAACTACAACTGTAGATCTATTTATTTCTTCTTGCAGTTCTCTCAGTTTTTGCCTCAAGTATGTTGGTCTTGGAGCCTCCCTGGTGGCATAGGGGATTGGGACACAACCTATGAAGCAGTCCGCAGCCTCTGCAGCATGAGTTCAATCCCTGGCGGGCAAGGGAGCAGCCCACATGGCACAGCAGACCTCTCCTGTCTTGCCTGCTGCTCTCCTCAGCAGTGTGTTTTGGTCAGTCTGCCTGTTCTGTTCCCCACTCTGTCTCTGGTGAATCCTCTCACCCCCCACACCTCTGGCCTGTACCCCAGCTCTTGTATGCATAAATAAATAAACCTTTAAAAAAAGTATGTTAGTCTTTTGATATTTTCCCTCAGACCTAAAGTGGGTTTCATTTAGACAATAAATTATTGGGTATTGTTTTTTGACCCACTGTGTCAATTTAATTGGTGTATTCAGAACACTGGTGTTTAAAATGGTGTCTTCCACATTTGTTACTGTTTTCCATTGATTTCCCTTGTTCTTTTGTTCCTACTTTTTGGTCTTCCCCTTTTTCTATGTTTTGGAGTTTAATCAAGCATTTGATATGATTCCATTTTGTCTCCCATCTTAGCATATTAAGTCTTATTTTTCCCATTTTTAGCACTTAGCCTACTGTTTGCTATATTATTTATAGCTAGTTCAACTTCACTTTCAAGGAACATTATACTATAGTGTGAATCACTCATGAGAACAAAATACTCCTAATTGTTTCCTCCCATTTCTTATGTCATTGCTGTCATTAATTTCACTTACAAATAAGTGAAATTATACACATACATATATATAAAACATATGATATATATTTCCTCTTACATATGGAATACTTTTTTACCATTATTATTTTGAGCAAGCTAATTCTGTTAAATCAGTTAAGACTAATAAAAATAAAAGTTTTCATTTTACCTTCATATATTCCTTCTCAATATTCTCCCTTCCCTTTTATAGTTATGAGTTTCTGACCTATATTATTTTCCTTCTTTCTGAAAAACTTTTTCATATTTCTTGCATAACAAGTCTACTGGCAAAAATTTCCTCAATTTTCATTTGTTAAGTCTATTTTTCCTTCTCTTTTGGAGGGTGATTTCACTGGGTACAGAATTTTAGGTTAATTTTTTTTCTATCTCAACACATTAAATAATTCACAAAACTTTCTTCTTGTTTGCATGGTTTCCCAGGAAAAACTGAATATAATTTAAAAACCATTTTATTCATTAATTTTTGCATAGAAGAACTGGGATGTAGGCCAGAAGTGCAGGGGTAGGGGGTGGTGAGAGGATTCACCAGAGGCAGAGTGGGAAGAGAACAGGCGGATCTACTGAAATCCACTGCTGAGGGGAGCAGCAGGCGAGACAGGAGAGGTCTGCTGCACCATATGTGTGTTAGCTTCCTGTGATGATAGTGCTGAGACTTAACCCCCAGGCCACCAGGGAGTCCCTGAATATAATTCTTATCTCTGCTCCTTGTAGATAAGGTGTTTTTTCCTTTGGAATATTAAATGATTTTCCCTTTATCTTCAAGGTTCTGTAATTTTAATAAAATATGTGTAGGAAAAGGTCTTTTGATTTTTATACTGCTTGGAGTTCTCTGGTCTTTCTGGATCTGTGTTTGGTGTCTGACATTAATTTGGGGAAAATTCTGAGTTTTTTATAAAGATTTATTTATTTATGCATACAAGAACTGGGGTACAGGCCAGAGGTGTGTGTGTGTGTGGGGGGGGGGTTGAGAGGATTCACCAGAGACAGAGTGGGGAGTAGAACAGGTAAATCTACTGAAATACACTGCTAAGGGGAGCAGTGGGTGAGACAGGAGAGGTCTGCTGTGCCATGTGGGTCACCTCCCTGGCTGGGGATCAAATTTGTGATGCAGTGGCTGTGGATAGCTTCATAATGCCGCATCTTAACCCCTTGCGCCACCAGGGAGGCCCCAGTTGTTATCGTTTTAAATATCTCTTCTGTTCTCTCCTTTTTCCTCTTCTGATGTTCTCATTATATGAGTTTTACACATTTTTTAGTTGTATCTGCATTTAGTTGCTGACACCCCTCAGCCTCCTACAATCTGCAGTAATTTTTTAATCTCTTGTCTTCTATGACCTTGACATTTTTTTTAAAGATTTATTTATTTATTTATACAAGCACTGGGTACAGTCAGTAGCGCGGGAGGATGAGAGAATTCACCAGAGCCAGAGGGGAGAGCAGAGCAGAGCAGAACAGGCAGACTGACGAAATACACTGCTGAGGGGAGCAGCAGGTGCCAAGAGAGGTCTGCGCGCCATGTGGGACCCTCGCCTGGCAGCCGGGGATCGATCCGGCACCGCAGAGGCGCAGCTTTGCAGCCCAGCGCTCAACCGCTGCACCACCCGGGAGGCCCTGACCTTGACACTCTTAATTAGCATTATGAATTATTTTTTGGTGTATCTCTAAATTTGAACTCATGTGATGTTTTATTCTTAATTAGATAAAAGTTAGGGATTTTTGACGAGAATGCCATAGAAGTGATGTTATGTATCACATCACGTCATATCAACATGTGGGCACGTTTTGTTACTGTAGATGCTAATAATAATCTCTTTGTAAAGATGATTATCTTCTGGATTTCTCCTTAAACTTTCATCTGCTAAGTTTAGCATGCCTCAATGGATCTCATCTATAACAATAATTATTGTGATGTTTGTCTAATTGTGATTTTTCAATTTATGTGATTCCTTTTTCTGAAAAGAAGAACTCTCCTGTCTTCTGATATATGACTATTATTTATAATGTCTGGAATGGTGAATATTTACTTTATTTTGTATAATTGTAATTTTTATTGAGATAATGTTGGTTTACAGCACTATATTTGATGCAAGGGTAGATATTGACTCCTCTGTAAATATATATTACTATACCACATGCATCAAGAAAGCACCCCATATCTTCCACCATAGTCCATTGGGACCCCACTCCCTTTGCTCTGCACCCCACATATCTTCACTAGTAGGCTCAATTTTTTAGTCATATTTTTGAGGCTTGTTTTGGTTTAGTTGTGTTTCCTTTTATATAGTCCTCATATGACTGAAATCATGTGTATTTGTCTTCGTCCTTCTGACTTATTTCACTCAGGATAATCCTGTCCAGTTTCATCTATGTTGTGACAAATGGCAAGATTTAATTTTGTTATAGCTGAATAGTATTCCACTGTCATATATGGCTTTTATGATGTTGAGATATGTTCCATCTATCCCAGTTTTTAAGGTTTTTATCATTAGTGGATATCGAATATTATTAAATGCTTTCTTTGAATTGGTTGATATGATCATATGATTTTTATCTTTCTTTTTTGTTATTGTAATAAACTTCAGAGGATCCTGGGTGTTGCTCGCATTGAAGTGGTGTGAGGATATCTTCAGAAAGCGCACTTGGTAGGAAGTAAGAAAGTAGTGGAAAGGCAAGGGTTTTAGAGTTAAGACTTGTGTTTGATTCCTGGATCTCTCTCTCACTAGGAAAGTGAAATTGAGGAATGTACTGAAGCTCCCTGAAGCTTAGTTTTTTCATCTGTAAAAAAAGACCCTGAAATAATAATGTATATTTTTGGTGGTTTTTGTGAGGGTTAAATTTGATTATATATATATAAATATATATATATATATCTTAGTATATGAAAGGCCCCTCTATATTCTCTTTTCCTTTTCTCTTCTCTCTCTCACTAGTGGAGAGAAAAATACCAAGAAAAACATTCACAAAAATAAATAATTAAAATAATGATCTATCTTCTGGGCCTTTGAATAGCATATCAAAAATTTATTCCAAAATTCAAAGCTAAACACAGAAATTATACTCCTGATTGGAATACTACCCCCCCCTGCTTATTTTAACCTTCTATCCAAATTTCTTTAGCAATTTGAACTATACTAAATACTCAAGCATTTAATCACATTTACTCAATGTGTTCAGTAAGAATTTGTTGAACACCTACTATTTTTCTAGATTTATTACCACTGTCAAGTCCTATACAATGTCACAGATGAAATTACTTTAGACATAACCTGATCCAACTTCATCTTTTTGCAGATTAGAGGTATTAAGCCCAGAGGGAGGATGTTGCTTACCCAATCTATATTCCACAAGTACTTTAGTAACAGAATAATGATTAGAATCCATGTTTCCTGACACTGGAGTCAATCCCACAGTTTGTGGTGGTTTTTCTCATTCTTTTTTATATAGTCCATAAATTAACCCAAGAACCTTTGCGAGAAAAGCAAAACAACCTAAAATTAGTAAGTAGTTAACAGCAGGCTGGCTGCCCAGGGCAACATACTGCTGATGGATGGTGAGATTTCAACAGATGGTTCTCTCAATCCCTTTCCAAACTTCAGCTAGTTGATAAATGAATCATGCTTTCCCCACTACTCTGACAGATATGCTGCTGTTTCCTCTGGCCCCACCATGCTCAGACTAGGCTCATTAGTAGAAAGAAGAAGAAACAAAGATTTGGGTCTGGCACTTGACTTCTTACTTTGTCTCCAGGTTAGAGGCAAACAAAACACATTCTGGTTAAGAACACCCCTCAGATATACAGGTTTGTTTATAGCCAAGCTGTATCTTGAAGCCTTTAGTTGTAAGAAGAGGCAAGGAAATTCGAAACAGGTGATATAAAAGAAACCCAAGCAGTACTCTGTTAGAGTAGAAAAGGAGGAAGTCATTTTCCAATGAAGCAAATAGGATTGGTTTCATGGAATGGGTGATATTTCAGCTAGACTCTGAATAAGAATTTGAATAACTAGAGAACAATTGCAAAGACAGGGGACAAAGGCCAGGAGGAGTGAAATGTGCTAACTAAACAAGAATTATAGGAATTTAGGGTGAGTTATCTTATAATGAATCTAGCAAAGCCAGATCATGGAAAACTTGAAAAGTCCTAAGTATTTGGACTTAAATATGTAGGCAGATTTTTGTGAAAAAGAATGATGATTCAAGCTTGTGATTCAAACTCTATTTTAAAAGGACAATTCCAGCAGCAATGTAGGGTTTGTAACACAACACAGGCTAACAATACTACAAGCAGGGAGAAGCTGTTACAATAGTCCAAGTGAGAGATGATGGTTTGGATTATGTTAAGGGTACTGAGGAGGAAAGAAAGAAGCTAAATCAAAAAGACACTCTGGAAGTGGAATAGAATTTTAGTGCAAATTTATTGCAGCTGATGAGAAAGCAAGGAAGGAGTCAAGAAACTTGATCTGTACAACTAGTTAAATAAATGATTATTAAAAGTAAGGAAGAGAAAATTAGCAAGAAAAGCAGGATTGGGAGGTGGAGAGATGACAGAAAATTTTAAGGCTTATGATATAGCCATGTGGAAAATAGTTAGCTGATGAATATAGAAATCTGAAGCTCCAGAGAGAAAGCTAGGATAGAAGTCAAGATCCGATAGTCATTAAAACAAATGGTAAGCTACAGTCATTGTATGACAGCAGTCAGAAAGAGAGACTGAACTGAGTAAAGAAGAGCACTAACAGTCTAATCTCCAATAATATCCCAATTGTCCAAAACTGAAAGTCTGGACTTATCTTTGTATATATGCAGGGGCATATATAAATTAATGTGAGCAAAGTCTGAATTTGGGAAATTTCACCTTTTCCTTTCCAAAAATTCTTTACTCCCTAACATTTGAAGAAATCATTGTTTTAAAGGAAAACATATGACTTTTTTTAAAAAAAAAAACTTCTTATATCTCCACCAATATAACAAAGTTATTTTTATTGCTCCATGTTTTTTCAGTCTCTAGTCATATATTTATGAAAATACACTTACATAGCTATCATTGGACTTTTTATACTGTTTTTGTCCCTTACTAAAATTAGTTATCCCATTTTAATTCAGTTTTCATATATATCCTTTTTCATGCTAGATGGAGTTTTATGAAGTTACTGTGTATTATAATTTACTTAGTTTTTGCTTTTTGCGCCAAATATCATTTCAAAGATCATCTGTAAGAAGCTGACTGACACTTTCCCTCATTCACTCCTAAGTATAGTGATAAGAATGAGATTGAATATAGTTCTGAATGATTTAAACCTACACATTTGCAGATCATTTCACAGATTAAAATCAAAATAGTCATAATTCTCAAAGACAACTGTTTCCATTTGAACACTACTGTGATTTAAAGTTATTCCTTCTCCAAGAATCTCAGTTCAAGTATGAGGCCTCAAGTATGTGCTAGCTTGCCCCCCTGCCCCCAACCCACTCTTATGACTCATCAATTGTAAAAACAGAACTCAGTACCTATGGAAGTCAACTGAAGCAAAAAAAAAATTTAAAAATCAAATAATACTAAAGCAACACCTGTGGGAAAACTAAAAATAGTTCCACTTTCTAAGCTACTACTACTACTACTACTACTACTATAAATATTTCATAAAAATCAGGAAAATTTAAAGCAGCATGAAGGATAGACAAAAGAAAAACCATGGGAAATATGGCATAACAAGGAGAAAACATTCTAGACTCTAACTAAAAAGAAATGGAAGATTATATCTCCCTATAAGATATAGATTACAAAATTCTCATAATAAAATCACAGAGAGAAAAAACAGACAAGCAAGTCAAAGTGATAAAAGAGACTCATAAAGGTCAATCAAATAGATAAAACAAAATTCAAAAAAACAAATGAATTAGCTCAGAAGTAAGATTAATGACCAGAAGCTAGACATTGAAGATTTAAATGATAAAATAACAGACATACAAGATGCAAAAGGCTCAAACAAAGAAATGTACAATTATAAAGGAAGCCATGGAAGCAGAATAGACCAAATGGAGGATCAAATCAGTGGCCTGAAAGATAGCAATGTACATAGGAACCAGATGGAAGAGGAGAAAAAGTAGTTGTTAAAAAAAATGAAGATGCATTTGAGAAAGATCTGACTCCATTAAGAAATATGACATTAAGGATAATGGGTAGCACAGAAGAAGAAGAAGAAAAAGAACAGGGGAACAAGAGAGTTTATTCAAAGAAATAATAGAGGAATGTTTCTCAGGATTGGGTGAAAGAACTGAATATATAAGTATGCAGCTCAAAGAACACCTGGATATCTAAATGCAGGAGATATCATCAAGTCACTTAGTACTGAAAATACTAAGAGTTCAAAGCAAAGAAAGCATAGAGAAGATGGCTAGAAGAAATAAACAGATTACTAATAAAGGCATTCCCATCAGGCTGTTGTCAGAAATGTAAACAAAAACTATACAATGAGACAATGGAATGACATTCAAAATATCAACGATAAACATTGCCAGTCAAGCATACTATATCCTGGGAACCAGTGCCTACTGCCACCGCTGCTGCTCCAAACTGTTTTTTGTAGTTCACATAGGTCCTGCCACCACCTTGATGATCCATGGAATCCAGAGAAGCCACCAAGACTTCTCTTTCTGGGCCTGGAAGCTGATGGTGGCCAAGACTCACATTGTGAAGTCCACGGATGTGGAGAAGTTAGCTGATGAATTGCACATCCATCTCTTCCTGAAATGATGCTTGGAGACAATGTCTTAAGAATCCAGCATTGCTCTGGCTTTGGGATTGAGTTCAATGCTAGAGATGCATTAAGATGTGTAAACAACTACCAAGGAATGCTTAAAGTAGCCTGTGCTGAAGAATGGCAGGGAAGCAGGATGGAGGGTGAACACTCTGAAGAGGTTATTAAGCCATACGATTGGCCCTATATAAGACATTAAAAGGGAACGTTACTTGGAAAATCACTTCAGTTAAAGGTTGTACTTACAACAGGTCATATAGATACAGAGATGAAAACCAGAGAACAGATTAAGGTATTTGAAGAAGTTCTCCTGTTTAAGGATGAACTCCCTGATTATGGAGTTTCAAGCCTGTGTATGAAAATTAGAGTAATGCCATTAGCTTTTCCTAATGTTGCAGTTTTTATTGAGAATTGATGGGGTGCTTATCAGAATAAATGACATCAGACTTTACCATGAGGCCGACAAGAGTGACGTGTGTTAGGAGAATATGCATCAAAAGAGAGCAAAAATGCTAATTTGATGCATATTTCACTTTCCCACTTCATGGAAAAAATCGGATGGTATCATAGGGAAACTAAACAAAGTGTCAAAAAAAAAAAAGGCAAAACTTCTCGGCAAACTATAGATCTGAGGGATACGCAAGGGAGGGGAAGGGAGTGGGGTCAAAACAGAGAAGGGAAGAGCACAAGGGACTAAAGCGACAGTTCATGGGTGATGTGGTGGTGGGAGATTTAAGGGGACTACCCCTGAGGGGAGAAATCAAATATTGTACAAAAAGGAACAATGATGTAAGAAAATTAAAAATGTTAATTAAAAACAAAAAGCAAAGTGAACCCCCCCCCCAAACCACAGTATTTACTGATAAAGGAAGTAGTTTGCAAGAAGCTATTATTTCCTGAAAGAATTGATTCTAATCCTGCAGACTCACAAGAAAGTACACTTGTGAATAGAATGTGATACAACATCTACTCACGTGGAGTCTGACTGGAGACTCTGGCTATTTTGAGGGAATATTTTTATTATGAGAATTAATTGCCCTGTCTATATGCAGATTTTCTGGAGCCTTAAAGGAAAAAAAAATTGTTGCATTCAGGTTCCATTCAAGTGCTGTTTGTACTGTGTATTCCAATGTATATTCAGATTTATAGTTACTGGAGTTAAATTAGGATTTCTAAATTGCCACAAAGTGGGACCTCACTAGCAGAGATGTGCACATGTCTCCTGCATAGTGGGCGTAATCTGCCTCCTTCACGAGTGGGGGAGATGAACTGAAATAACTGAATGGCAAAACCTTGTGATTTTCATAGGACCCTTTTCTGTGAGGGTTCTTTGGCTATTCTGGGTCTTTTGTGGTTCTATATGAATTTCGGTAATGTTTATTCTATTTCTTGAAAGAATGACATTGGATTTTGATAGGGATTGCATTGAATTTGTATATTGCTTGGGGTAGGATGTCCATATTGACAATGTTGGTTCTTCCAATCCATAAGCAGGGAAGATCTTTCTGTTTCTTTGTGTATTCTTCTATTTTAAAGAGTCCTATGGTTTTCTTTAAATAGGTCCTCCACTTCCTTTGTTAGGTTTACTCCTAGGAATTTTTTTTTAAGTGTAATTGTGAATGGGATCTTTCAAAAAATTATTCCCTTTCTATTTCATTATTTGCGTAAATGAGTGATTGATTCTTGCGTCTTGATTTTATAACGTGCTATTTTACTGAACTGGTTTATTCTTTCAATTAATTTTTCAGTGGCATCTTCAGGGTTCTTTGTGTATATTATCATGTCATCTGTGAACAATGGTAACTTTACTTTTTCTTTTCCAATTAGGATTCCTTTTATATCCTTCTCTTGTCTAATTTCTCTAGCTAGGACTTCCAATACTATGCTGAATAGTAGTGCAGAGAGGGGACATCCTATCCTTGTGTTGCACTAGATCTTAGTGGAAAAGCTTTTAGTTTTTCACCATTGAGAATGATATTAGCTGTGGGTTTGTCAGATGTAATTAAGTGGAAAAAGTACTGCTTTTAGAGTCATAAATCCTTGGTTTGGTCTTCATCCATTACCTCTGTATCCTCTATCAAGTTACAACCTGTCGCAGCCTGTACCCTCATAAATATGGGGATATTAATAAACAATATCTATTCTCCAGGGTTGATGTGAGGATTTAATAAGGTAAGGTATGAACACTTTGGAAATTGCAAAATACTATACACATATAGGTATAATCATTGCATAAATAAGTGATGTGATCTGTGTCTGCAGCAGCTATTTTTAGTGGTTTGTATTGTGCGATTCTGTATTTTGGACACTTACGTGTCAAGTTACTGCAGGTCAAGTTGGCCTGCCTGTTGTTGTAGTTCTCCAGCAGTGCACAACTCTTACTGTGCTTCAGGTTCTATTTCTGGATGCACTAGAGATTTTCTTTGGCTGATTTGATTCATGATTGACTCACTTTAGCTCATCATAGAGTAGTTAGGTAGGTATTCCAATGTTATTCACATTTCTTAATCAGAGGAGTTGGCTTAAAATGAACACTATTTCAGTAAAAATTATTTTCACTACTGTTGGGAGCCTGCTGCCCTGAAGGGAGCTGGAGTTTTTGGAGAATACCTGTTTACTCTGCATGCGGAGTTCCAGGACGTTAGAAGTTCTGCAAACAGAACTTCTTCCAGAATTGACTCCTGTTCTCTGAGGACGTACTGGCTTGTGCGCATGTTCCTTACTAACTAGAAAAGCTTGTTTTCAAAAGTAACTTATTAATCTGTATAAGCATAAATACAATTGCGTGCTATTTTCTTTTTCTTTTGTTCATATATTTAATTGAAACGTGGGCTGGGAGAGTGAAGGGTAGAGCTGCTCTTGATGGTATTCTCCCCAGCCTCCCCCTGCAGCAAATTCATTTAGACTCAGAGTCTTCATTAATGGCAGAGAACTTCATCGGCTGTCCTGTCTGCAGCAGACTCCAAAGATCCACAACGATTGTTCCATGCCAACAATGCTTATAGATTATTTTAATGAAATGTCTCAAGAATCCTGAGAAGTCATATGTAGGGGCAGGTGTTTCAGGATTCTGAGGTCTTGCCTGATGTAAAATGTTATGATCCTAAGTGTCCTCTAGAGACTTTCAATGAAATCTTATACTTGAGTGTTGGTGGCATCTTTAGTGTAAAGAACAGTGGTCAATTGCTGAATATCCCAATTCTAGCTCTGACTCTACCACCATGTGCCTTGGTCTTTAAAAAAAAAAAATCTACTTTGGAATGAGTAGTAAGCCCTGAAAAGCTGTTATTAAATTCCAGCAAGATAGTGTGTTTCTGAAAGTATACAAATTTAATATATTAGTTTGTCATATCCTATCTGACAATCTCTCACACAATATATTGTATAGGTTCCTATATTTAAAAAAATTAGAGCATTACTGGACAATGCCTTATAATGGCAATATTAACCTAATTAAAAAAAATCACTTGTAGAGTCTAGGTTTTCTCTATTATAGAATGTTGCTCTCTAACACAAAATAGATGATGAATGTTTACTGATGATGACATAGTCATTAATAAGAGAGACCATTACTCATCTACTGTCAACTAGCAATAATAAGCCAGAAACATCTCTTTAGTCAAGTGCTGTCAATTCTATCTTTTTAATATCTCTGAAATCAATCTATTGTAACTGCTACTGCTAGGACTAGACCTTTATTTTATGACTGAACTATAATATTAACTTCATGACTTCAATCCAAACTCTTTAATCCAAACTTCTCACTTAAGCCAAGGTGGTTTAATGGACATACAAACGTGATCATGTTGCTCTTGGATTAAAAATTTCTACTGGCTCAGGGCCTCCCCAGTGGCGCAGCGGTTGAGCGCTGGGTTGCGAAGCTGCTCGCAGCTTCTACAGCGCTGGTTCGATTCCCAGCTGCTCCCCGGCCACCGGAGGAGGGTCCCACATGGCATGCAGAACTCTCCTGCCGCCCACTGCTCCCCTCATCAGTGTACTTCGGTCCTTCTGCCTGCTCTGCTCCCCGCTCTGGCTCTGGTGAATTCTCTCACTCTCCAGCGCTTCTGACTGTACCCAGTGCTTGTATAAATAAATAAATCAATCTTAAAAAAAAATTTCTACTGGCTCAGAACAAAGCATTTACTTCTTAGAATGAAATACGAAGTCCTTTACTAGCCTGGCTCTGCTAACCCAGGTTCATCTCTTACTACTCTGCCATACACCTGGCTCCTGAACCTGGAAATGTTTTCTTATGCCTTCTTACTTTTAAATAAGTCATTTCCTTTATATGGAATTTCCTTCAACTCCTTGAATTATAAATTTATTCTTCTTTAAATAACTCTGCTCAAGCATCCTCTTCCCTGGAAACCTGGAGTGTAATATGAATTTTGGAACAAAGCAAAAGTAACTGCATGGGCCATGCATATCCTTTTCTTCATCATATTTATCATTACTCCACAGTGCCTCTACATAAAAAGTTCATAGTTGCCTGCTCTGTGTGAAAGCTTTGAGAATGCAGGAATGTATATAAAATTGCAACTGTATTAATGTCTCCAGAATTTCAAGTAACATTTACACCTGGACACACAGTTTCCCAGATAAAGGTAAACATATTCAACCTTTTTTTTTTTTTTAATGAGGGTTGTGACAAAAAAATGTAAACCTGTCTTTAAACATGGACTTCTGTACACACTCACTCTACCATCCCTCAATTTAGTTGATTTGCAATAAGGGAAGAGCTAAGGCAGCAAATTAGAAGAGTGTGAAACTGTCCCAACAGCAACAGACCAAAGGAAAACTGCTCCAATGTTTGCTGGAAAGAGAGCAATCAGTCAAGTAAAAGCGCTTACAAGACGAGGAAACAATAATTTTACAGGTGAAGCCTCCATCTAGGAGTGATTAAGACCTGAAGCTTAATCTACTCTAAACATCGTGCACAGGAGCGTTAATAAGAATATGCACAGGGCCTCCCTGGTGGCGCAAGGGGTTAAGAACCACACTACAACCAATCCGCAGCCTCTGCAGCATCAGTTCTATACCCTGCCGGCCAGGGAGCAACGCACAGGGTGAGGCAGACCTCTCTTGACACGCCTGCTCCTCCCCTCAGCAGTGTATTTCAGTCAGTCTGCCTGTTCTGTACCCCACTCTGTCTCTGGTGAATCCTCTCACCCCCTGCATCTCTGGCCTGTACCCCAGCTCTTGTATGCATAAATAAATAAATCTTAAAAAAAAATAAGAATATGCAAAAGAAAATGGAGAAAGTGGAAGCAGTAAAACAAGAGTGAAACAACCCGACAATTTAGGGTTGCCAGATTTAGCAAATGCAACAGTTGAGACATATTAAAAAATAATTCGTTATGGAAATTTAAATTTAACTGCGAATTCTTTATTTTATCTCGCAAATGTAGGAAAAGTGCGAAAGACAATATTACTCCCATATTCCCGACTGTGTTCGAAAAACCCTCAGAGACCCGCCCTAAGAGAAAAAAGACTCGCCCAAGCACCCAAACCTTCAGAGAAGCTATTTCCGGTCTCTGGACCTGGGCAAATGAGGAGGAGGGGAGAGATTAAGGTAGTGGAGTTCGGTCCGCCAACATCCCATAATCCTCTGCTGTCGGTTCCTCTTTCTTCGCTCAAGATGGCGCTGCTCGCGATACATTCCTGGCGCTGGGCTGCCGCGGCGGCTGCTTTTGAAAAGCGCCGGTACTCGGCGATTCTGATCCGGCCTCTAGTCTCTGTCTGCGGCCCAGGGCGGCAGTGGAGGCCATGTCAGCTCGGCGCCTCGGGAACCGTTCGAATCTCCCAGGTGAGATGCCGTTCACATGGAAGATTAGGGCGAAGGACAAGGGGACCTTTGGGGAAAAGGTTACCCTTGTGACCTCGGATTAGAGAGCGCGCCAACAAAAGAGGTTGCCAGGACTATCTCGGAGCAGCATTACGTGAGGGAAATTAGGATTAGTAGCTTGAGAAACGGGTAAAGAAAACCTTTGGGTCACAGCAAGTGGGAACGGGACGGGCAGGTTCTCTACTGAGGGCACTTGGAGCAATGGTGACTCTCGCAAGCTTTATAGTTTTTGTGAGTTTAAGAGTTAGGGTAAGCATCATTCCCAGACTGTTTACCTTTCTTAATACAAGGAGGAGCTGGGCTACTTTCCAAAATTAGTAATGGAATTTGAGACCATTTTGCTTATGGTTCAAGTTTTACTCTTTTGGAAGTAGCGATTTGGAGGACACTGTAAAATGACGGCAAGCTATATGTCAGTGAGCAGAAAACGGAGTTGGCACCAGTTAAGGCCCTTGCCGACAGTGCTCCTTGATAGGCAAAACCCGTAATTATCTTTCTCTCCACAGCATTGACTGCCCCAAATTCATATGTAAACACGGTTGTTCTTTGATCTGAAAATAGTGTTCTAAGTACACAGGAAAGCCACAAGCTACTTATCTTTAATGAATGTAGCTATGGTTGTAGTGCCTCTTAATATTTATGACCGTTATCATCTCGCACTCAACAGTTTTTACAAATGATTTGTACTTGCTGTACTTTAGTGTATCTTTTTATTTCTGAAATATTGGGAAAAAATTTGTTACCACTTCTTCATCAGTATCACTAAGTATTATCAACTTTGTGTGAGGAAAAAGTTTCTTAAATTTTAATTCTTCGTTAACAAATATTTAATGTCTGTTGTATACATACCACGATGTTAGATAATGGCGTACCAAGAGAAGCAGAGACAAATTATGCCTTCAAGGATTGGTCAGTTTAATTAAGGAGTTGTTAAGGAGGTTGATCTGTACATTACAAGAGTGACTGAAAAACAAGGTAATAGGTCAAACAGCTAATGAAAAGAATGAACAATAAGGGCTTTAGGCATCCATAGGAAATAGTGATAATTAAGAACCAGATTATCCAGAGGGTGTCATGCTGGTGAAAGAATTGGGGGAACATTGCAAGCAGAGAGAATAGTGAATGACACTAGGCAAATGGAATACTAGAGGAATTGGATCCATTCCATCCATTAATAATTATTGAATACCTTTACAACAGAAACAAAATATAGGCCATGTCTTTAAAGAGTTTACAATCTAGTAGGGGAAGTAAGTAAACAGGCAATTACAGTAGGATAGAACAGTCAACAGTAATAAGCAGTGCAGTGATTGGGAAGGCACTGAGTACTGGATATGCATGAAGGCGTTGAGTCTGATCTTATGGTGGGGAAAATTGCCTTGAGTACCTTATATCTAAGTCAAGTCCTGAAAAATTTGGAGAAGATAAAGAGGAAATAGCATGTATAAAGATCTACAGGTAAGATATAGCATGAACGCTTTGTAGAACTACATAAGGTTTAGACTAGTGAGATATTTAAGAGAAGTACCAGATTAGGCTAGAGAAGCAAATACAGATTATTTTATTTAGGTTTTGAAAACACTATTTAAAAGCAAATATTTTAATTGAGATAACACTGGTTTACAACATTCTATATGATTTAGGGATATAGGGTTATACCTCTTTAAATATATGTTATCAAACCACACCTACCACCAAAACACTATAACCTTGTACCATAGTACCTTAGTCCTCTTTGCTCCCCACCTCCACCCTCTTTGTAGCCTCAGTTCTATAGTAAGATTTCTAGAATATGTTTTGGTTTAGTCTGTCTATTCCTTTGTTTTGTTTCCTGATAGTCCACATGTGATTAAAATAAAAGCACTTTATACTTAAAAGTTTGTAATACATGATCTCTTAGGAATCATTCTTGTAGTCCTCTAATAAGCCAGATGTAGCTAAGATAAAACTTGTAGGACTTTCCCAGACTGAAAGAATGAAGGAGAAGGAGAACTCTTTAGGGATTTCAGAGGAGGTGATGGTACTGTAATTCAAACTTAGCTTTCTCTCTTTTCATGAACACTGTCTTCACAACATCCTTCCTCCACCCTCTTCTAAATCCTGCCATTTCTGAAGTGTGAACAAGGAAAAGATGTTATTTTTGTTTTTTACTTCTTAACGCCATGGAACTCTTGCCATCTTTTTTTAAAATGTGGATTTAACTGGGAGATGTAGGAATGAGTATAAAACTTTTCAAGTAGAGGCTGATATAACTGAGACACCTTCAAATTAATTAATGGTATAATTAAGATTACAAAATAAATATTGAATACATACTTTTAGGACAACCATTATAGCATAATATTTTAAAGTGAAAGGAATTTTAGTGTCATGTTATAAAATCATGTTAGTGGATTGGATTTTTCTTTAGATGAAATGCAGTAGAATAGAGGAGAAAACATTAGTGCTTTATATATGTTAAGAGAAGTATTGCTTTATGTACTTTTGTTTTATTGCATATATACATTTCCACATCTGTGTGATTACTGGGATACTTTGGATTATGCACTAGAGTTATGCAGGGCCATATGGTAGCCAATATCTGTTTAAATTTAAATTAAATTAAAATTTTAATTCCTCAATTGCATTAGCTTCATTTAAATTAAAATTTTAATTCCTCAATTGCATTAACTTCATTTAAGGGCTGAATAGTTACAAGATATGGAACAGGTCCATCATTGCAGAAAGTTCTATTAAATAGTACTGCTTTAAAGAATATCATATTCAGCCGTTCTAATTTTACAGATGGGGAAACTGACTCAGTATAGATAAATGACAGGCTTAAAGTCCATTTGTTCATTTATTGCTTTCTCTGTGTTAGGTACTTGTATAAGAGTAAATAAAATGCCAATTGAAACTAACTGCACAATAAATGATTGTTGAATTGTAAAGATACTAATTTAATAATTACTAGAGCGCTATTAATAGACTGAGTTGTTGAGCATATATCCATGTGCCTATTGGCCATTTATAGATCTTTTTTTGGAGAAATGTCTATTCACATCCTTAGCCTGTTTTTTAAAGTGTGTTATTGGTCTTTCTGTATTGAGTTGTGAGGATTCCTCATATATTCCAGACTCAAGTCCTTTATCAGATACATGGTTTGTAAGTATTATCTCCCGTTCTGTTTTTTTTTTTTTAAGATTTTATTTTTTTATGCATACAAGAACTGGGGTACAGGCCAGAGATGTGGGAGGTGAGAGGATTCACCAGAGACAGAGTGGGGAGGAGAACAGGCATAATGACTGAAAACACTGCTGAGGGGAGCAGCGGGCGAGTCAGGAGAGGTCTGCTGCACCATGTGGGTTGCTCCCTGGCCGGCCAGGGATCAAACTCATGCTGCAGAGGCTGCGGACAGCTTCACAGTGCTGTGCTTAATCCGTTGCACCACCAGGGAGGCCCTGTTCATTTTTTTATTTCTTTAGATTCAGTTTATATGTTTGTAAGAAGTTTTCCCTTTTCTGTAGGTTATTGAATTTGTTGGCATATTGTTTCTAATATTCTCCTGTAATTCTTTTATTTTTGTGTTATCAGTTGTGATGTTTCTGGTTTTGTTTGGGTCTTTTTTTTTTTTCTTACATGGTCTTGTCACTGACCCCAGGAGGGTGCTCTGGTGATTGGTAGCCAATTAATACAGTAACTAGGTTCAGCAAGCAGAGTAAGAGCTTTATTGCTTGACAAACAGGAGAGAACAGGGAACTCATGTTCTAAAGCACCTCTCCAGTCAGGATTCAAAGAGGGAGCTATTCTTAAAGTAATCAAAGGGATAGAATTTTCTTCAGGGTTGGGCCTTGCATGCATTTTTTATTGCTTGTGTTTACCCCTCAGCTAGGTTGTACAGATTCGAGCTGTTTTGACTAGTTCTGCAGTTTGACCTTTAAACAGAAGCAACTCTTTCCAAAGATTCCACCTAGAAAAGAACAATAACTGGAAGAAGTCGGTGAAATGTGGTAAAATGTTAAATGTATCTGGTTTACACAGGGTAAAATTTTGCGTGGGGGTAATAAAATCCCTCCTTTGTTTACATTCTCCTCATCTTGAGGGGCGAGACTTGGTGGTCTGTCTTCTGTATGTACTTCCTGCTGACTAGGTACAATGCTATTCTCCCTAAAATTAGAGGAGCAGAATCATTCTCTGGCTAATCTGTTTGTGAATCACCTGGGGCTGCTCTGAGCTGCTCATATCCTTGAACCACCACCAGATTTTTGCTTCTATTCTTATACTTACAAAGGAGACAAGCATGTTGAAAATTCCTGTGTCAAACATGAGAAGCAAAAGAATGGCCACTAAGGGAACCAGTGGAGGAGGAAATCATGTAGTCATTTTGCTTGGTCATGTATGGCCTGAGATAGGAAAATAAAACTGCTTTTGCTTTCAGTTGGAGGTACTCATGTATCTGGGAAAAAAGGACTCTGAAGTTGTGGTCAGATATGGGATAAACAACAAATTAAACAAAGTTTAACTAATGGAAATATTAGGCCTGGTATACAAAGGAGTAGAAATGTCAATTTCAGTATATATTTTTGATGGATGCTATCACTCTGTGAATCCATGAGAAAATAGTTTCTAATATGTTGAATCTAGGTTCCTGAGGTGAAACCTGTTGGAGCCATGTGGGTTGCTATCTAATTTTCTCCAAGTGAGTTTCCACCTCCAACGAAAGTATTTATATATACACAGAAAGAATAATTAGCTGTTGTACATACACCTTGTGTAGCCAATATGTAATCTAGGGTGATCTTATTGTCCAATACTACTTTAACTAGGGAATCTAATGCTTCATATTGAGTGACAACAACCTGTGCTGTTTCATCTGCCTCTATTTCTGAAATAAGTGAGAGATTTCTAATCACATGCTCTTGGGCCATAACCCCACCAAGGTAGCAGGGTTTTATCCCCCAGAATATCCAGGTCCAACATCCACACCCCCAGGCTAGTATTTATACAGTAGTCCCCAAATTAAATCTCCATTTGTGTTAGACCTAATTCTAGAGAAAAAATTTAGGGAATTAGTCTGCTGTTGATTCTCCCAGACCAGTCAATCAAAAAAGTTTTAATTAAATTTCCTAATAAACACATTCCTCCTATACACTAGCTTCCAGCACACCTATAAATCCAAGATTGACTATCCATTCCATAAAGATGTATCCTGAGGAGGCAAGATAATACCAGTCATTTTAAAGTTTATATTATCATTTTGGAGAATTGAGGCTAAAACTCTTCTAAGCCATGGTTCAGTGAGTGGAAAGGTCTAGGAGGAAGTTTAATATACATGCAGGTAAATTGGAGGGTGTTCCCTGGAGGTACACTTGGTACTTGCTACTAAAATCTTGACATAATTGAGTAGTTCTGTAATTTTTTTCTTCGTTAGAATTTAATTTTTTTATTTTATATATATTTTATATCATCCTTTTTGTACAATGTATGCTAGATATGTAATTTTAACCAATTTTGCTACATTGTCTTGAACTAAGTGGGAGAGATGGGAAATAAGAAATAAATCCCATTAATTAGGCAGTTCACCTTTGTCCATTAGCGAACGCCTGGTTTTGATGTTCACATGCCTAAAGGTTTCACACATCTTCCCAGAATGTAGAATACGCCGTTCAGTCGGGGGATGTCAGGAAGAAACAAGGAGTAGGGGACATTTTCCATTTGTTAATCTAACCCTGTGGGATACTTTTAGGAGCTCTTCATCATAATTCACTGTGAAGTTAGTCATGGGCATTACTATAGGGTCTTGATCATCATGTATAGAAGAGGTTTTGGGTGACATCCAACAGCTGATGATGTTTCCAGGTTTGAAGTAGTATGAGAAATACTTACTGAGGCCCCCCCATCATGGCGCAGGGGGTTAAGCACAGCACTGTGAAGCTATCCGCAGCCACTGCAGCATGAGTTCTATCCCTGGCCAGGGAGTTAACCCACATATGGCAAAGCAGACCTCTCCTGTCTCACCAGCTGCTCCCCTCAGTAGTATATTTCAGTCAATCTACCTGTTCTGCTTCCCACTCTGTCTGGTGAATCCTTTTACCCCCCAACTCTTGCCTACACTCCAGCTCTTGTATGCATAAATAAATAAAAAATATATAACTATAGGAGTTGACAATAATGCAGCCATGGTGTGTCTGTGTGTGTGTGTTTGTATACATAGTGTAATGTTAATCCTGAGGCCTGCTAGTAACTTGATTCAATCCCTTTATTAGTACATAAAAACTCAAGAAAATAATCACAGCTAAATAAGCAAGGGAACCCACTACTATGTAGAATATCATAGAGCCTGCCATCATTTAAAAAAATTCTTAAAGATTATAAGCAAAGTGATCCCAACCTTTTAGCAATATGGAAAGACTCATAAGTAAATGGAAAATTAATGTTATATAGGCAAAAAAGGATGACAACTACAATACAAGGAAGAGTCAGGCATCACTTACCTCTCATACTGCCTAAACAGCAGCTTAAAGTGGGAGAGGTGTTCACAGGACTAGGTCTCTGTCTGGAGAATGTGGCTGATATGATTCCTTGGCAGCTTTGACGTATGTATAGTGAATCCAAGGGTCTTTCCCCTACCATTATAATGAGTGAATGGTGAGTATCATGAGGCAGGGCCTTCACACTTTGGCAACAATTGATCTTGCAACTGGCCAGTTTTCCATGTTTTTAACAACCCAATCCCCAGGTTTTTTTGTTTTTTTTTAATTTTGTATATTTTTTACATCATTTTTCATTTTTGTACAATGTATGCATTTTCATCTTGGTTACAGTCCCCATACAATTCCCACCACCCTTGTTTTGATCCTACTCCCTTTTCTCCTCCCCCATAGTATGTCTCTGGCTTATAGTTGCTTGTTGATTTTAATTTTCACTTTATTATAATTAGTCTTTTTCCTGAGCCCTTATTTAGGTTTTTTAAATTCCTGCTATGAGTGAGACCATCCGGTCTTTTTCTTTTTCTTTCTGGCTTATTTCACTGAGCATGATCCCTTCCAGCTCCATCCATGTTGCTGCAAATTGCATGAGTTTATCTTTTTTGACTGCTGAGTAATATTCCATTGTGTATATGTACCACATCTTCTTGATCCAGTCATCTATTTTTGGGCATTTGGGTTGTTTCCATAGCTTAGCTATTGTAAATAATGCTGCTATAAACATAGGGGTGCAGGTGCCCTTTTGAATTAATGTTTCTGTGTCCTTTGGGTAAATACCTAGGAGTGGAATTGCTGGATCATATGGAAGCTCCATCTTTAGCAGCCAATCCCCACGTTTATAGGGGTGAAGATCCACTTTGGTGGGCAGGCTATACCATATTTCCATAGTCATGGAGAGCCCTAACCATTTCTCCCAAATGGGTTTCATATTTTAATTGCTCTAACTCATTTGGACTGTTATTGCCCTTTCAGGGGCTAGATTAGGTCATCTGTACAACAACTCAGTGTGCTCAACCTTGTCTGTCTTTTTGGAGCTATTCTAAGCCTTAGAAGGGTGATAACAACATCCTAGCCCAATTTTCATTGGTTTACTGCCTTAACTTTGCCAAGTGTCTTTTGAGTTTGATTTGCCCTTTTTCTACTTTACCTGATGACTGAGGTCTCCATGAGGCATGTTGATCACCCACTTGATTCCTAGTGCCTTAATTACTAGTTGAGTTTTTGTGATATAAATGTGGGTCTGTTATTGCCCTGAACTGACATGGGAAGCCTGAACCTTGGAATTATTTCCTACCTACTTCCTAGTTTTGGGTCTGGTGGGGAAATACCTCAACCTATCTCAGGAAGGTATCTATCAGAACTCGTAGGTGTTGGAAATTTCCAGGTACTCTTGGAGAAATCAACTTGCATTCCTCTCCGGGAACAGTTCCTCTTCCTTGTAATGTTCACTAGCAAATGTCTCATTTACTAGACCATCCTAAATCATCCCCACCCCTTCCCCATCCTGACCATCCCCATACCTGACTATCTAAGACTCCTGAAGTCAGAAATCAGGAGTCTTAAATGGTCACATATGGGGATTATTGCTGGTACATATAGGGCATTGTTCACACACCCTTGAGATTGTTTATCAACTTGGGGGCTACTATAGATTTAATTATCCAGTTATATAGAGCTTCCTTCCCATAGTGGGATCTGTTGTGAACTTCTGTCAATTCTCAAGTGATTAAAGGAGGGATGAATATATGATTATGGGTATTAGTACACTGCCTTGCGAGGACTGAACCCTTTGACCCCCATCTTTCTGACAGTTTTTCTTCATCTTCAGTATGTAATGGAGGTATAAGGGTGCAATTTGAGGCTTTCCTGGAATTAATGGCAGCCGCAACATTTCTACTTCCTGGGCTGCCCTTTTTGCAGTGGCATTTGTATGATTTGGGTGTCCCCCTTTTGGTCACCTCTGCAGCAAATAACTGCCACCTGTTTTGGGGCCTTTACAGCCTCCAATAACCCTAGGAGTATTAAGGTATGTTTTACTCTTTCATTTAAGGCATATTTTACTCTTTCATTTGTAGATGTTAGTAACCTTCTTTCTTTCCAAATGGCTTTGGGGGTATGGAGTAAAAAAATAGGTGTACTTTGAATGTATGTATTTACTCTTTTTTTCTTCTACAGCAAGTTCTTCTTTTTGAACTGAGGTGCCCACAGGCACAGCCCTGGCTTCTATATAATTTTAGACATGCTAAAAATGACATAGCCCGATTTCCTCTTTCCTCCTCTCATGAAACTACTCGCATCAGTATACCATTTCTCATCAGTGTTTTGGAGAGGCTCACTTTCCAAATCAGGTCTACTTGAGTAGACAGTTTCATTTGTTTCTGTATACTTAGGTTCTATATTCTTACTTGGAGAAGGGAGCAAATGTTCTAAACTCTTGCTTAGATAAGGGAGCAAAGTAGCTATATTTAGAGTATTGCAGGTTTTCAGGATGATGGAATGATTAACCATTAGTATTGTCTGCTATTTATTAAATCTTCCTGGAGACAACCCATCCTGCCCCTTAGCCACCAGAAGAGACAGAACCTGCTGTGGAACCCAGATAGTGGTAGGTTGGCCAATCATTAGCTTGTAGAGTTGACTGCCAGTGCTCTAAGGCATGATGATCAGATTTCAGTTGTTCAGTCTAGCGCTTTATAGATATACTATATATCACCCAGTTAAGGGGTCCTAACTGCTGAGTCAAACTCCCAAAGCCTATCTTGCCTTTTATGAACATTGTCATAGAACATTTGTCTAAGTTAAAAACTTGGGGAAGGTTAGGTAGGCCTAAAACTGGAATCCTCATTAGTCCCCCCCCCCTTTTAAAAAGATTTATTTATTTATGCATATGAGAACTGGGGTGTAGGCCAGAGATGTGGGGGAGTGGTGGGGGGGTGAGAGAATTCACTAGAGACAGAGTGGGGAGCAGAACAGGCAGATCTGCTGAAATACACTGCTGAGGGGAAGCAAGGGGGGAGACAGGAGAGGTCTGCTGTGCCATGTGGTCTCCTTGGCTGGCTGGGGATTGAACTGTGCTGTAGTGGCTGGCAGTAACTTGATAGTGCTGTCTTTAACCCTTGCACCACCAGGGAGGCCCTAGTTCCTTTTTTTAATTGATTAAAGACCTGTTGACACACTGGGTCCCAGTCAGAGGGAACAGCTTTGTTCCCTTGGAGTGCTTGGTAAAGGGGCTTGGCAATTAACCGAAGTTCAGGATCCAAATCCTACCTAATCTGGCCTGTTTAAGAACTCTCTCAATTGCTTTCCAGTGGTAGGAATGGTGATTTACAGGTAGCCTCCTTTCTTTCTGGAGGGAGGCTTCTGTTTCCTTTTTCTATTATGAATCTCAAATAAATGATACTCTGTAGGGAGAGCTGAGCCTTAGTTTTAGAAACTTTATAACCTCTTTCAGTTAAGTGTTTGAGAACAATTACAATGTTAATCTCAGATGGTTCCTTGTTGGAGCTGGCTGTCCGGAGCTTATCCGAAGATTGCAGAGTGTGCTCACTTCCTGAGAGTTACATCTCTTAAATCCTTTGCCAACATTTCCTCTAATATGGAGGGTTTTTGAAAACTTGAGGCGCGACTGTTCAACTGTGCTGTTGTTTTTGGTGGGCTTTCAGGTCCTGCCATTCAAACATGGACGGTTCCTATGATTCCTTGGCTTAAAGGAATAAGAGAAAGTATCTTTCAAGTCCAGAATAGTATGGAAATGGAAGTGAGGAGATAAAGGTTGCCAAAAGTGTAAAAGGATTAGGGACCACTGAGTGGGTGCTCTTTTGTTGCTCTCAAGTTCTGTATCTGGTACTCTTCATTAGGCTTCTTCAATGGCAAAATTGGGGCATTTGTAAGGAGATCAGCAGGGGGTGAATCATTCCCTGTTGAATTAAAATTTTGACTGTGGGCTCAATTCCTCTAGGGCATCTTTTTTTTTAAATAATTTTTTTGTTATGATTAAAATCAAGTTTTATTGTATCACTTGTCTATGCTCCATCTTTTTTTATTTTTATTTTTAAAGATTTATTTATTTTATACAAGAACTGGGATACAGGCCAGATGTGCAGGAGGGTGAGAGGATTCACCAGAGACAGAGTGGGGAGCAGAACAGGCAGATAGACCGAAGGCACTGCTGAGGGGAGCAGCAGGCGAGGCAGGAGAGGTCTGCTGCACCATGTGGGGTTCTCCCTGGCAAGTGGGGAATCGAACTGGCGCTGTAGAGGCTGCGGACAGCTTTGCATCACGGTGCTCAACCACTGCGCCACCGGGGAGGCCCTATGCTCCATCTTTGGAGCAAACTGTAGGGCCTCTTCCTAAAGGGGTATTGTTGGATGTTGGGACACCCTTCCTGGGCTTTAATCTAATATGTATAGGTGCTGCATTTTGAATCTTCCTACCTTGCCCCGAGTCCTAACTTCTCAGTTTGTTCCTGGGGCTGTCTCTTTAAAAGACCCTCCTCTGCTTGTGGACAGGAGGGCTCTCAGGTTTGCTCTGGTTGAACAAGGGATGGAGACTTAAAGTTTGGGTCCATTTAGATATAGAGTAGTGCTCACCTTATATAGGATCTTGCCCCAACAGGAGAACTGGGCTTTCTGGGACATATGGAAGAGAATGGTTCAGATATTTTTGACTTATCTCAAAAGCAATGGATTCTAGAAAGTGTGTAATTTTGCTACCCCCCTAGCATTCCTTTAATGACACAGCTTGCAAAAAGTTAGTTTTCCACTTTTTGTATTCAATATTGAGTATGTTGACCACAAAGTTCACTGAAACCCCCCTATGTCCAGTACCAGCTGGGGTTTCTCAGCGATTAGGAGTACTGTCTCAAATGGTGCTGGGAAAACTGGGTCGCTACATGCAAAAGAATGAAGCTTGACCACTACCTCACACCATACACAAAAATCAACTCAAAATGGATTAAAGAACTAGACATAAGACCTGAAACCATAAAATATATAGAAGGAAATATAGGCGAAACACTACGTGATTTGCAAATCAAAGACATCTTTACAAACACGTCACCCAAAGCAGTGATAGTGAAGGCAAAGATAAACAGCTGGGACTACATCAAATTAAAGAGCTTCTGCACAGCAAAAGAGACAATAACAAAAACAAAGAGAAACCCCACCAACTGGGAGAACATTTTTGCACCCAACACTAATGATAAAGGACTGATCACAAAAATCTGCAAAGAGCTGATGAGACTCAACAACAACAAAGAAAATAATCCAGTCAAAAAATGGGCAGAAGAGCTAAAAAGAAACTTCTCTGAAGAGGAAATGCAAATGGCCAACAGGCATATGAAAAATGTTCAACATCACTTGCCATCAGGGAAATGCAAATCAAAACTACCATGAGATACCATCTTACACCAGTGAGAATGGCACATATTAAAAAAACTAGCAACAACAAATGCTGGCGAGGGTGTGGAGAAAAAGGAACTCTTCTACACTGTTGGTGGGAGTGCAAACTGGTCCAACCACTGTGGAAAGCTGTGTGGAGATTTCTGGACCTACTAAACATAGAGCTTCCATATGATCCAGCAATTCCATTCCTAGGTATTTACCCAAAGGACACAGAAACATCAATTCCAAAGAACACCTGCACCCCTATGTTTATAGCAGCACTGTTTACAATAGCTAAGCTTTGGAAACAACCCAAATGCCCAAAAATAGATGACTGGATCAAGAAGATGTGGTCCATATATACCATGGAATATTACTCAGCATTCAAAAAAGATAAACACATGCAATTTGCAGCAACATGGATGGCGCTGGAAGGGATCATGCTCAGCGAAATAAGCCAAAAAGAAAAAGAAAAATACCGGATGGTCTCACTCATAGCAGGAATCTAGAAAACTTAAATAAGGGACCAGGAAAATGAATAACTATAAGAAAGTGAAAATAAAAATCAACAAAAAACTATGAACCAGAGGCACTTTTAGGGGGCGGGGGCGGGAGGGGGGGGATTGGGGTCAGAATGGGGGGGCTGCAATTGTATGGGGAATATAACAATAAAATTTATAAAAAAAAATAAAAATAAGACAAAAACAAACAAACAAACAAACAAACAAAAAAAAAAAGGAGTACTGTCTCAGGAGCCAGCCCAGAACCTGTGGTGTTGGCCCTGTCAGTCCTCATCTACCTGGGCCATTTGCAGTTGGGCTGAATAACAGGGTCTGCCCCTTTCCTCCTGAATTGGAAATGAAAGGAGAAATTCCCCTATCAGTATCTATCCTTTTTGCAGATTGCACATTGATCTGGGCCTAGTTTTCTAGGTGCCTTGGTTCCGTGTTTGGGGTGATAATAACTCTTCAGTGTTGCAGGTCTCTGTTGATACCCTCCCCTTTGACCTGGCTGGTAATGGAAGGCAACAACCAGTAGGGCCGCCTGTTTTCCCAGATCCTTGAATACTTGAATACTCCATATGCAATGTCTTTGAACTGATTGGTGGGAGTGTTTGGGCCAAATTCTCACTTTTAGAGCTTTTGCCTGATGTTTGGGGCTCTTTGAGAGATGAAGTAGGCATTCAAAACCTTTGATTCAGTGGGTTATATAGGTCTAAGGGCTGTACTGGTGGAAGCACTCACTAAGTCTCTTTAGGAATGCTGAGGAGTTTCCTGGTCCCTCTGAACAACCTCTCCTGGACCTTTCCCCAGCTTACTAGTCTTTGGTCAGCAGCCTTCATTACTTTAAGATATATGTTTCTATAATGTTCCAGCCTTCTATTATCTAGGTCATCATTTGGGTCCCACATCACTGGGGACTGCTAAGTTGGCTGGGGTTAAAATGATATGCCCTACATTATTAATTTTCTTTGTCAGCCTCGTCTGGCTTTTGCCAGTACTGCCAATTTTTCTTGTCCTCTAGGGAGGGTGTTGAGGAGGGGCTGGATATCAGCCCAAGAAGGCCAGTAAGTGGCAAAAATACCCCTTATCATATTTAGAAAGCCCTTGGGGTCATAGAGTTGACCTACCAGTTGTAGGGGTCCAGGATTGAAAAGTGAATATGGACATTTATTAACTGTTCATCTTTATTGGGAACTTGTCTTAAAGGGCACACTAGGTAAGGCTAATAGGTAGTCCTACTCCTGGTCCTGCAGGACTCAGCAGGGGTAATGGGAAAGGGACCAATGAGAGTTTTTGGGTAAGGAGTGAGACCACAGGGGGTTTCGATGACTTAAGGTCAGTGGAATAGGGAGGGGTGCAGAGGGCTTGAGAGAATGGGAGAGGGAAAAGGGGGAAATCAAGGATATAGGGCCTCCCCGGTGGCGCAGCGGTTGAGCGCTGGGTTGCGAAGCTGCCCGCAGCCTCTGCAGCGCCGGTTCGATCCCCGGCTGCTCCCCGGCCACCGGGCGAGGGTCCCACATGGCGCGCAGACCTCTCCTGCCGCCCGCTGCTCCCCTCAGCAGTGTACTTCGGTCCTTCTGCCAGCTCTGCTCCCTGCTCTGGCTCTGGTGAATTCTCTCACCCTCCCGCGCTTCTGACTGTACCCAGTGCTTGTATAAATAAATAAATAAATCTTTAAAAAAAAAAATCAAGGATATGCCTCCACATTATTTCAGCTCTCCCCTCCCCAGGGCTCCTGGCCAAGCCTGAAGCCCTTCTGCTTGTGTTCCCCACCCTGGACTTCAGCCTCCATGTATTTCCCTGCACTGACTCCTGGATCTCCTCCGTGTCCTTGTGGTGCAGTCTGTACTGTTCTCTGAAGTGCAGGGGCTGCTTCAGTCTCACCTCGAGCTGCAGGCCTCTCAGTGTAGTGTCTGTTTGGTCAATTGTTAGATGTTGCTCTTGGGAGTAAAGGAAGGAACCCCCTGCATCACCATATTGGTGATGTTATCTTCCCTTGAATGTGTTTTCCCATCTGTTTGCTTCCACTTACCCGCTTGCCTGTGTCCTTAAACCTAAAGCGGGTCTTAGGTAGATGGTGTAGAGTTGTAGCTTGTTTTGTTTCCTTTTATCCTTTTTATCACTCTATAAAGTCTGGAGTACTTTATCACATAAATTTTAAAGTAATTGTTAAAGATAAGGAGTTTAATACTGCTGTTTTGTTAATTGTGTTCTGTTTTCCAGCTCTTTTATCCTACTTTTCATCTTGTGCGTCCTTTGTTTTTCATTGATTTTCCTGTAGTGATATTCTTTGATTTCATTTTCTTTAGTGTAGCTCATATAGGTATGTACTTTGTGGTCCTCTTGAGGCTTATATAGAATATCTTATAACAGTTTGTTTTAGGATAATAACAAATTCAATCATTTAAAAACTATGTAAGGGCCTCCCCTGGTGGCGCAGTGGTTGAGTGCTGGGCTGTGAAGCTGCCCGCAGCCTCTGCAGCACCGGTTCGATCCCCGGCCACCTGCGAGGGTCCCACATGGCGCTCAGACTTCTCCTGCCGCCCGCTGCTCCCCTCAGCAGTGTATTTTGTCGGTCTGCCTATTCTGTTCCCCCACTCTGGCTCTGGTGAATTTTCTCACCCTCCTGCTCTTCTGACTGTACCCAGTGCGTGTATAAATAAATAAATAAATCTTAAAAAAAAAAAAAACTACATAAGGGGAAATTAAAAATTACATTTGACTATTAAGTATATTTCATTGTTAAAATTTGTGTCATTTAGGGGTGAATGGTAAAGCAACAACAGTATACCCATAGAATGGACTACTACTGAGAAATAAAGGGAACCTTGATATATGCAACAATTTTAAAAGTTTATATATTCTGAACGAATTCCATTTCTTTAATCTTGAAATTCCAAAGTTACAGAGAGTGAAAACAAATTGGTGGTTGCCAGGTTAAGGAGGGAAGTGGATGTTGCTATAACAGAGCAATTATGTGATCCTTAAAAAAGTCTTCACAGTTTTATTCTTCCCCACAATCTTTATATTATTGCTATTGGAATTGCAACTTTTTATAGTGTATATTCATTAAATATTCCTGCTTATAGTTATTGATTATGCCTTTATTTTTTAGTTCTATTTATTTTAAATATTTTGAAAAATATATTTGTTTTTACAATATTTTCAACTTAGAAACTATTCACACTGGACATGTATGACAGCCCAATCTACTGAAATATGAAGTTAAAGAAACTAAACTGTTCTAGTTTTGTTAAAAGAACCCAAAACTGTTCTATGGGAAGACTACCATACTGACGGTTTAAAAAGCAAGAAAAAGCAACACTCACATCAGTGATTGCAATTTCTTTGTTCAGTTGAATTATGGGTTGGTCCATTGTTGGATTTCACGTAAGCATAGCTATAATGAGGGGCTCTTTCAAAGATGCAGTTTTCAAATCACATACTTCCTTAGACATAATATTAGGAACAGAGTCCACTATTTCTTACATAATAACACATATATGGCAAGACTAAGTCTCGTGAGTAGTAATTGTAACTTCAGTAACCAAAGACATACTTAAATATAATGAATTATTTCAAATTAACAAACCTTCTTCAGAAAAAGGGGATTATTTTTGATGGGGACAAATGCAAATTTAAGCCTGATCTAAGAAATCTGCTTAACTTAATTTAAATTTACGTATTTTTCTAAAAAAAGTTTAGACATTAACGAGTGTTAGTTATCCATAGGGTCTAGTTTAGCCTCAGAAAAATAAAAGACAATTCACTAAGACTTAGAGATCATTTAATTTGGGGATTTGTTACAACTTGATTGGTGCTTCCTTCTTTCCTCACTGTCTTCACATCAAACCCATTGGGCCAATTCTATTTTCAGTAAATGTGTGATGGCTTTTTTACTTAATAACAGTCTCAGCATTTTTATTAAGCATGCAAGATTAACAAAACTTAGGCAATACATAAGTGTAACACAGTGACAGAGAGCTTTTACAATTAAATCTCCTAATACTGCCTTCACAGTGTGGAAATTGTGCTACATCTACTAAAAGAGGGCCCCATCTACTCAAATGTTTTAGTACTTCACCCCGCAAACAAACACCTTTGCATGTGGATTCAGATAGCTCTTTATCAGTAGCTCTTCTAGAGAAGAGCCATCACTGATAATAAGGTCATTAAATTTGTCTTGGATTTGGTCCATAGTTTATGGGAGTTTTTGAACTTGAATAAACCAGTCATGTTCTTCCTCTTCTAGCATTTCTTGGAAACAGCGTTCAATAAATTCTTCCTATAACTCCACTTCTATTTGTTGAATTCCTCTTCATTTTCCATCTACATGTATCCTGCAAATGGATTGTCATGTTCATGAGCATGACTTAATAATCACATCTTCATTGATGATGCTTAGGCTAGTATTACTGTGACTTGGATCTTCCATGGTTGGCATTAGTTTTCACTTACAATCAAGTGCAGGGCAGTGGGGTCAGCAGCCAGCCAATCTGGTCTGCCTGCATGTATCTCCACAGGCAGTGCTGCTCCCCTGCTTGTTGTGTGCTTTGCGTGCCGTATCCCTTCTCCAGTCCCTATGCCTTTATATTTTTAACTTCTATGCTAGATAATAGTGACTTGTATACTTTTACATTATGATAGTATTCTTTATTTGCTCATGCATTTACGTTTACCAGCTAATTTTATAATTCCATATACGTTTGGCTTGCTGTTTAGTATCCTTTTGTTTTAACATGAAAAATTCCCTTTATCATCCTGCAAGGCAGATTTGGTGTTAGTAAACTCCCTCAACTTATATTTATTGAGAGTTTTTAACTCTCCTTTGGTTTTTTGAAGGATATTTTTGCAAGGCTTCTCTACTAAGAGTTTTTTTTTTTTTACATTTGTTAATAATTGGGGAAAATCAAAAGATGAATAATTATTTTTGTGACAGATGACAACTTATATGATATTCATATTCCCATGTCTATTCATATTCCCATGTCTGTATTTCAGTATAGCCAAACATTTATGTATTATTGGTGACTGCTTTTGTGCTACAGTGACAGAGTTAAGTAGTTGTGAAGATTTTATGTCTGAAAACCCTAAAATATTTACTGTCTGGCTCTTTACAGATAAAAAGTTTGCCAACTCCTAGAGTTATCAAATTTTGTAGCAATGGAGTTCAGCCTGATGATTTTGTGGTCAGTGTGTGAAGACTGAAGTAACATAAACTGTCTAAAATCCTTATGCTAGGTTGCCATTTATTCATTTCATTCGACAAGCATTTATTGAATATCTAACACAAGGAAGGAACTCCCTTATCCTTCAACTTTCTGCTGAGAAATATAATAAAATCTAAGAAGTCAGTTTACCATTTCCTCCTTCATTCCTTTCTACTTTCCCTTCCCAACTCTTCCCCCTTCCCTATTCTCTCAATTAGTTTCTAGGCACTTGAGAAGAAAACCAAGTTTAAATAAGGCTAACCTCAGAGTTTTATTCTTCAAAAAAATAGGTTAAAAAGAATTTTAGGGCCTCCTTGGTGGCGCAAGGGGTTGAGTTGCAGCACTATGAAGCTGTCCGCAGCCACTGCAGCAAGGCACAAGTTCTATCCCCGGCCAGGGAGCAAACCTACATGGGGCAGCAGACTACTACTGTCTCACCTGCTGCTTCCTTCAGCAGTGTATTTCAGTCAGTCTGCCTGTTCTGTTCTCCACTCTGTCTCTGGTGAATCTTCTCACCACCCCTTGCACTTCTGGCCTGTACCCCAGCTCTTAAAGGAAAAAAAAATAGTTTTAATGTTTTAGGTTTTGTAATGATCAGATGGTAACATTCACACACTACTAATATTCTTAAAGAATCATATACATATAAATGGATAGCTGTAAACTTAGTTTAGTTTTCCAAAACTTCAGAAATGCAGACATAATTGACTCCCAAATCCATGAGGGGTTGGCAATTTACAAATTGTTCTTTAATCTTTTCTTATTAGGTAATTCTTCAGGTGTTTACAAATACCAATCTTAGCTTATAAAAGTAAACTATCATAAAAAATGCAGTCATATCTAGCAATTACCAAAGATGTTACTTAATAGGATTATTTTTAGTGAAGACTGAATTTTCCCTTAAAGGAAGAATGTAATTTTAGTGGAATAGGTTTCAATATTTTAAGCTTTCTTGCTTGGATCTTGGTTTCATTTACTCATTTACATGGCTGTAGTTTTGTCTGCTAAAATGATGGCTTTAGTGTTGACAATCATTTTATAAATATGTATTAAAGGTCTGCCCGGAGCAAAGCATTGTGTCTATGCCAGTGTCTAGCAGGGGTTAATATTTTTAATAATTACTGGATGAATAGTGCTGACCTAAATGAGGACATAGATCATTATGCTTTTGAAAGCCACAGAATCTTTAACTTAAAAGTTTTCCCAGATTTTCTTCTTTTTTAAAAGGTAAAATAAACATGACACACTAGTGTAAACTTTTTCATTTATCTGACTTTTCAAGTGGCTGGTATTTGTGAATATTATTCATGCTTGTTATCTTCAGTAATATATGGTTTATTGCTATATTTTTGGAGATAGGGTGTTATAAATAAATTCAGGTTCTAGATTTATTGAAGAAATAAATTATAATAACTCAGTTATGATTTTTTAAATCCAATTAATAACAACAGCCTTTTCATTCCATTCCATAAAAACCATAGAATTTCAGTATTGGAAGGGACATCTAATCCAATCCATTAATTTTCAAAATCATGTTGCCCATCTCCACTTTTAAGAGAAAGATTTTTTTTTTGCTATAAATCCTTATTCAGGGTTTTAAAAGTAGAAGTAATCCTAAATTACAAATGCATTGTGTTCCAGAAGTGTTTGTAAGTCTGTTGTTTTAAAACTCAGAACATCTTTCCATATAAACAGTATTTTAAATAGTGTCAGGATTAGCCCTGAAAAGGAGTTTAGCCCATTATGTGATTGATATTTTTTCCTCTGCAATGAATAATGTTTTAGATAATCAGTGCTGATTCACTCTGGGGAACGCGGAGGAGATGACATTGTAGAGGAGAATACTGGGGGCGCTTTTTTTTAATCTGTATTTCTTAGGCTATGTAGTGCACATGTGTCCATTATATTGTGTTCTGAACTTTTTATATGTCTGAAATAGTTAATGAATTTAAAAATGCTATGAGCACTAGAAGTTTAATTTGAATATAAACACTTAAAATTGTTTTACCTTCAATCGTGATGTTTAAGGGAGAAAAATGGTTTGATTAGAGAAGGACTAAAAGATAGCTGGAAATTCTGAAGGGGTTCTATGCATACTTTCAAGGACTTAGATTAATGAAATTTGTTTTTATTTTGACCAATGTCAATGCAGAATGTATGTTTTTGCTGTTAGGTTAAGATGTGTTGCCAACATTCATCTTTTCCTATTGGCCATATAGGTATAGTTTTGAGAGAGAGAAAAGAAGGTGGATAGTCATTTACTTGATATGACTGGGCACATTTTCAAAGGCAGAGAAGATTAACTTGTATATGCATGTGCAAGCAAGGGTAAGATCTTGCTGGAGGCTTAGGGAAAACATGAAAATGAGGGAGTGAAACTTGCATGAGGTTTGAGTATAGAGAAAGACAGTGAGGAAAACAGTTGAGTTAAGCACCAGAAGTCATCAGTGACAGTGGATGGCTTTCAGAGGTTAAATGGTACATGGAGTAGTGTAGTTAACTTGGGTTCAGCAAGACAGTATAGTCATTAATGTTTTTGAAATTTTTATAATTCAGGGATTGTCATATATTTACAAATAGGCATAAGTAGAAATCAACTGTTTTTCATTACATATTAGAAAACAACTGAATTTTCTTAATAGCTTGCTTAGCTTTGTTTATAGAGGTTGTTTATGATGATTGGATTTTTGTTATTTTGCAGTATACAAAATTTACTTTTATGTTCAGACTTTAGTTCATTTGTGCAGCTCAATTATAGCTTAAGGAAAGACTAAGTATTACCTGCCTTTTGGGACAGACGACTTAAAGAAGTGCATTTTTCTTAGGAAAAGTTCATTTTAGAAGGATATGTGTCTGTCTTACTGATACCTATCTGTTATTACCATGGAGAGGTCTTTATTCTTCCTTTTTTAATTCCACTTTTGAAACATTCTGAGACAAAAATAGGCCCAAGGAGTCTTTCACTAAGACTAAAGAGGGAGCAGACACAAGGTACATAATTAAATATAGTAAAGGAAGTTAATAAAAGTAGTATCTGAAAAGAAACAAGTACAGAGAAACATAGAAAGAAATGGTATAAAGAGAAAATACAATTTGACACTTCTAATGAATAATATATTTGGACCATATGTTTTATATTATCATTTTAGGTATGTATTGAAAAGCATAACCATCTCTCTAACACTGGTTATGATTTTAGTTTTATGTATGTTTTTGGACAGTAAAGGATATCTTTGATTATTAATTGTCTACTCTGAAACTTCTTCCTCCTTTTTTTTCTCTTCAGCAGATCCCAGACACATTAAGGCATACCAGGTGGCAGAGACTAGGAAAAGGCAATTCGAAACAGATATTAGATGCTACAAGGGTAAGATTTTAAGCACACATTTCTTCTACGTGTATCTGGGAAAAGCATACAAGTCCTTAGAGTGTTTTCCAATTTATACTATACATAATTCCCACATACTTTTCATTTTTTTCTAAATACTGGCAAGATAAGAGGGATACTTCTGCAACTAGAAATGGAAAAAGAAATCTTGATATTTTTCTACCCTTAGAGAAATCCTTCTGAATCTCTTGAAATCAGTGTCAACTATAGTAACATTTTCAGAAAGCTTTTATAACTGTAATACCAGCCTGTTGACATCTAAATTTATTCTGGTATTCTGGTAATATGTATGTGATATTTGATATGCTGTGAGTTTTTCAGGTGAGTAGTTTCTTTAGAAGATGCTCAGATGGCAAAATATCAAGGGACTCTAAGCTTTTTAGAGCCCCTGTGGTAAGCGATGATGAGTTTACCTGTTGATGAGGGTTACTTTTCATTGCTAATGTAAGTTAAAATACCTTTAAAAATTCTCAGTTCTTTGAAATGAAACAAGTAAACCTCCAAATTACAGAAAGAGTGGAAAATTAGAAGCTGGTCTAAATCTTCAGTACTTCTTTTACTTTTTAATTCTGATTAACAATTATTTGCCATTAAGGCACAGTATATCTTTGTAATTTATTCATAGGCTATAGAAATTAGATTTTTCACCATTAAAGTTGCGTTTTTTTTTTTTTTTTTTTTTTTTTTTTTGTGGGACCCTCGCTGGGGGCCGGGGAACGAACCAGCGCTGCAGAGGCTGTGGGCAGCCTCGCAGCCCAGCACTCAACCGCTGCGCCACCAGGGGAGGCCCTTCACTATTAAAGTTTTAAGTTAGGGGAGAATGTGCTCAATCTTCTCATTGTTCATGACCCCATTAAATTGTTGTTCAGTCTTTTACAGTTAAAAAAAAGTCACAGAAGAGAGATTGTCACAGTAAAAAAATTACCTTTTGATGTTTTCCCTTTAAAAATGCTCTATGGGGCCTCCCTGGTGGCGCAAGGGGTTGGGACGCAACCTATGAAGCTGTCTGCAGCCACTGCAGCACAAGTTCAATCCTCGGCCGGCCAGGTAGCATCCCACATGGCGCAGCAGATCTTTCCTGACTTGCCCGCTGCTCCCCTCAGCAGTGTATTTCAGTCAATCTGCCCTTTCTTTTCCCCACTCTGTCTCTGATGAATCCTCTCACCCCCTACACCTCTGGCCTGTACCCCAGCTCTTATACACATAAATAAATAAATCTTAAAAAAAAATAAAAATGCTTTGTGATTGTTGGTCCAAAAATCAACATCCCATTTATGGCAATTATGTTTTGTTTCAATTGGTGAGAACAAGAAGGCATTTTTTGCTCTTTGTAATTCTGTTTTCATAACTTGGCCCACAGTTGTTATTGTTATGATTTGGTATTGATACACATTTGTGTTTATAAAGGACTGAGACCTTGTTCATTACTTATTGATTATCATGGCTATAAGAAGTTTATTATATACATGTACTTCATTTTTTTTAATTGAAGTGAGATCAACTTTTAGCATTATATAGGTTTACAGTGCTGGTATACAGCATTATATAGACTATAATATGTTTGCCACCAAAAGTCATGTTTCCATTCTTCACCAAACAATTGACAACTCCTGTTACCTACCACTCTTACTCCTTCCCTTCTAGCAATAACTATTTTGTTCTTATAGATTAAGAGATTGACATCGTTTTATTTGTTCATTTGTTTTGTTTCTTTATCTTCTACATATGTGTTATATCCTGCGGTGTTTTTTCCTCTATCTGACTGATTTCACACATAGCATAATACCCTCAGATCCAGCCATCTTGCTGCAAATGGCAGGATTTCATCTTTTTTTTTACAGCTGAGTAATCCATTGTGTATATAGTCATACATCACTTAATAACAGAGATACATTCTGAGAGAAATGCATTATAGGTAATTTCAGTTTTTGAATGACATAGAATAGTATTACACTAATCTAGATGGGGTAGCCTACTATATACCTAAGCTATATAATATAGCCTGTTTGGACCAGTATAATATATGTGGTCCATCACTGACCAAATGTTAACAACACAAGACTGAATACATCACATCTTCTTTAGTTATCTCTAAGGGGATGGTTAGTTCATATCCAAATCTTAACAGTTGTGAATAATGCTGCAATAAACATGGGGTGCATATATTTCATTGAATTCGTGTTCTTAAATTCTTCAGATAAACACCTATAAGTGGGGTAACTGTATCACATGGTATTTCTATTAGTTTTTTCCGGAATCTCCATACTGCTTTCCATAGTTGACTGGACCAGTTTATATTCCCACCAACAGTTTGCTAGGGTTCTTTTCACATCCTCACCAATACTTATTTTTCTTCATTTTTCATAAGTGTGATGTGATTATTTCATTGTTGTTTTGATTTGCATTGATGTAATGATAAAAGGTGATGAACATCTTTTCATGTGCCTGTTGACAATCTGAATGTCTTCTTTGGAGACCTGTTTATTCATATCCTCTGCCCATTTTTTTTATTGGGTTGTGTGATTTTAGGTGTGAGTTTTATGAGTTCTTTATATATTTTGGATATTAACCTTTTGTTGGATATGATTCTCTCATTCAGTAGGTTGTCCTTTCATTTTGACAATAGTTTCTTAAGCTGTGCAAAAGTTTGATGTAGTCCCATTTGTTTCTTTTGCTTTTTATCCCCCTTACCACTGTAGTTGAATCTCCAAAGACCTCTGTAGGGCTGATGTCAAGGAGCTTATTGCCTAGGTTTTCTTCTATATATTTTATTTTATGGGAATCTTTTTTTAAAGATTTATTTATTTATGTATACAGGAGCAGGGGTGTAAGCCAGAGGTGCGGGGGCAAGGGCAGGTGAGAGGATTCTCCAGAAACAGAGTGGGGAGCAGAACAGGCAGATCTACTGAAATATACTGCTGAGGGGAGCAGTGCGCAAGACAGGAGAGGCCTGCTGTGCCATGTCGGTTAGCTCCCAGGCTGGCCTGGAATTAAATTCATGCTGCAATGGCTGGTGATAGCTTGACAGTGAGTGCTGTGTCTTTAACCATTGCACCACCAGGGAGGCTTTATGGGAATCTTACATTAAAGTCTTTAATATGCTTTGACTTATTTTTTGTGTACCATGTTAGCTAGCGGTGTAGTCCATTCTCCTACTTGCAGCTATCCATTTTTCCCAGTACCATTTATTGAGATTTTCCCACTCCATTGTATATGCTCTTAGCTTCTTGTCATATATATGGGTTTATTTCTGGGCTCTCAGTTCTATTCCATTGATATGTGTGTCTCTTTTTATTCCAACAACATGTTGTTTTGATTACTGTCACTTTGTAGTATGTTTTCAATTGGGAGCTTGTGATGCCTCCATTTTTTTCTTTTTACTCAGAATTGTTTTTTGGGTCTTTTGTCATTACAAGTATATTTTGTGATTTTTTTCCCCCCTTCTATTTCTTTCTTTCTTTTTTTTTTTTTTTTGTGGGACCCTCGCTGGTGGCCGGGGAATGAACTGGCTGCTGGCAGCCTTGCAGCCCAGCGCTCACCGCTGCACCACCAGGGGAGGCCCTCCCCCTTCTATTTCTATGAGGAATTCTATTGGGATTTTGCTAGGTTACACTGAATCTGTATATTGCTTTATTTAATATGGTCATTTTAACAATGGCCAAATTAACCATAAAGAACAATTTGTTCTTCTATTCCATGAGCATAGAATATCTTTCTCTTTCTTTGTATATTTAATTTCTTTCAAAAATAGTATAATTTTTCTGCAAAGATCTTTCACCTCCTTCAATAAATTTATTTTTATGTATTTTAACAGAGGTGAAATGTCAATCTTTAATTAGATTCTTGCCAAAAACAGATTTTAAACAGGGTAACTCCAACCAATATTCTTGAAGTATTTTCAAAATCTAGCATATTTTTTTTTACATTTATAAGAAAAGCTTTTTTAAACAGCAGTTCATAACTTTTGTTTCTCTGATAGTGGAAAACTTGAAAGAGTAATGATGTGAAATATTTCAGATGACTTTGAATTTTTTTAAAGAGCTGTGCTCTGTCATGCCAAGAACTTGATTCATTTATATAAATGAATTATTTGTGGCCCTCAAAGCTTTTAAGACTTAGATGGTGTGCTACTGACATAATTTTTCTCTTTTAAAAATTGTATTGGGGGCCTTCCTGGTGGCATAAGGGGTTTAGACACAACCTATGAAGCTATCTGCAGCCACTGCAGCAAGAGTTTGATCCCTGGCCAGGGAGCTGCCCACATGGTGCAGCAGACCTCTCCTGACTTGCCCGCTGCTCCTCTCAGCAGTGTATTTCAGTCACTCTGCCAGTTCTGTTCCCCACTGTTTCTGGTGAATCCTCTCACCCTCCACACCTCTGGCCTCTAACCCAGTTCTTGTATGCAAAAATAAATAAATCTTTATAAAACTAAAAAAATAAAAATTGTATCTTATTTTTATTCAGGTGAATTGATTTACAGCACTGTGTATCATTTAGGGATATAGTTTTACACTGTACAATGGGACTCACATCACACTACCTGCCCCTCTGGTAGCCTCAATACTACTGTCAGATTTCTTAGGTTTATTTTTGTTTAGTGTTGTCTGTTCCTTTGTTTTATTTCCCTATATTCACCATATCAGTGAAGTATTTTTCTTTCTCCTTCTGACTTATTTCGCTTAGCACAATCCCCTCCAGTTCCATTCATGTTGTTGCAAATGGCAAGATTTCATTTTTCGCATGGCTCAGTTATAGTCTACTGTGTAAACACAACATCTATTTTATTCACTAATCTGTTCTTGGGTACTTGATTATTTCCATAAATTGGCTATTGCAAATAGTGTTGTAATGAACATAGGATCTTATATGTCCCTTTGAATTATTCTTTTTTTATTCTTTGACTAAATATCTAGCTGTAGAATAACTGGATCATGTGGAGAATCTATGTTTAATATTTTGAGTAAACTCTGTACTATTTTCTGTAGGGCCTGGACCAGTCTACATTCTAAACAAATAGTGTAAAAGGGTACATTTTCTTCTACATGCTCTCCAGTTTTCGTGAGCCTCGTCTTTTTGACAAGGGCCATTCTTAGGGGTGTGAGATGATTTTGATTTGCATTTCCCTGATAAGTAATGATGAGCATTTTTCATGTGCCTGTTGACCATCTGTGTGTCTTTAGAGGAGTGTCTATTTAGTGTTTCTGTGCATTATTTGATTGGGTTGTTTACTTTTTGTTGATTTGTGTGAGTTCTTTGTAGATAGTGGATAGTAGCCCTTTATTGGATTATGATGTGCAAATACTTTCTCCTATTCATTAGGGTGTCTTTTCATTTTAATGATGGTTTCTTTTGCTGTGCAGGAGCTTATTAGTGTGATGTAAGTTCCATTTTAGTGATGCTCTTTCTTCAAATCTATGATTAAGGAATAACTTTACATTTCTTTGTGTCTTTTTTTATTTTTTAATAATGTCTTATATTTTTCATTGTTCAGGTCCTTCACTTTTTGTGGGTTTATTCCTGATGTTTAATTATGTTTGATGTGATGTGATTGTAAATTGTAAATTTTCCTGATTTCTTTCTCTTACAGTTCATTGTATATAGGAATGCAACTAATAGTTGTGTATTGATTTTGTAGCCTTTTACTTCACTGTACTGAATTATTGTTTCTAAATATTTATTGGAGTCTTCAGGGTTTTCTGTGTATATTAGCATGTCATCTGCAAATAGTGACAGTTTTACATATTCTCTCCCAATTTGGATGTCTTTCTTTTGCCTTCTTGCTCTATCTCGGACTTTGAATGCTATGTCCAATAGCAGTGGTGAGAGTTGACATCCCTTTAATGTACAGTTTTTCACCATTTAGTAAAGTTTTCTCTGGTTTTGCATATATGGCCTATAATATGTTGTGGCATATCCCTTCTATTACTATTTTATTCAGAGTTTTTATCATAAATGGATGCTGTAATTTGTGATTCTTTTGATGTATTGTTCAATTTGGTTTGCTAAGATTTTGTTGAGGATTTTTTCATCGATTTTCATTAGGATTATTGGCTGTAATTTTTTTGTTTGTTTGTGATACCTAATTGTGCTTTTGGTTTTAGTAATGTTGGCCTCATAAAATGTATGTGGAAGTATTCTCTCTTGCTCAGTTTTTTTGAAGAGTTTTATGATGGATAGGTATTAGTTCATTTTTGAAGGTTTGGTAGAACCTTCAAATGATTTGGTCCTGGTCTTTTGTTTGTGAGAGTGTTTGATAAATGCTTAAATTGCTGTGCTTGTACTCAATCTGTTCAGGCTGGAAGGTCTATTTTATCTGATGTGAGTGTGACTGTCCCTGCATTTTTTAGGATACCATTTGCTGTTAACCCCCCTACCCCAGCCATTTTCTCTATACCTATATTTTGTTTGCTTGTTTTTTTTTAGAACAGAAAAGGTGTATTTATTGAAATACCCTGTAAGGGAGCAAAGGATGAGATGGGAGATGTCTGCCTGTAGCTCTGTTTTTTTTTTTTTTAAACTCAGATGGATCTTCTGAAGACAGCAGGAGGTTGGTCCAGTCAGCTGCTCTGTGTCTTTTTTTTTAAGATTTATTTATTTATTTATACAAGCACAGGGTACAATCAGAAGTGTGGGAGGGTGAGAGAATTCACTGGAGTCAGAGCAGAGAGCAGAGCAGGCAGATGGACGAAGTACATTGCTAAGGGGAGCAGCGGGTGCCAGAAGAGGTCTGTGCACCATGTGGGACCCTCACCCAGTGGCCGGGGATTGATCCCGCGCTGCAGAGGCTGCGGGCAGCTTCTCAGCCCAGTGCTCAACTGCTGCGCCACCGGGGAGGCCCTGCTCTGTGTCTTTTGATTGGTGAGTTCAGTTACAATTGTCTTTTGATTGGTGAGTTCAGTTACAATTAGGGTGATTATTGATATATAAGGAGTTGCTACTGCTGTTTTCACTTTGGTTTTCTGGTTCTATTTCCTCATTCAGTTTTTTGTGCAATTTCTTCTCTTCACTTTTCATAGGAGAGCTCCTTTCATCCTCTTGTAGGGAGATCTGGTATTGGCAAACACCTTCTGCTTGTCTTTCTCTGGGAAGACCTTAATTTCTCCTTCATTTCTGAAGGAGGTCATTACAGGATACAGATTTCTTGGCTGGCAATTTTATCTTAAGTATTTCGAATACTTCATTTCATTCTCTCCTTGCCTGTTAAGTTTCTGCTGAGGTATATGAGAAAGCCTGATGGTTTATCTGTTATAAGTTTATAAATTTTCTTTTTTTTTAAAGATTTATTTATTTATACAAGAACCGGGGTACAGGCCAGATGCGCGGGAGGGTGAGATGATTCACCAGAGACAGAGTGGGGAACAGAACAGGCAGATGGACGAAATACACTGCTGAGGGGAGCAGCCGGTGAGACAGGAGAGGTCTACCGTGCCATGTGGGACCCTCGCCGGCCGGCCGGGATCAAACCTGCCCTGCAGAGGCTGCCGATAGCTTCACAGTGCTGTGCTCAACCGCCTGCGCCACCAGGGGAGGCCCAAGTTTGTAAATTTTCTTTAGCTGCCTTCAATGTTTTTCGTTTGTTTTGATCTCTTGATCATTTACTACTATGTGTCTTGGTGTCTGTGTCATTGCTTTTGATAACCATGGTGTTTGCTTGCTTCATGGACTTGTGTATTCACTATCTTTTCCAGGAGTGGAAAGTTTGCCTCTGTTATTATATCTTTAAATAGTCTCTTTTCCTCTCTTCCCTTTCTAGGATGCACGTTACCCTTATGTTGCCTTTCCTAATGGCATTGGATAATTCTCAAAGTGTTTTTTCCAATTTAAAAAAAAATCATATTTTCTTTCTTCTTCCTCATAGGTCCTTAGTGCAGTACTATCTTTGAGTTCACTGATTTGGTTCTCTATTTTGTCTATTCTACAGCATTGTCGAGATTTGTTTTTCTTTTGATCTCATTTTATTTCTTTTGATCTCATTTATTGAGTTGCTACATCCTAAATATCTGTTGCTTTTTTTTTAAAAGCTTTAGGTTCTATTTTATGTTCATTGATTATATTTTAGAGCTCATTTATTTGTCTTTCTGAATTTTGTTTTTTCTCTTTGATCAGTTTTTCTAAATTTTCTTTTATCACTTTGATTTACCGTTCTGAGACTTTTTTCTCTTTGAGTGTATTATATCAATTCTGAACTCTTTATCTGATATGAAAATATTATGTTACATGTTTTTCTGTTTGTGTTCTGTAGAGGTGTTCTTACCTTGTGATGTCATTCTCTTGAGGTCTTAGGTTGCAATGTGTTATGTATATTTTTTGTCTATTGATACTATTGAAGTCGTCTCTTTTTTGATATTGATAGCAGTAACTTATATAGAGTTGTACTAATTTTACTTTTCCCACATGTGATACTTTGTTTCTGTTTGATTTGATTTGATTTTTTTTTTCACTTTTTGTAGCTTCTGTAGATACCCAGAGTTGTTTTGCAGTTGCTGAGTCAACAGGGTATGGCAGGGGCCTAGAGGGGTCAAGCTGTTGGACTGGGGGTGGCTGACTCATGTTTGTGAGACACTGCTGATGTCCCTCTTTTCTGGGGTTCACGATCAGAGACTCAGCCTTCTTTATGCACTCAGTGCACCTCCTGAGGTAAGAACCAATACTAGGTGGTAGAGAAAGGAGTGGAGACTAGAGCACCTGCTCTGATCTTATTTTTACCAGGGACCCAGACTGTGTGGAGCATCCCAGCTCCTCCGCATAGATTTCCTCTTGTTCATGCCTGTGTGCAGACATAGAACCTCTGCTCTCACCCTGTCCTTGTCTCTTGACTCTACTTATAGCCCTGCTGACTGTGTCCCTTGCCCCAGTGTGCAAACTCTAGTGTCTCCTCTCTTGCTACCTTCAGTTTGATGTAGTTGAACTTCTCAGTGCCTCAGCTGAAATCTGCATTTGTCTCCAATGTCCAAGGGCATGTTCAAATCTCACTTGTAGCCACAGGCCTTTCTTGATGCAGTATCACCTGGTTATATGCTAGATGTTACTTTGTATTAATAGTGAAGCCAGGAACCTCCTCTGTTGCCATCTTGGTGAGTTCCAGTCCATCTTTAGGAAGAGGCTAGGTCACCTGTTCTGGAGGGCACCACCAGCCTCACACAGACACTGCTTTACCACTGCTGCTTGTACAGGGGGATACTATTTTGCTACTCTAAGAGTTTTAGCCAGTCCTGGCACTGTCCTTGCCACATTTACACCTCCACCTCTGCAAACCAGGCACTGCTAAGACCATGTTTTTGCCACATTGGCCCTGTCTGCTCCACTGTGTCTGCCCCATTGTTTTATTCTTTTTAATATAATTATAAATTATTTTTATTTTCCTTATTTCTACCTTTTTTGGTAGTTCATTTTTTCTTGATTGTAATAGAGCAGATAATTGTGTATTAATTTTGTAGTCTACAGCTTTATTTGTTTAATTTATCTGATAATTTTTTTAATTGTAGTCTGGAGTTTCCTATGTATATTATTATAGCCATCTACAAATAGTGTCAGTTGTACTATCTTTCCAACTTGGAAATCTTTTATTTCCTTTTCTTGTGTAATTTTTATGGCTAGTAATTCCAATATTAAATAGTGATGAGAGTGGATGAACATCCTTGTCTTGTTTCTGATTTTAGATGTGAAACTTTGTTTTTTCTTGTTAAGTATGATGCTAGCTATGAGTTTCTTATGGTTCTCATTATATTTTGTTGAGAGTTTTGGCCATCAGTGGATGTTGAAACTTATTAATTGCTTTTTCTGCAATTATTGCATATTATTCTGCATATTATTGCATATTATTGCATATTATGATCATATTATTTTTGTCTTCTCTGTTCTTGATTGATGTATCATGTTGCTTTGCATATTTTGAACCATCTTGCATCCCTGTAATAAAATCCCACTTGATCATGGTGTTTGATTCTTTTAATGTGTTGTTGAATTTGGTTTGCTGAGTATTTTTGCATTTGTGTCTTCAGGGATACTGGTCTATAGTTTTCTTTTTATGTACAGAACATTTGTTTTGTTTGTAAGTGTTTGAGAAGAATAGATATTAATTCTTACGTGATAGGTTGGTAGACATCACTAGGAAAGCCCTTGGACCCTGAGCTTTTGTTTTGAGGGAAGGTCTTGGTTTGCTGTTTCAATTTCTTTTCTAGTGATTGGTGTGTTCACATTGTTTGTTTCTACTTGATATATTCTTGAAGTGTGTATATTTCCAAAATTTTGTTTATTTTTTGTAGATTGTGGCATATGAACACCATATAGTTCTTTATAATATGCTCTTATAATTTGTATTTCTCTTGTATATGCTGTAACTTCTTTTGGTTCTGATTTTTTTTTTATTTTCTCTTTTCTCTGTGAGTCTTGCTAAAGGTTTGTCTAGCTTGTTTATATTTTCAAAGAAGCAACTATTGGTTTCATTTATGTGTTGTATTTTTATCTCTATTTCATTTATTTTCATGCTACTATTTATTATTTCCTTCCTTCTGATGACTTTTGGCTCCTTTTGTTTGTTTATCCTAGTTCTTTTAGATGTAAGGATTTTTTTTTCTTTTTTTTCCTTTTTTTTAGGTTTTGTCTTTTTTTATGTTTAATGTATTTTATTTATATAATTCTTACATCATTTTTCATTTTTGCACAATTTATGCATTTTCATTTTAGTTATATTCCCCATACAATTGCACACCCCTTATTTTGACCCTAATCCCTCCTCTCCCCTCTGCCCCCGCCCCCTGGCATAGTGTGTCTCTGGTTTATAGTTACTTGTTGATTTTGATTTTTTCTTTGTTATAATTAGTCTTTTCCCTGGTCCCTTGTTTAGGTTTTCTAAATTCCTGCTATGAGTAAGACCATCCGGTATTTTTCTTTTTCTTTCTGGCTTATGTTGCTGAGCATGATCCCTTCCAGCTCCATCCATGTTGCTGCAAATTGCATGAGATTATCTTTTTTGATTGCTGAGTAATATTCCATTATGTATATGTATACATCTTCTCGATCCAGTCATCTATTTTTGGGTGTTTGGGTTGTTTCCATAGCTTAGCCATTGTGAATAGTGCTGCTACAAACAGGGGTACAGGTGCCCTTTTGAATTATGTTTCTGTGTCCTTTGGGTAAATACCTAGGAGTGGAATTGCTGGATCATATGGAAGCTCTATCTTTAGTAGGTTCAGGAATCTCCCTACAGCTTCCGTTGGTTGGGCCAGTTTGCACTCCCAACAGCAGTGCAAGAGAGTTCCTTTTCCTCCACATCCTCGCCAGCATTTGTTGTTGTTAGTTTTTTTAATATGTGCCATTCTCACAGGTGTAAGATGGTATCTCATGGTAGTTTTGTTTTGCATTTCCCTGATTACAAGTGATGTTGAACATTTTTTCATATGCCTGTTGGCCATTTGCATTTCCTCTTCAGAGAAGTTTCTTTTTAGCTCTTCTGCCCATTTTTTGACTGGGTTATTTACTTTGTTTTTGTTGAATCTCATCAGCTCTTTGTAGATTTTTGTGATCAGTCCTTTATCATTAGTGTTGTGTGCAAAAATGTTCTCCCAGTCGGTGGGGTTTCTCTTTGTTTTTGTTATTGTCTCTTTTGCTGTGCAGAAGCTCTTTAATTTGATGTAGTCCCAGCTGTTTATCTTTGCCTTCACTATCACTGCTTTGGGTGATGTGTCTGTAAAGAAGTTTTTGAGGTGCATGACATGTAGTGTTTCGCCTGTATTTCCTTCTATATATTTTATGATTTCAGGTCTTATGTCTAGTTCTTTAATCCTTTTTGAGTTGGTTTTTGTGCACGGTGTGAGGTAATAGTCAAGCTTCATTCTTTTGCATGTGGCTACCCAGTTTTCCCAGCACCATTTATTAAACAAACCTTCGTTGCTCCATTGCATATTCTTTGCTCTTTTGTCAAAGATTAGTTGACTGTAAATCTGTGGGTTTATTTCTGGATTTTCTATTTGGTTCCATTGGTCCATGTGTCTGTTCTTGTTCCAATTCCATGCAGTTTTGATTATTATGACTTTGTAGTATAGTTTGAAATCTGGGAGTGTGATGCCTCCATTCCTTTTTTTTTTTTTTTTTTCAGGAGAGCTTTGGCTATTCAGGGTTTTTGGTGGCCCATATGATTCATCAATATTTGTTCTATTTCTTTGAAGAATGTCATTGAAATTTTTATTGGAATATCATTGAATTTGTAAATTGCTTTTGGTAGGATGACCATTTTGATAATGTTAATTCTTCCAATCCATGAGCAGGGGATGTCTTTCCATTTCTTTGCATCTTCTTCTATTTCTTTTAACAGTGTTTTATAGTTTTATTTCTATAGGTCCTTTACCTCTTTTGTTAGCTTTATTCCCAAGTATTTGATTTTTTTGTTTCAATAATAAAAGGAATGGTTTTCTTGATTTCTTCTTCAGATTGATTAATTGTGTATGGGAAGGCTACTGATTTTTGTGTGTTGATTTTGTATCCTGCCACTTTACTAAACTGATTGATTAGTTGAATTAGTTTTTCTGTGGAGTTTTTAGGGTTCTCTGTGTATATTATCATATCATCTGCGAATAGTGATAGTTTGACTTCTTCCTTGCCTATTTGGATTCCTTTTATGTCTTTCTTTTTTTCTATTGCTCCGGCTAGGACTTTCAGTATTATATTGAAAAGCAGTGGTGAGAGTGGACATCCTTTTCTTGTTCCAAATCTTAATGGAAATGCTTTCACCATTGAGAATGATATTGGCTATGGGCTTGTCATATATGTCCTTTATGATGTTGAGGTATGTTCCTTGTATCCTGAGTATTTCAAGGGCCTTTATCATAAATGGATGTTGTACTTTGTCGAAAGCTTTCTCAGCATCTATTGATATTATCGTATTTTTTTTATTTATGCAAGAACCAGGGTACAGGCCAAATGTGTGGGAGGGTTAGAGGATTCACCAGAGACAGAGCGGGGAACAACAGGCAGAATGATGAAATACACTGCGAGGGGAGTAGCGGGCGCAACAGAAGAGGTCTGCTTTGTCATGTGGGATCCTTGCCGGCCAGCCTGGATCGAACTCGCCCTGCAGAAGCTGCGGACATCTTCACAGCACTGCGCTCAACTGCCTGCACCACCAGGGAGGCCCTATCATATGGTTTTTATGTTTCTTTTTGTTGATGTGTTGGATTACACTGATTGATTTTTCGGATGTTGAACCATCCTTGTGTCCCTGGAATAAATCCTACTTGGTTGTGGTGAATTATCTTATGGATACATTGTTGGATTTGGAGAGCTAAAATTTTATTGAGGATTTTTGCATCAGTGTTCATTAGAGAGATTGGCTTGTAGTTTTCTTTTTTTGTGTTGTCCTTGTTTAGATTTGGTATCAGTGTAATGTTTTCTTCATAGAACGTATTTGATATTATCCCTTCTCAATTTTTTGAAAGTGTTTATGAAGCATAGGCAGTAGTTCGTTTCTGAGTGTTTGGTAGAATTCAAGTGTAAATCCATCTGGTCCTGGGCTTTTGTTTTTGGGGAGGATTTTGATTACCATTTCCATTTCACTGCTTGTAATTGGTCTGTTTAGGTGTTCTAGTTCTTCTTTATCTAGCTTTGGGTGATTGTAGAGTTGTAGGAATTTGTCCATCTCTTCTAGATTATTGAGTTTGTTTGCATGTAACTGTTCATAGTAGTTTGTGGTTATTCTTTTGATTTCTGCTGTGTCTGTTGTGATTCCTACTCTTTCTTTTTTTTTTAATAGAGGCATGTTTGTTTGTTTGTTTGTTTATACATGCACTGGGTACAGTCAGGAGCGCGGGAGGGCGAGAGAATTCACCAGAGCCAGAGTGGGGAGCAGATCAGGCAGAAGGACCGAAGTACACTGCTGAGGGGAGCAGCGGGCGGCAGGAGAGGTCTGCGCGCCATGTGGGACCCTTCTCTGGTGGCCGGGGAGCAGCCGGGGATCGAACCGGTGCCGCAGAGGCCGCGGGCAGCTTCGCAACCCAGCGCTCAACCGCTGCGCCACCGGGGAGGCCCAATGATACCTACTCTTTCATTTGTGATCATATTTTTTGTACTTTCTACCATTTTTCCTTTGTGAGCCTGGCTAGGGGTTTGTCTATTTTATTTATATTTTCAAAAAACTAACTTTTGGTTTCATTGATCTTTTGGATTGTTTTTTTTTAGTTTTTGTTTCATTTATTTCTGGTTTGATTTTTATTATTTCTTTTCTTCTACTGGTTTTAGTTTTTTTTTTTTTTTAAAGATTTATTTATTTATTTATACAAGCACTGGGTACAGTCAGAAGCACAGGAGGGTGAGAGAATTCACCAGAGCCAGAACGGGGAACAGAACACGCAGAACAATGAAATACCCTGCTGAGGGGAGCAGTGGACGTGACAGGAAAGGTCTGCATGCCATGTGGGACTCTCACCAGCAGCCGGGGATTGAACCGGGGCTGCAGAGGCTGTGGGCAGCTTCACAGCCCAGCGCTCAACCACTGCGCCACCGGGGAGGACCTGGTTTTAGTTTTTTTTTTTTTTTGTTGTTGTTGTTGTTCTTTTTCTAGTTCTTTTAGTTCTTTCTTGTTTCTTGATGTGAACCTGTATTGCTATATATTTTCCTCTATTACTGCTTTTGCTGCATCCCATACATTTAGGAAATCGGTGTCCTCCTTGGACACCAAATGAACAAAATGGCAAATATTTACGTTAACATATCAATATTAACCCTAAATGTAAATGGACTAAACTTTTCAATAAAAAGTATTTTTCAAGTCAAAGTATTTTTTAATTTCTTGTTTTATCTCCTCATTAGTCCAGTGGTCTTCCAGTAGTGTGGGTTTCAATCTCCATGAGGTACGAGAGTTCCTTGCCTTCTTTTTATGCTTTGTTTCTAGTTTGATGCCTTCATGGTCAGAGAAGATGGCTTTTATGATTTCAGTCTCGGTATAGCTGTTGATGGTTGTCTTGTGTCCCAGTATATGATCAATCCTGGAGAATGATCCATGTGTGCTTGAGAAAAATATGTACTCAGATTTTTTTGGGTTTAGTGTTCTATAGATGTCCGTTAAGCCCATGAGCTCTAGATCCTTATTTAGAGCTTTGTGTCCTTGCTTATTTTTTTGTCTCGTTGATCTATCCATTGTTGATGGTGTGTTGAAGTCTCCTACTACATGTGTGTTTTCTCTGATGCCTGGTTTCAGAGATGATAATAATTGTCTGATATATTTTGCTGCTCCTTCATTTGGTGAGTATATGTTAATGAGTATTATTTCTTCTTGAAGTATTGTCCCCTTGACCATAATGTAGTGACCGTCTGGGTCTTTTTTACCTTTTTGAGTTTGAAATCTGTTTTATCTGATTTAAGTATAGCTCCTGCCTTCTTTTTTGGTCCATTTGCTTAGAGGATTGTTTTCCATCCTTTTACTTTCAGTCCATTTTTATCTTTTGTAGTTAAGTAAGTTTCCTGGAGACAGCAAAAGTTTGGGTTTTGTTTCTTTTTTTTTTTTTTTTAGTGGTAGTTTTGACTTTTTTTTTTAAAGATTTATTTATTTATTTATACATACAAGCACTGGGTACAGTCAGAAGCATGGGAGGGTGAGAGAGTTCACCAGAGCCAGAGCGGGGAACAGAAGAGGCAGATGGACGAATTATACTGCTGAGGGGAGCAGCAGACACAACAGGAGTGTTCTGCCGCGCCATGTGGGACCCTCGGCAGCCGGCAGGGATCAAACCTGCGCTGCAGAGGCTGCGGACACCTTCACAGCAAGGCGCTCAACTGCCTGCACCACTATGGAGGCCCACCTACTGCTTCTTTTCTGGTTTGTCTTGTGCATTGGGACACTGTGTCACTGGTACTGGTCAGCATCTTTTTGGTGTGCTCTTTCTGGGATGTTGGAAATTGGTGGTCCAATTGAGTCAAATACTGTTATGCCAGAAGTCCAGTAGGGCAGTGGTACTATGAATATGTTAATGGTCACTGTCACAGAATATCTCCTCCTTCTGTATTTGTTTAATTCCAAAGGTGTGTCTTGAAGTCCCACAGATTGCCCTGGAGGTGGGGTGGTTGGGTTGCTCGCTGGGTTCCAAATGGCTGGATCCCACTCTGGGCTCCAACTCCCTGCCAGGTAGGGCCTGGCTTCTGGGGGCCTTCAGTTCACCTCTGGCTGTGGAGGCAGCCCTCTCCCAGTTCCAAGCAGTCTTGGTTGAAGCAAAGGTCCCTAATCTAAAATGGTGAGTCGGAAGTGCACTTCCCTGCGCCGCAGTCTGCCCTGGTGGTGGTTGCCTGATCAGGATAGATTTTATTTGTGATTATCTTATTTCGTGAGGTTGGTTTGTAGTGCTATTGTTAGGGGGAAAGGATGTCCTGAGATAATCTCATACAGGCTTTGTGGACTCCACCCCCACTCCAGACTAAAGCCATCAGGACATTGGGAAAGACAAATCCCATCACCACCAAGGGGAGGGTGGCTGGGACCTGAGGGTGGAGTTGGGCAGCCAGGTTGGATATAAAAACCAAACACGTGGGCCTTGCTCGCTCTCTGGCTTCACCACTCCTGGCTGGCGGCCAACTCTGAGAGCGCCATTTTGGGATTCCTGATCGGCGGATCGGGTAGGACTCATTTAAAACTTTGTCTCCCACTTCTCTCCCAGAGCTGTACATTTTCTCATTTCCCCTTCCCTTGTAAATAAACCTTTTATTAACCTTTCACGTGTGGCTGCAGTAGAGCATTGATAAATCCTTTTAAGCGCGCGGGTGAGGACCCACAATCAGGCACCCCGTTTTGTATCGGGGTTGCTCTACAACAGTATGAACTTCTCCTTAAATACTACTTTTTCAGCTTCCCTTAGGTTCTGGTAACTCATATTGTTATAGGACAGGGAGAGGGGCAGCCCAAACCCCGCAAACCTGCCTATTCTACATGGGTTCTGCCATCCGCCGCATCAACACAAAACATAGGAGACTTTAATGGGAAGGAACTTTAATAAAACTAGGAAACAATACAGGTAAGGCAGAGTCTAGTTTCTAAATGAAGCATCCAGAGTTACCCGTCCCCTCGTGGGTAAAAGTCCATCCAAATGGGATTGGCCCAGAGCAAGGCCCCAAAGCCTGCCACAAGTCTAAAGCATCTTCCAGTGGGGACCCACAGCAAAGGGTCAGAAACAAGCAGACAAGCCCGGAAGGAAAAGAGCAAAATCAACATCAAGATAAAAGCTGCCATGGTCACCTCCCCACGGGTCTCACCCACATCTGTGTCACCTAGTCCACGACCAAAAGACAAGCGCAGTTTCTTCACGTGTCTCTAGGCTCCATGCACCTCCTCCAGGTCTCCTGGCTCCATCCTGCTTCCTTCCTCAGTCTCCTCTTCAGCTTCTCCTCTTCCTGCTCAGCTCCACCCTCCCTTGGGTGGGGCAGGGAACCTCCCCCTTTCCTGGGGACCACCCTGTTACAATCCCCCCTTTTAATTTTTATTCCACCATATCTATGGTGGCACAGATCTCATGGTGCAATCTTAGGAGACAGTCTTTTTTCAGGGTTACAATGTGTGTAAGAGAAGCAACAATTAGTCAGCAGCATTGTCTATGAATGTCCAGTATGAGTTTCATTACTTAAAAATAGTCCATTATCCAAGCCAAAAGAAAAAAATCTTAAAATTGGTTCAACTTATACAAAAATGAATTTTCTCAACCTTGATCCCAAACTTTAACAGCATAGCAAAAGTTTGCAAACTAAATCTACTTTTAAACCATTTTTCCTATTTTTGCATAAGATCACAGGTTAGAAATAACTAACAGCAATTTTTAGCTGGCTTTGTTGAAATACCCCATATAGGATCAGAGCGAACCGGTGGCATGCGGTCGACGCATGCGGTCGACGTAGGCTTCAGGTACAAAGTTGGTCTCATCAGACTCCACCTGGGCTTTCCTCTTCTCGAGGGTACCAGGGCATTTTCGTTGGCCGGGTTGTCCAGTCCTGCCAATGGAGGCAAGCTTCCTCACCTTCTTTGGAGGTCTCTGGAACCCTACAAACAAGGCAAACAGGTTCTCCTCTTCTTGGTTCAGCTCTTTTTCAACTTTTTGGAAGAACTCCACACAAAGCCACACAATCAAACTCATGTCCAATTTTTTTTGTTGTTGTTTAAGCAGACAAAATCCCTATGGAAGTTATGCAAAAACAGACTCTGAGATAAGTAGCAAAAATTACTACCACTATTTGTATGCTGTATTGGTATCAAGGGGAGAGAAAATGTGACAAGTTAGCTTTGCTGGAAAAAAAATTGCAACCTTTCTGCAGATCCTGGTTACTCAAAACAAAACAAAACAAAACAAAAACTTTGTGGATTCAGGACACAATGCATAAAAAATTTCCAGTATTATGTCAAAGAAACCTTAGTAAATGTCAGGTGTATTTCCAGGTCTATTCAGTCCTTTGTAGGAAAGTTTTTCACTCTCAACAGTTCCATCAATAGGAATCTGTTGAGACCTTTTCTCCCTATATTACCAGATACAATTTCTGTAGGTGTGAAACAATTGAATTATACAATATTACAAGGTGACAATCACCATTGACAATTTACATACATACCAGATACTACTGTTAACATTTTGTACATACCAAAGTTTTACCATTTCCTCAAGTGACAATGCTTCCCTTCCAGTGTTACTTCATTAGGTAAAAGCCAAATAGAACAAATTCATCTAATGCCTTTCCAGGAGGAAAGGCAGAAACTTTGTGGAGTGTCTCAGGAGCTCTACTGAGGTTCCACAAAATTTCCTTGCATCAGCCAAATGACAGGCTACCAAATTTGTACTTGAATTTTGATTTCTGGGAAGCTTTGCCATAAATATCAGAAAATTAACAGAAACAACAATATTCAATGTCTATGAAGGCACCGGCTTAGTTCAGTAGCACAATGTTGACAATCAAACCATAACCTTTAGTTTTTCTCATAACTGGAGACTTTTTTTTTCTACGTCTATGGGCACCACGTATACCAATTTTTCAACCTCTCTAGGCCAAGACAGACACAAGGACATACAGACATACAACATATAGACAAAGACAGTTTTTTTTTTTTTTTAGTTATGCCACGTGGAATATGTTAGGTAACTGCAGTTTTACTCCATAGGCTCAGAAAAAAAATGTCAAAGTCAAAAAAAAATGTGGAGTGTTGCTGGCAGAAAAATTTCCAGTTGTCATCCTACAAACCTAAGACTTTGGAAATAGGAAGGAAAAGTTTTGTTAATCACAAGAGTTACATGACCTTGTTTATCACCTTAGGGTTTTCAGTGTTGAAGACTTTTTATTAGAAATCAATCCTGGGGTATTCTGTACAGCAACTGAAAGAATAAAAGTTAACTTTTAAGCAAAAGGAGTCATCTCTTGTTAGCCACCAAGCAGGCACTCCTTGGGTTTCCTGGAATAGAACCTGAAAAAGCAAAATCAGAATATCAGTAATTAACTTTCAATTAAAAGGAGTCATCTCCTTACTTCTGTTAGCCACTCTGGGACAGAAGCTGAAAGAGCAGATTAAACATCTAAGCACAGATTACACCTCCCCCACACTAGGGAGGGACAACAACAACACAGGTATGAAAACCTGGTACAGTTACATGATGCACCCTAAAGAGTGCTTTCCATAACAGACCTTCCTCAGTAGGAAGCAGAAACTTAGAATCTTGTCTTACACCAGCAATTGAACAAATCCAGGATTCAAAATGGCAAACATGCCCAAAACAAATTGTGTAGACAAAATTCACAGCAGCAAATCCTTTCAGACTCAGACAAAATCTTGTTAATTTTTCTGATCCAGACTTTGCAAAAATTCAAGTTATCTCCAAGAATCCATCAAGGATACCAGCAATTACCAGTTACTGCTTAAGGCTACTCTTTCCTTAACACCCAGGCATACATTTGCTAATTTAAACACCACTGCTCCACAATTGGCTGGCAAAATGCATTAGGCAGAGAGCAGGAAGTAGCCAAAGACAAAGCAACCTACCACTGAAGAACCATTATTGCCTTTAGAAATGCTAATGAGACAGCAGAGATTACAAAAAGAAAGAAAAAAAAAGTTCCAAAGTCCTAGCAACAAGAACCTCTGAATTTTACAAGAGCCTGCCAAGTGGCCTTAGACGCCATCTTTGATCTGGCCACATGGTCCAATGTACTGCCTAATCTTTTGAGTAAAACTGTTGAACAGAACAATTTCCAAAATCAAATGTCTTAGCAAGTCACTACAAACAAATTACATACAGACACACAGATCTTCACAAAGCCCAAGCCAGTTTTTCAACAGCAAATCTACATATGAAACAAACACACCAGAGAAACCAAAAATCACATTTGCGCTTATGGTAGCCAGTGCCATAGGGAAGCCCAGTTTCCCCATGGGACTGACTAACCACGGATGGCTCTGTCCTAAATCACGTTGGACGCCAAATCTGTTATAGGACAGGGAGAGGGGAAGCCCAAACCCCACAAACCTGCCTATTCTACATGGGTTCTGCCATCCGCCGCATCAACACAAAACATAGGAGACTTTAATGGGAAGGAACTTTAATAAAACTAGGAAACAATACAGGTAAGGCAGAGTCTAGTTTTTAAATGAAGCATCCAGAGTTACCCGTCCCCTCGTGGGTAAAAGTCCATCCAAATGGGATTGGCCCAGAGCAAGGCCCCAAAGCCTGCCACAAGTCTAAAGCATCTTCCAGTGGGGACCCACAGCAAAGGGTCAGAAACAAGCAGACAAGCCCGGAAGGAAAAGACCAAATCAACATCAAGATAAAAGCTGCCATGGTCACCTCCCCACGGGTCTCACCCACATCTGTGTCGCCTAGTCCACGACCAAAAGACAAGCACAGTTTCTTCACGTGTCTCTAGGCTCCATGCACCTCCTCCAGGTCTCCTGGCTCCATCCTGCTTCCTTCCTCAGTCTCCTCTTCAGCTTCTCCTCTTTCTGCTCAGCTCCACCCTCCCTTGGGTGGGGCAGGGAACCTCCCCCTTTCCTGGGGACCACCCTGTTACAATATCTTAATTTTCACCTGTTTTCTGGTGTTTTTTGAGTTCTTTGATTTCCTCATTGACCTAGTAGTTGATGCATCAATAGTATGATGTGGTATACTGTCCTCACATGTAGTTCCCCCTCCACTCTTTCTTTTCTTTTTTAGGTTGATTTTTTTAGTTTGATTTCATTGTGATCAGAAAAAATGTTTGATGTGATTTCATTCTTCATAAATTTATTGATACTTGTTTTGTGTGCCAACATGTGGTCTGTTCTTGAGTATGTTTCATGTACACTTGAGATGAATATGTATTCTGCTGTTGGGAGAATATATATCTAGAAGGTCTATCTTGTCTAAGTTTTAATTTAAGGCTGTTGTTTCCTTGTTTTGTTTTGTTTTTTTAAAGATTTATTTGTTTATTTATTTATACAAGCACTGGGTACAGTCAGAAGTGCGGGAGGGTGAGAGAATTCACCAGAGCCAGAGCAGGGAACAGAACAGGCAGAAGGACAGAAGCACTGCTGAGGGGAGCAGTGGGCGGCAGGAGAGGTCTGCACGCCATATGGGACCCTCCTTCAGTGGCTGGGGAGCAGCCGGGGATCGAACTGGCGCCGCAGAGGCTGCGGGCAGCTTCACAACGCAGTGCTCAACCGCTGCGCCACCGGGGAGGCCCTGTTGTTTCCTTGTTGATATTCTGTCTGGATCATCTGTCCATTGATGTAAGTAGAGTATTAAAGTCTCCTGCTACTATTGTGTTGCTCTCAATTTGTCCTCTTACATCTGTTCATATTTACTTTGTATATTTTGGTCCTATGTTGGGTGCTTATATATTAATAAGTATCATCTTCTTGATGTATTAGTCTCTTTATGTAGTGTCCATTTTTGTCTCATTACCTTTTTTGACTTGAAGTCTGTGTTATCTGGTAGAAGTATAGTTGTTCAAGTTCTTTTTAATTTCTCATTGTATTGGAGTAGCATTTTCCACTCCTTCACTTTTAATCTGTGTTTGTGTTTATGCTTCAGTGAGTCACTTTTAGATTCACTTATTTCTGAGAACCCACTATGTAGTTTGTTTTTTGTTTGTTTTTTTATTGTGCTTTAAAGAAAAGTTCTTTTTAAAATTTTTATTTATTGTTTTTAATTTCCTTACACTGTTGTAGTCCCCATAGTTCTCCCACCAACATAATCACCTATGAGCCATCACCATACTCCCTTGTGTTATTCCCTCCCCTGTTTTGACCACCCCCTCCTTTGCGGTATGCCTCAGATCTATGGTCAGCTTGCTAGTTTTGTCTTTTTCTTGACCTTTTGTTTGGTTTCTCTATATTCCACTTATAAGTGAGATCATCTGATATTTATCTTTTTCCTTCTGACTTATTTTGCTTAGCATAATTTATCTCTTCCATCTCCATCCATGTTGCCCCAAATGGCATGAGTTTATCTTTTTTTTTTAAATGTCTGAGTAATATTCCATTGTATAAGTAAACCACAACTTTTCTATCCATTCTTATATTTGGAGGGCATTTGGTTTTTTCCATATCTTGTCTATTGTAAATAGTTCTGCAGCAAACATAGGAGTGCAGGTTTCCTTTTTAATTAGTGTTTTAGTGTCTTTGGGTAGATTCCTAGGAGTGTAATTGCTGAGTCACATGGTAGATCCATTTTTAGTGTTCTAAGGAACTTCTACACAGCTTTCCATACTGGTTGGACTAGTTTACATTCCCACCAGCCATGTAAGAGGGTTCTTTTATCTCCACAACCTCTCTAGCATTAGTTGTTTCGTTTTTTTCAACGTGAGCCATTGTCATGGGAGTAAAATGGTATCTCATTGTGGTTTTGATTTGCATTGCCCTTTTAATTAGTTATGTCTTTTTTGTCTGCCTGTTAGCCATTTGCATTTCTTCTTTGGAGAAGTGTCTTTTCAGTTACTTTGCCCATTTTTTGATTGGGTTGTTTGTTTTGTTTTTGTTAAGTGTGTAAGCTCTTTGTAGGTCTTTGATGTCAGTCCCTTATCTGTCATATGGTGTGCAAATATTTTCTCTGATTCAGTAAGATATCTCTTTGTTTTGATTATTCTTTCTTTTGCTGTATAGAAGCTTTTTAGTTTGAGATAGGCCTTGATGTTTACCTTCTTTTTGGTTTCTCTTGATTCTGGAGAAGAATCTTTAAAGATTTATGTCATGAAGTGTTTTACTTATGTTTTCTTCTATATATTTTATGGGGTGCAGGTCTTATATTCAAGTCTTTTATCCATTTTGAACTGATTTTTGTATATGTTGCGAGTTAGTAGTCTAGTTTCATTCTTTTGCATGTGGCAGTCTAGTTTTCCCAAAACCATTTATTTAAGAGACTTTCCTTTTTCCAGTGTATATTCTTTGTCTCTTTATCATAGATTAGTTGACGATATATATGGTGGGTTTTGTTTTTTTAGTCCAGCAAGGTGTTTTGTGCTTTTTCTTTTTTTTTTTTTTAAGATTTATTTATTTATGCAAGAACCAGGGTACAGGCCAGATGTGTGGGAGGGTGAGAAGATGCACCAGAGACAGAGTGGGGATCATAATAGGCAGATGGACCGAAATACACTGCTGAGGGGAGCAGCAGGCGAGAAAGGAGTGGTCCGCTTTGCCATGTGTGACCCTCGCCAGCTGGCCGGGAGCGAACCAGCGCTGCAGAGGCTGCGGACAACTTCACAGTGCTGCGCTCAATCTCCTGCACCACCAGGGGAGGCCCACTTTGTGTTTTTTCATTGATGAGTTCAGTCCATTTTCATTTAGGGTCATTATTGTTATATTAGGACTTGCTACTTGCCATTTTATCTTTTTGTTTCTGGTTGTTCTTTATCTCTGTTCTTTCTTTTTCTTTATATTTCTATCTCCATTTTATTTTGATGGATTTCTCTGCTTTTTCCCTGTTTCTCCTTTTTGTGTGCTTGGTGTCTGCTCCAAATTTTTATTTTGTGGTTACCATAAGGCTTGTGTAGAATGTCTCATATCTCAAATAATCCTTTTTTTCTGCTAATATCTTCATAACTTCATTTCTCTATAAAGGCTCTGTCCTTTCTGTTCTCTTTAATATATTTGTCATAAATTATTTTATACTGCTAGATTATTAGCAAATTAGAGTATATGTAATTATTTTTAGTGTTTCTTTCCATTTATCCTTTATTCTGAAAATAGTGTTCAATACCCTGTTTTGAGGCAGAGTTTCAGCTTTTTGCTTCCTTCTATATTTTTATTGCCTTGTTTAAGTTTTGTGAACTCTCTTTTTTTCAATTCAGATAGAAAAAGTCTTGTTAACATTTCTTATACAGAAGGCCCAGTGATGGTGAAATCCAGCTTTTGTTTGTCTGGGAAATTTTTTTTCTCCCTCCCCCTTAAATCTGAAATATTGCTTTTTAGGATAGAGTGTTGGCTGGCAATTTTCATCTTTGAGTAGTTTGAATATGTCATTACACTTTTTTTCTGGCCAGTAACATTTTTGCTGCATTTGATGATAGCCTGATGGGAGTATTTGTATGTATTACATGCACTTTTCCTCTAGCCTTTAGTATCCTTTATTATCAACTTTTGACAGTTGTATTATTATGTATCTAGATATAGATTCCTTTGCATTTAGAGAGTTAGGTGTTTTGTTAGCTTCATGGACTTGTATATTCATTTCCTTCCCCACGTTTGTGAAGTTCTCAGCTATTTTTCATTTGAATAGGTTCTCTGCTCCCTTTTCTCTACATCACCTCGGATACCCATTATCCTTATATTGCCTTTACAAATAGAATTGGCTAGCTCTCAGTGTTTCTTCATTTTATTACATCCTGTTTCTCTACTTCTACACCTGAATCATTTCTAGGTTTCTGTTTTTAGCTCTCTAATCCATTTCTCCATTTGATGTATTCTATTTCTACTGCTTTCTATTGCAACATTCATCTAATTTATTGAATTGTTCACATACTGAATGAGTCTCTGTTAGTGGCTTATTTATAAGTGCAATCTCTATGGTAAATAAACCTCTGCTAGTTATTTTCATTCCTGCTGTGTCTAACTTACTTTTTTTTGGTATTTCTCTAAGTTTCTTTATGGTCGCTCTTTTGAATGGTCTGATTTTAGATCCAAGTGTTCTGTGTCTTTAAGTTTGGTTCTGGAGAACTGGCATTCTCTTTTTTTGATGCCATAGCTTGAGGTTTCATATTAGTTAAAGTTATAGTCATCTCTGCACATCTGGAGTGTCCACTACCTTTTTGGTTTTTTAAATTAATTTATTTTTAACTTTTCTTGCTTTAATTATAATTAAGCAGCTTAGTAATTAGATACTTTTGTTACCAGTAGGTGGTGCTGTGGCTTTAGATTTTTGGTTACTACTGATGTCCTTAGGACTACTGCTATATATGTCACCACCTGTGACTCGGGATGGTGCATATAGCCACTGCTCTGTGGTTCTAGTGTTGCATAGATGTAGAATGATTTATCTGATGCCATGGGCAGTGGACAGTGAGCCTGAGTCACCTGTGTTTCCCCTCTGCTTCTTTTCTTCCTTGGGGTCTTGGAACTGAGACTCAGTGCTTGATACTCTCTGGGGTGCTGATTCCAATAATAGAATGGGAAGGAAGGGAAGCTGCAGTTCCTTGCTTTCTCTGGTACTCTTGTTGCCACATCCCTGGTTAATGTACTTTATCTTTCCATCTCCCTGATATTTACTTGGGCCAATGTCATGGGCTCTGCACTGTCTCTGCCCTGCCTGCCTTCTCTGGACCCTTGAATGTACATGGTGACTTGGCTGTCTGCTTCTCCTAGCTCTGTCACTTACATGAGCCCCAGTTTACCCACTTTTAGATGTACAGATGCATGGATCTCTCTGGTGTCCTGTTGTAATAAAGAGAGGAACCCTCCCTGATCTGCAATTGATCAGTTAATTAGATTAACTGATTATGTTAATTAGATTAACATCTCTGTGTTGCTTTCTTTGCAAGCCTAAATTTTAAACCTAATTTTTACTATCTCGTTAATTTATATAGCATCAAATGATTTAGTCTTTATATTTTCCTAATTGGAGAAGTAATCTTAAGGTGCTTTAAAAATTGGGCCTCCCCGGTGGCGCAGCGGTTGAGCGCTGGGTTGCGAAGCTGCCCGCGGCCTCTGCGGCGCCGGTTCGATCCCTGGCTGCTCCCCGGCCACGTGGTTCATCCCTGGCTGCTCCCCGGCCACCGGAGGAGGGTCCCACATGGTGCGCAGACCTCTCCTGCTGCCCGCTGCTCCCCTCAGCAGTGTACTTCGGTCCTTCTGCCTGCTCTGCTCCCCGCTCTGGCTCTGGTGAATTCTCTCACCCTCCCGTGCTTCTGACTGTACCCAGTGCATGTATAAACAAAACAAACAAATAAACAAATAAATAAAAAACATGCCTCTATAAAAAAAAAGAAAATTATAATAGGTGAGCTGCTGGCTTTTAAGGCTAGTTGGGACGTTTATAGATATCTCTGTTTTTGTAAGCTAATCTAAAAAGCATTGAAACTTACTCTGTCCATGTTCAACACATGGTGATGTGTGCTATAGGACATACAAGGATAAGAGATACTATCCCTAATCGTAAATATTTACCATGTAATAGGACAGGGGAAATATGTGTTTACTATAGCACAAGATAGACTGTGATATTAAAAAAAAATGCATTGTTTCTGAATGTGAGCCAGAATAATAGGCAAAGAATCAATTGCATAAAGCGAACTATATTATATTGTAAAGCAAAAAAGGTATACACCTGGATATCAAATAGGTTATAATTAATTAACTGTATTATACTTTGCTTGCCAATGACAGAATAACAGATTTATAGTTTTATAGTGGCAAATGACAATAAGAAAGCTGGTATAAGTCCAATAAAAGTGTAATACAAATTAAATCTTTTAAATGTTAATTTTTTAAATTTTTAAAAAAGATTTATTTATTTATTTATACATACAAGCACTGGGTACAGTCAGAAGTGCGGGAGGGTGAGAGAATTCACCAGAGCCAGAGCGGGGAGCAGAGCAGGCAGAAGGACCGAAGCACACTGCTGAGGGGAGCAGCGGGCGGCAGGAGAGGTCTGAGCGCCATGTGGGACCCTCCTCTGGTGGCCGGGGAGCAGCCGGGGATCGAACTGGCGCGGCAGAGGCTGCGGGCAGCTTCTCAACCCAGCGCTCAACCGCTGTTCCACCGGGGAGGTCCTAAATGTTAATTTTAAAAGCTATTTAAGAATAGGTAACTGCTGATGAATATTTATTGTATCTCAATATTCTTTGCATAAATTTATCTGTAAACTAGCTTTGAAGGTGTTTTGCCTTTACTATGTTATGCTGAAAGCTATGCTTCTGAATGTGTTTTGGGGACTTCCATTAAATTAGACTAAGTCAGATTTTTACAAAATGTGAAATTCTGTAAGACTTAATAATGGATTACTTGGTATTATTTTCAACTAGGCTCTCCAGGCATGGCCGCAGATTGAAAAGAGGACATGCTGGCATGGTCATGCTGGAGGAGGACTCCACACAGACCCAAAAGAAGGGGTAAGAGCTAATAACAAGTAACTAGAAATTCTTGTGAATGATGGTACTTGCATGGAAGATAAGTATATTCAGATTATATTCCAGAATATTTTAATTGACCCACGTAAGTGCAGGTGTTCTAATGCAAAACCATATGAATTGAGCATGATTATATAGATGAGACTTTCTCAGGCTTATGGCAATATTTAAGAACTTTTCCTTCTGGGGTGATGGGAAAGTTCTAGAGGTGAGCTGCTGGTGATGATTGCACAACACTGTGAATATATTTGATACCACTGAGTTGTACATTTTAAAATTATTAAAACTATAAGTTTTATATTGTGAGTGTTTTAGCACAGTAAGAAAATATTTCTTTTACTTCTGGGGTAGTATGAGATAGGTAGCTAGATTGTTGCTTACCCAGAATGGCAATGTCTTTTACTTGAAAGTAGCATGCCACAGAATCAGAGGAAACTTGGGTTGTTATCAACTCACCACAAAGCTTTAGAAAATAAATTTCACAATCTCTTAAAAAAAATATGTGTTGAATAACTGCTTTGTGTGTAACTATGTTAAGTATTATAAATGCAATAATTAACAAAACAGTCTCTTCTATCCAAAAACTTATCAGTTTAAACATCAGAACATCCAATCCACCATGTAGAAATTTTATCACTGTGGCAAATTGTATAATTTTACCTTAAAATCAACTGAAATTTGTACTGTAGTTTTTATGCATTTATACTTGAATGTTCATAACAACTGTTAGTCAGCATTAATAGTATTGTTCAGGAAATGTTTAAATCATGTTTAACCAGTGTAGCCATAGTAAAGGGTTATAAAAGAAGTGGTAGTTTCAATTGGTAGCTTTCAATTTGAAAGCTCCTATCTTTAAAATAAATTATCACATGATCATATCAGTAGATGTTGAGAAAGCATTTATAAGATTCAACATTTACTTATGATGAAAACCCTTGAAAAACGGGGATAAAGGGAACCTATCTGACAAACCCACAGCAGGTATCATTCTCAGTGGGAAAAAACTGAAAAACTTTCCACTAAGATCTGGTACAAGACTTCCACTGAGATCTGGTGCAAGACAAGCGTGTCCATTCTTACCAGTACTATTCAGGATAGTATTGGGAGTCCTAGTTAGAGGAATTAAGCAAGAGAAAGCTATCAAAAGAACCCAAACTGGGAAAGAAGTAAAACTATCATTATTTGCAGATGACATGATATTATACGGAAACCCTAACTCCACAGAAAGAACACAAAAACACTAATTTGAAAGGAAACCTGCACTCCTGTGTTCACTGCAACACTTTTGACAATAGCCAAGATATGGAAACAACCTAAGTGTCTAAAAACAAATGAGTGGATCAAGAAGGTGTGGTATATATATACATGGTGGAATGCTACTCAACAATCAAAAGAGATGAACTCATGCCATTTGCAGCAACATGGATGAAGCTGGAAGGTATTAGATAAGTGAAACAAGCCAGAATGAGAAAGATAAATACTGGATGCTGTCACTTATAATGTGGAATATAGATAAACCAAACAAAAGGTTAGATAAAAACAAACTTTAAAATCCACCCTTGAAAGCTGACCATGGATCTGAGGCATCCGGAGTTGAAGTGGACAGGAAGGGATGAGGAGGGGGTAACAGCACAGTGGACTATGGTGGGGGACAATGGGTGCTTTGGTGGTGGGACTGCTATGGTGACTACATCTGAGGGAGGAAATCCTATACTGTCAAAACACTAGCAAGGATGTAAAACAATAGTACTTCAGTAAAAAAAACAGATTAAGGAATTATTTGTTTATAATAGAATCTTTAGATTTTGAAAGGATTTAAACTTTTTTTTTATGTGCCTCTTTTGAAGAGACATCTCTTAGTAAAATTTAATTGATCCTGTGTTCGTAAAAGGACACAAATAATGCAGAACTTAACATAAAGATTACTTTTCAGACTTTGTTTGACATGCTCTTTTTTATGTTAGAAACATATCCTTATTGATTGGAAGCTGCCAGAATTTAGTAGTATTAAAAGGGACATTAGCACTTTCTGGAGCAATCAGAGAGCTTTGGTGTAAATCCTGATATAATTGGAATAAGTGAAATAGCAATTTGGAGTGTTGGGGTTTGGGGAAATAAAGGAATGAGTCTCTAGGCTTGTTGAAATGAGTGCCCACACCGACCAGTGGGCAGGAATACCTGGAAGACATAAACAAGCACCTTTCTAGCTCTCATTTCATATATTATTAAGCAGCTATATGATCTTGATTTCATTTCTCCTATTGATTTTTCTTTGGGATAGAGAATTCTTTGGCTAATGCAAGTATCAGTCATCTCAGTATTTATATTTATATTATAAATTATTAAATTGGCTGTTGGATACAAATTCATCTCATTTGTAGCATAAACCATTTTTTCTTTGATGACTTAATAAATCAAGTATTAGGTGTATCTCTAGGATATTAATAAGAATTTTCCTTGTGTGTTTACAGACAGATAAATTAATTCATTAGTTGAATAAATATTTGTTTTGTTTCTTTTATTAGTTAAATTTCTTCTTCCTTTTTTCTTTTGGTACAGCTTGTTTTCTTGAACTTTCATCTCTGACAATTCTGATGTTTCTAAACCTTTCCTTTCAAACTCATTTCTAGAAAAAAAAACACAATGAGCCAATTTGAATTCATTCTTTTGTTACCCTTTGTTAGCTTTTGTTACCCTTGTTACCTTCTTTCTGAATCAAACTGCTTTTCTTTAATTATGGCTAATTAATTCCAGCATATAGTTGAGACCTTCCTAAAAATGTTTATTCTTTATACTAACACAGTACTAGTTTTTACATTGTAATGAGGCATAAAATGTCAGTTTTATGTTTTAAATTTGAGGTTATTTAGCTAGAGCAAAAAGACCACATTATATATATTGTTAGCACAGAATAAAGTGGATTCACGCAACTTTTATAAGCTTATAAATGATATTTCCATAGTGTTTACTTTTACAGAGCTTTTGTTGTAATGATGTAGTTATCACAGTTGTCTTTTTAAAATGACTTGTAAATTCTATTTACTGTGAAAATGATAAACAGAGAAGTTAAAGTAGTTCATATTTTCTGTTTTTGTGCAAATGAGACTTAAAACCATTATATCAAAAGGAATTTTGACCCTTAAGAATGAAGGAACTTTCTTTTCTTAAATCATTGGGGGTTTTTTTCCCCTACACTATAATTACTCTTCATACACTGGTATAAAATAACCCGATATATTGTCATTTTCCTTGACGATTTCCTACATTTCCCATACTTTAAGAATTCATCTTTAAAAGAATTGGTATACTTGGGCCTCCCCGGTGGCTCATGCAGCGCCGGTTTGATCCCCGGCTGCTCCCCGGCCACCGGAGGAGGATCCCGCATGGCGCGCAGACCTCTCCTGCGGCCCGCTGCTCCCCTCAGCAGTGTACTTCGGTCCTTCTGCCTGCTCTGCTCCCTGCTCTGGCTCTGGTGAATTCTCTCACCCTCCCTCGCTTCTGACTGTACCCAGTGCTTGTATAAATAAATAAATAAATCTTTAAAAAAAAAAAAGGAAGTTTGTCTTAGAAAAAGTGTATCTTCATTCTTTCAAGAAAAAAAAAGAATTGGTATACTATTTGTGATTAGTTTGAATTGAAAAGATTAGTTGATATGAAAGATGTCATATTTAGCCTCAAGCTTGTGACTGGTCTCCTTTTACTTTAAATAATTCTTTTGTCTTTCACTGTTACCATTGGGTGTCCAACATGAACTAACTGTGGTGATTTTAAAATAAGGTGTATTATCTTTCAGAATCTGTATTGAGGCCTCAAATTTTATTTAATTCTAGTACAGCAGGAAGTAGCTGGTTTAAAATGGTTTAACAATGTGACTCAGTCTCTGAAGTGCCTCATTTGACCTCTACTTTTAGGAAAATATATTAGTTTTCAAATGTTAGAGTTTATCTGAACTATACCTGAAGTCATGTGTTTTACAGCTTAGTGGACTCATAATGCATGATTACACAACTTCTGGATGCATTTTGAATGAAGTGGTAACATTTTATGTATTATTAAGCCAACTAAAATAATTTTCTTGCTCTTAGCCATAGCTTCTTTGTGTCCTTATTGAATAAATTTTGGGGTGTATTATAGAAAGTTTTGACAGAGAGTGTGTTTCTAAAGATATGCAGAAACAGGGCCTTTTGGCCATTATTCCATCGTAAAAAATAAGACAAAACATGTGAAATGGGAATGAATTTGAAAATTGCATACTGCATTATTCCCTTTAAAAAAAAAAACCTTACCAGTTATGAGAGCATGTATATTTGTGTGTAAAATATTTCGAAACTTCATGTTTTTGCCATCTATTGATATTTAATAAAAGCAGCTCAGGAAGGTAGGCCTATGCTTTGGTACAATGTGAACAGTTTTATTTCTGTCATTAAACTGACTAAAAGAGATTTGAAAAATAGTTTGCTAGTCTTGGTGGGAGGGGTAGTATTTATAATATGAAACTACCCAGTATTATATAATGTGTTGTCCTGTTTCTTATGTTGACAATTTCCTCCATTCCTGCTGTGCAGATATACTTGAAATTATGTAACTCTTCTCCCTCAAAATGAATTTAAATTTTTTCTTACTATATGTCAGCTACTGAAAATACAAGCAAATAAGAAGGCTGTAAAAAAGTCATTAGTGGGCCTCCCTAGTGGTGCAGGCGGTTGAGCGCAGCGCTGTGAAGCTGTCCGCAGCCTCTGCAGTGCCCATTTGACCCCCGGTGGCCATGGAGATACCCACATAGCAGGGCAGACCTCTCCTGTCTCGCCCACTGCTCCCCTTAGCAGTGTATTTCGGTCTGTCTGCCTGTTCGGTTCCCCACTCTGTCTTGGGTGAATCCTCTCACCCTCCCGCACATCTGGCCTGTATCCTGGTTCTTGTATAAGAATAAATAAATGTTTAATTAAAAAATTATCCTTTAAAAAAAAAGTCATCAATGATTCCAACTATTCATAGTTACTGATGTTAACACTTTTGGGGTATTGCTTTCCAGATCCATTTGGTGCATGTATAAACTCATATGCATATCTCATTTTTTTTCCCGTGGAAAATAAGCTTTTTGTACTCTGCTTTCATTTAACATGTTTTTCTCTGTTTGTGATTGTATTTATTTCTGGATGACTATATTCTGTTACAGGCATTCATTTAGGCTATTTCCATTTTTTTCTATTAAAGCAGCATAAGAATAAATATCCTTATAGCTAATTTTTTCATTCCATATTCAGTAATTAATTTGTTGGTAATTTGGTAATTTGCTGTTTGTCAATCACGATATTTAGTTTTAGATTACAACAATGAGTACAGAATACAGATACTATTCACGTGGAATTTAAATTCTAGCAGGAGAGCAGATGTTAATCAAATAATCACAATACTGTATATTGATGTAGTTTATAGCTTAAGTGGATACTCTGAAAAAAAGGGATACTGTTTTGCGAGAGAATACTGCCAAGGTTCCTTACTGGATTAGGGACAACCTTATTGAGGAAGTGCTGCTTGAACTTCCATGGAATTTAATTAGAAGACATTACGGGGCAGGTTGGTATTGCATAGAGAGAGAGATTATGCTGAACTGAGTGCATGATTGTGCAAAGACTCTGTGGCAGGAGGAATTACAACATGTTTGAGGAACTGAAAGAAAGCCTGTACAGTATGATAATGGAAAGCAGTGTTGTAAGACATGGCTAAAGAGGGAGTTTGTGGCCAGCCAAGCAGAGCCTCATAAACCTTGGGACTTTGGTCTTTATCTTAAGATTAATAACATCCCACTGAAAGGTTTTAAGCTGGGGTAGTAGCTGATCGCCAGCTGTACTAATTGGACAGGTATCAGAATGGATGCAGGGAAATTAGTTAAGAGGTTGTTGTAGTGGTTTAGGTCAGAAATGATAGCTTGTATTAGATTGCTGGTAGAAATGCAAGAAGTAGGTAGAGTCAAGAGATTTTTAGGATGTAAAATGATTATTCTTAGAGAATATTCCAAGAATTTTTTTTGTAAGCATAAAGCCCCAGAAGTAGAATTCTTGACACAAAGGGCAGAATTGTTTTAAAAACTTATGGTAGATACCAAATTGCTTTCCAGAAAGATTGTCTCAATATAGTTTCCTATTAACAGTGTATTAAAGTACCGTTTTCCATACACCTTTACTAACTGAGCATTTGCTTTTTTTATTTTGTTATTCTTTTAAATACCTTTTCCACAAGTTGAATACTTCAAATTTTAAATTGTTTATTATTTCACCAATTGTAATGAAAGAGTAGTTTTGTAAAATATATATATATATATATATATATATGTATTGATCTTATTTTGACTTTCTGAAAGTATCGGTTTGTTTCTTCATAATTTGTGCCTAAAAGCTGAAATTAAAGCAAAAGTTTTAATAGAAATGTTGCCTTGGGAACATGGGGAAAATATAAAATGGACTTAGATCAGATTAAGCATAACTGGAAAATTGTGTTTTTGTTGAAATTTTTAATAATGCAACCTCTATTCTGTATAGTAAATGTCAAGACTGCTTCTAAATGCTGTCAGTATAATTGCTCTATCTTGAACTTGAGCTTAAGGGCTCTATAAACTATTTTAAATAAATACATGGTTAAAGAACCTAAAATATATATAAAGATTTTGACCCACAAAGATCAAAATGTTTCTTAAATTTTATGTAATGTTTTTAGCTTAATGTATAATAAATACATGTATAATGAGTACATTTCCTCTTTCCCCCACTGAATAACTTTTTGGAAATGTGAGGATGGCTGTAGCTGAAAGTAAAAAACATGAGAAATAAGTGAAAGCAATTGAAGTAGTTTCTATTTCCCCAAAATAGTTGAGTTTGAAAATTATTGATGTTAGATTTAGAATAAAAGTTATATATGTAATATTTTCATATTTTGTCAAATATTTATATAATTCTACGTTATTGAAATGTAGTTATAATTGAAATGACATGTTTCTCACTGCTTTGTTTTCTCTCTTTCAACAGTTAAAAGATGTTGACACTAAAAAAATCATAAAAGCAATGCTTTCTTATGTGTGGCCCAGAGACAGGCCAGATCTACGTGCTAGAGTTGCCATTTCCCTGGGATTTTTGGGTAGTGCAAAGGTAAGAATAGGACAATTATGCATTGTTGTTTTGCTATAACTAAGAAATATTACGAGGATTTTTAAGTACTTTTGGGGGTTCATTGACAACTTTTATGACACTTTATGTAATACTTTTCAAGAATTTTTAAATCGAAGACATTGGTTTATAAGATTATATAGGTTTCAGGTGTTATAGCATTATCATTAGACATCTGTATGTGCTACAACATAATAACTCTTGTGAAGTTAGCAGAAATTATATGATAATGCCTGATTTATCTGTGGATCAGGTTTCTCACAGCCTCAATTGATAGAATTCACTCCTGAAACCAGTGTATATGCAGTATCATTGGTTGTAACAAAACGTAAGTATATGTTCCACGCTCCACAGAACTTTATTGCCCCATATTTATTATATATTCTGCTAAGCTTGGCTCCAATTCCAATACATTGAAAAGAGGATGAAGACATTTTAGACACACTGGTAGCCATAAATGGTAAATAAAATGGTGTAACATCAAGGGGAAAAGCAGGATAACTAAAAAAAGATCAGCCACAAAAACTGCCATTCAGTATAGGATCTCTCTATAGCTTAGAAGCCTCTTCAGTTTGTTACTGTACTGTAATCTGTTTTAATAAGGCAAAGTTATAGTAATGACTGACCTTTCAAGAAAAAACCTTATTTTCAATTTATTCAAACCTTAAAGTCAGTGAAGTATATATCAGTATCTTAAGGTACAATATATATCCGTGGTAGATAGTCTCTAGAGTTAGACTTCCTGAGTTCTGCCACTTACTAACCCTTAAACTTGGGCCTATTGCTTAAACTCAGTGCCTCAGTTTCCTAATTTGTAAAATAGGTAAGATAGGATTTGTTATGAGGAATAAATTAACATGTAAATGACTTAGAACAGTGTCTGGCATGTAGTAAAATGTAATATGTGTGTTAAAAATAAGTAAGTTTAGATATTTTAGGTCAAAAATATGATAAAGAAAATAAATCTGTTAAAAGTAGAAATGAGGGGCCTCCCTCTGGCGCAAGGGGTTTAGTCTCAGTACTGTGAAGCCAGCCACTGCAGCACAAGTTATATCCCTGTCCAGGGAGCTACCCACACGGCACAGCAGACCTCTCCTGTCTCTCCCGCTGCTCCCCTCAGGAGTGTATTTCAGTAGATCCATCTGTTCTTTTTTTTTTTTTTTAATAGAGGCATGTTATTTATTTATTTGTTTGTTTGTTTTTTTTGTTTATACATGCACTGGGTACAGTCAGAAGCGTGGGAGGGTGAGAGAATTCACCAGAGCCAGAGCGGGGTGCAGAGCAGGCAGAAGGACCAAAGTACACTGCTGAGGGGAGCAGCGGGCGGCAGGAGAGGTCTGTGCGCCATGTGGGACCCTCCTCCGGTGGCCGGGGAGCAGCCAGGGATCGAACCAGCACCGCAGAGTCTGCGGGCAGCTTCACAACCCAGCGCTCAACCGCTGCGCCACCGGGGAGGCCCTAGATCCATCTGTTCTGCTCCCCACTCTGTCTCTGGTGAATCCTCTCACCACCACCCCTTCACCTCTGGCCTACATCCCAGCTCATGTATGCATAAATAAAAAATAAATAAATCTTAATAGTATAAATGAAGTTTGACTAGAATTTGGTAACCATGCTAGTGGACTGTAGCAATATGGATTGAGCATACATTTGTTGAATAACAAGGTATAGTGCTAGACAACTGCGAGTACAAAAATGAATAAAATGTGGTGTTTGGCCTCCTGGAGTTGCAGTGTATTAAAGGAAAAAATATACAAATAATGATTTTATATAAATATATAACATAAATGCCAAAGGGAGTCACAAATGAAGCCACATGGGAGTTCCAATAATTGTGCACTTAGAGAAGGCTTCATGGAGGAGCTTCAGTTTTCTAGTAACTACTATCTTGATATACGTAGCTTCAAAGATTCATATATTTTACTTAACCTCCATTCTTTAAAATTTCCTGAAAAATACTTTTTTAAATGAAACAATGCTATTTGAAGCTTTTAATTAAGTTGAGAATTATGATTTATACCCTGGTGTATTTTTTTAATTAAAAGACTTTGTATGTTAGAGAACTTTTAGGTTTACAGAAAAATTGATCAGTAAGTACAGAGAATTCCTATATTCCCTCTCCCCTAGACAAAGAACCACTGAATTCTTATTATTAACATCCTGCATTGGTGTAGTACATTTGTTAAGATTGATGAACCAATTATATAACATACCTTTTCTTATGAAATGAGATCATAATTTACATTAGGATTCACCCTTTATGTTGTATAGTTATATGGATTTGGGAAAATTGTGTTATGTATCTTCCGTTAAGATAATCATACTGAGGGCCTCCCCGGTGGCGCAGCGGTTGAGCGCTGGGTTGCGAAGCTGCCCGCGGCCTCTGCGGCGCCGGTTCGATCCCCGGCTGCTCCCCGGCCACCGGCGGAGGGTCCCACATGGCGCGCAGACCTCTCCTGCCGCCCGCTGCTCCCCTCAGCAGTGTACTTCGGTCCTTCTGCCTGCTCTGCTCCCCGCTCTGGCTCTGGTGAATTCTCTCACCCTCCCGTGCTTCTGACTGTACCCAGTGCATGTATAAACAAAACAAACAAACAAATAAAATAAATAAATAAAACATGCCTCTATAAAAAAAAAAAATTGAAGATAATCATACTGAATAGTTTCACTGCCCTAAAAATCCTATGTATTTCACAGGTTCATCCTTTTCTGTCATCTTCCCAAAACCCTAACTACCACTGACTTTTTACTGTCTATAGTTTACCCTTTTCCAGAATGTCATATAGTTGAGATTATATAGTTTGGTAAACCTTTCTTGTTGGCTTCTTTCACTTAGCAATATGAATTTCAGAGTTAATCATGTATTTTTATAACTGACAGTTCATTTCTTTTCATTACGGAAAAATAACCCTTTGTATGCATTTGCCATAGTGTGTTTACCCATTCATCTGTTGAAAGACATCTTGGTTGCTTACAGATTTTTGCAATTATAAGTAAAGCTGCAGTTAACATTCACGTGCAGGATTTTCTGTGGACATAAATCTCAACTTATTTGGGTAATTATCAAGGAGTGCAATTGCTAGATTATATGGTAAAACTATGTTTAGTTTTGTGAGAAACTGTGAACTCTCTTCCAATGTGGCTGTACCAGTCTGTATTTCTATCAGCCATGATTGATAATTTGTTTTTGGTTGTCTTTTGTTTCTTTTTTTTTTAAGTGAATGATAATTTCTGTTACTCCATATCCTTGTCAGCATTTAGTGTTGTCTAGTATACTGAATTTTAGCCATTCTAATAGGTATTTGGCAGTGTCTCTTTTTTTTCTAATTTGAAATTGCCTAATGATATTTTATACTGAGCATCTTTTTATATGCTATTTGCCACTGGTTTATCTTCCTTTGTGAGATGTCTGTCAGGTCTTACGGCCTTTTTTAATTGGGTGTTTCATTTTCTTATTGAATATTAACAGTTCTTTGTATATTTTGCATACCAGTCCTTTGTAAGATAGATGTGCAAATATTTCCACTCAATCTATGGCTTGTATTTTCCTTTTCATAAGTGTCTTTCACAGAGGACATCCTTGGCTTTTTCCCAATCTTAGGGTATAGCATGTAGTTTTGCACCATTAAGTGTTTGTTAGCTATTAGGAGTTTTTGTAGATGTTCTTTTTTAAAAAAAAAACAATTAAATATATCTAAATATATGTAAATGTTCTTAGTCAAGTTGAGGAAGTTCCCCTCTATTCCCAGTTTGCTGGGAGTTTTCATTGTGAATAGCTGTTGGATTTTTGACATGTGCTTTTAAACATCTATCGATATCATATATCTCCTCTTTAGCCTGTTGATATGATGGTTACATTAATTGATTTTCAAATGTTGAACCAGCCGTACATACATGGAATGAATTCCACTTGTTCATGTTGTGTAATTCTTTTTTAAAAAGATTTATTTATTTATGCATACAAGAGCTGGGGTACAGGCCAGAGGTGGGGGAGGTGAGAGGCTTACCAGAGACAGAGTGGGGAACAGAACAGGCAGATCAACTGAAACACACTGCTGAGGGGAGCAGCAGGCAAGTCAGGAGAGGTCTGCTGCAACATGTAGGTAGCTCCCTAGCGGGGGATCGAACTGGTGCTGCAGGGGCTGCGGATTGCTTCATAGGTTGCATCTTAACCCCTTGTGCCACCAGGGAGGCCCAGATGTTGTATAATTCTTTTTATACATTGTTGGATTTGACTTGCTAATATGTTGGTGAGGAATTTTGTATTTGTTTATGAGAATGGTCTGTAGTTTTTCTTTATTATAATGTCTTTGTCTGATTTTGGTATTAGAGAATTGCTGGCCTCATAGAATGAATTAAGAAATGTTTCTTCTTCCTCTTTTCTGGAAAGATTTTTTTCAAATTGTCTAGGTATTTTGTCCAATTTTATTTTCTTATTTTGCCTTGCTAATAAAATCTCCTTTTAGTATTCTTTATTTTTTTTCTCTCCTTCTGACCCTTTTAGATTTAGAGAGGTAATTAAACAAAGAAACAAACTTCTCTTTCACCTGTTCACATATATTGGCCCCCTCTTGGCAGCAGTATGTAGGAGCCCTGAATGAAAGAGATTGATTATTGAGGAATTTAGGTTTTAAAAAGACTGAAGGAATTGGGTTCCTCACATGATATAGGCATTACTTCCATGTTGAGGTAGGGAAAAATCATTTTAAGATCTGAATTTTTTTTTTGAGGTAATGTTGGTTTACAACATTGCTTGTGTTTTAAAGGTACAAGATCTTTCCCTCTGATATTAACCTGGATTCTGAGATCCTCAGCGAAGTGACCATATTCACCAGTAATTTTGGCATCATCTAGATACAGCATACCTTTAGTCTGTCCTTATCATGATTTTGCTTTTTCCTTAATTCTGTTCTTCAGTAATTTTAACACATTGTAGACTACTGTGTTAAAATTAAATCAATTCAATTTTCTTATAGTGTATTAGTCTATGAAAATTCAGGAGCTTAGCAGATTATTTATGTATGTGATTTAAGCTTTTGATCTAGGAAAGAAAAATGTTTTGTGAGAATGAGTCCCTTTTTTTTTCTTCTTGTGCTTAAATTAATGGGTGCATTGCAGTTACAGATGAAACATACCTTTTGTCACTTAATTATAATCTAGTAAAAATCACCGGTTTCTCAGCTTTTAAGAAGACACAGTGGGATGAAACTTAATACTGAGACCATTTTGATTGAAATAGTATCATCTATCCTTATTTTTAGATATCTCCAGCCTAGACTTTAGGGAGCCAGAGCTGGTATGACCCGAGACCCTGGCTTTATTTTTTAATATTGTTTTTAGTATACTTGCAGTAATACATATTCTTTTTGGTAATCATTTCTATGATTTTAACACATAAATATGTTCATGTAATTATTGCCCCAGGCAGGATATAGAAAAGTATCATCATCCCCAAAATTTCTTTTGTATAACCACTTTGTAGACCTACCCTCTCCAGAACCCTAATTAATTTATCCTCTATCTCTATAGTTTTGTTGTTGTGAAAATGCCATATAAATGATATCTTTCAACATATAAACTTTTGAACTGGCTTCTCTCATTCAGCATAATGCCTTTGTCATTTATCTATGTCGTTGAATGTATCAGTTTATCCCTTTTTATTGACAAGTAGTATTCCATGGTATGGATGTGCTAGAGTTTATTCATTCATTTACCCACTGATGGACATTTGTTTCCTTTCCACCTTTAAGCAATGATAACTAGAGGTGTGGTTATAAGTTTCTATAAGCACTCAGGTGCAGGTTTTTGTGTGAACCTGAGTTTTCATTTTTTTTTTTTTTTTTTTTAATCTTTTTTTTTTTTTTTTTTTTTTATAGAGGCATGCTTTATTTATTTATTTGTTTGTTTGTTTTGTTTATACATGCACTGGGTACAGTCAGAAGCGCGGGAGGGTGAGAGAATTCACCAGAGCCAGAGCGGGGAGCAGAGCAGGCAGAAGGACCGAAGTACACTGCTGAGGGGAGCAGCGGGCGGCAGGAGAGGTCTGCGTGCCATGTGGGACCCTCCTCCAGTGGCCGGGGAGCAGCTGGGGATCGAACCGGCGCCGCAGAGGCTGCGGGCAGCTTCGCAACCCAGCGCTCAACCGCTGCGCCACCGGGGAGGCCCGAGTTTTCATTTTTTTAAGATAAATACCCAGGAATGAAATTGCTAAGTCATGGTAAGTATATTTTTAGCTATATAAGAAATTGCCAAACTTTTTTCCCAGAATGGATGTTTTTGTCTTCTCACAAGCAATGTGTGAGTGTTCCAGTTGCTTCAATTCTTTGCTACCTCCTGGTAATGTTAGACATATAGTTGTATCTTGTGATTTAAAAATATATTTCCCTAAATGGCTAATGATGTTGAATATCTTTTTTCATGTGCTTAGTTGTCATCCATATGTCCACTTTGGTAGCGTTTGCTCAAGTGTTCGTTTCTTTTTTTAGTTGAGCTGTTTGTTTTTACTGTTGAATTTAGTGAGTTTTTCATATATTATGGATGTGAAATCTTTCTTAGATTTATAATTTGCAAATATTTTTAATCTGTAGCTTGTTTTTTAAATTCTCTTAATAATCTTATATAGAAGTAAAGTTTTTAAATTTGAAAGGTTCCAGTTTATAATTTTTTTCTCTTTATGAATTATGCTTTCGTTGTTTTGTCTAAGAACTGTTTACTCAACTCAAGGTCATTAAAATTTTCTCCCGTGTTTTCTTTTAAAAGTTATATTTTCACCTTTTGCTTTTAAGTCTGTAGTTCATTCTGAGTTAATGCTTGTCTGTGATTTCAAGGTGAAGATTCATTGTTTTGTACAATTTTTCTACACTGAGTCTATCCACTCTTCCCTTTGAAGTTCCTTTGTTTCCTGTTGCTGCCATAACAACGTATCACCACTTTAGGATCTTAAAGCAACACAGATTTATTACCCCATATTTCTGAACGTCAGAAACCCAAAATTAGGTTTCATTAGATCAAAATAAAGACATTTCACAGAGCTAGTCTTTCCAAGACTGTTAGGGAAGGGTCTGCTTTCTTTTTCAGCTTCTAGAATTCAATCCACATTCCTTGGCTAATGGCCTTCTTCCATCCTCAAAGTCTGTAGCAGCTTCAATCTTTTCTGCTCTGATTCTCAACTTCTATAGCCTTTTCTTTTCTCCTAATTTTGACCCTCTTTCCGTCCTCTTGTAAGTACTGTTTTGATTACATTAGCTCTACCTAGATAATCCTGGATATTTTACCCAGCTCGTGTTCTTTAGTTTAATCACAGCTGCAATGTCCATTTTGCTATGGAAGGTATAGTCTTCACCGTTTCCAGAGATTAGTACATGTAGCTATTAGGGAGCCCTTATTCTCTATGCCATAGTTATACACACAAACGGACACACAGACATACACATATATGTATGTATGCATGTATATACGTTATAGGTACGTGCACATATAAAATAAACTATAATAGGTAAAATATATTAGGTTAATAATATGTAGGCTATATTATTGTGTATGTATATATGTGGTTGTGTGTGTATTTGTTTCTGAATTGTTTCATTGATCGTTGTGTATTTCTATTTGTTAACTCCATATTTTCCATTCTATTCTGGGACTCCGAAGAGGAATGATAGAACTTTTGTTATAGTTCCATAGGTTCTTGAGTCTTATGTACTTTTGTTTTAGTCTGTTTTCTCTCTGTTGTTCATAGTCAATAATTTCCAGTTTTTTTTATCTTCAAGTTTACTGATTCTTTGTCTTCATTCTGTCATAGAGCCCATCCATTTGGTGTTTTTGGTTTTTTTTTTTTTCCAAGTTCCAAATTTTTGTTTTTTTTTTTTAATGTCTTAAATTTGCTTTTTGTTGCTTCAAGCATGTTCATAAATGTTTCTTGAAGCACTTTTATTATGGCTGCTTTTGGCAAGTAGTTCTTACGTTGTGTCTATTGCTATTTTCTTATTCAGGTCAATATCTTAGTAGTTCTTGGTATGATGAGTGTTTTTCATTGAAACCTGGATATTTTGTGTATTGTATTATGAGACTCCAAACCTTTTTTAAATCTTCTGTTTAACAGGCCTCTTGTGATGCTGCTCCAATAGGGACTAGGTGCTGCATCATTACTGCAGGTGGGAATGAAGGTCCAGTTTCTCACCTCAGCCTCCACTGACTCCAGGGGGAAAGGTTTCTCATTACTGTTAGGTCGGAAAGGCATTCAAGCTCTTCAGTAAAATGAAAGAAAAGCTGTAGCCTGGGAGAAAATATTTATAAATCACATATCTAACAAAGGCTTATGTCTGGAATATATATAAAGAGCTTTTAAAACTCAACAGCAAAAACCAAAAAACAATCTAACTATAAAATGTTCAAAAGACAAGCACAGATGTTTCCCCAAAGAGGAGATACAGTTAGCCAACAAGCCCATGAAAGGATCTTCAACATCATTGCTATTAGGGAAATACAAGTTAAAGCCAAAATGAGGTATCACTCTACACCTATTTAAAACGGTTTCAAAATAAAAAATAATAATAGTGATAATATCAAATGTTGGTGAGGATGCAGATAAACTGGATCAGTCATACTTTGCTGGTGGGACTATAAAACGGTACAGACACTCTGAGAGTATGGCAGTTTCTTAAAAAGTTCAGTGTAAATTTTCACCGTACTACTTAGCAGTTACATTTTGGGCATTTATCCAAGAGAAATGAAAACTTATATGGGAATGTTCACAACATCTTTATTTATAATAACCCCAAACTAGAAACAACCAAAATGTCTTGATGTCTTGAGGAGTGAATGGTTGAATAAATTCTGGCACATTCACGGACAGTATTCAGCAATGAAAGGAGATGAGCTACTGATACATCATTCTTTTTTTAAATTTTTATTTATATATTTTTTTACATCATTGTTCATTTTTAAACAATGTTTGCTTCCCACCCCTGCCCCCCATCAGGTGTAGTCCACATAGAATTTCCTTCACCAATGCACCTGTGCATCATCACCACAGTCCCCTGTGCTCTTCCCTCCCTCCCTCTGATCCCTCTCCCTCTTCCTCCCCTGCAGGATGTCTCTGGTTTATAATTATCTGTTTGTTTTTGTTTTGTTGTGTTGTGTTTTGTGTTGTTATTTTTTCCCCTGATGTCTTATTTGGTTCCCCTATATTTCTCCTATTAGTGAAACAATCTGATATTTTTCTTTTTCTTTCTGACTTATTTCACTGATACATCATTCTTGATGAACCTCAAGAGTATTATGCTGAGTGAAAAAAACCAATTTCAAAATGTTGCATCTGTATAGTTCTGTGCGTATAATATATTCAAAATGACTAGGCTTTCGAGATTAAGAACAGATTACTTATTGCCAGGCGACAGCGATTGGAGTGGGGCAAGGTGGGGTGGGAGTGATTATAAAGAGCTAGTTCAAGGGCATTCTTTTGTAGTGATGAGAAAGTTGTGTCTTGATTGTGGTGGTGGTTACAAGGTCGAAGGACCTAAACGTGGAATAAAGTTGTGTAGAACTATATAGATAGCACATACAATCCACACACATGAATACATAGTGAAAATTGAGTGAGTTCTCTCCTGCACTGTTGGTGGGAGTGCAAACTGTTCCAACCACTATGGAGAGCTTTGTGGAGATTTCTTGACCTACTAAACATAGAGCTTCCATATGATCCAGCAATTCCACTCCTAGGTATTTACCCAAAGGACACAGAAACATCAATTCCAAAGAGCACCTGCACCCCTGTTTATAGCAGAACTATTTACAATAGCTAAGCTTTGGAAACAACCCAAATGCCCAAAAATAGATGACTGGATCAAGAAGATGTGATACATATACACCATGGAATATTACTCAGCATTCAAAAAAGATAAACACATGCAATTTGCAGCAACATGGATGGTGCTGGAAGGGATCATGCTCAGCGAAATAAGCCAGAAAGAAAAAGAAAAATACCGTATGGTCTCACTCATAGCAGGAATCTAGAAAACTTAAATAAGGGACCAGGAAAAAGAATAACTATAAGAAAGAAAAAATCAAAATCAACAACTATGAACCAGAGACACTCTATGGGGGGTGGGGGGCGGGGAGGGGAGGTATTGGGGTCAAAATAAGGGGTTGTAATTGTATGGGGAGTATAAAAAATAAAATTTAAATAAAATGTGAAAAAAAAAAGAAAATTGAGTGAGTTCTGTAATCTAGTTTACAAAAATGTGCCAGTGTATATTTTTGGTTTTGATATTGAACTACAGCTATATAAGATGTCATCATTAGGAGATTCTGGGTGTAAAGGATTACAAGTCTGTTTGCACTACTTGTGCAACTTCCTGTGAGTTTATAATTACTTCAAAATTGTTTTTTTTAATTCACATTTATCTTACATGGTTTAAATCTAGTTTTGTTGAAGGCAGAATATTAGGAAAGCCAATATTTGCCAGCCCCCATTTTTCAAAATATCTTAAGGCCAATGGAACCCACATATATATAGTAATAAAAAATCTAAATGTAATAGTCTTTTCCATTTCTTTTCATTTCCTTTTAAATATTACCTTTAAGGGAAAACTCACAGTAATCAACAATTATTATTAGAGGCAGGGCTATGTTCTTAGCACTGTGCTGACTGCTCTTTTTCTGCCAATAAAAAATACAGGACAGTTCTCATTCATATCCTTTACACACAAGGATGAGCCCAAATTTGACCAAAACCAAACACATTTTCAAGAAAATAAAATTGCACAACTTCCTTGGTGACACATTACTTTCAATCACCACTCACTGACTGGCATAGATATAATTGACAGTTATGAAAATTGTGTGCTAGTTATAACTATCACTTTTCCTCCCACTCAAGAAAGTGTGTTGGAATGCAAGCGAGGGGATATGACCTTATTATGTAGAAAACTTGGAATGTGCTCAAATTTATTTAAATTAATTATAATATAGTTATAGCAGTAGGTAGTATAAATAGTGCATTTAAGAGCACCCATTTTGAATGCAAAAGAAGTAAGATATATGGCTCCTGCCTTAGCTGCTGATATGGCTATGGTACACCAGAAAAAATTCTGAATTTCAAGACAGACCTGGATTTTAATTCCAGTTCTGCTGTCTACCAGACAAATCACTAAACCTCATGTAACCTGAGTTTCCTTAACTATTGCAATAATACCCATTACATGGACTTGTTATTTGATGCCGCTCTCACTTCTGTGAAAGGTACCTAGCACCATACTTGACTCATATAGCTCTTGTTCACAAAATGTTTGATTTCACACAAAACTTTGCCACTGAATTTGTAAAGGCAATACACCCATATATGCGCACATACAGGTGAAGTAAATGATAAATACATAATAAAAATGATAAATACTGAGATATAAATTATGAAAAAGAGGAGTTGGAAAATAGAAAGTGCCAAAATGGCTGCAAGCTTCCAAGAAGGCATCATGATGGGAACGAGATTCGAAGTGGGTTTTGAAGAATGAAGAGGTAGAGAAGTAGATAGGGTGGGGAGACCATTTCAAACAGAAGCAAGAGCCTGAGGTTTTATGGGAATCAGCATTGACAAATTTATACTACTTGAAACCTGCTGTTCCATTAGATTATATTTTGGAAATTAGAAATCTTAAGTTTCAAGCAATTTATCCTACATTATCCCAACATTTGCAGTGTATTTTTTTAAAGATTTATTTATTTATGCATACAAGAACTGGGGTACAGGCCAGAGGTGCAGGGGATGAGAGGATTCACCAGAGACAGAGTGGGGAACGAAACAGGCAGATTGACTGAAATACACTGCTGAGGGGGAGCAGCAGGCGAGTCAGTAGAGGTCTGCTGCGCTATGTGGGTCAGCTCCCTGTCTGGGGATCGAACTCCTGCTGCAGCAGCTATGGATAGCTTCATAGGTTGCATCTTAACCCCTTGCGCCACCAGGGAGGCCCTGCAGTGTATTTTAATGATATTGTTGGATATTAGAGCCCCTACTTCATTGCTAAGACACTTGTATACCTTACTTTGAAATCTTGATTCATAAGATTTTCATAGCCCCTGTCATCACTTGTAGCTAAAGTAGGGTTGTTGGCAATAGATCCTTTATATTTAACAAAGATGAATGACATTATAATGAAAAATTAAGATCTGGAATTTCAGTGTTTCTGTTAAACATTATAGAATTGTTTTCATATTAATGTGTATTAATTTCAAAAAAGAAAACTGGCTGTCTATCTAACCAACTTCCTTTATCTAAATGATGATTGTTGTTTTTGATACTCTAACTTTGCAGAAAATATGAAATGTGAATGACTAATTTTCATATTTTAGATGCATTCTCGTGGAGAAATAGGTTGGTTTTTGAAAGCTTAATTTGGTATTCAGTGGATTTTGTCTTGTATGGTATTAAAGCAAAGGAATCTTTTTGTGGGGCAAATAGATCTGTCACATTCCCACCAATGGTAAATCAGCCAGAGATACTTGTAATTTATTTTTAAGATCCTTTTTGCTATATAATTTCAATTTTATCATTATTTTGGTAAACACATTTTTACATATATTTATTGAATACCTACTATACACAAAACAGTATACTCAGCATGGATGAGGCAAAAAGAGGAATGTGATATAGATCCTCAAGGATCTTTTCCTAAAGAAAGGAAAACATATACACAAAGAACTATAATAAAAACTGCTTTACTGTAAATATTATGAGCTCTGTAGAATTTCAGATAATGGAGGGAGCATTTTGAGTGGATGATTTCGTGGAGACAAGAACATTTGACTAATGCACAAGACTTATAAATGAATATTAACATGGCAGTCAGCGTGAGGTAGGAATCCTGAAATGACAGTTCTTCCAAATGCCAAGAATTTTTCTGTATAAACTGAGAAAATCATTCTAATACTAGTAAATGGCTAATATCTAAACATTCCCATAAATACCAATTTAAGTTAAATAGTTGTACTTTTATAAATAAATACTTTGCATTTGGTGGGTAATTGCTGTTTTTGTTTTTAGGCCTTGAATATTGTGGTTCCTTTCATGTTTAAATATGCTGTAGACAGCCTCAACCAGATGTCGGGAAACATGCTGAACCTGAGTGATGCCCCAAATACAGTTGCAACCATGGCAACGGCAGTTCTGATTGGCTGTATGTGTGATTCTTTAATCTGTCTACAGGTGTTGACTTTCTTCAAGGGAGTTTCATTATATTTGAGTATCATATTTCACCACCAACACAACTTAGCATTTTGGATGTTTATCATTTTATGTGAAAGGTTTTTTTTAATGATATGAAGTCTTCTAAAAATTCATTGTGTGATTTACTTTTCAAACACTTCCTAACAAGTCTCATTTTCCAAGTGCTAGAAAATAGTAACATTAAACAAAACATTAAATTAATAGAAATCACTTCTAATAGTTAAAATCCTTATATCTTATACTTATTCAGCAAAGCTGCTTTCTTGTCTTTGTTAGCTGTTAATTAAGAAATAGCTAAATAGCAATATATGTACATTAATGCTTTGTCAAATTATTTTCAATAGCCATGGTACAAATCTACAATTTGTAGTGAACAGAACATGATGCTTTATGTTCCCTTGCATTAGAATGGTCTCTCTCAGACTCAGAGACTTGAGTATGGACATGCCTTTGTCAAGGCATTAGCTTTTTTAGGATCTAAATTTTATCATTTTTTATTTGGGGAAACTGAGTTGCATCAAAAAACCTCCACAGATACTGTACATTTATTCACAATAAGGCCATACGGGCTGCTATTTATTCAAAGTACTTTATTGGAAAAATCAATACACCCTAACTGTAGGGGAAAATAATACCTACAGGGATCCATGGTTGGTGGAAAGATTGGTTTTTCCTAGGCTATGTGCTTTCTAGATTTCTTTTAGTGTAAATGTTCTGTGATATATTCATTCATTATACATAATGAATAAAACCCTACCATTTTTACGTTCCTGATTCCAATGCTTTTATAACCCATTTTTTCTTTTGAATATATTGTTATGTTAGATGGTGTATCAAGAGCTGGAGCTGCCTTTTTTAATGAAGTTCGAAATGCAGTGTTTGGCAAGGTAGCCCAAAATTCTATCCGAAGAATAGCCAAAAATGTCTTTCTCCATCTTCACAACCTGGATCTGGCTTTCCACCTGAGCAGACAGACAGGAGCTTTATCGAAGGCTATTGACAGAGGGACAAGGGGTATCAGTTTTGTCCTGAGTGCTTTAGTGTTTAATCTTCTTCCCATCATATTTGAGGTGTCTCTTGTCAGTGGTGTCTTGGTAAGTAAAACATTTTTCATAACAAACTTTTATCATACATTTTCTTTAGTAGCTATTTAGTACTGGAAGCTGTTGTGTTATTACATGCCCATGATTCAAAAGCAAAATTTCATGGTGCCAGAAGAATTATGCAGTTTGTTTAATTATTTTGCCACGAGCTTCAAAGGACTGTCCCAAGTCTTTATCATGTTGTTACTATAAAAGCTGTTGAGTTTTAAACATAGATCAGTCATTTAACTAGTGCTTACAGTTTTTTTGTTAGCAAGATTTTTATGTGTGACGTTGGACTGGCATGCTCAGATTATCTAGGTTGCTATTCATTTACAATATTTTAAGCAGTTTCATATTTCATAATTAAAATGTACGTGTATATTTTTATTTCTTTTAAGGTTTATGTACTATTTTTATTGCCAGCATTTGACAGTAGTATCAGGGTGGCAAGTGCAGTTTGATTTTCTTTTCTTGTTACCCAAAGTGGATTTTCTAAGGTATTTGATTTCTCACTCAATTTTTCATTTATGCATTTCCTATAATTTTTATTAAAATATTTTGACTGAAATTAGCTGTTGTTTACTATAAACTATAGGGCAAGAACAATGTTTCCCATTTCTTCTTTTGCTTTCTCCAGTATTACAAATGCGGTGCCCAGTTTGCGTTGGTGACCCTTGGGACGCTTAGTGCATATACCGCATTCACAGTGGCTGTCACACGGTGGAGGTAAGGTATTCCCCAGAGGCCAGTCAAGGTTCAGAAATTCGTTATGCTCTTATAATAGACGTTTCATGCCTGTGCAACTCTTTGTCTTGCAGAACTAGATTTAGAATAGAGATGAACAGAGCGGATAATGATGCGGGTAATGCTGCCATTGATTCGCTGCTAAATTATGAAACTGTGAAGGTAATATGTTTAATTATATTTTCCTCTGCCTTTCACTTTCACACTGAACTAAGATTTGTTCTGTCATTTAATTTAATGGGCACTGTAAGTTAGAGCTTTAGATTAAGATAGAACTTCTAAGTGTAATGGAATAATAGTACTCTATTGTTTTCCTATTGTTTAGAAATCACCCTATTCACTTCAGTTTTTGGTTAACCCCATCAGAATTTTACCTTTCAAATTAATTTAGAAGTGATAAAAGTATGGTTACCATATTTAGCATTCAGGGTGAACACTAAGTTAATCAAAATGGTATGTAAAGTCCTGTTTCTGTACTCCTCAGAGTGGCTATCATTGTGCTTTTCAGTAATTCCTTCATTTATTTGTTCACTTTTGATATTACTGAATGTCTCTTACATGCAAAGCACTATGCTAAGTGCTGTGATGGAGAACGGTGGTAAAAAATGATTAATACTCAATCCTTGCCCTCCCAGAATTTGCTAATGTACTGGGAGAGTAAAAGTACGCAAGTGACTATACATGAAGGTATAATGACGCAGTGCAGCAGTGAGAACTGTCCATTCAAAGTCTTGGGAAATCAGAAGTCTTTTTGAAGGAAGTGAAATTGGCAGTTATTTTTAGATCTGGGTTTAAATTAATCATTCAGTAAATGTTTGTGGGATGGATTTTATGGACTTTACAAATACAGTTCATTTTGGAAAGCTGCAGTGGTTATCATAGTCCAGTATATTAAAAGTTAGTTTTAGAATGAAATATGCAATACAAAATCATCTGTAGATGAATTTCAGTGAAAAGGATACTATAGTAATGCATAAGAGAGTAAGTTATATTTATGTAATTGCTATTTCTGTGTATTTTATAGTATTTTAATAATGAAAACTATGAAGCCCAAAGATATGATGGATTTTTGAAGTCATATGAGACTGCTTCACTGAAAAGTACTTCTACTCTGGCTATGCTGAACTTTGGTCAAAATGCTATTTTCAGTGTTGGTTTAACGGCTATAATGGTGCTTGCCAGTCAGGGAATTGTGGCAGGTAATGGATCTGCGGATTTCAGATACATTTTACCTAACCTTTATAAATAAAGATTAATGGAAGGAATGCGTATATTAGTCTTAATTATAAAGCATAGTAAGGTGCTTGAACATCCTTAGAGTACTTTCCTTTTTGTATCAGAACGTATTCTCTTGATAGCATGGTACTATTTTTTTACTTTCTTTAGTTCAATGCTCCAAGTTTAGCACAGGCTCTCTCATTGATTGGGATTACTGTTTACACATACTGTTTTTTTCAGAAGTGACTTTTTTTAGCATCTAATGTTTCTAATTTGTAGACCTAGAAAGCAATGTAATAATGTAGTGTTTAGTCAAAGAACTAAAATGCAAGCAGTTTTTTTGAATTATTAGTAATCTTTGTTCTACTAGTTTTTCATTTGCAAAACATTTTGAAAGTAAATTATGTCTGTGTTGCTTTTCTGTAACTTGCCCGCTCGATTAGAATTCATTCATTCACTGAATACGTTTTATCATCATGATAATATCCATTGCTCCAATTTTTAATATATGTTCTTTTTTTGTAAATTTCTGTTGTACATTATAGAGAAACTTGTTAGTGTCTTAGGAAGAAAGGAGAAGTTTTTAGCCTTCTGTATTTCTATCAAACCACTTTCTTTTATATGTATACACACATATATGTGTAATGTATAGTGACTTAGGGGTGGACTTTTCCCATTCCACCTAGCATATATCAAATTCCTTAAATTTCTAAATTGTGGATCAAATTGCTTTGAAATTATAGTAATTCTGACAGTTACTGATTATGTACATTTTGAACTGTATCCCAGAATAAGACTATCAATTTCTCTATCTTAAGCAGGAAACGCTTATAATATCGAAAATATCCTTTTTTTTCCTTGTACCAACTTCATGTCAAGGTACCCTAACTGTTGGAGATCTAGTAATGGTGAATGGACTGCTGTTTCAGCTTTCATTACCTCTCAATTTTCTGGGAACTGTATATAGAGAAACTAGACAAGCACTCATAGACATGAACACCTTGTTTACTCTACTCAAAGTAGACACCCGAATTAAAGTAAGTAATCTACTTACCACCTTTCAAAAGTATTTGAGCATCTCCCATTAATAGAATTGTTTTAGGGGAATGTTCTTAAAGTACCATGTCGACAAATTCTTTTTTGCAGGAATTAGAATTATCATGTATTAAGAGGTTGTGATAGCATTTACTTCTGTGTTTAGAAACCTTATGGTGTTGACAAAGAACATTATACCTAGACCCTAAATTTTGTAAATTGATGATTTGTACGTGCACTTGATTTATTTCTGCTAATAATAATATACAATGTAAATCGCCTCTCCTCACGTCCTCAACCTCCTTAATCCCCTGCTCACCTTCCCTCTACCCACTCCCCGCAGATTGCCCAGAAATCACTTTTTTACTTTATCAGTGAGGTGTGAAACAATCAAATCTTTAGCAGCATGCTTAAAAGTAATCTAACTCCACTTAAAAACCTTCTCCTTCCCCATTATTTTCCTTTTTCTTTCTGTGATTTAGAAAGTTTTCTGCATAGGTATACTCTAAGTGGTATGTAAAAGTGATTTTTCCCCCCTCTTCTCTGACAGGACAAAGTAATGGCATCGCCCCTTCAGATCACACCACAGACAGCTACAGTGGCCTTTGATAATGTGCATTTTGAATACATTGAGGGGCAGAAAGTCCTTAGTGGAATATCTTTTGAAGTCCCTGCAGGAAAAAAAGTGGCCATTGTTGGAGGTAGTGGGTCAGGGTGGGTAATTCAGTTATTTATAAAATTCTACATCATTGATTGTTGATTCCCAATGCGATGTTTTTTTTTTCTTTTTCATAATAAAATGATTATAGTGGTTTAAAACAGGGGTTCCCTAATGCCAGTAAGAGCTAAATAACCTTTCCTTTTCTTCAATTTCAGGAAGAGCACAATAGTGAGGTTGTTATTTCGCTTCTATGAGCCTCAAAAGGGTAATATTTACCTTGCTGGTCAAAATATACAAGATGTGAGCTTGGAAAGCCTTCGGAAAGCAGTGGGAGTAGTACCTCAGGTAATTTATTTTTTTATTTTTCTTTAGTTATTTTCTTTTTTTATATAGCTGTTTTTGAAATTGAGGTAAAATTGGTTTACAATGTTATTTTGTGTTTTAGAGGTATAAGATCCCCCACTTCAGGTGTTGGTACTATATCACGCCATCACCATAGTCCATCCCCAGAGTCCATTGTGCTCCCTCCCTACTTTGTTCTCATCTTTCTCCCTCCCCTCTCCCTCTGGTAGCCTTTGTTCTGCAGTCAGCTTTCTAGGGTTGTTAGTTTGATTGTATCTGACCCTTTGTTTGGTTTCTCTCTCTCTATGTAAGTGACACCATTGGGTATTTGCCTTTCTCTTTCTGACTCACTTAGCTTAACGTAATCCCCTCCAGCTCCATCCATGTATGGCAAGAGTTTATCTTTTTTAAGAGCTGAGTAGTATTCCATCATGTTATACCACAAAAAGATAAAACATAGTTGAAGAAATATTTATTGCATTGGTGGATCTTTTACACGAATAATTTGTGTCTAAGAAGTCAAAATACACTAGTGTAGTAGGAAGTATTAGGCCCTGTAGATCAAATCTGTTACCAAAAAGACAAATTAAATGTGAATGGAAAGTCTGCATGATAGATTTCTAAGCCTTAAAAAGATAGAATAACATAAAAGAAATAGCAGAGACTTAAGTTAAACAACTGGAATCTACACCCAGCTCTAACCCTTCTAACTTCCGTGGTATTGGGTCACAGTTTGATCATCTAAAATAATGAAACCATCTTTCTTAATAGGATAGATAATTATCATGGATTAGATGTAATATGTTTAAAGTACAAGCATAGTATCCATCACATAATTGTTTAGTAAATGAAAACTCAATTTTGAACAGTTTGACATAGTAAATTTATAGAAATTATAAAGCAGTTTAACTGCCGACTTCAAGTTTATACATATATATACTTATATATACTTATATACTACTTATATATACTTATATACTACTGTCTTTTAAGTACCAAGCACAGTGCCTGACCAGTAGTAAATATTTAACAAGTATTTCCTGAAAAGATTTCAAGGGAAAAAATTCATAGGAAGGTCTGAGAAGACAAGGAGGAAATAATCTTATAGGGCGTTAGTTTTTCTTATGTTCAAAGCTAATAGAAAAGCCTGGTAACTAGTTGTAGCTAGTATATATTATAAACCTGGTTCCTGGAATCATAATCCAATCTCTGGGAGGGATCAGACAGGGATATATAACTTATAAAAAGTCCCCAAGTGATCTGACACTTGACATTCTGCCCTGTTCTCCCTTTCATTGAGAATCCCAAATTGATTGTTATTGTTCATGAATCACCTAGGGAGGTTTTTGAAATTTTAACTCTCTTTCACATATACCTTAGCTCTTAGGGCAGTGTAGGGACCAGAAACCTGCATTTTTTAATATACCTCGTAGGCTATTCCTATGTAGATGACATGTAGACTATATGTTGAGAAACATGGATATCTAAACCGTACTGAATTCTGGGCTTTGCCACTTATGTCTCTGTCCTCATCCGTGTAGCTATATCCCTGCCATTCTCCTGGGGCTATGTAACAATTGTTCCTGTTATTTTGAAAAATAAAACCTTTTATTCACTAAGGAAAAATAAATGAAAGCTGCTCATCTTCATTGGAGGTTTTAGCAATATAAATTAAACCAACAAAAGTATACCAATTTTCACCTATCAGATTGTAAGAATTTTGAAATTTATGATGTCCAGTTAGGGCAAGGTTATGGAACATGACTAGTCTGTTGTTTTATTGTAGAAGTAGATAGCTTTCCTGGTGAGCAAATTGGTAATATACATTAAGAGCCTGAAAAATATTCCCAGATAATAATTCTGCCTCTAGAATTTTTTAGTAAGGTAATAAGCAGATGTGAACCAAATTTTTCTGCAAAGATGTTCATTGCAGCATTTTTAAAAGCAGAAGTTGAAAACAGTGTAAACATCCAACAGTAAGTAGATGATTAAGTTATCATAGCACCAAATGTGTTCTAGCCATTTATAAATGTCACATTTGTAAAGAATATTAAGTGTCACCACAAAGATACAAAGTTTGTTGAAAAAGAGGATACCAAACAAAATGTGATATGCAAATTTTATATTAAATGAATATACATATAAGTAGAGAAAAAAGGAAAAGATACACTAAAATGTTAATAGTAGTTGTTGGTGTATGTTGGGATTCTGGATTATTTTTAATTTTACCTTATTTTTTGTATTTTCAATGTTTCTAGTTACTATTTGCTTGACTTTTATTTCTGAATACAGTGTTTAAAAATAAATATTTTCTCTTAATAGAACTTTAAGTTCATTGAGTTGAATACATCTCAATGCAAGAAAATTTTACATTAGTAATAGGTATGTAAGTGAGTATTTGAAATAATATCTGTAACTCTGGGACTGATTATGATGTTAATTAAGATCTTAATGAGTATCCTGATAAATGGGACCTAATGTAGTCATTTATTTAATATTACTATTGCTTTTCAGCCATTTGGAGACTAAAACAAAGGTGCAAGATGGGTGCTTAATTTAAGTAAATTAGCTTTAGTGTGCCATGTTAGAATAAGTTGAATTACCAGTGAATGCTTGCAATGAATTTTTTTTTAAAAAATAAAAACAGCAAACTATCGTACTTAAATTTTATGTTTTTGGTATTTCAAATCCAATTTAAAAGCATTTAAGAAACATATTCAGTCTCATTAGTAATTAGGGAAATGATAATTTTTAAAATTTTGAATGACATACCATTATTTTACATCCTTGTTTATTTTTTTTTACAATGTAGGATTTCTCCCCTTAGGTGAGGTCACTATAGTTTTCCCACCATCAAAGCATCAGTAGTCCTCTGCCATATTTTACTGTGCTCTCCCCTCATACAGTCTTTCTCCCTTCCCCCTCCACCTCCTCCTAAATGTCTCAAATCTATGATCAGTTTCAAGGGTTGGTTTTAAAGTTTGTATTTGTCTGATCCTTTAAACCAAAGAATTCTATATTCTACATATATGTGAAAGCATCTGGTATTTATCTTTCTCCTTCTGGCTCACTTCACTTAGGTTAATCTTCCATTTCCATTTCCATCCATGTTGCCACAAATGACATGAGTTTATATTTTTTGATCACTGAATAGTATTCCATATATATATATATATATATGAAATATATATATATATATGGAATACCATATATATATATGTATATATATCTTCTTGATTGAGTCATCTGTTCTGGAGCATTTAGGTTGTTTCCATATCTTGGTTATTGTAAATCGTGCTGTAAGTTTCCTTTAGAATTAGTGTTTTTGTGTTCTTTGGATAGATACATAGGAGTGGAATTACAGGGTTCTATGATAGATCCATTTTTAGTCTTTTGAGGAACTTCTGCTTTTCTTTCCATAGGGTCTGGACTAGTCTACATTCCCACCAATAGCGTGAGAAATTTCTTTTTTCTCCAAACTCTCACCAGCACTTGTTTCTGGTTTTTGTGATATGGGCCATTCTCACAGGTGTGAGGTGGTATCTCATTGTGGTTTTGATTTGCATTTCCCTGATGATAAGTGATGATGAACATTTTTTCATATGCCTGTTGGCCATCTGCATGTCTTCTTTGGAGAATTGCCTTTTTAGTTCTGCTGCTCCTTTTTTGATTGGTTTGCTTTGTTTTTGTTGAGTTGTATGATCTCTTTGTAGATCTTTGATAGTGGTCCCTTGTCAAGTATCTGGTGTACAGGTATTTTCTCCCATTCAGTGGAGTGTCTGTGTTTTGGTTACTGTCTCTTTTGCTATACAGAAGTTTTTTAGTTTGATGCAGTCCCAGTTGCTTATTTTCTCCTTTGTTTTCCTTGCTGCTGGAGAGGAGTCCTCAAAGATGTTTCTGAAGTTCATGTCAGGTCTTACATCCAAGTCTTTATCTTCGTGTATGGTATGAGATAGTGATCTAGTTTCATTCTTCGTATTTGGCAATCCAGTTTTCCTAGCTTCATCTTTATTGAAGAGGCTTTCCTTGTTCCAGTGTATTTAGTTTGCTCCTTTGTTGTAAATTAGTTGTCCATACATGTGTGGCTTTATTTCTGGGCTTTTGATTCTATTCTTTTGGTCTGTGTGTCTGTTTTTGTTCCAGTAAAATGCAGTTTTAATTATCATGGCTTAATAGTATAGTTTCAAATCAAAGTGAGATACATCCATTTTTCCCCTTTTTAGTCTGGAGAGCTTTGGCTATTCGGGGTTTTTTGTGGTTCCATATGAATTTCAGTAATCTTTGTTCTGTTTTTTTGAAGAATGCCAGGGAATGCTAATTTAAACCAAAAAACATTTTATCCCTAAAAATGGCAACAACTAATTTTTTTAAGATTTATTTTTATTTATGCATACAAGAACTGGGGTGTAGGCCATAGGTCTAGGGGGTGAGAGGATTCACCAGAGACAGAGTGGGAAGCAGAACATGTGGATCTACTGAAATATACTGCTGAGGGGAGCAGTGGGCAAGACAGGGGAGGTTTGCTGCACCATGAGGGTTAGCTCCCTGGCCGGGATTGAACTCAGGTCACAGTGGCTGTGGTAGCTTGATAGTACTGAGACGTTAATTCCTGTGCCACCAGGGGGGCTAAACAACTAATTTTTAATACCCAAAGTTGCTAAGTACATGAACAACTTGTACCATCATGCACATTGGTTGGAATGTATACTCTTGGAGCAATACTATCGAAGGATAAATGTATATAAGTGCTCACAGTTTCCTTCTTGGAATCCTTCTTACAGAAATATATGGGTGCATTGTAGTAGTGAAAATTTGGAAACCATGTTAAAGGTCATCAGTAGGGGAATGGATAAATTATATCTTCAGTATCATATAACTGTTAAAAAGAATGAGGTTGGTTTGTGTTACTGACATGAACAATCTCTAGGATATTATAAAGCAATTTGCAAAATACGTATAGTATGACCCCACTTGTGTTGAAAAAAAAAAAGTATATATTTAGGCATGTAAATGAATTGAAATAGTGTCTGATGCTACAAAACTAATTGTTCATGGTGATTAGATCTAGCAAGGAAAATGGGATTGCAGGGTCAAGAAGGTGATTATAGGGGTTATCACATTTTAGTCATCATTCCTTTATGTCTTTACTATTGTTTAAATTTTTTATAATGCCCATACATATACATATATGTATATTTCTGTAAATCTGCTCCAGGATGCTGTCCTTTTCCATAATACCATTTACTACAACCTCTTATATGGAAACATCAATGCTTCACCTGAGGAGGTGTATACAGTGGCAAAGTTAGCTGGACTTCACGATGCAATTCTTCGAATGCCACATGGATATGACACTCAAGTAGGGGAACGAGGACTCAAGCTTTCAGGTAATCAAATAGTTTAGACCTACTACCCACTGGTATACTTCTTTCAAACTTTAATTTATCAGAGCCATTTTCTGTAAATGTAATGATAGAGTACAAATTTAGTCCTCATCCAGTCACTTTTTTATTTATTTATATAAGCACTGGGTACAGTCAGAAGCGCAGGAGGGTGAGAGAATTCACCTGAGCCAGAGCAGGGAGCAGAACAGGCAGACTGACAAAATACACTGCCTCATCCAGTCACTTTTGATGAGATCCTCAGTCTCCTATTCTTCACTATAAACAATCTAACATGCTAGAAATAACTGTCCAAGTCATGCTTGTCTTTTTTATTCATTTGTAAGTACTTAGTAGTAAGTTATTAATAGTAAGTTATTGATACATATTCAATCAGTGTTAACTTGATAACCATAATTTTCATATCAAAGGAAATCCAAGATCATTATTTACCTTAGGAAGTAGCTACAGGAGGGCAGGCGGGAAAAGTATTTTAGTAGTAAATAATATATATCATGATAATTTCCTAGATCATTACAGGATATTTTCATTACTTTAGACGACCTTATACTTCATATACTTAACTGCTTTACTTTCCTTATAGCTAAAAGTTAATGTTTATGTCCCTACTGTTTCAGTGGTCAAGTAAATTTGGTGGTTTGTACATTTCTATTTAAGTGTTTAATTACAAGATTGCTAAGTTTACAATGAATTATCCTAAAATGACTTTGAAATTTTTAGAGAATCCATAAAAGTGTTTCTTTGCCCCACTTTTTTGTATTCCAAAAGTCTAATGATATCTAATGCCTGAAATAATCAGTGGAACTCATACAAACATACAACATTTATCTCATCTATTCTTCATTCTAGTTTAGTTTGAGTGCAAATGTATAGATTAAGGATGGGGTTAAGGCAAAAAGAGAATAAAGAGTTTTCATGAATCCACGTTCCTCCCCATTAGAAACTGGCTTCATTTATAACTTCAATTAGGTACATATTGTTTGCAAACTACTATGCTAAATGATTTTAGAGTTAAAATTAAAAAAGATGACGCATAAACAAAACCGCTTTCAAGGAATTTGTATTCTATTAGAAAATTTTGATACAGTTTTAGAAAATGCTAAGCAGATTATTTTCAGGTTAAGTTGTTTTGTAGTAATTTGGTTATTACTTGGTGGTATAAGATGCTCAGATCATTCCCGTCCACATTTATACATTACTATCACTCTTAATAGGTGTAGTTTCCAGTTACTAGCCCACCCCCATATTATGTGTCCATCTGATTAATCTAGAGCTCCTCATATAATATCATATAATATAGACTATCCTCTTGTATGACTGCTTCACATGCCATGCCACGTTCTTTTTTTCTTTCCTCTCTGCATGCCTTTAGGGGTGGGAATGGCTGAAGAAATTTTATTCTTTTTTTTTTTTTTTAAGATTTATTTATTTATTTATACAAGCACTGGGTACAGTCAGAAGTGCGGGAGGGTGAGAGAATTCACCAGAGCCAGAGCAGAGAACAGAACAGGCAGACTGACAAAGTACACTGCTGAGGGGAGCAGCAGGCGGCAGGAGAGGTCTGCGTGCCTTGTGGGGACCCGTGCCCGGCGGCCAGGGATTAAGCCGGCGCTACAGAGGCTGCAGGCAGTTTCACAACCCAGCGCTCAACTGCTGCGCCACTGGGGAGGCCCAGAAATTTTATTCTTATCTCCTTACAACCAAACCTCTTAAAATGAGTATTATATTATTTAGCATCTATGCTAATAATTATGTTAGAGAACAAACAAATCTTTCTTCTCCAGGTTCCAACATTCTATTAAATACAGTTAAAACTGGGTTGGTTTTCACTTGAAATTTCAGAGGTATGTCAAAACTAGTCCTTACTCTAAGTTTCTACTTCCGTTAGGAGCTTTCTGCTGCTGAGTTGCTAGTTGGGTAAGCAGATAACTCTGGTATGATGCCTGGCATCATTGAAGAATTTTGACCTTATGAAATAGGGAAGACTATGGATAGTATCACTATAAATTTACTACTATTAGACATAAGGAGCACCCTTTATTTTTTAAATGTAGCCATGAAGACCAAATAAAAATAAAATAATGCTTGGTATACCAGATAATTGACAGGGAGAGCTTACTTCCTGGAGAGGTTACTGAAGCTGAAAAATCTAAGTTTTTTCAGATGTTTGTAAATTAATGGATAATAGACAAGAAACCACAAGGCGACATCTCCTATACATCCAGCAATAGTTCTATGTAATATTGGTAACTTTAGACCTACCACGGTCCCATTATTTTTTACTGCAATATATTTCACAACAAATATGGGCTTGCATATTATAATAGGAAGAGCACTGGATTGGGAGTAAGTCAGATCTATTCCAGATACCACTGGAACTTACTCTGTAATTTCGAGCAAATCACTTAACCTTTCTGGACCTCTGTTTCTTTTGAATTTTAAAATGTCGCTGTTTGAGACCCATGGCAAATAACCAAGATGAAATAAACAGTATCAAATATATACCCTTAACTTGGAAAAATGCTGTTAAAATAATAGCTTATATCAAAAAATATCCTTGAAAATGGTCCTTTTTTATGTTGAGATAAAATTTAGTTATTCATAATTTCATGAATTTGTGTCTTGAAGTTTTGGGGTTTCATATACTATTTTTTTTTGTTTTGTTGATTCCTTAATACTGAAATTTTTCTAAGATTGCTCTTTACTGGGCAGTACCTATGAGAAAAAGTAGCATGTATATAATGAGCATATCTCTGGTAAGAGGAGTAATTGCAAAATCAAAGTTCTTACCTTCCTACCTTATTCTTTTTATCTTCCATAAAGTCAAAATCAGAATTACATTCATGTTTCAGGAAGTATAGTTTGACAAAAGATATCATATGTGAACTTAGATTCTAACAGCTTAGTGTATTCAACAGTGATCAATAGAAGAGATAAATGTTGATGGTATAATTTGGTAGTTATAATCAATGGAAATAGTAGAAGAATAAAATATGTCTGTATGCTACGCTTCCTTAAACTAAAATTTTTCTTAACAGGAGGAGAAAAGCAAAGAATAGCAATTGCAAGAGCCATTTTGAAGGACCCCCCAGTCATTCTCTATGATGAAGCCACTTCATCATTAGATTCGATTACTGAAGAGGTAAATACTGATGAAAATTCTTCAATTCTCAGTGCTTAACTTTTCTCTTTGTAAATTTCTGTTAATTGACTACATTCTTTTTATATTCTGAATGAACTTCAATTGGAGGTGCTATAAAGCAAAATACCTAGCCCTTTCCCCCCAGATAGCAAGTGCTAGCTATCACATTAAGTCCATTTGCAAGTGCATCTCCTTTTGGAACCACTTGACACCTTATGCTTTTGTTGTATTACTGTTGTATCTTGTAAGACTGACGGACTCACATAATTTGCAAAGGAAAAAGGCTTTAGTCTTTCTGCCAGTGCTACTTAATACTCATTAAAACAGGTCATGTGAATGATTGTGACCCAGTACATGCCAGAAAGCCTTTCAGCTTATCATGGAGCAACTTATTGAGGCGCCAGTCAAGCACACACAGTCTGTGACCTGGTCTTAATTTATATTTGTTTCATAGGAAATACTGTGAAACACCAAGATATTGTGGCACTCAGCAACTACACTGGACTTCATAACAACATTTTTTAAATTAAATACAAGTCTCAACAACAGTGATAATTTCCTGAACCAGTTTCCTTAATCTAGAACTGATGATAGCAGATGTTATTTGCTACTTGTCTCCATTCACCTACATTTTACTTGAATATATGGTAAAAAAAAAAACAACTATTGTTGAAGGACAGACCTAATTTCAGCTTTAGACCATTTATGACATGATATTTGTGTGTGGGCTTAAGTTTCAGAACACATTATTTGATTTTTTTAAAAAGATTTATTTATTTATTTATATAAGAACTGGGGTACAGGCCAGATGTTTGGGAGGGTGAGAGGATTCACCAGAGACAGAGCAGGGGCAGAACGGGCAGACTGATAAAATACACTGCTGAGGGGAGCAGCGGGCGAGACAGGAGAGGTCTGCTCGCCATGTGAGAACCTTGCTAGCCGGCCGGAATCAAACCAGTGCTGCAGAGGCTGCAGACAGCTTCACAGCGCCGTGCTCAACCCGCTGCGCCACCAGGGGAGGCCCCATATTATTTGATTTTAAGACAGCTTAATTTCTAAGTTTGATATGAAGGATTGTTATATTTATTTTTTTTATTATTATTTTTTTTTTAATAGAGGCATGCTTTATTTATTTATTTATTTGTTTGTTTGTTTGTTTTGTTTATACATGCACTGGGTACAGTCAGAAGCGCGGGAGGGTGAGAGAATTCACCAGAGCCAGAGCAGGGTGCAGAGCAGGCTGAAGGACCGAAGTACACTGCTGAGGGGAGCAGCGGGCGGCAGGAGAGGTCTGCGCGCCATGTGGGACCCTCCTCCAGTGGCCGGGGAGCAGCCGGGGATCGAACCGGCGCCGCAGAGGCTGCGGGCAGCTTCGCAACCCAGCGCTCAACCGCTGCGCCACCGGGGAGGCCCAGGATTGTTATATTTAAAGGGAATATTACGTAACACCCGATCCCATTCAGATGAAGAACCTGCTTATATAAGCACTTCATACCAAAAACTGTGTGTTCCACATTTAACACAAAAGTCCGACTAGTAGTCATTATTTTAGTCACATAGCTGTATTATCTCACAGAGCTAGCAAAGGACTGCTCAAATTTGGTCCTTTTTTTTTTTTTTACGTAGAAGAACTGGGGTGTAGGCCAGAGGGGTGGGAGGATCCACCAGAGACAGAGTGTGGAACTGAACAGGTGGATTGACTGAAATATACTGCTAAGGGGAGCAGCGGGCGAGACAGGAGAGGTCTGCTGCACCGTGTGGGTTCACTCCCTGGCCAGGGATCAAAGTCAGGTCATAGTGGTGATAGCACTGACACTTGACCCCTGGTGAGCCCCTAGGCCACCAGGGAGGCCCACATTTGGTCAATTTTAATGGGCCTTTTTTAAAAGTCTAGAGCATTCAGTATAATCTCAGAATTTAAGTTCAAGAGAATAAGGAAGAAAAGTTCCACAAACATTTACAGTTTTTCTTAGAATTGGCCCTGCATTTGATTTCCAGTCTGCCTAGTAAAATATGATGTCCTTTCCTGGTAACCATTATTCTTGGTAATTTTATTTCTTTAATAAATACAATGTTTAGAAATATTTTTAGAAACTTTTGGTATCTACCTCCCACCTCCACCCCCACACATATATACCTTATTTCCATCTGGACAGCTGTACTCAAGTTTCCATGTATACCTGAATATATATATATATATACAGCGCTCTTCAACTTTACAGACAGTAAACAAAAATGTACTTTTCAGAATGCATTAAAAAGTCACAGTGGTTTTGAAAAAGAAGTTTCCTCAGGTTAAACGTACAATTCAATTTGTCATACCCTCTGTCCTGAGTTTGAATTAAGGAAGAGCAAATTCTTCTGTACCCTTTGAGTATTTCTTTGGGAGACTTTTTCAGGTCCCAAAGATTTGAAAGACTCAAATCTTTCTTTTGATTTTTAAAAAATTTCTCTGCATTCTATCACTTGAATAGCTCCTCATTTTATTTTTTCTCTCATTGACCAGATAAACATTATATTGGGTTGTCGGAAAAGTCATGATACATTTTTGCAACAGATGACTCACTAGTGGAAGTATTAGAGCCATTCGCATCTATGTTATTGCTGGTCATTTGACAGTTGACCATTCTAGCTTCATTCTAAAAAAATTGAGGGCCTCCCTGGTTGCACAAGGGGTTAAGTCTCAGTGCTATCACCTCTACAGCCTGAGTTGGATGCCTGGCCAGGGACCTAACCTATCTGTGGCGCAGCAGACCTCTCCTGTCTTGCCTGCTGTTCCCCTTTAGCAGCGTGTATTTCAGTAGATTTGCCTGTTCTGCTCCCCACTCTGTCTCTAGTGAATCCTTTCACCCCCTGCACCTCTGACCTACACTCCAGTTCTTGTATGCATAAATAAATAAAATAAATTTTTTTAATTGAGCAATTTGGTTGAGTTTTAGAGATTTTACAAGTTGAAGATAGAAGACCAAACTCTGCATTTTCACCATATTTTACTGTTTTACCCCTGTAAAGTGAAGAACGTGCATCAAGCTTGTGAGAAGTTGCATAAAGTAGTTTATGGTTAGAATGTGCCACAAGAACGTCATTGCTGACGATGGTTCACGAAATTCCATGCTGGTGATTTTGATCTCAATGATGCTCCTCGGTCAGGGTGGCCCACCAAGGTTGATGACAACAAAATAAAGGCATTGATCAAGTCAGACCCACATTACATGACATAAGAGATTGCAAAAACATTGAACATCCATCATTAAAATGTTCACAACCACCTGAAAAAGCTGGGATACAGTTAAGCAAGCTCGATAATTGGGTTCCTCATGAACTCAAAGAGTTCATTTGACGACCCATATAAACATCTGCAATATGCTTATTAAATGTGAGAAAAATGATCCTTTTTTGAAGTGACTGATAACTGATGATAAGTAGATTCTTTACAACAATGTGGTGTGCAAACGGTCATGGTCCCAATGTGATAAGTCACCTCAAATGACATCAAAATATTCAGATATTCATCAGAGGAAAGTTATGCACTCAGTGTAGTGGGATTTTAAAGGTGTCGTGTTTTTTAAACTCCTACCAAGGAACCAAACAACCAATTGAAATGTGTACTATCAGCAACTGGGCAGTTTGAATGAATCCATTATCCAAAACTGTTCAGAGTTTGTTAATTGTAAAGGAGTTGTGTTCCATCATGACAGTGCAAGACCACACACAAGTGGGATCATCCATCAGAAATTATTGGAGCTTAAATGGGATGTTACCACATCCACCATACTCACCTGACCTTGTGCCATCAGTCTTCCACATGTTTTGCTCTCTTAAATAAAACTCCTTGCGTGGTATAACATTCAATTCAGATGAGGCTGTAAATCAGCACCTTGTTCAGTTTTTTGCTGATAAAAATATGTCCTTCTATGAGCAGGGAATGATGAAGCTCACTGAAAGACAGCAAAAGGTTATCAAAAAAAAAACAAAACAAAACAGGCGGGCCTCCCTGGTGGCGCAGCGGGTTGAGCGTAGCGCTGTGAAGCTGTCCGCAGCCTCTGCAGCGTGGGTTCAATCCCGGCCAGCCGGGGAGGATGCCACATGGTGCAGCAGACCTCTCCTGTCTCACCCGCTGCTCCCCTCAGCAGTGTCTTTGGTCCGTCTGCCTGTTCTGCTCCCCGCTCTGTCTCTGGGAAATCCTCTCACCCTCCTGCACATCTGGCCTGTACCCTGGTTCTTGTATAAATAAATGAATATATCTTAAAAAAAAAAAACAGGCAATATATCATTGATTGATCTTTATTCTTGATATTAGTAAATGACCTTTGAAAAATATAGAAAAAAAATCATGACTTTTCTACAACCTAATAGTTGGCTCTGTTCATATCATTGGAGTCATCATTATTTGTTTTTAAGTATAGAAAATATTCATAACCTCCTCCCAAACTTTGTAATTTAAAGAAATATTGCATATCTTTTTTAAAGTTTATTTTATTTATTTATGCATACAAGAACTGGGGTGTAGGCCAGAGGTGTGGGGGGTGAGAAGAGTCACCAAAGACAGAGTGGGGAGCGGAACAGGTGGATCTACAGAAATCCACTGCTAAGGGGAGCAGTGGGGAGACAGGAGAGGTCTGCTGCGCCATGTGGATCAGCTCCCCTGGCTGGGGATTGAATTCATGCTGCAGTGGCTGGATAGCTTGATAGCGCTGAGACATTAACCCCTGCGCTACCAGGGAGGCCCAATGTTGCATATCTTAAAGTCATGTTTGCCTTCTCTGTTTGATTTTTCTCCTATTTAGTAATTTATGAGATTAGGTCACGTTTTTGATAGTGGTATAAAGTTTACACAATGTATAATTAATTGGAATTTTATGTGTTCCTTTAGGAAATGTGTAATTATTTTGATTTACATTTACCTATTGTATGGATCTTATATTCCTTCTTCCTCTTTGTTGTCAAACTTGCAGACTATTCTTAGTTCCATGAGGGATGCAGTCAAACACAGAACTTCTATTTTCATTGCACACAGATTGTCAACAGTGGTTGATGCAGATGAAATCATTGTCTTGGCCCAGGTAAGAGAATTAACTTTTAAAGTTTAATACCTGAAGAAAATTGGAAATTATTATAAATAGAACTTAAGTAGTTTTTCTAAAGAATTTGTATTCTTAGAATGAGATTGAATCCTGGTAGGTTTCCATTTTTACCCCCTTTTGATGGGAAATAATATGTGTGACTTCTAAAAAGGAATGAACTGTATTAACTCACTCTATGAAAGTTTTAATAGCAAAATTATATCAGGAAAGCATTAAATCATTGTATGATACAAGTAGGTTTTAAAAGTATGTATGTAAATTTTTTCTCTATTCATTTTTGCTCTAGAGAATCTTTGATTAGTCTCTATTGTATTTTATATCTTCATTTTTCTAATAACTTGATGTCTAAAAGAAAACTACCAGAAAATCAAGTGGTTGTTTTCAACCATGACCATTTTTATTTTATCTTTTTCCTTATGGGGAAGATAAAGAAAAGGATAACCTGCTTAATCTCTTCTGAGGAAATTCCTATCTAAATGTCCTAAACCTAAACAAATCAGAGTACTGCTATTGTGATTGGTAAATTTGAAAATTGTAGTACTTCTCCTTTTCTCCTCTCTGTAAGACTATGTTCTCCCTATGTTCTCCCCTATGTTCTCCTGATTATGGCTAACACTGTTGATTTTTGCCTCACATTCAGCCTTTTTGATGATTATTTTTCACTTCTAATAAATAAACCTTTATTTATTTGAAATAATTTTATTTTATTTATTTTGAAAGCCTGAGTATTGGGAGTTAGAGAAAAGACACATGTACTTACTATAGAATTTTGGGGGTAATTTTTCATGCTGCTAAAATTCTTATAGGTTGTTTAGCTCTGTGGTGGTTATATTATGTCCTTTATAAGTTACATATGCACTTGAGACCCTAGGTCTTTTTGTTGGTTTGTCCATAAATGCTTATATTCATTAGAAAATAAATTGATTATTTTTCAGTATGACTGTACTAAATATCTTAAATGGGAAATTTTGTAAATATACCCTATTCTTGATGTTCAAGAATATGAAATAAAATCTGCTGTTTTGTGCTTTTCATTAAACTTTACATTTATATGCAGTAATGTAGATGGAGCTTTTTTTTGTTTTACAAATGTAAAATGTTAAAGTACTTTAGCAGGCCTGTGCTTATCTGCCTTATGCCATGAGGTTCAATATCTAAGCAGTTATATTACAACATTGGCACTTGGGTTTTAGATTATAATTAGAAATAATTTATTAATGATCATAGCACCTCTATGTAAAATTTTTCTATGCTTATAATTTGATGGTTCTTTAATTGCTTGGTTATTAATATCAAAGATTTTAATTTTCTAGTTAAATCAGTGTAACCTCATGTGCTCTGTCAGCAGTCTCTTATAATAATAGTAAGTCCACCTATGAAATAGTGTTCTCAAGGTCCTTCCTCAATCCTTGAGGCCTGGTGATTATCCCCTTCCAACCTTAGCAAGAGGCTGTAGGTTTATCTATCAGAAAATTAATAATTCAGTCCCTTGAGTCAGAAACACAAGGAAGATACTCAGCACTTTAACAAAGAGGAGAGAGATTAACTTGAAATCAAAAGATACTGATGGATAAGATCACACCAATTGTTTATTTTTTCTACCACCACTCCTTCCCTCATAAGTAGATAATTTAAGTGTTCTTTGGAGAAACAAAAGTGGTCCTCGGAAAAAGAAAAGAGATTCATATTTGGGGACCCCAACAAAATGACCAGGTACCCACTTGTTCATCCAACAGTGAAAAAGTTGAAAAGCTTACTCAAGCACACAGGACTGGTCAGCTTTTTAGTCCTTCCGTCTTAAATGTCAGTACACAATAAAGACCTCCAGAACAAGCAGGAAAAAAAGGAATTCAGTAGCAAATGTGAAAAATGCCAAGAGCATAAGAAAACTTTAAACATATAATTAGAATCATCCAGAAATATAGCATTCTAAAGTAAGGATAGATGCTGTTAGAAAAAAGGAGACTTATATGGCATGAGTTCCAGGATATGTTCTTAAATGAATAAAAGTAAGTTGCAAAAGACTATCTAGTGTGCTACCTTTTGCAAGGGGGGTGGGGGGGGCAGGAATATACGTATATCTACTTATTTCTGCAAAAAGAAACTCATGGAAAATAAAGTAGAAACTAAAGAAACTGGGTACTGACAGGACTGGCTACTGATAGGGTAGATGGAAATAGAAGAGAGAGGGGAGGGAAGGAGACGCCTAATTATGCTTTTTTATATTTTATTTTTACTTTGAACAATGCTAATGTTCTTATATATTCAAATACTTAAAAATCAATAGGATGGAGGAAAAAAATGAATACAGAGTGAATTATAATTATATGATAAATAAATAACATAACCATACAGAAGGAAAATATATTTAAGCCAAGTAACTTTTACTCTGATTATATACCTTTTGTGTAATATATTAAGAACAAAAATAACTCAAAGAAAATATAAACTTAAGAAGTTGGTAGTAGTAGTATTGGAATAGCCATTTTGAAACTATTTTGTATCTATTGTATGACTAAATAAATACACTAATTAGTATTGTTGGGAAACAGGTCTTTCTTAGGAAAAGAAAGATACAAATATGGAATGGGAGAAGAAGAGAAACAATTCTGTGGTGTTACATTGGAATAGAATTATCACTATGAATTCATTATAGAAAAAAAGTTTCTGATTCTGTTCACTGAGTGCCAGATCTTCCATAATAGGAAATATATGTGTATATGTGTGTGTATATATGTGTGTGTGTGTGTGTGTGTATGTTTGTGTATATGTTTGGAGGAGGAGCCAAAACTGTTCTTTTTGGTTTAAGCTTTGAAATATTACTGGACTTTAAACTATATACATATGTGTTTTAATTCAAATAAAACTTTAATTTATGCATTTTATTGCATGATAATTTTTGTGATTATTTCATTGGTATTTTCACAAAAATAATTCTATTCTCTGTAATAATTTTTTATGAGATTTTTCATTTAAGAATTTATTTTGTATTTGACACAATAAAGAGAAGTTGAAAATGAGTAATCATGGGGACTTTCGTGCCAATGAAAAGGTATACATATAACAAAGTTGAGTACTGCATTCTTCAAGACCCAAAGCAGTTAAAACATCTAAGCACAGTTATTCTTTCTTAGACTGCCCATCCAATAATCAAGGAGGATGCTTAAACACTCAGAAGTGGACACAGGCAAATTTCAGTTATTTTGCTTAAGGATATATTTTTAAAGGTCCTATCACCAGGAGTACCAGTAAAGGTGACAAAATTCCCTTTGTCTCCCAGCATGTTTAACAGTCGATGTCAAGAGACATATTAATTATAGATAAGAGTTTAGAATCTTTACCAAATCTACCCAGTGTTAGATTTAATAGTCATTGTTAGCAGGCCTCCCTGGTGGCGCAAGTGGTTAAGATGCAACCTATGAAGCAATCTGCAGCCTCTGCAGCACAAGTTTGATCCTGGCTGGCCAGGGAGCAACCCACATGGCGCAGCAGACCTCTCCTGACTCACCCACTGTTCCCCTTAGCAGTGGACTTTGGTCAATCTGCCTGTTCTGTTCTCCGCTCTGTCTCTGGTGAATCCTCTCACCTCTTGCCTGTACCCCAACTCTTATATGTATAAATAAAAATAAATCTTAAAAAAATAGTCATTGTTAGCAGAAACAGCTCCTGGAAGAAGTAAATTTTCCATGGAGAAATCTTTTTTTTATTTCAAAGTACACAAGGATTTGGGTATATTATTTTAAAATCCTTTAGATCCTTGTATAAATAACAGTGCTTTTGATTAAATGCTTATGATTACAGAAAATATCACCCTTAAAAATATTTTGCCTTCCTTTTTTTGCCCTTCAAAATGAAAAATTAAACATTGGAGTTTGATATCCATTAGGTGAAATAGTTTGCAGTATATGGAATTCATAGCTTTTTGTTTGTCCACTGGAGTGATAATGCAGCAGTGAAGAAAGCATTACTACCTCAAATTTTCCCACTTATACTATGGATAAACAGTTGGGACAGCTATTTTCATGAGTCAAATCCTTAGATAGTGTTATGTATTTTCAGTTGTTGTGCTAGTTAATATGACCTTTTTCTATGTTTCTCTGTTTTTGCTTTCTTAGGGTAGAGTAGCAGAACGTGGTACCCACCATGGTTTGCTTGCAAACCCTAGCAGTATCTATTCAGAAATGTGGCATACACAGAGCAGCCGTGTGCAGAGCCATAACCCCAAATGGGATGCAAAGAAAGAAAATATGTCCAAAGAGGAGGAAAGGAAGAAACTACAAGAAGAAATTGTCAACAGTGTGAAAGGCTGTGGAAACTGTTCCTGCTAAGGCACATGAGACATTTTCTTTTCTTTTTCTTGACCACACATTTGCACTGAAGCAGAATTGTTCTATTAAAAAAAAATCACACATTCTCATTTTCTAGAATCCTTTTAGATAAGATTTATTTGAAAGGGGATTTGAGTTTTACATCTTTACAGTTGATTTAATGTAGTATCTATATTTATCCCCCAATTGTTTTCCTCTTACATCCTTAGATGTGTTCAAAGCATAATTTTTGTCACTGTTTTACTTCACCCAATTTCATTTCTGAGGCTATTAGATATCCACAACCAAATGAATCAAACTGCTTTCCAAATTTTTGTAGTTTTTAAATCCTCCTCAATGCTGCCAATCTAGATGGAAAGTGTTTCTATTTAAAAACAAAAAAAAAAACAGGAAATTGGAGGTTCATTGGTTCTCTTCCCCATCCCTCACTAAAATACTTCTGTGATATGAAATGAATTTATAAGCACATTAAAAATTAGAGCTTACCAGAAATAGACATGCATACTTCAGATGTCTTGGTATAGATATCTATAATTACATTTTAAAAAGTACTTGTCATTATAAACCTTTTGGAAGAAAACCCTTAATTCTCATGTTGGTTTGTAGAATAGTCATCATCATTAACCATTATTATAACTATCATCTAGGACAGGAATTTTATTTTTCCACCAAAACCAGGTGTTGCTCTATCTTGGACCAAAATGCATTTCTTTTAAATTAACAGCATTATGTAATTTGAGAGTTGCCATACTGGGAGTAATCTAAAAAACCTAGGAAGTTGATGGTCTTTTCTATTTCCATCTCAAAAGCATTGCTTTTGCTATTTGAAATTAAACAAAAAAACAACTAGGTGGGATGTGTGCATGCACATATATTTGTTTATTTGCACATGTTCACACATGTGTAGAGCAACATCCACCTAAAAATTATTAAAGACTTCAGTACATAGGAAAAGATTATATATATATATATATATATATATATATATATATACTTCAAATGATCAAGACAAAAGTCTGTGAACATTTCAGAATTACTTCATTATAAGGTCTTCCCTTTTCAGGAATTTAATGGGATCTTCTAAGCTTGAACAATATAATCCAAGTTTTACCTGCTAGAAATTATTAGAAAATGTTAGTATTTATTCACTTAGAAAACGCCTCTCTTTTTCAACTCGAATTTGCTTTAATATGTTTAGTAGTAATGATTTCGTTTGAAAAACTTCTCTATTTCATGGATGGCCAATAACTTAATATAATGAGATTTTATTTCTCAGAAAAGGAATTAAGGTATTTTATTGGATTATGATTTAAATGTGTTTTAAATGATAATTTGGTGTATGTGAGTCTAATAGATTGTTTCCTGTTTTGTGTTGTTGTCATTGGTATATAGATATCTGAACTTACCTAACTGGGTGTCCAGTTTTGTTATATAAAGGCTATTTGATAAGTAGCTTGAAGCCATTATTTCATACTCAGTCTTAGCCTCAAGAGTGATATAGGATCTTGCTTTTGAAATTGGAGTTAATACTGAGATATGTAATCAACTGCAAAACGGGGTTTTATGGACATTACTTATTCTGAAGCCATAGATTTTATTGCTCTGCTGACAGGAAAAAGAGTACTTCTGTTGACTAAATCAACTAGGAACAACTAGGAATGTGGTTAATCTAAATAGATATTTTTTTTCTGTTAATTTCTTCTATATATATCCAGTGATACTGATGGAAAGATTTAATTTACTTGCATAATCAAGCAGGTAAAATTAAGGTAACCATTAGTAATATTCACTTGGAGTGTGAATAGTGGTATTCAAAGTATCACAGAAAGTGACTCTGTGATATGGGGAACATTTTGTCAAAGGACAAGAATGTTTTTAGGAATAAGTTCCCCACTAAGAGATTTGAAGTTCTTTTCTTTTCATATGATTAAAGGTGGTCTCTAGACTGTTGGACTATTGTGGTCATTAGATCATATTTTCAACTAGTAAATCTTAAATTACCTGAAAAAACCTGGTTAGTATAAGGGCCATAACTAAATCTTAAAGAATTTTCTTTCAGCGCTATCATATTAAGGTTGCTCTATACTATGAAATAACTGACAAATTAAAATGAAAGAAAAGCCTCCTAAAATAGTCTCTCAGAGGAAATGCCCGGAGAAAGGGACACTTGTTTTAATGTACTAATTCTACATTACAGTATTACATACCCACACAAGAGGATAAAGTATATAAATTTCTAAATCAATGTGACAGCATTATGTTTTTTGGTTTTTTTTTGTTTGTTTGTTTGTTTTTGTTTTTGTGGGACTCTTGCCAGTGGCTGGGAACAAACCAGCGCTGCAGAAGCTGCGGGCAGCCTCGCAGCCCAGCCGCTCAACCGCTGCGCCACCAGGGGAGGCCCGACAGCATTATGTTTTTTAATGTATTTGCATGAATAAACTAGTTTTGTCGCATGGACTCTGAAAATGAAACAATGATAGGGTTTTATTCTTATATCCCTTTATTTTAAAGATTGAAAATTTTAATTTTGTCCAAGGAAGTCCTAGTATACAAAAATTAAATTGAAACAAGCATAATTTGAGATCATTCAAACTGGGTAGATGCCTACCTGAAGGTTTTTTTTTAATTATTTTGGTGAGCAAATGGAGTCATTTGGAAAATTTTGAACATAGTCTAAGGGTCACTTGCAGGAGTGAGAAAAAGGCCTTATCATTTGGACAAACTGAAAATACACATTTATGTTCCTCTGCAGGGATTTGCACCTTTTATATACCTTAAATATTTTCCTTTCCCCTTAGGTGTTGACAAAGCTCATTTTTTGAAGATGACTGATTTTAAAATGTTATCCTTTAAAAAGGTGAAATATTTAGAGATTATATGTTCTTATTACTGGATCACTACCCCATATTGCCATCTTGCTTCTATTGATCCTAATTGTTGGATGTGTCAGTGTGTAGCAACTTTTGCCTGTGTATATTCATAATTCTTTTACTTTGTAACTGTCCCTTATATGGATTAACATCTGAAAGCATTTAAATATGTTTGCAGTGGCTGCATTCTTAAATTATAAAAAGGTTCCTTCTCTTTCATCTTTGAATATATAGATTTTGATTGTAAACTGTATAGTACATGGCAATATTAAGTCAAATAAACTGATTAAAACAGTTAAGACAAAATAACTCAGTGAGGGAGGCTAATTCCCACAGTTTTATTGTTGTAGCTATCTGTGCAGATAATCTTTACTAAATAAACAATGTTTTTGTGACTAGAAATGGGTGTCCCATTGAAGCAACTCTGTTCTGCAATGCAAAGGGAAAACTGATATATTCACACATTCAGAATAAGTTCAGGGAGTTTATAGACACTCAGAGTAAGACCTTATAGCCTTATGCAGAAGGTGAAAATTTGGAATTCTCTCAGACAGAAAGTAATTGCAGAACTCATAAATGGGTAAAATTATACCAAATTACAGTGCTTTCAGTTAGCATTAACCTGTCATATTTTTGATGACCAGTTAGTGAAAGGCATCTTCAGTTCTGATGAATTAGGAAGGAAACTTTTAGGGTGGAGAAATGTCTTGTCTTCAAACAGTGTATTAAGCTAGCATTTTGATTAGTTTACCTAGAATTGAAATGAACTGCATGTTTTAATTAAAAACAGGTTGGAACATTTTTGGTCAATAAAAGGGCAGTGGATTATTTCCATATTTCTTGTTCTCACACAGCTACAGTAGAATGTTTTTCACTGATGACTCTATTTAATTTCTATTACATAGAAATCACAGGATTTTGGAGTTGGAAGGGATTTAGAATTCCTTTAATATAATTTCTTCATTCTATAAATAAGGAAACTGTACTTCAGGAGAAGTTGCTGAACTTGCTAGAGGACAGGCTGGAATGAAAACCCTGGCTCCTGATACCCAGTCTATTTCTGTTTTTGCTGAACCACATTTCCACTCAGAAGTTGTATTCAAAAATATATTGAAGGGTGAGACTTCCAGAATGACGAAGTAAGGAATGCAATAGACCCTCTTCAGCAAAACTGGTAAAACTTCTTTTAAAAAAGTACGATCAGTTAAAGTCTCTAGAAATTGTCCAAAGGGCATGTAGCGAACAGAGAGACATTCATTCCAAAAAAGCTGTTAAATCAGGAAGAAGAGCAAGAGTTTGTAGCATTTGAGAAGTGACCTAAATATCTTCCACCCCACCAGATCTGTGTTGCTGGTACTCTACTCTGGGTACTCTGTTCTGGGCAGCTTTCATGAAGATGGTGGGAGAGAGGGCGCCCTCTTCCCCAAGCTCCCTCTCTGGTGCCATGGCTTCACCCTGGAGGCAAGCCAGGGTTGTCTGTGTTTCCACACCCTACCCCCTTATGTTACAGAAACTATTTTAGGCAGCCACAACCAAGAGGAGTAGAGAGCATTTCCACCACCCGCTCCCCTCCCCATAGGATGGAAGTGCTACTCCATGCACAGGCTGAGAATACTGGAGCCCTGACTTTTTCTACTATAGGTCACTCAGAGTTTGAAGGTTTTACTCAAGGAGAGGGAAAATGATACTACCGGGGACCACAACCATTCCATAGTGCCCATTCATAGAGTGGTTTTCACTCTGGGCATCCTGACCCCAACTCTGGTTCAGTGGTAGGCTGGTAGGCTTGTGAGAGGCCCGGAATGAGGACCAAGAACTCCACAGTTCTGCCTAAGGGAATTGACTTCATTGGAAACACTGCTTGGAGAGTTCCATCCTTAAGGGCATTGTCAAAAACAATGGAAATGATGCTGGGGAGCAATTCCGAGGAGCTGGTGCAAGCAAAGCATCAGAATAGCCCAAAGTTTAATTGAAGCAAAGATGGAACCAAGAAGAGCCCTCCTGAGAGCATGGTGAGCTCGGGCTTGAAAAGGTTGTGTGTTCATGTTGGGCTACACGCAGCTCGGACAGCCAGCCCGAAGTATGGTGCAGTCTTGAAGCCTAAGTGGTAGAGTATGACCCACCGACACAGGGCAATAGCTTTGTTTCCACAGGGAACTTTACAGAACATTGAATGAATAAAGAGTTTACACTCAAACCAGGGGTGACTCCTATGAACACAGGCTTAAAAATGGTCATACTCATTCTTGCACTCTAGAAGACTCTGTATGCCTAGGGCTGCCCTCTCTCAGCAGAGGGGGAATCTCAAAACTACAAGACCTGGCTGAACATGGTTCAAAAGAGAAGAATGATTCATCACAAACAAGGAAGCTCCAATATGATTAACAGGTGAAGTTTCATCAGGAACAGTGAAAACCAGAAGGAAGAGGGATGACATTTTCAAATTGCTGAATTCAAAATACTTTGAACCAAGTGTGTTATATCCAGCAAAACTCTTTCAAAACTGAAGATGAAATAAACATTTCAAAATAAATGAAAATTCCATACTAGTACACCTCTATTACAAGAAATGCAAAGGATATTTTTCAGGCAAAAAATAAGTGACAGTAATTCAAATCTACACAACAAACAACTGTCAAGTATACTGATGTAATGATCTGACCAAGATGTTAGTTTTGAAGTTGTAATGACCCTAACTGATGGAACCTGGGGGCAGTTGAGATGGAAGGACCTAAGATACCAGTTTTTTTACAAGGGCATTGGCAAATATATGCAAAAGGCAAGGACAAATAAAACCTGGCTGTGCTAAGAGGCCCCACCTAATTTAAAATTAACAGGTGGTCCATATGATTTGTCTCTGAAAAGTGGTATCTGTCTAGATAGGCACTGAATTTAAGCCAATTTGAGATGCTAATGCACTCCATGCCCATGGTCCTAAAGCCTCCAGGTTTTGGCAATACCCGATAGGGACTTGCTGCTTTGAGAAGTGGCTTTCCACTCTTGCAGACTGCTCCAGGAATTTTCTGGGCAGTACCCCACCTGCCCTGCATCACCAATCACCCAAGCCTTGCCAAGAGCATGGTAACCTTCCCCCTTTTATTGTCAATTGGCTTAAATGCTTATATTATTGTAATGTGGGTCTCCCCCAATAAATTCATATTGTGATTATATACATTCAACTTGAACCATAGTGAAACCTTCCTGCTCCAATCCAAGTCAGCAGTATTTGAGATCTGAACCTGATATAACAAAAACAGAGAAACAGTAGATACGCTCATATAGGTACTTACACATGTTTTTTTCTTAAGAGACTTAAAAACTTTTTAAAAAATTAGCTGCATGTAGCAATACGTGTATTATGTTGGGAGTGGAAATAGCTATCTCGGGGTAAGATAATGATAGCACAGGATATCTCAAGTCCGTAAGTACAAATGAAAAGAGAAATGGTATAAAGTCCTATGTCAATTAATGACAAATATGTTCTGAGATTGTTAGGTGATTGAGTTGTGTAAGAATGTGCTTATACAAACATAGATGATTTTAGGCTATATGCCATAGTCTTGCTACTAGGCTACAAAGCTTTCCAGCATGTTACTGTACTGAATACTACAGGCAGTTATAACAGTGGTATTTGTGTATCTAAACATTTATAGACATTGGAAAGGTACAGTAAAAATGTGGTAGAAAAGATTAAAAAGGGTACACCTGTGTAGGAGACTTATGGGTGGAGATTGCAGGAGTGGACATTACTCTGGGTGAGTCAGTAAGTGGTAAGTGAATGTGAAAGCCTAGGACATTATTGTATACTACTATAGTCTTTATAAACAGTGTATACTTTATGCCACTATATGTTTTTAAAATATTTTTCTTCAATAATAAATTAACCTTAGCTTACTGCAACATTTTTACTTTATAACCCTTTTAATTTTATTTTTACTTTTCAATCCTTTGTAATAACACTTAGCTTAAAACACAAAACATTGTACAGTTCCACAAAAATATTTTTATATCCTTATTCTTTAAGCTTTTTCCTATTTTTAATTTTTAACACTCAACTTTTTTGTTAAAAACTAAGATACCAACATATACGTTAGGCTAGACCTAGACAGGAGGATCAGGATCATCAATCACTTTTTTCCACCTCTCATCTTGTTCCACTGGAGAGGGTCTTCAGGAGCAATAATTTGCATGCCATCTCCTAAGATAACAGGGTCTTCTGAAATATGTCCTGAAGGGCCTAAGACTCTTCCTGGGGAGGTGTTGCTCTCTAGAAATATGTTGATGGTGGGTTTTTTGATTTGTTTCTTCACCATAGATTTTCTTGTCAGCAAATGATAGTCCTTGAACATTCCTCTCTATTTAGTGAAAACCTTTCAGTGTTTGTGGTCCATGTTTTCATTCTTTTTAAGGAGATTGTGGAGGTTTGCAAAACTTGCTAAATCCTTCATTGTGTATTTTCTTTATGATTCTTTTTCCTCTGCTACAGTTTCCTTTTCTCTTTGCTCTTCTTCAACTATGCATTCCTGTTCCAGTTCCAAAACACCTCATTAGTCAATTCCTCAGGAACTACCTCTGAGTTCCTCAATGTCATCCTCATCCACACCCAGATTAAAGTTGCTTGTCATCTTGACATAGCCTTGTCGACTTCTGCAACCTCCTCATATTTGGCATATCCTTTGAAGTCATGAACTCTTGAGTATCTTTTTGAGATGCCATTCATTTTATTGACCACTCCAAGCCCAAGATGTAGTCATATGTTGTAAGTATTCCAGAATTGCACCAGTCTTTTTCCAACTACAGCAATAACCTAGGCAAATGTCCTCCTAGGGTAACAGGCCTAACTCTTTGATCCATTCATTGGATCAAAGAAGTTGTATTTGGAAAAAGAAACACTACTTTGATACTGGGATGAGTATCTCCATAAAAAGGAGGATGTACAGGAGCATTATCAACATAAAGCGAAATGTTGAAAGGTATACTCCAAAAAGTACTCCATTTTTCTGGCTTAGCAATTCAGGAAGGCATCTTGGAAGAGGAGCTGGTCATCCATCTGTGACTTACTGTGCATATACTGCACTGTCAGTTTGTGCTTTATTTATATGCTTCAAGGCCTTGGGGTTCTCACTGTGCTAGATCAGTGTTTTAATTTGTAGCCTGCAACATTGTCCTCGAGTAAGACTGTTGTCCTTTATAAAGTGTTGGCCTTTTTATGTATCAAAGACCGTTCAGGGGGCGGAGGCGGCGGGTGGGCGGCAGGGGCTGGGGAGGCCGCCGCCTCCCTGGGCCTGCTGGGGCGGCCGCCTCCGCAATGCCGCTGCTGGTGGAGGGGCGGCAAGTGTGGCTGCCGCAGTCCGCCGGGGACCTGGTCCGAGCCCACCTGCTGCTGGAGGAAAGAGCCAGACTTCTCAGAGGTCAGTCTGTTCAACAAGTGGGACCCCAGGGCCTTCTCTATGTTCAGCAAAGAGAGCTTGCTGTGACCTCCCCAAAGGATGGCTCCATCTCCATTCTGGGTTCTGATGATGCTACCACTTGTCACATTGTGGTCCTGAGGCACACATGTAATGGGGCCACCTGCTTGACACACTGCGATGGATCCGACACCAAAACCGAGGTCCCCCTGATCATGAACTCCATAAAGTCCTTTTCTGACCACGCTCAGTGTGGAAGGCTGGAAGTGCACCTCATGGGAGGCTTCAGTGACGACATGAAGTTGTCACAAAAACTTACTCATCAGCTTCTTAATGAATTTGACAGACAAGAAGATGACATTCACCTAGTGACATTGTGTGTGACAGAATTAAATGACCGGAAAGAAAATGAAAACCATTTCCCCATCATTTATGACATTGCTGTCAACATTAGAACCACAGAGATTTCCAGAGCCTCTTTCCAAGACCGAGGCCCCGAAGAGGAGCTGCGGGCTGCACGCGCTCTCACAGGAGGACCCATGGTTAGCATTTACAATGCAAAGACTGAACAACTTTGCATAGGACCGTACTCCTGGATGCCATTTCCAGATCTGGATTTCTGGTTGCAGCAAGATGATAAGCAGATACTAGGGAACCTTTCTACTTCGCCTCTGGCTGAGCACCCCCACTTTGTTGAACATATTAGATCTACCTTGATGTTTTTTAAAAAAATACCCATCTCCAGCTAACACACTGTTTCCTGGAACTAAAGCTCTGCTCTACAAAAAAAATGAAGATGGCTTATGGGAAAAGATCTCCAGGAAGCTAAAACAGGATTTACCAAAGAAAGCGACTTTCTGGCACAAGACCACCGGGGTTGGGGGCGAGCGGGAAGCTGGAGAGAATCTGGAACCCACACCGCTGAGTCTTAGGTCTCCTCCCTCCTCAGTCTTTCAAATGATTTTCAAAATAAAATCTTATTTTGGCAAAAAAAACAAAAGACCTTTCAGACATGCACTCCAGAATAGGTAGTTTTCATCCACGTGGAAGATTTGCTCTGGCAAGTAATTTTCTTCCACAATCAGCTTAATTAGTGTTGCCAAATTTTTTTTAAAAGATTTTATTTATACGAGAACCGGGGTATAGGCCAGATGCATGGGAGGGTGAGAGGATTCACCAGAGACAGAGCGGGGAACAGAACAGGCAGACTGATGAAATATACTGCTGAGGGGAGCAGCAGGCGAGACAGGAGAGGTCTGCTTGCCATGTGGGTTGCTCCGAGGCCAGTGGGGATCGAACCGGCACTGCAGAGGCTGTGGACAGCTACTCGGCATGGCGCTCAACCGCCTGTGCCACCAGGAGGCCCTACAATTTTTTTAATCTGGCTTTTACATCAAAACTTGAAGACTTAGGGCCTCCCTGGTGGCGCAAAGGATTAAGTCTCAGCACTATGAGCTATCACCAGCCACTGCAGCATGAGTTTGATCACCCACCAGGGAGCTAACCCACATGGCACAGCAGACCTCCCCTGTCTCACCCACTGCTCCCCTCAGCAGTGTATTTCAGTTGATCCTCCTGTTCTGCTCCCCACTGTCTCTGGTGAATCCTCTCATACACACCCCACACCCCTGGCCTGTACCCCAGCTCTTGTATGCATAAATAAAATAAATCTTAAAAAAAACCTTGAAAACTCAGCACTCACTTTCTTGTGTGATGAATAACAATTCCTTTTTAATTACTATTTTTTAAATTTTATATATACTTTTGCATCATTTTTCATTTTTTGCACAATGTATGCATTTTCATCTTGGTTATAGTCCCCATAGAATTCCCCTCCCTTGATTTGATCCAACTCCCTTCCCCCACCCAGTGTGTCTCTGGTTTATAGTTGCTTGTTGATTTTGATTTTTACTTTATTATAATTAGCCTTTTTCCTGGTCCCTTATTTCAGTTTCCTAAATTCCTGCTATGAGTGAGACCTTGTGGTATTTTTCTTTTTATTTCTGGATTATTTCGCTGAGCATGATCCCTTCCAGTTCCATCCATGTTGCTGCAAATTGCATGAGTTTATCTTTTTTATTGCTGAGTAATATTCCATTGTGTATATGTACCACATCTTCTTTATCTAGTCATCTATTTTGGGGCATTTGGGTTGTTTCCATAGCTTAGTTATTGTAAACAGTGCTGCTATAAACATAGGGGTGCAGGTGCCCTTTGGAATTAATGTTTCTGTGTCCTTTGGGTAAATACCTAGGAGTGGAGTTGCTGGATCATATGGAAGCTCCATCTTTAGCAGATTGAGGAACCTCCACACAGCTGTCCATAATGGTTGGACCAGTTTGCACTCCCACCAGCAGTACATGAGAGTTCCTTTTTCTCCACATACTCGCCAACATTTGTTGTTGCTAGGTTTTTGTTTTTTTTTTAATATGTGCCATTCTCACTGGTGTAAGATGGTATCTCATTGTAGTTTTAATTTGCATTTCCCTGATTACAAGTGATGTTGAACAGTTTTTCATATGCCTGTTAGCCATTTGCATTTCCTCTTTGGAGAAGTTTCTTTTTAGCTCTTCTGCCCATTTTTTTGACTGGAGTGTTTACTTTGTTTTTGTTGAGTCTTATCAGCTCTTTATAGATTTTTGTGATCAGTCCTTTAACATTAGTGTTGTGTGCAAAATTTTCTCCCACTCGGTGCGGTGTCTCATTGTTTTGGCTACTATCTCTTGCTGTACAGAAGCTCTTTAATTTGATGTAGTCGCAACTGTTTATCTTTGCCTTCACTATCACTGCTTTGGGTGATATGTCTTTAAAGATGTTAGTGAGGTTTATGTCATGTAGTGTTTCACCTATATCTCATTCTATATATTTTATGGTTTCAGGTCTTATGTCTACTTCTTTTATCCATTTTGAGTTGGTTTTTGTGCATGGTGTGAAGTAGTAGTCAAGCTTCATTCTTTTGCATGTAGCAACCCAGTTTTTCCAGCACCATTTATTGAACACTTTCTTTACGCCATTGCATATTCTTTGCTCCTTTGTCAAAGATTAGTTGACCATAAATCTGTGGGTTTATTTTTGGATTTTTGTTCAGTTCCACTGGTCCCTGTGTCTGTTCTTCTTCCAATACCATGCAGTTTTGATTATTATGGCTTTGTAGTATAGTTGAAGGCTGGGAGTGAGATACCTCCATTCCCTTCTTTTTTTTTTTCAGGAGAGCTTTGGCTATTCAGGGTTTTTGGTGGCTCCATATGAATTTCATCAATATTTGTTCTAGTTCTTTGAATAATGTCATTGAAATTTTAATTGGAATAGCATTGAATCTGTATATTGCTTTTGGTAGGATGGCAATTTAATGTTAATTCTACCAACCCATGAGCAGGGGATGTCTTTCCATTTCTTAGTGTCTTCTTCTGTTTCTTTTAACGGTGTTTTAAAGTTTTCTTTGTATAGGTCCTTTCCCTCTTTTGTTAGGTTTATTCTCAAGTATTTTGATTTTTTTTTTGTTTCAATAATAAAAGGGATGGTTTTGTTGATTTCTTCTTCAGATTTATTGTTTGTGTATAGGAAGGCTACTGATTTTTGTGTGTTGATTTTTTATCCTACTACTTTACTAAACTGATTGATTAGTTTGGTTAGTTTTTCTGTGGAGTTTTTGGGGTTCTCTATGTATAGTATCATATCATCTGTGAATAGTGATAGTTTAACTTCTTCCTTCCCTATTTGGATTCCTTGTATGTCTTTCTCTTGTCTTATTGCTCTGGCTAGGACTTCCAGTATTATATTGAAAAGCAGTGGTGAGAGTGGACATCCTTGTCTTGTTCCAGATCTTCATGGGAATGCTTTTAACTTTTCACCATTGAGAATGATATTGTCTATGGGCTTGTCATAAATGGCCTTTATGATGTTGAGGTATGTTCCTTGTATCCCAAGAATTTGAAGGGCCTTTATCATAAATGGGTGTTGTACTTTGTCGAAATCTTTCTCAACATCTATTGATATTATCATATGGTTTTTGTATTTGTTTTTGTTGATGTATTGGATTACATTGATTGATTTTCAGATGTTGAACCATCCTTGTGTCCCTGGAATAAATCCTACTTGGTTGTGGTGAATTATCTTATGGATACATTGTTGGATTCTGTTAGCTAAAATTTTATTGAGGATTTTTGCATCAGTGTTCATTAGAGAGATTGGCCTGTAGTTTTCTATTTTTGTGTTGTCCTTGTTCGGTTTTGGTATTAATGTAATGTTGGTTTCATAGAACTTGTTTGGTATTATTCGTTCCTTCTTAATTTTTTGAAAGACTTTATGAAGAATGGGCACTAATTCGTTTCTGAATGTTTGATAGAAATCATTTGTGAAGCTCTCTGGTCCTGGGCTTTTGTTTTTGGGGAGGGTTTTGATTATCATTTCAATTTCACTGCTTGTAATTGGGCTGTTTAGGTCTTCTATTTCTTCTTCATCTAGATTTGGGTGTTTGGAAAGTTGTAGGGATTTGTCCATCTCGTGTAGATTGTTGAACTTGTTTGCTATCACTGTTCATATTAGTTACTGATTATTCTTTTGATTTCTGTTGTGTCTGTTGTGATTTCTTCTCTTTCGTTTGTGATCCTATTTATTTGTGCTTTCTCCTGTTTTTCCTTTGTGAGCCTGGCTAGGGGTTTGTCTATTTTATTTTTTTTTTTGAAGAACCAACTTTTGGTTTCATTGATCTTTTGGATTGTTCTTTTAGTTTCTATTTCATTTATTTGTGCTTTGATTTTTATTATTTCCTTTCTTCTACTGATTTTATTTTTTTTTCTTGTTCCTTTTCTAGTTGTTTGAGATGTGTGATTAGGTTGTTTCTTTGAGTTCCTTCTTGTTTGTTGATGTGAGCCTGGATTGCTATATATTTTCCTCTTATTACTGCTTTTGCTGCCTCCCATACATTTAGGAAATTGGTATCCTCCTTGGCATTCAACTCAAAGTATAATTTCTTCTTTGATTTCCTCATTAGTCCAGTGTTCTTCTGGTAGTGTGGATTTTAGTCTCCATGAAATAGGAGGGTTCCTTGCCTTCTTTTTATGGTTTATTTCTAGTTTGATGCCATCATGGTCAGAGAAGATGGTTGGTATGATTTCAGTCTTGGTGTATCTGTTGATGTTTGTCTTGTGTCCCAGTATGTGATCAATCCTGGAGAATAATCCATGTGCACTTGAGAAAAATGTGTGCTCAGATATTTTTGGGTTTAGTGTTCTATGATGTCCATTATGCCCATGAGCTCTAGATCCTTATTTAGAGCTTTGTGTCCTTACTCATTTTTTGTCTGTCCATTGTTGATAGTGGTGTGTTGAAGTCTCCTACTACATATGTATTTTCTCTGATGTCTGTTTTCAGAGATGATAATAGGTGTCTGATATATTTTGGTGCTTCTTCATTTGGTGAGTATATGTTAATGAGTGTTATTTCTTCTTGAAGCATTGTCCCCTTGATCATAATATAATGACCATCTGGGTCTTTTTTACCTTTTTGAGTTTGAAATCTGTTTTATCTGATACAAGTATAGCTGTTCCTGCCTTCTTTTTTGGTCCATTTGCTTATAGGATTGTTTTCCATCCTTTTACTTTCAGTCTGTTTTTATCTTTTATAGTTAAATATGTTTCCTGGAGACAGTGAAAGGTTGTGTTTTGTTTCTTAATCCAGCCTGCCACTCTGTGTCTTTTTATTGAAGAGTTTAGTCCATTGACATTCAGAGTTAATATTGATATGTAGTGTCTATATTTGCCATTTTTTTGTCTTTTCTCTGGTTTTATTTATTTTTCAATAATTCTTTTGGGGTCTTGTTTCATTCTTGTTCATCCCTCTGTTGGTTCTGGCTTTAGGACTCCTTGTAGTATTTTTTGGAATATGGGTTTAGTCGTAATGAAATTTCACAGTTTCTGTTTGTCTAGGAAGGTCCTTATTCTTTCTTCACAGAGGAAGGAAGGTTTTGTGGGATAGAGTATTCTTGGTTGACATTTGTTGTCTTGGAATCTGTTGACTATATCCCTCCACTCTCTCCTTGCCTGTAGTGTTTCTTTGGAGAAGTCTGATATCAGCCTCATTGGTTTTCCTTTGTATGTTGTCCATTTCTTCCCTCTTGTCAGCTTCATTAGTTTTTCCTTGTCTTGGATTCTTGGGACCTTTACTATTATATGTCTTGCTGTAATTTTCCTTTCATCATGGAAGTTTGGTGTTCTTCTTGCTTCTTTGTATGTCTATTTTCAGCTCCTTCATGTTTGGGAAGTTCTCTTCAATTATTTCCTTGTATATTTTCTCTGTTCCTTTGTCTCTCTCCTCTCCTTCTGGGATTCTTATAACTCTTATTTTCCTTTCCTCATGGAGTCAAATAGTTCCCAAAGTTTTTCTTCATTCTTTTTCCTTCGTACTTTTCTTTCCTTTTCTGTTGTGGTGTTTTCTATTTCTGTCTCTTCGAGAGTACTTATTCATTCTTCCATTTCAAATATTCTGCTTTCATTGCTTTTCCCAGAGTTCTTTAGCTCCTCCATTAATCCTTTGATCTCCTGCATTTCTTTCACTTCCCTCTTTAGGGAATCAATTTCATTCTTCTGGTCTTTTATTATTTTTCCCATATCATTGATAGTTTTTCCCATATCATTTTCGACTTCTTTCAGTTTTTTAATCATGGTGACTTTAAATTCTCTATTGGAAAGACTCATAAGTTCCTCTATGTCACTGTTGTTGCAGTCTGGTTTGATTGTCTTTTTTTGGTGTGTCTTTTCCCTGGGGACATGATTGATTGCTTGTAGTTTTTCTTCTCCCTGCTGCTTGTTTTCTAATTTGTCCTATGCATTGGGACACTGTGTCACTGGTACTGGCTGGCATCTCTTTGTTGTGCTCTTTCTGGGATGTCAGAAACTGGTGGTCCTATCGAGTCCAATGCTGTTATGCCAGGAGTCCAATAGGGCAGTGATACTATGAATATGTTAATGGTCGCAGTCCCAGAAAATTTCCTCCTTCTTTATTTGTTTAATTCCAGAGTTGGGTCTTGAGGTCCCACAGACTGCCCTGGCAGTATCTGGATTGCCTGCTGGGCTCTAAATCACTGGATCTCCCTCTGGGCTCTGACTAGTGGCCAGATAGGGCCTGGCTTGTGGGGGCTTTTCAGCTCACCTCCGGCTGTAGATACAGCCCTTTCCCAGTTTCACACAGTCTAGGTGGGATCCAGACACATAGATCCCTGTTCTAAAATGGCAAGTCAGGAGGGCACTTCCCTGCGCCATTGTCTGCCCCAGTGGTGGCTGGATCCCCTTCTTGTCTCCACTGTGGGTCAGATAGGGCCTGGCTTGCAGAGGGGCTTTTCAGCTCACCTCTGGCTGTGGGGACAGCCCTTTCCCAGTTCCACACAGTCTAGGTGGTATCCAGATGCAGAGATCCCTGTTCTAAAATGGCAAGTCAGGAGGGCACTTCCCTTGAAGAACAATTCTTGAGTCATTTCAACCAACCAGAATTAACAGTAAATTCAACATAGTAGTTTGGTCTGACCTTTTTTATCAACATTACAGACTTTGTTTTGGTCATGATCATCATGGTGCTGAAAGGAATAAATTCACTTCTGTTTCTGGTCTTCTATGCATAAGAAGTTTCTCCATATTCAATAGAGGCCTCAAATTTTTGTTAGTTTCATTGTTTTCAATGAAGCAGATCCTTGAACAACTTTTGAATCACTTTGTTCTTCAAAATCATTGGTGGAATGGGACATGCATGATGCAAACAATAGCCATCACTGATTTTTCACTTTTGTAGTTCTTAATCGTTTAACATAGCTTCCAGGTCAATCATTCAACTTGGCCTCTTACCAGCTATACCATCAGTGGATTTTGTACACTTTGGGGCCACGATGAATAAAATAATAAATTAAATCAGTCTCAAGGGGAAATGATGCTATCAAGAGACCTTGTAATCAAGATGTATGAGGATTCTGGTAGTGTAAAATGCTATATTATAATGGCTACATCACTAGGCAATTGGAATTTTGGGACCACTATCATATTCAGCTCATTGTTAATCAAAATGTTGGTATGTGGCACATGACTGTATAAGATGATTAATATAACTATGAATATATACCTAACCTCTCAACTGTTTGAAAAGATGTAAGATTCACATAAAGTCATAGTTATAACTATGTATTGAGCTTGTAACAGGTATATATGATCTGTTTAATAGTACAAAAATGTTGGATGGAAAGGCTCCATATAGAAGTAAAATTTCTGTATTACACTGGAAATAATCAGTGTAGATACAATGTAAATTCTGGAAGTTGGAATGTATAGTCAGTCCTAGAATAACCACTAAGGAAATAACTAAAAATATGCTTAAAACTTTGAAGGGATCAAAATATTGCACTGCCTCATGTTCACAATACAAAAGAAGGCAATGAAGATGTTGGGGGAAAGAGACATGATACATATTAAAAAAATCAAATATGGAAAATGTGTACCTCGCCATACCAACAATTACATTAAATATGAGTTAAATAAATAAAAGGCAGGGATTGTTATATTGCATTTTTTAAATCAAGATATAATTTGATTCAGTAGATATGCTCACTGTAGGAGAAACAGTTCTTATTCAAAGATATAAACAGACTAGGGCCTCCCTGGTGGCACAGGCAGTTGAGTGCCGCGCTGTGAGGCTGTCTGCAGCCTCTGCAGCACGGGTTCGATCCTGGCCAGCAGGCGAAAATCCCACATGGTGCAGCAGACCTCTCATGTCTCTCCCGCTGATCCCCTCAGCTGTGTGTTTTGTCAGTCTGCCTGTTCTGTTCCCCTCTCTGTCTCTGGTGAATCCTCTCACCCTCCCATGCCTCTGAACTGTAACCTGGTTCTTGTATAAATAAATAAATCTTTAAAAAAAAAGATATAAACAGATGAAAAGGATGGAAAAGACATATACCACACAACCACTAACCACAAAAGAATTGAAATGTCTATACAAATATCACAAAATAAACTTTATTACTAAAGATAAATAGGGACATTACCTAAGGATTGAAGATTCAACCCATCAGGAAGATATAACAATTTTATACATACATGCACATAAAAATATCAAAATAGCTGAAACAAAATTTGACATAAATGAAGGGTTAGACAATTCAATAATAATTGTGGGAGATTCCAAGTTTCCACTATCAGATGGTAGATGTAGCATACAAAAATTAATAAAAAATTTTTTAAAAGAACAAAATACAAATTCTGCAGTTGAGAAGTAAAGTAATTGAATGAATAAAACAATTCTGCAGAAAAACAACAGGAAATAAGACTTGAAGAGCAGAATACAACTTTTTCTCAAGTGCACATGGAATATTTTTCAGGATACACCATACACTAGAACATAAAAAACAAACCTCAATTTTTTTTGAGATTAAAAGCTTACAAATAATATTTTCTGTCCATAATAAGAATGATATTAGAAATTAACAAGAGTGAAAACAAAAATATGCAGTTAAAGCTGACGTTAGAGGAAATTTCATATCTATAAATGTCTTATTTGAAAATAACGAACATGTCAAATTAATAACCTAAACTTCTGCCTTAAGAAACCAGAAAAGAAGCAAACAACCCAAAGCAAATGGAAGGAAATAACAAAGATTACAGTACAAATTAACAAAATAGATAATAGAAAATAATTGGAACAAACTTAGAATACCGCAAGTTGATTCTTTGGAATGATCAACAAATTTACCAAATCATTTTAACTAGACTGACCAGTAACAAAGTAGTGAAGATTCAAATTAGTAAAATCAAAACTGAAAGAGAATCTGTTGCTACTGATGCTACAGAAAGGAAAAAAAGACTAGGAAAACAACTGTATGTCAACAAATTATATACATGAAATGGACAAAGTCTTAGATGCAAACTAACAAAAGCAAATAGGCAAGCTGAATAGATCTAGAACAAGAGATTACATTATCATTAAACTACCCACAATCATTTAAAGAAGGATTAATACCAATATCTCACAAAACATTCCAAAAAGTAAAACAGTTGGGTATTCTTCCCAACTCATTCTGTGAGAGCAGCCTTATCTTAATATGAAAACCAAAGTGCAAGAAAAGTACAGAGCATTATTCCTTATATATATAGATTCAGAAATCCTCAACAAAATTAGAGCAAAATAAATCCAGCAACACTTTAAAAATCTTGCACAATATAGCTAAGTGGGATTTATTCAGGTATGGTAGATTAATTGAACACCAAAAAAAAATCAAAGTAAATGACAAAACATATATTTGTTTCAAAAGATGCAGATGTTTGACAAAGTCCAACATCCTTTCATAATTAAAACACTAAACAATGCGTACAAGGAAATTTTCTCAACCGGATAAAGGCCATCTATGAAAAACTCAGTTATATTTAATGATCAAACCCTGAATGCTATCTTCCCAACATCAGGAATGAAAAATATTTGCTCTTACCAATTATATTCAGTTTTACACTGACGGTTCTAGCCAGGGCATGTATGAAATAAAAAACAAAATCTCACTTTCTATCTAATAGCAAAACTTACCCCAAAGTTACAGTACTCAAGATATTATCCTGGCAAAAGGGTAGAAATATAAATCAGTACAATAGAATTGAGAGTCCAGAAATAAACCTACATTTATGACCAATTGATTTCTGACAAGGGTGCCAAGATGATTCATTCAATGTGGAAAGAACATTCTTTTCAACTGATAAGGGACTGATTACAAATATATACAAAGAACTCACACGACTCAACAAAAACAAAATAAACAAGAAATGGGCAGAAGAACTTAAAAGACATTTCTCCAAAGAGGAAATGCAAATGGCCAACAGGCATATGAAAAAATGTTCAACATCACTTATCATCAGGGAAATGCAAATTAAAACCACATTGAGATACCACCTTACACCAGTAAGAATGGCATATATCAAAAAAACAAGCAACAACAAATGTTGGCGAGGATGTAGTGAAAAAGGAACTCTCCTACATTGCTAGTGGGAGTGCAAACTGGTCCAACCATTATGGAAAGCTGTGTGGATTCCTCAACCTACTAAAGATAGAGCTTCCATATGATCCAGCAATTCCACTCCTAGGTATTTACCCAAAGGACACAGGAACATTAATTCAAAAGGGCACCTTCAGGCCTATGTTTATAGCAGCACTATTTACAATAGCTGAGCTATGGAAACAACCCAAATGCCCAAAAATAGATGACTGGATCAAGAAGATGTGGTGTATATATACAGAATGGAATATTACTCAGCAATCAAAAAGATAAACTCATGCAATTTGCAGCAACATGGATGGCGCTGGAAGGGATCATGCTCAGAGAAATAAGTCAGAAAGAAAAGGAAAAATACAGGATGGTCTCACTCATAGCAGGAATTTAGAAAACCTAAATAAGGGACCAGGAAAAAGACTAATTATAATAAATTAAAAATCAAAATCAACAAGCATCTATAAACCAGAGACACACTATCGGGGGGAGGGGAGAGGAGGGATTAGGGTCAAAATAAGGGGGGTGGGAATTGTATGGGGACTATGACCAAATGAAAATGCATACATTGTGCAAAAATGAAAAATGAAAAATGTAAAAATATATAAAATAAAAAAAATAAACTTTGAGATCAGGGGAAAAAATAAACTTTTGAGATCAGGGGAAAAAAGAAAATGAAAAGACCCTTAAAGTGGAAGAAAATACTTGTAAGTTAGATATCTGATAAGGAACTACAGTCTATAAAAATATATGAATATAATTGCCACTCAATAATAAACAGTACTGATAACTCTATTAAAAAATGGGCAGAACACCTGAATAGGATTTTTCCAAAGATGATACACAGATACCTAATTAAGTACATGGAAATGCTCAACATCATTTGCCATTAGGAATATGCAAATCAAAACCATAGTGAGATACCACTTTACATTCACTAGAATGACCACAAACAATCAAAAAGAGAAAAAAAGAATTTTTTTAAAAAGATTTATTTATTTATTTATTCAAGAACGGGGATATAGGCCAGATTCGCGGGAGGGTGAGAGGATTCACCAGAGATAGAGCGGGGAACAGAACAGGCAGACTGATGAAATACACTGCTGAGGGGAGCAGCGGGCGAGACAGGATTGGTCTGCCGCGCCGTGTGGGACACTTTGCCGGCCGTCCTGAATCGAACCGGTGCTGCGGAGGCTGCAGACAGCTTCACAGCGCTGTGCTCAACCACCTGCGCCACCAGGGGAGGCCCCAGAAAATAAGAATGTTGGCAAAATGTGGAGAAATTGAAACCCTCATATCTTGCTGTTAGGAAAGTAAAATGGTGCAGCTGCTTTGGAAAAAGTCTGACAGTTCCTCCAAGTTAAACCTAGACTTACCATATGATCCAGAAGGCCCACTCAAATATATATTCCCACAAGACAAGAACTGAAAACATATGCCCGCACAAAACTTATCCATGAGTATGCAAAGTAACATCATTCATAATAGATAAAAATTGTAAACAAACCAAGTGTCTATCAACTTATAAATAGTTTAAAAAAATCTTTAATATCCATACCATAAAATTTTTGACAATACAAAAGAATGAAATGCTAATTCGTGTTACATAGATGCTACCCACATGTTGTGTGTTTCCATTCTAGAATCTGTAATTCTATAGAGATAGAAGATAGTGGTTGCTTAGGGATGGGGGTGTGTTATCAGGATTGAGGAGTTACTGATAATAGTATGGGGTAAACATGTTGATGGCTATTGCCTGTTTTTGTTTGGTTCACAGCACAAGATGTGATTTTTACACATATGTTAACATTGTAGTATGTTGTTAGCATTTTACTTCTCTATGCTGGGAAGTCATGCCATTGAAGTTAGAAACCAGTATTCTCAAGCAATTTTCCTTGCAGTTTTAATTGGGAGTCTCCAACTGCTATTTCCAAAGGTTCATCTAACACTCTTAAAATATTTTTAATGATGACTAAAAACATCCTTTACAGATGCTGCCCTCAAACTGCAGTCATAAAACATGAAGACCAAACCCTTTTTGCATTAGTCATATATGTCAGCTGTCTATAAAGAAAAAAATACTGCATAAATTAGAGGATAAAGTTTAAACTTAGGATGCTATTGTAAAGTAATAATTTCATTATTAAATTAATTTCATAGTTGCATACAATATAAGAATTAGAAGAAATATCAAATGTTTTAGTTAGTCCAATTATCAGTAAACTTTACGTAAAAGGAGAAAATACTCCACAGACCTGAAAGTTTCTGAGTTTTCCTATATGTGGCTCCTTCATTTGGCTTGTGAATTTTCTGGCGATGTATGTTTTTTTCTTCTATATTTTATTTTTAATGGAGCATAGAACTCATTTATGCAACACTAAATAACTAGCACTGAATGTATTAGCTAACTTCATGGTGGTCAGGAATTTGTTTTTGGAAGTTAAGGGGAGTCTTCTGATTGGTGCTTCACAAATCGGGAGACAATGGAACAAATTTAAGTTATAAAAAATAATTGAGAAAGTATAATGTATTTGCTTTCATCAATTTCCTGAGTCAGGAATAACTGGTATACATACATAATCAATTCCTTCACTCAATGAATATTTTTGAATGCTATGCAAATTACATCTTAAAGTATAAAAGCTAATAGGGAACAGATCCTCAAAAACTTTACATTCCCATTCTTCCTGTGTTACTTATGGATTGGCAGCAATATATTTAAGGGAAATTTTATCCTTCAGTTAAACTGGAGGCATGATTTCCCACTGAATAGAAACAATTAACATTTCTATTAAAAAGCCATTAAACTCTCACAAGAAACCTGTAGAACAACAGAGATCCCAATATAACAACAAAGTAAGACATTAATGGAAGGAAGTGACAATAACCCTCATTCAGAAGGCAGTAATGTACTTGTTAAAAAAAAAAAAAAACTAACCACATATTTCCTTATTCATAGAAGAGGAACCATGTCCATAAAGGCCAATGTGTGGCAGTAGAATTTTGTCCAAATATCAATAAATGGTAAACATGAAAGCATTAGGATGCAGCCCATTAAAAATAAGGAAAGAGCTGGAAATAAAATTCAAAGTGATAGTTTTTTTGCCTACAGTATCAGTCATATAAACCAGTAATGAGATTAAATTCCAGAATGATACTTTGAAGAAGGTGGTAAAATTTCTGTCTACTGGTATTTTGAAAGAATTGGGCTGACACCTGTTGCATCCGAATTAGTTACTTTGGCAATATAATTTTGTAATATAATTTGAAATCGTGGAACGTCATGTCTCCAGCTTTGTTTTTTCTCAAAATTGCTTTGGCTATTTGGGATCGTTTGTGGTTGCATACAAATTTTAGGATTGAATTTTCTATTTTTGTGAAAAAATGCCATTAGAATTTGTTAGGGATTGCATTGAACCTATGTATCATTTTGGTAGTATCACTATTTTGATAATTTTAATTCTTCCAATGCATGAACATTTTATATATAAAAAATGGAGATTTATCAAATTATTAAAAATAGATCTACTATATGATTGAGCAATTCCATTCATGGGTATCCCTCAAAAAAATACAAATAACACTTATTCAATAACCAAGATATAAAAGCAGCCTTAACAATAACAGACCAATAAATAAAGAAGTGTCCAATAACAGACCAATAAATAAAGAAGGTGTGCTTCATATATGCAATGGAATACTACTCAGCAATTTTTTTAAAAAGATGAGATCTTGCCATTTGCAACAATATGGATGAAACTGGGGTGGATTATGCTAAGCGAAATACTTCAGAAGGAGAAAGACAAATACCAGATGATTTCACTCATCTGTGGAATATAAAACAAAATAAAGGAATAGGCAAAACTAAACCAAAACAAATCATAGAAATTTGCTGAATTGATGCAGCCAGAGTGGGGGATAGTGAGATGGGAATCAAAGGAGGACTCTGGACTATGGTAAAGGATTTTGGGTGCTTTGGTGGTGGGTGTGATGTGGTAACATACATCTAAAGAGTTGTGAACCTGTACCCTAAACCATAAACAGTGTTGTAAATCAACATTACCTCACAAATGAACATAATTTTAAAAATAGTCCCACTTTTCCATTTATATATCAATTTAAAGTCAAATTTTCTTCAACCAAAACAATATATCACAACAAATCACAGAAGCAGAAATGAAAATCCAGAGCAATCCTTAGTTAAGCCTAGCATTAAAGAGATTTGTAAAACAATGCTGCTATTATCACTAATTTCTTGAAAAATACATTTTTCATGAGAATGTAGTATTTCTATTATGAAGTAGTTTGTCATTGTTAAGTAAATATTAAATTTTTCCTCAAATGTAATTTCCATTACAGTAAATATTGATAGATAGACCCATATGAACCAAAGCTATTTGCAGTCTTCATTTATTTTTAAATGTAAAAAGGGGTCTTAAGTCAAAATATTTGAGAAGTGTTCTATATATAGGTATGGATTCATGACTCAAAACTCCAAGCATTATTAGAATTACTGCCTCTTCTCAAGTAATTAGTTTCTAGAGAGAGGGAGTCATAGTCTCTACTCTGACTTGGATTGAGCCATATAAACTCCATGCAGATTATGTTAACAATAGAAAATAAATGTGGGAAAACAAATTATTATGGTCTGTATTATCTTTGGATAACCTAGCATTATGCACTTACACTTTTACACTGTTTTGCCATGAGGAAAACATTTTTTTTTTCTTTTTTAAAGCACCCTTTTTTTTTCATTGAGGTAACGTTGGTTTCAACACTATATATGATTCAAAGGTATAGACTTCTTCAGATGTATGTTACCAAAGTACAACCACCACCAAGACAACCACAGTCTTCCAACATAGTCCACTGGACCCTTTCCATATTTTACTCCCTGTACTCCCCTTCTGGTAGTTTCAGTTATGCAGTAATATTTACATGGTTTGTTTTGGTTTTGGTTTTTCTAGTCCTTTACTTTTTTTTTTTTTTAATGTTCCACATGTAAGTTAAGCCATCTGGTATTTGTTATTCTCCTTCTGACCTATTTTGCTTAGCATTACCCGCACCAGGTCCATCCATGTTTTCTCAAGTGGCAATATTTCATCTTCATTTATAGCTGAATAGTAGTACATTGTGTATATATATTGTGTATATATATCACATTTTCCTAATCCACCTGTCTGTCGTTGAGTACATATGTTGTTTCCATAACTTGGCTATTGTAAATAGTGCTGCAGTAAACATAGGAGTGCATTTATCCCTTTGAATTAATGTTTTTGCATCTCTGGATATATCTATATATATCTATATATAGATATACATATCTATCTATCTATCTATCTATCTATAAGAGTAATTGCTGGATCATATGGTGGGCCTACTTCTAATATTTTGAGAAACCTACATATTCTTTTTCATAGGGCCTGGATCAGTCTACATTGCTACCAACAGTATATGAGAATTCCTTTATCTCCACACCTTCACCAATACTTGTTGTTTCTGAACTTTTATACACACCATTTTCACAGGTGTGAGATAGAATATCATTGTGGTTTTCATTTGCATTTCACTAATGAGTGATGATGAGCATTTTTTCATGTGCCTGCCGACCATCTGTATGTCTTCCTTAGAAAATTATCTTGCCTTGTTGATATTTGCCTTGTTACCCATTCTGTGGTCAATTATGTAGAATGTCCCATGGATGCATGAGAAGAATATGTATTCATCTTTTGGGGGGCACAGTGTCCTATAAATGTGATTTAGGACCATTTTGTATAATTCATTAAGGCTATTATGCCTCTATTTTTTCTCTCTAATTGACTTGTCCACTGGTGAGAGTCAGTTGCTTAAGTATTCTAGCACAAAAATATTTTTTTCCCAATGTCTTGGTCTTTCCCAATGGTCTTCCTTCACTTGTTGAGTATATATTGATGAGCGTTATAACTTCCTGGTGTATTGTTCCATTCATCATTATATGGTGCCCATCCCTACCCTATCTCTTATCACATTTTTAATAGGAAATACATTTTGTCTGTTATAAGTATGGCTTTTCTGGCCTTTCTTCTGGTTCCATTTCTTTGTAGGATTGTTTTCCAACCCTTTCCTCTGAGTCGGTGTTTATATTTGGAACTCACATGCATTTCTGGAGATAGCAGAAGGTTGAGTCTGTTTCCTAATTCAATCAGATACTGAGCATGTTTTAATTGGCTAGTTCTGTCCATTTACATTTACATTGCTTATTGATATATGAAAGTCTGCTGCTGTCATTTTGTCCTTACTTTTTGTAATTCTATGTCCTTTTACAGTATTTTGTGTATGTTCTTCTCTTTGGCTTAGACACTAGAGCTCCTTTCAAAATTTCTTGAAGGGCACAGGGGGGTGGTCTAGTGTTTGCAAACACCTCCAGTTTCTGTTTCTCTGAGAAGGCCTTAATTTCTCCCTCATATCTGAAGAAGAACCTTATAGGATATAGTATTCTTGGCCAGAAGTTTTTATCTTTAGGTATTTAGGGTTTTTTGTTTTATTATATTTTAAAATTTCTTTATATAGTTTTACATCATTGTTCATTTTTGTACAATGTTTGATTTCTCCTCTCAGACATTGTCTCCACAAAATTACCACCACCAAGACAGCCGTAAACCATCACCATAGTCCCTGTGCTCTTCTACTCCCATGTTTTATCCTTTTCCCCCTCCTCCCCCACCTCAGAATGTCTCTGATTTATAGTTGCCTGCTAGTTTTTTTATATTATTTTTTTTCTCTGTTCCCTTATTTGGTTCCCCGATATTCCTCCTAGAAGTGAAAACATTCAATATTTTTTTTTCTTCTGCTTATTTCAATGAGCATAATCCCTTCTAACTCCATCCATGTTGCTGCAAATGGCATGAGTTTTTCTTTTTTAATTGCTGAATAGTATACATACACACACACACACACACACACACATATATATATATATATATATATATATATACACACATACCACATCTTGATCCAGTCATCTGTTTCTGAGCATTTAGGTTGTTTCCAAATCTTAGCTATTGTAAATAGTGCTACAATAAACATAGGGGTGCAGGTATCCCTTTGAATTTATGTTTTCATGCTCTTTGGGTAGATTTGATACAGGGCAGCATGGGGCACTAAAACTGGCCAAGGACACTGTCCAAATAGTTTATTGGTCACTGTCTGAATTCTTCACCTGTGAGCACATTTGCAAGACTACTCAGGTTTAGAGAACAACAATAATGGGATTTATTTAACAAACCAGGGAAAACAAAGAGTTACTGAGGCCCAAAATGGCTGTTTACCTCACCCAAAGTAGTGTCCAGTGTTTTAAAGTCCTAAATACAAATGCTCCCAAGATGGTGTCTTCCTGCCACTGAGGGCCTGGAACACGTGGCAGCCAGACTATAGGCTGGGATCCAACTCATGAAGACAACAGAAGACACAACAGGAGATGCTCACCAGAGCTGTCAAGATGTCCAAGCACAGCACCAGACAAGCGACACTCAAAACAGCACCTGCAGCCGCTGAACGACCAGACAAATGGCCACACTCACACAGCTCAGCGAGGCGCCTGGCTCTGGGTCTAGGCCTTCTCTGTTAGGCTGTAACAGCAGCAAAACCGGGAACAGTTTCAGTTGCTCAGCCACTTGTAAAGCCTCTGAACTTTTCCTCTCTGAGGTTGGCTGCTGGAAGCCTCTCCACGTTCTTCAGAGGCACACAACATGCTTCTGGAACATCGGCATGGTGGGGTCAGAAATTGCTGATCCAGAATTGCTGAAGATCCGAAAACGCTGAAATCCCGAATGCTGAATCCTGAACACTGAATCCTGGGGGATGCTTCTGCTGTCCCTTATATTTCTTATTCAAGTCTCCACCCTCACTGATAAATTTGTTTGCATTTTCCCTGGGGCTATCTATCCTCCCAGCACCCTGCTCCTGGGAGGCACCACCTGTAAAAGTCTTTGGCTTTAGCCACTGGTTACAGATTCCTAGGAGTGGAATTGCTGGGTCATATGGTAGCTCCATTTTTAGTAATTTGAGGAACCTCCACACAGCTTTCCATAGTGGTTGGACCAGTTTGCATTCCCACCAGCAGTGTGAGAGAGTTCCTTTTTCTCCACATCCTCGCCAGATGTTGAGCATTTTTTTTTTTCATGTGCCTGTTGGCCATCTGCATTTCCTCTTTGGAAATGTGGAAATGTCTTTTTAGCTCTTCTGCCCACTCTTGATTGGATTCTTTATTTTGTTTTTGTTGAGTTGTGTAAGTTCTTTATAAATCTTTGATATCAGTCCCTTATCAGTTTTGTGGAGTCCAAATATTTTCTGCGAATCTGTGGGCTGTCTCTTTGTCTTAGTTATTCTCTCTTTTGCTGTACAGAAGATTTTGAGTTTGATGTAGTCCCAGCTGTTTATCTTTTCCTTCATTTTCTTTGTTTCAGGGTATGAGTCTTTAAAGATGTTTCTGAGATATATGTCATGGAAAGTTTTTCCTGTGTTTCCTTCTATGTATTGTATGGTTTCAGGTCTTACATTCAGGTCTTTTACCCATTTTCAGTTGATCTTTGTGTATGGTGTGATTTACCTTTATGTATTTGGGTCATGTCATTCCATTCTCTCCTTGCCCGTAGTGTTTCCTAGGAGATTGGATTATCTTTATAGGCTATTTACTTCCCTCTTGCCAGCTTCAATATTCTTTCTAGTCTTGAACTCTTGGAAGTTTCACTCTTATGTGTCTTGATGTGGGTGTCACTTTTTTTTATAGATGCCTTGGGTTTCTTTTAGCTTCCTGATAGTCCCTTCTCTACATTTAGGAAGTCTCTATTACTTCTTTATGTTTCTGTTCCTTTCTCACTCTCTTCCCGCCTTGTGGTATACCCATTATTCTTATGTGGCCTTTCCTCGTGGTACTATGTTTCTCACCATGTTTCTTCAATTTTTTACTTTGTTTCTCTCTTTCATTTTCTACCCATATTCTTTGTGCATTCACATCTACAAGCACACTGCTTCATTCTTCCATTTGATCTATTCTACTTCCAGAACTTTCTCCTGAAGTTTTCTTCTCCTCTATTGATGTTTTTAATATCCTTAATTTCCATGTTTTCTTCTTTAGAGATTTGATTGCTGTCTTTTGTTCATTGATTTTATTTCTTATTGCATTCATTTCTTTTTCTGAATTTTCTTCCATTTCTTTGAATTTATTTATCATAACAATTTTGAATTCTGCCTCTGATAGGAAGAACATACCCTTCATATTTTTTTTGAGTGGTTTCTGGAGATTTCAGTTTCTGCAGTGTGTTATTCCTTGTGGACTCATGTTGCCATTTGTTGTTGTGTTTTTCCATCTCCCCATTTTTTTTGCTTTGGGTCCCTGCTACCTTGGTGGTACTTCTGGCCTGGATTTGGCACTAACCCCCATGTGGACTTGCAGTGGCCCTTCTGGACTGCATGCCTCTGCTTCTGCCTTGGCGTGTCAGGGCTTCAAGGCTGGGTTGGGTTCTTCCCCCTGCACAGGACTGGGGGCTGGCCTTTCCAGGGCTGTACTTTTGCTGCTGCTTTAGAGTAGCAGGGTTTCTGGGTTGGCTGAAGGTACAGCCCCTGCACAGAGCAGGGGTCACCCAGTTTACTTTCTGTCATTGATTTCTATTTTTATCCACTGTAGTTAGAGAACACAATCACACTGTATGATTCATTGTTTTAAAATTTGTTCAGATTTGTTTTGTAAATACAGTCTGTCCCAGAGAATTTTCATATGCAGTGGGGAAGAATATATATCCTACTGTTGTTGTATGGAGTGTTCTATGTTTCTGTCCAGTTGGATTTTCGTATTGCTTAAGTTATCTATTTAACTTGTTGTCTTTTAGTTGTTCTATCCATTATTGAAAATGGAGAATTGAAGCCTTCAACTAATATTATAGAACTCTCTATCTCCCTTCAATTTTTCCAATTTTCACTTCATATATTTGAGGGCTCTGTTATTAGATGTGTGTGTTTGTGTGTTTATAATTGTAACTTCTTGATTTATTGCTTGATCCTTTCATCAATATCTAATGATCATCTCAGTTTTTTGTAACAATTTTTCATTTAGTCTTTTATTTGGTATCAGTATGTTCACCCCACCTCTTTTAATTACTGTATGCATAAGATATCTTTGCATTTTTTCATATTCTAACCTATTTTCATCTTCAGATCTCAAGTGAATTTCTAAAACAAATACAATGATGCAAACCAAATTTACTTCAATAAACATAATTAGAAAAAATAAAAATAGTTTCTTATAAGTAGAATATAGTTGGGCCATATTTTTCCTGCCATTTTGCCAATCTCTACATTTTACAATAATTAAATAGTTTGTTATTTAAATTTATTTTAAATGTGTTTAAAGTAGTTACAGTTTAGGAAGGACTTACTTCATCCATTTTGCTGTTTGTTTCTGTTTGTATTATACCATTTTTATTCCTCACCTTCAACATTACTGACTTCTGTGGTGTTTAGTTGATTTTTTTTGTATTGTGCTGTTTTGATTTCTTTCTCTTTTCCTGTTTGTATGTTTTTAGTTATCTTCATAATGGTTAGCCTGAGGATTGCAATTAATATCTTAAATTTATAACCATCTAGTTTGAATTGATATCAACGTTGCTTAAGTCCTAAAATAACTCTCCTCTTATATACAACTTCTTTCCCTCCCATTTATGTTGTTATTTTGACAAATTGCACGTTTTTACATACAGATTTATAATTTTGTTTTATACATTTCCCTTTTCAATCAGGTAGAGAAAATTGGTTTTAATTGAATTATAATGCCCATCCTACTAACATATCTTGGGTAGCAAGTCTGTACTCTAAATTGTACCTTGCATATTCAAGGCATTATTAAATATCACAGTGACTTCTTCTAGAATAAAGAGTCATCAGAAAAGTTTTTAGCACATTTTATATTTGTTTCCATAGCTTGTTAAGATTTTCCAAAACTACTGGAGTGATATTCCTGACCTTTTTCATGTCAAGCACACACAAAAAAATTCTAATATTTGCATGGCTTCCTGGAGTATGTGACCAAGACTTTTTACAACTTGAGTCCACTAAGCATACAGCCTAATGTCACCCCAGGATCTGACTTATCTTCCCAAAGAAAGAAGGAATCAATATCTGTCTTACTTGTTGTCTATTCAGGGTACATCAATCAAGAAAGCTTTATATCATTCAGCGTTTGTTTAGATGAAGAACTCAAGAGATATTGAAAAGAAAAAACAGTGTGTCCTGTTACACATAGGACTATAAAATGTCCTTCTGTAAGGTGTTCATCTCCCTGGTGAGTAGGCCCTACATAATCCCCCAAGTTGTGAAGATGATGCATTCTGTGCCTATGATTAAGGTTTGGCCTATAGCACAATTGATCTTAAGATAGATTATCTAGTGGGCATGTCCTGATTACACAATCTCTTCATAAACACAGTTTTCCCCAAGAGGAAGTCATAGAGATGAGCTCCTGTTGGCCTGAAATAAAGCAAATTTCCAGGAAGTGAACTGTCAGTGAGAAGGTGTAGCATGTAGTAGCTAACAGCACTCCCCAGCCAACAACTAGCAGGATAACAGAAACTTCTGCCCTGTAAGGAAATGAATTTTCCACAACCTAAATGAACGTGGGAGTAAATTTTACTCTAGAACCTCCAGAAAGAAATGAAGCTCAGCTAATAACCTAGTTTCAGCTTTATGGGGCCCTTGCAAAGAATATTGCTACAGCATTCTTGGACTTCTATAAAACTGTGGTGTAATTAATAGATATTATTTTAAGCAGCTAAATTTGTGGTAGTTTGTCATAGTTGTAAAAAAAAAAACAAAAAACAGTCACGTAGCTCTTTTCCCTGACGAATTCAGGACTATGGAGAAGACCCTCTTAGAGACAAACACATGAGGCCATGCCCTGTAACTTTGGTTACTTTCTGGGAGTCTGTAACAAGAGAATAAGACTTTATGTTGTGAACTATATTACCGCTGTCGGGGTCCCACTTGAAGGATGAGAATATTAGTTGTATTAGTCACTAGTTGTGGAGAAAATGTTAATTGGGAAAATAACAACTGAGTGGACAGCCATGTAAATTTGGGGGTTGTGGGTATTTGGTGCAATAAAAGGAAATAAGGAATAGCCATCCTGTAAGTAAAAGTAAATACATTGATACCTGCTTCCATGGAGAGCTGGAGAGTGAGTAAGAAGACAAGGTATCCAGGAAGTTGTATTGCCAGTAGTAGTTAAGGGTTGAAGCACACATATTTAAAGACAAGATAAGGCACGGGATATAGGTTAAGAGTCTTGTAAGCAAGCTAACATGAAATTATTGAGTAGAAACAAATTCTTTGGAAAGATTGGGGTTTTTTGGCACTTTTTGAAGTTCTTCCTATTTTTTCAAGTCATTTAAAAAATTTAGTCTTTTACAGTGGTGCTAAGAGAAACCAAGCAATGAAGAAACAGTTCACACAGAGATTTGATGAGAAAACAGTATTCTTCTGGAGCCCAGGCATGCTGGTTTGACCTGGAAGACATATTTCAAGAGAAGATTATTTCCAGATAAAGGTCATTTCAGAGAGGTTCAAATTTAGTTAAATTCAAATACTCCGGGTGTGACTGACTATAAAGGGAACTTTTTCTGGTGATGGAACAGTTTGTATCCAAATGGTGGAGGCAGTTACATGTGACAAGATTATATTAAAAATACCCAAAGAAATGAATGCATGCAAAACTTGATGCTAAATCTAAATAAGGACTATAGTTTAGTTAATATTGTACCTATCCCAAATTTCTGGTTTTCATAATGTGCTATGGGTATATAAAATGTTATCATTGGGGAAAACTGGGTAAAGAGTACATGGGAACTCTACTCTTTTTTTTCAGTTTTCATTTATTATTATTATTTTTTAAATTTTTTTAAATAATAAATTTTATTTTTATATTCCCCATATAATTGCAACCCCCCCATTTTGACCCCAATCCCTCGCCTTCCGCCCCCCACCCCCCAAAAAGTGTCTCTGGTTCATAGTTTTTTGTTGATTTTGATTTTCACTTTCTTATAGTTATTCATTTTCCTGGTCCCTTATTTAAGTTTTCTAGATTCCTGCTATGAGTGAGACCATCCGGTATTTTTCTTTTTCTTTCTGGCTTATTTCGCTGAGCTTGATCCCTTCCAGCACCATCCATGTTGCTGCAAATTGCATGTGTTTATCTTTTTTGAATGCTGAGTAATATTCCATGGTGTATATGTACCACATCTTCTTGATCCAGTCATCTATTTTTGGGCATTTGGGCTGTTTCCAAAGCTTAGCTATTGTAAACAGTGCTGCTATAAACATAGGGGTGCAGGTGCTCTTTGGAATTGATGTTTCTGTGTCCTTTGGGTAAATACCTAGGAGTGGAATTGCTGGATCATATGGAAGCTCTATGTTTAGTAGGTCCAGAAATCTCCACACAGCTCTCCATAGTGGTTGTACCAGTTTGCACTTCCACCAGCAGTGCAGGAGAGGAACTCTACTCTTTTTGCAACTTATTTTAAGAAGTTATATTATTCCTAGACTCATAATTTATTTCAATTTTTTAAATATTTAATTAAAAATTGGAATACCCTTAGATTTCTGGCACTGTCCCAGAAATTGCTTCCTGGTAATATTATCCAGACCATAAATCAATTGGAAAGTGTTTTTATAACGTTGTAACAGCCACAAGACACCTGGTAGACGGCAGCTTGATGACAGAATCACAAAGCACCTGGATATAAGAGGCTCTGCCTCAGGCTGCTTTGTTAATGTCAGACCTGGGAACACATTCTGAAGAAGTACTAACCATGTCTCTCAATCTTTTGACTTGCCCTTCACCTTCCATTCCTAAACCAGCAACCTTTCTACGAGATTGGTACCCAGTGAGGAGCAGAGTGTGTTAAGGAAATGTTAACACCATCATTATTGAGCTGATTACAGGTAAAGCCCCAGGCCTCTGATTTGCTGTCCTGCTGGTATATGTTCCATTCCACATGGCTTTGGTTATTGTCATCTCTCTTTTAATCATCTGTATGACCTGATATAGTACACTATCCCAAAGGCTAGTGCTTGACATAGAAATGACGAGAGACCCAAGTAGCAGAAAGCTCTGCCTACACTAAGCAACCGTTTGTTCATTAGGACTACTGTCCTCCACTGACAGAATACAGGCACCTAACACACACATTAGCGTCCTGTTTTACCCTGCATGCTCACTAGTTTTTGCAGTGTCTGCATTTTCTTCTTTCCTATCTCCCGGTGTGTCTTTTCAAAAGAGCCATCCTTGCCTTTCTTCAAAATCCAGGTTGAAAGAGTTCCAGAAATCATATCATTCACCCCTGGGTTAAAGAAAAAGGAAATAAAAATGCTTTTTAAAGGAGAACAGAGGTTTTATGTTATATATGTGTGTACATATGTATGTATATATATGGGTGTACATATATGTGTACATGTGTATATATGAGAGTTGGACCTAATTCACAAAGATTCTTATGCAATAGATAATCCAATTTAGATTAGCATATGACAAAATTGGTCATTCCAGTTATCCCAAGTGTGACTCCTCCATAGCTGACATCACTGTCTTTCTGAAGGCATGTTGCTGGCATCCATTAATAGCATGGAGGTAGGTTTTGTACATGCATACATAGACAGAAATGAAGCCTTGCCCTATAGCCACCTTTCATTTTACTGCACTATGGCCCAGTCAGCAAGGAACATAAGACCTCTCTTAGGGCTTTTACATGAACACAGATTTTGTAACTCAAACAAAGGCTATGAATATACACAATACCAAGCAATTATTTTCACCTTTTCATGTTCCTCTATTGTAAAAACAACAGAAATCTGAGACCACAACTGCCCCCACCCTCATCACCTAATAAAAGTCACTATTTTTATTTGTTCATGTTACCTTCTATTCCTTGCCCTTTTGCTTATTCAATTTTGACATTTTCAATTATCTTTACTATGAATCAGAAATTGAAATTTTGTTCTAAACATAGACACACACTGGAAGGGCTCTGCTTTCTGAAACTTGGACAATAAAGGGATACCCTAAACGAACGATGACCTTTAAAGTGCTTTATGCTTCAAAAGGTCCTTTCATATATATTACTTCATGACATCCTTATGACAAGCTTGCAAAGCAGGCAGGCATTTAGGAAACTGCCAAAAAGTAGGGGTTCTCTTGTCATTCTGGATAACCCGAGTACAAGTCCTCCCTCGGCAGAAAGCCATTGTGAAGAGATTCAGAAGCACAAAAGTTGTTGAAGTCACTTCTGAGTGAACAGAATGATACTTGAACTGGATGCTGAAGGATGGGGAACATCTGGGCCTGTAGAAGTGCCAAAAAAGGAACTGGAAGGCAGCATATCCAACACTGCCTAAGAAGCATGTGATGTATTCAGCAAACATTGCTGGAGTACATGGAATATGAATCATAGGAAACACGAATAAAGAGAAAGGCTGTGGCCAGACCATGGAAGGACTTGAATGCCTTATTTAAAAGTTTAATTTTTTTTTCCAGTAGGCAGCATGGTTTTGTGAAAGAAACAAGCTAAAGATTCCTTTCATTTTGGGGTGTTCTGTTATTCTCTAATCATGTGACATTGGGCAAATTAACCTCTCTGTGCTTCAGGTTCTTCATTTTAAATGGGTATAATAACAGTTCCTACTCCAGAAGGTTACTGTGAGCATTGAGGTAATTCATTTAAAACACTTAGGACAGTGCCTGGACATAGGAAGCAGCCTGTAAATGTTAGTTGTCATTTATTATTATAACAATTCATTTCCATCATCAAGCTCCCTTTCCTCAACTATAGAATGAGGAATTTGAACTATTTAATTTCCAAAGCCCTTTGATATTTTCAACACTGATGTCGTTTTGATGAAGTGTTGGATTCTATGAGTGGGGTCCTTGGGTTACCTCTGAGAAAAGTTTCACCATAGCTCCCCTTTCAGCGGCACATGGCGAGTTTCCCCACGAGGCAGAGATGTTTAGTTATATGCAAAAGGGCAGGTTTGTTATATTAAAAAAAAAAGGAAAGGAAAAAAAAAAATGATGCACAGACACAAGCAGGCAGAAAGAGCTGCCGCTGCTGCTTGGCAGAGTAAAAAGGTTTGTGAAGAGAAACACCTGCATAGTCACAGGTCGGCAGGAGAGCTGCATTTTCCCAAGGCAGAAATTGCACTGATACAGTGTTCTTCTCTTCGCGCAGGGTTCATTCCTCTCTGGAATTGTTAACTGTTGTTGGATAAATTACTTCCAGGGTGTGACTAGTTTGATTTGTAAGGACCTGTGACTCTCTATAAAGGCCCCCAATATTCATATCCCCACCTTTGGTCTGCACAGATACTTTATACAGCAGTCTGCTACTTGCTACAGCAGTTGGGGCTTAAGAATTTTTCATTTCTATAGCTGACTTAATGACTATGTTCATCATTTCTAGCCTCACCTCCAGTTTCTGGTCTTGAGACGCCTCCATCCTAAATTTTCTACTCAGCCTCCATCAAACACTAGTTATCATTATCATCTTGCTCTCTTCTGTGCTATGCTATCCAAAAATCCCACCTCTGAAATGGTGGGAATTTTAGTTTTCTACAAAGAGAGAAGAGGTTAGAAAAAGTAATTGCCAAGCCCTTTTATATCTCATCCAGGCGAGTAAACCGCAAGCTGCCTTTTTTTTCTTTTAACATTTGTGTAGAAGAACTGGGGTGCAGGCCAGAGGTGCGGGGGTGGGGGGGAGTGTGAGAGGATTCACCAGAGACAGAGTGGGGAACAGAACAGGCAGACTGACTGAAATACACTGCTGAGGGGAGAAGCAGGAGAGACAGGAGAGGTCTGCTGTGCCATGTGGTTTGCTCCCTGGCCGGGGATTGAACTCAGGCTGTAGTGGTGATAGTGCTGAGACGACGTAAACCCTAGACCACCAGCGGGTCCCTGCAGCTTCCTTTAGGATAATCACAACCTCAGTGTGAAAAAGAATACAATCAGTTTAGATGAGAAACTCCAATAATTACTAGATGCCCTGGGCTGGAGAAGACTAGCTTATTCTCAAAAGCAAAACAGCTCCTCGAACCTGCGTGCACATGGTTGTATAGATGAAGCATTTTCACATTTGATCCTTACCCCAATTACGTAATATTAATATTACTAACCCTATTTTCATAGGCCGTAATGACTCTCCAAGGTCACACAGCTAGTTAGTGCTAGAGCCAATACTGATACCCAGGTTTGTAATATTGTACTTGTCTTTACCACAGGTCGTCATCTCTACTTCATCAATCAGAGATCAAGCAAGCGACCTATTAATTTGCCCAATTTAATTCAGAGAGGCAGACTAAGCCTGCGAGAAAGGTGGAAGCTTATTTGGCTCTCTAGAAATACCAGTAACAATATGTAACAGCAGAACTCTTGGGAAAGCAGTTGAGACCATTACATAAAGGAAAGATATTTTGTTTATGTAAGAAGTTTCTTTCTCTATTTGTATGGAAACTGCAGATGGATCTAAGTTGTGTTTTCATTGAGAATAAGAGGAAAGGGCCTCCCTGGTGGCGCAAGGGGTTAAACACCGCACTATGAAGCAATCTGCAGCCTCTTCAGCACGAGTTCCATCCCCAGCCGGCCAGGGAGCAACCCACATGGCGCAGCAGACCTCTCCTGTCACACCCGCTGCTCCCCTCAGCAGTGTATTTCAGTCAGTCTGCCTGTTCTGTTCCCCGCTCTGTCTCTGGTGAATCCTCTCACCCCCCCACACCTCTGGCCTGTACCCCAGCTCTTGTATGCATAAATAAGTAAATCTTTAAAAAAAGAGAGAGAACAAGAGGATGGTAACATGATTCTGGAACTTCAGAACTTCAGCTGAGATATATGGATTAATGTTTTAAATGAATAAAGAGTCTTCACTATGTCAACAGAATGTTTCAAGATATTAGGAATAATTGATCACACTTTGTACATTTGATCACACTATTTGCATTCAGGAAATTGAGCCTTGCTTTAAAGTTGTGTTTGTATCTCATCCACTAAACTGTAGACTCCTAGAAAGCAGAGGGCCTCTCTTTCTGATCTGGATCCCCTATGGTGGGAATTTGGCATGGACTTTACATATTATAGACACTAGATAAATAACTACTTGTTCAGTGAATCAGATCTTTTATTGGTTAGTTTAGCCAGTGAGTCTCATACAGTTTCCTATTTTGTAAAGTGAAATGAGAAAGTCATTTTTCCCCTCCCATAGTGAAAGCTTAGAGTGAAATAAAATTTGTAAATCGAGGTCTCTAGCAACCCACACTGGCTGACACTTGTGATCTTTAAAAGCATCTGCCTTTCAAAAAATTTCTCCTTATGTAAGAACAATAAAAGTTTTATGGAAAGGCTGAAAAAGCAATGAACATGTTTTTAACTGAAAAAGCTATCCATAGTGAAAAACTCAAGCAACTACAGATTCTTTTTTGTTTTGTTTTCCTCCGTATGCCTGAAATATTTGATAATTTTTTCATTGGGGGAAAACAAAAGGAATACAAATCCCTTTACTAACTGCATAAGGCAATAGGGCAAACAGCGCATTTCTCTCTGAGAAGGTGGGTCGCAGCAGCAGGCAGGTACAGGGGAGTGTCGGTTCTGTTCTCCCCAGAGCTTGCAGCCACTGTGAACTCCTGCCCTGGGCTCCCCGAGATAGGCACAGGGCTGCCAAATTGACTCTTGTTTTGCAGCTGGGGAAACAGGTTCAGGACTCAGAGGAGTTTGCCAACAGTTAGTGGCCAGTTCTAGAGGTGACCTCTACAGCCAATAATCCCATATAGCTGGTGGAACCACTGCCCCCTGCTGGTGATTTGAAGCTCTTGGGTTAATGAAAAAATATTACCATTCATTTCACCTGTTTCTTTTGGCATTCAGGACGTGCTGACTAGAAAACTGAAAATCAGGTATGCATCTCGCATTCTGCAGCTCAGACCTCAGCCCTCGTGGACCTGAGGAACTCGGCACACAAGGTGTTCTGACCCTGGCCTGAATCACCCCAATTCTCGCAACCTAGGTTTGGCAGTCATTTGTACCCTGAGGAAAAGATGCAGGAAGACAGAGGAGTAACTATGGGGAGGGGGTCTGTGCCTGCCATGTTGCCTCCAGCCCTGAACACTTCCAGGGTCTCCCATCCTAGAAGAGACCCCATTATCTCCTTCACCCCAAGTTCTAACTTGGTGGTTCTGGAGATAATTCCGGAAAGTCTTAGCTTCTGTCTACTGCAAATCCCCATGTCCAAAGGCCCAGCAAGGAGACTTAGCTTTTATCCCGGCACAGAGCAACAACTGGGCACCTTTGATGTCCACCCCACCCCACCAGGAGCCTCGCTAGGCACTGTGAGGCTGCCCGGGGAGGGGGGGCTCTGGGAGGGACTCTGATCTTCCATCTTCCATCTGGTCACCTGTGGTGACACCTTCCTACTACTCTGAGGACCCAGGCACAGGGCTTTGTCTCTCACACGCTTTTCAAGTGAATCAATCCAAATTCAGTGAGCAGGGCCATGATAAGGAAATCCAGGTAGAAGAGCAGCAGGCTGGAGTGGTAGACTTTGTTCAGCTGAAAGCACTGAAGAGGCACCTGCAACCAGGGAACAGACCCGGCTGAGGTTCAGGGTAAAGGCCAAAACCCACACCAGCAATCCATCCTGCCCCAGCTCCACCTCCACATGTCCCCTGGAGATCTGGGGCAGGCAGCCCAGCCCCAACCCCACCAGAATATTGACGATGATGCCTCCAAGACAGGCTGAGAAGGCCATCTGAGGATAGCACTGGTGCCAGTGAGAAATCTCAAAAGGCATCTCCGGTGCTGTTCCTCCAGGCCAGCAATATGAGCCCGAGGCCAGCGTTGCTCAGTCGGATGACCGGGCCCAGGATCACAAGATATTCACCACCTTGATGATGGCTACTTTGATCCACAGGGCAATGTAGGGGCAGGAAGGGACACAGTGCAGGTTTTCTGATCCCATGCTGACCGGGTAAAGGAGAAGTCAGAGTCCTCAGTGGTTTTGCAGGTCTTTTATTGGGGTTCACCAGGCATAAGTCAGGCAGGGGTGCTGGTCTTCACTCTGGGCTCCCTGGCCTTCTCTCAGCTTCTGCTTCTCTTGCTTCTCTCTCGGCTTCTCTTTCGTTCTCGGCTTCTGCTGCTGCTGGTGTCCCCGTGACGCCACCCTTAAAAGGACAGTCTCAGCCCAGGTGAATCCCATCTACCTAGGCCCACACCCTACTCCAGGTGCCCGCCATCAGGCATGCATTCAGGACGGCAAGGATCCATCATCCATCCTGATGGTGGGAGGGCAGAAAAGCCTGACATTTTTCTTTACCCTACAGGCAACAATCAGGAGGCCTAGGAAGGCAAAGAGCCAATGAAAACTGGATGTGGCAATAAAGGTCACTGCAGCCAAGGCTGTGCCCACTATCACCACCATGGCTCAGAAGGGAAGGAGGCCACCTATCTGGTAGACGCTATAGGCCCCTAATTACAGGGTTAGGCCCAGGACCAGCGGACTGATCACCAGGTGCAGGCAGTTGGGGAGCTGTTTCCAGTTCCCATTCTCCTCATCAGGTTCCATGATGGGGACTAAGAGGAGCAGCAGGAACTCCACTGGCAACTTGAACACCTTGAGGGCTCTCCAGTATGCCAATTTTCCCCTCCACTTCCTGCAATCCATGTGGTTGGGGGCTGGGCCAGGATCTGGGCTATGGTTTCCTGGTAGAAAAACAGAGGTCTGTGTCTCTTAACTATAGTCACAGTTGTTGGTGTTAGTAGACAGCCTTTCCTCCCAATCTGAGACCATCTCTGGAGTGCCTGGCATGGAGTAGACCCAGAGTCTCTTCAACTGCCATTGGTAGATCCAGGTGCAGAGAAATACAGTGGCCACAGAGAACGCATATAAGCTGAGGTAACCCAGGGCCCATGCCAGTGTGGCCCTGCTGAGGTAGAATGCGGTGTAGGTCAGGAAACCGGCCACCATGTAGAAAACAATGTCGCTGAGGAAGGGCCCGGAGGTAGCTCTGAAGGGGCACAAGATGGTGATGCTCCCTGCCACCACAGTGGTCACCAGCATACCCACACCAAACAGTTGTGCCTAAGGCCAGGCCAGTTGTGTGAGGATCCAAGAAAGCCACCATGGCACTGAAGACATCAGAGGCCCTGTTCCCAGATGCCAGGAAAGTGGCACCTGCCTCACTGTGGGAGAGCTTGGGTGGGGTGAAATGGCTGACAAGTTAGGGCAGAAACAGCTCCTGGGGGTGAGCTTCACATAGAGGGTGATGGCCACAGAGAAAAAGCTGGAGAGAAAGTGGCAAAAGATGCCTTTGAGGTGTCCAGTAGGTCCCTTGGCTTGGGCAAGTCAGGGTTGGTTGGTGAAGTCACAGTGATCAGAGTCATCCCGGCCACACACAGCAAAACAATCTTCCACGGAGATCTGGTTCACACCTGAGGCTGGAAACTGTGAGCCACTGTAGTTGACCCCAGCTGCTGGGCACCATCTCCACCAGGATCAGTACAAAGAGCAAACAGCATCTGGCGCAGTCTTCACTGTCTGGCAGCCGTCAGCCCTCACTGGGCCTGGCCCTTGCACTGCACTTCCTCTTCTGCATTGTTTCAGTTCCAACGGCTGGCAGGCTGGCAGCTGAGTGACCTGTTGACAGGTTCTTCCCTCTTCTGTTGTTCTCAGAGACTTAGAAGCCACACTACAGGTTTCCAAATCAGCCTCAATCATTCAATGAACCTGTGCTTTGGGAGGTCCCTTCAGCTCTCTGAGCCTCTGCTGCCTCATCCAAATATTGCGGCTGTCCTTCCTGAAACTCCTCTCTCTGAGAGCCCTCCTAGCCGGGTTCAGCACTTCCCTCTCGTAGCATCGCTGGCGGCTCAGTCCCCTCGCTGTCCAGCCTTAGGGCACTTTTCTGACTCCATCTTTTACCCCCACTTCCACCCACTCCCGAAACTCCAGATTCTAATGATCATTTGTGGGCACTCTAATAATAACAATCACTATTGGTAATTTATTGTTAGGAAAAAAACTTGTATCCTGCTTAATCCTCATTACAACCCATTTTATATCTGGTGAAATCTGAAGTTCAGTTAGATTAGGGAGCTTGCCTGAGGTCAGGGGGCTCTGAATCTCCAAGACTGATATTAGAACCAGTGATCTGGACCATGTTGTATTCTCTTTTTTTTTTTTTTAAAAAAAAAGAAGATTTATTTATTTATTCAAGCACAGGGTACAGTCAGAAGTGCAGGAGGGTGAGAGGATTCACCAGAGCCAGAGCGGGGAGCGGAACAGGCAGAAGGACCGAAGTACACTGCTGAGGGGAGCAGTGGGTGGCAGGAAGGGTCTGCCCGCCATGTGGGATGCTGGCCTGGGATCGAACCGGTGCTGTGGAGGCTGCAGGCAGCTTCGCAGCCCAGCGCTCAACCACTGCACTACCGGGGAGGCCCTATGTTGTATTCTTGCTTCAGGTTTTCTACACCTGAGGGAAAGCCACTGTGTGGGAAAATTGGCCATAAAAGAGATAATGAGATAAACAATGATTTTTAAAGAAAAATTATCCTGAATGTATGAAAAGAGATTGTAACTTTAAAAATAAGCAGTTAAAATTCTTGATTAAGTTAAAAGAAACTGGTACTTTTACTTGAAAGGGATATTTCATAGAGATAGTTTCTAATCTTATGGTCATTTTTCCAATGCAGGGCATTATTTGTACCTTTTTATTTGTATTGAGAATTGTTATTAATACTTTATCAAAAACTGACCCCTTTCTCCCCCTTAACTGTCGTTTTAAAATAGTTCTTGAATTCTTGAACGTATGCTTTTAAACTTATCCTTTGGTTCCAATTCTTCCTGTTATAGAAGCCTATCTCTGACTTTTTAATAAAAGGCATTGAAAAAGTGATTTGATTAAAAATGTGCTTCATGGAAAGACAGGTTTTATTTAAAATAAATATATTTATCACGGGTTAGGAAGACTTGATTACATAGAACCAAAAATTATTGACAATGGAAAGGAAATTCGAGATCATTGAGGCCAAACTTCTATCTGACTAATGAATCAGATTTTTAACTACAACATCCCTAACATTTTTCTTGGAAAAGTGCTTTCTTGTTGTTTGCTATAGCCTTAATGCAGGTTCTTCAACTCAGCAGTAGATGTACATTTCATTTTAGAAAGTAGACACTAATACACTTTAAAGCCATGACTCATTTTTTAACTCTCTTCATATTAATTTTTCCTCTATGTAGGGAAACTAAATAATGAAATTTTTTGTTTGCCAAAGATAATTGAAGTAGATATTTGTGAGGTCACTGGAAGGCAAGTCATCTACTATTCAGCGGGTTTATTGTGAATATTGCTGAGTTATTCTTCGCCAGGCTGTATTTCAAAAGAGGAGTAGGATGTTTTATTTTAACAAAAACAACCAACTTATACTGAAATTTTTTCCTTTGCTAAAACATATATAATTATTTTAACAAACATGAAAATTAACCTTCAAATTGTTTACTTAAGGATATGTGTGTGTGTGTGTGTGTGTGTGTGTAGTGACCATAATTTTAAATAAAAATTAAGTCCCTTCCCATCCAAAAAACTAAAATATTTTATGTAAGGAACTCAGTTTCATCTTCAATTCCCCATTTGTTTGTACTCTTGAAAGACTAGTGCTCTTTTTTATATTTTTGAAAATTCATCTCAAAAATGAATGTGTCTGATGAGAGGAAAGAATATCTTTCTGGTATTAAAACTTGGATCCATCACTGAGCAGCTGGACCTAGGTTTATGACCGTTCTATCCACTTGCCAGTGTGACTTTGCTGAAAGTCTCAATATCAAAACAATTGTGTTGAAGAATTAATCACTGACAAATATTTTCTGTGTGCCTGCTTTGTACCAAGTGCTGAGCTAAAGGGTGTGTAACTGGTGGCTGAGGCCAAAGACTGTTATAGGAGGTGCCCCTTGGAGGGGGTTGCTGATGAGGATAGATAGCCCTAGGGAAATGGAGAAAGTATCGCATTTTGGAGTAGAGCGATTGATAATACAAGGGACTGCAGAAGCAGCCACAGATATTCGGTGTTCGGTGTTCAGCACTGGAGCTTTCAGCATTTGGGATTCAGCGTGTTTGGATCTTCAGTAATTTGGGGGTCAGTGATTTTGGCCCCCACCATGCCGATCTTCCAGAAGGCTGTTATGGGCATCTGAAGGTGGAGGCCTCCAGCAGCCAACCTCAGAGAGGAAACATTCAGGAGCTTTACAAGTAGCTGAGTGACTGAAACTATTCCTGGATTTGCTGCTGTTACAGCCTGGCAGGGAAGGTGAAGACCTGGAGCAGGCACTTCGCTGAGCTGCGTGAGTATGGCCATTTCAGGTTATTCAGCCTTTGCAGCTGCTGTTTTGAGTGTCACTTGTCTGGTGCTGTGCTGGGGCATTTTGGCAGCTCGGGGCAGGAAGATGCCATCTTGGGCATGTGGCCTACTGTTCATGAGAGGAACTCTGTGTCCTCAGTGGTGGGAAGACACCATCTTAGATGCTTTTTGTTTAGGACTTTAAAACAGTGGACACTGCTTCAGGTGAGGAAAACTGCCATTTTTGGCCTCCATAACTCTTTGTTTTTCCCTGGTTAAATAAATCCCATTGTTTTTGTTCTCTGAGCGTGAGTTGTCTTGCATTTGTGTGCACAGGTGAAGAACTCAGACAGTGACTGATAAACTATTTGGGCAGCGTCCTTGGCCAGTTTTAGTACCTGTTGCTGCCCTGTACCAGGTGGAGGTGTGAAGATGAATTCCAAGTTACACCCTGCTCCTACCATTGATTATAGTGGGGGAGCTAGGGATATTGAAAAAGCAAACAATGCAGTATGTTTCAACACTATACACAACATAGAAAAGAAATTGACTACATTCACCTTGGGAACTCAGGGAAGTCTTTACAAATGAACTGACCTGTGAATTGAACTGATGAATAAATAGGAGAGTGGGGGGTATTCCAAGTAGAGGGAATAAGATATACTAAGACATGGAGGTATGAAAAAACATGAGATATTAGGGAAATTTTAAGAAGGTTAGTATGGCTGGAGGGGGGGCTGCTGAAAAGATGGATCAGATATACTTGTGGAGAGCCTTGTATGCTAGAGATATGAAGATGCTTTCCCTATGGGTATGGAAACACCAGTAAAGACTTTTCAACAAAAGCATGATAGAACTGTTTTTGTATTTTTTTTAAAAAAAGATCACACCAGCAGCGATACGGAAGATTAAACAGGATCAGCAAGACCTAGAGCAGCAAAAGTGGTGAGGCTTCTAATATGGTCTAGAATGAGGTTTTGACCTAGAGCAATGACAATAGGAACAAAAGGGAGAGGGGCATATTCAGGAGAGATTTCTGATGTAGAATACATTTGGATAAGGGAAAAGAGAGAGACCAAGATAACTCTGAGATTTCCAGGAGACAGAGTAGAATTGTAGGGAAGGTAACAAGTTCAGTTATAAGTTCCTATAGGCTAACTAGATGGAAAGGACATGTGGACATATTTATTTAGTTCAGAAATATATTCCAGATGGTGTTATGGCAAGGTACTTTCTAGACATCTACATCAGATTTTATCTTTCAGTTTTGGCTGAACCAACATTGAAAATTGTCTCAGAGACAGAGCCACATGCTCTAGTGTGAATATACTTTATAAACCTTTGACACCTGTTGATTTGCTGAGAAAATTTTTCTAAACTGCTTTACTCTGGATAATTAGAAACTGTCATTTCTATTCCACTTGAGTCTCAGAAAGCACATATACTGGTTCCCCAGTGCTTATGGGAAAAGTGCCTATTTTCTAGGCCAGGTCCTGTGGTAATTGCTGGGGACATCAGGATGAGTACAATTTAGACCCAGTCCCCGAAATTCTCAGAGGCTATTCAGAAGTATGCAGAGGGCTTTCTGAGATTCCCTCAAACATTGAAGTCCTCACTCTGTCCTCCTAAATTGAACTCAGATTTAGGGGGAATGTGGGTAAGTTTTGAAAAGCAGAGACCATTACCTTTCTAGTGTAAATTCATGCCAAGATGAAGTTCTTACACATGGAGACTCCAGCTGCATCAGCCATTGCATCAAAATTTTTCAATGAGAAATGGGCTGTTGGTTTGCACTTAGAAATGTTTGTGTGATATAGATTTCACCTTCACTTTGGGAGAACAGAATTATAGAACTTATAACGACTAAAACACCAAGGCCCTTAAGGTACCTAGTTTTCACCACATTGATTATACTTTTTTCTCACATGTGTACATTGCTTTTCTTTCTGTTTGAGTAGTTGAAGGTCTGAAAACAAAGAAGACTTCAAAAAATATGCCTGCTGACAGAGTAAGTTGTGCTCACTCTTCTATCAACTAGTGCTTCTTTTTCTTTATTTTTTTTAAAAATAAATTTAATTCTCTTATAATCTTTTCCTTGAAAATTTTATTTCATCACATGTGATGCAGAAATAGCATTTGACAAAATATAATATACTTTCATACTAAAAACACTAACTAAACTAAGAATAAGAGGGAACTTCTTCAACATAATAAAGGCCATATGTGAAAAGTCCATCGCTAAAGTACTCAATGGTGAAAGACTGAGAGATTCTCTCCTAGAATCAGGAACAAGTCAAGTAAGGCTATTCTCACCACTTCCATTTAATATTTTAATGGAAGCCCTAGCCACAGAAATTTGATGAGAAACAAAATTTGAAGCATCCAAATTAGAAAGAAAGAAAAGCTACTATTCCTACTAGATGATCTTTTATCTCAGAATCCCTCAAAAATCCACAAAAAAACTACCAGAGCTAATGAACAATCTCAACAAAGGTATAGGATACAAAATCAATGCAAAAATCACTAGAATATCTACAAACTGACAATTAAAGCTACAAAAAGAAATAAAGGAAACAATCCCATTTATAATAGCATAAAATAACAAGATACTTAAGAATAAATTTAACAAAAGGAGCACAAAATTTAAATTTTTGAAAACTACAGAACATTTAAGAAATGAAAGACAAACTAAATAAATGAAAAGACATCCCATATTCACAGTTTGAGACATATAATATTGCTAGAATGACTGAATTCCCTTAATTTATCTACAGGTCCCTATGGAAATCCCAGCTGCATTTGTTACAGAAATCAACAAGCTGATCATAAAATTCATATGAAAATTTAAATGACCAAGAACAGGCAAAACATTCTTTAAAAACCCCTCCAAATTGCAGTTTTGATTATTATGGCTTTGTAGTATAGTTTGAAATCTGGGAGAGTGATGCCTCCATTCCCTCCTTTTTTTTTTTTCAGGAGTGTTTTGGCTATTTGGGGTTTTTGGTGGCTCCATATGAATTTCATCAATATTCCTTCTATTTCTTTGAAGAATGACATTGAAATTTCTTTTAAATAATAAATTTTATTTTTATATTCCCCATATAATTGCAACCCCCCCCCCATTCTGACCCAATCCCTCCCCTCCTGCCCCCCACCCCCCAAAAAGTGTCTCTGGTTCATAGTTTTTTGTTGATTTTGATTTTCACTTTCTTATAGTTATTCATTTTCCTGGTCCCTTATTTAAGTTTTCTAGATTCCTGCTATGAGTGAGACCATCCGGTATTTTTCTTTTCTTTCTGGCTTATTTCTCTGAGCATGATCCCTTCCAGCACCATCCATGTTGCTGCAAAGAGCATGTGTTTATCTTTTTTGAATGCTGAGTAATATTCCATGGTATATATGTACCACATCTTCTTGATCCAGTCATCTATTTTTGGGCATTTGGGTTGTTTCCAAAGCTTAGCTATTGTAAATAGTGCTGCTATAAACATAGGGGTGCAGGTGTTCTTTGGAATTGATGTTTCTGTGTCCTTTGGGTAAATACCTAGGAGTGGAATTGCTGGATCATATGGAAGCTCTATGTTTAGTAGGTCCAGAAATCTCCACACAGCTCTCCATAGTGGTTGGACCAGTTTTCATTCCCACCAACAGTGCAGAAGAGTTCCTTTTTCTCCACACCCTCGCCAACATTTGTTGTTGCTAGTTTTTTTAATATGTGCCATTCTCACTGGTGTAAGATGGTATCTCATGGTAGTTTTGATTTGCATTTCCCTGATTATAAGTGATGTTGAGCAGTTTTTCATATGCCTGTTGGCCATTTGCATTTCCTCTTTGGAGAAGTTTCTTTTTAGCTCTTCTGCCCATTTTTCCACTGGATTATTTTCTTTGTTGTTGTTGAGTCTCATCAGCTCGTTGTAGATTTTTGTGATCAGTCCTTTATCATTAGTGTTGTGTGCAAAAATGTTCTCCCAGTTGGTGGGGTTTCTCTTTGTTTTTGTTATTGTCTCTTTTGCTGTGCAGAAGCTCTTTAATTTGATGTAGTCCCAGCTGTTTATCTTTGCCTTCACTATCACTGCTTTGGGTGATGTGTCTGTAAAGATGTCTTTGATGTGCATATCACGTAGTGTTTCGCCTATATTTCCTTCTATGTATTTTATGGTTTCAGGTCTTATATCTAGCTCTTTAATCCATTTTGAGTTGATTTTTGTGTATGGTGTGAGGTAGTGCATGTAGCGACCCAGTTTTCCCAGCACCATTTATTGAACAAACTTTCTTTGCTCCGATGCATAGTCTTTGCTCCTTTGTCAAAGATTAGTTGACCATAAATCTGTGGGTTTATTTCTGGATTTTCTATTCGATTCCATTGGTCTGTATGTCTGTTCTTGTTCCAATACCATGCAGTTTTGATGATTATGGCTTTGCAGTATAGTTTGAAATCTGGGAGTGTGATGCCTCCATTCCCTTCTTTTTTTTTTCAGGAGAGCTTTGGCTATTCGGGTTTTTTTGTGATTCCATATGAATTTCATCAATAATTGTTCTATTTCTTTGAAGAATGACATTGAAATTTTGATTGGAATAGCATTGAATCTGTATATTGCTTTTGGTAGGATGGCCATTTTAATAATGTTTATTCTTCCAATCCATGAGCAGGGGATGTCTTTCCATTTCTTTGTCTTCTTCTATTTCTTTTAACAGTGTTTTATAGTTTTCTTTGTATAGGTCCTTTACCTCTTTTGTTAGATTTATTCCCAAATATTTGATTTTTTTTGTTTCGATAATAAAAGGGATTTTTTTTTATTTCTTCTTCTTCAGATTTATTGTTTGTGTATAGGAAGGCTACTGACTTTTGCGTGTTGATTTTGTATCCTGCCACTTTACTGTACTGATTGATGAGTTGAATTAGTTTTTCTGTGGAGTTTTTGGGGTTCTCTATGTATATTATCATATCATCTGCAAATGGTGATAGTTTGACTTCTTCTTTTCCTATTTGGATTCCTTGTATGTCTTTCTCTTGTCTTATTGCTCTGGCTAGGACTTCCAGTATTATACTGAAAAGCAGGGTGAGAGTGGACATCCTTGTCTTGTTCCAGATCTTAATGGAATTGCTTTCAGCTTTTCAACATTGAGAATGATATGACATTGAAATTTTAATTGGAATTTCAATATTCTTCTATTTCTTTGAAGAATGACATTTAAATTTTAATTGGAATAGCATTGAATATGTAGATTGGTTTTGGTAGGATAGCCATTTTGATAATGTTAATTTTTCCAATCCATGAGCAGGGGATGTCTTTCCATTTCTTTGTGTCCACTTCTATTTCTTTTAACAGTGTTTTATAGTTTTCTTTGTATAGCTCATTTACCTCTTTTGTTAGGTTTATTCCCAAGTATTTTATTTTATTTTTTGTTTCAATAATAAAAGGAATGGTTTTCTTGATTTCTTTTTCAGATGTATTATTTTTGTATAGGAAGGCTACTGATTTTTGCGTGTTGATTTTGTATCCTGCCACTTTACTAAACTGATTGATTAATTTAATTAGTTTTGGGGCCTCCCCGGTGGCGCAGCGGTTGAGCGCTGGGTTGCGAAACTGCGCGCGGCCTCTGCGGCGCCGGTTCGATCCCCGGCTGCTCCCCGGCCACCAGAGGAGGGTCCCACATGGCGTGCAGACCTCTCCTGCCGCCCGCTGCTCCCCTCAGCAGTGTACTTCGGTCCTTCTGCCTGCTCTGCTCCCCGCTCTGGCTCTGGTGAATTCTCTCACCCTCCCGTGCTTCTGACTGTACCCAGTGCATGTATAAACAAAACAAACAAACAAACCAGCAAACAAATAAATAAAGCATGCCTCTATAAAAAAAAAAAAATTTAATTAGTTTTTAAGCTTTGGAAACAACCCAAATGCCCAAAAATAGATGATTGGATCAAGAAGATGTGGTACATATACACAATGGGATATTACTCAGCAATCAAAAAAGATAAACACATGCAATTTACAGCAATATGGATGGAGCTGGAAGGGATCATGCTCAGCGAAATAAGCCAGAAAGAAAAAGAAAAATACCGGATGGTCTCACTCATAACAGGAATCTAGAAAACCTAAATAAGGGATCAGGAAAAAGACTAACTATAAAAAAGAAAAAATCAAAATCAACAAACAACTATAAAACAGACACATACAATGGGGGGAAAGGAGAGATTGGGGTCAAAATAAGGGGGGTGCAATTGTATGGGGAATATAAAAATAAATAATTAAAAAATAAAAATAAAATTGGTTATCTAACAACAACAAAAAAAAACCCCACCAAATTGGAGGATTCACACTTCTCAATTTACAAAGTTACTACAAAGGTATGGTGATCAAGACAGTGTGGTTTTGGCTTAATTCTACATTAAGCAATTACATATTAATACACACACATCAGTGTAATAAAGTTGATAGTCCGGAGGTGGGGGAAGCATTTATGTTAACTTTCTTTTTAACAAGGGTGTCAGGACATTTAATGGAGGAAATAATAGTGTTTGCAACACATGGTACTGGAACAACTGGACATCCATTTACAAAAGAACAAGGCTGGATACCTACCTCATATAATCTAGAAACATTACTTCCAAATTAATTATACACCTAAAAGTAAGTGTTAAAACTATAAAAATCTTTTAAGGGGAGAGAGGATCAACATGGCGGTGGGGAAACGCTGTAAGTCCTCCCATTAAAAAAAAAAAGTTATAGGGAGGAAACACGGCAGGTTCCTGTGAGAACCGGGCATGGAAGATAAGCGGGCGACTCTGTGAAACTGCCCAAAGAGGAGAGTTGCCATGAAAGAGGACAAAAAGAGAGGAAAGCTCAGAACTCTGCTACCCTCCCTCACCCGCAAAGCCAGCACACTCCGACCAACAGAAAGGAAGAAAAAAAAAAAAAAACAACAAGAACAAACTACAGATCAAGCAGGACAGTGAATGGAAAGGAACTACTTCAGGCACTGCACCCCACGAACGGGAACTGTGGAGAACTGTGTGGGAATTGCCACGGAGGTGAGCAAACAGCTCTGGGCGCCATTAGAGGAAGCTAAGGACTCCAGGGAGAGACCTGCAAATAGCCCAAGGCCAACCGGTAAGCTTGTGTAGAAAAGCACTTGCGCTCAAAAAGCATACGCAGATCCTGTCTGCCCAGGTCCCCTGCGCCCATGACCTAGGGGAGACACGCGGGAACTGTCACTGAGGTGAATGACCCTCTCTGAGTAATCAAAAACCAGATGCCTGGGCATGGGAGTGCTAAAAGCACCATTTCTGTGGACACTGAAGTGAACTACTGCCTGCATCCCAGATCGGAGGGCTTCGGAACTGAGAACCAGGACATAATTCAGAGCCTGGGATCCCAACGATGGCAGGGCACAGGGCAGACGCAGCTCCCCCATGCTGTTGAGGTGCTCTGCACCACCCCTACTCAATTCCCTGGAGACCCACGGTGGTGGTGGTGGTGGTGGGGTGCGGCGCAGTTCTGGAAGGACACTAGGAAAGATCTCTGGCACCACCATGGGACTAGAACAAAATCACCAACTTCCTGATAGCTGGAAGCCGGGGATCCCAAAACCACCCTCACACTCTGAGAGAGGGTGTCCTACACAAATGGGGATAAGAAGGGAAACAAGGTGTGGAGCAAGACCCCATTCTGGAACTGAGAGCCAGGTGCAGGATCTGGGGTGTGGGACGCGGCATAACAGTTGGCACTGTACAGGGTGACAGCCAGTATTTTGGATCTGAGGGCCCTGGAACTGAGACCTAGAGTGCAGAATTCAGGGAGTGGGATCCATACAACTGTGGGCACAGCCCTGGGTGAACATGGGGCAGACACAACACCCAGCTTGAACAAGAGCCCCTGTGTTGAGGTGCTCCCCCCACTCCGTTTCTCCGAGAACAACTGGAAAAAAAGCACAGGTCAGCAAGTACAGGTTTCTGGTGTCACCTAGTGACCAGAACAAAATCACCAACTAGCTGATTCCCTGCTGGAACTGAGTAAATACAGAGGGAGGGTACTATAAGGGACAGTGCCCAGCAACACATCAACACCCTGGTGGAATTTTGGCATACAGTGCTGGACTCAGTCTGGTAAACAGTTTCTGACACCACTGAAGGAGCACCCCAAAGAGATGCCTGCCAACACCAGTGGCACAACATCCCAATGCATAGAAATAATTAGAAAGCAAACAACAGGGAAAAGGAAAAGTATAAATAACCAAGCAAGCCTGCAGGAGAAAGACACACCGCAAAAAGAAAAACAGTCACCAGAGCTCAACAATGACATGGAAGAACTTCTCTGCCTGTCAAATAGAGAATTAATGATCACCATGATTAAAAGACAGAAAGAAAATGAAAAGGAAAAAAATGATTTCAGACAAATAATCACTGAACTGAAGAATGAAATTGAGACCTCAAGAAAGGAAAGAAAAGAAATTCTGGAGATTAAAAGATTACTAGAGGAGATATAGAACTCTGGGAAAAGCAATGAAAACAGAATCGATGAAATGGAAGAACGGATCAGTATTCTTGAAGATACAGAAATAAAAAGAGCCAAAAGAGAAAAAGAGAGAGAAGTGCAAAGGAAGAAATATGAAGATATTCTTTGACAATTATCACTCTCTATGAAATGAGAAAATGTAAGTTATAGGCATTCCAGAAGGTGAGGAGAGAGACAAAGGAACTGAGAAATTATTCAAGGAGATAATTGAAGAAAACTTCCCAAGCATGAAAAAGGAGACAAATATAGACATACAAGAAGCGAGAAGAACACCCAATTACCACAATGAAAAAAAAACTACAGCATGACACATAATAGTAAAGCTTGCAAGAGTTCAAGACAAGGAAAAAATAATGAAATTGGCAAGGGGGAAGAAACCGGTAACTTAAAAGGGAAAACCAATCAGGTTAACTTCAGATTTCTCCAAAGAAAGACTACAGGCAAGAAGAGAATGGAGAAACATATTCAATAAACTTTAACACAGCAAATGCCAACCAAGAATTCTTTACCCTGCAGAGCTCCCCCTCCTCTATGAAGAAAAAATATGGACCTTCTCAGACAAACAGAAACTCCAGAAATTCATTACAATTAAACCCCCACTCCAAAAATATTCTACAAGTCCTAAAGCCAAAACCAACAGAGGAATCAATAAGTAGAACAGAATAAAGCAAGGAATAAAATTACAAAGAAGACAAACAACATGGCAACCACAGATGCCAACATATCAATATTAACTCTAAATGTAAATGGATTAAACTCATCAATAAAACAACACAGAGTAGCAAGCTAGATTAAAAAACAAAATCCAACCTTCTTCTGTCTCCAGGAAACACATTTAACCACAAAAGATAAACATAGACTAAAAGTAAAAGGTTGGAATACAATCCTACAAGCACATGGACCAAAAAAGAAGGTAGGAACAGCCATACTTACATCAGATGGAATAGACTTCAAATTAAAAAAGGTAAAAAGAATCAGAGGGAGGGAGGGAGGAGAACAGGAGACTGTGGTAATGGTGCATGGGTGCCTTGGTGAAGGAAATTCTATGGGACTCAACCTGAGGGAGTCGGGGGAAGAAAATATTGTTTAAAAAAATAGATAAAAAAATTTAAAAAAAGGTAAAAAGAGACACAGACCGACACTACATTATGGTCAAGGGGACAATACATCGGGAAGATATAACACTCATCAACATATACTCATCAAATGAAGGGGCACCAAAATATATTAGACAGTTATTATCAGCTCTGAAAATGGACATTAAAGAAAATACATATATAGTGGGAGACTTCGACACTCCACTCTCACCAATGGATAGATCAAGGAGACAAAAAATAAATAAAGACACTAGAGCCCTAAATAAAGGCATAGAACTCATGGACTTAACAGACATCTATAGGACACTGCACCCAAAAAAAGCCAACTACACATTTTTCTCAAGCACACATGGATCATTCTCGAGAATCAATCACATACTGGGCCACAAGACAAACATCAACAAATACATGAAGATCAAAATCATTCCAACTATCTTCTCTGATCATAAAGGCATTAAACTAGAAATAAATCATGAAAAGAAAATAAGGAATCTTCCCACATCATGGAAATTGAAATCCACACTACTGGAAGACCACTGGACTAATGAGGAGATCAAAGAAGAAATTAAAAAATACTTTGAGTTGAATGTCAAGGAGGACACCAATTTCCAGAATGTATGGGATGCACCAAAAGCGGTAATAAGAGGAAAATATATAGCAATACAGGCGCACATCAAGAAACAAGAAAGAACTCAAAGAAACAACTACCTCACATCTCAAAGAGCTAGAAAAAGAACAACAAAAAAAAAACCTAAAACCAGTAGAAGAAAGGAAATAATAAAAATCAAAGCAGAAATAAACGAAATGTAAATTAAAAAAACAATACAAAAGATAAGTGAAACTAAAAGTTGGTTCTTTGAAAAAATAAACAAAATAGACAAACCTCTAGCCAGGCTCACAAAGAAAAAATGGGAGAAAAGACATATAAATAGGATTATAAATGAAAGAGGAGAAATCACAACAGATGATTTACAAAGACCAATTTACAAAGACCACTCAGTAGAAATCAAAAGAATAATCAGAGATTACTATGAATACTTATATGCAAACAAAGTCAATAACCTAGAAGAGATGGACAAATTCCTAGAACAATATAATCATCCAAAGCTGGGCAAAGAAGAAATAGAACACCTAAACAGACCAATTACAAGCAGCAAAATTGAGGCAGTAATCAAAGCACTCCCCAAAAACAAAAGCCCAGGTCCAGATGGCTTCACTATGAATTCTACCACACGTTCAGCAGTGAATTAGTGCTTATCCTACACAAACTCTTTCAAAAATTGAAAAAGAAGGAATACTACCAAATATGTTCTACAAAGCCAAGATTGCACTAATACCAAAACCAAACAAAAACGCACAAAAACAGAAAATAACAGGCCAATCTCCTTAATGAACACTGATGTAAAAATCCCCAACAAAATCCTTGCCAACAGAATCCAACAATGCATCAAAGGGATAATACACCACAATCAAGTGGGATTCATCCTAGGGGCACAAGGATGGTTTAACATACAATAATCCATCAGTGTAATCCAACACATCAACAAAAAGAAAAATAAAAACCATATGATCAAATCAATAGATGCTGAGAAAGCATTCGACAAAGTCCAACATCTGTTTATGATGAAGGCCCTTGAAATTCTTGGGATAGAAGGAACATACCTTAACATGATAAAAGCCATATACAACAAACCCATCGCCAATATTATTTTCAATGGTGAAAAGCTGAAAGCCTTTCCTTTAAGATCAGGAACAGGACAAGGATGTCCTCTCTCACCACTACTCTTCAATATAATACTGGAGGTCCTAGCCAGGGCAATAAGACAAGAGAAAGACATACAAGGAATCCAAATAGGGAAAGAAGAAGTAAAACTATCACTATTTGCAGACGATATGATAATATACATAGAGAACCCTAAAAACAACACAGAAAAACTACTCAAAGTAATCAACCAGTTCAGTAAAGTAGCAGGATACAAAATCGACACGCAAAAATCAGTAGCCTTCCTATACACAATCAATCTGAAGAAGAAGAAATCAAGAAAACCATCCCTTTTACAATTGAAACAAAAAAATCAAATACTTGGGAATAAACTTAACAAAAGAAGTGAAAGACCTATACAAAGAAAGCTATGAAACACTGTTAAAAAAAAATAGAAGAAGACACAAAGAAATGGAAAGGCATCCCCTGCTCATGGATTGGAAGAATTATCATTATTAAAATGTCCATCCTACCAAAAGCAATATACAGATTTAATGCTATCCCAATAAAAATCTCAATGACATTCTTCAAAGAAATAGAACACATACTGATGAAATTCATATGGGACCACAAAAAAACACGAATAGCCAAAGCCCTACAGATGAAAACAAAGGAGAAAGGAGGTATCACCCTTCAAGCTATACTACAAAGCCATAATAATTAAAACAGTTTGGTATTAGAACAAAAACAGACACACAGACCAATGAAACCAAATAGAGAGCCCAGAAATAAAACCACACTTATATGGACAACTGATCTTTGACAAAGGAGCAAAGAATATGCAATGGAACATGGACAGCTTCTTCAATAAGTGGTGCTGGGAAAACTGGACCATCACATGCAAAGAGATGAAAGTAGACCATTACCTCTCACCATGCCCAAAAATCAACTCAAAATGGATAAGAGAACTAAATATAAGGCCTGAAACCATAAAATACATAGAAGAAAATATAGGTAAGACACTATAAGACATACATCGCAATAACATCTTTAAAGACTCATCACCCAAATCAAAGATAGTCAAGGCAAAGATAAACACCTGGGATTACATCAAACTGAAAAGCTTTTGTACAGCAAAAGAGACATTAACCAAATCAGAGAGACACCCCACTGATTGGGAAAAAATCTTTGCATTCCAGTCTGATAAGGGACTGATAAGGGACTGATCACAAAGATACACAAAGAACTCACACGACACAACAAAAACAAAATAAACAATCCAGTTAAGATATGGGCAGAAGAACTTAAAAGACATTTCTCCAAGGAGGAAATGCAAATGGACAACAGGCATATGAAAAAATGTTCAACATCCATTATTATCAGGGAAATGCATATCAAAACCACATTGAGATACCACCTTACATCAGTAAGAATGGTACATATATATAAAAAAAAAACAACAAGCAATAACAAATGTTGGCGAGGATGTGGTGAAAAAGGAACTCTCCTACATTGCTGGTGGGAGTGCAATCTGGTCCAACCACTAGGGAGAGCTGTCTGGAGGTTCCTCAGTCTACTAAAAATGGAGCTACCATATGACACAGCAATTCCACCCCTAGGGATCTAACTCAATTAAAATATGAAAAGGATCTGAATAAATTTTTCCCCAAAGAATCTATACAAATTGCTATAAATTTGTATTTAACATCATTTACCATTAGGGCAATACAAATGATATCTCACTTCATCTCCTAGAATGACTATAATTAAAAAGACATGATAACAAGTGCTGGAGCATGTGGAGAAATTATTTTGCGCCATTGTTAATTGATAAATGGATAAATAAAATATTATATATGTATACAACAGAATATTATCCATCAATATGAAAGAGTGAAGCTATGACACATGGTATAACATGGATGAACCTTGAAAGCATTATACTAAGCGAAAGAAGGCAGACGCACTATTACATGATCCACTTACATGAAATGATCAAATGGGCAGATCTATACAGACAGAAAATAGATTAGTGGCTGCCTAGGATAGGGAGGAGAGATGGGGAAATGGAAAGCACTGCTAATGGATACAGGCTTCGTGTTTCTTTGGGGGGTGATGATAATGTTCTAAAATTGATTGCACAACTCTGAATTTACAAAGACCACTGAATTGACACTTTAAAGTGGTGAATTGTTTTGGTATGTGAATTATACCTCAGTATAAAGGCATTATTTTTATTCTTTTATTACTTATTTTTTTCTTACACTGTTATTCATTTTTGTGCCATAAATGAATAAATCTCCCAGCACCTCATCACCCATGAACCATCACCATAGTCCCTTGTGCTGTTCCTTCCCATTTTGACCCTTCCCCTTCCCCTCCCTTTGCGTTTGTCCTTGATCTACGGTTTGCTTGGAAGTTTTGTGAAAGCATTATTTTTAATTTAAAAACACATAACCACTGAGCATAATTCCTTCTAGCTCCATCCATGTTGCTGCAAATGGCATGAGTTTATCTTTTTTGATTGCTGAGTACTATTCCATTGTGTATATCTACCACATCTTCTTGATTGAGTCATCTATTTTTGGGCATTTGGGTTGTTTCCATGTTTTATCTATTGTAACTAGTGCTGCAATAAACATAGGGGTACAGGTGGTCTTTTGAATCAATGTTTTTGTGTCCTTTGGGTAGATTCCTAGGAGTGGAATTGCCGGGTCATATGGTAGCTCCATTTTTAGTAGACTGAGGAACCTCCACACAGCTTTCCATAGTGGTTGGACCAGTTTGCACTCCCACCAGCAGTGTAGGAAAGTTCCTTTTTCACCACATCCTCGCCAACATAAGTCAGAAGGAAAAAGAAAATATCGGATGGTTTCATTTACAGGAGGAATATAGGGGAACCCAATAAGACATCATTGTAAAAAATAATAACAATACAAAACACAACAAAACAAAAACAGACAATTATAAACCAGAGACATACTGCAGGGGAGGAGGGAGAGGGGTGAAAGAGAGGGAGGGAGGAGCACAAGGGACTGTGGTGATGGTGCACCGGTGCATTGGTGAAGGAAGCTCTATGGGGACTCCACCTGAGAGGGGGAAGCAAATATTGTTTAAAAATGAACAATGAGGGCCTCCCCTGGTGGCGCAGCAGTTGAGAGCTGGGCTGCGAAGCTGCCTGCAGCCTCTGCAGCGCGGGTTCAATCCCCACCCGGTGGGTGAGGGTCCCACATGGAGCACAGACCTCTCCTGCCGCCCGCTGCTCCCCTCAGCAGTGTATTTCTCAGTCTGCCTATTCTGTTCCCCGCTCTGGCTCTGGTGAATTCTCTCACCCTCCCGCGCTTCTGACTACACAGTGCTTGTATAAATAAATAAATAAATCTTAAAAAAAATAAATAAAAATGAACAATGAGGGCCTCCCTGGGGGCACAAGAGGTTAAGATGTAACCTATGAAGCTATCTGCAGCCACTGAAGCATGAGTTCAATCCCCAGCCAGGGAGCTACTCACATGGTGCAGCAGACCTCTCCTGTCTCACCGGCTGCTCCTCTCAGCAGTGTACTTCAGTCAGTCTGCCTGTTCTGCTCCCATTCTGTGTCTCGTGAATCCTCTCACCCCCCACACCTCTGGTGTGTACTCCAGTTCTTGTATGCATAAATAAATCTTTTAAAAAAAGAACAATGATGTAAAAACATTTAAAAAAATTAAAAATAAAAAAACCCCATAACCAGTTAAAATCGCGGGGGGAGGGAGATGTGAATGTCCCTGGAAATGGCTTAGTGGCTGAGGAAGCTAAGGCTGAGTGGTTCCAAATGATTGCAGAAGAAGAGAGAAAATCCTAGAGTGACAAAGAAAACTTTATAAAGTAAATTACAGGGCAGTGGTTAGAACATTATAATCTAATTATATCCAGGTATTGCCAGGAAATATGTTAACAGGCACAGTCCGCTCTGCTGGTTTGTCTTCTACCATTTTCTTCTTTGCAGCACTGCACTGCAGACCCCTGGTAGTCCAGAGCTTCTGCAGCCCGTGCTGCTACCACACCGCCACTGCTAATGTCTACCAAGGACGGTGCGACCACCAGGAGCTGATGGTAGGGGCTGTATTCTCTATGCATAGGTCTTCTTTGGAGCCAGGATAGGCCTCCATTTTTTAGGCTACATTTAACAGAGCTTCAAAAGGAGGGCTGCCTCATGTTTGCTGTGTTTGCTGTTTTTGGCACAAGACTTCTTACTGTTTTTCCTCATGTCATGCTCTTTTTAAAATGCAGGCTTGGGTGTCCTAATATCTGGACCAAAGAACAACTAAGTGGTAGATGCCAAAACCAGTGCTTTAATGAATTTAACCTCCCTCTCTCATGCTGTTGATGCAGCCTTGTGACTCTCCACTCCTTGTCCAATAGGTTGGCTAAGTTGCATTCTTTCTCCAGAAGACTTCTCCATTCCTCATCCAAACATCTCCCTGAAGAGACTGTCCTATCGGTCCCCACAGGCATGTCTGAACCCTGGACTGATCAGTATGAGCTTGAGTTGATGCCCCCTGCTCCTTCCCATAACTGACACAATTTTTACTTATTCACTCATACTTTATTTACTGAGCATGTGTTATGTGTCAGGCTCTATTGTAGACACTGAGGATATAGAGGGGACCACAGCACAATCTCCATCCTCATGGGGCATCTGTCTTGAGGGGAGCAGACAGCAAACAAGATGTATAATGTGTTACTGAATTGCAGTTGTGCTGTATAGGAAATGCATAGGCTGCTGTGACAAGATTTGGCAAGAGGAAGCAACCAAGAACTCAGGCAGCAGAACAGCTTCCTTTAGGAACCCTATTCCTGCTGCCTTTCAGAGGCTGGAGGAGTTTGCCAGGTGCCGGGGGCTGAGGCAGAGCGAGATTTTTTTCCGGGATAGAGGTAGCAACGTTCTTTCACTCATCCACTCTTTCATTTCTTCCTTCATGCACCAAATATTTACTAAACACCTATTACCTATCAGGCATTATTCCAGGTGCTGAGGATACAATAATGAATAATAAAACAACAAAATCCACGTTCTCACGTTGCTTATATTCTAATGGGGGAGGGGCACAATCCCGACATAAATATGTAAAATAATTGGTATGTTAGATGGTAAGTGCTATGGAAATTTTTAAAAAGCAATGAAGTCTATTAGGCCATGCTGATGATAGGTACTGAAGAGGGAGGTGGAGTACAGTTTGCAAGGATGTAAGGTAGGGAGACTAGTGCTACTTTCCAGAAGCTGAAGTAGGCAAGCATGGCTGTGGGACCAGGAGTGGTAGCGTGTATAGCTGCTATTACTAGTACTACCTTCTATTTACATAGCACTTTGGTTTCAGGTACATCATTTCACACACTGCCCAGTCTTGCCCAGTCCTTGCCAACACAGCATAGTTGACCCTTATTCACCAAAAGCTTTTGATTCAGTGTGTTATGGGAATAGTTTCCATGGGAACACACCTTCAACTTTATAATGAAAGTCAATAGAGAATTAGGATTCTCTTTACAGAAATGTGTTTTTAGCCAACTTTGCAGGATTGTAAATGTGTTTGTGGAAATTAAAATCTAAAGCTCTAAATTCTAGTTGATTAGGCCATACAAAAGTGAAAGCATGTTGACAGAATGACCAAATGTGCAAAAGAAGAGAATTCTGATTTCCAGGGAAGGCAATGTTCAATGATTCCTGCAATGCAGGGATGTGGTGGGTCTGGCTTTTTATAGGAGGTGATACATAGCTGAATATTCAGAAAGTCTCCCCTTACAAGTAGGCAAGTGAAAGTCCATCATCATGTTGAGAATGACACTACACTTCTTTTCCAGAATGAGTTCCTGACACATGACGTGACATTCAAAGCAAATCACTAAGAAGAATAGTGTAGGCTTTGGGTTTTAACAAAGGGAGACATCACAATTAGTGAGAAAACATGTTTTAATCTGATTGCTTACTCCTTATGTGAGCTTGAACAAATCTGAGCCTCAGTTTCCTTAACTGTAAAATGAGGATGCAAATACACCTTTCATGGGTGTAATAACAAGTGAGATGATGAATGTGGAAAGTATTTTAGGATAACAATAGCTAATATTAATCGAGATCTTACTATTTGCCAGATAGTTTTAAGTATTTGACACAAATTAACTCATTGGGTCCTCACAATAACCTTAGGGAATTGATGCTATTATGATTTTTCCTACTTTACAGATACAGAAACTGGGGCCAGAATGTTAGGCAATTTACTCAAGGTCACCCAATAAGCCAAGATTAAAACTCCAGAGACCATGCTCATACTACACTGCCTAAATGGCAATGCAAAGGGTGACAGCATTGATTTCTAAGAAGGAAGGTATGAAATCTAGCTAGTAAATAGCAGAAATGAGGTTCAAACCACTAATCTTCATAAGATAGATAGCCCTACAAGCTGGCTGTTACTTCACCTGACAGATGAAGAAAATGAGCCTCAGAGAGTTATTCCTTACCCAGTCACACAGCTCAGGGTTTGAATTCATAACAGAGCCTATGTCTACTGCAAGTTAGCATTATTCTTGCAAAGTATCAGAATGCATGATTATAAGAACTGATGCTGTATGAACTGTATGCTTTTGATAACTCAATTGATATTATTTTACTTGAGGGTAGTGTCAATTATCTAACTCTACAACATTCATCATTACAGCCACTGAACAAATACCTTTTAATCTGGGTCGTTCTGTTGATTTCTGGTATTTCCTCCCTTCCAGCTCTTTCTCTCCTTTCATATCTTCTTCTTTTTCTCCTTCTTTCCTCCCCTACTCATTTTTTTCTCTCCTTGTTTCCTCCTCCATCCTCCTGTCTATTTCTAGGGCCATCTGAGTTCAGGCGGGGAGACATGAGGGCATTTTCTTTGGAATGGGTTGTCTCCAGGGTCACACCAAGCCTGGAAATGAAGCTCTTGCAGAGACAGTGGTCCAGGTCAGGATGACCTCATATTTTAATGAGGATCCTGGTAATTGGCCCAGGCTCATCAGGTTTTTGATAAACGTGTGTACTGAGCCAGACTCAAGAGAGAACCAACTGTTCTTTGGAGACATCCAGTAGGAGCACTCATCTGAATGGCCATGACTGGTGTAAAGCGATGTATGAAATCATCAGCTCATGCACTAACTTAGATATTTTATTCTTCAAAACCTAGTTCCTAGTATTGTCTGAAGTGTGAAGACACTTCCTTAAGAAGGAAGTGAAGATTCCTATTCTCAAGGAGATAGAAATTCTTGATTCAATGTGGGGACATGTGCTCAAATACTTATAATACATGGAGATTAGTGCTTTAAGAGAGATTTATACTATGCTAGGTGCTGTAAGAGGCCAGAGGAAATAGTAATTCATTCTTTGATGGGGGGTTAGAAGAGTCAACAAGGGCTTCAGTAAGGAAGTAGCATTTAAGTAAGGCCTTGACAGATGAGAGCTGGTCACCAGAGAAGGAGGGAAGGATATTCCAGACAGATTAAAAAAAAACTTGTACAATGACAGAGGCATGAAAGAATATATATCTTCTGAATAGCAAGAAGTTCAGTATTTCTGGTAAAAGGTTCAACTTCATAACTTACTAACAATGTTACTGGGCCAAATTACTTGCCCATCCTGGCTTGTTTCCTCCTCTGTTAAATGGCACATATTATAATAATAATAATGATCATCTTACACACACTATATATCTTATTAAGACTCTATGAGAAGTAAATGAAATGGTTAACATAGTATTCGGTATCATATAGAGGTATGGATTTAGCCATTCATTTATACCTTTAAAGGTTATGTGATAGTCAAACTGAAATAACATTTTAAAATTCTAAAATACCATACATGTGTGCATTAGCAATATTTCAAATCCTATGGGCCAAAACCACAGCACCATTAGAAGACTCAAAAGGTCAGTTTTCAATCACAGTGTTCAGACAACTGACTCTAATCCCTTCCCCACTTAATTTGGTTCTGGGACTCCCCTCTTCACCCCCTCGCCTTATGACTACTTTTCATTGGTTTATGTGGGGGGACTATGTGAGCAAGACTATTTCCCTGTCCCTAACCCTCATCTTATTCTTACCAGCTTATCTTTTTATTCCTGGGCTCCAAAGGTTGACATGTACCTGTCCCCCTTCTTACTCCACCTTCCCTTACTTAATTCCACAAGTTTCTGACAGCCTTTAACTCTGTTGCTTTACTCAAGCATCTTAATTCCAATACCTGGGACCCTGGTTGTCAGTTCCAAAGAGTTGTTAATAGTGTCTCTTGAAGTAGAGATGTGTGTGTCTCAGATACCATACAAACAGACCTTCTAGAAGTCTGCCTTAACCTCCCTGGGCTTCCATCTGGAATGAAGATTACTTTTGTGTTTGAAAGATTGGTAATTAGATAGAATTTGGTAATTAGAGATGTTTTATTCTGATCCATGAAATGAACAGAATGCATGTGCCCTGGGTAATTAATATTGTATCACAGGAAGCTCAAGGAGAATGACTGTTTCAGAAAAAACTAAACAAAAAAGGCCTTTCTGGTTAAATCTAGCTCTATGTTCTCAAGACAATGGACTCTAACTTATTCTCATCAGTAGTGCATCAGTCATACCTACTAGCAGATAGGTGTGTATAAATATAATGTATAAATAAATATCATGTCTTTCCTTTATGGATAGTATCTAAGCTCATCAAAGGCAATATCCATATAGTACCCATTTGTGTATCTCCTTACCATGCCTAGTTTGGTGTTTGGCCCATTGAATTAATGATCATCATTTGATTAAATCAGTAAATTCTGAAATATATGCAAATATTGGAAGAAAGATAGCTTGACAAGCATTCTCAATAAACCCTTGCTTTTTTGGACTATAATACTACAGGGAATTACAATTGTAACCTGGTGGTAGTGGAACCAATACTTTCCCAGGGGCGTGGATATTCTATACCATAACTCTGACTGGTAGTACATTGCTGCCCCTACGCTATCTTCCGCAGCTGCTTACCTCTGTTGGGGAAGAGGAAGATAAATCATTAAAAAATGTTGACAATAATTGAACGAATACCTTCTGTATGTCAGGCACTGGGATAAGCAATAAATTACACAGACATGAATAAGACATAGAAACTGGCCTTGAAGATTTTCCCTTCTGGTAAGAGAGACAAACTTGTATTCATGCATCGATAATATAGATGTATAATATCATATGTGAGAGTGTATTGTCTAAAGAAAAAAGAAGGGATTATTAACTTGGTCTCAGAGGATGTAATAGGTTGAATGGTGAGATCTAAAAGGATATGTCCAAGACCCAACCTCTAGTACCTGTAAATATGACTTTAAGTGGGAAAAAGTTCCTTGTAGATGTAATTAAATGATGGCTCTCAAGATGAGATCATCTTGGATTAACTGAATAGGACCTAAACCCAATAACAAGTGTCCATAGAAAATAAGAAATACATAGCGATACAGAAAGAAGGAGAGAAGAACCTCACATGAAGATGGAGGTCACAACTACAGTTATGCTACCACAAAGAACACTAGAAGGGAGCAGGACTTGGAAGCTGCAAGAAAGGCTCCCTTCCCTAGGGCCTTTAGGGGGAGCATAATCCTCGCAACAGCTTGAGTTCAGGTTTCTGGCCTCCAGATATGTGAAAGAATGTATTTCTGTTGCTTTAATCCACCAAGTTTGTGGTCATTGTTGCAGCAGTCCTAGGAAAATAATGCAGAGATTAAAGAAAAATCTTAGAAAGCATAACATATTTCAACTAGATCTTAAAGGAAGAGAAGAATTTTTATGTGCAGAGAAACAGAAAGAGCATCCCAGGCCCAGGGAAAAGCATGCACAAGGGCATGGAGATGGAGAATGTTCTTGTGGTTGGAATGCCAGCTATATAGAGAGGGAAAGAAACTGGGGCTGTTTCATGATTTTAAGTGTAGAGATTTTGATATTTGTTGTTCTGACTTTAGGGAGTCATTGAAGATTTTGAAGGTTTGAAGTAATACACAGGAATTTCCTGTTACTTAACAAAGCTGAGGACACTAGCCTGCTCTGAACAAGTAGTCACACTGTATGTTGACTCCACATTTCCTAGATGTCAATGAATTAGTTTGTATGTAGCCAAAGAGGGTGCTGTAGGGTAAGGAAAAATGTCAGGCTTTTCTGCCCTCCCGCCATCAGGACAGATGATGGATCCTTGCGGTCCTGAATGCATGCCTGATGGCGGGCACCTGGAGTAGGGTGTGGGCATAGGTAGATGGGATTCACCTGGGCTGAGACTGGGCTTTTAAGGGTGGCGTCACGGGGACGCCAGCAGAAGCCGAAAGAGGAAGCCGAAAACGAACAGAAGCTGAGAGAGAAGTAAGAGAAGCAGAAGCTGAGACAAGGCCGGAGAGCCCAGATAGAGTGGAGACTTGCTGGGGGCTGGGAGGCCTGCCAGCCTCCCGGCCCCGCAGCACCCCTGCCTGCCGTGTACTGGGTAAATCCCAATAAAAGACCTGCAAAAAAAACCACTGAAGACCCTGACTCCTCCTTCACCCGGTCTGCTGGATATTAGAAAACCTGCACCGTGTCTATTCCTGCCCTTACAATTGGCTTAAGTCAGCAAGATGATCCATGCAGACGGGTATTGGAGCCCTCCGAAGACCTGGAGGGACTAAGGAGTAACAGACTGTTTGCCTGTGAGGACGCTGGAGGTGCCATGGCGGCACAGAAGGTGGATACGGTCTGGGAGCTGCAGGACGAAACCTCGCATGGAGGAGATGCCCGAGAGGACCAGCCAATGATCCCTGAGGCAGCAAGAATCGTCGGGAAGAGAGGACCACAATTCGGAGCTCACCGGTGCTGATGGCAGGGAGAGGCCTAATGGACTTGGACTGATGGACTTGGACTGACAATCCTGCCAGAAGGCGGAAGACCTTGGCAGGTTATGTCTTTTGGGAATCTGGGGTGTGGCCAGTGGGATGGCCAAAAGCAGCCTTTGTATACCCAGCAGCTAGGCGAAGGAGAAAAGCCAACTGAGAAGGCAAAAGCTGGTGCTGATGCTAAGTTGAGAAGCCCTGAGTGGCTGTTAAGCAGCCTGAGTATGCTGAAGACCAGTGGGTCTCGTAAAATCACCTGTGGGTGATGCCCTGCTCGTTGTCGAGTGAGAGTGAGGAGCTGAGGAACCCGTCCTTGGGGGACGGGTGGGGAACGTGGCTTGGGGTAGAGCCCAAGCCAAAGAGGGGACCCGAGAGGCCGCATGTAGAGTTTGGATCCCCGACCCATGTGCTTGTGCAGTGGGTTGGCCTGAGCGCAGGGGTCTGCGAGTCGCATTGGTGGCTATGAAAGCCGAGTGTTGGAGCGACAGCAGACAGAAACCCTGAGGGTTGGCGATTACCCCCAACAGTATAGAATCACCAATCCCAGAGTGAGTGCATCCTGGGGGTGAATGCGGTGTGTGGCTTGTAGCCAAGACCACAGCCAGAGAAGGCCAGGAAGCCTGATGGCTCCTGGTGTGTTACAGTAGATGCCGTGAGTGGTTCCCCTCCCTCATATGAGCAGTGCCTTTGGCAGCAGATTTGGTGGCTCATCTGCTGGTACCAATAATTGTCTTTTGCACTAAGTTGGGGCCCTGCCTGGACTTATTTGTGTTCTGTTGTATTTTGTTATATTGTAATGTATTTGCTTTTGTGGGCCATGGCTGCATTGTTTATGTTTGCTAAGAAAGTTGTATATATGAAGACTATATGGCAGAAAACCCTGAGGGGGTGGACTGTAGGGTAAGGAAAAATGTCAGGCTTTTCTGCCCTCCCGCCATCAGGATAGATGATGGATCCTTGCGGTCCTGAATGCATGCCTGATGGCGGGCACCTGGAGTAGGGTGTGGGCATAGGTAGATGGGATTCACCTGGGCTGAAACTGGGCTTTTAAGGGTGGCGTCACGGGGACGCCAGCAGAAGCCGAAAGAGGAAGCCGAGAATGAACAGAAGCTGAGAGAGAAGTAAGAGAAGCAGAAGCTAAGAGAAGGCCGGAGAGCCCAGATAGAGTGGAGACTTGCTGGGGCCTGGGAGGCCTGCCAGCCTCCCGGCCCCGCAGCACCCCTGCCTGCCATGTACTGGGTAAATCCCAATAAAAGACCTGCAAAAAAACCACTGAAGACCCTGACTCCTCCTTTACCCGGTCTGCTGGATATTAGAAAACCTGCTCAGTGTCCATTCCTGACCTTACAGGTGCTCAGGGAGTATTTGTTTTAGATGAATAGAAACTTCTCTTTACTTGCCTTGTTCTGCATTTGTTTTTTTGAAATACCCACCACAGTGGGAAGGAGTTATTTAGGGCACATTCTGCTGCATAATTCCCAGCGCAAAGCCTTTGGCCTATGTGGATGGATCTGGAGAGGCAGTTGAAGGAATATCGGGCTTCATACCCACCCAGAGCATGTTTTCTTCCTAAAGTAATCTCTCACTTTCCTTCTACCTATGTTATTTTTTCCATGTTCTAAACCAGTCATTATTCTCTCCATTACACTACTGATACTGGGTGAAACTGAGAGGTGCCCAGGAACCCAAACTGTTAAGGGAAACTCATGTTGCCTATTCTAGGGGTTCATGCCACCTGTTTGCATGAAGGCAAAATAATCATACTCTAGTGAACTCAAAGATTTGTAATTGGTGGGATGTTCAAAGGGGTGGGGGGAGAAGATTAGGGGGAGAAGGATTGCAAAATATGGACTCTTTATCAAACATCCTTATCACACATCCCCTCATGGGCACCAGTTCAGCCAAACAGGCAGGGCCCAATGCTCAGCCAAGGCCCCAAAGCAAAGCTGCTAGGGGAACAAATGCAAGGTACCTCTTGACAAGTTTAGACAGGGCCAAAAGGCTGGGAGAGAAGGAAAGAGCCAAGATTCAGAATGTACCACACAAGTTGAATCCACCTGAGGATCAAGATAATAGCTGTCCTTGTCTGAAGAGACCTGGATCCAAAACACTAAAACCATGAAGAGCAAAAACCAGGAGAAGCCTATACATCTTTCATTTCCTCTCCCCTTTCCACCAAATGACATGCTGTTACTTCCTCATTCCCAGCTGCCCCCCATTCACCTGGTGGGGGTATGACCTTAAAGAAGTTCTTTTCCAGGGTTACAATGTATGCAAAGGAAACAGAAATTAGTCACTAGGTATTGTCCATGGATGACCAATGTGGCAAAGTCCTCCATTTCCAGAAAATAGTCAATCTAAGCCAAAAAAAAAAAAAACAACACACAAACAAGTAAACAAAAACCAGAAAAATTTAAAAAATAGCAAAAGGAGTAAGGGAGAGAAAGACAAACTCCCAATCAACCTCTAAAATCACCCATTCTCCTGTGGGCACCAGTTCTGCCAATAGGCAAGGCCCAAGAGCAGAACTGCCAGGAGAATGAGTCCAAGGCACTTTCCTGCAGGAAATACAAGTGCACAAGCGGCTTCCCATGAACATGGTGGTTCTGGACTTTATCCCTGATGCTCCCTGTAGAGTAAATGATTGTCAGGCTTTTCTGCCCTCCCGCCATTAGGATTAATGATGGATCTCTACAGTCCTGAATGCATGCCTGATGGCGGGCACTTGGAGTGGGGTGTGGGCATATGTAGGTGGGTACACCTGGGCTGAAAGACTGAGCTTATAAGGGTGGCATCACGGGGACACCACAGGAGAGAATAAGTGCAAGACTGGAAGAGAACCAGCAGAGAAGCAGAGGACAAAAAAGAAGGCCAGAGAGCCGAGAAAGAGTGAAGATTTTCCAGGGGCTGGGAGGCCTGCCAGCCTCCCGGCCCCCCAGAACCCCTGCCTACAGTGTACCTTGTAAAATGACAATAAAAGCCTGAAAAAAGTCACCAAGGGCTCCAGGACTCCTCCTTTACCCGTCTGCATAGGGTCATAGAGATCCTGCTCTGTGCCTTCCTGCCTCTACACTCCCCAAGGACTTTAGTCAAATCAAAGTGCTTTCATAAAACAAACCTTCCTTGTTACTCATCAGTAATAAAACAAATCAAAAACTCAAATGGCAAATATACTTCAAATGGTGTAGAAAAAAGATTCCCAATAGTGACCACTTCATATTTAGTGCAGATAAAATTTCTTTTTTTTCTGATCCAGACATTGCAAAACCCAGTCTAGTGCCAGCAAGCACAGGGCAGGTTCACTATGGATTTGGGCAGACAGATAAAGGAGAGTCCTGGAGCGCTCAGTAGATTTTACTGGCTTTAAACCTCTCTTGGGGAATGAGGTACACAGGCACACCAGGCAGGGGAGCTGGCATGCAAGGATGCAGGCATGGGCCCAGGTAGGGGGTGCTGGGACTCAGGCAGGCAACCAAGTCTCCCAGCCTCCCATGAATCTTTAGGCTCTTTCTCTGGACTCATTCTCTCTGAGCTCTCTCTCCTGTTGTCTCATGGTCTCACCTCTTCTACTGTCTGAGTGATGCTGCCCTTATAGCCCTGGCCTTTAGGCTCAAGTGTGCCCACTTACACATGCCCACACCGATGCTCCAGGTGTCCACAATAAGGCATGCATAGCCCATGCCCACACTCCCAAGCGCCTTCTGCATTAACACAATCAAGGTCACAGGTGATAGCCACGGAGGCTAGTGGCATAAAAAGCCTGATTAATTCACTTACCCTATACCCAGTCACTCCAAAAAATTTGTTAGGATCACAGTCACCAGTTATCTCTCAATTAGGAGACTTCATCTGCCTTATTTGATTTCAACTCCCAAACATGATTTCTAATTCGAATCAATGAACCATTGTCAGCTTCAGCCTGAGTTGCCCAAATCACCTGAGATTCATTAGGACCTATCTCCTGCCTACTGATGCATCCCGCAAGCCAGCAGAGAAAGCGAACAGTAGCAATTACGCAGGAAGAATCATAGCCTTATTCACCATCTCAGGATTTTCAGTGTTGGTTAGGAAGTCAATCCTGCGGTATCCAGCAACAGAAACTGAAAGAGCAAAAATCAAAATGCAAATCAATGCCCCAAAATAGAGAGGGATGGAAGCAGAGGTCATGAAATCTTGTCTTGTGCTTGGTGGTAATACAGGGCAGCAAGGAGCACTAAAACTGACCAAGGACAGTGCCCAAATAGTTTATCTGTCGTCTGAGTTCTTCACTCACGTGCACAATTGCAAGACTACTCAGGTTCAGAGAACAACAATAATGGGATTTATTTAACAAACCAGGGAAAACAAAGAGTCACTGAGGCCACAAATGGCCCTTTATCTCACCCGAAGCAGTGTCCAGTGTTTTAAAGTCCTAAAAACAAATGCTCCCAAGATGGTGTTTTGCCATCACTGAGACCTGCAGCATGCGGCCGCCAGACGATAGGCCGGGATCCAACTCAAAGACATCAGAATGCATGACAGGAGATGCTCCCGGAGCTGCTGAGATGGCCCAGCACAGTACCAGACAAGCGACGCTCAAAACAGCAGTTGCAACAGCCAGCCGAACCACCTGAAAAATGGCCGCACTCATGCAGCTCAGCAAGGCGCCTGCTCTGGGTCTTCCCCTTCCCTGCCAGGCTGTAACAGCAGCAAAACCGGGGTAGAGTTTCAGTTGTTCAGCTACTTGCAAAGCCTCCGAACTTTTCCTCTCTGAGGTTGGCTGTTGGAAACCTCTCCACGTTTTTCAGAGGCCCACAGCCTTCTGGAAGATCGGCACGGTGGGAGCAGAAATCACTGATCCCGGAATGGCTGAAGAACTAAAAATGCTGAAATCCGGAACAGTGAATGCTGGGGGCTCCTTCTGCAGTCCCTTATATTTCTTATCAGTCTCCACCCCTACCCATACTTTGTTTGCATTTTACATCCTCACCAGCAGCCCCCTCCATGGGGCACCACCTGTAACAGTCTTTGGCTTCAGACCCTGGTTACAGTGGTACCATACCAAAGACAGTTACCAAAACCTGGTGTGTTTGCCTTATACAAAACCACGTCACAAGTAGGGGAGGGTGGGTGATTTTGAAGATTGATAGGGAGTCCATATTTGAAATCCTTCTCTCCTTTACTTCTCTCTCCCTCCCCTTCTTTCATCCTCCCCTGTCAGTCTCTCTTTCCTCCCCGCCCTTTCAAATTTCCAATGATGATAAAAAATCTTTGAGTACACTAGAGTATAGTTACTTTGGCTTTCATGCATGTGGATGGCATGAGCCCCTTAAAAATGCAATATGTTTTCCCCTTAATTGTCTTGAGAACCCCTCAATTTCACCCAATATCATTAACATTATCATTCTCATCACCACCCAATATCAACAGCAGCAGCAGGAGCAGCAGCTATTAACAGGGCAAGAGAAGGATGTCATAGGATCTTCTAGTGTAGGTAGAAGGGAACTTGGGTCTTTTCTATCAATGACTTAGGAAAGCTTTCTTGCAGAAAAATGGATATTTCATAAACTTCTAGAATATATGTGTGAACAGACATGTTTACTATATGCCTCTATATGTCAAACTTTTTGCTAAGTGTTTTCATATACCTTATCGCATAAGCTTCTCAGTGGTTCTCTGTGAAGTAGAGGTTATTATGTGGGCCCTTTTGCAGATGAAGAGATTGTGGTTTTGAGAAGACTCAATAATTTTTTCAGTATCACATCAATAAGGGACAGATTCCAAGTCCAGTGTTTTTTTACTACAACACAACTCATCTTCCTTTCCTTGCGTTGTGAGAGTGGGGGAGTGGCGTATACTCTGAGGTATTGAATTTTATATGAAGAGGAGTCCTTTAAAATAATAGACGTAATCATGTCCAAGAAGACCAGAGTTTCTAGGGCTAGTTGAGTTCAGTCGGCCTGAGTTTCCTCATTCTGGGGCTATAGTTCAAACTATGAGACTACATTGCAGTTTCCAACAGTGCACTTTTGGCACTACTAACACTTCCCACATAAATAAGATCTATGAATCTTATACTTCCCAGAGCGCTCACATTGCACAGGATGCTCTGGCAGTGCCCAACCCATGGAAGACTAGCAACCACATCACATTCCATACATTCTACACACAACTGCAGTGTCACCCAGACTCACAGCCGCACGACGGAGAGCTGTATTGCACTGTGAGAGCCTGTGTAAGAGAACCGCTGTCTCTGTCCACGGTCCTGTCCTGAGTCTGGACACACTTCTTCACCACTCATGCCCATTTCCACCTTGCTCAGGCCCTCCTCAGCACTGCCAGGCCACAAGCATCTTAGTCCTGTGACTTCAGCTGGGGCTTCTCCAATGGCCCTCGGCAGCTGAAGATGGAAATGATTCTCTCCAGACCTCAGTTGCTTGCCCTGAGAGAAAAAGTACTCAGTGACACTCTGCCTAAGTTGGTTTTGAACATAGCAGCCAAGGCAGCTGATAATGCTGGTAAATGGGGACAGGACACTCCAGGCACACTGAATTAGACCAACATTTTGCTCATTTGGCCTTAATGAAACTGCTCACCCATTGAAACTCAGCTCTATCTCCATAGAATGAGGTCAACCAACAGGATGTTTGTTTCAAGGAAGGGACTGTCTGCAGTGGGACATGTTTTTAAACAGGCTATCATGAACAGATAAAATGATATATGTTACTCATATAGAACATGAATAATAAATTTATTATTTAATTTATAAATCAAGCCATCATAAATGTTCATCACTGCCATTATTACAACCCTAAGGATCACTGCCTCATTTTTATTTTTTTAAAGATTTATTTATTTATGCATACAAGAGCTGGGGTACAGGCCAGAAGTGTGGGGGTGAGAGGATTCACCAGAGACAGAGTGGGGAACAGAACAGGCAGATTGACAGAAGTACACTGCTGAGGGGAGAAGCGGGCGAGCCAGGAGAGGTCTGCTGCATCATGTGGGTAGATCCTTGGCTGGCCGGGGATGGAACTCGTGCTGCAGAGGCTGCGGACAGCTTCATAGGCTGTATCTTAACCCCTTGCGCCACCAGGGAGGCCCCGACTGTCTCATTTTAAAACTGTCTAGTATGTGGCCTTAACCTTTATGTTATACATTTATACCACTGAGAATAAAAGCGCAACAGCATAATTTTCCAGCATTTCAAAGCCTGCCTTTTTGGCCTTATTCAATCCCTCCAAATTTGGCTTGCTCCCTGCAGATTGACTCCATCCATGCTTCAGCCTTGACTCCAGTCACACTAGACATGTCACTGATTCCAAAGTACGTGACTCATCATCCCACCTTGGCACTTCCTCAGCTCATGTTCTTCACCATGCTTAATATACTTTCCTCCTCACTGCCTAGCATAGTCCTAATCCTTTTCCAGGGACCCCTAAACTACTTTGGTATCCTGATCAAAGGGGTTCTTTCTGACCTATTCTTGCCTCTCAGTTATCATCGTTCACTGCTAGAGAGTATTTCCTGTTTTCATCTCCTTCGCTAGGCAATAGGCTCATTTGAGGTAGACTAGATTTTTTTTTTTGAAGATTAAGTTGTCTTTGTCTTTTTTTTTTTAAGATTTATTTATTTATACAAGCACTGGGTACAGTCAGAAGCGCGGAAGGGTGAGAGAATTCACCAGAGCCAGAGTGGGGAACAGAACAGGCAGACTGATGAAATACACTGCTGAAGGGAGCAGCGGGCATGGCAGGAGAGGTCTCTGCGCCATGGGGATCGAACCGGAGCTGCAGAGGCTGCATGCAGCTTTGCAGTCCAGCTCTCAACCACTGTGCCACCAGGGGAGGCCCTAGATGAGATCTTTAATTGTCTCCACCTGAAGCCCAGAACCAAATACTAGCTGAATAACTCACAGAATAAGGATTCCCTTGCTTCCCCAAAGGCTGCTTAAGGGGGGAAAGGGAAACATCTGTCTATTGTCAAGAGCAAGAGAGCTATAGTTCTTTAATGCTATTTAGGGAAAAGGGGGGAAGCACTGAGATAGTTTTTAATTCCATTATATTTCATGGGAGCCCTCAAAATACTGGGTGCTGCTCCCAAACAAGAGGAACAGCCACTGCTGCTTTCAATTCATTGAGCTTTCAAATCTGGACACGCTGAGTTCCTTTGGGTCATTCTTTGGAATTTGCCAGGGAAAGGTGCCATAATGTCCCAGTTGGAGGTCAGTATTATGATTCTTATATAGTCTCTGAGATAAATAAGGGTACGCTATATGAAAAAGAATATGATATTTTCCTCCCTTTTATATGCATATGACACTGTGATAATGTTATTCTGGCATTCACATTACTTTATCCCTTTGGGCTAAGGTAGAACATAAATTTGAGCAAGAAAATGTACCATGTCTGTACTCAGCATGATAAAAAGAAACCTCCTGGATCCAGCTCACGAAGGCAGCATCTTTTATGTCCCTGAAATCTCCAGACACTGTAACTCCTTTCAGTGGGAAAAGGCTGTGTCATAAGATTATTGGGGAGTATGGCAGGCTTAGAACCATACCAGGTGTGAGTAGTTTCTTTCTTCCCTCTTCAAAAGGCCATCTAACAGTTAACCAAGTGACACTAAACCCAGGGAGTCCTGTTGCTTTGGGTAAAACTAGAATGCCACTTGGACTTCACATATCAACATGGGCTGTGGCAGAGGAGAGAAGGCGGAAAGGAATATGCTTCATGGAACATGAGGTGGGTGGAGAGAAGCCCCTGGAGACTTCATTTTGAGGTAAGTGGCATAGACAGCAGGACTGCTGATCAGCCAGTGGCCCTGGGGAGGGGAGAGCTGAATGGTGTGGAGGCATACACCCTTGACTGAGGGGAAATTATGTAGAGGAGCTGGGGTACTGCCCACTCCACACAGTTTGGGTCCCCAGTAAAAGGAATAAAGACAGTGTGCTGGACTGTACTTCCCCTCCTCCACCCCTCAAAACTGGTACTGACCTCGGGAAGTGCACTGACAATACTGGAGAGTCTCTCAAGTCTGGAACTCCAGAGAAGAGAAAGCTATTTGTGGTGTCAGACAAGCCAGCCCTTCTCTCCCAGAACATTTGCACCAGCAACTGGACCACTCTAGGACCCTCTCTTACTCTATGACTTAGCAACTGCCAAAATAGGTTTCAGTACCTACAGAAGCCAACAAAGATAAAAAATAAAACTATAGCACCACATTCTAGAAAAGCAAAAGTAATGCCATTCTCTAAGTTACTGATAGTTTAAAAGATAGGAAAATTGGGGCTGAGAAGAATGGCTCCCACAAAGGTTAGTGAGAAGAAGGGCAATACTGCCATCAATGAGGTAATTACCAGAGAATACACTGTCAAAATTCACAAGTGCATCCATGGAGTGGGCTTCAAGAAGTGTGTCCCGTGAGCACTGAAAGAATCTGGAAATTTGCAATGAAGGAAATGGGCACTCCAGATGTGCACAATGACACCAGGCTTAATGAAGCTGTTTGGGCCAAAGGAATGAGGAATGTACCATACAGTATCATTGTGACATTGTCCAGGAAACACAATGAGGATGACACTTCACCAAACAAGCTGTATATATTGGTTACCTATGTACCTGTCACAACTTTCAAAAATCTATAAACACTCAATGTGAATGAGAACTAACCACTGACTATAGAATAAAGTTATAAAACTTCCCCAAAGTATGGAAATCTAAATCAGTAAAAGGGGGAAAAAATATAACACCTGGTAACTTTAGACCCCCAGGGAATATGACATGACAAGGAAAGCGAAACTCTCCAGAATCCAACCACAAAGATATAGATAAAAGAATACTCAGAAAGCAAGTCAAAGAAATTCAGAAAAGCAATTGAATGACTTGAGAAATATGACTAATAAACAGAAAATAGAAATGAAAACTTTAAATTATAAAATAATAGATTCAGCCTGTAAAAACTCAATAGATGAGATTAAAAAAAATCTAGAGAAAGCTATGGAAGGAGGCTAGACCAATGAAAAATTGAATCAGTGACCTTGGAGAGAGTAATGTGTGAAGGGCCCAGGTGAAAGAAGAAAGAGAAATACAAAGAAACAATGAAGACACACTTCTAAACTACCTGACTCCATCAGAAAAGGCAACGTAAGTATGCTGGGTCTCCAAGAAGAGAGAAGGGGAGACAAAGAGTTTATTCAAAGAAACAATAGAAGAAACCTTTCTACACCTGTGGAAGGAGCTAAATACACAAATTCAGAGATAAGAGAATACCTGGTTATCTAAGTGCAATGAGACATCAAGACACAGTAGTGAAACTACCAAGAGTTTAAGACAAACAAGGAATATTGAATGACTCTCAGATATGAGGATGAAATCAAGACCTTCCCAGGCAAAATAGTTGAAGGATTTTGCCAACCTAGATTTCTCCTGTACCATCTCTATGGCACAATATCAAGAGAAATAATATCTGCATCAGAGGGGCCCCAGAAGGAGATGAATGAGAGAAAGGGGCAGAAACTATATTGAAAGAAATAATAGGGCCTTCCTGGTGGCGCATGGGGTTAAGACGCAACCTGTAAAGCTGTCCACAGCCACTGCAGCACGAGTTCGATCCCCGGCCAGGGAGCTACCCACATGGTGCAGCAGACCTCTCCTGTCTTGCCCGCTGCTCCCCTCAGCAGTATATTTCTGTCTATCTGCCTTTTCTGTTCCCCACTCTGTCTCTGGTGAATCCTCTCACCCCCAACACCTCTGGCCTGCACCCCTGTTCTTATATGCATAAATGAATAAATCTTTAACAACAACAAAAAGAAATAATAGTCAAGAATCTCCCTAACTTGGGAAAGGAAACAGGCACCCTAACCCAAGAGGTTGAAAAAGCTCCAAACAAAATAAATCCAAAGGACGTACCCCAAGACATGCTATAATTCAACTCCTAAAAACTAATGATAAAGAATGAACGGTGTGGGCCTCCCCCGTGGCGCAGCGGTTGAGCGCTGGGTTGCGAAGCTGCCTGCGGCCTCTGCGGCGCTGGTTTGATCCCTGGCTGCTCCCCGGCCACCAGAGGAGGGTCCCACATGGCGCGCAGACCTCTCCTGCCACCCGCTGCTCCCCTCAGCAGTGTACTTCAGTCCTTCTGCCTGCTTTGCTCCCCGCTCTGGCTCTGGTGAATTCTCTCACCCTCCCGCGCTTCTGACTGTACCCAGTGCATGTATAAACAAAACAAACAAACAAATAAATTAATTAATAAAAACATGCCTCTATAAAAAAAAAAAGTTAAGAAGAAGAATGAACGGTGAAAGTGTGCAGAGAAAAATAAATTATATACAAGGGAACCCCTGTAAAATTATCTGTGGATTTCTTTGTGAAAACCTTACAGACCAGAAGGGAATGGCATGGTATATTTAAAGTCCCGGTTCTCTAAAAAAATCAACAAAATAGAGAAACCTCTTGCTGTACTCACTAAGAAAACAGGGAGAAAATATAATAAATAGACTCAGAAATGAAAGAGGAGCCATAACAACACACATTTCAGAAATACAAAGGATCATGAGAGTACTACAATCATTTACATTCCAGCAAATTGAATAACCTAGAATAAATGGACAAATTCTTAGAAATCTACATCCTTCTGAGAATGAATCAGGAATAAATAGAAAACATAAGCAAGGAAATTAAAAGAGTAATCAAAAGTCTCCCAATAAGCAAAATTCCAGGCCTAGAAAGTTTCACTAGTAAGGTCTACAAAACCGTCAAAGATAAACTAACTATCCTTTGCAAACTCTCCCAAAAAATAGAGAAGGAGGAAATGCTTCTAAACACATTTTATAAGGCCATTATCACTTTGATATGAAAACCTGAAAGACATTACAAAGAAAATTACAGACCGATATCCCTGATGAACATAGATGCAAATATCCTCACAAAATGTTAGCAAACTAAATTCAACAATGCATTAAATGGATCCTACATAATGAACAAGTGGGATTTATTCCAAGGACACAAGTATAATCCAACATCTGAAAACCAAACAATGTAATTCATCAATCACATCAGCACAATGAAAGATAAAAATCATATGATCATATCAATACATGCAGAGAAAGCAATTGATAAGTTTCAACATCCATTTATGATTTTAAAAACTCTCTAACTGGGAATGGATAGAATATGCCTTAAAGGCCATGTATGGCAAACTCACAGTAACATCTTACTCTCTGGTGAAAGATTGAAAGGTTTTCCTCCAAGATCCAGTATGAGACAAAGATATCTACTTCTTTAAAATTTTTGTGTAAAAGAACTGGGGTGTAGGCCAGAGGTATGGGAGGTGTGAGGGCATTCACCAGAGACAGAATGGGGAGCAGAACAGGTGGATTTACTGAAATACACTGCTAAGGGGAGCAGCAGGTGAGACAGGAGAGGTCTGCTACACCATATGTGGTTTAGCTCCCTCGCTGGGAATCAATCTCAGGTCGTAGTGGTGATAGCACTGAGACTTAATCCCGAGGCCACCAGGGAGGCCGAGATGTCTGCTTTCACCACTAATATTCAACATAGTATTGGAAGTCCTAGCTAGAGCAACCAGGCAAGTGAAAGATATAAAAGGAATCCAAATTTGAAAAGTAAAAATAAAACTATCAATATTTGTAGATGACATGATAATATATACGGAAAATCCTTTAGGATCTTCTGCACCAAAATACTGATATAATATGTCAATACAGTAAAGTGTCAGGTTACATAATCAACTTGCAAAAATCAGTTGTGTTTCCATACGCAAAAAGTGATTTAGAAGAGAAGAAATCAAGAAAACAACCCCCATTCACAATCACAATGAAAAGAATTAAATAACTAGGAGTAAACTTAACAAAGGAGGTGAAGGACCTATACAGTAAAAACTACAGGATATTGCTAAAAGAAATAGAATAAGACACATAAAAAATGGGAAGATATTCCCTGATAATAGATTGGAAGAATTAACATTGTTTAAATGGCTATCCTCCCAAAGCAATACACACATTCAATGCATTCCCTATCAAAATTTCAATGGTATTCTTCAAAGAAATAGAACAAACATTAGAAATTTATATGGAACCATAAAAGAACCCAAATAATCGAAGCAGCCTGCTCTCCAAATCTTTGCGGCTTTCTGTTGGCTTTCCAGGAAGTATGAAGGGAAATGAACACCTTAGGGACTGCTCAATGACAGCAGTCGTAGAAGAATGGAGGTATCACACTCTCAGATGTCAAACTATACTACAAAGCATAGTAATCAAAACAGTATGGTATTGGGAAAAAAAGTAGATATACAGACCAATGGAATAGAATTGAAAACTGAGAAAGAAACCCACACATATTGATACATTTTATGACAAAGGAGCCAAGAACACACACTGGAGAAAGAGGAGTCTCTTCAACAAATGGTTTTGGGTAAACTGGACTGCCGTATGCAAAAGAATGAAACTTCATCACCATCTCACATCTTACACAAAAATTAGCTCAAAATGGATTAAAGACTTGAATTAATATCCAAAACCATAAAATACATATCGAAGAAAACATAAACACTCCATGACACTGGTTTCAGTGTTGTCTTTGTGGGCTTATTTCCCATAGCAAGAGAAATAAAAGTAAAAATAAACAAACGTGATTGCATCAAACTAAAACCTTCTGCACAATGAAAGAGACTATCAGTAAAACAAAAAGACACCAACTGAATGAAAGAAATATTTACACATCATACATCTGACAAAGGGCTGATATCCAGGACATATAAAGAACTCATATAAATCAACAAAAAGAAAACAAAGAGCTCAATTAAGAAATGGACAGAAGAGCTAAGTAGACACTTCTCCAGAGAAAACTTACAGATAGCCAACAGGCACATGAAAAAAATGTTCATCATCATTTATTATCAGAGAAATGCAAATCAAAACAAAAATGACATACCATCTCACATCTGTGAAAATGGCCCATATCAAAAAAACCAGAGGCAAAACGTTTTGATGAGGATGTGGAGGGAAAAAATGAAACCTGGTCACCTGGTCCAGGCCCTATGGAAAACATTATGGAGGTTCCTCCAAATATTAAAAATAGATATACCATATGACCCTACAGTTTACTCCTAGGTGTCTACAAAAAGAATGCAAAATCACTACTACTTTAAAGGAATATATGCACTCCAATGTTCATTGAAGCACTATTTACAATAGCCACTGTATGGAAACAACCCACATGCCCAGGAACAGAAAAATGTATTAGAAAAATGTGGTATATAAGTAGACTGGAAATCTCCTTAGCTAAAAAAGAAAAAAAAAGAAAGAAAGAAAAGAAAAGAAAAGAAAATATGGGCCTCCCCTGGTGGCGCAGGTGGTTGAGCGTAGCACTGTGAAGCTGTCTGCAGCCTTTGCAGCACGAGTTCGATCCCGGCCGGCTGGCGAAATACCCACATGGCGCAGCAGACCTCTCCTGTCTTGCCCGCTGCTGCCCTCAGTAGTGTATTTCATCAGTCTGTTCTGTTCTTCACTCTGTCTCTGGTGAATCCTCTCACCCTCTTGCACATCTGGCCTGTACCCTGGTTCTTGTATAAATAAATAAATCTTAAAAAAAAAAAAGAAAAGAAATACTCTTGCCATTTCAACAACATGGGTAAAATTGATGCTATAAGACAGGAGGGGGAGGAGGGAAAAGAAAGTGGGGAGGGGTCACAGTGGACTAAGGTGGAGGACTGTGGGTGCATTGGTGGGTGTGGTGTGGGAATACACATCTGAGGAGGTGTTATCCTACGCCTCTGAATCACACACAAATTTGTAAACCAATGTTAATAAAAAGTAACATATTCAAATCTATTAACATACTACATCAACAAAAGGAAAGACAAAAATCATATGGTCATATCAATAGGTGCAGAAAAAATCATTTAATAAGACATAGCACTTATTTATAAGGACACTTAATAAAACGGTTAGAGAAGGAACATACCTCAACATTACATATGCCGTATACTATAAATCCAGAACAAATATCACACTCAGTGGTGAAAAAATGAAATCTTTTCTTCTAAGGTCAGGAACAAAACAAGAATGTTTGCTTTCACCACATCTGTTTAAATTAGTATTAGAGTGTTCAACCAGAGCAATTAGATAACAAGAAATGAAAGTAATTCAGATTGGAAAAGGTGTGAAATTATCTCTATTTGCATATGATATAATAATATATGTAGAAAACCCTAAAGATGCAACCGAAAAAAAAAACTATTAAAAATATTAATTGAATACACTAAGGTGGCAGGCTACAATACTAGTACACAAAAATCTGTTGCTTCCTTATATGCAAGTAATGCAAAAAGAAAACTAAGCAAATCATCCCATTTACAATCACATCAAAAAGAATTAAATACCTACCAATCAATTTAACAAAGGAGGTGGTCTGAGACTGTAAAAGAAATAACAAGACACAAGTGATGGATGGGAAGAATTAATATAGTCAAAATGACTATTCTACCAAAAGCAACATATAGATTAAATGCCATTCCGATGAAAATTCCAATTATAATTTTCAAGGAGATAGAACAAAAAATAGTCAAGTTTACATGGAACCACAAAACATGAGTAATAGTTAATGAGATTTTGAGAAAAAAGAAGAAAATGGAGGCATCATGTTATCTGGTTTTAAACTATATTATAAAGCAAGAGTAATTAAAACAGTATTGTATTCTAATACGAATAGACACGTGAGGGCAGGGGTCAAAACTTATTTTTCAACAGTTTATTCTGGTGCCTGAAAGATGCAATATAAAGAAGATATTGTTTCTAGTCTCACAATATGTACACCTAACTTCTTTGTGACTCATTTTTCTCACTTGTAAAATGAGAGCATAAAATTGTGTTTGTCATGAGGATTAAAGAAAACAGTTTGAGTAAATTGCTTAGCACAGCCTCTGACACAAATGTAGATTATTTAAGGATGAACTATTATTTACGGATGGGTTTGATAGATTAAAAAGTGAGAGGGGAAAGGGAGAAGAGTGTTTCAAGCAGGTGGAATAAGAGAAACTAAGGCCCAGAAAGGATATGAGGGGCTGCAAAAGGGAGTCCTGTGACCAGACAGACATTTTATGGTTCAGGAATAAAAGACCCATGGACATTGCTTCAAACTTGGTAAGACAATACGGACTTTATTGGCAATGGGATATCTGGAACATTTGTCTCTCTCATTTTGCCAAGTATAGGGAAATACCCGCCCCTTCCCCAACCTGTACTATTATTGGGGAGGTGGTGTTTGAGAGGCCATAGAGGCTCCATTGAGGTTGATGGTAAGAAGCCAGGTCTCAAAGCCTGAACCTTGGCAGTAAAATGGGGTTGCAGCTGCGGCAGCAGAAAAACCTGAAATGAGGCACTGCCTGACTGGAGAAGCTGTGCTTTGGCCATAGCTTGCTGGAACAAGTTCACACAAAGTAGCTTAGTTTTATCCTTTGTTTCTACCACCAAGCTTTCCATTTCTCGCCCTGGCTATCCACGGTGTCGTCTCAGGGGCACGGCCCCAATGTTACTACTACCCAGGGCTCCAGGAACGCTAAATGATCTCTCCTTTCATGTTCCCTTCTAAGTTGCTCTCCAAATCTTTGTGGCTTTCTCTTGGCTTTCCAGGAAGTGTGAAGGGAAACGAGCACCTAAGGGACTGCTCAGCGACAGCAGTCGCTCAGACCCCATTTCCTTCCCGGTCATCTTCAGGTTCCCTGGAGCCTCCTTTATTCCACAAAACACAGCTCTCCGATTCTCTGGGGAATGGCCCTTCAGCCCATCTTTCCAAGGAGATCCACTCTCCCGGGGCCTAGCCTGTGAAGTTAAGGGTAGAGGCTGGAATGGTTAGCTGTTTGGTGGAAGAAGCCATTGACATATTCTTCCCCAAACTTCAGAGCTCCCCGCCCTGTACACACGGCGCCCTAAAAGGTGTGGGAGAGTGGGGTCCAGCTGCGTGTCTGCCGGGAGAAGAACGCGCCAGTGGCGCAGTGGACTGGGTGGGCTGCAAGAATGCGAGTGGGGGCGGGGTGGGGGTGACGAAGGGGGGTGCGCGCCCTTTATGACAGGTGGCCACGCAGTGCGCGCTCCCGGGCTCCTCGGGGAGGGAGGGACAGACGGACAGAGTGGGAGGGGGCCCGCGAGAGGGTAAGGAGACGGTGTGGGGGGAGGGCTGTGGTGAGGCAGGGAGGTGGCGGGGGGGTGGGGGGGGCCGCGTCCAGCAGGAACAGCCGTGTCGGAGGAAACAATGGCAGGGACATTGGCGATGGTGGCAGTCGAGGCAGTCCCGCTCCGGGCACCCTTTTGAATGGCCAGAGACAGGTCGGGGAGAAGAGGAGACCAGGCAGCGCCCGCAGAGGCGCTGAGAAAAGCGGCGGAGGGAGGAGAAGGGGGAGGAGGAGGAGGAGGAGAAAGGAGGGAGGAGGGGGACGAAGCAGGGGGAGAACACGGGAAGGAAAACCAGTAGCATCAGCAGCAGCAGCCGCCGCCGCCGCCACAGCAGTAGCAGTAGCGGCAGTGGCAGCGTTTAGCAGGAGCTCGAACGGCGACGGCGACAGCAGCGGTCGCCCTCCTCTCCCTGCCGCGGCCCGGCGCCGCGCACGCAGCCGGCTCCCGCGGCAGCCCCGGCCCCAGCGAGGAGGGTGCTCGCGAGCGCGAAGCCCGGGAGCGGCGGGCAGCCCGGAAGCGCGAGTTCCGAGCCCGAAGCGGACAGCTCCACTCCACCCGGCGCGGCGGGAGCGGTGGCGCCCGGGGAGCAAGCGAGGGCGAGCGGCGCCTCCGTCCGGGGGGCCCGGCGCATGGAGCTGAGGCAGAGGCGGCGGCCGCGGCGGCGGCAGCAGTAGCAGCGGCGGCGGCGGCGGCAGCTCGAGCAGCTGCAGCGCCCGTGGCAGCCCAGCCCTGACTGCGGCCGCGCCGGCTCCGGCGCCCGCTGCCTGAGCCCGCCGGCGACGCGCGCCCCGGGAGTCGGCCCGCGAGGTGAGTCGGAGCGCGGCCCTCCGGCCCCCCGGCCTTCACGCCGGCCGCGCGGCGGTCTCGGGGTGGCGGCGGCCGGGGTGGAACAACTGGGGGGAGCTGAGCGAGGAGGGGGGCCGGGGCAGCGGCAGGGAGGGCGTCTGTGTGAGGATGGCGTGCGTGTGCGAGCGGGTGCGCGGGAGCGAGGCCGCGGGGAGAGCGGCCGGCAGCCCTGACAGGCACTGCAATCTAGGAAAGGCCTCTGTGCTGGCGCAGGGGCTGGGGGGAGGGGAAACCAGCGGGCCGGAGCCGCCGCGCTCGCTCGCACGCTCGCTCGCACGCACGCAGCCGGGCAGCGGGGACCGGCCGAGCGCCGCCTCCTTTCGGGCCGCCGGCCGGGAGAGCCTGCCAGGTAACGGGCCCCGCACCGCGGGCTTCGGCGCGAGCAGGCAAACCCACCTGGCGACCGCGGAGGGGCTCCCGCGCGCAGCCCTGCCCCGGCGGCCGCAGAGCTCGCCCGAGCGCGCGCCACCCGCCTCGGGCCGCGGGCGGCGGACGCAGAGGGCTTGACGGAGCCTGGCGCGGCTCCTCACCTGGCTGGAAATTGGCCCGCGGCCCCTTCCCACCCTGGGCGGCGGTCGCGCGAGTCTCGCCCTAGGGGCTGCGGGTCCCCGCCGCGCCCAGCGGCGCGCGTCCGCCCGGGCCTCGCCCCCTCCCCCCGCGGGCTGGGGAGGCCGCTTGCCGGCGCGGGGAGCGAGCCGGGGCGCGGGGAAAGTGTGGAGAACCCGTCGCCGACTTGGCGCCCTTCTGCTGAGGAATCCAGGGGTTTCGGCAGGACCGCTTCTGTCTGATTCGTGAGGGGCCGAATCACCCGCGCAAGGTTTCCTGTCTTTTCCGAAGTTAAAAAAAAAAAAATTGACACCCCTTCCCCTTTGGACACCAGCACGCTTGGTTTTTGTCCAGCTGGCTGCTGGTTGCGGTTTGGAGTAAGTGGGGTTCGTATTTTGCGTCTGGGGTTTGGCGCCCAGCATATTGTTGCATTCTGTGCACAGCCGCATACTTTGCTGTGTGGCCTTTTGACTAACGTTCCATTTTCTAGACTGTTACCGGAGAAGACTCGATTTGTGTGTAGGGTTGCCAGGGCTGCTTTTGAGAAAGCATCTCAAGCACTTCGACCCAGGATTTGAGTATCTTTGGTTCTTTTCGGCAGAAGAGCCAAGTATGCTGAGTTCCTGAAATATTTTGCTTGGTGGGAAAAGGTGTCCCAGTGGTCGTCTCAGAACTATAGAGACCATTTGGGCTTCAGAGGATGAATCTTTCTTACATCTTTTAGACACAGGGTAACATATGACCAGACGTTTTATTTACAGCAGTGACATTCTCATGGCTGAGAAGAATTTACACTTATTTAAAACGTATTTTTAGAAAGGAACAAAAAAGCCCTAAGTAACTGTCATTTTACATATTAACTGGGAAACCAGCTAATCAAATAAAACTGGCTGAGTGTCTGAAACTCTATCCCAGCGAAATATGTGGCTGTGAATATAATTAACCATCTGTCTAGTGAGCAATTTAAATTGGGGCTGGTTCGTTTTTATTACAGTGCCTAATTTCTAGGAGACTTGTACATTTCACCAAGCAGTAACAACATAAACGTATTTGCTTACTAGGTCAAACATTTACTTCTTTGTGGTGGGATTTCCCTCCCTCTCAGCTTTCCTCCCTCCACCCTCAGCTCCCCAACTCAGTCTTTCCTAGTCCCCACACTTCTTGACCTGGGAGGTCAAAATGAGTCTCTTGCTTTTGCAAATGGAGTATTTACAATAGTGGGACTCAAACCAGCCACTGTAGTTAGTGATTAGACATTTTTTTTTCTTGGGAATACCTTCCAGTATTTTACATCCACAGAATCTAGTTAGACTGCATGCATTTGAGTTGAAAAATACATTATTATTTTTGTACATATGTGTTTAGATGGAGTAGGGGTGATTCAACAATTTTTTAAGACTTCAATTTTGACTCCGTTTACTTTCTGTTATTCATATTCTTACCTGGTTCTCCCCTAGCTGGTCTCACTGCCCTCCCATACCGCACACACTCATACACAAAAATCATATCCTTTTGTCCCTGTAGCCAGGTTTTTTAGGTTAGCGGTATTCAGGTCTGTATTTTTTAACAATATGTTGAGAAACTACTTTTTTAAAAAATCAAGAGTGTAAAATACCATAACATGAAAGGACCTTGTGCATAGTTTTCTATTTTTTCCTATAAGGTGATTTTAAACAGTAATTTATTTTTTACCAGGGAAAAAAGGAATAGATTTTGGGTGGAGATGAAATGACACTGGATTAGGTTTCAGAGACTGCCACCAAATCGCTGTTGTTAACATAACATAATGTAATTAAAATTTGACTTTTTGCACTTGATTATGTGGTGGGCTAAAGAAAGCCATTGAAAGGAAAAATACTTTTAAAACAAATATTTGGCTAAATAACAGCTTTGATAAATGGGTAACAAGTATGTAAGCACATGGTAGAATTTGATATATGTCAAGGCTGTAAAATAAATCAACCTGTTCAGTGAATAAATCTTCAATGCATCAGTGCTTTCTAAAACAAACACACACATTCAGACACACACAAGCCTATAACAATGTGTTGCCAAATTCAACTGCAGAACACTGCTTCTTTCTATCTGTTTTACTCTGTCTCTTTCCTCTTTTTTTCTTTTTATCCCCCTGCAATTTTCTGATTACCTGTAAACTACCCAGTGAGCTGACAGGTGTTGCCTACGTTTAGGAGTTGGGAAAAGAGAGATGAGAAAGTGATAAGTGCTGGCCTTAAACACTCAAATATGTGGTCATGGAGTTCTGACAGATCACTGTGGTGTTCTCAATCTCCCAGGAGTATTAGCTTGGGAGAGGGACGAACCTAAGCAAAGAAGCATTTGCTGCAGTTTTGCTTTTCCTAAATCCAGTTCTAGAGAATTTCCCCCCTCTAAATCCCTTAGTAAGGGGAGAAAAGGAGATTCTAATTGGTCTGTGTTACCTTATCTTTAAAATTGCTTTTTTGGTGGCACTTACATTATTTAAGTGTTTCTGCTTGCAGTAGGTGAAAGGAGAGAAAGACTAAAGTGGCTGCTAGAGAATGGAGATGATACACTCTAAGGAACTGGTCATCTGGCTTCCCTTCTTTTCCATCTTAGAGATTTCAAGGCTGGACATTGAAGTTTTTTTTTTTCTTTAATTTCCCCCCTTTACCTCCTCTGAATAGTTGCCTATTAGCTCCCTAATTTACAGTTTTTCCACAAGAAAGCACCTTTTCAAACCCCAGGTCATAGGGTTAGACACAGAGGACTTGTCTGGTTCTTCCTGCCTCTTCCCCAGAACTGCTTGCAAACAAAACAAAGGGCACTGTATGGGCACCTGCATCTCTTGGGGCTACCTTTACCTTCAGACCTTTTCTCTCACCCAGAAAATTTCATTTTAGGCAGGGGTGAACATTCTTCTCTTTTCGAATAACACTGGCCTTGTGCAATAGTAAGCACATAGTATTGGGGAGATCTGGCCTGGGGTGGGGTCAGCCAGGAGAGTGGTAGGTGGAGGGAAGCTGCCTGCTAGTAGTGATGGTAAGGCCTTTTCTGGGCCAACTACAGGTAAGGGACCCTCTTTGTCTTTCTTCCCTAGGGCCTCTCATTACCCACAGTGATTTTCAGGTCTCTGCTAAGAAATGTGCTTTTCTTACTTACCGTCCCTTGTTCTCTGGTGGAAAAAGAACTGAAGTCTTCAGGACCAAGTACTATGCCCTTAATTTTTATTTTTCCAAAAGATGCTTTAATATATCATCTGACCCATCCCTAGTAGGATGATTTTGATATAAACAATTATACTATTTTCTCAGATACCTGCAGACTCTGTTGAAAAAAAGTTACAATCTCTTTCTCTCAGTAGCAAGAGGGTGCTCCTAATGTCCAACCTAAGGGGGATTAGATGTTAGAGACCAGATTATTCCTTGGACCTGACTGCCAGAATAGTGCCAAGCTATCTTTCATCAAGAACAGGCAGAGAGATTAATTTTGTTTGGGGGAAGTTAAAGCACTTCCTCAGTGAAGTATTGTTAAGTTTACATCAGTTTTCCCAACACACTTCTTTCACCCTCAGAAGCATCCTAATTTGAACAAAAAAAAAAAATTCTGCGCTTACCCTATAAACCACCTTTGAATCACACTGTGCTTCTTGGTTTGAGGAAATGGGTATTATTGGGCTATTGGAAAAGTCATGAAACATAGAAAAAAAATATGACTTTTTCGACAATCCAATATTTGTAAAACTTGGGGGAGGGTAATGAACTTTGAAAATGTCATAGTCCATTAACCATCTCAGCCTATTTTTCTAACTAAAAAATCTTTCTGGAAAATAAGAATCCTAGAAATTATTCAGGCTTTGAGCTTCACAGAATTGGATTATTAGGTTGAAAGACATTCCTCCAATATGTATATGTGTTTGTGTGTGTGTACAAACACATACACATACTCTCTGCATGTTGGAGAGTGGCTATTCTTACTTTTATGAAAGACTCTAATAGGTAAAGCTTAAAGTATATCAGGTGGCATTTATGTTTAAAAAGGTCATGTTGACTGTGGTAGTTGTGAGACAAAGAAGGTGAAACCAACAGAAGTATGAATTCTCGCTTGATAGGTAAACAGGTGATTTTCTCTGTCCAGAATAATTTGTATATGAATAGTGCCTATATTGCTAGATATATTGTACATATATTTCCATTTGCCTTTTCTGTAATGGACAAGATGACCTTTTAAACTGCTTTCAAATCCTAAATGTATGTGATTGATTTTCATTGATCTAGGGCAGAGATCAAAAGAAATTATGGCTAAATCTGGACTGCTATGGAAAAAGAAACAGTGCAGACAAGAAGAAAACATGGAGCCATTTAGAGTTGCTCTTGCAGATGTTTTCAAACTTCTTCATAACTGAGCTTTACTTAGGTCACAGTTAAAATAAGTACATATGTACATATGTCCATACCTACCAGCTTATATTTAGGGTTTGGAAAGTCATTCAGAACCTACTGGCATGGCAGAGGTATGACCTAAAAAGTGAAATCCACCTGTGAATTTGTTTGAGTCAAAATATCAATATAATGACCTTTTCTTCCCTGCCTATTGCAGCAGTCTTCATTTTACAGTGCTGGATTCTTTCTGCCCTCCTTCCCACTATTTGCCACATTATTACAGGCATCCTTATGATTTATTAACTCAGAAACCTGGTTTCCACAACTTGTTTGAACTTACACATGCTATCTCTTTAGTTACAAAATAATTGGAGATCTGCAGCTTTACTGAGTAGGAGGAGTAGAAAAAGTGGGCCATCACTATCTAGCCCAGTGGTTCCTAGTCTTTTCTTTGGCATGAATCTCTGTGAAAATTCGATGAACACCAAGGATACTTTCTTCAGAAAAGTTCACATTTACATGTATGACATTTGCATACATTTTCAAGAAGTCCAACCATGCATTGTGAGTTAAAAACCTTTAAACTAGCCTTGCTCTGGTTGTTACAGAATTCCTGTTGCATGGTTGTCATGGTCACAGTAGCTTGAAATGGAAGTCATGAAAATGACTCTCTCAAGAAGGCATGTTATTAGTATACTTATGTCCCACAGTCCTCAGCTACTGTTAGAAGCATTTTTCTGATTCGTATTTACAGGGTTTATTATTATTATTATTATTATTATTTTAAATAATAAATTTTATTTTTATATTCCCCCATACAATTGCAAACGCCCCATTCTGACCCCAATCCTTCCCCTCCCGCCCCCCACCCCCCAAAAAGTGTCTCTGGTTCATAGTTTTTTGTTGATTTTGATTTTCACTTTCTTATATTCATTTTCCTGGTCCCTTATTTAAGTTTTCTAGATTCCTGCTATGAGTGAGACCATCCGGTATTTTTCTTTTTCTTTTTGGCTTATTTCGCTGAGCATGATCCCTTCCAGCACCATCCATGTTGCTGCAAATTGCATGTGTTTATCTTTTTTGAATGCTGAGTAATATTCCATGGTATATATGTACCACATCTTCTTGATCCAGTCATCTATTTTTGGGCATTTGGGTTGTTTCCAAAGCTTAGCTATTGTAAACAGTGCTGCTATAAACATAGGTGTGCAGGTGCTCTTTGGAATTGATGTTTCTGTGTCCTTTGGGTAAATACCTAGGAGTGGAATTGCTGGATCATATGGAAGCTCTATGTTTAGTAGGTCCAGAAATCTCCACACAGCTCTCCATAGTGGTTGGACCAGTTTGCACTCCCACCAACAGTGCAGAAGAGTTCCTTTTTCCCCACACCCTCGCCAACATTTGTTGTTCTAGTTATTTAAATATGTGCCATTCTCACTGGTGTGAGATGGTATCTCATGGTAGTTTTGATTTGCATTTCCCTGATTACAAGTGCACTCATTTTGATGTTACTATTCTCACCAAAACAAGTCAAAGCTAGTTTCCTCAAATCTTTAACTTATTAACTTTGAGATTCTTAAAAATGTCTGCTAAGCATTCACCCTCCACAGGATCATTAATATATAAATTTTATTCCATAGAGGCTCACACATGCTTGCCTTCCCATCTCTCACTCTTTGATCTATCTTCCTAACTATATATTTCTCTTAGCAAATGACCTTGATAAATATAAGAATCTCTCTTGTTAGCATTGTTTGTTAGGTATGGTGATGGAGTCAGAGAGGGAGGTGGTGTCCAGATATCTTCATGAGGACTCTTGGGACTCATAGACCTTTTAGAGTATTAGCCATTTTGGAGATCTGACATCCCATATTAAAGGCAAGACTCCATATGCTATGCAAACACAAATATATGCCATAGATGTCTGTGCCTTACAAATGGGGGTGGTAGGGATAAGTGTTACTCTTTTTTAAGAAAATAATCTTTTAATCCTAACATTAGGATTTTACCCATCAGGCATTGCCATAGTAGGGTGCCTGCCACCAGATCACCCAGGAGGTGGTATTCTTATCCCTGATTGCATAAATGCTTATTGCCCTCTCCTTGCTTCTTGTCTTAGCAGTTTGGAGTATGGTAGAGTATTAGAGCTAACAAAATCCTAAGCCTGGAAGGATCTATTAGAAATGATCATCATTTCTAATTCAATTCAGCAAACATTTATTGAGCATCTACTGTGTGCTAGGCAGTGGGATACTAAGGACAGAGAAGAAATTAAAATAGATCTTTCTCTCCTGTAGGGGATTAGCCATGTTCCTGGCTGGATCTTTTTACCACCTGTATTAATTTACCCCACCCTCTTTCTAAATCAATATGTTTTTCTATTATTTCTATAGCTTCCCCATTGGAAAGTAAACATGTATGCCCTATTTTCCTAACACAGCAGAAAATTCCTTGGCAAATATGTATCTCTATCTTGGTTGCAGCCCCCCATGGTACAAATTCTTCTGTTTTCATTTCTGCATTAGTTTAGCAGGCACCATTTAATAAGGAATAACATGTTTCTTTTTCTTGCATTTCTATCACAAGAGTTCTATCATTGCTATCCTGGTAGTGTGGGATTGCAAATATCATTAACCATGAAGTATTGACGTTGATTTAAGATTACAGTATAGAGATATTGACTTTTGACTAATGAATTGGATGTACTCTGCAAAAAGCCAGTTGCCCATATCTGCCTGGGTTTGTTTCTAACTCCTAGTTGGTGGTCAAATTTGTTTTCTGCGGCTGCTATAACCAATTACCAGAAGCCTCATGGTTTAAAACAACTACATTTATTATTCCACAGTTCTAAAGGTCAAAAGTTTGAAATAGGTCTCATTGGACTAACATTAAGTTGTGGGCAGGGCTGCATTCCTTTCAGGAGGCTTTAGGAGTGACTCCATTTCCTCCATTTGCTACGCTGTGCCCAAGGTATATGGGCAGTGACACCTTTTCATCCTCAAAGTAGGTATGGTGGATTGATAACTTACATTGCACCACTTCACTTGCTTCCAGTGTCATGTCTGCTCTGTCTCTTACTCTTCTACCTCCCGCTTCTACTTTTAAAGATTCCTCTAATTACATTGGGTCTACCTAGAGGAATAATCTCCCCATCTCCAAACTTAATTCTATCTTCAACCTTAATTTCCCTTGTGCCAGGTAACCTAACATTCACAAGTTTGGGGACTAGAACATAGACCTCTTTGGAGAGCCATTATTTTGCCTATCACAATAACTTGATATCTTTTTTTGACTTTTTATTTTGAAATAATTATAGATTCAGAGGAAGTTACAAGGACTGAGAGGTCCTATGTACCTTTTGCCCAATTCTCCTAATGTTTGTATCTTATATAAGATCAAAACCATGAACTTGACATTGGAAAAATGGGGTGTATGTTATTTAATCACATGTGCAGATTTGTGTAGCCATCACCACAGTCAAGATAAAGTAGTTTTCTATCACCACAAAAGAGTCTCTTGTGTTACCCTTTTATTATCTGTATAGTAAAACTCATCCTCTCTACCTGTACCTTCCTTAACCCCTGACAGTCACTGATACTTTTCTCTGTCTATAGTTTTTTTTTTTTTAATTTTAAGAATATTATATAAGTGGAGTCATAGAATAGGTGACCTTTCCAGGTTGACTTTTGGTACTCAGCGCCATGCCATTAAGATCCATCCAAGTTGTTTTGTGTATTGACTGTACATTCTTTTTTTTTTTAACCTGGTGAACAGTATTCCATGCTATGAACATATCACAGTTTGTTTAACCATTTACTTTTGAAGAATATTTTGGTTGTCTGAAGTTTTTGGTTATTACAAGTAAAGCTGTACAGATTAGTGTACAGGTTTTTGTGTGAACATAAATTTTCGTTTTTCTGGGCAAAATGCCCACGGGTGTGATTACTGGGTCATATGGTAAGTGTGTTTAGTATTTTAAGAAACTACAAGTGTTTTACAGAGTGCCTGTACATAACTTTTTTTTTTAAGATTTATTTATTTATACAAGAACTGGGGTACAGGCCAGAGGCGCGGGAGGGTGAAAGAATTCACCAGAGACAGAGCAGGGAGCAGAACAGGCAGACAGACCGAAGACACTAATGAGGGGAGCAGAGAGGGAGCAGTGCGGGAGGCAGGAGCGGTCTGCTGAGCCATGTGGGTAATCTCCCTGGCCAGCCAGGAATTGAACCGGCGCTGCAGAGGCTGCAGACAGCTTCACAGCATGGCGATCAACCCGTTGTGCCACGGGGGAGGCCCTGTACATAACTTATAACAGTGTACTAGTATCAGTATTTTACTCACTTAAGTAACCTTACCTTTCTTCAAGTTCTTTTATCCTTCCTCATTAATGATATTGTTGTCTTACATATTTCCTCTCAATACTACATTAGAACTATATTAGACAGTGTTATAATTTTTGTTTCAACTGTCAACCATAGAGAAAATCAATGGAAGAAGCGAAGTCAATTGTATTTACTCTTATTTTTACTCTTTCTGTTGTTCTTCTGTCCTTCCTTGTTACAAAATTCCTTGTGTTTAGATAACTTCCTTTGACTATTCTTTTAGTGTGGGTTTGTTGGCAACAAATTATCTTTGTTTTCCTTTGTCTGAGAATTTCTTGATTTCTCCTTCATTCCTGAAGGAATTTTTCACTAGATACAGGATTCTGAATTGAAATTTCTTTTCTTTCATTACTTGAAAAATTTTGTGCCACTTCCTTCTAGCCTCTCTAGGTTCTGATATAAAACTTTGCCGTTGTTTGAATTGTTTTTTTTCCTTTGATGGTAATCCATCCTTCTTTCTTGCTTTCAGGTTTTTTTTTTTTTTTTTGGTTTGTTTAATGCTGTTAATTTTCAGAAGTTTGGCTATAATGAGTGTTGGCTTAGATTTCTTTGAGTTCATCCAGTTCTGGATAGTTGCATGTGGGTTTATGTCTTTTGCCAGGTTTGGGAAGTTTTCAGTCATTACTTGAATTCTCTTTTTTTGTCCTGCCTTCTTTTTTGTATCATCCTAGGCCTAATCTGATGACAGGATAGTTATATGCTTTTTACAGCCCCAGGTGCCTCTGGGGCCCTGTTCATATTTTTTGAGTATATTTTTCTCTATTGTTCATATTGGATAAATTCTGTCATTCTATTTTCAAATTAGCTATCTTTCCTCAGCTCTTGCCATTCTGTTGTAGAGCCCATATTATTGAGGTTTTTAAAAATTTCATTTATTATATTTTTCATTTGTTAAATTTCTGCTTCATTCCTTCCTATATCTTCTATTTCTTTGTTGAGACTTTTTATTTTTCATTTTTTAAATAAATGTTTATAATTAAGAGTGTGATTCTTTTAAAAAACTAAAAATAGAAGTGCCATATGCTCCAGCAGCACCACTTATAGGTATTTATCCAAAGAATATGAAAACATAAATTTGAAAGGATATATGCAGCCCTATGTTCACAGCAGCAATATTCACAATAGTTAATACACGAAAATAAACTAAATGCCCATGAAATGATGACTGGATAATGAAGTTGTAGTACATATATCAATGGAATATTATTCAGGTATTATAAAGATGAAACTGTGCCTTTTGTGACAACATGGATGGAAATTGAAGTGATTATAAGTGAAATAATTCAGAAAGTGAAAGATCATTACTGAATGGTGGAATATACTCACGTGTAATATAAACAACCAAAGCAAACAAACAAGAAACAATAAAAGTAACTCCTAGACTTTGAAAAATATGGTAGTTACCAGAGAGGGAAAAGGGGATAGAGAGGGGAAGGTCTAGGGGGTCAATTTGATATTGTGAATGGCACTGGAACTTTGGTGGTGGTTGTGGTGAGGTATATACACATATGGAGCTGGGAAGCTTTATTACTGAAACTTATGTATTATTGTAAATCAATACATTTTATTTTTAAAATGTCTATTGCAGCATTTCTTATCATAGCTGCTTATAAATCTTTGTAAGATAATTCTAATATCTGTCATCTTATTTGGCATCTATTGATTACCTTTTCTTCATTTCGTTTGACATCTTTCTGGGTTTTGGTGTGATGAGTGATTTTTGCAGAAATCTGGACATTTTTTTGTATGTTATGGTGTCCTGGATCTTAGTTAAACCTTGTATTTTAGCTGTCTTTCTCTAACACTGCTCCAGCAGGGAAAGGAAGTATGCTTTCTTATTGCCAGGTGGAAGCAAAAGTCCAGTTTCCCTGACTCAGCCTCTGTCGACATTTGGAGAGCGGGGCATTTCATACTGCTGACTGTGGATTGGGATTCAGTCATATTTTAAATAATTGGTATCCATATGTGGTTAATGTCTACCATATGGAACATCACATATGTAGAACATTTCTGTCACTGTTCTAGGAAATCTGAGAGTGGGGAAGGTAGCTTGGTCCTATAAGAATTATAGGGTGGGAATATATACTGTAACAGGTGGAATAAGACAAGGACTTGGTTGTTGGATCTGAGGTCTACAACTGGGTTTGGTTCCAAAGGCTAAGGTGCCATGAATTCTAGAGAGATATGGGCACATGGAACTCAGTTGGATGGTAAGGACCCAGTAGAGAGGGTAGAAACTGTACCATAGTGTTAACCAAATTTCTTCCTCTTATAAGAGAGGTGGAATAACATGCTGCAGATTGCTATATCATATATCACTCCATTTGGGTAAAGGGAAAGTCTTCCCTATTGAGAAGAAGTTTGCTTATTCATAGCAACAAATCCCCACCTCTATGACTAAGAAGTAACCATCAAGTGAAGAAATGTTGACATAAAAGATAGGTTATGAAAAGGGTATTCATTCAGCTTGTGGAATCTGGGGTTTATTTGGCATCTTGGTGGCCCTAATGTTCTGATCCTTGAGGCTTCTAGCATGCTCAACCAGGTCAGGGGGCATTTGTGAAAGAGCTCTGTCCTCATCATGCTCTGTGTTGACTAGAAGGCATTTTTGGCCCAAAACCCAGAGAGGCAGTATACCTGTTACATAGCTTCTTTGTGCACTGGCATAACTGTTACTCTTCAAATCTCTCTGCTTAGACTTGCAGGGTTGTCCTCAATGAAGATTCAGTGTTCTCAATTTTTTTTTTAAAGATTTTATTTATTTATTTATACAAGCACTGGGTACAGTCAGAAGCACGGGAGGGTGAGAGAATTCACCAGAGCCAGAGCGGGGAGCAGAACAGGCAGACAGACGAAGTACACTGCTGAGGGGAGCAGCGGGCGGCAGGAGAAGTTTGTGCGCCATGTGGGACCCTCGCGCTGTAGCCGGGATCGAACTGGCGCTGTAGAGGCTGCGGGCAGCTTCGCAACCCAGCGCTCAACTGCTGCGCCACTGGGGAGGCCCTGTTCTCAATCTCTTATTGAGGAAGTTCAGTAACTTTTCCCTTACTGGTTCTCTGCATTTGTGTGTACATCTCTCTGCTTGTTTTTATGGGCTGCCTATGTACTGTGCCGCTTGGCAAGGGAAGAGGTGTGCTAAGTGTCTATTGAATGGGTGCTGTATGTATGGTATATGTCACATTGTTTTCCAGCAAACTCTGTATGAGCCAAACAGTGGCTGTGACATGTTAAGATGTTTCATAAGTGACATTGTCAAATCCATTTTAGTACATAGACGAAGGGAAAGGAAATTGTGCCAGTGCAACAGTGAGTTTTTCAGATTTATGTGGTTTTACTTAAACCTAAACAAAAACACATATTCATCTGAAAAAGAAACATTTTGGGAGTTAGGCTGTAAAGAGCGTGATAGGCATGCTATATAACCCAAATCCATGGCTCACCTATATCCTTCCATATGTGTATTTATGGGGAGGAGGTGAGTATGCCTGGTCTGTTACTCACAGATATGGAGATGGTATAGTGGGATTAGCCAAAATTCCAATTTGTCACTTTGTCTCTGAAGATAGCTCCAAATATGCCACTTAATTTTGTAGACACTAGTTTCCAGTCAAGCAGAAGGACCAAAGGATTAGGATACTGTTATACAGATCTGGAAAGAGAACCTGGAATAAGACTTCCTTGCCATTGAGCTTACCCTTTTCCTGTAAGCCACTGTTATTTTTGTCCTATTTCAATAATTCTTTAGTAGCTCGTTATTTTGTCCTATTTCAATAATTCTTTTGTACATATATTTAGCACCTGAATAAATGGAAAGATCCATTTGTTTATTGTCCAGATAAGGTGATGATATCATGATATTGCTGACCCCAATGATTCATGATTCATCAAGGTCAAGTCACTTCTAGCCTACCACTGAAAGATGCTAAAAAGCAGGTCAGTAGATTCATCTCTCCCCTCTGATTTTCAGCTCTACTATTCTACCCTCAGGTATAACTTCCTTATCTCCCAGTGAATACCATTGGTTAATGGGGGACTAAGTGGATGCAGCTAATACCAAGAAAGGAGATCTTTTATGTTCTGAAAATACATTTTATTAAGCTGAAGAATGCATAGCCTTGCCTCCTACAGGACAAGCCTACAGGCCACCTACAGGACAAGCGCACCCTCAAATTGATCCTTTTTTTTTAATTTATTTTTTATTTTATGTATTTTTTACATCATTCTTCATTTTTATACAATGTATGCTTTATCATCTCGCATATAGTCCCCCTGGAATTCCCACCACCAATTCACCCATGTACCATCACCATAGTCCCTTGTGCTTTTCTCACCCCTATTTTGGTCCAACTTCCCCCACCCCCCACCCTGGCCCCGGCCAGAATGCCTCTTAAATGAGAACTATTTTGGCATAATAAGCACTGAAAGGAAAAATGTGATCCTGTGTATGCTCGTTATTTTGTCTTCTCTTCTTTTGGACTTCTCTGCCTTTCTCTGATCTGCGTGGCTCTAACCCCACTCCCAGTGACCCCGTAGAAGTCCCTTTATAATGAACTTCTCCTTGTTCCACATCATCTACTTACAGCACTGCAATACTGGAGGGCACATGGTGTAAGGTAGCATTGACCACAGTGGGCCGGCCCAGAGGAGGATGCTGATGGGATGCAGATGGGGAGACTGAGTCTCAGATACTTTAAAGTGAATTTCCCAGTACCCCTCTGTAAATCAGGGCAGATTGATAATTACAGACAAGGCCCTGATTCCTTTCCTTAGATGGTGCTGTCAGTGTCTCTTTGAAAAGTGAGATAAGGGAACTCTTGCTCCCAAGCACCTGAAGCCTGGGCTTATCTTTTCCATTTAACACTATCCCCTCCCTCACCACCTTCCCAAAACCCTCCCTCACCAGCAGTGCCTTCTACATTTCCCTTGATGTTGCCCCATATCCATACCTTGTTTGACTTCAGCTGCTTCCCTGGCATATTATGTGGCTGGATACAAGGTCACTGCAACCTTTAGAGAGCGAAGTGTGGAGCTAGCACTTCACTTACGTCATCAACTAAGACAGACTGTGACTCCTGGTCATGACAGAGGGTCAGAGTGGGAAGAGCCATTACCATATTAATATTGTGAGGTGCCAACAAAAAGCTGGACGAACTGGGGGGAAATGGCTGACAAAAGGGGCCATGGGGGAAATCAGGAGATACTGACTTGATCAAAGCAAATGAATTCTGTTGTCAATCATAATGCAGCAAACAGCAAAGATGACTGAGATTTCAGCGTTAGGGAGATAAATTGACTTCTAACTATGACAGGGATTTTGCTTGGGGGAGTACAGCAGGGGGAAAATGAAAAGTTCTATTTTCGGCAGGATCAGCTTTTGTAAGTAAATGTGGACATTTTAAGAAATGTTGTGAGCTGACTACTATGAGGGAATAAATTCAGAGAACCATATTTCCTATATGATTCCTAGAAACCACTAGGAATTTGGCTCAAGAAGGGATAGCAGAAGGTAATTTGTGGTGCTGTAACAGTCACCTTGAAAGTAGAGATGGAAAATTTGTCCCCCCAAAACTAGGCAATTAGTGGAAACTCACTGGAAGTTTCTATCTGGAGAAAAATCAGTGTAACAGTGGAGTTTTAAGTAGATGTGGTGGGGGGTGGGAGATGGAACACCTAGGAGCTCCCATCTAGTAGATCTATTCTTTAAATCCTTGGCTTATGGTCTAGAATATGAATTTGTCAGTTATTTTTGGGCAAAAAGTTCTTAAGGTTCCCAGGGTCTCTCTCTTTTATCCCAGCGACACCCTCCCACCCCTCCGCTCTTTCATTTCTTTGTCCTATTCTTTTTTATATTCTCCTAGATTTGAGACTAAATTCACTTATCATTTATCAAAATCATCTATATATACACGTTGCAAATTTAGAAAAGAAACAATTCAACCCTTTGCCTTTAAAAATGATTTATATTTTTATTTTGAATCATTAGACAAATACTGAAAAACACTGAGAATCAATAACATAACAGACATCTGGCTCTCTACTTAGAATTGACAAACGTAACATTTTTTATTGTAGTAAACATGTTATTGTGATAAAAGTTTAACATATTTACCCACTTAAATTTTTTTAAAGTAATGGATAGCATTTATTCACTTTCACACTTTTTTAAAAGATTGAGACAACATTGGCTTACAGCAGGGTGAATGATTGCTGGGGGTGGGGCGGAGGAGGGGTTGTGTGTGGATAGGTTCTCACCCTGTTGGATGTATATTACCACACTACACCCACCTAACAAGCATGAATAATCCTCCACCATAAACCACTGAGCTCCTGCCCCTCCTCCCTTTGTTTCCTGTGACCCCACCTCCTCTGTTAGAGGCCTCAGTTCTGTGGTCATATTTCTGGACTTGATTTTAGTTTAGTTTTTTGTCTATTCCTTTGTTGTTTTTTTTATATTCCACATATGAGTGAAATCATTTGGTATTTGTCTATCTCCTTTTGACTTAATTTGCTTAGCATAATGCCCTCTGATTACATTAATTTTCGTACAATGCAAGACTTAAATTTTTAAGTGTACAATACAAAAACTATAGGTACTATGTTATACACCAGATCTTTAGACCTTATTCATATTTCATAACAACTTCTGTTACCATTTTTATTTTTTTAAGATTTATTTATTTATGCATACAAGAGCTGGGGTACAGGCCAGAAAGGCATGAGGGTGAGAGGATTCACCAGAGACAGTGCAGGGAACAGAACAGGCAGACTGATGAAATACACTGCTGAGGGGAGCAGTGGGCGAGACAGGAGAGGTCTGCTGCGTCATGTGTGTTTCTCCCTGGCTGGCCTTGGGATCGAACTCTTGCTGCAGAGGCTGTGGATTGCTTCATAGTGTGGTGCTTAACCCCTTGCTCCATGAGGGAGGCCCTGTTACCATTTTTTCTTTTTTTTTGAGAAGGCGAGCTTTAAGACCCCTCCCACCTCCATGGGGCCCCCAGCCCGGAGGCCTGCAGGCCATCACTTCTTGGTCCAGAACTGCTTGTACCACTCCTCGTGAAAGTCTTCGCCCAGCACCGGCTCCTCCTCCTCCTTCACGCGGAGCTGGGCCTCAAGTTTCCAGAACCACGCCCGCCGCTCCTCTGGGGACAGGCCGTCCAGGTCCACAGGCAGCACCAGCATCCTTTGCGGCTTTTGGTAGCGGATGTGGATGGTGGAGCCATCCTGCCTGACCAAGAGCACAGGGTAGAGGCGTGCGTAGTTCTGCCGGTGCAGGCGTGTGAGGGAGGCTCTGCTGCTGGTGGCCCGCCAGGAGAACACATGCGGGCGGCAGCCCGTCAGCACACACTGCCGCAGCAGGCGGGGCAGGCTGCCCACGGATGCAATTCTTCCTGAGAGCCCAGTGTTCTGTGAAGCCGAGGGTCAGTCAACAGGCCTGGCGTCCAGTCTTCTGGACAAAGATATGAGATCTTTTGGAAAGACGGGTGCCGCAGCGGCTCGAGGGCCAGTGGCCCCTACACCGCGGGCCAGGAGGCTGGGCGTTTGGTCCCGTTACCATTTTTAACATAAAGTTTGCTTTAAAAATTATTCAAATGAGAGAAATGAAACATTTATAGACAAGTTAAATTCTGTCCCCTATTTCCTATTCCATTCCTCGACATACATTCCCAAAAGCAAAGATGAATTTAATGGGTATCATTTCACTTCATAAGTGATACATGGAATTGTTCTAGGTGTTTTTCTTAATTTACATATTCTAATGTATTTGTCTTTCTACAACAGTTATATTTTTACTCCACTCAAGATCTTGTTTGGGGATTTATTCCATTTTCCTTTCTAAAAACTCCCTCTTTCCACTCTAACTGTGCCCTAGAGCCAATGACACATACATTACTTTTTCATGATAAAATAATATAAATCATATTAAAGGAAAATTGGAAAATCTGGCCGATTGATAGCTGTTAGACTTCAATTTGCAAAGAAACGGGGCAGCTCAGATAGTCCAGTGATTCTGGCTCTAAAACATTGCAGAGCAAAATTGGAAAGATTTCTAAAGACCTCCTTGTCTGTCAGTCTCCCACACCACTTTATGGAGGAATAAATGAAGGCTCAGAAAAGGGCACATGTCCTGTATAGGAAACGTTTCTATGGCAGAAAAAAAGAGAAAGACCTAAAAATGCATTTTTTTCTTTATAAAACTATTCTATTTTCATAAAGTTTGGGAAATACAGAATAGAAAAACTGAAATCAAGGACTACCCATTTCAACTTTTCATTCTGATCTTTTTTTCCTATCTAATTTTTGTGTTCTGTGGTTATACCTTATCTTGGTTTTGCCCACTTAACATTAAAATATCATCGTGCACAATATTTTTATTGAAGTTCCATTGGTTTACATCTTTGTTAGTGTTTTGGAAGTATAGGATTTACCCCCACAGGTGTAGTCACTATAGCGTACTCAACCACCAAAGTGCCCATAGTCCTTCTCCATGGTCCGTTGTGCTCTCTCCCCACCTTGTTCTTTTCCCCATTTTTCTCCCTCCCCTCTGGATGCCTTGGCTCTATGGTCAACTTTCAAGGGTTGGTTTTAAAGTTTGTCTTTGTCTGACCCTTTGTTTGCTTTCTCTATATTCCATATATTAGTGACATCATTTGGTATTTGTCTTTCTCCTGGCTTAATTCCTTTAGCATAATCCCTTCCAGTTCCATCCATATTGCCACAAATGCATAGGTTTACCTTTTTGATTGCTCAAGTTTTCCATTGTGTATATATACCACATCTTCTTGATTCACTCATCTGTTTGGGGGCACTTAGGTTGTTGTTTCCATAGCTTGGCTACTATAAATAGTGCTGCAGTAAATACAGGAAAATGCACACTTTTAAAAAAAAATGTCCAAATATTGAAGATATGATTTAGGGGGCTATATTCACAACTCTTCAGATGTATGTTATACACCCACCACCAAAGTACCTGTTGGACACCCTTCCCCCTTTGTTTTCTACCCCTATCCTCTCACTTTAGTAGCCTTAATTCTGCAGTCATATTGCTAGGGTTTGTTTTGGTTTAGTTTTGTCTGTTCTTTTGCTTTGTTTCTTGATATTCCATGTATGAGTGAAATCATCCGGTATTTGTCTATCTCCTGATTTATTTAGCTTAGTATAATTCTATCCAGTTCCATTCATGTTGTTAAAAATGGCAAATTTTCATCTATTTTTATAGCTGAGTAGTATTCGATCCTGTATATCTTTGTCCACTCATCTATCTTTGGGCACTTAGGCTATTTCTATAGCTTGGCTATTGTAAATAATTCTACAGTGAACATTGAAGTGCACATATCCTTTCGAATTTGTGTTTTTGCATTCTTAAGGTAGATACCCAGGAGTGACATTGCTGGGTCATATGGTTAATCTATTTTTAATATTTTAAGGAACTTCCATATTGTTTTCCATAAGGGCTACACCAGTTTACATTCCCACTGTAGGGGCAGGATGGCCACAGAGAAGGTTTTCTATGATTCCAGCAGACCGGTAAAGGAGAGTCCTGGAGCCCTCGGTGGGTTTCTCAGGCTTTTATTGAGCTTTTACATGTAGTGCAGCAACCAGGTACACAGCAGGCAGGGGTACAAGTCTTCACTCTGGGCTTCTCAGGCCTTCTTTCTCCCCTTCTCTCTCCTGCTTCTGCTCCTCTTGGTGACTACCTCAATACCTCACCCATGGCCCACAGAAGTAAACAAGACAGTTGTAACAACTGCAGGTACCCCATCAGGCAGGGCAATCCTAATAGTGGGAGGGCAGAAAAGCCTGAAAACCATTTACCAAACCATTTACCCTACACCCACCAACAGTTTATGAGGGTTCCTTTTCCTCCACACCTTTGTCAACATTTATTGTTTCTGGCTTTTATTGATATGGGTCTTTCTCACAGGAGTGAGGAGGTATGTCATTGTGGCTGATTTGCATTTTGCTAATTAGTGATGTTGAACATTTTTTCATGTGCCTATTGGCCGTCTAAATGATTCTTTAGAATAAACTCATGCCATTCACAGCATATGGATGTAACTAGAAGGGACTATGCTCAGTGAAATAAGCCAGAAGGAAAAAGAAAAAAAATATCAGATGGTTTCACTTATAGGAGGAATATAAGGGAACCAAATAAGAGATCAGGAAAAAAATAATAACATAATAATAAATTAAAACCAAATTAGCGGGCAACCATAAATCAGAGACATTCTGCAAGGGAGAGGGAAGAAGAGGGATGGAAAATGGGAGAGAAGAGTGCAAGGGACTACTATGATGGTTCACAGGTGAATTGGTGGTGAGAATTTTACAGGGACTACACCTAAAAGGAGAAAGCATACAAGCACACATTGTACAAAAATGAACAATGATGTATAATATAGATATATGAATAAATAATTAGTAAAAAATAAATGTCTTATTTAGAGAAATGTCTATTTAGTTCTTTTGCCCAGTTTTTTAAAAAATATTTATTTATTTATGCATATAAGAGCTGGGGCACAAGCCAGAGATGCGTGGAGTGAGAGGATTCACCAGAGACAGAGTGGGGAGCAGAACAGGCAGATTGACTGAAGTACACTGCTGAGGGAAGGAGCGGGCGAGACAGGAGAGGTCTGCTGTGCCATGTGGGTTGCTCACTGGCCAGCCGGGGATGGAACTCGTGCTGCAGAGGCTGCGGATTGCTTCATAGTGCGGTGCTTAACCCCTTGAGCCACCAGGGAGGCCCCTTTTGCCCAGTTTTTGATTGTTGTTTATTTTCTTTTTGTTGAGTTGTATGAGTTCTGTATAGATCTTGGATATTAACCCCTTGTTTGATTAGCTGTGCAAATATTTTCTCCCATTAGATAGAATGTCTTTTTCTTTTAATGATAGTTTCTTTGACTGTGCAAAATTTTTGGTTTGATGCATTTCCATTGGTTTCTGCATTTGTTTCCTTTGCTATTGGAGTTGAGTCCCAAATGACATCCTTGAAAACAAAGTTGTTGAGTATTTTGCCTATGTTTTCATCTTTATATTTTGTGGTTTCTGGTCTTACATCCAAGTTTATAATCCGTTTTGAGTTAATTTTTAATTACATGAAAGAACGGTCTAGTTCAATTTTTTTTTTTTTTGCATGTGGTTGTCTAGTTTTATCAATGTTTTCCTGAAGAGACTTTCCTTTCTCCACTGTATACTCATTTGTGTTGTACACTAGTTGTTCACATAAGTGTGAATTTTTTCTGGGCTCAGTTTAGTTCCACTGGTTAGTGTGTCTATTTTTATTCCAATATCATACTAATTTCATTACTATAACCTAGTGGTATCGTTGAAGTGTGGGAATATGATGCCTTCATTCTTTTTTTGTCAAGATTGCTTTGGCTTTTCAGGTACCTTTGTGGTTCCATATAAATTTCAGTAATTTTTTTTCTATTTCTTTGAAGAATGCCATTGAAACTTTGGTAGGAATTGAGTTGAACCTATAAATAGATTTGGATACGATTGCCATTTTAATAATGTTAGTTCTCTCAGTTCATGAGTAGGGAATATCTTTCCATTTCTTTGTGTCTCTACTTCTTTTAACAATGTTTTATAGTTTTCATTGAACAGGTCTTTCATCTCCTTTGTTAGATTTATTCCTAGGTATTTAGTACTTTATAATGCTGTTGTAAATGGGATTGTTTTCTTGATTTCTTTCTCTTCTATTTCACTATTTAAACATAGGAATGCAACAGACTTTTCTATATTGATTTTTAGCCTGCTATTTTACTGTAGTGATTTATTGTTTCTGATAGTTTTTCAATGAAATCATTAGGGTTATCTGTGACTATTATCATGCCATCTGCAAACAGTGATGGTTTTACTTCTATGTTTCCAGTTAGGACTCCTCTTATATCTCTCTTTTGCCTAAATGCTCTACCTCGTGGTGAAAATGGCCAAATTTATCTTGTACCGAATCTCAGAAGAAAAGCTTTCAGTTTTTCACCAATGAGTATAATGTTAGTTGTGCGTTTAACATATGCTAGTTAAATGTTCTTTAGCCATTAAAATACTACAGACAGAGACTTTTATTGAGAAGGAAACAAGGAAGATGGTATATCCCACAGCAAGTTTATTCCCATTCTTTGACCAGATCTTGTTCTAAACAACAACAGTAAAACTTAGACTGACATTGCCAGGATTCCTGCCCCTGAAGTATTCTCTGAGAGCAGTTAGATTGCATACTGAAGTGGCTTGGGGTGTGATCAAGCCGTGAAAGATGCCATGAAAGACCCCTTCTCCACCAAATCAAGGGATCCAGTTCCTAGGCCAGCCAGCTCAGAGAATCCCACCCCAAGGAAAAGACAGTGGTCCTTTTCCCTCATCTGTGGGGATGGTTAGTGGTACTCAATTTTCCCAGAACTGGAGCACAAAGAGGATAATAGTTATTAGAACTTCTTCAGCATTTACTCAGAGAGAGAGAGAGAGAGAGAGAGAGAGAGAGAGAGAGAAGAAGAAGAAGGAGGAGGAGGAGGAGGAGGAGGAGGAGGGGGAGGGGGAGGGGAAGGGGGTGGGGGAGGGGGGAGGGGAGATCTCCATTTGACAAGGCCATCAACTTTACATATACAGAGACATGATTGGAAATTTTTAATACAATTTTGGTTGCATGCACTCAACTATCAAGACCCCCTGCGAGAAAGGGGAGTGATGGTTATCATTTCAAACTGTTCAATGTGTTTGAAAAAATGAAGCACTGAGACACTGAGCTACTTGCTCAAGATCACACCCAGAAAACTACAACTCTGATATTAGGAAATAAAATTTTTTAAAGTGCCATTATTCTTTCAGGTCTGAATGTATGAAGGTAGGAGACATTGAGGAATGTGTAAAACTCACAGCTGTTTTCAGATCCAAGGATGGTGGCAGAAATCCATTATTCATCTGTTTCTAGTGTCTCAGCTAAGTGAAAATTGTAGTCCCTCACTGGGATAAAAGAGAGGCAAGTAATTGTGGAAACCTGGAAGAGTTACAAGGGGCCTCAGCTACAGATCAATTAGATAAGTGATTCTTAATCTTTTCATATATTCCCAAGCCCTTCTGTTTTCTTTTTGCATAAAGCCCAGTACTTCAAAGAGTTAAAACTGTATAAACTAAATAATAGCTTTTCTATGTTCATGCATGAGTCAGACCTTCTGACCAGCATGGATAACCAAAGTTCTTGAGCTTGACTGCAGTAATTCCAGGGAAAAACAGAGGGACAACTGTATGATGAAGTGCTCTGTTTTCCTTAAAATTTAGAAATAATTGAAAATGACTTGAGAATTCCAATGGTTACTTTTGTGATCTCTCAAGATCACAAAATGTTGGGAAACACTGATCAGATTTACTCCCCCCACCATATTTTTGAGTCAGCAAGTCAGGGTTTTGGCCAAATAGAAAATTAACCCTTGAGTTTGGATTAAACTTACCCTGTTGGAGATACTTTTATTTGGCTTCCCTTTTTGCCTATAAGTTTGACTCATTTATGATCTAATTTTTCAAATGTCATAAAGCGAATGTTTGGTCAAAATCTATATTAGAATTCTCCAGAGAAAAAGAACCAGTAGGAGACATTATCTATCAATCATTTTATTTATATATATGTACACACACATCTCTATACATGTATATATATGTAAGTAATTATCAATGTTCAAAAACTTTTCACTATAACTTATTAGGCAATAGCATTCCCAGACCCCCCTCCCAAAAAAAAATAACCTACTAAATTATACCAAATAGGAATGCTCTACTTTCAGAAAGTGGTGGAAACCTGTATCTGAAGCTCAAAGTCATTCATAGATACAATATGTTTAAAGACTGCCTACTAAGTGTAAGATACTGTAGCGAGGAGGATGGAAATGGTAGGACTATCATTGGAGTGGTGGGTTAGTAAAATACCCCCATTTGAGGTGAACTATGCTTTATTAGGGAGAAATATGTGATAGGACTATATCTAAGGCAAGGCATAAGATAGTGCATGCCTCTGAGGTTCGAAATTGTGTAACTAATTCTTTGTTCAGCGTGATTCCCTGGGACTGAAAGGTGTATAATGGAACCAGACAAACCAGCAACTGCACTATTTCTCACTGCCTACCAGGAGAAAACAATCGTAAGTTGTGTACACTGGAACTTTGTACAGCAAATACAACAAAATTTAGAAGCACTGCTATCTGGCTATTTGTATCCATTAAGTCTCACCTTGATATCTTGGCCACAATTGTTTTCTGCCTAATAGAAATAACTAGGAGATTAACTAAGCCATTTTTTTCTGATACATTAACAATCTTTTCTAGGTTACTTTGCCTAATATATTCATGGACAATCAACTACTTCCAGAGGTACTCCACACCTAAATGCCCTTTCTCTTTACTTTATCGTTTTAAATTGTGGTAAAATACACATAATGTAATAATTGCCATCTTAACCATTGTAGCACACAGTTCTGTGGAATTAAGTACATCTCCATTGTTGTGCAACCATTGCCACCATCTATCTCAGAACTCTTGGAAAACTGAAACTCTATACTCATTAAACAATAACTCCCCATTCTGCCCTTCTCCCAGCCCTTGGCAACCACCATTCTACTTTCTGTTTGTATGAATTGAGTTATACTAGGTTCCTCATATAAGTGGAATACTTATCACAATATTTGTCTTTTTTTTTCACTGACTGATTTCACTTATCACAAAGTCCTCAAGATTCACCCATGCTGCAGCATGTTTCAGAATTTCCTTTCTTTTTAAAGTTAATAATGTTTCATTATATGTATATATCACGTTTTGCTTATTCATTCATTTGCTGGTGAACACTTGACTTGCTTCCACTTTTTGTTCATTGTGAATAGTGCTCTAATTATGCGGGTATGTAAATATGCCTTTGAGATCCTACTTTCATTTCTTTAGGGTAGATGCCCAGAAGTGAAATTGCAAGGACATTTGGTAATTCAGCTATTTTTAATTTTTTGAGGAACTTCAATATTGTTGTCCATAGTCACTGCATCATTTTACATTCCCACCAACAGTGTACAAGAATTCCAAATTCCTCTACATACCAACATTTGTAATTTTCTATTTTTTTTGATGATAGCGATCTTAATGGGTGTGAGGTAGTAAGCACATAGTGATATGCATTTCCCTAATGATTAGTGATTTGAAGCATCTTTTCATGTGCTCATTGTCCATTTGTTTATCTTTGGAGAAATGTCTATTCAAGTCATTTGCTCATTTTTAAATTGTATTGTTTGGAGTTTTTTGTTGTTGTCATTACTGAGTTGTAGTTCTTTATATATTTTGGGTATTAACCCCTTCTCAGAGATATGACTTGCAAATAAATATCTTCCCATTCTGTGATTGTCTTTTCACTTTGTTAGTGTCCTCTGATGCACAGAAGTCTCTAATTTGATATATCCAATTTATAGTTTTGTTGTTTGTATTTTTAGTATCATATTCAAGGAATCACTGTCAAATCCATTGTTGTGAAGCTTTTGTCTTATGTTTTCTTCTAAGAGTTTTATAACTTGTGTTCTTACATTTAGTTCTGGATCCATTTTGTTTATTTTATATATTTTTACATCATTTTTCATTTTTGTACTATGTATGCAGTTTCATCTTGGTTATAGTCTCCATAAAATTCCCACCACTCTTGTTTTGATCTTACTCCCTTCTCCCCCACTGTAGTGTGTCTCTGGTTTATAGTTGCCTGCTGATTTCGATTTTTGCTTTATTATAATTAGTCTTTTTCCTGATCCTTTATGTAGGCTTTCTAAATTACTGCTATGAGTGAGACCATCCAGTATTTTTCTTTTTCTTTCTGGCTTATTTCACTGAGCATAATCCCTTCTAGATCCATCCATGTTGCTGCAAATGGCATGAGTTTATCTTTTTTGAGTTTATCTTTTTTGATGGCTCAGTAATATTCCATTGTATATATGTACCACATCTTCTTGATCCAGTCTGGATCCATTTTGAGTTAATTTTTATATGTGGTAGAAAATAAAGATCCAACTTCATTCTTTTGCATGTGGATTTCCAATTTTCTCAATGCCATTTGTTGAAAATACTGTCCTTTCTCCATTGAATAGTCTTGGCACTCTTGTTAGAAATCATTTGACTGTACATATAAAGATTTATTTCTGGAATATCTATTCTATTCCATTGTTCCATATGCCTGTCCTTATGCCAGTACCACAGTGTTTTTATTACTATAGGTTGTTTTTTGGTATCTTTATTTTTTAAAATTTATTTATATATATTTCACATCATTGTTCATTTTTCAAATAAATTCTTTAATATTTATTCCATATAAAGGAGAGAGGAAAAAAAAGGATGCAAACCTAACACTCACCGCTCGGCCATGTTATTGAACATAATGATCTCACAGACAAGATTCCTCAGAGACCATGATAAAATGAGACAAAACAAGGTCACTTTATATTTTGTCTAAGCATAGACAACAAGGTCACTGTGCCACCCACAAAATATCATATTACCTCCTCCTTTCCTAAAGCAAGTGACTGCTACTTCCTCCTACTCAGTTTTACTCTTGCTAGTCCTCTCTCCCTAGATAAGACTGAGATTCCCAATCATAGAATGCCCCCACCTTCCGACATCCATTCTAGAGCAGCCCTTCAATTTCTAGGACCTCCTCCCCAAGTACTCAGCCCTGGTCCACATCACATCATTGTTCATTTTTAAACAATGTTTGCTTTTTTTCCCCTTCAGGTGTAGTCCCCATAGAATTTTCTCCACCAAGTTTTGTAGTATGTTTTGAAATCAGGAAGTATGATGCCTCCAACTTGGTTCTTCTTTCAACATTGTTTGGTTATTCAGGGTCCCTTGAGATTCTGAAAAGTATGACTATTAGGATGGATTTTTTTATTTCTGCAAAAAGCATCATTGGATTTTTAAATAGGGATTATATTGAGTATATAGATTGATTTAGGTGTTATTAACAATATTAACTCTTCAGTTCATGAACGTATCTTTCTATTTATTGGTATCTCTTTAATTTCTTTCAGCAACATTTTATACTTTAAAGTGTAGAAACCTATCACTTTTTTGTTTGTTTATTCATAATTTTTTTTCTTTTTGATGTTATACACTGGATAGTTTTCTTTATTTTCTTTGTGGATTAACCATCATTAATGCATGGAAGCACAAATGATTTTTCATATTCATTTTTTCATTTCATTTGTATCCTGCTACTTTGCTGAATTAGTTTATTCTAATTAGTTCTAATTAGTTTATTCTAATTCTAATTAGTTCATTCTAACAGGGCTGTGTGTGTGTGTGCGCGTGCGTGCGCGTGTGCGCGTGTGCGCGTGTGCGCGTGTGTGTGTGTGTGTGTGTGTGTCGTGGTTAGGGTTGTCTACATACAAGATCATATCATCTGTGAATTGAGATAAAATTACTTTTTCCTTTACATTTTGGATGCCTTGTGTTTTTTTTTTCCAGAAAGCCCATTTTTTATTTTTTATTTTTTTAATTTAATTTAATTTTATATATATTTTACATCATACTTCCTTTTTGTACATCGTTGTGTGCTTTCTCCTCTCAGATGTAGTCCCCATAAAATTTCCACCACCAATTCACCCATGTACCATCACCATAGTCCCTGTGTAAGAACACATTCCCTCCCCTGTTTTGATCCCTCTCCCTCCCCTACAGAGTGTCTCTGATTAATAGTTGCCTGTTAATTTTGTTTTTTAAATTTATTTTAATAATTAATTTTTATCCTGATCCCTTATTTGGTTCCCCTACATTCCTACTATAAGTGAAGCCATCCAGTATTTTTCTTTTTCCTTCTGGTGTATTTCCCTTCTAGCTCCATCCATGTTGCTGTGAATGGCATGAGTTTATCTTTTATTTTTTTTTTAGTTTATCTTTTTTGATTGCTGAATAGTATTCCATTGTGTATATATACCACATCTTCTTGATCCAATCATCTATTTTGGGGTATTTGAGTTGTTTCCATATCTTAAAAGATTAGATGGACAAGAATGATATGCTAGATGAAGCCTCCTCATCAACATAAATTTGTTAAACATTTCTCACATGTTCTCCAGGTGTACAGCTGAAATCATTGCTCTCTCTTCAAAAGAAAAGTCATCATAGCTCAGGGGAAAATTTGAGATGAATAGAAAGCCCATTCTTAAAGTGAGATGAAATATTTTCTTGTAGCTTTCCCTGTTTTTTAAAAAATAAAATTTGGACTAGTTTTATATCTTCACAATTATGACAGCGATAGTATAGTGTCCCATATACCCCAATCCAGTTTCCCCTATTACTGATTTCTTCCATTACTATGGCACATTTGTTGCAATTAGCAAAACAATATTGGTATGTTATTATTAACTAAAGTCTATACTTTATTTGTAAGTCCTCTTCCATGTCCTTTTTCTGTTCCTGGCTCTCATCTAGGGTAATACCACATTATATTTAGTCATCGTATCTTCTTAGCTCTTCTTGACTCTGACAGTTTCTCAGTAAACTTGATCAGTGTTTATCCACCTGAGGTCCCTCAATAATTTTGAGTATTAGTTGTGAGGTATTGTGTTGAATGTCTCTCAGTTGGGATTTGTCTATGTTTCTATCATGAATTGACTGGAATCGTGTGTTTTAGGAAAGAAGATCACTGAGGTAATGTGCTATTCTTATCACGTCATATCACAGGTACCTATTGCCAACATGACATCATTTGATGCTCACCATGATCAGCCTGAAGTAATGTTTGTCAGGCTTATCCAGACAGTTACTTTTTCTTGTTTCCATAATGTACTCTTTGGAAAGAATCACTTTGGGAAAGTACATACTTTAAGATTGGGGAGTTACACAACACTTCCTTGAGGATGGAGTACTTACATAAATTATTTGGAATTCTTGTGCACTGGAAATGTGTCTGTTCTCTTTCTGTATTTATTCCATCATTTTTATCTGTATGGGCTCATGAAAATTATTTTAAATTTTGGTGTATGGTCCAATAGTAATTTATTTTTTTCCCTTGAATTGTTCCAGCTTTGGTCAGTGGGAACATTTTTCATTGAATTCCTTTGACATACCTCCATTGTTAATTTTTTTTTTCTTTTGAGCTTGGTTGATTTTTGTTCTGTCTTCTTCCACATATGCAACTTAATCTCTCTTACATGTGATAGCTCCTTCAGTTTTCTGGAAACAGCCATCATTACCCCCTCTAGTCCTCTCCAGACTAAACATTTCTCACCCATTCTTCAGACATTTCTCAGGTGACAGAATTATTGACTTCTGTCTCTCCGCATTGCTATCTTCTGAAAACCTTTTTTTCCCCATTACTTGAGCTACCTCCTCCCATTCTCCTTACCCTTTCACAACATTTTATTACAAAATCTAAGAGAAATCAAAAGCAGTTCCTCTTCTGGAGACTGTGATAGTACCTAGTACACAGGCTTTTTGACATTGAATGAATAAATGAATCTGTGTAAGAATGAAGACCTCTAAGGGAAATATAATGCTTCTGCTTTGTGCAGAGCGTAATATTTTTCATAGCCATTCAGAAACTCATTTCTTTGACACTCCCAACTCCTCTATAATACAAGTAGGACAAGTAGTGATATGCCCAGAAAATGAGAGCTTAGAGAGGGTGCCTTGCTTAAAGTTGCTACATGAATTAGATGGAGTTGGGTTCTCCCAACTCCTACTCCAGTAGCCTTTAAAAAAAAAAAAAAGGATTTATTTATTTATTTATATAAGCACTGGGTACAGTCAGAAGCACGGGAGGGTGAGAGAATTCACCAGAGTCAGAGCAGAGGGCAGAGCAGGCAGACTGATGAAGTACACCACTGAGGGGAGCAGTGGGAGGCAGGAGAGGTCTGCGCGCCATGTGGGACCCTCACCGGGTGGCCGGGGATTGAACCGGCGCTGTAGAGGCTGTGGGCAGCTTCGCAACTCAGCACTCAACTGCTGCGCCACTGGGGAGGCCCCTACTCCAGTAGCCTTTACATTTTCTTTAAACTTCGACCGTGTAGGCCTATATTTGTTTCTTAGACCTTTGAACTTAATCAGAATTTATAATACAGTTACATATGGGCTGAACCTAGCTGCCTGATATGAAATGAGATATAAAAGGTAAATCTGAAATGCAAACATTTATGAATTGTTTTTAAAAATAACAATCATTTTGCATGCTAGTAGGTACCAATTGGGTAGTGAAGCCAGCACCTAGAAAGCATATGGTTAGCTTTGAGAATAGAAGTGTGAACAGAACAAAAACGAATGCTTTCTAATTGTCCTTGCTTGTGGTGGATATTAGGCAGCTAGCTTTGTCTATTTTTCACCACTTATCAAATTCTGATGGAAATGTGCTGAGGTGCAGCTAATCCTAAGCAGTGTATAATCCCCAAATAATTTATACAGTAATATTTTGTCACACATACACATCCTAGTGCCAAGTCACTGCTCTTCTATTTTGGAAGTTGCAGAGACTGCACTGGGAGACTTGGCAACCACCATCTTTTATCCCTGAGATGTCTCTGCTCATTCACAATCAGTGTAAGACCATAGTGAGAGCCTTGTCATATGGGCTAGCACTGAGATAGGGAGAAAAAGAGATAAAAAGCTTTTTCCCCTTTCTACCTGACCACTCCCTCCCTCAATCTTAATGTCAGTTTGTACAAACCAGAAATTGTGGTTTGTAGAGACTATTTCAGATCACAACTCTTAGAAATTAATGATTGCCATACCCAAAGGGCCTGCTGCTAGCAAGGAATCATCAGTCAGTTGAAAAGGAGCATCTAGTCTGTGTTGCATCACCTACTGATTTGGGTGTGATGAAGAAAGTATAGTAATCTTTCTTATCCCTGGTTTTGCTTCCTGCGCAAACTTGGTCTGAAAGTTTGTACAGTAAGTTATGAGAGGGAGATCACAGTTACATAACTTTTTAATAGTACATTGTTATAATTGTTCTTTGTTATTTCTTAGTTATTAATCTTACTGTGCCTGCTTTCTAAATTAAACTTTATCATAGGTGTTTATGTATAGGAGTACACTATATAGGGCTCAGTACAGTTGTGATTTCAGGCATATATGGGGGTGGTTCTTGGAACATGCCCCCTACCTCCTGGATTTGGGAAGAAGTGGTCTGAGTTCTGAGTTTGGCTGGCAAGTTTCACAGTTGTGGGAGAGGGGTTTCTGGAGAAGGAGGTGGGCAGCAGAGTTTGTTCAACTATGGTGATAAGGCATAGGTATAGACACAAAAATCCCTACTTGGAGAATGGAGGTTGATAAGAAGATCTCTTAGCCTTAACATTTTATGAATCTTTGAGGTGGAGGGTTAATAGAGGAAAGTGGGAAGCATGAATCTACTATAGACAAAGGGGAGATGAGGCAACTCTTTAATTATTTGAACTTGGGAGTTTAATTTCTTTGCTACTTGAAAGAGGTTCTAGTGTGAATTCTGTTGGTGAAATTCTTTTTACTAAAGGAAAAAGTCTTTTGTATACTTTAACTTTGAATGCTCCTTTACCCAAAATCATTCTAGTCATTACAAATGCTCCTTTCCTAGATAGAGGTATTGAAGTCAGGTCCACATGGTGTTTGGGACGACTTGAGTAAATTTAGGAGACAAGGATTTCTGCAAAGACTCTGAAGAGCTCAAGAAGATAATTTGAAGAAAAGCTTCCACAACATCTGTAGTCCTAATCTGATTGTTTGTGCAGGGGTGCTGAATAATTTTAAAAGTTTCCAATTTATTTGAACCCAGTCTTCCCATCTCCATTTTGGGTGCATGCGTAGCTCATTCTCCGTATCTTTTCTCTCTCCCATGTTTGTTGAATGTACAAGATTAAATATAATAAGATGTACAAAATGATGTGTTTTGCTTAACTATGATTTTTATTTTAAAATTTTATTTTTTTAAATTAAAGTAATATTGGGATACCCCTGGCAGGTATTACCACCAGAGTGCACCCACCACCACGATAGACCATTGTGCTTCCTTCCCTCCCTTGGTGCTTCAATTCTGTAGTCAGTTGACAAGAGTTTGTTTTTAAGCTTAATCTAACTATTAGTTTAATTACTTTATATTCCACATATTAGTGTCATCATACAGTACTTATCTTTCACCTTCTGACTTATTTCACTTAGCATGATCCCTTCAGCTCCATCCATGTCACCACAAATGGCATGAGTTTTTTTTTTGATTGTTCAGTAATATTCCATTATGTGTGTGTATGTGTGCCACATCTTGTTTATTCTCTCATCTCTTCTGGGACACTTAGGTTGTTTCTGTAAATTAGGTATACTAAATAGCACTGCAATAAACTGCATGGGAGTGCAGTTTCCTTTTGAATTAGTGTTTTTGAATTTTTTGGATAGATGTCTAGGAGTGGAATTACTGGGTTGAATGGCACCTTTAATTTTGATGTTTTGAGACACCTTTATACTGCTTTCCATAAAGGCAGGACTGGTTTGCATTTCCACCAGCAGTGTAGGGGAGTTTCCTTTTCTCCACATCCTTACCAATACTTGTTTCTGGTCTTTTCTATATGGGCCATTCTTACATTGTAGTCTTGATTTGAAATTTTCTAATAACAACTGATTGTGAACATTTTTTCATGTGTCTGTTGGCTGTTAGATGTCTTGTTGGAGATGTGTCTGTTTAGTTCTTTCACCCATTTTTTAATTGGGTTATTTCTTTTGTTTTTGTGTGGTTTTATGAGTTCTTGTGTGTATCATTCATATCAGTCCTTTGTCAGATGTATGGTATGCAAATATTTCTCTCATTCAGTTGGGTGTCTTTTTGTTTTAGTTATGGTTTCTTTCACTATACAGAAGCTTTTCAGCTTGATAAAGTCCCAACTGTTTATGTCCTCTTTTGTTTTCCTTGTTGTTGGGGATGACTCCCTAAAAGCATCATTAAAACTTATGTCATACAAAGTGCAACACCCATTCATGATAAAAGCCCTTGAAATTCTGGGGATACAAGGAACATACCTCAACATCATAAAGGCCATCTATGACAAGCCAACAGCCAGTATCATTCTCAATGGTGAAAAGCTGAAAGCAATTCCATTAAGATCTGGAACAAGACAAGGATGTCCACTCTCACCATTGCTTTTCAATATAATACTGGAAGTCCTAGCCAGGGCAATAAGACAAGAGAAAGACATCCAAGGAATCCAAATAGGAAAAGAAGAAGTCAAACTATCACTATTTGCAGACTATATGATATTATACATAGAGAACCCCAAAAACTCCACAGAAAAGCTAATTCAACTCATCAATCAGTTCAGTAAAGTGGCAGGATACAAAATCAACACGCAAAAGTCAGTAGCCTTCCTATACACAAACAATAAATCTGAAGAAGAAGAAATCAAAAAGACCATCCCTTTTGTTATTGAAACAAAAAAAATCAAATATTTGGGAATAAATCTAACAAAAGAGGTAAAGGACCTATACAAAGAAAACTATAAAACACTGTTAAAAGAAATAGAAGAAGACACAAAGAAATGGAGAGACATCCCCTGCTCATGGATTGGAAGAATAAACATTATTAAAATGGCCATCCTACCAAAAGCAATATACAGATTCAATGCTATTCCAATCAAAATTTCAATGTCATTCTTCAAAGAAATAGAACAATTATTGATGAAATTCATATGGAATCACCAAAAACCCCGAATAGCCAAAGCTCTCCTGAAAAAAAAAGAAGGGAATGGAGGCATCAGACTCCCAGACTTCAAACTATACTACAAAGCCATAATCATCAAAACTGCATGGTATTGGAACAAGAACAGACATACAGACCAATGGAATCGAATAGAAAATCCAGAAATAAACCCACAGATTTATGGTCAACTAATCTTTGACAAAGGAGCAAAGAATATGCATTGGAGCAAAGAAAGTTTGTTCAATAAATGGTGCTGGGAAAACTGGGTCGCTACATGCAAAAGAATGAAGCTTGACCACCACCTCACACCATACACAAAAATCAACTCAAAATGGATTAAAGAACTAGACATAAGACCTGAAACCATAAAATCTATAGAAGGAAATATAGGCGAAACACTACGTGATTTGCACATCAAAGACATCTTTACAGACACATCACCCAAAGCAGTGATAGTGAAGGCAAAGATAAACAGCTGGGACTACATCAAATTAAAGAGCTTTTGCACAGCAAAAGAGACAATAACAAAAACAAAGAGAAACCCCACCAACTGGGAGAACATTTTTGCACCCAACACTAATGATAAAGGACTGATCACAAAAATCTGCAAAGAGCTGATGAGACTCAACAACAACAAAGAAAATAATCCAGTCAAAAAATGGGCAGAAGAGCTTAAAAGAAACTTCTCTGAAGAGGAAATGCAAATGGCCAACAGGCATATGAAAAAATGTTCAACATCACTTGTCATCAGGGAAATGCAAATCAAAACTACCATGAGATACCATCTTACACCAGTGAGAATGGCACATATTAAAAAAACTAGCAACAACAAATGTTGGCGAGGGTGTGGAGAAAAAGGAACTCTTCTGCACTGTTGGTCAGAGTGCAAACTGGTCCAACCACTGTGGAAAGCTGTATGGAGATTTCTGGACCTACTAAACATAGAGCTTCCATATGATCCAGCAATTCCACTCCTAGGTATTTACCCAAAGGACACAGAAACATCAATTCCAAAGAACACCTGCACCCCTATGTTTATAGCAGCACTGTTTACAATAGCTAAGCTTTGGAAACAACCCAAATGTCCAAAAATAGATGACTGGATCAAGAAGATGTGGTACATATATACCATGGAATATTACTCAGCATTCAAAAAAGATAAACACATGCAATTTGCAGCAACATGGATGGCGCTGGAAGGGATCATGCTCAGCGAAATAAGCCAAAAAGAAAAAGAAAAATACCGGATGGTCTCACTCATAGCAGGAATCTAGAAAACTTAAATAAGGGACCAGGAAAATGAATAACTATAAGAAAGTGAAAATCAAAATCAACAAAAAACTATGAACCAGAGACACTTTTAGGGGGGCGGGGGTGGGAGGGGAGGGATTGGGGTCAGAATGGGGGGGCTGCAATTGTATGGGGAATATAACAATAAAATTTATTAAAAAAAAAACTTATGTCATAAAAGTTTTGCCTATGTTTTTATGTATTTTATGGTTTCAGGTTTACATCCAAGTCTTTGATCCATTTTGAGTAGATTTTAGTGTATGGAGTAAGCTCCTGGTCTAGTTTCATTATTTTGCATGCAACTGTCTAGTTTTCCCAACATCATTTATTGAGGGGCTATCCTTGTTACAGTGTATATATTTTTTATTATAAATTAACTGTATATGTATATATGGATTTATTTTTGGGATCTCAATTCTATTCCATTGGTTTGGAATAGTCTATTCTATTCCACTCTTTTTTGTTCTAGTACTAAGCTGTTTTAATTTTTATGGCTTTGTAATACAGCTTGAAGTCTAGAAGTGTAATACCTCCATTCTCTTTCTTTGTTGAGATTGCTTTTGCTATTTTGGTCATTTATGATTCCATATGAATTTAAGTAATATTGCACCAGTTCCTTCAAATATGTCATTGATATTTTTATTGGGATTACATTGAATCTGTATATTACTTTAGGCAAAATGGCCACTTTCACAGTGTTGATTCTGCCAACCCATGAGCAGGTGAATGGCTTCTATTATGTTAAAGTATGTTCTGTGTATTCCCATTTTTTGAGGGTTTTCATCATAAATGAATATTGGATCTTGTCGAATGCTTTCTCAGCATTTGTTGGCATGATTATATGGTTTTTAAATTGTTTTTTGTTAATGTGGTGAATTACATTGATCATGTCATCTGTGAATTGAGATAAATTTGATTGATTTTTGGATTTTGAATCATCCTTTTCGTGGTATGAATCCCACTTGGTCATGACGTATGAGCCTTTTAATGCATTGTTGGATTTGGTTTGCTAGGATTTTATTAAGGATTTTTGTTTCTGTATTGATTAGGGAGATTGGTTTGTAGTTTTCTTTTTTGTGTGTTATCTTTGTTTGGTTTTGGTATTAGACTTATGTTGGCCTCATAAAAAGTATTTGGACGCATTCCTTATTTTTCAATGTTTTGAAAGAATTTGAGCAAGCTAGGTATTAGTTCATCTTTGAAGGTTTGGTGGAACTCACTTTGAAGCCATCTGGACCTGGGCTTTTGTTTTTTTGGGAGAGTTTTGATTTCTGTTTCAATTTCCTTGCTTGTGATTGATTTTTTCAGTGTTTCTATTTCTTCTGTACTCTGTCTTGGATGAATGTATAATTCTAAGAATTTGTCAATCTCTTCTAGGCTATTGAATTTTTTTGCATTTAGATGTTCATACTACTCTCTAATTACACTCTGAATTTCTGCAGTATCTCTTGTGATTTCTCCTCTTTTGTTTCTGATTCTATTTATTTGAGACCTCTCCCTTATTTTCCTGGTGAGCCTTGCTAGAGGTTTGTCTATTTTTTTTTTCATTGAACCAGCTTTTGGTTTCATTGATCTATTGGACTGTTTTTAATTTCTATAAAACTTACTTCTGCTTTGTTGTTTATTGTTTTCCTTCTACTGGCTTTTGGATTTGTTTGTTTTTCTTACTCTAATTCCTCAAGTTGAGAGAGAGAGTTATTTATTTGAGCTCTTTCTTATATCTTGAAGTGAGCTTGTAGTGCTATATACTGCTTTTGCTGCATCCCGTAAGTTTTAGATGGTTGTGGTCTTTCAGTAGCATGTTGGTCACTCTCCATATATTAAAAGGTGTTCCTCCTTTCTTTGATAGCTGATTTCTGGTTTGATACCTTTATGGCCTGAGAAGATGCTGGGCATGATTTCAATCTTCTTCAATTTGTTGATTTTCTTTACATCCCAGGATGTGTTCTATTCTGGAGAATGTCCCATATGTACTTGAGAAAAATGTGTGTTCTGCTTTTTGGGGTAGAGTGCCCTGTATGAGTCTCTTGGATCTAATTCTCTATTTAAGGCTGTTGTATCCATGTTTATTTTCTGTCGATTTGATCTGTCCATTGGTGAGAGTGTGGTATGACGTCTCTTACCACAAATGTGTTTTTTTAATGTCCATCTTTAGAGTTAATTGAAGTTGCTTTATGTATTTTGGTGCTCCTAAATTTGGTGCATGTACATTGATGATTGTTATGTCTTCTTGATGTATATAGTCCCCTAATCATTATATAGTATCCCTCCCTGTCTCTTGTTACCTTTTTTAAATGGAGATGTATTTTGCCTGAAATAAGTATGGCTGTCCCTGCCTTATTTAGAGTCCCATTTGCTTGCTGGATTGTTTTCCAACCCTTTACTTTGAGTCTATTTTTGTATTTGGAGTTCAGATGTGTCTCCTGAAGACAGAACAAGGTTGGATTCTGTTTTCTGATCCAATTAAATAGTCTATATATTTTTAAATGTTTTATTTATATTTATGTATTTTACATTATTGCTCATTTTTTGTACAATGTATGTTTGTATACTTTCAGCTTTCAGGTGTATTCCCCATAAAATTCCAACCACCAATTCACCCGTGAACCATTGCTGTAGTCCCTTGTGCTCTTCCCTCCCCTGTTTTGATCCCTCTCACTCCCCTTCCCTGCAGAGTATCTCTAATTTATAGTTGCCTGCTAGTTTTGTTTGTTTACTTATTATTATTTCTTCCTGATTCCTTATTTGGCTCCCCTATAGTCCTCCTATAAGTGAAACCACCCAATATTATTCTTTTTCCTTCTGACTTATCCCTTATTCTCTTCTAGCTCCATTCATAATGCTGTGAATGGCATGAGTTTATCTTTTTGATTCCTGAATAGTATTCCATTGTGGATATATACCACATCTCCTTGATCCAGTCATCTGTTTTTGGGCATTTGGGTTGTTACCTATTGTAAATAGTGCTGTAATAAATATAGGGGTGCAGGTATCTTTTTTATTAATGTTTTTGTGTCCTTTGGGTAGATTCCTAGGAATAAAATTACTGGGTCATATGGTATGTCCATTTTTAGTAGTTTGAGAAACTTACACACAGCTTTCCATAATGGTAGGACCAGTTTGCATTCCCACCAACAGTGCAGGAGAGTTCCTTTTTCTCTACATCCTCGCCAACATTTGTTGTTTCCTGTTTTTTTAATATGTGCCATTCTCACTGGTATCTCATGGTGGTTTTGATTTGCATTTCCCTGATTATAAGTGACATTGAACATTTTTCCATATACGTGTTGGCCATTTGCATTTCCTCTTTGGAGAAGTGTCTGTTTAGTTCTTCTGCCCATTTTTTGACTAGATTGTTAACTTTATCTGTGTTGAGTCGTGTGAGCTCACTGTAGATCTTTGTGATCAGTTCCTTATCAGTTGTATGGAGTGCAAAAAATTTCTTCCACTCAATAGGGTGTCTCTTTGTTTTGGTTAATAGCTCTTTTGCTGTACAGAAGTTTTTAGGTTGATGTAATCCCAGCTCCTTATCTTTTCCTTGACTTTCTTTGCTTTGGGGGATGAGTCTTTGAAGATGTTACTGAGGACCTCCCCGGTGGCACAGTGGTTGAGCACTGGGTTGCGAAGCTCCCTGCAGCCTCTGCAGCGCCAGTTTGATGCCCAGCCACCGGGCAAGGGTCCCACATGGCGCGCAGACCTTTCCTGTCGCCCGCTGCTCCCCTCAGCAGTGTACTTCCGTCAGTCTGCCTGCTCTGCTCCCCACTCTGGCTCTGGTGAATTCTCTCACCCTCCCGTGCTTCTGACTGTACCCAATGCTTGTATAAATAAATCTAAAAAAAAAAAAGATGTTACTGAGATGTATGTTGTGTAGTGTTTTACCTATATTTTCCTCTATATATTTTATAGTTTCAGGTCTTATGTTCAATTCTTTTACTCATTTTGGGTTGGTTTTTGTGCATGATGTGAGGTAGTAGTCCAGTTTCATTCTTTTGCATGTGGTGGTCCAGTTTTCCCAGCACAATTTATTGAACAGACTGTCCTTGTTCCATTGCATATTCTTTGCTCCTTTGTCAAAGATTAGCCATCCATATATGTGTGGCTTTATTTCTGTTTTTTTTATTCAATTCTGTTTATCTGTGTGTCTGTTTTTGTTCCAGTACCATACTTTTTCAATTATTATGGCTTTCTAGTATAGTTTGAAATCTGGGCGTGTGATGCCTCCATTATCCTTCTTTTTAATCAGGAGAGCTTTGGCTCTTCAAGGTTTTTTGTGGCACCATATGAATTTCATCAATATTTGTTCTACATCTTGAAGACTATCATTGAGATTTTTATGGGGATTGCATTGAATTTGTAAGTTCCTTTTGATAAAGTGGCCATTTTAATAATATTACTTCTTCCAATCCATGAGCAGGAAATGTCTTTCCATTTCATTGTGTCTTCTTGTATTTCTTTTAACAATGCTTTATAATTTCTTTCTATAGGTCCTTTACCACATTTGTTAGGTTTATTCCCAAGTATTTGACTTTTTTTGTTTCAATTATAAAAGGGATGGTATTCTTGATTTTGTCCTCTTCAGAGTGATTGTTTGTATATAGGAAGGCTACTGATATTTGTGTGTAGATTTTGTATCCTGCTACTTTACTAAACTGGTTGATTATTTTGATTGGTTTTTCTGTGGAGTTGTAGGGTTCTCTATGTATATTATCATGTTGTCTGCAAGTAGTGATAGTTTTACCTCTTCCTTCCATATTTGGATTCCTTGTATGTCTTTCTCTTGTCTTATTGCTCTGGCTAGGACTTCAAATATTATATTATAAAGCAGTGGTGAGAGTGGACATCCTTGTCTTGTTCCAGATCTTAAGGGAAAGGCTTTCAGCTTTTCACCTTTGAGAATGATATTGGTTGTGGGTGTGTTGTATATGGCTTTTATTATGTTAAGGTGTGTTCCTTCTATCCTGGGAATTTCAAGGGCCTTAGTCATAAACAAATGTTAAACTTTGTTGAATGCTTTCTCAGCATCTATTGATGTGATCATATGGTTTTTATTTTTCTTATTGTTCATGTGTTAATTTATTTTCAGATGTTAAACCATCCTCGTGCCCCTGGAATAAATTCCATTTGGCTGTGGTTCATTATGGTTTCAATGCATTGCTGGATTCTGTTGGCAAGGATTTTATTGAGGATTTTTGCATCAGTGTTCATTAGGGAGATTGGCCTGTAGTTTTCTTTTTTGTGTGTTGTCTTTGTTTGGTTTTGCTTTAGTGTAATATTGGCTTCATAGATTATATTTGGTAGTATTCCTTCTTTCTCAATTTTTTGAAAGAGTTTGTGTAGGATAGGCACTAGCTCATTTCTGGATGTTTGATCAAATTCATTTGTGAAGCCGTCTGATGCTGGGCTTTTGTTTTTTGGGAGGGTTTTGATTACTGTTTCAGTTTCACTCCTTGTAATTGGTCTGTTTGACATTTGGTAGTATTTTTTCCTTCCTTCTCTGTGTCCATATTATTGGGTTCTGGTGGTTGACTTTCTTTCTGTGGTGTATTGTTCCCAGGAGGGCCTGCTTGATCACTTGTATTTTTCTCTCTTGCCATTATTAGCCTTCGGCTTTGCTCTCTTCGTAGTGCCCCTATACCACTGGTGCTGGTGAACATGACTTATGATTTCTCTTGCTGAGGTGTGGGAGTGTCTGCCTAGTGTCTGAGCCGCTGTGGCTTATGGATAGAGGTATAGGTGAGGCCTCTTGTAGTTTCCTCCTCTGCTCTCTTTAGCTGTACCCCTGTCCTAACCTGGTGGTAGTTCCCTGGTCTATGTCTTTTAATTGATGTGTTCAGTCCATTTAATTTTAAAGTGATTATTGCTATTTTATTCCTAATTTTTGTGGGTCAATCTATTTATTTATTTGTTTTTTTTGTGTATGATCCTCTTCAGTTTTTATGTGTAACCTCCTTTCAGTATTTCTTGGAGATGTGGTTTAATGTTTGTAAACTCCTCAAGTTTATTTTTTCTCAAAAGGATTTTATTCCTCTCTTATACCTGGAGGAGTGTCTTCCAGGATAGATTATTCTTGGCTGGCAGTTTTTCTCTTTAAGTTTTTGGAACAGGCTATTTCATTTTCTCCTTGCTGGTAGTGTTTCTTCAGAGAAGTCTGATGTTAGCCTAATCATGGTACCTTTATAGGTTATCTGCTTCTTCCCTATTGCCAGCTTCAATATTCTTTCTTTAACCTGAACTCTTGGAAATGTCACTACTGTATGCCATTGTGTTGATCTTATTTTATGTAGGTATTCTGGGGTTCTTTTAGCTTCCTGGATTTGTAAATTTATTTCCTTCTCTATGTTTGGAAAGTTTCCCCTCCATTCTTTAAATGCGTTCTCTGTTACTATCTCTCTCTCTTCCCCCTTTGGTTGTAGTCTTACCTTGAGGACTTAAGTTGTCATTTGTTGGGTTTTTCCTTATGCCCCTTATTAGCTTTGGAACCCCACTACTGTATGTGGTGTTTCCTCTGAGCAAGGCCCCTCCCCCCTCAATGGTCAGGCATCTCACCAATCTGGGCGAGGAGGTAGCAGTGTCTCACATAAGATCATGAGGCCTCTGCTGGTCTGGGTGGGGGCTTGGGAGTGTCTCACAAGACTTCTGGTCATTCTGGAATCCTCACCAATTGCATAACTGGGGTTTCACCAGTCTGGGTGGGCACTGGTGGTGTCTCACAGAAAGTCACAAAGCCTTTGCCAGTTCTGGTGGGTGCTGATGGGGTCTTGCAGAATGTTGCAAGGCCTCTGCCAGTCTGGACAGGGGCCAGCAGGGTCTTGTGGAAGGTTGTGAGCCATCTGCTGGTTTTCAGTTGTGATTTTAAAGACAGGCATGAGATAATATATACAGGTCTTAGCTCCCTTGTCAGATGAACCATTTTAAGTCTTTGAAAGTCATGAGTTTGAGCAAAAACCTGAGAGTGAGAAACAGGAAAATTTTCAGATGTTCAGCCTCCATTTGTTCTGCAGATAAGCACTAGGAACTAAGTGGCAACGATTGGTACTAACTTAAAAGCCCAAGCCCTTTTCCTTCTTGTATCTCAGAGAAAGGCTGAGAGACAACAGTGATACTGTTCAGTGTCACTGCTACCAAAACTCCAACATTTTTTTTTCTGATTATACCAAAAGAGTAGTTGCAGGGCTTAGGCATATAGGGAGAAAGAAAAATGTGGGTTGAAAATCACTCTCATTCCTTTATACCTAAGTCAGGGTTTTTGTTTAAAAATTATCTAGCTCTTCCTCCTTGCCTACCCTCACTCCCATACACTCCCTTTCCAACTACCCCTCTCCACCTACCTGTCCCTTTCTCCTTAATAAAAGTCTGGTGGACAGACTAGTCCAATGCCTCAAAATATTCCAAGAAAGAAGCTAAAATTCTGCCTCTGATATTTTATTCCCCTTGTGGCTTTAATTAGGTGTAAATTTTCCTGTGCTTGCTTTGAAACATGCCTCAGTATCTTAGGGAGATGGCAGGCAGATGGGGTGTTAATGCAGGGTGATGTTTCTCACTTCACAGTGCCCATGCAACATTTATTGTCATTAAAATAGTGTCATTCAAATGAGGTGCCTGATGTTGTAAAATGAATGCAAACTTGATCATTGTTCTCTGGATCTGAGCTTTGATGAAGAAGCTGAATCGGAGGAAACACTTCAACCCTGCTTATACAATATGTATCTATATATCACTCAATAGTGAAACCCTGGAGACTCTAACAGGAAGGCAAAGTCTCTAAGGCTATATATATTTTAGGGTTGTGGGGATAAAAATGCCTGCCTCTCCTACTTTTCAGGCTGTGGGGAGAATGAAGAATATACTATGTGTTCAGCAGTTTGCAAACCTAGAAAGAAAAATGTAGATGTTTTATTAGCCCTGTGGAAGATCTTTGGTTAATTCCCCAGAGCCCTGTAGAGTCTGGAAGCCCTGTAACTAATTTCTCTTTTCCCTGCTCAGGTTTTATGTTTTCCCCTGGTGCCAGGTTAAAGAGAAATTGATTCCTTTCTATCATGTGTTTAGTTTTTGTCCCTCTGCCTTGAAGCTTTTGAATTCAGAAAATTTCTTTGGGTCTGTAGGACTATCCACTGTTGGTTGGACTTAAACATTATACAACCTCACAGAATTAATTAGGTTTATGGCCCTTGGCCACATCTATTAATTTTGTTTTGCAGAATTTCAGAGAGAAAAAAACATTTAGGGCTTGGTAAAACTTCCCTCAAGGTATCTCCTTGTACTTGCAAATGTTGCTGACCCCGGCGGAAATATTTTGTACCAGCCCAGATTGGGGACATCCAGCTGTCTGTGCTGTGTTCTTTATGACTTCATTTCATGTTAAGCTGTGAAAAGGTGAAGGGGAGGAGCCATGTTGGAGAAGAACAGAATGAATAAAATGTCTAAAAAACAGGACTTGATTAATTTAAAACGGTAGCCCTGGCCTCCTTAACGTCATGTTCCACAGCAATAATTTCTCCTTGGCCAGAGCCTAAAGCATTTGTGTTCAAATCGTACGCTTTCCTAGACAGTCATTAAGTAAAACCTGGAGTTGTTTGGGGTTTTGCTACATCATCCCATAATTTAGCTTAAACTTAAAAAATGAGAGCCATTAAATAGTAAAACATACAATAATAACAGAACATTATGTCCTGGTCCTCAGAGGTCAATTTAATATGGTTATCAGCATAAAATTTCACAGTGGCTTTTACTGGAGGATTGCCAGAAACAGCATCATTCAATATGTTGCCACACACTGCCATTCTTTCACTCTGGCATTATTTATTGATTATAACAGAAGCACAATATTTGTACCTATTTAATCTTTTAGTTTCCTTTCCACTTCTCCTAAGTAAAAGTGGAACCATATTACGATTGTTAAACCTTTCTCAAGGCCAAAAACCCTTCTAAATATTGTTCATGTCCCTGGTCACAAAGCAAGTACCGAGACAGAGCTACTCTGCCTGCTTTGATTTACATAAAAGAGAACGTGTGTGTGTGCCTGTATGTGTTCATGCAGGAGAGGATAGTAAGTGGAGCAAGAGTCTTAAGGAAGGAAGGAGGAAGAAACTTTCAATGAATTGAAGCTGCATAATGAAAAGATTCTGAAATTTAATTACAGAAATGGTTGTTTTTTCTCTCACCTCCTCCTCTCTCCTTTCCGTTTCCCTACTCTCCCCAAAAGCACTGAAGTAAAATGAGACTGTCAAATTGAAGCCACACACCCACTCTAGATCTGTTTGAGAATGGGATTTTTTTTTCTCCCCTCATTTACTTTGCGCCAGTGGCAGAGTAGATACTGCAAGATGCTATTGTAGTGCGGAGACTAGCTCTCCTTCAGCTTGTTCCCATTCCCTCTGCTGCTCTTCCATCTGGTGAGCAGGGTCAAAGCTTCGAAACTTGCTGTGGCCACTTTTCTCACTATCTCTTATGGTTTCACACTTGGCCATTCAGTATTCAGATACTGTCCTTTGACGTATGCCTTGAAAGAGTTGTAGAGTTACTTTCCAAGTTTAGAAATACTCAAGTGTTGCCATGTGACTGCAATTACTTTTGAGGATTTTTGGAAGACAAGTAATTTTTTAACCTATAAATCAAGAATGTCTTTGTGAACATGTACACAGTTCAAATAATACATTTTGGGGTACACCTGCATTATTTACTATTGGCGTTTTCCTGTTAACTTTTTTTTTACTTGAGAACAAATACAATAATTATTATAGGTGATATCTCATATCACTAGTGGAGTTTACTTTGGTGGGATTATGAAATTCCCAAACTAATCTGCTCACAATCAGAAATTTTATTAATATCTATGTATTTTTTTTATGAAGTACCAGTATTTTATATCCTCGTTAATTTTTTTACATGATAGGATTACTCCCCTCATGTGTGGTCACCTTAGTGGAGGGGCCCAACTGGGTCATTTCATGCTTGAACACTACATGGGAAACTAAGTCAGGAAGAAAGCCAAACATATCCTAGATTAGGGTGTCACAGAGAAAAATAATTACTGGGTGGCAAGGGCCCTTTCTCATTGCTGAGAGGGAATCCTGGTCATGAAAATTTCTAATTTCCTTGCTGACTCTGTATTATATGGATGATTAGTTGATCCTGCTCTATTTTTGTTTTTTTGGTTTTGTTTTTTTGGTTTTTTTTTAATTTAAATTTTATTTTTATATTCCCCATATAATTACAACCCCCTTATTTTTACCCCAGTCCCTCCTTTCCTCAACCCCCACCCCCATAGAGTGTCTCTTGTTCATAGTTGTTTGTTGATTTTGATATTTTCTTTCATATAGTTATTCTTTTTCCTGGTCCCTTATTTAACTTTTCTAGATTCCTGCTATGAGTGAGACCATCCAGTATTTTTCTTTTTCTTTCTGGCTTATTTCGCTGAGCATGATCCCTTCCAGCTCCATCCATGTTGCTGCAAATTGCATGTGTTTATCTTTTTTGAATGCTGAGTAATATTCCATGGTGTATGTGTACCACATCGTCTTTTCTTTTTCAGTATTTATTTGTTTGTTTGTTTGTTTGTTTATTTTAAGATTTATTTATTTATGCATACAAGAGCTGGGGTAAGACCAGAGGTGTGGAGAGTGAGGTATCACCAGAGACAGAGTAGGAAACAGAACAGGCAGACTGACTGGAATACACTGCTGAGGGGAGCAGCAGGTGAGTCAGGAGGGTCTGCTGTGCCATGTGGGTTGCTCCCTGGCTGGGGATCGAACTCGTGCTGCAGTGGCTGCAAATAGCTTTATAGGTTGTGTCTTAACCCCTTGCGCCAACAGAGAAGCCCTCAAGTATATATTTTTTTCACATCTTAATCTTTTTTTAAATAAATTTTATTTTTATATTCCCCATACAATTGCAATCCCCTTATTTTGACCAGAGTCCCTCCCCTCCCCACACCCCACCCCCCATAGAGTGGGTTCATAGTTATTTGTTGATTTTGATTTTCACTTTCTTATAGTTACTCATTTTCCTGGTCCCTTATTTAAGTTTTCTAGATTCCTGCTATGAGTGAGACCATCTGGTATTTTTCTTTTTCTTTCTGGCTTATTTTGCTGAGCATGATCCCTTCCAGCGCCATCCATGTTGCTGCAAATTGCATATGTTTATCTTTTTTGAATGCTGAGTAATATTCCATGGTGTATATGTACCACATCTTCTTGATCCAGTCATCAATTTTTGGGCATTTGGGTTGTTTCCAAAGCTTAGCTATTGTAAACAGTGCTGCTATAAACATAGGGGTGCAGGTGCTCTTTGGAATTGATGTTTCTGTGTCCTTTGGGTAAATAGCTAGGAGTGGAATTGCTGGATCATATGGAAGCTCTATGTTTAGTAGGTCAAGAAATCTCCACACAGCTCTCCATAGTGGTTGTACCAGTTTGCACTCCCACCAACAGTGCAGGAGAGTTCCTTTTTCTCCTCATCCTCGCCAACATTTGTTATTGCTAGTTTTTTTGATATGTGCCATTCTCACTAGTGTAAGATGGTATCTCATGGTAGTTTTGATTTGCATTTCCCTGATTACAAGTGATGTTGAACATTTTTTCATATGCCTGTTGGCCATTTGCATTTCCTCTTCAGAGAAGTTTCTTTTTAGCTCTTCTGCCTATTTTTGGACTGGATTGTTTTCTTTGTTTTTGTTGAGTCTCATCAGCTCTTTGTAGATTTTTGTAATCAGTCCTTTATCATTAGTGTTGTGTGCAAAAATGTTCTCCCAGTCAGTGGGGTTTCTCTTTGTTTTGGTTATTGTCTCTTTTGCTGTGCAGAAGCTCTTTAATTTGATGTAGTCCCAGCTGTTGATCTTTGCCTTCACTATCACTGCTTTGGGTGATGTGTCTGTAAAGATGTCTTTGATGTGCATATCACGTAGTGTTTGGCCTATATTTCCTTCTATGTATTTTATGGTTTCAGGTCTTATGTCTAGTTCTTTAATCCATTTTGAGTTGGTTTTTGTGTATGGTGTGAGGTAGTAGTCAAGCTTCATTCTTTTGCATGTAGCAACCCAGTTTTCCCAGCACCATTTATTGAACAAACTTTCTTTGCTCCGATGCATATTCTTTGCTCCTTTGTTGAAAATTAGTTGACCATAAATCTGTGGGTTTATTTCTGGATTTTCTATTCGATTCCATTGGTCTGTGTGTCTGTACTTGTTCCAGTACCATGCAGTTTTGATGATTATGGCTTTGTAGTAAAGTTTGAACTCTGGGAGTGTGATGCCTCCATTCCCTTCTTTTTTCTTTTTTCAGGAGAGCTTTGGCTCTTCGGGGTTTTTGTGGTTCCATATGAATTTCATCAATAATTGTTCTATTTCTTTGAAGAATGACATTAAATTTTTTTAATAGAATAGCATTGAATCTGTATATTACTTTTGTTGGGATGGCCATTTTATTTTTTTTTTATTTATTTTTATTTTTTTATTTATTTTTTTTATTTTTTTTTATAAATTTTATTGTTATATTCCCCATACAATTGCAGCCCCCCATTCTGACCCCAATCCCTCCCCTCCCACCCCCGCCCCCCTAAAAGTGTCTCTGGTTCATAGTTTTTTGTTGATTTTGATTTTCACTTTCTTATAGTTATTCATTTTCCTGGTCCCTTATTTAAGTTTTCTAGATTCCTGCTATGAGTGAGACCATCCGGTATTTTTCTTTTTCTTTTTGGCTTATTTCGCTGAGCATGATCCCTTCCAGCGCCATCCATGTTGCAGCAAATTGCATGTGTTTATCTTTTTTGAATGCTGAGTAATATTCCATGGTATATATGTACCACATCTTCTTGATCCAGTCATCTATTTTTGGGCATTTGGGTTGTTTCCAAAGCTTAGCTATTGTAAACAGTGCTGCTATAAACATAGGGGTGCAGGTGTTCTTTGGAATTGATGTTTCTGTGTCCTTTGGGTAAATACCTAGGAGTGGAATTGCTGGATCATATGGAAGCTCTATGTTTAGTAGGTCCAGAAATCTCCACACAGCTTTCCACAGTGGTTGGACCAGTTTGCACTCCGACCAACAGTGCAGAAGAGTTCCTTTTTCTCCACACCCTCGCCAACATTTGTTGTTGCTAGATTTTTAATATGTGCCATTCTCACTGGTGTAAGATGGTATCTCATGGTAGTTTTGATTTGCATTTCCCTGATGACAAGTGATGTTGAACATTTTTTCATATGCCTGTTGGCCATTTGCATTTCCTCTTCAGAGAAGTTTCTTTTAAGCTCTTCTGCCCATTTTTTGACTGGATTATTTTCTTTGTTGTTGTTGAGTCTCATCAGCTCTTTGCAGATTTTTGTGATCAGTCCTTTATCATTAGTGTTGGGTGCAAAAATGTTCTCCCAGTTGGTGGGGTTTCTCTTTGTTTTTGTTATTGTCTCTTTTGCTGTGCAAAAGCTCTTTAATTTGATGTAGTCCCAGCTGTTTATCTTTGCCTTCACTATCACTGCTTTGGGTGATGTGTCTGTAAAGATGTCTTTGATGTGCAAATCACGTAGTGTTTCGCCTATATTTCCTTCTATAGATTTTATGGTTTCAGGTCTTATGTCTAGTTCTTTAATCCATTTTGAGTTGATTTTTGTGTATGGTGTGAGGTGGTGGTCAAGCTTCATTCTTTTGCATGTAGCGACCCAGTTTTCCCAGCACCATTTATTGAACAAACTTTCTTTGCTCCAATGCATATTCTTTGCTCCTTTGTCAAAGATTAGTTGACCATAAATCTGTGGGTTTATTTCTGGATTTTCTATTCGATTCCATTGGTCTGTATGTCTGTTCTTGTTCCAATACCATGCAGTTTTGATGATTATGGCTTTGTAGTATAGTTTGAAGTCTGGGAGTCTGATGCCTCCATTCCCTTCTTTTTTTTTCAGGAGAGCTTTGGCTATTCGGGGTTTTTTGTGATTCCATATGAATTTCATCAATAATTGTTCTATTTCTTTGAAGAATGACATTGAAATTTTGATTGGAATAGCATTGAATCTGTATATTGCTTTTGGAAGGATGGCCATTTTAATAATGTTTATTCTTCCAATCCATGAGCAGGGGATGTCTCTCCATTTCTTTGTGTCTTCTTCTATTTCTTTTAACAGTGTTTTATAGTTTTCTTTGTATAGGTCCTTTACCTCTTTTGTTAGATTTATTCCCAAATATTTGATTTTTTTTTGTTTCAATAACAAAAGGGATGGTCTTTTTGATTTCTTCTTCTTCAGATTTATTGTTTGTGTATAGGAAGGCTACTGACTTTTGCGTGTTGATTTTGTATCCTGCCACTTTACTGAACTGATTGATGAGTTGAATTAGCTTTTCTGTGGAGTTTTTGGGGTTCTCTATGTATAATATCATATCGTCTGCAAATAGTGATAGTTTGACTTCTTCTTTTCCTATTTGGATTCCTTGGATGTCTTTCTCTTGTCTTATTGCCCTGGCTAGGACTTCCAGTATTATATTGAAAAGCAATGGTGAGAGTGGACATCCTTGTCTTGTTCCAGATCTTAATGGAATTGCTTTCAGCTTTTCACCATTGAGAGTGATACTGGCTGTTGGCTTGTCATAGATGGCCTTTATGATGTTGAGGTATGTTCCTTGTATCCCAAGAATTTCAAGGGCTTTTATCATGAATGGGTGTTTCACTTTGTCGAAAGCTTTCTCAGCATCTATTGATATTATCATATGGTTTTTATATTTCTTTTTGTTGATGTGTTGAATAACGTTGATTGATTTTCGGATGTTAAACCATCCTTGTGCCCCTGGAATGAATCCAACTTGGTCGTGGTGAATTATCTTATGGATACATTGTTGGATTCTGATAGCTAAAATTTTATTGAGGATTTTTGCATCAGTGTTCATTAGGGAGATTGGCCTGTAGTTTTCCTTTTTTGTGTTGTCCTTGTTCGGTTTTGGTATTAGTGTAATGTTGGCTTCATAAAACGTGTTTGGTATTGTCCCTTCCTTCTCAATTTTTTGGAAGAGTTTGTGAAGGATAGGCACTAATTCGTCTCTGAATGTTTGGTAGAATTCATTTGTAAATCCATCAGGTCCTGGGCTTTTGTTTTTGGGGAGGTTTTTGATTACCATTTCAATTTCGCTAATTGTAATTGGTCTGTTTAGGTGTTCTATTTCTTCTTTATCTAGCTTTGGGTGATTGTAGAGTTGTAGGAATTTGTCCATCTCCTCTAGATTGTTAAACTTGTTTCCATATAACTGTTCATAGTAGTTACTGATTATTCTTTTGATTTCTGCTGTGTCCGTTGTGATTTCTCCTCTTTCATTGATGATCCTGTTTATTTGTGCTTTCTCCCTTTTTTCCTTTGTGAGCCTGGCTAGGGGTTTGTCTATTTTATTGATTTTTTCAAAGAACCAGCTCTTGGTTTCATTGATCTTTTGGATTGCTTTTTTAGTTTCAATTTCATTTATTTCTGCTTTGGTTTTTATTATTTCTTCTACTGGTTTTGGGGTTTTTTTGTTGTTCTTTTTCTAGATCTTTGAGCTTCGAGATTAGGTTGTTTCTTTGCGTTCTTTCTTGTTTCTTGATGTGAGCTTCTATTGCTATATATTTTCCTCTTTTTACTGCTTTTGCTGCATCCCATACATTTAGGATATTGGTGTCCTCCTTGTCGTTCAATTCAAAAAATTTTTTAATTTCTTCTTTGATCTCCTCATTAGTCCAATGGTCTTCCAGTAGAGTGGTTTTTAATCTCCATGAGGTAGGAAAGTTCCTTGCCTTCTTTTTATGGTTTATTTCTAGTTTGATGCCTTCATGGTCAGAAAAGATGGTTGATATGATTTCAATCTTGGTGTATCTGTTGATGTTTGTCTTGTGCCCCAGTATGTGATCGATCCTGGAGAATGATCCGTGTGCGCTTGAGAAAAATGTGTACTCCGTTTTTTTTGGGGTTTAGTGTTCTATAGATGTCTGTTAAGCCCAATTGCTCTAGGTCTTTATTTAGAGCTTTGGTTTCTTTACTTATTTTTTGTCTTGTTGATCTATCCATTGTTGATAGTGGTGTGTTGAAGTCTCCCACTACGTATGTGTTTTCTCTGATGTCTGTTTTCAGAGAGGACAACAGTTGTCTGATATATTTTGGTGCTCCTTCGTTTGGTGAGTATATGTTAATGAGTGTTATTTCTTCTTGAAGTATTGTCCCCTTGATCATAATGTAGTGACCATTGGGGTCTCTTTTTATCTTTTTGAGTTTGAAATCTGTTTTATCTGATATAAGTATAGCTGTTCCTGCTTTCTTTTTTGGTCCATTTGCTTGTAGGATTGTTTTCCATCCTTTAACTTTGAGCCTATTTTTATCTTTTGTAGCTAAATGTGTTTCCTGGAGACAGCAAAAGGTTGGGTTTTGTTTCTTAATCCAGGCTGCAACTCTGTGTCTTTTTATTGAAGAGTTTAGTCCATTTACATTTAGAGTTAATATTGATATGTTAACATCTGTATTTGCCATTGTGTTTGTCTTTCCTTTGATTTTATTTATTTATTCTTTTAATAACTTTTTTTTTTTTTGGCCTTCTTTCATTGTTATTCGTCTGTCTGAGGTTCTGGCTTTAGGACTCCTTGTAGTATTTTTTGGAGTGGGGGTTTAGTTGCAATGAAATTCCGGAGTTTCTGTTTGTCTGGGAAGGTCCATATTCTTTCTTCAAAGAGGAAGGAGAGCTTTGCGGGATAGAGTATTCTTGGTTGGCATCTGTTTTCTTGGAGTCTGTTGACTATGTCCCTCCACTCTCTCCTTGCCCGTAGTGTTTCTTCGGAGAAGTCTGATGTCAGCCTGATTGGTTTTCCTTTGAATGTTATCTGTTTCTTCCCTCTTGCCAGCTTCATTATTTTTTCCTTGTCCTGGATTCTTGGGAGCTTTACTATTATGTGTCTTGCTGTATTTTTTCTTTCGTCGTGGAAGTTTGGTGTTCTTCTTGCTTCTTGTATATCAATTTTCAGCTCCTTCTTCACATTTGGGAAGTTCTCTTCAATTATCTCTTTGAATATTTTCTCTGTTCCTACATCTCTCTCCTCTCCTTCTGGTATTCCTATAACTCTTATATTTCCTTTCCTCATGGAGTCAGATAGTTCCCGAAGTCTTTCTTCGTTCTTTTTCCTTCGTACTTCTCTTTCCTTTTCTGTTTTGGTTCTTTTTATTTCTGTGTCTTCAAGATTACTTATTCGTTCTTCCATTTCATCTATTCTGCTTTCATTGCTTTTCCCAGAATTCTTTAGTTCTTCCATTAATTCTTTGATCTCCTGCATTTCTTTTACTTCCCTCTTTAGGGACTCAATTTCTTTCTTCTGACCATTGTTTTCCCTCTCTAGGGACTCAATTGCATTCTTCTGATCGTTGATTATTTTTCCCTTATCATTGTTTTCCTTTATGACTTCTGTCAGTTTTTTAATCACGGCAATTTTAAATTCTCTTTCTGGAAGGCTCAGAAATTCTTCCAAGTTATTGTCTTTGCAATCTGGGGGCTGGCTTTCTTTTTGTGGTGTGCTTTTTCTCTGGAGAGTTGCTAGGTTGCGTGTGGTTCTTTTCCTCCCTACTGTCTGTTTTCTAATTTGCCGTATGCGTTGGGACACTGTGTTGTTGGGACTGGCCGGCATCTTGGGTGGGCTTCTCTGTTCCCCTCTGGTTCTTCCAGGAGTCATCTGTCAGTTTCAAGCAGCCTTTACTGGAGAAGGGTCCCTGTTCTAAAATGCCGATGTGGGGACACACTCCCCTGTGCGCCTGGTCTGCCCCGGCGGTGGGTTCCTGCTCCCCTCTGGGCTTGGACTGCAGGCCAGAGGGGGTCTGGCGTGGGCGAACTTCCCCCGCTCACCTCTGGCTCCTGAGGAAGCCTTCTGCAGGTAGTCTTTACTGAAGAAATGTCCCTGTTCTAAAATGGTGATGTGGGACACACTCCCTGCGCCTCTGGTCTCAGGCACACTCTTTTGCACGCCTGGTCTGCCCCGGCTGTGGGTGCTCGCTCTCCCTGTGGGCTCAGACTACTTGTTCGGAAGGGACCCGGTGTGGGCTAACTCCCCAGCTAGCCACTAGCTGCTTCAGTAGCCTGTGCTGGGGTCAAGTCACTAGGTGGCGCCAGAGATCTCTCCTAGAGCCCTTGGGGAGCTGATTTTCCACCCCTTGGGACAGGGAGCAGAGCGGGGATGGTAGGGTACACCTCAACGGCTTTGGGGTGCTGTGTCTGCCTTGTGCCCCACCGTCGTGGGGAACCCACGCCCCTAATTTCGTGCCCCGGGTCTCAGTTCCAAAGCCCTCAGTTTCAGGACGCGGGCTGTAGCCCAGATCAGTGGCGCGGGAATGGCGCCTTTTGAATCCCGCTCCCCTGCCTGGGCGCCTTGTTCCTGCTCACTCAGGGAGGGCCTCAGCCCGGGTCTCAGTTCCAAAGCCCTCAGTTCCAGGACGCAGGCTGTAGCCCAGATCAGTGGCGCGGGAATGGCGCCTTTTGAATCCCGCTCCCCTGCCTGGGCGCCTTGTTCCTGCTCACTCAGGGAGGGCCTCCGCCGTCTCCCGCAAGCCTAGGTCGCAGGCGCGGGGACCTGGGCAGCTGCAATCCGAGCGCCGCTTTCGCGCAAGCTTACCGGGCGGCCGGGGCTGTGTGCTGGTGCTGGTCTCCTCCTGGGGGGCGGGGCTCTCTTTAATGGCGCCTGGAGCTCACCTCCGCGGCGGATCCTGCAGGGTTCGCCTCAGCTCCCGTTCACGGGGTGTGGTGGCTGAAATAGTTCCTTTCCACTCACAGTCCCACTTGCTGCGTCCGTTTTTCTTGTTGGGCGTTTTGGTTTGTTGTTTTCCTCCTCTCTGCCGGTCGGAGAGTGCCGCCTCTGTGAGCGGGGGAGGGGAGCAGGGTTCTGCGCTTCCCTCCCTTCTGGTCCTCTTTTATGGCAACTTTCTTCTTTGGGCAGTTTGCTGGAGTCGTCTGTTTATCTTCCGTGTCCCAGTTCTCACTGGGACCTGCAGCTTTTCCTCCCTATTAACTTTTTTTAATGGGAGATCTTACTCGCAGCGTCTCCTCGCCGCCATGTTGCTCCGCCCCCCCTCGGGATGGCCATTTTAATAATGTTTATTCTTCCAATCCATGAGCAGGGGATGTCTTTCCATTTCTTTGTGTCTTCTTCTATTTCTTTTAACAGTGTTTTTTAGTTTTCTTTGTATAGGTCCTTTACCTCTTTTGTTAGATTTATTCCCAAGTATTTGATTTTTTTTTGTTTTGATAGTAAAAGGGATGCTTTTTTAAATTTATTCTTCTTCAGATTTATTGTTGGTGTATAGGAAGGCTACTGATTTTTGTGTGTTGATTTTGTATCCTGCCACTTTACTGAACTGACTGATTAGTTGAATTAGCTTTTCTGTGGAGTTTTTGGGGTTCTCTATGTATGTTATCATATCATCTGCAAATAGTGATAGTTTGACTTCTTCTTTTCCTATTTGGATTCCTTGTATGTCTTTCTCTTGTCTTATTACTCTGGCTAGGACTTCCAGTATTATATAGAAAAGCAGGGTGAGAGTGGACATCCTTGTCTTGTCCCAGATCTTCATGGAAATGCTTTCAGCTTTTCGCCATTGAGAATGATACTGGCTTTTGGCTTGTCATATATGGCCTTTATGATGTTGAGGGATGTTCCTTGTATCCCAAGAATTTCAAGGGCTTTTATCACGAATGGGTGTTGCACTTTGTCGAAAGCTTTCTCAGCATCTATTGATATTATCATATGGTTTTTATATTTGTTTTTGTTGATGTGTTAGATAACGTTGATTGATTTTCGGATGTTAAACCATCCTTGTGTCCCTGGAATGAATCCTGCTTGGTCGTGGTGAATTATCTTATGGATACATTGTTGGATTCTAATAGCTAAAATTTATTGAGGATTTTTGCATCAGTGTTCATTAGGTAGATTGGCCTGTAGTTTTCCTTTTTAGTGTTGTCCTTGTTCGGTTTTGGTATTAGTATAATGTTGGCTTCATAGAATGTGTTTGGTATTATCCCTTCCTTCTCAATTTTTTGAAAGAGTTTGCGAAGGATAGGCACTAATTCGTTTCTGAACGTTTGGTAGAATTCATTTGTAAATCCATCAGGTCCTGGGCTTTTGTTTTTGGGGAGGTTTTTGATTACCATTTCAATTTCTCTACTTGTAATTGGTCTGTTTAGGTGTTCTATTTTTTCTTTATCTAGCTTTGGGTGATTGTAGAGTTGTAGTAGGAATTTGTCCATCTCTTCTAGATTGTTGAACTTGTTTCCATATAAGTGTTCATAGTAGTTTCTGATTATTCTTTTGATTTCTGCTGTGTCCGTTGTGATTTCTCCTCTTTCATTTATGATCCTGTTTATTAGTGCTTTCTCCCTTTTTTCCTTTGTGAGCTTGGCTAGGGGTTTGTCTATTTTATTGATTTTTTTGAAGAACCAGCTCTTGGTTTCATTGATCTTTTGGATTGTTTTTTTTTTTTTAGTTTCAATTTCATTTATTTCTGCTTTGGTTTTTATTATTTCTTTTCTCCTACTGGTTTTGGGTTTTTTTTGTTGTTCTCTTTCTAGATCTTTTTGCTTTGAGATTAGGTTGTTTCTTTGAGTTCTTTCTTGTTTCTTGATATGAGCCTCTATTGCTATATATTTTCCTCTTATTACTGCTTTTGCTGCATCCCATACATTTAGGAAATTGGTGTCCTCCTTGTCATTCAATTCAAAGAATTTTTTAATTTCTTCTTTGATCTCCTCATTAGTCCAGTGGTCTTCCAGTAGTGTGGTTTTCAATCTTCATGAGGTAGGAGATTTCTTTGCCCTGTTTTTATGGTTTATTTCTAGTTTGATGCCTTCATGGTCAGAAAAGATGGTTGGTATGATTTCGATCTTGGTGAATCTGTTGATGTTTGTCTTATGCCCCAGTATGTGATCGATCCTGGAGAATGATCCTTGTGCGCTTGAGAAAAATGTGCACTCAGATTTTTGGGGGTTTAGTGTTCTGTAGATGCCTGTTAAGCCCAAGCGCTCTAGATCCTTATTTAGAGCTTTAGTGTCTTTACTTATTTTTTGTCTCGTTGATCTATCCATTGTTGATAGTGGTGTGTTGAAGTCTCCTACTACATACGTGTTTTCTTTGATGCCTGTTTTCAAAGATGGTAATAGTCGTGTGATACATTTTGGTGCTCCTTAGTTTGGTGAATATATGTTAATGAGTGTTATTTCTTCTTGAACTATTGTCCCCTTGATCATAATGTAGTGACCACTGGGGTCTCTTTTTACTTTTTTGAGTTTGAAATCTGTTTTATTTGATATGAATATAGCTGTTCCTGCTTTCTTTTTTGGTCCATTTGCTTGTAGGATTGTTTTCCATCCTTTAACTTTGAGTCTATTTTTATCTTTTGTAGCTAAATGTGTTTCCTGGAGACAGCAAAAGGTTGGGTTTTGTTTCTTAATCCAGCCTGCAACTCTGTCTTTTTATTGAAGAGTTCAGTCCATTTACTTTTAGGGTTAATATTGATATGTTAGCATCTGTATTTGCCATTGTATTTGTCTTTCCTTTGATTTTATTTATTTATTCTTTTAATAACTTTTTTTTGGCCTTCTTTCATTGTTATTCATCCCTCTGCGGTTCTGGCTTTAGGACTCCTTGTAGTATTTTTTTGGAGTGGGGGTTTAGTCGTAATGAAATTCTAGAGTTTCTGTTTGTCTGGGAAGGTCCTTATTCTTTCTTCATTGAGGAAGGAGAGCTTTGCGGGATAGAGTATTCTTGGTTGGCATCTGTTTTCTTGGAGTCTGTTGACTATGTCCCTCCACTCTCTCCTTGCCTTTAGTGTTTCTTCGGAGAAGTCTGATGTCAGCCTGATTGGTTTTCCTTTGAATGTTATCTGTTTCTTTCCTCTTATCAGCTTCATTATTTTTTCCTTGTCCTGGATTCTTGGGAGCTTTACTATTATGTGTCTTGCTGTAATTTTTCTTTCGTCATGGAAGTTTGGTGTTCTTCTTGCTTCATGTATATCAATTTTCAGCTCCTTCTTCACGTTTGGGAAGTTCTCTTCAGTTATCTCCTTGAATATTTTCTCTGTTCCTGCATTTCTCTCCTCTCCTTCTGGGATTCCTATAACTCTTATATTTCCTTTCCTCATGGAGCCAGATAGCTCCCAAAGTCTTTCTTCGGTCTTTTTCCTTCGTACTTCTCTTTCCTTTCTTGTTTTGGTTCTTTTTATTTCTGTGTATTCAAGAGTACTTATTTGTTCTTCCATTTCATCTATTCTGCTTTCATTGCTTTCCCCAGAGTTCTTTAGCATCTCCATTAATTCTTTGATCTCCTGCATTTCTTTTACTTCCCTCTTTAGGGACTCAATTTCATTCTTCTGAGTGTTGTTTTCCTTAATGGCTTCCCTCTTTAGGGACTCAATTTCATTCTTCTGAGCATTGTTTTCCTTGATGACTTCTATCAGTTTTTCCATCACGGCAATTTTAAATTCTTTTTCTGGAAGGCTCAGAAGTTCTTCCAAGTCACCATAGTTGCAAGCTGGTGGGTGGTTTTTTTTTTTTTTTTTTTTTTGTGGTGTGTATTTTTTCTGAGGTGTTGCTACTTTGCTTGGAGTTTTTCTTTTCCCTGCTGCCTGTCTTCTAATTTGCTTTATGCGTTGGGACACTGTGCTGTTGGTACTGGCTGGCATCTTTTTGGTCTGTTCTTTTGGGAGTTTCAGAAACTGGCAATCCAAACAAGTCAAAAACTGTTATGCCCGAAGTCTAGTGAGGCAGTGGTACTTTGAGTATGTTAATGGTCACTGTCTCAGAATCTCTCCTCCTTCTGTGTTTACTTACAAATGCCGCATCTATTTTTGTAATGTGGCAGTTTTCGTGGGGATTATCACCATACTGGGAGAACTCTTTTGGTCTAAGGAAGTGGTCCTTAGGACAAAGGGAAAAACTCTTCCCATTTGGGACATTGGACCGTGTTTGCAGACATTTTTGTTCACAACTGGGTGGAGGGCTTGCTACTGACATCTAACGGATAGAGATCAGGGATCCTTCTAAACCTCCTACAATTCATAGGACAGACCTCCTGTAGGACAAAAAATGATCAGACCTACAATGTCAATGGTGCCCATATTGAGAAACTCTTTTCTCAGTGAAGAGTCTGGGTCTCCTAGAAGTTGTTTTGACTTTGGTCTCTGCTTCCCCCTTATACTTGCTCTGTGTGTGTGTGTTTGTGTGTGTTGAATTTATCCATTTAAGTAAATGTAGGAAAGACTCCTAGAGCACCTGAATATTATCACTGTGCTGTGAATAAATGAGCGTGCACCATGGTGAATTTAAGGGAAGATTTACTTAGGGTACATTAATGGGCTCATCTGGGTTTATAGGTATCATGCACACACCTGAGGGCACAGAATCATCTGCCAACACTTGCCTGGGCATATCTCTGCCTATCTGTCTTGATTCTGATTCTCTAGAGATCCCCAGACTTCAAATGCCTCAATTCCTACTTTTGGACATGAATCTGGCTGGAAGTACTTGGAAGATGTTTGTTTTTTATTTATCTTAAACTCTTCCCCAAAATTGAAGAGGAAGGAAAGCTTCCAAACATATTTTATGAGGCCAGTATTACCCTGATACCAACACCAGACAGTAACATGACAAAAAAGATAACTGTATACCAATATCTCTGATGGACACATATACAGAAATCCCTAACAAGCTGAATTCAACAATACATAAAAAGTATCAAATACCATGATTAAATGGGATTTATTCCAGGGATGCAATGATAGTTCAAAATATGTGAATCAACATGATATACCTTATCAACAAAAAGAAGGATAAAAAGCATATGATCATCTCAACAGATGTGGAAAAAAGAGAATATCACCATATTCAAACTCATTTATCTTAAAAATCACCAATAAAGTGGACATAAAGCTCTCAACATAATGAGAGCTATATGTGACAAATCCATAGCTACCATTATACTCAATGAAAAACTGAAAACTTTTCTTCTAAGATCAGGAAGAAGACAAGTATGTCTAGTGTCATCACTATTATTCAATATAGCATTGGAAATCCTTGCCTGAGAAGCTAGACATGAAAGGGAAATGAAAGACATATTGGAAAGAAAGAAGTAAAACTATTAGTATTTGCAGATGACCTCACTAGAAGTTATTAGAAGTAATAAATACAATGAAATTGTGGGCTACAAAATCAATATGCAGAAAATAAGTTGGGTTTCTATACAGAAATACCAACAGAAAGAGAAATGAAAATAATCTCATTTATAATTGCTTAAAAAAATAAAATACCTAGGAACATGTTTAACCAACGAGGTGAAAGACCTATGCACTGAAAACTATTAGACAGGAGTTTCCAGGTTGGCGAACATGTGAAGATTTCGTGAGAATGGTGTACCTGGAGAGGGCATGGAGACTCTGCCCATACGTTGCCCTGTGTTTTTCTTCATCTGTCTGTTGATTCATATCCTTTGTTATAAATTGGTGATCTAGTGAATGAATGAGTTTCCTGAGGCCAATGAACCATTCTAATAAACTAATCAAACCTGAGGAGGGGTCATGGGGCCCCCCTTTTGTTGTTCAGAAGCACAAATTATAATTTGAACTTGCAATGGGCACCTGAACTCTTGAGGAGGAGGTCGTGGTAACCTCTGATCATCGCTGGCTTATTAGAACCACAGTACCTTGCTGGTGTCTGAGAATAACCTATTGGTATGGAGAAGATTCCACATACTCTAATTGAAATTGGGTTGGGGAATCCTGAAACACAAAATTTTTCTCTTCTGTGACAAACCAGCTGTACATGTCAGAAGCTGTTCTGAGGAGGAAAGATAAAATAGCAACAACAGAAAACTATGACATTGTTGAAAGAAATAGAAGACACAAAGAAATGAAAAGATATACTGTGCTCATGGATTAGAAGAATTAACATCATTAAAATGGTTATACTACCTAGAGTAACACAGATCTAATGCATTCCTTTTTAAAAATCCCAGTGGCCTTTTTCACAAATACAGAACAAAAATCTAAAATTTATCTGGAAACACAAAAGACCCTAAATAGCCAAAGGAAATCCTAAGGGAGAAAGAAAAAATAGAGCTATCATATTCCCTGACTTCAAACTATCTGCAAAATATTAGTAATCAAAACAGCATGGTATGGTAATAAAAAAACACACAGTTTGGGCAACAAATTTACATCAAAGGAACCAAGAGTATCAAATGGAGGAAAAAATCTCTTCAATACATGATGTTGGGGGAAAATGACCAGCCACATGCAAAAGAGTGAAAGTAGAGCATTATCTCACATTGTACACAAAAATTCTAACTGTATTAAAGGCTTAAATATAAGACCAGAAACTATACAATACATAAAACATAGTAAGAACTCTGACATAAATCATAGCAATGTCATTGTGGTCTCATCTAATGGCAAGCAAAGTAAAAGTAAAAGTAAATGAAATGGGAATAAATTGGGCCTCCCTGGTGGCGCAAGGGGGTAAGACGCAACCTATGAAGCTGTCTGTAGCCTCTGCAGCACGAGTTCAATGCCCCAGCTGGCCAGGGAGCAACCCACATGGCACAGCAGACCTCTCCTGTCTCGCCTGCTGTTCCCCTCAGCAGTGTATTTCAGTCGTCTGCCTGTTCTGTTCCCCACTCTGTCTCTGGTGAATCCTCTCACCTCCCCACGACATTTCTGGCCTATACCCTAGCTCTTGTATGCATAAATAAATCTTAAAAAAAAAAAGAAATGGGAATAAATTAAAGTAAAAAGCTTCTACACATAGTAAAAGAAACTATCATCAAAACTAAAATGGGAGAACATATTTGCAAATCATCCAACAAGGGATTAATATACAAAGAACTCATAAAATCCAACAATGAGAAACCAGACAATCAGATTAAAAAATGGGTAAAAGTTCTGAATAGGTATTTTACCAAAAAAAAAAAAGGCAGGTATTTTACCCAAAAAAAAAAAAAAAAAAGAGGCATACGTATGACTAACAAACACATGAAAAGATGTTCTTCATCATTTGTCAGGGAAATACATATCAAAATCACAATGAGACATCACCTGATACCAGTCATAGTGGCTATTATAAAACAGCAACAAGAAGAAATAACAAGTGTTGGAAAGGATGCGAAAAGAAAAGAGAATGTAAATTACTGTAGCCACAACGGAGGAGTCCTCAAAAAATTGTAAGTTCACAAGGTAGAAGAACCATGATAATTTTGTATGTCATACAAGGAGCCATAATAATTTTTCTATGAATAATATTTCAAACAATCATCTTAAACAGTAGCCTATAAATAAACTGTTCTCCAAAGAAGACATACAGATGGCCAAGAGGTCAGCATCACTTATCATCAGGGAAATGCAAAGGAAAATAACAGTGAGAGAGATATCACCTCACTCTTGTGACAGTGGCCCATATCAAAAAGACCAGAAACAGCGAGACTCAACGAGGATGAGAAGAAAAACAAACCCTCATACACTGTTGGTGGGAATGTAGACTGGTCGAGTCCCTGTGGAAAACAGTATGGAGGTTTGTCACAATAATTAAAAATATATCTGCCAGGCCTCCCTGGAGGCACAAGGGGTTAAGTCTCAGCACTATGAAGCTATCAGTAGCCACTGCAGCACCAGTTTGATCCCCAGCCGGGGAGCTGACTCACATGGCACAGCAGACCTCTCCTGTCTCGCCTGCTGCTTCCCTCAGCAGTGTATCTCAGTAGATCTGCCTGTTCTGCTCCCAACTCTGTCTCTGGTGAATCCTCTCACCCCCTACACCTCTGGCCTATACCCAAGTTCTTGTATTCATAAATAAATAAAATCTTTAAATATGTATATATCTACACAAAGAATTAAAAAACACGAATTACAAGGGATATATGCATTCCACTGTTCATTGCAGCACTGTTTATAATAACCAATGTATGGAAACAATGTAAGTGCCCAACAACAAATGAGTGGATAAACTTCTTTATGTGTGATGTATGTATACACAATGGAATACTATTCAGCTGTTAAAAAAGAGGAAATTTTGCCATTTGCAACAACATACATGAAACTAGAAGGGTTTATGCTAAACAAAATGAGTCAGAAGGAGAAAGACAAATACTAGATGGTTTAACATATACGTGGAATATGAAGAAACAAAGCAAAGGAAAAGACAAAATCAAACCCTTGAAATCTGTCTCCAAAATCGAGGCTACCAGAGGGGGAGGTTGGGGTGAGTGAAGAGGAGACAGAGACGGGAACCAGTAGACTGTGATAGAGAACTATAGGTAACTTGGTGGTGTGAGTAGTAACATACATCTGAAGATGTGTACACCTGTACCCCTAAATCATATACAGTGTTGTAAACAAATGTTACAAACTAAAAAATATATAGTAGTCATTATATTTTTTATTGATTAAACTTTTTTATTTTCTTACATTTTTGTTTAATATTTTATAACATTTCAATCCTTCAATATATTTATTTATTTTCTTTTTTATTTTATATATTTCTTACATCATTTTTCATTTTTGCACAATGTGTGCATTTTCATCTAGGTTATAGTCCCCATACCATTCCCACCACCCTTGTTTTGATCCTACTGCCTTCTCTCCCTACTGAGTGTGTGCCTGGTTTATAGTTGCTTGTTGCTTGTTGATTTTTACTTTATTATAATTAGTCTTTTTCCTGGTCCCTTATTTAGGTTTTCTGACTTCCTGCTATAAGTGAGACCATCCTGTATTTTTCTTTTTTTTTCTGCCTTATTTCACTGAGCATTATCCCTTCCAGCTCCATCTATGTTGCTGCAAATTGCATGATTTTGTCTTTTTTGATTGCTGAGTAATATTCCATTGTGTATATGTACCACATCTTCTTGATCCAGTCATCTATTTTTGGGCATTTGGGTTGTTTCCATAGCTTAGCTATTGTAAACAGTGCTGCTATAAACATAGGGGTGCAGGTGCCCTTTGGAATTAATGTTTCTGTGTCCTTTGGGTAAATACCTAGGAGTGGAATTGTTGGATCATATGGAAGCTCTATGTTTAGTAGGTCAAGAAATCTCCACACAGCTCTCCATAGTGGTTGGACCAGTTTGCACTCCCACCAGCAGTGCATTAGAGTTCCTTTTCCTCTACATCCTCACCAACATTTGTTGTTGCTAGTTTTTTTTTTTAATATGTGCCATTCTCACTAGTGTAAGATGGTATCTCATGGTAGTTTTGATTTGCATTTCCCTGATTACAAGTGATGTTGAACATTTTTTTCTTTGTAATATTTATTTATTTATTTTAAATAATACATTTTATTTTTATATTCCCCATACAATTGCAATCCCCTTATTTTGACCAGAGTCCCTCCCCTCCCCACTCCCCACCCCCCATAGAGTGTCTCTGGTTCATAGTTATTTGTTGATTTTGATTTTCACTTTCTTATAGTTATTCATTTTCCTGGTCCCTTATTTAAGTTTTCTAGATTCCTGCTATGAGTGAGACCATCCTGTATTTTTCTTTTTCTTTCTGGCTTATTTCGCTGAGCATGATCCCTTCCAGCGCCATCCATGTTGCTGCAAATTGCATATGTTTATCTTTTTTGAATGCTGAGTAATATTCCATAGTGTATATGTACCACATCTTCTTGATCCAGTCATCGATTTTTGGGCATTTGGGTTGTTTCCAAAGCTTAGCTATTGTAAACAGTGCTGCTATTAACATAGGGGTGCAGGTGCTCTTTGGAATTGATGTTTCTGTGTCCTTTGGGTAAATAGCTAGGAGTGGAATTGCTGGATCATATGGAAGCTCTATGTTTAGTAGGTCAAGAAATCTCCACACAGCTCTCCATAGTGGTTGGACCAGTTTGCACTCCCACCAACAGTGCAGAAGGGTTCCTTTTTCTCCACACCCTCGCCAACATTTGTTGTTGCTAGTTTTTTTAATATGTGCCATTCTCACTGGTGTAAGATGGTATCTCATGGTAGTTTTGATTTGCATTTCCCTGATTACAAGTGATGTTGAACAGTTTTTCATATGCCTGTTGGCCATTTGCATTTCCTCTTCAGAGAAGTTTCTTTTTAGCTCTTCTGACCATTTTTTGACTGGGTTATTTACTTTGTTGAGTCTTGTCAGCTCTTTGTAGATTTTTGTGATAAGTCCTTTATCATTAATGTTGTGTGCAAAAACTTTCTCCCAATCAGTGGGGTGTCTTTTTGTTTTGGTTACTGTCTCTTTTGCTATACAGAAGCTCTTTAATTTTTTTTATTTTCTTACATTTTGTTTGATTTTTTTATTTTTTGTACAATATTTGATTTCTCCCCTAAGGTGTAGTCCCCATAAATCTCCCAACACCACATCACCTGTGAACCATCGCCATAGTCCTTTGTGCGCTTCCCTTCCCTGTTTTGACTCCTCTCCTTCCCCATCCCCTGCTGTATGCCTCAGATCTATATATAGTTTTTCTGTAAGCTTTGTTTTTTTTTTTTTGGATCCTTTGTCAGTTTTCCTATATTCCTCCTATAAGTGGAACCATTTGATTTTTTTTTATTTTTACTTCTGACTAATTTCACTGTGCATAATCCCTTCTAGCTCCATCCATGTTGCTGCAAATGGCATGAGTTTATCTTTTTTGATTGCTGAATAGCATTCCATTGTGTATATGTACCACATCTTCTTGATCCAGTCATCTGTTTGGGGGCATTTAGGTTGTTTCCATATCTTACCTATTGTAAATAGTACTGCATTAAACACAGGAGTGGAGGTTTCCTTTTTTATTAATGTTTTTGTGTTCTTTGGGTAGATCCTAGGTGTGGAATTTCTGGATAATATGATAGAGCCATTTTTAGTAATTAATCCACACAGCTTTCTATAGTGGTTGGACCAGTTTGCATTCCCACCACCAGTGTAGGAGGGTTCCTTTTTCTCCACATCCTTGCCAGCATTTTTTGTTGCCTGCTTTTTTTTTTAATATGGGCCATTCTCACCAGTGTGAAATATTATCTCATGGTTTTGATTTGCATTTCCCTGATTATAAGTGATGTTGAGCATTTTCTCATATACTTTTGGCCATTTGCATTTCCTCTTTGGAGAAGTGTGAGAATGTATCCATTTTCCCTTCATTCCAAAACCTCCCACCACTGGTCCAAAAAGTTTTCATAGTAACAATTAGGGGGAAATATGTAGACCTCTAGATTCAGGCATATACTAAGAGTCCTCCTAGGTACTGGCATTCTCCTGCTTCTCTCCTTTAGTCTAATGTCTCAAACCTATGTTTTCCCCCTTTTGATTGATTGATACCTTTGGTATCCAACATATGATGTGGTTTGCTTGGGTTTAGTTTGTCACAGCTTATCTGAGTTGGCAGCATCACAAGATAGCTGGGGACTATAGTGAGTTTTTCTTCCAGGAGACCTTATTGATTGGATTTTGTATAAAGGAACCCAGGCACACCAGCAAAGAATTTTTTTCCTAGCCAAAATACAGCGGGAATTTCCCAAGGAGATCAACTCTATTCATCTCTGTGAAAATCAATTAAGTGTTATGAATGTGTGATAGCTCTTCTAAAAAAAATTGTTATGGTGGGAAAGTCTACACCTTAACCTAGTGAAAAATGTCTCTGCCTTTGCTCTTTACCCCTCAGTCCTATTATTGAATATTCCTCACTACTGATGACAAATATTAATGTGAAGTGGTTATTTTCTAGTGGACACCACATTAGATAGACTCTTTTGCAATACTATATAACAACCCTCCCAGTGTTTCCACCCTTGTCTTAACACCTAACATAAAACATAGACGTTTATGATTTGAAGACCATGAATGCCTTAGAACCACAGCCTTTCATTATCTACTTACCCATAGCTCCATAGGCTGCCTGTCCCTCTCTAAATTATTTAACCAGTAAACATGGCTAAAATTACTTTAAAAATATTTTTAATCCTTATCTCATTTAGTTGATTAAATTTAAATTTTCTAACAGAATTGCGTAGCTCGAACTTAGTGTTTCTCAGCACTGTGTCCATTGCACTTCAGAAATCTAAAGGGTTAGGTGCTTCAGTTTGAAACCTATTTTTACAACACTTCTAGATTATTAAATATCAGATATCCTGCTTTTGGATGACTTGTTCCTCACTGATAATTTCCTTGCTCTTTTCTGCCTCTTTCCTGCCACCCCCAACCCCCTTCCTCCCATTCTCTTCTTTGCACCTGTGAACTAACCATCTTTCATCTCTGCCTTTTGAAATTTTTAATATTCTTTTTCCTGGTTAACCACATTATATAACCTGAGAAGACAGACCTTGTTTTGTTTATTTTGAAACCCTACAAGACAATACTGCCATGATACAGTAGGTGCTAAATGTTGAATGATAACTGAAGAATTGAATGACATTGGAAAACTGAATGACATTAGAAAACTGAACTATATGTCCACAAGGCTTTCCTAGGTAAGGCAAACAATGCATTATAGAATATATATTTTTTTCTTAAGGCTTTAAATCCATAAAGAGTTAAAAATTCACCTGAATTTTATGTGGGATAAAGACCACAGATTTAAGACCATAGTCTTTAGTGAAGATTGAATCTTAACTAAAATTGTAGAACTTTTACAGCAAATATGCATCAATGAAATGGATTAGTTGATATATCTATGGATCAATATTATTGCCAAAGTATAACAAGTTTTGTATCACTTTTTTTGTACTTTCAAGATGAGTGATTATAAACTTTCTCATGTAAAATGAGATGGGAATGGAAGTTTTGTTAATCAGTGTTGCCCAATTCTTTGAACTTATTTCAAGTTCAAAGATAGATTGAAAATCTATAGAAAATCAATAATTGCCACAAATCTATCATCTAGATCTGTTACTAAATTGTCTCTTATCAAGAGATCTCTTATCAAAAATCATTTTAATGATTCATAAGGTGAACATTCTCCTTTAACTTTGTTAAAAGTAAAAATTAGAAACCATCCGCCTTGCAAAAAGTATCCATTGCTCAGTTAATAGAATAGTTGGCTTTCTCAATAGCTACACTAATATTTGGAATGACTCATTTATTTAGTGCCCTAGAATTTTTATACATTGGAACTTACACATTAGGATTCAGAATGTGTGAGAAATGGATATTTCTTTAGTAAAAACAAAGAGCCATAATGAAAGGGAACTCCTTAACTAGAGATTCTTTCTCAGACAGTTCAGATTTAGGCAAGAGTATATGAAATTTGAGGATCTACAATTGGATTCCCTTGTAACTATCATTGCTTCTGTATCCCCTGAAAAATCTTAATAATAAAGACCACAGATTTAAGACCATAGTGCCACAGCATTTAGCACATTAATGTGTTTGCTTATTACCCTAAAAGGGGTAAACAGATGCATGTATTTATTAGAACTGTGGAATGGAAGTGTTACTACTAGAATCCTTGGGTTGGTGAGTCATCATCTTCAGGGTTAAAGTTATTCCACCTCAATCTCTAACTGTTGAGAATATCACCAATTTTTAAAGATATCTTTAAAGATGGCTCGTCGTCTTGCTTTCCATAGTTATGCCTAGCATCTTTCACTCTCAAGATAATCTTTCACTGATAATTTATAGTTTTGGATATCAACATCATGGTGGAGTAAGGTTCTACCATCATTTGTCTCCTTTAAACTACAACCAATAGAACATTTAAAACTCAACTAGGGATCTTCTGCTCATCATGCTGGCATGACAGAAAAATCAAATGTCTATGTGCATAAAGGTCTGTGTATTGTGGCTTATGGGACAGGGGACAAGGGATATGGTAGGAATGCCAGACCTGTCTACAATCAAGGCTATGATATGGCAGAGATAGCATGGACATTCATGTCTTATACCCCACTGAACCCGACTGTGGAGAAGGAAAGGCTCACTACACATGGAGGACCCAGAAAGGTTGGCTGTAGCAGCAGTGTGTATGACTCCAACCCTTTCTATGTCCCCTTCCACCATAGGAAGTCTTCCAAGAAAAATCAGTGGCCTGCCACACATAATGGCAACACTGAGATAGGGAGCAATGACAAAGGCTGTGAGCACAGGACAAGTCTGAATCCATGCTCACAAGAGAAAGGGCAGTATAGTGACTATACACTCAGGCTCACCCTCTTCTCACCCACCCACAGCTGCAATATCAGGAGCCCAGCTCCCTTCCGACCTCCACTTGCCCACCTGAGACCTTGATAGAAAAAAAAAAAAAACCTCTAAAGCTAATGCCACAGCATCACCTGCTGTAAATAAAACAAAAGCACCCATTTACTATTAGATAACCCAAATGCACAGAAGAGAATACCATCAAATAATTTGAAAATTCACAGTAACATGAAATCACAGAAAGATAATGATGAATCTTCAGAAATTTAACTTAAAAACACAGAATTTTGTGCTCTAATGGATAGAGAATTCAAAATAGCTTCAATGAAGAAACTCAATGCATGACAAGAAATCAGAAATGCAACTCAATGGATTTAGGGAGGAAATTAAAGGAGCACTTCACCAAAGAGATCAAGTCTAAAAACAAATCTTGACAGAGATTCTGGATATGAGATTTCAATAAATGAAATGAAGATTTCTATCAAAAGCATGAGTAGGATAGACTTTATGAAAGAATTAGTGAGATTAAAGATAGAAATCTAGAAATAACTCAAGTGCAAGAGTAGAGAGAAATTATTTGGGGGGAAAAACTATCATACTGTATTAGGAAAGGAGGTGTGCTGCTCAGAAATCATATCAGAATAAGCCATGTCAGGAAAATATCCCCTTAAAATACAACCCGAAATTAAATAAATAACTCACACATGGCCTTATCACTGGAGTATGCCCAATTATCCATGAACCTGCATTTTTGAAGGTGTGTGGCCAAAACCTGTGGTCTTAACAGAATTGGGAGGGCAGAGCTGTAACCACAGGTGTGGCAGAGTGTGTAACTGCAGCAAAAATGGATTACGGAACAAATGAGGGAAGGGTCCAAACTTTGGGGACACATGTCTCCTGGATTCCTGTGAACCCCTTCACAAAGAAAGGGAAGACCCATGTTGCCTTCCAAAGCTGGTTGCTGAGTCCAGATATTGAAACCCAATGATTTTTTTGTGGGCATAACATGGCATTCTGAGCCCCTTCCTCCTGCACTTAGGAGAACCAGTGAAGTTTCTTTCTTCAGTGATAAGTTACTTCCATCAGGACCTCCCTGGTGGCGCAGGGGTTAAAACGCAACCTATGAAGAAATCCGCAGCCACTGCAGCACAAGTTCAACTCCCGGCCGGCCAGGGAGAAACCCACATAGTGGGACAGATCTCTCCTATCTCACCCGCTGCTCCCCTCAGCAGTGTACTTCGGTCCGTCTGCCTGTTCTGTTCCCCACTCTGTCTCTGGTGAATCCTCTCACCACCCCATGCATCTCTGGCCTGTACTCCAGTTCTTGTGTAGAAATAGATGAATCTTTAAAAACAAAAAAAAGTTACTTCCATCAGATGCAGAAAAAAGACCTGCAGTAGACCCTACAGGGTTAATAACTAAGGCATCACCATTTCCAGGCCAAGCACCAGAACTTGGAAGAAATATCGGTCTCTAGGACTCCAATGACTTAAAGGGAGGATCGACCTGCCTACTGTAGCTGGGTACTCAAAGTAGACACTGATCACAGTGATTTTAGCTGGCTCTAGTTTAGCAAGCTCAATTCCTCCCTAATATGCTCTTGAAGATCCAAGAAAGTGTGTCTTTAGGACTAAGCTGCCACTAACAACTGCAGAAAAGAACCCCCTGCAGATAATTCTGGCAGGTGATAGCTAGGGCAACAGTGTTTGCAGACTAATCAAAAGGAGGGTAAGGAGGATACACATATCTCCTTAACTCCACTGACTTTAACCCCTGCACCCCAGTTCTTAGATGCATAAATAAATAAAAACAAAATTAAAAAAATAATACAGTAAAGTTTCATATTACAAAATCAATATACAAACTTAGTAGCCTTTCTATAAATAATGAAATACTAAGAAAACGGTTATTTTTATACTTGCATCATAAAGAAGAAAATATCTGAGAATAAATTAAACCATGGATACTAAATAGCTATACAATGAAAACTGTAAGATACTATTGAATGAAATTGAAGAATATGTAAATAAATGGAAAGATAACTTGTGCTCATGGATTAGAAGGATTAACATAGGCAAAATGGCTTAACCTAAAGCAATGTAAAGATTCAGTGCGGTCCCTCTCAAAAAGAAAACTAAAAGCAAATATCACTGATGATTATAGATGCAAAATCTATTATTTTTCACAGAAATACAAATATGAGATTTATTTGGAAACACGCAAGACCCTGAATAGTAATCCTCAGAGAAAAACACTGTGTTCCCCAACTTCAAACTATACTACAAAGTGATAATCAAAATAGAATGTAATTTTAATAAAAATCAACAGAATGCAATTGAGAGTCCAGAAATAAATCACATTTTTTTATTGAGTTCTTTGTTTTATTTTTGTTATGTGAGTTCTTTGATCTTGGATATAAGCCCCTTGTCATATGTATTATATGTAAATATAATCTCCCACCCAGTAGGGTATTTTTTCATTTTAATGATAATTTCTTTCTCTGTGCAAAAATAGTTTGATGTGTTCTTGGAGTCCCAAAGATATCCCTAAAGCCAGTGTTTTGGGGTTTTGCCTAATTTTTCTTGTGTGTATTGTATGGTTTCAGGTCTTACATTCAAATCTTAATCCATTTTGAGTTAACTTTTATGTATGGTATGAGATGGTGATCTAGCTTTATTTTTTGCACATGGAGGTTCAGTTTTCTCAGAACCATTTGTTGAAGATTCTTTCTTTTCTCCAATGTATACCATCGCCTCCTTTGTCATAGATTAGCTGTCCTTATAAGTGTGGGTTTGTTTCTGGTCTCTCAATGCTATTGCTCTATGTGCCAACTTTTAGGCCAAAGCCATACAGTTTTGATTACTGCAGTTTTGAAGTATAGTTTGAAATCTAGGACTGTGATGCCTACCTTCATTTTTTGTACAGATTACGTTGGCTATTCAGGGTTCTTTGTGCTTCCATATAAATTTAAGTGATGTTTTCTCTTTCTCAAAAGAATGACATTGAAAAGCTGCTGGGAATTTCATTTTGCTTTGGGTAAGATGACCACTTTAATATTTTGTTTGTTTTTATTTTTACATCATTGTTCGTTTTTAAATAATCTTTGCTTCCTTCCCCCCAGGTATAGTCCCCATAGAATTTCCTTCACCAGTGCACCTGTGCACCATCACCACTGTCCCCTGTGCTCCTCCCTTCTTCCCTCTGATCCCTCTTCCTCCTCCTCCCCTGAAGGATATCTCTGATTTATAATTGTCTGTTTTTGCTTTGTTGTGTTTTGTATTATTTTTTTACACTGATGTCTTATTTAGTTCCCCTATATTCCTGCTATAAGTGAAACCGTCCAATATTTTTCTTTTTCCTTCTGACTTCCTTCACTGAGCATAATTCCTTCTAGCTCCATCCACATTGTTGCGAATGGCATGAGTTTATCTTTTTTTGATTGCTGAATAGTATTCCATTGTGTATCTATACCACATCTTCTTGATCCAGTCATCTATTTTGGGGCATTTGGGTTGTTTCCAGGTTTTACCTATTAGAAATAGTGCCACATTAAACACAGGGGTACAGGTGTTCTTTTGGATCAATGTTTTTGTGTCCTTTGGGTAGATTCCCTAGGAGTGGAATTGCCAGGTCATATGGTAGCTCCATTTTCAGTAGACTAAGGAACCTCCAGACAGCTTTCCATAGTGGTTGGTCCAGTTTGCACTCCTACCAGCAATGTAGGAGAGTTCCTTTTCACCACATCCTCGCCAACATTTGTTGTTGCTAGTTTTTTTGATATGTACCATTCTTACTGGTGTAAGTTGGTATCTCAGTGTGGTTTTGATTTGCGTTTCCCTGATTATAAGGGATGTTGAACATTTTTTCATATGCCTGTTGGCCATTTGCATATTCTCTTGGGAGAAATGTCTTTTAAGTTCTTCTGCCCATTTCTTCACTGGATTGTTTACTTTGTTTTTATTGAGTCCTGTGAGTTTCTTGTATATCTTTGTGATCAGTCCCTTATCAGTTGAATGGAATGCAAAGATTTTTTCCCAATCAGTGGGGTGTCTCTTTGATTTAATGTCTCTTTTGCTGTACAGAAGCTTTTCAGTTTGATGTAATCCCAGGTGTTTATCTTTTCCTTGACTTTCTTTGCTTTGGGTGATGAGTCTTTAAAGATGTTAGTGAGATGTATGTCTTGCAGTGTTTTACCTGTATTTTCTTCTATATATTTTATGGTTTCAGGTCTTATGTCAAGTTCTTTTATCCACTTTGAGTTGATTTTTGTGCATGGTGATAGGTAGAGTGATGACCACTTTAATATTGTTAATGCTTCTAATCCATGAACAGGAAATATCTTTCCATCTCTTTGTATCTTCTATTTCTTTCAATGGTGTCTTATAGTTTTCATTGTACAGGTCTTTTCTCCTTTGTTAAATTTACTCCTAGGTATTTTATTTCTTCCTGACGTGATAGTAAATGAGATTGTTTTCTTGATTTCTTTCTTTTCCAGTTTATTGTTTACATACACGAACACAACTGATTTTTGAGTGTTGATTTTGTAACCTACTGCTTTATTGAATAATTTTTTGAATAAATTTTTAGTAGAGTCTTTAGCGTTTTTATGTATATTATTACATCATCTGCAAATAGTGATAGTTTTATTACTTTTACCCAGTTTAGATTACTTTATATATAAGTGTTCTTGCTGCAACTTGAAATACTACTGAATATTAGCAGTAAATGTGAACATTCTTGCATGCTAATCTTAAAGGAAAAGTTTTCATTTTCTCACATTGATTATGATGTTAGTTTTGAGAGTGTCATATGTAGCCTTTGTTATGTTGAGGTATGTTCCTTTCAACCTCATTTTTGAAGAAAATTTTAATCAGAAATGGATGTTGAATCTTGTTAAATGCTTTCTCTTTATCTACTGATGATATATGATATTTACTTTTCCTTTTGTTGATGTAGTGAATTACAGTGATTGATTTGTGGATGTTAAGTAATTCCTGAATCCCTGGAATAAATACCCATTTGGTCATGATATATGATCCCTTTAATGTGTTGTTGAACTCATTTTGCTAAAATTTGGTTGAGGATTTTTGCATGTATGTTCATCAGTGATATTGGCCTGTAGTTTTTTGTTTTTGTTTATTTTTGTGATGCCCTTGCCTACTTTTGATATCAGGTTAATGTTGGTCTCATGAAATATATTTGGAAACATTCCCTTGTCCTCAGTATTTTGGAAGAATGTGAGGATGTGTTATTTCGTGTTTGAAGGTTTGGTATTACTCATTAATTAAACCATCTTGTCTTTGGGCTCTTGCTTTTTGGGACACATTGTCTGTTGTTTCAATCTCCTTAATTATAATTGTTCAGGTTTTCTATTTCTGTTCAGGTTTTCTATTTCTTCCTGATTCAGTCTTGGAAATTCTAGCTTCTGAGAAATTGTCCATTTCTTCTACATTATCCAATTTGTTTGCATATTCATGTTAATAGTAGTCTCTTCAATTCTCTTTTTTTTCCTGAAATGTCCATTGCAATGCCATCCTTTTTTTAAATTTCTGGTTCTATTTTACTAGAATTTTCTTTTTTTTTCCATGTTGAGGCCAGCAAGAGTTTTGTCTATTTTATTTTTCAAAGAACCATCTTTTGGTTTCATTGATTTTTTTGGCCTATCTTTCTTCTATTTTGTTTATTTCTGCTCTAAATTTTTTTTATATCCTTCCTTCTGCTGACTTTTTGGTTTCTTTTTCTAGTTCCTTCATGTGTAAGCTTTAGATGCATATTTGAGATCTTTTTGTTTATTGATGTAGGCCTATATTGCTCTATAGTAAACAGCAATACTGCTTTTTTGCTGCAACCCATAAGTTCTGGTAGCTTGTGTCTTCATTTTCATTTGTTTTGTGGTATATTTTAATTTCTCCTTTAATTTCCACATTAATCCAGTAGTCACTCAGTAATAGGTTTGTTTTTTTTTTTAAAGATTTATTTTATTTATACAAGAGCCGGGGTACAGGCTGGATGCGTGAGAGGGTGAGAAGATTCACCAGAGATAGAGTGGGGAACAGAAAAGGCAGACTGAAGAAACACACGCTGAGGGGAGCAGTGAGTGAGACAGGAGAGGTCTGCTCAACATGTGGGTTGCTCCAAGGCCAGCGGGGATCGAACCGGCACTGCAGAAGCTGCGGACAACTTCACAGCATTGCGCTCAATTGCCTGTGCCACTAGGGAGGTCCAGTAATAGGTTGTTTAATTTCTACATATTGGAGGTTTTTCCTGCTTTATTTTTCTGATTGATTGCTAGTTTGATTCCACTGTGATGATATGACTTGTCTTCATCAATTTGTTGACATTTTTTGTGTGACCCAATATGTGACCTATCTTGAAGAATGTTCCATGTGCACTTGAGAAGAATGTGAGGGGGTGGGTCATTGCCCTTTAAATGCCTATTAATCCTATGTGGGTTAATACCTTGTTTAAGGCAATTGTTTCCTTGTTGGTTTTCTGATTGACTGATGTGCCCATAGATGGAAATGGGGTGTTAAGTTCCCTATTACTCCTGTGTTGCTGCCAATGTCTGTTTTTAATTTTGCTAATAGTGGTTTTGTATTTTGATGCTCCTCTGTCTGATGCTTATATATTAATGATTGGTCCTTTTTTCCCTTTGATGAGTGTTACGCCTTCCTGATATATTGATCTCTTAATAATTATATATCGCCCATCATTGCTTGTCACCCTTTTTAAGCTGAAAGTCTATTTTATCTGATATATCAATAAATATGATTGTTCCTGATTTTTTTTGGGGGGGGTCTCATTTGCTTGTAAGACTGTTCTAACCATTTCCTTTGAACTTATATTTATCTTTGGAGTTCAGGTGGATCTCCTGGAGAGAACAGAAAGTTGGGTTTGTTCTGTGATTCAGTCAGTCATTGTACTTCTCATTAGTGAGTTCAGTGCACTACATTTGTGGTGATTATCAGTGTATAGGAGTTTCTACTGCCATATTGTTTTGTTTTGTTGTTGTTTTGGTTTGGTTTTGTTTTTTATTTTTTTTAATAATAAATTTTATTTTTATATTCCCCATACAATTGCAACCCCCTTATTTTGACCCCAATCCCGTCCCTCCCGCCCTCTACCCCCCATAGAGTGTCTCTGGTTCATAGTTTTTTGTTGATTTTGATTTTCACTTTCTTATAGTTACTCATTTTCCTAGTCCCTTATTTAAGTTTTCTAGATTCCTGCTATGAGTGAGACCATCCGGTATTTTTCTTTTTCTTTCTGGCTTATTTCGCTGAGCGTGATCCCTTCCAGCGCCATCCATGTTGCGGCAAATTGCATGTGTTTATCTTTTTTGAATGCTGAGTAATATTCCATGGTATATATGTACCACATCTTCTTAATCCAGTCATCCATTTTTGGGCATTTGGGTTGTTTCCAAAGCTTAGCTATTGTAAATAGTGCTGCTATAAACATAGGGGTGCAGGTATTCTTTGGAATTGATGTTTCTGTGTCCTTTGGGTAAATACCTAGGAGTGGAATTGCTGGATCATATGGAAGCTCTATGTTTAGTAGGTCCAGAAATCTCCACACAGCTCTCCATAGTGGTTGGGCCAGTCTGCATTCCCACCAACAGTGCAGAAGAGTTCCTTTTTCTCCACAACCTCGCCAACATTTGTTGTTGCTAGTTTTTTTAATATGTGCCATTCTCTCTGGTGTGAGATGGTATCTCATGGTAGTTTTGATTTGCATTTTCCTGATTACAAGTGATGTTGAACATTTTTTCATATGTCTGTTGGCCATTTGCATTTCCTCTTCAGAGAAGTTTCTTTTTAGCTCTTCTGCCCATTTTTTGACTAGGTTATTTTCTTTGTTGTTGTTGAGTCTCATCAGCTCTTTGCAGATTTTTGTGATCAGTCCTTTATCATTAGTGTTGGGTGCAAAAATGTTCTCCCAGTTGGTGGGGTTTCTCTTAGTTTTGGTTATTGTCCCTTTTGCTGTGCAGAAGCTCTTTAATTTGATGTAGTCCCAGCTGTTTATCTTTGCCTTCAGTATCACTGCTTTGGGTGATGTGTCTGTAAAGATGTCTTTGATGTGCAAATCACGTAGTGTTTCGCCTACATTTCCTTCTATGTATTTTATGGTTTCAGGTCTTATGTCTAGTTCTTTAATCCATTTTGAGTTGATTTTTGTGTATGGTGTGAGATAGTGGTCAAGCTTCATTCTTTTGCATGTAGCAACCCAGTTTTCCCAGCACCATTTATTGAACAAACTTTCTTTGCTCCAATGCATAGTCTTTGCTCCTTTGTCAAAGATTAGTTGACCATAAATATCTGGGTTTATTTCTGGATTTTCTATTCGATTCCATTGGTCTGTATGTCTGTTCTTGTTCCAATACCATGCAGTTTTTATGATTATGGCTTTGTAGTATAGTTTGAAGTCTGGGAGTGTGATGCCTCCATTTCCTTCTTTTTTTTTTCAGTAGAGCTTTGGCTATTCGGGGTTTTTGGTGATTCCATATGAATTTCATCAATAATTGTTCTATTTCTTTGAAGAATGACATTGAAATATTTATTGGAATAGGATTGAATCTGTAGATTGCTTTTGGTAGGATGGCCATTTAAATAATGTTTATTCTTCCAATCCATGTGCAGGGGATGTCTTTCAATTTCTTTGTGTCTTCTTCTATTTAACAGTGTTTTATAGTTTTCTTTATATAGGTCCTTTACCTCTTTTGTTAGATTTATTCCCAAATATTTGATTTTTTTGTTTTGATAATAGAAGGGATGGTTTTTTTTTATTTCTTCTTCTTCAGATTTATTGTTTGTGTATAGGAAGGCTACTGACTTTTGCGTGTTGATTTTGTATCCTGCCACTTTACTGAACTGATTGATGAGTTGAATTAGTTTTTCTGTGGAGTTTTTGGGGTTCTCTATGTATATTATCATATCATCTGCAAATAGTGATAGTTTGACGACTTCTTTTCCTATTTGGATTCCTTCTATGTCTTTCTCTTGTCTTATTGCTCTGGCTAGGACTTCCAGTATTATATTGAAAAGCAGGGTGAGAGTGGACATCCTTGTCTTGTCCCAGATCTTAATGGAAATGCTTTCAGCTTTTCACCATTAAGAATGATACTGGCTGTTGGCTTGTCATATATGGCCTTTATGATGTTGAGGTATGTTCCTTGTATCCCAAGAATTTCAAGGGCTTTTATCATGAATGGGTGTTGCACTTTGTCAAAAGCTTTCTCAGCATCTATTGATATTATCATATGGTTTTTATATTTCTTTTTGTTGATGTGTTGGATAACGTTGATTGATTTTCGGATGTTGACCCATCTTTATGTCCCTGGAATGTATCCTATTTGGTCGTGGTGAATTATCTTATGGATACATTCTGGATTCTGATAGCTAAAATTTTATTGAGGATTTTTGCATCAGTGTTCATTAGGGAGATTGGCCTGTAGTTTTCCTTTTTTGTGTTGTCCTTGTTTGGTTTTGGTATTAGTGTAATGTTGGCTACATAGAACGTGTTTGGTATTGACCCTTCCTTCTTAATTTTTTGGAAGAGTTTGTGAACGATAGGCACTAATTCGTCTCTGAATGTTTGGTAGAATTCATTTGTAAATCCATCAGGTCCTGGCCTTTATTTTTGGGGAGGTTTTTGATTACCATTTCAATTTCGCTGCTTGTAATTGGTCTGTTTAGGAGTTCTATTTCTTCTTTATCTAGCTTTGGGTGATTGTAGAGTTGTAGGAATTTGTCCATCTCCTCTAGATTGTTGAACTTGTTTCCATATAACTGTTCATAGAAGTTTCTGATTATTCTTTTGATTTCTGCTGTGTCTGTTGTGATTTCTCCTCTTTCATTAATGATCCTGTTTATTTGTGCTTTCTCCCTTTTTTCCTTTGTGAGCCTGGCTAGGGGTTTGTCTATTTTATTGATTTTTTCGAAGAACCAGCTCTTGGTTTCATTGATCTTTTGGATTGTTTTTTTAGTTTCAATTTCATTTATTTCTGCTTTGGTTTTTATTATTTCTTTTCTCCTACTGGTTTTGGGGTTTCTTTGTTTTTCTTTTTCTAGATCTTTGAGCTTCGAATTAGGTTGTTTCTTTGAATTCTTTCTTGTTTCTTGATGTGAGCTTCTATTGCTATATATTTTCCTCTTATTACTGCTTTTGCTGCATCCCATACATTTAGGGTATTGGTGTCCTCCTTGTCATTCAATTCAAAGAATTTTTTAATTTCTTCTTTGATGTCCTCGTTAGTCCAGTGGTCTTCCAGTAGTGTGGTTTTTAGTCTCCATGAGGTAGGAAAGTTCCTTGCCTTCTTTTTATGGTTTATTTCTAGTTCGATGCCTTCATGGTCAGAAAGATCGTTGGTTGGTATGATTTCAGTCTTGGTGTATCTGTTGATGTTTGTCTTGTGCCCCAGTATGTGATCGATTCTGGAGAATGATCCGTGTGCGCTTGAGAAAAATGTGTACTCCGTGTTTTTGGGGTTTAGTGTTCTATAGATGTCTGTTAAGCCCAAATGCGCTAGGTCCTTATTTAGAGCTTTAGTTTATTTACTTATTTTTTGTCTTGTTGATCTATCCAATGTTGATAGTGGTGTGTTGAGTCTCCCACTACGTATGTGTTTTCTCTGATGTCTGTTTTCAGAGAGGACAACAGTTGTCTGATATATTTTGGTGCTCCTTTGTTTGGTGAGTATATGTTAATGAGTGTTATTGCTTCTTAAAGTATTGTCCCCTTGATCATAATGTAGTGACCATTGGGGTCTTTTTTATCTTTTTGAGTTTGAAATCTGTTTTATGTGATATAATTATAGCTGTTCCTGCTTTCATTTTTGGTGCATTTGCTAGTAGGATAGTTTTCCATCCTTTAACTTTGAGTCTATTTTTATCTTTTGCAGCTACATGTGTTTCCTGGAGACAGCAAAAGGTTGGATTTTGTTTCTTAATCCAGGCTGCAACTCTGTGTCTTTTTATTGAAGAGTTTAGTCCATTTACATTTAGAGTTAATATTGATATGTTAGCATCTGTATTTGCCATTGTGTTTGTCTTTCCTTTGATTTTATTTATTTATTCTTTTAATAACTTTTTTTTTTGGCCTTCTTTTGTTGTTATTCGTCCCTCTGAGGTTCTGGCTTTAGGATTCCTTGTAGTATTTTTTTGGAGTGGGGGTTTAGTTGTAATGAAATTCCGGAGTTTCTGTTTGTCTGGGAAGGTCCTTATTCTTTCTTCATAGAGGAAGGAGAGCTTTGAGGGATAGAGTATTCTTGGTTGGCATCTGTTTTCTTGGAGTCTGTTGACTATGTCCCTCCACTCTCTCCTTGCCCGTAGTGTTTCTTCAGAGAAGTCTGATGTCAGCCTGATTGGCTTTCCTTTGAATGTTATCTATTTCTTCCCTCTTATCAGCTTCATTATTTTTTCCTTGTCCTGGATTCTTGGGAGCTTTACTATTATGTGTCTTGCTGTATTTTTCCTTTCGTCGTGGAAGTTTGGTGTTCTTGTTGCTTCTTGTATATCAATTTTCAGCTCCTTCTTCACATTTGGGAAGTTCTCTTCAATTATCTCTTTGAATATTTTCTCTGTTCCTACATCTCTCTCCTCTCCTTCTGGTATTCCTATAACTCTTATATTTCCTTTCCTCATGAGTCAGCTAGTTCCCGAAGTCTTTCTTCGTTCTTTTTCCTTCGTACTTCTCTTTCCTTTTCTGTTTTGGTTCTTTTTATTTCTGTGTCTTCAAGAGTACTTATTCGTTCTTCCATTTCATCTATTCTGCTTTCATTGCTTTTCCCAGAATTCTTTAGTGCCTCCATTAATTCTTTGATCTCCTGCATTTCTTTTACTTCCCTCTTTAGTGACTCAATTTCATTCTTCTGATCGTTGTTTATTTTTCCCTTATCATTGTTTTCCTTTATGACTTCTGTCAGTTTTTTAATCATGGCAATTTTAAATTCTCTTTCTGGAAGGGTCAGAAGTTCTTCCAAGTTACTGTCGTTGCAATCTGGGGGGTGGTTTTCTTTTTGTGGTGTGCTTTTTTCCTGAGGAGTTGCTAGGTTGCATGTGGTTCTTCTACTCCCTACTGTGTGTTTTCTAATTTGCCGTATGCATTGGGACACTGTGTTGCTGGGACTGGCCGGCATCTTGGGCGAGCTTCTCTGCTCCCCTCTGGCTCCTCCGGGTGCCATCTGTCAGTTTCAAGCAGTCTTTACTGAAGAAAGGTCCCTGTTCTAAAATGCCGATGTGGGGACACACTCCCCTGTGCACCTGGTCTGCCTCGGTGGTGGGTTCCCGCTCCCCCTCTGGGCTTGGACTGCAGGCCAGAAGGGGCCTGGCTTGGGCTAACTTCCCAGCTGGCCACTGGCTCCTCCAGGAGCCTTCTGCTGCGTTCAAGTCGCTAGGTGGCACCAGATATCTCTTCTAGAGCCCTTGGGGAGCTGTTTTTTTTTTTTTCACCCCGTGGGACAGGGAACAGAGCGGGAATGGCAGGGTAAACCTCAACGGCTTTGGGGTGCTGTGTCTGCCTTCTGCCCCACCATTGTGGAGAACCCACGCCCCGAATTTCATGGCCCGGGTCTCAGTTCCAAAGCCCTCAGGTCCAGGATGCAGGCTGTAGTCCAGTTCAGTGTCCGCAGAATGGCGTCTTTTGTACACCGCTCCCGTGCCTGGGTGCCTGGTTCCTGATTACTCAGTGAGGGACTTTCACCTCAGTGAGGGTCCCCGCGGCGTCTCCCCGCACGCCTAGGTCGCAGGCGCGGGGACCTGGGCAGGCTCAATCCCGATCCGCGTTTGCTTTTCAAGCTTGCAGCTTTTCCGCGCAAGCTTACCGGCAGGCCCAGGGCTGTGTGATGGTCTCCTCCGGGGGTCTCTTTTGTTCTGTAATGGCGCCTGGAGCTCACCGCCGCGTGGCGAATCCTGCAGGGTTCTCCACAGCTCCCGTTCACGGGGTGTGGTGGCTGAAATAGTTCCTTTCCACTCACAGTCCCGCTTGCCACGTAGTTTGTTCTTGTTGGTCGTTTTAGTTTTTTTTCCTCCTCTCTGTTGGTCGGAGAGTGCCGACTCTGTGGGTGGGGGAGGGGAGCAGCGTTCTGTGCTTTCCTCCCTTCTAGTCCTCTTTTATGGCAACTTTCTTCTTCGGGTAGTTTGCTGGAGTCGTCCGTTTATCTTCCGTGTCCCAGTTCTCACTGGGACCTGCCGCTTTTCCTCCCTATTAACTTTTTTTTAATGGGAGATCTTACTCACAGCGTCTCCTCACCGCCATGTTGCTCCGCCCTCTGGTTTTTTATTTTTTGACTCAAAGAAAATGCTTATTTAACCTTTTCAAATTTTCCAATAGTCTGATGTAACTTATTGAGAAAATAACCATTCTTTTGGGGTAATGCAATAGAATTGTTCTTTTGGTGAACTTATTTATATTTAACGGAGATAATATCGGGGTACCCCATCAGGTATTACCACCATAGTGCACCCACCACCCACTCACCCATACTCCACTACCATAGATCATTGTGCTTCCTTCCCTCTTACCCCTCTACTACCCCCTTCCTACCTTGGTGTTTCAGTTCTATAGTCAGCCATTAAGGTTTTTTTTTTAAATTTTTTTAAAGGCCAATGCTCAGATTTTCATTGACTGCTTTCTTTTTTAAGATCTGTTTATTTTTATACAAGAACCAGGGTACAGGCCAGATTGCGGGAGGGTGAGAGGATTCACCAGAGTCAGAGTGGGGAACAGAGCAGGCAGATTCACTGAAATACCTGCTGAGGGGAGCAGCAGGTGAGACAGGAGAGGTCTGCTCACCACGTGGGTATCTCCATGGCCAGCGGGGATTGAACCATCACTGCAGAGGCTGTGGATAGCTTCACGGCGCTGTGCTCAACCGCCTGTGCCACCAAGGAGGCCCGAGTCTATCTTTTTTGATCATTGATAATATTCCATTGTGTATATATGCCACTCATCTCTTCTGGGGCACTTTGGCTGTTTCCATAAAGTAGCTATAGTTAATAGTGCTACAATAAACATGGGAGTGCAAGTTTCCTTTTGAATTAGTGTTTTTGAATTTTTTGGCTAGATTGGAAATACTGGGTCAAATGGCAGATCCATTTTTAATGTTTTGAGACACCTCCATACTACTTTCCGTAAGGGCTGGACCAGTTTGCATTCCCACCAGCAATGTAGGAGGGTTCTCTTTCTCCACATCCTCACCAGCTCTTGTCATTTCTGATCTTTTCAACCTGGGCCATTCTCATAGGTGTGAGATGCTATCTTGTTGTGGTCTTGATTTACATTTCTCTAATAATAAGTGATTTTGAACATTTTCTCATGTGTCTGCTGGCTGTTGCAATGTCTTTGGAGATGTGTCTGCTTAGTTCTTTCATTTTTGAATAGGGTTGTTTGTTTTTATGTGGAGTTTTATCAGTTTCTTTGTATATCTTTGATATCAGTCCTTTGTCAGATGTATGGCATACAAATATTTTCTCCCATTCACTTGGTGTCCTTTCATTTTAGTTATGGTTTCTTTCACTGTGCAGAAGCTTTTCAATTTGAAGTAATTCCAGCTGTTTATGCTCCCTTTTGCTTTCCTTGTTGTTGGGGATGAATCCATAAAGCCATCACTAAAGCTTATTTCATGAAATGGTTTGCCTATGTTTTCATTTATTTTATGGTTCCAGATTTTCCTAGTCTTTGATCCATTTTGAGTTGATTTTGGGTTTTGGTGTGAGATCATGGTCTAGTTTCATTCTTTTGCACGCAGCTGTCCCAGTTTTCCCAGCACCATTTGAGGAGGCAGTGTGTATGTTTTTGGCTCCTTTGTCATAGATTAACTGTCCATATATATGTGGGTTTATTTCTGGGATCTCAATTCTATTCCATTGCTTTGTGTGTCTGTTTTTGTTCTAGTACCATACCTCCATTCTCTTTCTTTGTCAAGATTGCTTTTGCTATTTGGGTTCTTTTGTGATTCTATATGAATTTCAGTAGTTTTGCTCCAGTTCTTTCAATATGCCATTGATATTTTTATTGGGATAATGTTGCATCTGTATATTAGTTTGGGTGGAATCACCACTTTAACAATGTTGATTCTTCCAATCCATGAGCAGGGGATATTTTTCCACTTTTTTGTGCTTTTTTCTATATCTTTAAACAATGTCTTATAGCTTCCTTTGTATAGATCTTTTACCTGCTGCCATTTTGTTTTTAGTTTTCTGGCTCTATTTCCTGGTACTTTTTTGGTGGGTTGTTATTGTCCTCAATTTAGATAGATGTGCTATTTTCAACATTTTGTCTAGAGGAATTCTGGGTTTCTGTTTCCTTTAGTTTCTGATTGTCTTGGCAGGCCTTTATTTTCCTCTCACACAAGAAGGAGAGTTGTGTGGGTATAGTATTCATGGCTAGTTTTTCTTTTTAAGTATTTTGAATACATTGTTACATTTATTCCTTGCTTGTAGTGTTTATTCTGAGAAATTTGTTATGCGCCTGATGGGAGTACCTTTGAAGGTTAACTGCTGGTTTTCCTAGCCACCTCGATAGTCTTTCATTTTCTGAAAATTTTGGTAGTTTCAATACTGTTTATTTTGGTGTAAGTCTCATTGCATTAAAATAACCAGATGTTATCAATATTTATCTTCCTAGACTTGAGAATTCAGTTTCCTCCCACGTTTGGGAAGGTTTCCTTCATTATTTCTTTGAATAAACTCTCCATTTCCTTCTCTCTTTACCTTGTGGGGCACCCATTATCTTTATGTTGCATTTAGCAATGGGTTGAATAGTTTTTGAATGATTTCTTCATTTTCTTCTTCATATTTCTCTTTCTTCTTATATTTGATATCACAGATTTATCCTCCATTTGTTCTATTCTCCTTCCATGTTTTTCTCTAGAAATTTTAAGCTCATCTATTAAGGTTTCTACATCCATCTGTTATTTTATTTAAAGCTTCAGTTTACATTTTCTGATCTTTCATTTTAATTTCATGTTTTTAATTTATTTTTCTGAATTTAGTTGTGTCTTTCGTTAGCTTTTCTGATTACGCTTTATCACTGACTTGCTTTTCTTCATTTTCACATCTATTTTATTTCCTTTATTATTGTAGTTTTGAACTCTCTATCGGATAAGGAGGTTTAATTTTCCATGTCTTTGTGATTGGATTGTGAAGAGTTGATTTTTTCATGTGAATTGTATTCCCTTGCAGTCTCAAGTCACCATGTGTTTTGGGTTTTTTTGTTTGCCTGTTTTGCTACTTCAGATTTCACTATTTAAAAGAACTATCTCTAGTAGTACTTACAGATTCAGACTACTTTTCTGGCAGGTGGCACACTGGTTTTATGTGATATTTATATTTGGCCCTTCCTGGACTTTGTAGGTCCAGATAACTGATCCTGTATATGTAGAGTTGGGGAGTTGGGGGGCCTGGAGTCACTCCTGGGAATATTCTGGGGTTGGAGGGCTTGTGTTTGTGGCATCACTGATGTCCCTCTACTTCCAGATTGTAGATGCAAGACTGCAGTGTACATGTCTTCTCTGTGCTTCAAATGAGCAGTAGCAGTCCTTAGATGTGGGAAAGTGGCAGCACAGCTCAATGGACTGTATTTGTTCTTTTCGTTGGGGACCCAACTGTAATGAGCACCCCAGTGTCTCACACATTTCCCCTAAGTCAAGGATGTTGTCCTCCACACCCTTGAGCTCTCCTCTATTGCTGGTTGTGCATTAGTTCAGCAGTTTGTATGACATCCTCTCACCCTGTCTACAACCTCCAGGAATTTCTCTCTGCCTACCAGTGAATTATGAGTCTCCTCCAGGTCCTTTCTGGTGGAGCCTGTTTTGGTCTCTGATGTCCAAGGGCTTTTCCAATTTCACTACAAGGCATGGACTCTCTGGGAATTGTGCCTGTCTGGTTAACTTAGATGATCCATCTTGATGTATACCAACATGGTTGAACCTCTTAATTGGACTACTAGACCTTACTCCAAAGAAGAATATAAAAAGTGAATTATTTGGATAATATATCAGTTAGGTCATTGTTTCCTGCAAATAATACTTTTATTTTTATTTTTTATCTATGTATATTCTCACAAGAGAGTCTCCATTTCCTGAAGAGGGAAAACAAGGCAGTATATATTAGTGGTAGAGCAAGATTATCTTTATTCATCATGGTTGAATTATGCATATAACCCCTTCCCCTTATGTATGTAACTCAACAAATTATTGAGTTAGGCATATAGTTGATACTCAGTTGCATATGTTCTGGTTCAAGGATGCTATTTCATTTAGCCTGGGAGCATATAAGCATTTAATAGTTTGCAAGGAATATATGTAGATGACCATTAATTATCCTTACAAATAACTTTCTGGTGGGGGTTGTTTAGTTTTTTTCTTTGTTTGCTTATCCATCTACCCACCCCATTGCTCTGTCTGCCTACTACTAACCAATCCTGGCAAGCCAACCCATTTAAAACATTTATGTCCAACTCATTTTACTGGGAAAAAAATGGTGGCGGATAAATTGTTAGATACAGCTAAGATGATATCCTAGTCTCTCATATTCCTTCCTACCTTACCTTGTACATAGGAGGCATTCTGAAAATGCTTGTTGAATTACTTAGTTGAATCTGAGATCTTAGTAACTATCAAATCATCATCACATATCTTTGGAGCTATGAAATAGTCACAGTCCCAAGTTTAGAGTGTCTGTTATTATGATTTAGATGAATAACCAAGAATTTTTAGTTAAAGAGAAATAGGTAACTCACCCATAAACTAGAAATCTCTTTAGTCTCTCTTCTGTTGTCCCCTCTGCAGTAGGTATTCATGAGGCTTACCAGGGGAGTTGAGGAGCTTTAAGGAACTGTTCTTTTTTTCTTTAGGTAAATGATATGGGGAAGAAGGAGATATAGGAGGTAGGGGAAAATATTGAAAACTCAAAACAGGGCCCATTAGTTTGGGGAGCCTAAGATTAATGAAAAAATGTAATATCCCATGTTGAACAGATACAAATGCTACCAAGTAACAAATGGTGAAATCTTTACATTTGTGACTATATGGATGAACCACTTTGAGGATATTATACTAAATGAAGTAAGTCAGATGGGGAGAAAAAAGCACTATGATTTCACTACTATGCGGAATACTTTTTGAAAATCAAGCAAATGAACAAACAAAACAAACTCTTAGATACAGAGTTGGTGGTTAATAGAGAGAAAGGGGGTGGAGAATGGTGAAATGTGCAAAAGAGGTGAGTTGTATGGTAGTAGATGGAAACTAGTCTTTTGGTGGTGATCATGATGTAGAATATATACAAATGTTGAATTATAATGCTGTACACCTAAAAGGCATATGTTATAAACCAACATTACCTCAATAAAGTTTTGCTTTAAAAATGCAAAGCAAATCATGTTACCTGTTCTAAGTAGTACAAGGTACTGGGAAATGATAAGAATGATCTGTAATAACTCAGCAAATAAGGTTATCACAGGGTAGGGAACATGTTTTTTTTTTTCTCCAGATAATTAATTTAATGGAAATTTGATTTAGTTAATATTGACCAATAAATTGCACTCCTTTGAGAAAAGAAGGAAAATTATTTATATCCTAAGTAGGAGTTGAGCAGGTTACTAGATTTTTGCCATAGAACTATACAGAAGAATTAAAATTAAAAGGTTAACGGGGCCTCCCCGGTGGCACAGCGGTTGAGCGCTGGGTTATGAAGTTGCCCACAGCCTCTGCAGCACTGGTTCAATTCCCGGCTGCTGGGCAAGGGTCCCACATAGCGCGCAGACCTCTCCTGCCGCCCGCTGCTCCCCTCAGCAGTGTACTTCATCACTCTGTCTGTTCTACTCTCCACTCTGGCTCTGGTGAATTCTCTCACCCTCCCGCGCCTCTGACTGTACCCCATTCTGGTATAAATAATAAATAAATAAATCTTTAAAAAAATTAAAGGTTAATGCTCATACACACTTGCAGATTTTCATTAGATTTTTGACATTACATGTTCTCTTTATACCATAATGATACAAAAAGGATGACACTAAATGATGTGTGAGAACCAAATTATCTTTGTACCTGCATATAGCAGGATGCATTTTGGTGGGGAGAACTTCTCAGTTTCAGCATGGATGAGAGCTTATGACAGCCTTAAAAATCCAACAGCTCAAAGTAATTTTTATCAGCTTCGGGATCTATGGATTGTTAACTTTTGTGAAGCAGGAAGATTTTACTTATCACTCAAGCCAAATGCATGTAATCACAATAAAAAATTGAAAGAATCCACATTTCAATAATGTAAGCTTCCAATTCAGTTGGCAGCAAAAGGGGAAGGTAACAACACTCTTGGCAAAGTTTGGGTGCCTTGTGACACATAGTGGGTGGGACCTAGTCCAGAGAACTATAGGTGCCCATCAGTCTACAAAGAAGAGAGGCACCATGTCTTGACAAAAAGTCCCTGGTGGCTTTCACTCAACGCTAGAGAAGGCTTCAGGACTACAGGTATGTACTCCATAACCATCTCAGATTGCCTCAATTTTGGCACCTATATTTAATACCACTTTTCAGAGTATATGATGAGAACCACCTGTTCATTTTGACTTAGGCAGGAGAGCCAATTTTTTATCTGTCCTTGCCTTTCACATGTCTTTTTATCATTGTCCTCATAAACTACTGGTTGCTTTTTATTAATAACTTAAGCTCATCACAATTGCCCCCACATTTCCATCAGTCAGGATCAATAGATACAGCATATCAATCAGTCAAGATTATTGCATTTTTGGTATGCCCACGGAGCTCTGCGGCTAATGAATGGTGTTTTCAGAGGAACAAATCTTCCAGCCAGGGATGCATGCTAAAAACATGTAATTTTTTATGGCTTTCAAACAATATGAATAGTGTGGAGATTACAGACTGTTATGATAACACAGGGCAACTTTTTAAGTTAGAACATTTATTCTGGAGAGGGCGGATCAACATGGCGGCGAGGAAACGCTGCGAGTAAGATCTCCCATTAAAAATAAAGTTAATAGGGAGGAAAAGCGGCAGGTCCCAGTGAGAACTGGGACATGGAAGATAAACGGGCAACTCCAGCAAATTACCCGAAGAGGAAATTTGCCATAAAAGAGGTCTAGAAGGGAGGAAAGCTCAGAACCCTGCTACCGTCCCCCACCCACAAAGGTGGCACTCTCCGACCAACAGAAAGGAGGAAAAAACAAAAAAACCCTAAAACAACCAACAAGAACGAACTACGCATCAAGCGGGACTGTGAGCGGAAATGAACTATTTCAGCCACCACACCCCGTGAACTGGAGCTGTGGAGAACCCTGCAGGATTCCCCGCAGAGGCGAGGGAACGGCTCCAGGTGCCATTAGAGAAAAAAAAAGACTCCCGGAGACCTACAAACAGCCCCAGGCCAGCCAGTAAGCTTGTGCAGGAAAGCAGCGCACTTGACGCGGATCACGGCTGCCCAGGTCCCCACGCCTGCAACCTAGGCTTGTGGGGAGACATGCAGGGGCCCTCACTGAGGTGAAAGTCCCTCACTGAGTAATCAGAAACCAGGCGCCATGACACGGGAGCAGGGTGCAAAAGGTGCCATTTCTGTGGACACTGAACTGGGCTACAGCCCGCGTCCTGGACCTGAGGGCTTTGGAACTGAGACCCGGGGCACGAAATTCAGGGTGTGGGTTCCCCATGACAGTGGGGCACAAGGCAGCCAAAGCACCCAAAAGCCGTTGAGGGTTTCCCCACCACTCCCACTCTGTTCCCCTGTCCCACAGGGTGAAAAAAACAGCTCCCCAAGGACATAGGAGAGATCTCTGGAGCCACCTAGCAACCAGAAAAAAATCACCAACACCCCATAGAATAGGGACCTTTCTTCAGTAAAGACTGCTTGACACTTGCAGAAGGCTCCCGGAGGAGCCAGAGGTGAGCTGGAAAGTTCACCCACGCCAGGCCCCTTCTGACCAGCAGTCCGAACCCAGAGGGGGAGCACGTACCCACGGCCAGGGTAGAACGGGCATGCAGAAGAGTGTGCCTGTCTCCGAATCACCATTTTAGAATAGGGACCTTTCTTCAGTAAAGACTGCTTGAGAGAGGTGAGCTGGGAAGTTCACCCATGCCAGGCCCCTTCTGGCCTGCAGTCCAAGCCCAGAGGGGCAGCGGGAACCCACCGCTGGGGCAGACCGGGCACGCAGGGAGTGCATCCCGCAATGCCATTTCACAACAGGGACATTTCTCCAGTAAAGACTGCCTGAAACCAGCAGAAGGCTCCCTGAGGAGCCAGAGGTGAACTGGGAAGTACGCCCAAGCCAGGCCCCTTCTGGCCTGCAGTCCAAGCCCAGAAGGGGAGCGGAAACCCACCGCCAGGGCAGACCGGGCACGCAGGGAGTGCATCCTGCATCGCCATTTTAGAACAGGGACATTTCTTCAGAGGGGGAGCGGGAACCCACCACCGGGGCAGACCAGGCGTGCAGGGGAGCGTGTCCCCGCATCGGCATTTTAGAACAGGGACCTTTCTTCAGTAAAGACTGCTTTAAACCAACAGATGGCTCCCGGAGGAGCAAGAGGGGAGCAGAGAAGCTCGCCCAAGATGCCGGCCAGTCCCAGCAAGACGGTGTCCCAATGCATATGGCAAATAAGAAAACAGACAGTAGGGAGTAGAAGAACCACATGCAACGTAGCAACTCCTCAGGAAAAAAGCACACCACAAAAAGAAAACCACCCCCAGATTGCAATGACGGTAACTTGGAAGAACTTCTGAGCCTTCCAGAAAGGGAATTTAAAATTGCCATGATTAAAAAACTGACAGAAGTCATAAAGGAAAACAATGATAAGGGGAAAAAAAATCAGCGATCAGAAGAATGAAATTGAGTCCCTAAAGAGGGAAGTAAAAGAAATGCAGGAGATCAAAGAATTAATGGAGGCGCTAAAGAACTCTGGGAAAAAACAATGAAAGCACAATAGATGAAATGGAAGAACGAATAAGTACTCTTGAAGACAAAGAAATAAAAAGAACCAAAACAAAAAAGGAAAGAGAAGTACGAAGAAAAAAGACAGAAGAAAGACTTCAGGAACTATCTGACTCCATGAGGAAAGGAAATATAAGAGTTATAGGAATACCAGAAGGAGAGGAGAGAGATGTAGAAACAGAGAAAATATTCAAGGAGATAATTGAAGAGAACTTCCCAAACATGAAGAAGCAGCTGAAAATTGATATACATGAAGCAAGAAGAAGACCAAACTTCCATGACGAAAGAAAAATTACAGCAAGACACATAATAGTAAAGCTCCCAAGAATCCAGGACAAGGAAAAAATAATGAAGCTGATAAGAGGAAAGAAACAGATAACATTCAAAGGAAAACCAATCAGGCTGACATCAGACTTCTCTGAAGAAACACTAAAGGCAAGGAGAGAGTGGAGGGACATAGTCAACAGACTCCAAGAAAACAGATGCCAACCAAGAATACTCTATCCCGCAAAGCTCTCCTTCCTCTATGAAGAAAGAATAAGGACCTTCCCAGACAAGGAGAAACTCTGGAATTTCATTACGACTAAATCCCCAATACAAAAAATACTGCAAGGAGTCCTAAAGCCAGAACCTCAGAGGGACGAATAACAATGAAAGAAGGCCAAAAAAAAGTTATTGAAAGAATAAAAAATAAAATCAAAGGAAAGACAAACACAATGGCAAACACAGATGCTAACATATCAATATTAACTCTAAATGTCAATGGACTAAACTCTTCAATAAAAAGACACAGAGTCGCAGGCTGGATCAAGAAACAAACCCAACCTTTTGCTGTCTCCAGGAAACACATTTAGCTACAAAAGATAAAAATAGACTCAAAGTTAAAGGATGGAAAACAATCCTACAAGCAAATGGACCAAAAAAGAAAGCAGGAACAGCTATACTCAGATCAAATACAGATTTCAAACTCAAAAAGGTAAAAAGAGACCCCAACTGTCACTACATTATAATCAAGGGGACAATATTTCAAGAAGAAATAACACTCATTAACATATATTCACCAAACGAAGAACACCAAAATATGTCAGACAACTATGTCATCTCTGAAAACAGACATCACAGAAAACACGTACGTAGTGGGAGACTTCAACACACCACTATCAACAATGGATAGATCAATGAGACAAAAAATAAGTAAAGACACTAAAGCTCTAAATAAGGATCTAGAGCGCTTGGGCTTAACAGACATCTATAGAACACTAAACCCCCAAAAATCTGAGTAAACATTTTTCTCAAGCACACATGGATCATTCTCCAGGATCGATCATATACTGGGACACAAGACAAACATCAACAGATACACCAAGACTGAAATCATACCAACCATCTTTTCTGACCATGAAGGCATCAAACTAGAAATAAACCATAAAAACAGGGCAAAGAAATCTCCTACCTCATGAAGATTGAAAACCACACTACTGGAAGACCACTGGACTAATGAGGAGATCAAAGAAGAAATTAAAAAATTCTTTGAATTGAATGACAAGGAGGACACCAATTTCCTAAATGTATGGGATGAAGCAAAAGCAGTAATAAGAGGAAAATATATAGCAATAGAGGCTCACATCAAGAAACAAGAAAGAACTCAAACAACCAACCTAATCTCAAAGCTAAAAGATCTAGAAAGAGAACAACAAAAAAAACCCCAAAACCAGTAGGAGAAAAGAAATAATAAAAACCAAAGCAGAAATAAATGAAATTGAAACTAAAAAAACAATCCAAAAGATCAATGAAACCAAGAGCTGGTTCTTCGAAAAAATCAATAAAATAGACAAACCCCTAGCCAGGCTCACAAAGGAAAAAGGGAGAAAGTACAAATAAACAGGATCATAAATGAAACAGGAGAAATCACAACAGACACAGCAGAAATCAAAAGAATAATCAGAAACTACTATGAACAGTTATGTGGAAACAAGTTCAACAATCTAGAGGAGATGGACAAATTCCTACAACTCTACAATCACCCAAAGCTAGATAAAGAAGAAATAGAACACCTAAACAGACCAATTACAGGCAGCGAAATTGAAATGGTAATCAAAGACCTCCCGAAAAACAAAAGTCCAGGACCTGATGGATTTACAAATGAATTCTACCAAACATTCAGAGACGAATTAGTGCCTATCCTTCAAAACTCTTCCAAAAAATTGAGAAGGAAGGGACAATACCAAACACATTCTATGAAGCCAACATTACGCTAATACCAAAACCGAACAAGGGCAACACAAATAAGGAAAACTACAGGTCAATCTCCCTAATGAACACTGATGCAAAATCCTCAATAAAATTTTAGCTACCAGAATCCAACAATGTATCTATAAGATAATTCACCACGACCAAGTAGGATTCATTCCAGGGACACAAGGATGGTTCAACATCCGAAAATCAAGCAACGTTATCGAACACATCAACAAAAAGAAATATAAAAACCATATGATAATATCAATCAATGCTGAGAAAGCTTTCGAAAAAGTGCAACACCCATTCATGATAAAAGCCCTTGAAATTCTTGGGATACAAGGAACATACCTCAACATCATAAAGGCCATATATGACAAGCCAACAGCCAGTATCATTCTTAATGGTGAAAAGCTGAAAGCATTTCCATTAAGATCTGGAACAAGACAAGGATGTCCACTCTCACCCTGCTTTTCAATATAATACTGGAAGTCCTAGCCAGAGCAATAAGACAAGAGAAAGACATAGAAAGAATCCAAATAGGAAAAGAAGAAGTCAAACTATCACTATTTGCAGATGATATGATAATATACATAGAGAACCCAAAAAACTAAATCAACTCATCAATCAGTTCAGTAAAGTGGCAGGATACAAAATCAACACGCAAAAGTCAGTAGCCTTCCTATACACAAACAATAAATCTGAAGAAGAAGAAATAAAAAAAACCCATCCCTTCTATTATCAAAACAAAAAAATCAAATATTTGGGAATAAATCTAACAAAAGAGGTAAAGGACCTATACAAAGAAAACTATAAAACACTGTTAAATAGAAGAAGACACAAAGAAATTGAAAGACATCCCCTGCACATGGATTGGAAGAATAAACATTATTTAAATGGCCATCCTACCAAAAGCAATCTACAGATTCAATCCTATTCCAATAAATATTTCAATGTCATTCTTCAAAGAAATAGAGCAATTACTGATGAAATTCATATGGAATCATAAAAAACCCCGAATAGCCAAAACTCTCCTGAAAAAAAAAGAAGGGAATGGAGGCATCACACTCCCAGACTTCAAACTATACTACAAAGCCATAATCATCAAAACTGCATGGCATTGGAACAAGAACAGACACACAGACCAATGGAATCGAATAGAAAATCCAGAAATAAACTCACAGATTTATGGTCAACTAATCTTTGACAAAGGAGCAAAGACTATGGATTGGAGCAAATAAGTTTGTTCAATAAATGGTGCTGGGAAATCTGGGTTGCTACATGCAAAAGAATGAAACTTGACCACTACCTCACACCATACACAAAAACCAACTCTAAATGGATTAAAGAACTAGACATAAGACCTGAAACCATAAAATACATAGAAGGACATATAGGCGAAACACTATGTGATATGCACATCAAAGACATCTGTAGCGACACATCACCCAAAGCAGTGATAGTGAAGGCAAAGATCAACAGCTGGGACTACATCAAATTAAAGAGCTTCTGCACAGTAAAAGACACAATAACAAAAACAAAGAGAAACCCCACCGACTGGGAGAACATTTTTGCACAAAACACTAATGATAAAGGACTGATCACAAAAATCAACAAAGAGCTGATGAGACTCAACAACAACAAAGAAAATAATCCTGTCAAAAATGGGCAGAAGAGCTAAAAAGAAACCTCTCTGAAGAGGAAATGCAAATGGCCAACAGGCATATGAAAAAAGGTTCAATATCACTTGTAATCAGAGAAATGCAAATCAAAACTACCATGAGATACCATCTTACACCAGTGAGAATGGCACATATTAAAAAAAAAAAAAGCAACAACAGATGTTGGAGAGGTTGTGGAGAAAAAGGAACTCTCCTGCACTGTTGGTGGGAGTGCAAACTGGTCCAACCACTATGGAGAGCTGTGTGGAGATTTCTTGACCTGCTAAACATAGAGCTTCCATATGATCCAGCAATTCCACTCCTAGGTATTTACCCAAAGGACACAGAAACATCAATTCCAAAGAGCACCTGCACCCCTATGTTTATAGCAGCACTGTTTACAATAGCTAAGCTTTGGAAACAACCCAAATGCCCAAAAATAGATGACTGGATCAAGATGTGGTACATATATACCATGGAATATTACTCAGCATTCAAAAAAGATAAACACATGCAATTTGCAGCAACATGGATGGCGCTGGAAGGGATCATGCTCAGCGAAATAAGCCAGAAAGAAAAAGAAAAATACCAGATGGTCTCACTCATAGCAGGAATCTAGAAAACTTAAATAAGGGACCAGGAAAATGAATAACTATAAGAAAGTGAAAAATCAAAATCAACAAATAACTATGAACCAGAGATACTCTATGGAGGGTGGGAGACGGGGAGGGGAGGAATTGGGTCAAAATAAGCGTGCTGCAATTTTATGGGGAATATAAAAATAAAATTTATTTAAAAAAAGATAAGAGGAACACTGGATATTCTAATACAAAAATATGAAATGGAACCTTTTATCTTACACCATACACACAAAAATTACAAAATGAGTTAAAGTCTTACTTGAATATAAAAACTGAAATTATAAAACTCCTTGAAGAAAATATAGGGAAAAGTCTTTATAACATTGGTCTTGGCATTTACTTCTTGGGTGTAGTATCAAAAGCATGGGCAATAGCAAAAATAAACATTCTGTTTAAAAAAAAATGAACATTTATTCTGGGCATTTCAGCATGTGACAGTTACATTTACTGGGAGCATAATCTTTTGGAGTGCCCAAAGCATGAAGCCAATATCCTTTATTAAAAATGTGCAAATACAGTCTATGGAATTGGAGATTTCATTTCTCTAAAAAAAAAGGGGGATCAAATTTAAACTTTTAAGTTGAACCCAAATAAAAGGACTTTGCTGGAAAAAAATTAAGAGAAGTCAGATGGGGAACAGAGAAAATTTACACTTTCTAGAGCTTTTGAAGGACACCCATGTATCATTTTCAAGTATTGTTAATATCACCAATCCAAGAAACAGCCAGCCCAGTCTTAAACTGGCTCATGGGGATGACCATTTCAAATATAGAGTAATCATCATTGGGAGCATAATAAAATGGTAATCAAAAGATATTACTGCATTATTTCAAATGATTTGAAAACAAATGTAATCTAAAATTTTGATTCTATTGGAGTTTTGATTTTCGCTTTGATTCTATTGGAGTTTTTTTAGAGTTTTTTTGAGGTACATTGGTTTGCAACATTGTGATTTTACAAGTATAAGATCTCCTTCAGATGTAGTTACCACACCACACCCACCACCAAAACACCCATACTCCACCGAAGTGGTGGTACCCATCACCTCTTCCTCCCCATCACCCTCTGGCAGCCTCAGTTCTGCAGTCAGATTTCAAAGGCTTGTTATTGGTTTTGATTTATCTCACCTTTTGTTCTGTTTCTCTCTATTCCACATGTAAGTGGCACCATCTGGTTTTTGTCATTCTCCTGACTTATTTCACTTAACATCATCCCCACCAGTTTCATCCATATTGTTGCAAAAGGCAAGAGTTTTTTTTTTTTAAAAAAAAAAAAAAAAACCTGAGTAGTGTATATGTACCACAGCTTCTTGATACACTCATCTGTTTTGGGGCACTTAGGTTGCTGCCATAGCATGGCTATTGTAAATAGTGCTACAATGAAAATTGGAATGCATATATCATTTTGAATTAGTGTTTTTGTATTTGGGTAGAACCCTAAGAGTGGAATTCCTGGGTCATATGGTAGATCTATTTTGAATATTTTTGAGAAACTGTTAATACTGCTTTCCTTAGGGGCTGGACCAGTCTACATTCCCACCCACAGTGTATGAGGGTTCTTTTTTCTCCATATTCTTGTCAACACTTGTTGTTTCTGATCTTTCTGATATGGGTCATTCTCAGTGGTGTAAGGGGTATCTCACTGTGGTTTTGATTTACATTTCCTAGTAAGTGATGGTAAACATTTTTTCCTGTGTCTCTTGGTCACCTGTATTTCTTCTTCACAGAATTTCTATTTAGATATTCTGACAATTTTTTGATTGTTATTTCTTCTCATTTTGTTGGGTTGCATGAGTTCTTTGTAGTTCCTGTATATCAGCCCCTTTCTAATGTATGGTGTGCAAATGTTTTCTTCCACTCAGTAGGATCTTTTGTCTTAGGGATAGTTTCTTTTGCTGTGCAGACACTTTTTAGTTTAATGTAGTGCCAATTTTTTATATTCTCTTTTGTTATCCTTACTGTTGGAGACAAATTCCTCAGCATAGGAATCCTATGTTTTGGAGTGTTTTGTCTGTTTATTCTATTTACTTTATAGTTTCAGCTCTTACATCCATGTCTTTTTCCATCTTGAATTAATTTTGTGTATACTAGAAATAGTGGTTTAGTTTCATTCTTTTGCATATGGAAGTCCAGTTTTCCCAGTACCACTATTGCAGAGGCTTTCCTTTCTCCAATGTATATTCTTGTCTCCTTTGTCATAGATGAACTATCCACATAGGTGTGGGTTTATTTCTGGGCTCTCAATACTATTTCGTTGGTCTGTGCACATGTTTTTGTTCCAGTACCATGCTGTTTTCATAATTATAGTTTTGTAGTATAGTTTGAAACAAATAGTTGTGATACCACTATTCTGTCCTGTTAGGCTTCCTTTGACTCTTCAGGGTCTTTTGTTGTTCTCTATGAATTTCAGTAATGTTTGCTCTATATCTTTGAAGCATACCATTGAACCTCTGATAAGAATTACATTGAATATGTATGTTACTTTGAATATGATGTCCATTTTGAAAATGTTAATTCTTCCAGTCCATGAGCAGGGGATAGCCTTCCATTTCTTTGTGTCTTTTATTATTTCCTTTAACAGTATTTTCTAGCTGTCCTTTTATATGTCTTTTACCTCCTTAGTTAAGTTTACTCCTAGGCATTTAATTCTTTTTGATGCAATTGTAAATGGGATTGTTTCCTTGATTTCTTCCTCTTCTAGATCATTGTTTTATTATAAGAAGGGAGGTGATTTTTGTGCATATTTATTTTGTAACCTGCCATTTTGCTGAACTGATTTATTGCTGCAATTAGTTTCTTTTAGTGGCATCTTTAAGGTTATCTGTGCATCTTATGACACCATCTGCAAATGATGATAACTATACTTCTTTCACAATTTGGATTCTTTTTACATCCTTCTCTTCCTAGTTACTTTAGCTAGTACTTCCAATATTATGTTGAATAGTGGTGGTGAAATTGGACATCCTTCTGTTTTACCAGACTTTAGTAGAAAAGATTTTAGTTTTGCACCATTGAGAATGATGTTAGCTGTGGGTTTATCATATATGGCCTTTATTATGTTGAGGTATGTTCCATCCCCAGATTTTTTAGGGATTTTATCATAAATGGATGTTGAATTTTATTTAATGCTCTCAGCAGCTGTTGGTATGATCATGTGGTTTTTATCTTTCCTCTTATTGACATGATGAATTACAGTGATTGATTTTTGGATGTTGAATCAAAATTATGTCCCTGAAATAACTCCCACTTGTTTATGATGTATGATCTTTTTAATGCATTGTGGAATTCAGTTTGCTTAGATTTTCTTGAGGATTTTTGTATCTATGTTCACATGGGAAATTGGTCTGTAAGATTTCTTTTTGTGTGTTTTCTTTGCTCTTGGTGTCATAGTGATATTGGTCTAATAAAATGTGTTTGGAAGTATTCCCTCTTTCTCAAATTTTTGGAAGAGTTTTGAGTGGGATAGGTATTAGTTTGTCTTTGAATGTTTGGTAGAAGTCACTAGTGAAATCATCTGGTTCTGGACTTTTGTTTCTGAGCAAGTTTTGATTATTGTTTCAATTTCCTTGCTACTGATGGATTTATATAGGTTTTCTATTTCTTTCCTATTTAGTCTTGCATGGTTTTATAATCACATGGATTTGTTAATCTCTTCTAGGTTATTAAACTTAGCACACAAATATTCATAGTATTCTCTTACAATCCACTGAATTTCAGAGTGGTCTTGCTCTTTTCACCCCTGTTTTGATCCTGCTCCCCTCTGTGCCCCTGTAGAATGTCTCTGGTTTATAGTTGCTTGTTGATTTTGATATTTACTTTATTATAATTAATTTTTTCCTGATCCCTTATTTGGGATTTATGGTTTATTTCTGGTTTATTTTTATGGGATTTCTGGTTTATTTCACTGAGCATGATCCCTTTCAAGCTCCATCCATGTTGCTGTGAATGGCATGAGTTTATCTTTTTTGATTGCTAAGTAATATTCCATTGTATATATGTACCACATCTTCTTGATCCAATCATCTGTTTTTGGAGATTTGGGTTATTTCCATAGCTTACCTATTGTAAATAGTACTGCAATAAACATAGGGCGCAGGTGCTCTTTTGAATTAATGTTTTTTTGTGTCCTTTGGAGTGGAATTGCTGGATCATATGGAATTTCCATTTTTAGCATTTTGAGGAACCTCCAAACAGCTTTCCATAGTGATTGGACCAGTTTGCATTCTCACCAGCATTCTCAACATCCTAAAGAAAGTTTGTTCAATAAATGGTGCTGGGAAAATTGGGCAGCTACATACAAAAAAAATGAAGCTTGACTACTATCTCATACCATGCACAAAAATCAACTCAAAATGGATTAAAGAACTAGACATAAGGCTATAAAATATATAGAAGAAAAATATCTAATAGTTTCACTTATAGGAGGAATATAGGGGAACCAGTAGGGGATCAGGAAAATAAGAAGAAGAAATAAAAAAACAAAATTAATAGGCAACTATAAATCAGAGACATTCTGCAGGGGAGGAAGATGGAGAGGGATCAAAACGGGAGGGAAGAGCACAAGGGACTATGGTGATGGCTCACTGGTGAATTGGTGGTGGGAATTTTATGGGGACTACACCTGAGAGGAGAAAGCAAATGCTATGCAAGAATGCACAATGTTGTAAAATATATATAAATAAATAAATTTAAAAATTAAAAAATGAAATTATTGAAAACAAAAGAAAAAATGGTCCTGGGAAACCTGGACAGTCGCAAGCAAAATTGGGGAAGGGAGGCAGGAGGGAGGAAGGAAGGGAAACTATATCATTAGCACTTTACAAAAATATAAAAATTAACTTTAAATGGCTTAAAGAGTTGGATATAAGGCCTAAAGCCACAAAATATATAAATGAAAACATAGGGACAAACAATGTCTACTTCTGGACATTGACTGTAGCAATGTCTTTGAACACTCAACTCTAACAGTAAAGGAACCAAATGCAAAAATAAATAAATGAGACTACCAAAAGCTAAAAAACTTTTGTACAGCAAAAGAAACTATCACAAAAACAAATAGGCAACCTGCTAACAGGGAGAGGATATTTGTACATCATACATCTGACAAATGGCAATATGTATAAAAATTGGTTAGATGATTTGGCTAGAAACTTAACCAAAGAAGAAATCAGGATGGCCCAAGGCACATGAAAAAATGCTTATATTTACTTATTAGGTAAATGCAAATCAAAACTACAATGAGATATTACCTCATGCCTGTGAAAATGGCTTATACCAAAAATACTGGGAAAAAACATGTTGGCGAGGGTATGGAAAAAAAGGAATTCTCATTCACTGTTGGTGGCAATGTGATTTGGTGTAACCTCTATGGAAAACAGAATGGAGGTTCCTTTAGAAACTGAAAATAGAAATACCATGTGATACAGCAATGCCACTCAGAGGTATTTATCTGAAGATTATGAAAGCACTAATTTGAAAAGATACACATCTATGTTCATATCAGTATTATTCACAATGGCCAAGATATTACCTAAATACCTACTGGCAGACGACTAGATAAAAAAGTTATAGTATGTACCCTTAATGGAATACTCCTCAGATATTAAAAAAAGATGAAATCCTTCCTTTTGCAATAACATGGAGAGAACTAGGTGATTACTATACTTAGCAAAATAAGTCAGAAAGAGAAAGCAATTACTAGATGGTTTCTCTCATATGTGGAATATAAATAAGCAAAACAAACTAACAAGTCACAATGAAAATAACTGTTAAATATGATTAATAGAAGGATTAATAATAAAATAACATGGAAGGAAGAATAGATGAAATAAATGATAGGGAGGGTCAATCTGACAGCAAGAATGCCACAAGAATTTTGGTGGTATGTTAGGTGAGTTTCATACATATATAGAGGTGTAAAATTGTACTCCCAAAATTTATGTACTACTGTAAATCAATAAAATTTTATTTAAAAATAACAAAATCAGCATATTTTAATTATAATTATAGACTTTTTCTTTTTTCATTTTTTCTGTTTTTGTTTTCATTTCTTATTGAAGAAACATTGGTTAAAAACTCCGTATATGATTTAGGGAAATAGTTTCACAGCTCCTCAGATGTATCACACCACACCACAACCATAGCACCCACTGTCCTCTACCATAAACCATTGGCCCCCTTCCCCGCTTTGTTCCTACTCCCTCCTTCCCAACCCCTCTAGTAACCTCAATTCTGCAGTCATATATCTAGAGTTTGTTTTGGTTTATTTTGTTAGTTTTGTTTCTCTATATGCCACACATGGGTGAAATAATCGGTATTTTTCTTCCTTATGTCTTACTTTACTTAGCATAATCCCATCTATGTTGTTGCAAATGGCAAGAGTTCATCTCTTTTATAGCTGAGTAATAGTCCATTGTGTATATTCCATTGTGTATCCTTAATCCACTGCTCCATCATAGGACACTTAACGTTTTTTTCCATAACTTGGATATTGTAAGTAGTGTTGCAATGAACATAGGAGTGCATATATCCCTTCAAATTAGTGTTCTTACATTCTTCTGATAGACACATAGAAGTGGAATTACTGGATCATTAGATCTATTTTCAAAATATTAAGAAACCTCCATACTGTTTTCATTGGATCTAGATCAATCTATATTCCCAGAAACAGTGTACGAGGGTTCCTTTTCTTCCACGCCCTCTCCATCATTTGGTGTTTCTGATTTTCTTGATATGGATCATTCTCATTGGACTAAGGTGGTATCTCATTGTGGTTTTCATTTGCTTATATCTGATGTTAAACATTTTTTCATGTGCCTGTTAGCCATCTGTGTGTCTCCTTAACTCTTCTGCCCTCTTTTTTGATCACTTTCTTTTAGTGGTATGAGTTCTTTGTAGATCTTGGAAACTAATCCCTATTCAGATGTGTGATGTGCAAATATTTTCTCCCATCTTTTTTTTCATTTGTGTGTCTTCGTTTTAATGACAGTTTCACAGCTGTAGAGAAGCCTTTTAGTTTGATATAGTCCCATTTGTTTATTTTTTGCTTTTATTTCTCTTGTCATTGGAGTCAAATCCCCAAAGACATCCCTGAAACTGATGTTGTGAAGTATTTTGCCTGTTTTCTTCCATATATAGTTTATGGTTTGTGATCTTATATCCAAGTCTTTAATCCAGTTTGGGTTAGTTTTTGTGCATGGTATGAGAGAGTAGTCTAGTCTCATATTCCTGTATGTAGTTGTCCCATTTTTCCAGTACCATTAGTTGAAGAGACTGTCTTCTCTCCATTGTACACTCTTGGCTCCTCTGTCAGGACCTACCAAAGGAAAGCCTGCTTCCAGGTCCAGTGCTGGGGTTTGCTGGGATCTGTCAGGGTCTACAGTTGTGGGACTGTTCACGTTTTGCACCTTGGGCTCACTGAGGTCTTCTGGGGTCTACTGCAGGAAGGGCTTCTTCCAGATCTCATTCCCCAGCTTAATGGGGTTAGTTGGAGCCTGTACCGTGGTGACTTGCTTCCAGGTTCCATCCCAGGGCTCACTGAGGTCTGGCTGAGGCCTACCATCTCTGTGTGACTTGCCAGTTCACCTCTGTTGCTTGTGGGGCCCACCTGACTGTGGTTTCACATTACCCACATGATCTACCCACTTGGCCCTTTCTACTGCTTGCTGGGTCCTCCTCACCTCTGGATGTTTCTCCTAATGTGTGCTGTAATTTTCTTTTAGAAGTTACTGACTTTCCTTCAGAAGTTACTGACTTTGTTCTACTTCGGTCTAGCTGTAAGTACATGGAGGAAGCATCTTCACTCTGTTGCCATCTTGCCACTCAGCTTTTTCCTGTTTATTGAAATATAATTGACATATAGTATTTTGTAAGTTTAAGGTGTAAAATTTGATGATTTGATAGCTGTATATATTTCAAAATGACTACAACAAGATTAATTAACATATCTAGCAATTCATATAATTACCATTTCTCTTTTTGGTGAGAATATTTAAGATTTACTCACTTAACAATTTTCAAATATGTAATGCAATATTATTAACTATAATCAACATATTACACTGAAATACTCAGAACTTATTATTGTAACTAGAATTTTGTAACTTTCACCATCTTACCACCTCCCAGCGCCTGGCAACTACTATTCTACTCTTTCTTTTATGAGTTTGGTTTCTTAGATTTCACATATAAGGCTTACCTGATAAAACCTACACAAGGACAAACTTTTATTCTTAAAAGTTAATAATAAGAATCAAGGTAGATACCATAAATGATTTAAAAAGATGTTCACTTTTGGTGAACATTGGTCAATTAAAGGATAGGGTGGAAGAAAGAGGGGAGAAAGAAGATAATTAATATTGGGAAGGGAATAAAGGAGGTATAAAAAGAGAAGGCAGAAGAGTCCTTAAAAGAAACAAAAAGTCATTTTCTACTAAAACACAGAGAAAAGAGTTAATCATATCTTCTGTGTAAGATCACTTAAGATTGAAAAGATTACAGCTGTTATTAGGAAGGTGCAGGTGTAGGAAAGATTAAAGAAGTAGAATTGTTTACCTTAAAAACTGGGAAGAGGTGACATGATTTCTGTATTTGTTACTTAAAGGCCAAAAAGAAAGGAATTAGACTTCTATTATATAGTGGAAGTTATAGGTAAAGGACATTTATCTTAACATAGGTGAGCATGGAATGGGATGACCAGCCCAATTCCAGGCAGTAGAGAACATACTCTTTATCAGAGGTATTTCAGCATCAGATATAGTTTAGTTTAGATGACTTTCAAGATCTTCCTTAACCTGTGATATATGGGCTGATAAAGAAGCCCAGGGAGTTTTCTTTCACTATTCATGAAAGATGGTGTAGAAAACCTTTGTTGTCTGAGCCTTAATCTTCTGGAAGGTTCACCATCACTGTCTATGTGTGGGATGACTAGTATAGCGTGGGGCATCTTCAATAGGAACTGGAAACTTATGACATAGACCACAGCATTGATCTTCCATTCCAAACCATTTATAATGATTAAAGACCAAGGATAAAAATAACACTCATATGTTGCATTTCTGTTTAGCTTTCTATTCCCAACACTGTTTTACTGAAGGCTTCTGTCAAGTTTAGAAGTCTGACTAAATAAAACATCTCTCAATCTCTGAACTTCTCTTATTTCACACCTGTGTGTAGAATACACTTTCATATTCTAAGCGTACAAATGAATACAGAATAGGGTGGATAATGGTCAATAATTTAAATGGATAAATCTGCTTTCAATTGAACTTTAAAGTTCATTAAGGTTTATTGTCTAAGAAATATATATATGTAAATGCATTTTACAGTTCATCTTTGCCACAGAGAAGTGATAAAGATACATTTGAATGTGTTAATGTTCACATAATTCATTGTATTATTATTTAAGTTGTTGGAAGAAATTAATAGGTCACAGTAGATGATATATTATATACAAACCATTTTCTTGCCAAATCTTCAACTAATGGAAAAAGGTATTGCTTGTGATAAGGACATTTTGCTGTCATTCCTTCTTCATATAAAAGTAGAAAATTTCAGAGTTAAGAATAACTCATTCAGGATTCCATGTTTACTGATGAGGTTATGAAAAAAGTCATACCAGGTGAAGGGGGATGCACTTAAGCAGGGGGATTATCAAAAACCATTAAAATGTTAATCTAGCTTTTTAAAGCAATGCTTTTATCTCTAGTGTAAAGAGGGTGTTTGCTTATTCATTATCTATTCATTCTAAATAGAATAAATCATTTGGAAATTTGTAAAGCAGGAACTCATCTTTTCCAAGCTATAAAGGAAAAGGTTGAATAAATTAGTTACAAAGCCAATATTTTCATTTCTTTTCATGTTGACTGAGTTTGAATTTCTTTTAAAAAACATACCTTAGAATTATAAAATTCAAAGATATGTTAATTTAATTTAACGCGTGGATAATTTTGCTCTAAATAAAAACAGCATAAACATGCCTTGTTTTTGGTGACAAACTTTAAACCAAATGGAAAGGCAAGCCATCAAATGTGAAAAATGTTTTTAAATCGTATATCAGATAAGAGCTTAATATCAGAATGTATAAGGAACTCACTAGCAAAAATCAATAGTTCATTAGCAAAAACCAGTCTTATTTAAAAATGAACAGGGAAACTGAAGCAACATTTTCCCAGAGAGGACATACAAATGGTCAATAAGCACATGAATAGGTGCTCAATATCATTAATTATCGGTGAAATGCAAATGAAGACCATAATGAGATATCACTTCAGCCTGCTAGGATGGATATCCTCAAAGATAACAAGTGTTGGTTATGATGTAGAGAAAAGGGTATCCTTGTACACTGTTGGCGGGAAAGTAAATTGGTTCAGCCATTATGGAAAATAGAATGGTGGTTCCTCAAAAAAATAAAAAAGAGCTGATCCAGTAATCCCACTTCTGTGTATATGACCAAAAGAAATTAAATCAAGGTCTTGAAGAGATATCTGCATTCTCATGTTCATTGCAGCACTATTTATAGTAGCCAAGGTATGGAAACAACTTAAATGTCTCTCAAAGATGAATTGGTAAAGTAGATGTGAGATATGTATGATACACATACATCATATATAGGAATAATGGAATTATAATTGGAATAATGGAATTCAGTTGTAAGAAAGAAGGAATTCCTGCCATTTGGGGTAACATAGGTGACTCTTGAAGGCATTATGCTTGGTGAAATAAGTACAAAAAAGACAAATAATGTATATAATTACTTATATGAAACCAAAAAAGGTCAAACTCACAGAAACAGAATAGAATGGTATTTGCCAGAGGCTTGGGATTAAGGAGAAGGGGACATTGTTGGTCAAAAGTTAACAAACTTCCATTTATAAAATGAAATAGTTCTGGGAATCTAATATACAACATGGTATATATTGCTAACAATACTGTATTATATACTTGAAAGTTGTTAAAAAAAAGTACATATTAAGTAGTCTCACAACACAGAATAAGAAATGATAATTATGTGAGGTGATGGAGATTTTAACAACTAGTGCTACTATGGTAATCATTTTGCAATACGTAAGTACATCATATTGATATTGGACCTTAAACTTACAGTGTTATGTCAATTATATCTCAAAAAGTTGGAATTTTTTTAAAGACACATTTATTCAGCATCATGCTCAGACCATTATACTTAGCAATCAACAGCATGGGTCCCAAAAAATGTCTATAATAAAACCCTTTATTTGGAAGCTTTACACTTTCCACGGAACAGAAACTAAAATAACCTGTTATACAATTAGTCACAAATACAGTCCTTGAGTTTTTTGCCCATACTCATGAGTATTGTCTAAAATGTGTCCTCTTTGTAGCAACTGTGCTTGGCTGAGTTCACAAAGCTGTTGTAACCTGTAGCTTCCCTGTCACTAATCTGGCTCTCCTCTTCTGCTAAGCTTTGTTTCCCCACAGTTAATTAAAATCTTCTGCCACTGCTGCTGCTGGGGAACCATCATAGCCACCTTACTTTCCTGGTTTGGCAAAGCACTGACCTCCACCACCACAGGGGCCAGATCTTTTGCCTCCAAAGTTTCCTCCTTTCATGGGTTCAAAATCTGAAAATTGATTGTTGTAATTGCCAAAATCATTGTAGCTTCCACCACCTCCAAAATTGCTTCCATCATTACCAAATCAAATCCATTATAGCCATCCCCACTGCTTCCATATCTACCACCACCATGGTTGCCACCAAAGCCACCTTGACCACTGAAGTTTCCTCCATGACCACCACCAAAGGTTCCAGAACCACTTTGCCCTTTTCGGCTGGATGAAGTCATCTCTTGCTAGGGCTTTCCTTACTTCACAGTTGTGGCCATTCACAGTGTGGCATTTCTGAATGACAATCTTGTCTACAGAATCATGGTCATCAAAGGTTACAAAGCAAAGCCTCTCATCTTGGCCACTGCCCCCAATAGTCATGATTTCAATCATTTCAATTTTCCCATACTGCTCAAAATAATCCCTACGGTGATGTTCTTTAGTGTCTTTATGCCACCAACAAAAATCTTTTTCACAGTTAGTTGGCCATTGGGTCTTTGAGAATCTTGTCTTGACACAGCCCTCTGGTTCCACAACTCTTTGATCCACCTCCTCCACCGAGGCGTAAGGCACAAGACCAAAGTTTCTGGATCGCTTGGTGTTTGGATCGCTTATTACCACACAGTCTGTAAACATTCCCCATTAGTTCTAAGAAGCCATTGTCATTCAGTTGTTTCAAAGCTTAAACCTCCAATGAAAAGCCTCTGCAGCTGTTCCAACTCCTTGGAAGACCGACTTAGATATGATAGCTGTGGAAGTGAAGACTTTTATGATGCTTACTCAGTGGTGTCCACAGGTAGAAAAGATGAGATGGAAATTTTTTTAAGAAAGAAAGAGGTCGGGCCTCACCTGGTGGCGCAGCGGTTGAGCATTGGACTGCGAAGCTGCCCGCAGCCTCTGCAGCACCGGTTCGATCCCCGACTGCTGGGCAAGGATCCCACATGGCGCGTAGACCTCTCCTGCCGCCCGCTGCTCTCCTCAGCAGTGTACTTCGTCAGTCTGCCTGCTCTGCTCTCCCCTCTGGCTCTGGTGAATTCTCTCACCCTCCCGTGCTTCTGACTGTACCCAGTGCTTGTATAATAAATAAATAAATCTTTTTTTTTTAAAAAAAAGAAAGAGGTCATTGTGAGCTAGAATGGTGGAAGAAAACTTCTGAAACAGGTCGGACTTGAAGGAAAATTAGAACTTAAGGAAAATAATTGAATTCCCTTGGTAGTTAATGAGTGGTGTTAAGGAGACAAAGAAATACTTTTGTATGGGGGGAGCAGTAAGTGCAATAGTCTATTAGAAGGCAAGAATTCATATTAGAGATCAGTGGTAGATAATGTTGAAATGCTGTGGATTCAGATCATGAAGCACCTTAATGCCAGGCTAAGGAGCCCCTGAGAGCAGTAGGGAACCACTGATGGTTTTTGAGTAGTGACATGTGCAAAAGGATAATTTTGCTTATAGTGTAGAAAATGTTTTGGAGGCAGAGAGAGCAGCTAGAAAGGTCTTGCCTTAATCCAATTGTGAGACAAGGAAGACCTTACATAGAGTACTATTAACATTGCAAAAAAATAGATTTGGTGACTCCTGTAGATTTAGGGCACAGGAATGGCTCCCAGTCATTCAGATTTGAAGCCCTGAAATGATTGTACCTTTGACAGAAGTAAAATAGTAGCCTTAATTCGAGACATTTCCCAGTGATCATGAAAGGGTTTGTTTCAGTTAATTTTGACACATAAAAAATTCATCACTTAATTTCATAATAAAGCTGAAAATTAATCTTAAAATATAAAATATAAATCACAGCTTTAATTGTATACCTACATGTGTTCTAAAAATAAAGCACACATCTATCTGACTTGTAAGGTTAAATCAAACATGTATGCATTCTTTATGGAGATATTGATTAAATTGACTCTTCCTAATTAGTGATTTAAGGTTACATGATTTATTCCATTAATGCAAAGAATTCTATGTCCTCTGGGAGTCTCTCTGGAAGGGCAAGGCAGTTCACTGATAGCAAGGACCAGAACATTGCCAAGCCAGTCCCAGAGCTCATCCTACTTTATCTAGAAATTAAAATCAATGGAAAGTTCTTTGAGACTCCATGAAACACAATAATGTATAGGGAACCAACATGGAGTTAAAAAGCAGGAAGTTAATGATATGTTTAGTCTCATTTTGTTCTGTAATTATTTCATGTTAATTCAGTTCTGTATTGTTGGCTAATTGGTTTATGCCAATTACATGTTCTCCCTTATTGTCCAGTTTCACATGCATCAGACACAGAATTCCTAGGTAAGCCAGAAGTTCCCCAGGGATAGGGACTAGGCTTCTCTTTTGTTCTGATGCCCTCTCCCCCACCCCTCACCCCCCCAGTAAATAGCATGAGATCTGGCTCATGGCTCAGTCAGTTTTTAAAAAATGTTTTCTTTATTGAAGTAACACTGATTTATTTTTTTTCTCTTTTTTTAATTTAAATTTTATTTTTTATATTCCCCATACAATTACAACCCCCTTATTTTTACCCCAGTCCCTCCTTTCCCCACCTCCACCCCCATAGAGTGTCTCTTGTTCATAGTTGTTTGCTGATTTTGATATTTTCTTTCATATAGTTATTCTTTTTCCTGGTCCCTTATTTAAGTTTTCTAGATTCCTGCTATGAGTGAGACCATCCGGTATTTTTCTTTTTCTTTCTGGCTTATTTCGCTGAACATGATCCCTTCCAGCTCCATCCATGTTGCTGCAAATTGCATGTGTTTATCTTTTTTGAATGCTGAGTAATATTCCATGGTGTATATGTAATTGAAGTAACATTGATTTATAACATGGCTAAGTATTGAAGTAGAATAAGGTATTTCAGAATATTGAGACTGGCTCCATAGTACTACTATGAACCTCTATAACACTTTGGATTTCACAATGATATAGTGAATGCTGACTTACACCAGCAAGATGACTTTATATTATTAGAATTGTTCCCAGATATGCTGTTCATGTGTAGTCATGTGGAATATAAACTAGAAAATAAAAATAATATTTATCTGTAAAATTAAGAGGATCCAACTGATTAATGGTCTGTTCTTGGGTTTTCCACATAGGCCTGCCAGTTAAACTTGCTGAGCTCAGAATTTCCCTACAGGCAAAATAGGGCAATTCCTGCATTGGCAACTGGTTGTGATTATTAAATACAATAACAGGTCAACACCCTGGCAGTTCCAGTTCCTTGGAGTGAGAACTGGTAGCCCATTGTCCATGTTGTTGGGAAGTGCTACAGGGATTACAATAAATCTCTTTCTACTTCTGAGTAGCAGTATCCATGACTGATACTAAAGTACTGTGGAACTCTGAAATAGCTGTGCATATAATTTGTATGATCCCTTTATGTGTATATTATCATAGCCAATAAAATGTTTTTACAATCTGTGTGTCATTTGACCCTCACAACTGAATTAAGGGCACTAAAAGCATTAATTTATTAAGTCCTTAATAAACACCCATTTTCATAGTTTACAAAACTTGTCTTTAGAATGCTTAGAATTGCTCTAGTATCTGTTTGGTGACACCTGTAACCAGCACTTCACCGCACCTTAGGACTGGGGATAATCACTCAAGGGGAACTGGGGATAATTATTGAGTGATGTCTTTTCAATTTAAGTTATTTTTACATCTGTCTTTTGTTTAAATTTGAAATTTAATGCACAATAATGTGGAAGCTCTGAATTTTTTGCTTTCTGGCTTTTTGTTTAATTAAGGCTGTGTCATGTAATGCAGCTCCTTTAGAGAATCTCAATTGAATGAAATATGTCTTTCCTAAGTGTTCTCTTACCTCTCTAGACTCACATCCTCCGTGGGAATTTTGGGTCTGTTACGATACTCTGACACAAGAACTAAGGTATAAAGAAAGTAAATAGGCCAATATTCTCTGGGATTAAAAATCAATAAGTGCTGGGCCTCCCCTGGTGGCTCAGCGGTTGAGCGCCGGGCTGCAAAGCTGCCCGCAGCCTCTGCAGCGCCGGTTCTATCCCCGGCCGCTGGCCAGGGTCCCACATGGCGCGCAGACCTCTCATGCTGCCCGTTGCTCCCCTCAGCAGTGTACATCGTCAGTCTACCTATTCTGTTCCCCACTCTGGCTCTAGTGAATTCTCTCACCCTCCCGTGCTTCTGACTGTATAAATAAATAAATAAATCTTTAAAAAAAATCAATAAGTGCTACTCTTAGACTTGTGCTTTGTCACTATAGCAGATTTTCCTAATTCAACCAACCACTGATCCTTCACACCAAGAGAGAAAGCTATTGGCTTCTGTTTCTAGTTCTGCCCCTTGTTTAACCTTGGACAAGTAGTTAATCTCTCTTGGGTTCTGTAAAATGGGACAAATGATACACTTTTCTTGGTGCTTGCTCTTCAGATATCTTTCTATAATCTTCTTTCCTCTGGTTTTCTTTCATAGCCTTTCTTTCTCCCATTTCTTTTCCGTATGAGATTTGCTCTTGTAGTCTTGATGCCTATCTTCCTTAGCCTTCCCTGTATGCTCCTTGTATTGTCTTGTGAATGAAGGAAAAGTGAGCTAATTTGGATAGAGTACAACATCTTAATTCATTAGTTGCTATAAAATATGAAATATTAAACACAATGAAGATTAAAGGTCCGAAATAATTTGGTAAATATCAATTTTACTTTACGAGGTCAGAAGCTTAGATACATTTTTTAAAAAGACTATCAAGCTAGGGAAACTATATATTAATTTGGTGTGGGGGAATACGTGTGTATGTGTATATTGTATAATCTTAGTTAAGTTTGGTGTTTGGATCTGATATATAAATTCTATTACCATACAAGTTATTGTCAGTGATCAATAGTGGATAGAATAGCTTGAGAAGTGTTAGCTACTATTTACTGAGGCTGAATGCTAGAAATACTGATAGCATGAAACTACCTCCTAATATATATTCCCAGAGTTCCATCTGACTTCTAGGTAATCATCACTAAATCATAGCAGCATGTTTTTCAGCAAATTATGATTTAGGTATCAGGTTGGGAGAGGAAGGATTAGTTGAATATATAAACATTCTCTTTGAAGCTAGATTTTTCATTTTCTTATGTTCAGATAGGAATTTATTATATCCATCCCACTCCGTAACAAATTAATCTTTATGCTTGGAAGGTAAGGGCAAGGAGCACAGAAGCTTTTTTCCTGTCACTCAGGAGCTTAGCATCCTGGGATCCAGTCAGGAACAAGGGAATCCTGTTACTGTGCTGTGAGAGCCAAGAAACTGGGCCACTGGCTATATGATGCTGCTAGTCACCTCTCCAAGTTTGTGGGGTGTGTTGGAAGAATCTAACTAGCCTATAGGCTCAGAAAGATGGCTGGAGGACACCACCTTGCTTAGCGAAATGGATGATTTTTGCTGACAACATGTGGACTCACAGGCTTACCCCAATTGCTAGTCTCCTCAATCTGGGCTGTGTGACAACTACTACTAAGGAATAGACCTATAAGTGAATAGCTGAAGGTGGCAGAGGGTTTGGATTTGTCTATAAGATTTTGCTAAACAAGTTTTTTAACACCAAACAAAAAGGAATGCTATAACAGTAAGACCCTGAAATGAAGACAGATTCTACTGCAAGGAGATGCTTTCTTACGCATTTTATATGGAAAGGAGCCATTGTGAATAGTGCTGCTATGCATATTTGTTTACAAGTTTTTGTTTGAACACTGGCTTTCAGTTCCTTGGATATACACCTAGAGGTAAAATTGTAGGATTCTATTGTATTTCTGTTTTTAACATTTTGAGAAACAACTAGTTTTCTGCAGGAATCCAGGTATTTTTCATTCCCATCAGCGATGTATCAGTAGTCCAGTTTCTCCATGCCATTTCAAACACTTGTTATTTCCTCTTATTGTTTTTGCTATTATTACTATTACTATTATTATTATTATTATTATTGCCATCCTAGTGGGTATTAAATAGTATATCATTGTGGTTTTGATTAATGTTTCTCTGATGACTAATGAAATTGAGGACCATTTTCATGTGCTTATTGGCCATTTGTATATCTTCTTTGAAGAAATGTCTCAGGGTTCTGACTCTAATTTACTTTTATGACTTAAATACTTTGCTAGTCATTAATGAATTTAAGGGAATTTTTACAATATTTTTTACAGGATTTACTTGTTTTTAACAGCAGAGTTTATCTGACTTCCTAATCTGCCATTATATACTATAAAATAGCATTCTACCATTGTTAACATATTTTAATTTCAATGACAAGTGAAAGGTGGAAATAACCCAAATGTCTATCAAGTAATGAATGTATAACTAAATGTGGTGAATACATGCTATGGAATATTATTCAGCCATAGAAACAAATGAAGTATAGCAAGTCCTCACTTAATGATGTTCATAGGTTCATGGAAACAGTGACTAAGCAAAAATGATGTGTAACTAAAGCAGATTCTCATGCCCTTTGCGGCAACATGGATGGAGCTGGAGGGGATTATGCTAAGCAAAATAAGTCAGAAGGAAAAAGATAAATATCAGATGGTGTCACTTATATGTGGAATATAGAGAAACCAAACAAAAGGTCAAGAAAAAGTTAAAACTAGCAAGCTGACCATAGATCTGGGCAGACAGCAGGGGAGGGGTTGGGAGAGGGGCTGAAGCAGGGGAGGGAAGAGCACGGGGACTGTGGTGATGGTTCACAAGAGATACGGTGGTGTGAGAATTGCAGGGACTACACTTGAGGAGAGAAGCCAATTACTGTACAAAAATAAACAATGATGTAAGAAAATAAATAAATTTAGGGAAAAATGACATTTTCACTTGGAAAAAATATAAAGCAGGTTCTCTCATGGTGTCATTTTGTTCCGTGTTAGCCAGAATATTTTTCCTCATCGACATAACAAGTGATGTTGAATGAAATGATGTTATTTGAGCACTCCTTGTACTTACACATTCCAGGAACTGAACTCTGTATTTTTTTTCCTATTTATTTCTATATGTATATTTTACATCATTGTTCATTTTTGTACAGTTTGCTTTCTCCTCTCAGATGTAATCCCCATAAAACTTCTACTACCATGTCACCCATGAACCATCACCATAGTCTCTTGTGCTCTTGCTGCCCCTGTTTTAATTCCTCTCCCTGCCCCTCCCTGCTAAATGTCACCAATTAATAGTTGCCTGCTACTTTGGCCTTTTTTTTCCCCCTGATCCCTTACTACTTGTTTCCCCTGCATTCCTCTTATTAGTGAAACAATCTGATATTTTTCTTATTCCTTCTGACTTATTTCACTGGGCATAGTCCCCTCCAGCTCCATCCATGTTGCTGCAAATGGCTTGAGTTTATTTTTTTGATTGCTGAATAATATTCCATTGTGTATATATACCACATCTTCTGGATCCAGTCATCTGTTTGGGGTATTTAGGTTGTTTCCATATCTTAGCTATTGTAAATAGTGTTGCAATAAACATAGGTGTGTAGGTTTCCTTTCAAATTAATGCTTTTGTGTGCTTTGGGTAGATTCCTAGCAGTGGAATTGTTGGGTCATATGGTAGATCCATTTTTAGTAATTAATTCACACAACTTTCCATAGTGGTTGGACCAGTTTGCATTCCCCCCAGCAGTTAAGAGAGTTCCTTTTTCTCCACATTCTCACCAGTATTTGTTGTTGACAGTTTTTGTAAATATATGCCATTCGCACTGGTGACAGGCACTGAACTTTAAATGCATTATCTCACTTAATATTTTTGACATTCAGTGTTAACAACTATGCAAAAGTCATGGTGGATAGTCCTTTTAATATGCTTCTGGATTCTGCTTTCTAATATTTTGTGAATATTTTTACATCATATTCATAAGAGTTAATGGTCTGTAGTTTTCTTTTTTGTGTGATGTCTTTGGCTTGGATGTTAGGAAAATGCTGGCTTGTAGGATGTATTTGATAATGTTCTGAAATTGGAAGAGTTTGAGGATAATTGGTGTTAATTCTTCTTAAAATGTTTCATAAAATTCACCAGTGAAGCTATCTGGTCTTGAACCTTTCCGTGTTAGAAGAGTTTTGATTACTGATTCAGTCTCTTTACTTGTTTTAGATCTGTTCAGATTTTCTATTTCTACAATTTTGGTACTTTTGTGTATTCCTAGGAATTTGGTCCACTTTATATTGTTTATCTACTTTATTGGCACTTAATTGTTCATAATATTCTTTTAATCCTTTTCATTTCTATAAGGTTAATATTAATGGCTCCACTTTCATTTCTGATTTTAGTAATTTGAGTCTTGTCTTTTTTCCTAATCAGTCTAGCTAATGGTTATAAATGTATTGATATTTTTGAAGTACTAATTTATTATTTTATTGACGCTCTCTTTGTTTTTCTATTCTCTAATCCATTTATCTGCACTCTAATCTTTATCATTTCGTTCCTTCTACTCTCTTTAGGTTTAGTTGCTCTTCATTTTCTAGTTCCTTAAGTTATAATCTACTGTTAATTGGTTTGAAATCTTTCTTCTTTTTAAATATAGCCATGTTCAGCTGTCAATTTCCAACTGAGTACTGCTTTTGCTGCATGCCATAACTTTTTGTTTGTTGTATTTTTGTTTTTATCTCCAAGTATTTTCTAATTTCCCTTGTCATTTCTTCTTTGAATGTTTTTTAATTTCCACATATTTGTGAGTTTCTATTGAACAGTTTTCTATTTTTGATTGCTAATATTTCAATGTGGTTAGAAAAGATACTTCATGATTTCAGTCTTTTTAAGTTTATTGAGATACTTTTGTTTTGTGGCCTAACATGTCCTAGAGAATGTTACATATGCACTTAAAAAGAATTATGTGTTCTGCTGTTGTTAGGTCTAGTGTTCTCTATGCTTCTGTTAGATCTTGTTGGTTTATGATGTTCAAGTCCTCTGTTTCCTCACTGAATGACAAGTGAAAGGTGGAAATACCCCCAATGTCTGTTTAGTTATTCTATCCTGTTTAGTTGTTCTATCCATTATTGAAAATGAAATATTGGAGCCCCAACTACTGTTATATAACTGTCCATTTCTTCCTTCAAATATGTCAATTTTTGCTTCACATATTTTGGGGCTCTGATGGTAGGTATGTATGTGTTTATAATTATCCTATCTGCTTGATGGATTAATTCTTTTATCAATACATAATGTTGTTTTACTGGGTTTTGAGAGTTTGTTATTGTTTGGGGCCAGCCAAATCCCTTGGTTTGAGAAGTTCACTGCTGTGTGTATTAGCGAGGGCAAAAGGGGCTACTTGACTGTTTGATCTTTGACTCCATAGAGAGCAGCACCATTTTTGGCAACTCTGAATCAAGCACAAATTTCCATCATTAATTCTCTATTCAATCTATTAATTCTCTATTCAATCTCTATTCAAGATCCTACAGCAGGATTGAGAATGAGTTGGTGGACTCATTGTAAGAGAAAACCAGACCTTCATTGAGGCCTTTATGAAAATTTCCCTCTACACAGAGATTGGAATCCAATTTATTCCACACTCAGCAACAAATATCCTTAGCTCTACAGTATTATTACTGAATAAATGTAAGAAGCAATGGCAAATTGAGGCTTTTCTTCATTGCTTTCCTATTCCACAATTATCTTTTCCCTTTACTTCTTCTTTTTCTCCCTGTTTTACTCCAACTATTTTATTTTTCCTCTTTTCTTCCCATCTTTTCCTTTTTCTTCTTCACTTCTACTTTTCTTTGCCCTTCTCTTACAAGTATCTCTCTGATTTTTTCGTTTCTCTGTATTCCATTTACCCTATGAGTGGCAATGAGACTAAATATTTTAAGTTACCATCAATAGGGATTTGTTTTTTTTTTAATTAAGAAATTCCTACTTTATTTATTTATTGCATAGAAGAACTGGGGTGTCAAAGCAGTGATAGCAAAGGCAAAGATAAACAGCTGGGACTACATCAAATTAAAGAGCTTCCGTACAGCAAAAGAGACAGTAACCAAAACAAACAGACACCCCACCGACTGGGAGAACATTTTTGCACACAACACTAATGATAAAGGACTGATCATAAAAATCTACAGAGAGCTGAAGAGTCTCAACAAAAACAAAGTAAATAATCCAGTCAAATAATGGGCAGAAGAGCTAAAAAGGAACTTCTCCAAAAAGGAAATGCGAATGGTCAACAGGCATATGAAAAAATGTTCAGCATCACTTGTAATCAGGGAAATGCAAATCAAAACTACAATGAGATACCATCTTACAGCAGTGATAATGGCACATAATAAAAAAACTAGCAACAACAAATATTGGCGAGGATGCGGAGAAAAAGGAACTCTTCTGCACTACTGGTGGGAGTGCAAAATGGTCAAACCACTAAGGAAAGCTGTGTGGATATCCCTCAAACTGCTAAAGATGGAGCTTCCATATGATCCAGCAATTCCACTCCTAGGTATTTACCCAAAGGACACAGAAACATCAATTCAAAAGGGCACCTGCACCCCTATGTTCATAGCAGCACTATTTACAATAGCTAAGCTATGAAAACAGCCCAAATACCCAAAAAAAAATGACTGGATCAAGAAGATGTGGTACATATACACAATGGAATATTACTAAGCAATCAAAAAAGATAAACTCATGCAATTTGCAGCAACATGGATGGAGCTGGAAGGGATCATGCTCAGCGAAATAAGCCAGAAAGAAAAAGAAAAATACCAGATGGTCTCACTCATAGCAGGAATTTAGAAAGCCTAAATAAGGGACCAGGAAAAAGACTAATTATAATAAAGTAAAAATCAACAAGCAACAAGCAACTATAAACCAGAGACACACTAATTGGGTAGGGGGCAGCAGAGGGATTAGGGCCAAAATAAGGGAGGTGGGAATTGTATGGGGAATATAACCAAGATGAAAATGCATACATTGTGCAAAAATGAAGAATGATGTAAGAATTATATAAAATAAAATAAAATGTTTTTTAAAAGCAGCTATTGGATTCAAAAACAGATAAAGGTAATGGTAGCAGAAATAGTGTGTGTTCCTTTCTGAGTGTGGCACTCCTTAATTTTCTTGCAGGTTAATAAGATTTGGAAATCTCCATTGGCATTTAGGTTTATTTTCCACCTCCATTACTTTAATTTCCTCTTAGGCTATAGGCAGGCTAGAACGGCTAGGAATACTTTTAGCAGTTGTATAAGATGGCCATCTAGTCCTCTTGTTTTGAGGGTGGTATACTGTATGTGAATATATTTACATATACAGTTATCCCATCCATTCACTACCCTCAAAAGTAAGAAATCTACCCAGAAAGGAGGCTTCTACCATGCATCATTCCATCCTTCCTGAACTCATTTCTCTGGGATTGTTCATGACTGGAGCTTGCATAGAACATTCTGCTTTGAGCTTGTGTTGGTAAAGCAGCTGGTATTGTTAAGCAAACCCAAGGGAAGCTTTTGGGGTTTGTTGCTACCTCCCACACAGCTAAAAAGTAACCTAGACTGGGTAGATCTGAAAGAGCCTTTGGAGATCATATGGTTCAACCTCTCATGGTACAGATGGAAATTCAAAGTTGAAAAAAAGAACTTGATCAAGGTCACATAGTCAGATGATGGTAGACCCCTGCCTTCAAAAGACTATTCTTCCTCCCTGCTTGTATTAAGGAGGAATCAGGTAGACATAGTCTATTTAAACTACTAACACTCTGTTTCCTTGCTGATCTTCTGTTCGGCTTTTCTATCTGTTATTGAAAGTGAGATATGGAAGTCTCCAACTATTCCATATAGTTTAACTTTAAAAAACTTTATTTTGGATTTACCTTATGTTTACAAAAGTAGTACAGAGAGTGCCCATATATTCTTCACTTCACTTCAATGTAATTCTTACATTGCTATTTGTCAACACTAAGAAAAATCATTGGTATATTACAACTAAGCTGAAGCTAAACCCCATACTTCATTTAGATGTCACCAGTTTTTCCATTAATGTCCATTTTTTTTTGTTAAGATCCAGTCAAGACTACCGTATTGCATTTAGTCCTCATGTGTCCTTAGTTTTCTCTGATCTGTAGCAGTGTCTCAGTTTTTCCTATCTATGCAAAAGTAACCTTCCTATCTATGCAAAAGCATAGTACTGGTCAGATGTTTTACATAATGTCCCTCAATTTGTGTTAGTCTAATGTTTTTCTCATGATTACACTGGGGTTATTGGTTTTAAAGAAGAATACCCCAGAATTAGATTGCCCTTTTAATCACATCAATGTCAACATATTAACATTTCATATATTAAAAGATATATAATATCAACAAGATTTTCACTAGTAACTATAACCCGTTAACTGTAATTACATGATTAATGTTGTACTTGCCATGTTTGTTCACTGAAAGGTTACTATTTTTACCTTTCCAATCTCTAGTCTCTGGAAATAAGTCACTAATTCCAGTCCACATCCAGACTTTCTCTCCTGGAAAGAAGAATATTTACATGTATTATTGGGAATTGTCTATTAATAAGATCAGCACCTTCTCCATTATTTATTTCTCCAATCATTTATTTATATACACAACACATATTTATTTTATACTTTGAGTTTCCATTCCATCCTGTCTCATTTATTTTATTGTTCAAATTGTTCTGGCTTTAATCACTGATAATTCCTTCAGGTTGATTCCCGTGTCCTTTTGAAATGCCTCCTTACCTTTGTCTTTTTAGTAATTCCTTATTTTCTGGTACTAGAAGATACTCCAGACTCATCTTGCATTTTCCCTTCCCTAGACTTATAATCAGGGAATTATAAGTCCACTTATAAGTTTTTTTTTTAAGATTTATTTGTGCATACAAGAACTGGGGTACGGGCCAGAGGTGCGTGGCGGGGGGGGTTTGAGAGGATTCACCAGAGACAGAGTGGGGAACAGAACAGGTGGATTGACTGAAATACACTGCTGAGGGGAGCAGCGAGGGAGACAGGAGAAGTCTGCTGTGCCATGTGGGTCACCTCCCTGCTCGGGGATCAAACTCATGCTGTAGTAGTTGTGGATAGCTTCATGGTGCTGACACTTAAACCCTTGTACCACCAGGGAGGCCCCCACTTATAAGTCTTTTATCTAAGAATAATATTTAGAAACCAAGACATAGGAGTGGTCATTGTTACTGGCTGTTACTGCTTCTGTGCTTTCTTAGTGAACAGAGCTGGGTGATATATGTTTGTACTAACCATGTATACATGCATATCCATAATTATTTATCTGTATATTTATTAGCATATATGTTTATCTATAGATTCATTTGTGTATCTATTAAGCTAAATATGAGTTCATATTGATGTCTCCAACTCTAACCTAGTACTGTAGCATTCATTATATCCTTCCTTTTTTATTTTTCTGTCATTTCTCCCTATAAAAGTAACCAACCTGTCTTTCACTGACCTGTGTCCATTTGCTTATTTATTTCAGAATTGTTCAGTCATACCCCATAAGGAACATATTTACCAACTAGAGCAGTTGGTAAATGGTTCTTTACCAACTGGTTCTTTTGTTTTTATCCTTATAGTTTCCAGTCAAAATACAATTCTCCAAAGTTAAGTCAACTTTGTCTCTCAGTGCAGTTATGTCACACATTTGTAATATGGTTAGGCTCATTGTCATAGTCTGCATTCCATCCTGGATCCTTTGACATCCTGATTGATTTTTTAATTTGCATATTTTAAGGCTCGTTCTTTTTGAATTACAGTTCTATAGGTTTTAACAGAAGCATAGTATTATATACATACCACCACAGAACCATACAGAAGAGTTCTCTCACCTTCAAAATTCCTCTGTGTATTCCCTTCATTATCAACCACTTTCCCTTGCCCAACACCTGAAAAATCCTGATGGATATTCTATTCCTATGATTTTACATTTTTCCAGAGTGTCATATGAATTGAATCATAGACTATGTAGCCTTTTGCATATGGCTTCTATCTCTTAGAAAAATGCATTTAAGGGGCCTCCCTGGTGGGGAAAGGGGTTAAGTCACAGCACAAGGAAGCTATCAGCAGCCACTTCAGCACCAGTTCGATCCCCAGACAGCCAAGGAGCTGACCAACATGGCGCAGACCTCTCCTGTCTCACCCGCTGCTCCCCTCAGCAGTGTGTTTCAATAGTCTGCCTGTTCTGTTCCCCACTCTGTCTCTGGTAAATCCTCTCACCCCCCCACCTCTGGCCTGTACCCCAGTTCTTGCATGCATAAATAAATAAATCTTTTTTTAAAAAAGAAAGAAAAGCGCATTTAAGACTCATCCAAGTTGTCATGTGAATCAGTAACTTCTTTCAAATAGTTCCCCTTTTATCACTGAATAACATTCTGTTACAAGTATGTGTATCTAATCTCCCGTTGAAGGACATATTGATTGTTTATAGCTTTTGGAAATTGTAAATAAGATTGCTATAAAGATCTATATGCAGGTTTTTTTTTATTTGCAGTTTCTCTTTATTTTATTTTTTTTAAATAATAAATTTTATTTTTATATTTCCCATACAATTGCAGCCCCCCCATTCTGATCACAATCCCTCCCCTCCCGCCCCCGCCCCCCTAAAAGTGTCTCTGGTTCATAGTTTATTGTTGATTTTGATTTTCACTTTCTTATACTTATTCATTTTCCTGGTCCCTTATTTAAGTTTTCTAGATTCCTGCTATGAGTGAGACCATCCGGTATATTTCTTTTTCTTATTGGCTTATTTCGCTGAGCATGATCCCTTCCAGCGCCATCCATGTTGCTGCAAATTACATGTGTTTATCTTTTTTGAATGCTGAGTAATATTCCATGGTATATATGTACCACATCTTCTTGATCCAGTCATCTATTTTTGGGCATTTGGGTTGTTTCCAAAGTTTAGCTATTGTAAACAGTGCTGCTATAAACATAGGGGTGCAGGTGCTCTTTGGAATGGATGTTTCTGTGTCCTTTGGGTAAATACCTAGGAGTAGAATTGCTGGATCATATGGAAGCTCTATGTTTAGTAGGTCCAGAAATCTCCACACAGCTCTCCACAGTGGTTGGACCAGTTTGCACTCCCACCAACAGTCCAGAAGAGTTCCTTTTTCTCCACACCCTCGCCAACATTTGTTGTTGCTAGTTTTTTTAATATGTGCCATTCTCACTGGTGTAAGATGGTATCTCATGGTAGTTTTGATTTGCATTTCCCTGATTACAAGTGATGTTGAACATTTTTTCATATGCCTGTTGGCCATTTGCATTTCCTCTTCAGAGAAGTTTCTTTTTAGCTCTTCTGCCCATTTTTTGACCGGATTATTTTCTTTGTTGTTGTTGAGTCTCATCAGCTCTTTACAGATTTTTGTGATCAGTCCTTTATCATTAGTGTTGGGTGCAAAAATGTTCTCCCAGTTGGTGGGGTTTCTCTTTGTTTTTGTTATTGTCTCTTTTGCTGTGCAGAAGCTCTTTAATTTGATGTAGTCCCAGCTGTTTATCTTTGCCTTCACTATCACTGCTTTGGGTGATGTGTCTGTAAAGATGTCTTTGATGTGCAAATCACGTAGTGTTTCGCCTATATTTCCTTCTATATATTTTATGGTTTCAGGTCTTATGTCTAGTTCTTTAATCCATTTTGAGTTGATTTTTGTGTATGGTGTGAGGTAGTGGTCAAGCTTCATTCTTTTGCATGTAACGACCCAGTTTTCCCAGCACCATTTATTGAACAAACTTTCTTTGCTCCAATGCATAGTCTTTGCTCCTTTGTCAAAGATTAGTTGACCATAAATCTGTGGGTTTATTTCTGGATTTTCTATTCGATTCCATTGGTCTGTATGTCTGTTCTTGTTCCAATACCGTGCAGTTTTGATGATTATGGCTTTGTAGTATAGTTTGAAGTCTAGGAGTGTGATGCCTCCATTCCCTTCTTTTTTTTTCAGAGAGCTTTGGCTATTCGGGGTTTTTTGTGATTCCATATGAATTTCATCAATAATTGTTCTATTTCTTTGAAGAATGACATTAAAATTTTTTAATAGAATAGCATTGAATCTGTATATTGCTTTTGGAAGGATGGCCATTTTAATAATGTTTATTCTTCCAATCCATGAGCAGGGGATGTCTTTCCATTTCATTGTGTCTTCTTCTATTTCTTTTAACAGTGTTTTATAGTTTTCTTTGTATAGGTCCTTTACCTCTTTTGTTAGATTTATTCCCAAATATTTGATTTTTTTTTGTTTCAATAAAAAAAGGGATGTTTTTTTTTATTTCTTCTTCATCAGATTTATTGTTTGTGTATAGGAAGGCTACTGACTTTTGCATGTTGATTTTGTATCCTGCCACTTTACTGAACTGATTGATGAGTTGAATTAGTTTTTATGTGGAGTTTTTTGGGGTTCTCTATGTATAGTATCATATCATCTGCAAATAGTGATAGTTTGACTTCTTCTTTTCCTATTTGGATTCCTTGGATGTCTTTCTCTTGTCTTATTGCTCTGGCTAGGACTTCCAGTATCATATTGAAAAGCAGTGGTGAGAGTGGACATCCTTGTCTTGTTCCAGATCTTAATGGAATTGCTTTCAGCTTTTCACCATTGAGAATGACACTGGCTGTTGGCTTGTCATAGATGGCCTTTATGATGTTGAGGTATGTTCCTTGTATCCCAAGAATTTCAAGGGCTTTTATCATGAATGGGTGTTGCACTTTGTCGAAAGCTTTCTCAGCATCTATTGATATTATCATATGGTTTTTATATTTCTTTTTGTTGATGTGTTGGATAATGTTGATTGATTTTCGGATGTTAAACCATCCTTGTGTCCCTGGAATGAATCCTACTTGGTCGTGGTGAATTATCTTATGGATACATTGTTGGATTCTGATAGCTAAAATTTTATTGAGGATTTTTGCATCAGTGTTCATTAGAGAGATTGGCCTGTAGTTTTCCTTTTTTGTGTTGTCCTTGTTCGGTTTTGGTATTAGTGTAATGTTGGCTTCATAGAACGTGTTTGGTATTGTCCCTTCCTTCTCAATTTTTTGGAAGAGTTTGTGAAGGATAGGCACTAATTCGTCTCTGAATGTTTGGTAGAATTCATTTGTAAATCCATCAGGTCATGGGCTTTTGTTTTTGGGGAGGTTTTTGATTACCATTTCAATTTCGCTGCTTGTAATTGGTCTGTTTAGGTGTTCTATTTCTTCTTTATCTAGCTTTGGGTGATTGTAGAGTTGTAGGAATTTGTCCATCTCCTCTAGATTCTGAACTTGTTTCCATATAACTCTTCATAGTAGTTACTGATTATTCTTTTGATTTCTGCTGTGTCCTTTGTGATTTCTCCTCTTTCATTGATGATCCTGTTTATTTGTGCTTTCTCCCTTTTTTCCTTTGTGAGCCTGGCTAGGGGTTTGTCTATTTTATTGATTTTTTCAAAGAACCAGCTCTTGGTTTCATTGATCTTTTGGATTGTTTTTTTAGTTTCAATTTCATTTATTTCTGCTTTGGTTTTTATTATTTCTTTTCTCCTACTGGTTTTGGGGTTTTTTTGTTGTTCTTTTTCTAGATCTTTGAGCTTCGAGATTAGGTTGTTTCTTTGAGTTCTTTCTTGTTTCTTGATGTGAGCTTCTGTTGCTATATATTTTCCTCTTATTACTGCTTTTGCTGCATCCCATACATTTAGGATATTGGTGTCCTACTTGTCGTTCAATTCAAAGAATTTTTTAATTTCATCTTTGATCTCCTCATTAGTCCAGTGGTCTTCCAGTAGTGTGGTTTTTAATCTCCATGAGGTAGGAAAGTTCCTTGCCTTCTTTTTATGGTTTATTTCTAGTTTGATGCCTTCATGGTCAGAAAAGATGGTTGATATGATTTCAATCTTGGTGTATCTGTTGATGTTTGTCTTGTGCCCCAGTATGTGATCGATCCTGGAGAATGATCTGTGTGCGCTTGAGAAAAATGTGTACTCCATTTTTTGGGGGTTTAGTGTTCTATAGATGTCTGTTAAGCCCAATTGCTCTAGGTCCTTATTTAGAGCTTTGGTTTCTTTACTTATTTTTTGTCTTGTTGATCTATCCATTGTTGATAGTGGTGTGTTGAAGTCTCCCACTATGTATGTGTTTTCTCTGATGTCTGTTTTTCAGAGAGGACAACAGTTGTCTGATATATTTTGGTGCTCCTTCATTTGGTGAGTATATGTTAATAGTGTTATTTCTTCTTGAAGTATTGTCCCCTTGATCATAATGTAGTGACCATTGGGGTCTCTTTTTATCTTTTTGAGTTTGAAATCTGTTTTATCTGATATAATTATAGCTGTTCCTGCTTTCTTTTTTGGTCCATTTGCTTGTAGGATTGTTTTCCATCCTTTAACTTTGAGCCTATTTTTATCTTTTGTAGCTAAATATGTTTCCTGGAGACAGCAATAGGTTGGGTTTTGTTTCTTAATCCAGGCTGCAACTCTGTGTCTTTTTATTGAAGAGTTTAGTCCATTTACATTTAGAGTTAATATTGATATGTTAGCATCTGTATTTGCCATTGTGTTTGTCTTTCCTTTGATTTTATTTATTTATTCTTTTAATAACTTTTTTTTTTGGCCTTCGTTCATTGTTATTCGTCCCTCTGAGGTTCTGGCTTTAGGACTCCTTGTAGTATTTTTTGGAGTGGGGGTTTAGTTGTAATGAAGTTCCGGAGTTTCTGTTTGTCTGGGAAGGTCCATATTCTTTCTTCAAAGAGGAAGGAGAGCTTTGCAGGATAGAGGATTCTTGGTTGGCATCTGTTTTCTTGGAGTCTGTTGACTATGTCCCTCCACTCTCTCCTTGCCCGTAGTGTTTCTTCGGAGAAGTCTGATGTCAGCCTGATTGGCTTTCCTTTGAATGTTATCTGTTTCTTCCCTCTTGCCAGCTTCATTATTTTTTCCTTGTCCTGGATTCTTGGGAGCTTTACTATTATGTGTCTTTCTGTATTTTTCCTTTCGTCGTGGAAGTTTGGTGTTCTTCTTGCTTCTTGTATATCAATTTTCAGCTCCTTCTTCACATTTGGGAAGTTCTCTTCAATTATCTCTTTGAATATTTTCTCTGTTTCTACATCTCTCTCCTCTCCTTCTGGTATTCCTATAACTCTTATATTTCCTTTCCTCATAGAGTCAGATAGTTCCCGAAGTCTTTCTTCGTTCTTTTTCCTTCGTACTTCTCTTTCCTTTTCTGTTTTGGGTCTTTTTATTTCTGTGTCTTCAAGAGAACTTATTCATTCTTCCATTTCATCTATTCTGCTTTCATTGCTTTTCCCAGAATTCTTTAGTTCTTCCATTAATTCTTTGATCTCCTGCATTTCTTTTACTTCCCTCTTTAGGGACTCAATTTCATTCTTCTGACCATTGTTTTCCCTCTTTAGGGACTCAATTTCATTCTTCTGATCGTTGATTATTTTTCCCTTATCATTGTTTTCCTTTGTGACTTCTGTCAGTTTTTTAATCACAGCAATTTTAAATTCTCTTTCTGGAAGGCTCAGAAGTTCTTCCAAGTTACTGTCGTTGCAATCTGGGGGCTGGTTTTCTTTTTGTGGTGTGCTTTTTCCCTGGGGAGTTGCTAGGTTGCGTGTGGTTCTTCTACTCCCTACTGTCTGTTTTCTTATTTGCCATATGCGTTGGGACACTGTGTTGTCGGGACTGGCCGGCATCTTGGGTGAGCTTCTCTGCTCCCCTCTGGTTCCTCCAGGATCCATCTGTCAGTTTCACGCAGTCTTTACTGGAGAAAGGTCCCTGTTCTAAAATGCCGATGTGGGGACACACTCCCCTGTGCGCCTGGTCTGTCCTGGTGTGGGTTCCTGCTCCCCCTCTGGGCTTGGACTGCAGGCCAGAGGGGGTCTGGCGTAGGCGAACTTCCCCCGCTCACCTTTGGCTCCTGAGGAAGCCTTCTGCAGGTAGTCTTTACTGAAGAAATGTCCCTGTTCTAAAATGGTGATGTGGGACACACTCCCTGCGCGTCCGGTCTCAGGCACACTCTTCTGCGCGCCTGGTCTGCCCTGGCTGTGGGTGCTCGCTCCCCCTGTGGGCTCAGACTACTGGTCAGAAGGGGCCCGGCGTGGGCTAACTCCCCAGCTGGCCACTGGCTCCTCCAGGAGCCTCTGCTGGTTTCAAGTCGCTAGGTGGCGCCAGAGATCTCTCCTAGAGCCCTTGGGGAGCTGATTTTCCACCCCGTGGGACAGGGAACAGAGCGGGAATGGTAGGGTAAACCTCAACGGCTTTGGGGTGCTGTGTCTGCCTTGTGCCCCACCATCGTGGGGAACCCACGCCCCTAATTTCGTGCCCCGGGTCTCAGTTCCAAAGCCCTCAGGTCCAGGACGCGGGCTGTAGCCCAGTTCAGTGGCGCGGGAATGGCACCTTTTGAATCCCGCTCCTGTGCCTGGGCGCCTGGTTCCTGCTCACTCAGTGAGGGCCTCCGCGCGTCTCCCCGCAAGCCTAGGTCACAGGCGCGGGGACCTGGGCAGCTGCGATCCGGATCCGCGTTGCTTTTCAACTGCACTGCTTTTCCGCGCGATCCCGATTCCAATCCGCATTTGCTTTTCCAGCGCGCCGCTTTTCCGCGCAAGCTTACCGGGCGGCCCAGGGCTGTGTGCTGGTGCTGGTCTCCTCCTGGGTGGGGGGGGCTCTCTTTAATGGCGCCTGGAGCTCACCTCCGTGGCGAATCCTGCAGGGTTCTCCACAGCTCCCGTTCACAGGGTGTGGTGGCTGAAATAGTTCCTTTCCACTCACAGTCCCGCTTGCTGCGTAGTTTGTTCTTGTTGGTCGTTTTAGTGTGGTTTTTTGTTTGTTTGTTTGTTTGTTTTTTTCCTCCTCTCTGCTGGTCGGAGAGTGATGACTCTGTGGGCGGGGGAGGGGAGCAGGGTTCTGCGCTTTCCTCCCTTCTAGTCCTCTTTTATGGCCACTTTCTTCTTCGGGTAGTTTGCTGGAATAGTCCGTTTATCTTCCGTGTCCCAGTTCTCACTGGGACCTGCCGCTTTTCCTCCCTATTAACTTTTTTTTAATGGGAGATCTTAACGCAGCGTCTCCTCGCCGCCATGTTGCTCCGCCCCCCCTATATGCAGGTTTTGTATGGACTTAAGTTTTCATTTCACTTAGGTCAATACCTAGGAGGGCACTAGTTGTATAATATGTCTGTATTTTAAACTACTAAGTTTTAACACAGTCCCTTTCCAAGAAGTCTAGTCTAAGGATGTGTGTATGGTGTAGTGGGGTATCTATCGCTGAAATCTGTTGAAATAGTGGTCACTTTCATACCATATTTCAATGGCTGGAAGATGAAATATATACAGAATGTCTCCTTCCAGAGGTAACAGGAAGATGAAATCTCTCCAAATGACCTCTAGAAGGCAGAATACTTGCTGGAGCCCTGGAAGCTGGACATCTTTGGAAGATTCTGGAAGACTCTTAAAATTATATCAACCCCTTCTTCTCTTTTCTTGGAAAAGATATATTTAAGCCAATATAAAATAATAGAATACACAATTTCTGATTCTTAGCATGTACAACTTACTGATTCAGGAAGTTAGGCTTGGATTTCATGTTGACAGGCATTCCAACAGATAAACGTGTAACGATAAGCTTTAGGTTAGATTATGAGTTTTGACTTGGAATGGGTATGCAATGCCATGCAATATTTTGTGTCCCTTGCTGAATTCACTGCAAACTGGAAGAAGCTTGCAACCTTAATGTTTGTGTTAAGTTAGCAATTTAGTTAGCAATTTAGTGCTCAACCTCTTTTGGCCCCCAATTCATCATCTGTAAAATAGGGATAATAACATTTACCCTTTAAGGCTCATATGGTTATTGGCAGAAATCAACTAAGATAAATAATACAAAATATAATAAAGTACTTTATAAATTTAACATCACACAAATGTGAATTATTAATGATCAAATAAGATAATATAAAATGCTGCACATTAGGTGTTGTCTTACATTAATAAATAAAGCTTGAAAATACAGTCTGTTTTCCCTCCAGGAGAGGTAGATATTGAGTTCTTAAAGAGGCCAAGTGTTTCCCTTTGAACTTTAATGAGTGGGTAACTATTTTCTATTTGGGTTATAGTTGTAGTAAGTACATTAGCTTGATTCCAGATTGAACTGATTTACATTACTTCAGTTTACCACTTAGGATTCTTGATTGACCCTGGACCCAGGTTATATCCTTACCATTGGTATGTAGCAGGGACACCCCAGCTCGAGAGGTGCTTGATCTTTAGCCTAGAAATCATCTGTAGTTTCTCTGACTCAAAGCTCAAAGGAAGATTTGGTTTCTAAGGAGGAGGAAGAGTACTTTTTCTCTTTCTAGTAGCACAGAAACCAATAATCCAATAGTCATCAAAGCACTGTCACCTAACTGTGGTCAAATTTTTTAGACCTTACTAGCATTCCTTTCTCCCTAAAAAGAGGCAAAATGGGGAAATGAGCATCTACTCGTAATCTTCTCAGTTTATTTATCTGTATTCAGGAAACCTTGACCTTCTGGATTCTCCTGCTTTTCTGAGCCAAAAAGCAAAGCCCCATATGTATGTGTTGGCCTGCACATAAGATATAAGAGGTGAAAGCATCCTTGATATCTATCTTATGACCTATGTAATTTTTTGTAATAGCATCAAAAAACAATAGTATATGAGCTGTTGGGAAGTCCAGCAATAGCTGTAATTTGTTGAGTAGGTTTTGATTTTTTTCTATTCACATTGAGTTCATCTTAACAGGACCCAGAATAGGTATTAAACCAGTAGAGAAAGGACTCTGAAAAGCCACTGGCTCCAGTTTTTAATCTTCCTTCATTGAAAAAGGTATAGCCTAACTGGGAACAGCTAATGAGGTATAGGGTACTGGAGGAATTAAGTGATTGAGCGTGCGTGCATGCGTGTGTAAACACCTAGTTTTCAACTACCTATTTGGATTTTACCTCTCCTCTGGTCAGAACCTCTCCTCCTATCAGAACTACCTAGTAAATATATGCTTTTTTAAAAAGTTTATAAATGAAGGCAGAGTTAAAGAATATTATTAGGTTAGAAATATTATGTGCTCATCTGGCAAGGTGCGAATAGCTTTGTCTTGAGGTAGGTGCTGGATTCAGGATAGTGGTAGTTCCTCAGAACTTGAGCTTTTTTATTTAAATTTTATTTTTATATTCCCCATACAATTACAACCCTCTTATTTTGACCCCAAGCCCTCTTTTCCCCGCCCCATACCCCATAGAGTGTCTCTGGTTCATAGTTGTTTGTTGATTTTGATATTTTCTTTCTTATAGTTATTCTTTTTCCTGGGCCCTTATTTAAGTTTTCTAGATTCCTGCTGAGTGAGACCATCCAGTATTTTTCTTTTTCTTTCTGGCTTATTTCGCTGAGCATGATCCCTTCTAGCGCCATCCATGTTGCTGCAAATTGCATGTGTTTATCTTTTTTGAATGCTGAGTAATATTCCATGGTTTATATGTACCACATCTTATTGATCCAGTCATCTATTTTTGGGCATTTGGGTTGTTTCCGTAGCTTAGCTATTGTAAATAGTGCTGCTATGAACATAGGGGTGGAGGTGCTCTTTGGAATTGATGTTTCTGTGTCCTTTGGGTAAGTACCTAGGAGTGGAATTGCTGGATCATATGGAAGCTCTAGTTTAGTAGGTCAAGATATCTCCACACAGCTCTCCATAGTGGTTGGACCAGTTTGCACTCCCACCAACAGTGCAGGAGAGTTCCTTTTTCTCCACAACCTCGCCAACATTTGTTGTTGCTAGTTTTTTTAATATGTGCCATTCTCACTGCTGTAAGATGGTATCTTATTGTAGTTATGATTTGCATTTCCCTGATTACAAGTGATGCTGAACATTTTTTCATATGCCTGTTGGCCATTTGCATTTCCTCTTTGGAGAAGTTTCTTTTTAGCTCTTCTGCCCATTTTTGGACTGGATTACTTTCTTTGTTTTTGCTGAGTCTCATCAGCTCTTTGTAGATTTTTGTAATCAGTCCTTTATCATTAGTGTTTTGTGCAAAAATGTTCTCCCAGTCGGTGGGGTTTCTCTTTGTTTTGGTTACTGTCTCTTTTCTTCTACAGAAGCTCTTTAATTTGATGTAGTCCGAGCTGTTTATCTTTGCCTTCACTATCACTGCTTTGGGTGATGTGTCTGTAAAGATGTCTTTGATGTGCATATCATGTAGTGTTTCGCCTGTATTTCCTTCTATGTATTTTATGGTTTCAGGTCTTATGTCTAGTTCTTTAATCCATTTTGAGTTGGTCTTTGTGCATGGTGTTAGGTAGTAGTCAAGCTTCATTCTTTTGCATGTAGCGACCCAGTTTTCCCAGCACCATTTATTGAACAAAATTTCTTTGCTCCAATGCATAGTCTTTGCTCCTTTGTCAAAGATTAGTTGACCGTAAATCTGTGGGATTATTTCTGGAGTTTCTATTCGATTCCATTGGTCTGTGTGTCTGTTCTTGTTCCAGTACCATTCAGGTTTGATGATTATGGCTTTGTAGTGTAGTTTGAAGTCTGAGAGTGTGATGCCTCCATTCCCTTCTTTTGTTTTTCAGGAGAGCTTTGGCTCTTCGGGATTTTTGGTGGCTCCATACGAATTTCATCAATAATTGTTCTATTTCTGGGCCTCCCCAGTGGCACAGCGGTTGAGCGCTGGGTTGCGAAGCTGCCCGCGGCCTCTGCGGCGCCGGTTCGATCCCCGGCTGCTCCTCGGCCACCGGAGGAGGGTCCCACATGGCGCGCAGACCTCTCCTGCCGCCCGCTGCTCCCCTCAGCAGTGTACTTCGGTCCTTCTGCCTGTTCTGCTCCCCACTCTGGCTCTGGTGAATTCTCTCACCCTCCCGCGCTTCTGACTGTACCCAGTGCATGTATAAACAAAAAACAAACAAACAAACCAGCAAAACAAATAAAGCATGCCTCTATAAAAAAAAAATAAATAATTGTTCTATTTCTTTGAAGAATGACATTGAAATTTTTATTGGAATAGCATTGAATCTATATATTGCTTTTGGTAGGATGGCCATTTAAATAATGTTTATTCTTCCAATCCATGAGCAGGGGATGTCTTTCCATTTCTTTGTGTCTTTTTCTATTTCTTTTAACAGTGTTTTATGGTTATCTTTATATAGGTCCTTTACCTCTTTTGTTAGATTTATTCCCAAGTATTTGATTTTTTTTGTTTCAATAATAAAAGGGATGGTTTTTTTATTTCTTCTTCTTCAGATTTATTGTTTGTGTATAGGAAGGCTACTGACTTTTGTGTGTTAATTTTGTATCCTGCCACTTTACTGTACTGATTGATTAGTTGAATTAGTTTTTCTGTGGGGTTCTCTATGTATGCTATCATATCATCTGCAAATAGTGATAGTTTGACTTCTTCTTTTCCTATTTGGATTCCTTGTATGTCTTTCTCTTGTCTTATTGCTCTGGCTAGGACTTCCAGTATTATATTGAAAAGCAGTGGTGAGAGTGGATATCCTTGTCTTGTTCCAGATCTTAATGGAAATGCTTTCAGCTTTTCACCATTGAGAATGATACTGGCTGTTGGCTTGTCATATATGGCCTTTATGATGTTGAGGTATGTTCCTAGTAGCCCAAGAATTTCAAGGGCTTTTATCATGAATGGGTGTTGCACTTTGTCGAAAGCTTTCTCAGCATCTATTGATATTATCATATGGTTTTTATATTTCTTTTTGTTGATGTGTTGGATAACGATTGATTTTCGGATGTTGAACCATCTTTGTGTCCCTGGAATGTTTCCTACTTGGTCGTGGTGAATTATCTTATGGATACATTGTTGGATTCTGGTAGCTAAAATTTTATTGAGGATTCTTTGCATCAGTGTTCATTAGGGAGATTGGCCTGTGGTTTTCTTTGTGTTGTCCTTGTTCGGTTTTGGTATTAGTGTAAGGTTGGCTTCATAGAACATGTTTGGTATTATCCCTTCCTTCTCAATTTTTTGGAAGAGTTTGTGAATGATAGGCACTAATTCATTTCTGAACGCTTGGAGAATTCATTTGTAAATCCATCAGGCTTTTGTTTTTGGGAAGGTTTTTGATTACAATTTCAATTTCGCTGCTTGTAATTGGTCTGTTTATGTGTTCTATTTCTTCTTTATCTAGCTTTGGGTGATTGTAGAGTTGTAGGAATTTGTCCATCTCCTCTAGATTCTGAACTTGTTTCCATATAACTCTTCATAGTAGTTTCTGATTATTCTTTTGATTTCTGCTGTGTCCATTGTGATTTCTCCTCTTTCATTTGTGATCCTGTTTATTTGTGCTTTCTCCATTTTTTTCCTTTGTGAGCCTGGCTTGGGTTTTGTCTATTTTATTGATTTTTTTCGAAGAACCAGCTCTTGGTTTCATTGATCTTTTGGATTGTTTTTTTAGTTTCAATTTCATTTATTTCTGCTTTGGTTTTTATTATTTCTTTTCTCCTACTGGTTTTGGGTTTTTTTTGTTATTCTTTTTCTAGATCTTTGAGCTTTGAGATTAGGTTGTTGCTTTGAGTTCTTTCTTGTTTCTTGATGTGAGCCTCTATTGCTGTATATTTTCCTCTTATTAGTGCTTTTGCTGCATCCCATACATTTAGGAAATTGGTGTCCTCTTTGTCATTCAATTCAAAGAATTTTTTAATTTCTTCTTTGATCTCCTCATTAGTCCAGTGGTCTTCCAGTAGTGTGGGTTTCAATCTCCATGAGGTAGGAGAGTTCCTTGCCTTCTTTTTATGGTTTATTTCTAGTTTGATGCCTTCATGGTCAGAAAAGATGGTTGGTATGATTTCAGTCTTGGTGTGTCTATTGATGTTTGTCTTGTGTCCCAGTATGTGATCGATCCTGGAGAATGATCCTTGTACGCTTAAGAAAAATATGTACTCAGATTTTTTTTGGGTTTAGTGTTCTGTAGATGTCTGTTAAGCCCAAGCGCTCTATATCCTTATTTAGAGCTTTAGTGTCTTTATTTATTTTTTGTCTCATTGATCTATCCATTGTTGATAGTGGTGTGTTGAAGTCTCCCACTACGTACGTGTTTTCTGTGATGTCTGTTTGCAGAGATGACAATAGTTGTCTGATACATTTTGGTGCTCCTTCATTTGGTGAGTATATGTTAATGAGTGTTATTTCTTCTTGAAGTATTGTCCCCTTGATCATAATGTAGTGACCATTGGGGTCTCATTTTACCTTTTTGTTTGAAATCTGTTTTATGTGATATAAGTATAGTTGTTCCTGCTTTCTTTTTTGGTCCATTTGCTTGTAGGATTGTTTTCCATCCTTTAACTTTGAGTCTATTTTTATCTTTTGTAGCTAATTGTGTTTCCTGGAGACAGCAAAAGTTTGGGTTTTGTTTCTTAATCCAGCCTGAGCCTCTGTGTCTTTTTATTGAAGAGTTTAGTCCTTTTACATTTAGAGTTAATATTGATATGTTAGCATCTCTATTTTCCATTGTGTTTGTCTTTCCTTTGATTTTATTTATTCTTTTAATAACCTTTTTTTTGGCCTTCTTTCGTTATTCATCCCTCTGAGGTTCTGCTTTAGGACTCCTTGTAGTATTTTTTTGGAGTGGGGGTTTAGTCATAATGAAATTCCAGAGTTTCTGTTTGTCTGGGAATGTCCTTATCCTTTCTTCATAGAGGAAGGAAAGCTTTGCAGGATAGAGTATTTTTGGTTGGCATCTGTTGTGTTGAAGTCTGTTGACTAGGTCCCTCCACTCTCTCCTTGTCTGTAGTGTTTCTTTGGAGAATGCTGATGTCCGTCTGATTGGTTTTCCTTTGTATGTTATCTGTTTCTTCTCTCTTGTCAGCTTCATTATTTTTTCCTTGTCTTGGATTCTTAGGAGCTTTACTATTATGTGTCTTGCTGTATTTTTCCTTTCATCATAGAAGTTTGGTGTTCTTCTTGCTTCTTGTATATCAATTTTCAGCTCCTTCTTCATGTTTGGGAAGTTCTCTTCAATTATTTCCTTGAATATATTCTCTGTTCCTAGGTCTGTCTCCTCTCCTTCTGGGATTCCTATAACTCTTATATTTCCTTTCCTCATGGAGTCAGATAGTTCCCGAAGTCTTTCTTCATTCGTACTTCTCTTTCCTTTTCTGTTTTGGTTCTTTTTATTTCTGTGTCTTCGAGAGTGCTTATTTGTTCTTCCATTTTCTCTATTCTGTTATTACTGCTTTTCCCAGCATTCTTTAGCTCTTCTGTTAATCCTTTGATCTCCTGCATTTCCTTCATTTCCCTCTTTAGGGACTCAATTTCATTCTTTTGAGCGCTGTTTTCCTTAATGACTTCCATCAGTTTTTTCATCACGGCAATTTTAAATTCTTTTTCTGAAAGGCTCAGAAGTTCTTCCAAGTCACCATAGTTGCAGCTGGTGGGTAGGTGTTTTTTTTTGTGGTGTGTCTTTTTTCTGAGGCATTGCTACTTTGCTTGTAGTTTTTCTTTTCCCTGCTGTCTGTCTTCTAATTTGCCTTATGCGTTGGGACACTGTGCCGCTGGTACTGGCTGGCATCTTTTTGGTGTGTTCTTTTGGGAGTTTCAGAAACTGGCAATCTGCCAAACGAGTCAAAAACTGTTATGCCAGAAGTCTAGTGAGGCAGTGGTGCTTTGAGTATGTTAATAGTCACTGTCACAGAATCTCTCCTCCTCCTTCTGTGTTTAGTTACAAAAGTGTGTCTTGAAGTCCAACAGACTTCCCTGGAGGTGGGGCAGCTGGATTGCATTCTGGTTTCCAAATCTCTGGATCCTCCTCTGGGCTCTGACTTCCTGCCAGGTGGGACCGGGCTTGTGGGGGCTTTCAGCTCACCTCTGACTGCACAGGGAACCTTCTCTCACAGGGAGCCTTCTGCCAGATTCAAGCAGTCTTTATTGAAGAAAGGTCCCTGTTTTAAAAAGGTGATGTGGGTACGCACTCCCCTGAGTGCCCGGTCTGCCCCAGCCTTGGGTGCCCACTCCCCCTCTGGGCTCAAACTGCTGGCTAGAAGGGGCCTGGCATGGGCAAACTTCCCAGCTCACCTCTGGCTCCTCTGGATGCCTTCTGCAGGTTTCAAGCAGTCTTTACTGAAGAAAGGTCCCTATTCTATGGGGTGTTAGTGATTTTTTTCTGGTCGCTAGGTGGCGCCAGAGATCTCTCCTAGTGTCCTTGGGGAGCTGTTTTTTTCACCCTGTGGGACAGGGGAACAGAGTGGGAGTGGTGGGGAAAGCCTCAACGGCTTTGGGGTGCTGTGTCTTCCTTGTGCCCCACCGTCATGGGGATCCCACGCCCCAAATTTCATGCCCCACATCTCAGTTCCAAAGCCCTCAGGTCCAGGATGTGGGCTGTAGCCCAGTTCAGTGTCCGCAGAAATGGCACCTTTTGCAACCCGCTCCCGTGTCAGGGCGCCTGGTTTCTGATTACTCAGTGAGGGACTTTCACCTCAGTGAGGGCCCCCGTGCATCTCCCCGTAAGCCTAGGTCGCAGGCTTGGGGACCTGGGCAGCCACCGTCTGTGTATCCTTTTCAAGTGCACCGCTTTTCCGCACAAGCTTCCCCGCTGGCCTGGGGCTGTGTGTATGACTCCCGGAGTCTTTGTTTTGCTCTAATGGCGCCTGGAGCCGTTTGCTCACCTCGGCAGGGAATCCTGCAGGGTTCTCCACAGCTCCAGTTCATGGGGTGTGGTGGCTGAAATAGTTCCTTTCCACTCACAGTCCCGCTTGATACATAGTTTATTCTTCTGGTTGTTTTAGTTTTTTTGTTTTTTCCTCCTTTCTGTTGGTGGGAGAGTGCCGACTTTGTGAGTGGGGGAGGGTAGCAGGGTTCTGAGCTTTCCTCCCTTCTAGTCCTCTTTTATGGCAACTTTCTTCTTCGGGTAGTTTGCTGGAGTTGCCCGTTTAACTTCCGTGTCCCAGTTCTCACTGGGACCTGCCGCTTTTCCTCCCTATTAACTTTTTTTTAATGGGAGATCTAACTCGCAGCGTTTCCTCCCTGCCATGTTGATCTGATATCAGAACTTGAGCTTTTTAATTAAAGCAAAAGCTCTACCTTTTGTCTTATAGAGTCCAGTTTTATTAATGGATGTAAAATATTGTATGCTCGTCTGTGCCTGAAAATATTTTTATAATGGAGCTGCCTCTTCCTTCTTTCTCCCCCAAAATTCCCTTCTGTGTTTGATTTTTTTTAAGATTTATTTATTTATTTATACAAGCACTGGGCACAGTCAGAAGCACGAGAGGGTGAGAGAATTCACCAGAGCCAGAGGGGAGAGCAAAGCAGGCAGACTGATGAAGTACATTGCTGAGGGGAGCAGCGGGCGGCACGAGAGGTCTGTGTGCCATGTGGGACCCTCGCCCAGCAGCTGGGGATCGAACTGGCGCTGCGGAGGCTTTGGACAACTTCACAACACAGCGCTCAACCGCTGCGCCACCGGGGAGGCCCCTATGTATGATTTTAAAAAACAGTATTTGTGTGTTGGCTGTGTTCAACACAAAGTGTTCAGCACTCTCACAAAGATTTTTTTCTATCTCTGGGCAAGCCAAATTCTATCCCCCCATACTACACAACTAAATGAACATTCTCCCCATAGACTAATAACCTTCTCTTCTGAGTTACATAAACCTGTGAAGCCCCCCCCCCACACACACACACATACATTGTAGTTAAACTGGACTTACTGATACTAAACTCAAGACAGAAAGACTCTCTTTTTTTTTTAAATATTTATTTATTTATTTATTTATACAAGCACTGGGTACAGTCAGAAGCGCGGGAGGGTGAGAGAATTCACCAGAGTCAGAGCGGGGAGCAGAGCAGGCAGAAGGACCGAAGTACACTGCTGAGGGGAGCAGTGGGCGGCAGGAGAGGTCTGCGCACCATGTGGGACCCTCCTCCGGTGGCCGGGGAGCAGCCGGGGATGGAACCGGTGCTGCAGAGGCTGTGGGCAGCCTCACAACCCAGCGCTCAACCGCTGCACCACCGGGGAGGCCCAAGACAGAAAGACTCTTTAGGAAACCATTATTAGAGATAAGATTGATTGTTGCATAAGCAGGTATCTGCCACCTTCCTTGCTCAGTGGAAAATTTTGCCCAGCATGGCAAAGAAAAGCTCAAGCCAGGATCTTAAAGCTCATCCGGTGATATTTTAATGTTGGGGGTAAAAGCAAGGCTATGGTCTAATTCATTCTTTTGCTTTGGTGTTCTCTTTAAAATATATAACATAGTTTATAAATATTAAATTTCATGAAATAGTTCTCTATTATCCTACATAGGTATATATGGAGTAATAAGGCTGAGCCTAATAACCAGGGCAGTAGGCATTGTATGCAAAAAGTTCTTGAAAGTCATGCAGAAATGTTGGGATGTGATGTGGTAGAAAATGAGGGACTGCGCAGATGACCTTACATGGGTGAATGGTCTGTGTAGCGAGGACTTAAGGCGTTCTCTCTCTCAGCTCTTTTGGAGACTATAAATGATGGCAGAGACCTAAGCTTCTGACTTGGTCAACTATAAATATGAAATATATCTTATTAAAATAGTCTAACTTAGTAACAAAAAATGCTGCCAAGTTTCCAAAAACTAAGCTCATAAAGTGTCCTCTTGCGAGTTAAAAAGTTTTGAAGCTTGCTAACTTTTGTCATGGTAATGGGGATTTTGTCTTGCCTAGAAAATACTGCCAGCTCCTAGAGACCTTTCTCTGGCACTCTAAGTCATAGGAGTCTAAAGTAAATACAGTTCTTGAGGGAGAGTATGTGTCCTTAAGTCACCCTTTTCTCAATCTTTTTAAGCTCTCGATTTAGCCTGTAGGGACAACTCATTCAGCTACCTTTCTTTTTTTTCAGGACACTCAAGTTTTGCCTGCTGTCCAGGTTTTCAAATGTCTTTGTCATCTGGTTGGTTCCCTATATTGAGAAGACTTAGCCAAGTTTTCAGTCTGTGTATCCCTGCCCTGTCCTCAGGAATAGTGAGTATCAAAAAACCATTGGTCTCCACTAACAGCCATACTACACCTTGGCAAGAGGATGAATCTTAGTATAAATTTCAGATACCCAAGACCTGAGGCTTCTCTCTTGATTTCTCTCTCTATTCCCTCCCCCATCTCTCTCTCCACTCTCTCTCTCTCACTCTGTCTCTCAAACATACTTTTTGTGGTTTGTTGTTCAGTACCAATCACATATTTGGCAATGGACAAAAATATAAAATTCCTGCTCTCATATATTCACACTACTAACCTTCTGATTCAGTACTCTCTGCATAAGATCCTAGCAACCTCTCCCAATGTTCCATTCCAACCAATATGCTTTTATTGTTTCCCTGGAGAGCTCTGGAGCCTCACCAAAGTCTACTTTGTAACTATTCCAAAAGTCGGCATCTGAAAGCTAAAGGGAGAAGAGACAGAAGGTGTTAAGTGGGAGCTGGGCCCTTGCAACAGAATTGTAGGAGGCAGTGGGAATAGTAGAAGGAGCATTGGCCTGAATTCCTCATTTCGGACTTAGTTCCCTTTAACTAACAATTGTTCAGCCTTTACATATAATATTTCTCACACACTTGTGTGCCTTTTAGAGTAAAGCTTGTGGTGCATATCTGTGTCATCGGATAGTATCTAGCACATGGCTGATGTTCAGTTCAGTCACCAAGACCCTCACTGTGCTGTACCCTCCCTTCCCTTTCTTCTCTATATCCTAGAATCAAGTCTTATTTCTAGTTTCTTAGCTTTGAGTCACTGGATATGTTTCTTAACCTCTTTGATTCTGAACTTGTTTTACCTTGCATAAAAGTGAGATAATATCTGCTTCATAGTTTTATTGCACAGACCAAATAAAATAACATGAAATATAACCTATAAAATGCTGTGAAAATATAAAACTTTCTTATCAGATTAGTCAATAAATGTCAAAAAGCATGAAATTTTATTACATCTGTAAACCATACTTCCAACTAGATTATGCTTTATAGTTCCAAGACTATCTTTAGACTCAGGTTGTTTAGGCTCAGCTCATTTGCACACTTTGATTAAAATTAACATTGGGGGAAAAAAACCCAGCCTTTATCTGTGTTTGATACAAAGGCCAATCTCAATTATATCACTTGAACATAGTTAAATTCATTTTCCTTTGTTATTTTGGTGAAATTCCCACAAGAATACCTAAGAGTAATTAGAACAAACTGGCTCTGGTAGAGGAAGTGCATTAATGGCAATTAGTAAAATATAACAAACTTAGATGCAGGAAGACCTTGCTTATGTTAGGACCTTCAGTATGTCAAGCACTATTAAGTAAAGCTGCTGAGGTATGGTGGACACAGATTAATGGAAATCCTTGAAAGCCTGGTAAAGGAGACTGGATTTGGTATAGGTGATGATGACTCGTACTGAGCTCTTGAGCTAGGAAATCAATGAAAAGAGTATGTTAGGAAGCAACATGCCAGGTAGAGAAAGTCACCTGCTACCAAAAACCCTTTATTAGCCCCCATGGTGGGACATAGTGCTAAGCATGGAGAAGGACTATTGAAAACAAGATATGGCCAAAGAAAAGAGAACAGTAAGAACAATGGGAATCAGAAGGTCAGGTTACATCTTATTCAATCAATCAGAGCTCTGGCATCATAGATGATTTTAGTGAACAAAAAACATGCCTATCACTTAGAAATAAATAGTTAACATCAAATGGTTAGTTTACAAGCTTAAAATGTACTTTACTTTTCTCACTTATGAAACAGCAATACTAATTCCTACCTACTTCACAGGGTTTTTGTAAGGGTTAAGTGCAAGTCAATATAAAGCTTCTCGTCCACCGTAAGTAATGGATAAATGTTAGTGCCCCTAACGTTAGACATCATGAAGTGATAATTCAGCTTAGTGTTGGGACTTACTTTCATCCATCTAAAAAGGTAGCAAAACTTTTCTAATGTGTACAATTCAACCTGGCTCCATCAGCAACTACCTAAACTGTAGCTTGGGATTCAGTTCACACATTTGACTACAGTTGGGTTAAGGTTACATTTGAGGAGTGGTCCGCAGCTAGTAAATGCAATGTTTAACTGAAACCATGCAAAGCTGGGGGATGTTACAATTTGTAGGTCCTTACCCATGCACTCACATTTGCAAGACACAACTCAGGTTCAGTGTGTAACAACAACAGGGTATATTAGCAAAGGTAAAATTGAGAAGTAGTAGAGTTTCTAAGGTCACAGATGGCCAGCTGTCCTACCCCAGTTATTGTCCACATTGTCCAGTAGTCCCAACCAAAAGCTGCTCATGCAAGATGGCATGGCCCCTTCAACAGGAGACTGGAGCTGGTGTCACACTGATAAGTAGTGGAACAAGAGCCAACTCACAGTGTCAGCAGGAGGTGGTCAACAGCACCACAGCAGTGCAGCAAAGATCCAAAGACTGGGCCGTACAGTGTCAGATGCAACAGCACCAGGAGGTGGTGCCACAGGCAGGGGTGGCAGTCAAAAGATTGTGTCAGAAGCAGTGGACAGCTCTAGAGGTAGCGGGGCACAGACAAGCATTGCCAGTCAGATCAGCAGTGTTAGTGCCAGTTAGCAGGTGACAATGTGGAGGATCAGGCACCAGTGTTACAGCTCTATAGAGGCACCAGGCACAGGCCAGTGGTACATAGCTCTTAGAGATGCCAGGCACAGGCCAATAGCAGACAACTCTTTTAGAGGTGGTACTAGAGGACCAAGCCCCAGAGTATAGCTCTTTCAGAGATGCCAGGCAAAGGTCAGCAGCACCATTCGGGCAAGCTGGAGGCAAGAAGCACAGTGGTCAGGCAGCAGTTCCAAGCAGAGATCAGATGGGAAGGTCTCATGATGAATGAAGGTCTTGATGAATGAGTGTCTGACGAGAATCTCCCAATCAATCAGTGAAGCCAGCTACTGCCCTGGCTTACAGTCACTTCATAATGCCTGCCTTTCAAATAAGATTGGTCCATTTTTAAAACTGCTACCATTTCCAAGACTTCATTGGTTCCAGTGTGAACCCAAACCTAATTAGTCTGTTTACAACACCGGGACAGTCTTTATTTTTTTTTTAAATATTTATTTATTTATACATACAAGCACTGGGTACAGTCAGAAGCGCGGGAGGGTGAGAGAATTCACCAGAGCCAGAGTGGGGAGCAGAGCAGGCAGAAGGACCGAAGTACACTGCTGAGGAGAGCAGCGGGCAGCAGGAGAGGTCTGCGCACCATGTGGGACCCTTCTCCGGTGGCCGGGGAGCAGCCGGGGATCGAACCGGCACTACAGAGGCTGAGGGCAGCTTCGCAACCCAGCGCTCAACCGCTGCGCCACCGGGAAGGCCCAAAACCGTACAGTCTTTAAAACCAGAACCCCACCAGCACATGAAACCTGACTTAGACAGAGGTCAGGTAGTCTCACACTGGCAGTGGGCCACGCAGTGGCACTGGGCAGGCAAGCTCTGCTGCATCTGAATGGCACATCTCCAAAACCCATGCATTTTTTTCAAAACCCAAACTTGGCCCCACAAGGGTTGGCCATCAACCAGGCCTGCACTGGGTGTTGTGGTAGGCTCAGGGTGGCCCTGCAGCAGAACTAGCCATGCCCTACCAAGGTGGGCCTCAGTGGGATCCAGGAGGGGGATGGCTTCTCTTGCATAACTTGTCCTGAAAAATATATTTTTAACCTTAAAAATTTGACTTGTTGTCATATAAGGTAAACCTCCTGCTCTCTAGGATTAATATGAGCCCTCTCCTAAGGGTAATGTGAATCCAGGTTAACTGGTGAAAGCTACATCCCTGCATGTTCCCATGACCCTTGACTATGATATAACTTCACTTGGCAAAGCTCAGAAAGGAATATACCATGAGAGACGTAGACGGCGAAAGCTGTTTATTGCCGTTCACTTGCAAGCACTGTGTATGCCACCTGTTCATGCACACTAGATATATGAACGACTTTCATTTACCTGGAGTATATAGAGAAATGTTAGCATGCGCTTATATTTGGTGTAATTCCCTTTCTGCTTGAATGGGTTTCCTTCTCTGTTCAGCAGGGCCAGGATCTTGTCTAAGGGAGTGCAAAGGCCAGTGGGCCTTTTCAGAGTAAAGTACTCTGTACATCTTGCCCCTCCTTGCACTGATTACTTTTATGGTTAAATAAATAAAGAACTAAAGTACAAGTACATTGTACACAAATACCAAAGAAATTGCATAGATGCAATTAAGTGTTCGGAGAGCATTTGCTTAAAGGTACCACATAATTCTCCACAGTAATTTAGCAGGTAATACAATGCTGAGCCTACTGTGGCCACTCCATTAAAATAGAATTTAGCCACAATATTGCCTTATCATTCCAAGGTTTCTTGGTGACAACTGTTTGGGTAATTGCAGAGATTTTTAGTTGGTGTCAGCAACTTAGAGCTGCTCACTGGGGTAACAGGATTGAGCCCTAGCATGTTCTACCTGGGGGCAGGGATAAGAAATAGCAACAGACTTTGTCATATTGGCCCAGCTGAAAATTTTTCAGTTTTCCATACCAATTAATTGGAAAACTCCAGCTACTTAGTTTCAGTTCTTTATATTTTAAGAACCCAATATTGCTTCTTTGGTACAGCAAGCTTAGTAGTGAGCAAGCATTAGCAAAATGACAGCTTATTCTGTGATGCGTTTGCAAATAAGATACCTTTTAGCAGATAGTAGGGGTTCTAAATGATTCTAAATTGTTAATCACTCAATCACATTTTGGACACTGTCTTGTAATACTGGCTTTCATCATTTCAAGGCCAAGCATCCTGGTAGAAACCACAAATTCAGGCAAATTTGTGGGGGATGTGGGGATGGGAATGTTAGATCTGAATGTGGTACAGTTGTTTCAGAAATGTAAATATGTGAGCAGGAGAGGTAAAGAATTGCACAGAACTACTTAAGACAAGAAAATTAGGGAAATTGTTGGAATAAAAATGAAAAGGGGCTAGTAAGGAATGAGGCCAGAAGAAGGAACTGAAGAAAACATAGATTAGGATATCAGTCTTCTTTCTTCCCCAAAGATATGTTCATAATATCAAGATGATGCTGCTTGCTCATAGTCCATAAGTAGGCCTACAGTGGGATTCATTTGATGTAAGTATGTAATAAGATTTTTATCTAGGTATATAATGAAAGCTAATTGTCTTTGGAACTGGTGAAAATGCAAAATGGTTAAGTGTGCACGTTTTCTTTTTCTTCATCCTCTACCCCTGATGGCAGATGTTAGGAAGCATTTTTCTGTACCTCTCTCTACTGTGACTTCTAAGCTAATTATTTCTTCATACTTGCTTGTATCTTTAAATGGCTTTAAATGGAGCTCCATCCTTTGGACCCTACTGGTCTCTAGAGTTCAGAGGAAAATTGGGTTAGATTAAAGAGGTAACCAGAAAAGGGAAGAGAGAGCAATGCCATTGCATTCATCTTATTAGCCTATTAAGGAAAAGTACCTTAACTACTCAAAAGCTACAACCATGTTTTTACATGAACTATTGTCTTATTTCTTCACTAAGAATATTTCAAGTTTATATGACAATGTACTTACATACCTTATAGTCAAAACTGGCTACTATAAGGATCTGATTTGTTTCAAGGCAGCTGATGACCTATTAAGCACACTAATTTATTTATTTCACTTGAGCCCATAACAGCTCTCTTAAATAGAAATGGCAGCGATATTAATATATTTTACACACTAATAAAGATACAGTCATAACTAGAATTCAGAGCCTCTGACTCCTTAGTCCAGCAGTCCTCTACAGTCCTGACTCTCATGATTTTATCCTGAATTGACTAGTATTAAAGTAGCACTTCAGTCATGTCACTACTCTGTGACTCTGTCACTACTCTGTACATTTAAAAATGTAGTGAACAAAGGATACCATTCACAACTTCAGGGCCCAACCAGCCCCAACTCAACAACTTTATATTATTTATCATCTGGCCATTCATTTTCTCATCTGTAGAACTGATGGTACTTATTTTCCCGACTCACAGTGTGGTGATTTTCAAATGTAATGTTGAATATGATAGTTTTACTAAACTGTAAAATCCTCTATAGTACTGTTACCACATTCACTTAATTCCTTAATTTTAATTAAAACTGGGATTAGAAAAATAATATATATGACTTTTTCCTAGATAACACGTGTGTGTGTTTGATAAGATTGACCTAATAAAAATACTTTGAATAAATACTTGATTTCAGATGTTCATCAGATTCAGAACCTACTGCAACCTCTTCTTCTTTACTTTCAAAGGATGTTTTATATGTAGAGTTCAACTTGATTGTCTAGAGAAGCATGTTACTTAATTGAAGTTGCCATATAGGTCTTGGGGGTAAGTCTGTCCACTTATATGGTCCCACCAATGACTGAACCCTGGCCTTCAGCCCCGGCATCTCAGAAGTCTGTGATGAATGGCAGATTTTGTACTTTGGAGTGACTCAGTGTTACATTTGAATGCTCATTTCCCTCCTACTAGCTAGATGGACCAGAAAGAGTTGCTTAACTTCTTCTGAATTTCAGTTTCTTTATATATTGACCAAATAATAATACCTATGTCATAAAGCTGTTGTTTGAATTAAAATAACAAATGTATTTCAAGTACTTGGTAGAATATCACTCAGCAATTTTAGTCTACTTCCCTTGCCATACTGTGGACTTAAGGGGTAGCCACATGAACTTACAGATGGATCAGAATAGAATACCCCTACCCCTGGAGAAAGTCTTTGTGTATGAGTCTATATTTTAGGAATGGTAAGGGTTACCAATGTTTTATCTGCATATTAATAACAGCATTATTATATTATTATGTATTATTATATATTACTTATTACTATATAATATACACATATATAGCAAAGATGTAATCTTTAATGGCTGTATTTAGTTAAGTAACAGATTAGAAAGTACAGATTTAATCTGTGTTTGCTCCTAGAATTTCATTGCCATCTGATAAATTTTTCCTACCTAAAAGGTATAATTGTGGCTTGGTTCCTCCTCTCTCACTATATATACATCACAACCATCCTCACAAGAACTAGCTGCCTTTTCAAAATCTAAGAGACTCGGTCTAAGAGGGCATCAGAAGAGGTTCCTTGCTTTGCTCCCAAGAAGATCATCTAACAGTTAACCAAAGGGACACTGTGGCTCAGGGAGAAACTGGAATACCTCTTGAACATCAGAGAACATCACAGACTGCACTAGAAGCAACATGGAGGAGACTGATGTTTCACCAAATAATTGTGGAGAGAAACACGTGGTGGCTGAGGACCCGCGCAGGAATCATAGACTGTGGGGCTGCCACTCATCCGGGGGCCCTGAGGAAGGGAGAGATAAACAGTGTGGCAGTACATACACATAGCTGAGGGGAAATATGGAGGTTGTCCCCACAGAGCAGGTCACCACCAAACAAAAGAACAAATTTAATGAGCTGGACTACACTCCCCTGCCCCAAACTCTGGTTTGAGCTCATGAAGCACAGTGACAGCACAAAGATTGCATAGTCTTTAGTCTGGAACACCAGAGAGGAGGGATATCAGTGGTGACACAAACACAAGCCAGCCCTCCCTTCCCAGTACATTCACATAAGCAGCTGCACTCCTCTAGGTACCCTCCACCCTATGACTCACAAACTGCAAAACCAGGTATTAACCTAAAGATGCCAGCAAAGGCAAACGAACACTAAGATCACAGAGCCATATGCTGGAAAAGTAGAAGTAATTCACCTCTAAGTTACTGCTACAGATATTTTTTTTAAAACTAGGAAACTCTAAAATAGCAAAGTTGGCAGAAAAAAAAAAATATAACATATGGCTCATTGAGACCTCAAGGGAATATGACATCACAAGGAGAGTAAAACTCTTGAGAATACAACCACAAAAGCATGAAAAATTCTTGTCAGATAGAGTTCAAAACTGTCATAATAAAGAAAATCAAACAGATGGAAAAACACAGAAAAGTCAGTGATACAAGAAGAACTCAGAAGAGCTAATCAAAGAGATACAACAAAATTCAAAAAAAAAAGTGAATGACCTGAGAAATAATAATTAATGTAGATAAAATAGAAATGAAAGCTTTTAAATGGGCAGCTATTTAGACACATACAGCCTTCAGAAACTGAATCAGGAAGAAATAGGAAACCTGAACAGACCAACAACAAAAAGAAATTGACACAGGAGTTAAAATTTTTCCTAATAAAGCAGAAGTCCAGAAAGAGATTATTTTACCAGTGAGTTCTGCCAAACTTTCAAATATAAACTAATATCTATCCTTCTCAAATCTGTCCAGATTTATGAAGAGAATTCTCCTAAACATATTTTATGAGGACAACATTACAATGATGTCAAAGCAGAAAAGGACATCACGAAAAAGAAAATTAAAGATCTATATAAAATTATAGGCCTGATCTCTCTAATGAGCACTGATGCAAAAATCCACAATAAAATTTTACCTAACAGAATCCAACAATGTATCCATAAGATAATTCACCACGACCAAGTAGGATTTATTCCAGGGACACAAGGGTGGTTCAACATCCAAAAATCAATCAATGTAATCTAACACATAAATAAAAAGAAATATAAAAACCATATGATAATATCAATAGATGCTGAGAAAGCTTTCGAAAAAGTACAACACCCATTTATGATAAAGGCCCTTCAAATTCTCAGGATACAAGGAACATACCTTAACATCATAAAGACCATATATGACAAGCCCATAGCCAATATCATTCTCAATGGCGAAAAGTTAAAAGCATTTCCATTAAAATCTGGAATAAGTCAAGGATGTCCACTCTCACCACTGCTTTTCAATATAATACTGGAAGTCCTAGCCAGAGCAGTAAGACATGAGAAAGACATACAAGGAATCCAAATAGGGAAGGAAGAAATTACATTATCACTATTCGCAGATGATATGATAATATACGTAGAGAACCCCAAAAACTCCACAGAAAAAGTAATTAAACTAATCAATCAGTTCAGTAAAGTAGCAGGATACAAAATCGACACGCAAAAATCAGGAGCCTTCCTATACACAAACAATAAATCTGAAGAAGAAGAAGTCAAGAAAACCATCCCTTTTATTACTGAAACAAAAGAAATCAAATACTTGGGATTAAACCTAACAAAAGAGCTAAAGGACCTATACAAAGAAAACTAAAATACTGTTAAAAGAAATAGAAGAAGACACAAAGAAATGGAAAGACATCCCCTGCTCATGGATTGGAAGAATTAACATTATCAAAATGGCCATCCTACCAAAAGCAACTTACAGATTCAATGCTATTCCAATAAAAAATTCAATGACATTCTTCAAAGAAATATAACAAATATTGATGAAATTCGTATGGAGCCACCAAAAACCCCGACTAGCCAAAGCTCTCCTGAAAAAAAAAGAAAAGAAGGGAATGGAGGTATCACACTTCCAGAGTACAAACTATACTACAAAGCCATAATAATCAAACCTGAATGGTATTGGAATAAGAACAGACAGGCCAATGGAATCGAATAGAAAATCCAGAAATAAACCCACAGATTTATGGTCAACTAATCTTTGACAAAGGAACAAAGAATATGCATTGGAGCAAAGAAAGTTTGTTCAATAAATGGTGCTGGGAAAACTGGGTCGCTACATGCAAAAGAATGAAGCTTGACTACTACCTAACACCATGTACAAAGACCAACTCAAAATGAATTAAAGAACTAGACATAAGACCTGAAACCATAAAATACATAGAAGGAAATATAACCAAAACACTACCTGACATACACTTCAGTAACATCTTTAAAGACACATCACCCAAAGCAGTGATAGTGAAGGCAAAGATAAACACCTGGGACTACATCAAATTAAAGAGCTTCTGTAGAAGAAAAGAGACAGTAACCAAAACAAACAGACACCCCACCGACTAGGAGAACATTTTTGCACACAACACTAATAATAAAGGACTGATCACAAATATCTACAAAGAGCTGATGAGACTCAACAAAAACAAAGAAAATAATCCGTCAAGAAATGGGTAGAAGAGCTAAAAAGAAACTTCTCCAAAGAGGAAATGCAAATGGCCAAAGGCATATGAAAAAATGTTCAACATCACTTGTAATCAGGGAAATGCAAATCAAAGCTACAATGAGATACCATCTTACAGCAGTGAGAATGGCACATATTAAAAAAACTAGCAACAACAAATGTTGGCGAGGATGTGGAGAAAAAGGAACTCTCTTGCACTGCTGGTGGGAGTACAAATTGGTCCAACCACTATGGAAAGCTGTATGGAGATTCCTCAACCTGCTAAGATGGAGCTTCCATATGATCCAGCAATTCTACTCCTAGGTATTTATCCAAAGGATACAGAATCATTATTCAAAAGGACACCTGCACCCCTATGTTTATAGCAGCACTATTTACAATAGCTAAGCTATGGAAACAGCCCAAATTCCCAAAAAACAAGATGACTGGATCAAGAAGATGTGGTACATACACCATGGAATATTATTCAGCAATCAAAAAGGATAAACTCGTGCAATTTGCAGCATCATGGTTGGAGCTGGAAGGGATCATGCTCGGCAAAATAAGCCAGAAAGAAAAAGAAAAATACCAGATGGTCTCACTCATAGAAGGAATTTAGAAAACCTAAATAAGGGACCAGGAAAAAGACTAATTATAATAAAGAAAAAATCAAAATCAATAAGCAAATATAAACATACTATGGGGGGAAGGAGGGAATAGGATGAAAACAAGGAAGTTGGGAATTATATGGGGACTATCACCAAGAGGAAAATGCATACATTGTGCAAAAATGAAAAATGATGTAAAAAATATATAAAAGTAAAATAATAAAAAAAATTTTAAAAATTATAGGCCTGATGTATACAAATGAAAAAAATCTTCAATAAAATCCTAGCAACCCTGGGGCCTCCCTGGTGGCTCAGCGGGTTGAACGCAGCACTGTGAAGCTGTCTGCAGCCTCTGTAGTGCCGGTTCGATACCCAGCCAGCCAGGAAGAATCCCGCAAGGCAAGGCAGACCTCTCCTGTCGTGCCCACTGCTCCCCTCAGCAGTGTATTTCAGTCATCTGCGTGTTCTTCTCCCCGCTCTCTGGTGAATCCTCTCACCCTCCCGCGACTCTGGCCTGTACCCCTGCTGTTGTATAAATAAAAATAAATTTAAAAAATTCTAGCAACCCAAGTTCAACAATATATAAAAAGCATCATGCATCAAGATATATTAGGATTTATTCCTAGGCTGCAAGGATGGTTCAAAATACAAAAATCAATCAATATAATTCACCATATCAACTAAAGGAAAGACAAAATTCATATTGATAGATACAGAAAGGCATTTGACAAGATTCAGCATCCATTGGTGATTTTAAAAATTGTATTAAAATGGGGATACAAGGAACATACCACAACATAATAAAGGCCATATATGACAAATTGACAACTAACATCAGGCTTCATGGTGAAAAATGGAAAGTTTTCCCTCTAAGATCAGGTATGACATGCATGTCCATTCTCACCACTGCTATGCAACATAGTATTGGAAGACTGAAGTGGCAGGCTCCTAAACCAATATACAAAAGTGTAGCACATACCAATATGCAAAGAAAGAATTCAAGGAAACAATCCAATTTACAGTGACGTTAAAAAGTGTTAAATGCCTAGGAATAAGCCTAAAAAGGTGAAAGACCTGTTCAATTAAAACATAAGACATTGTATGCTATTCCAATAAAAATTTCAATGTCATTCTTCAAAGAAATAGAACAATTATTGATGAAATTCATATGGAATCACCAAAAACCCCGAATAGCCAAAGCTCTCCTGAAAAAAAAAGAAGGGAATGGAGGCATCACACTCCCAGACTTCAAACTATACTACAAAGCCATAATCATCAAAACTGCATGGTATTGGAACAAGAACAGACAGGCCAATGGAATCGAATAGAAAATCCAGAAATAATCCCACAGATTTATGGTCAACTAATCTTTGACAAAGGAACAAAGAATATGCATTGGAGCAAAGAAAGTTTGTTCAATAAATGATGCTGGGAAAACTGGGTCGCTACATGCAAAAGAATGAAGCTTGACTACTACCTAACACCATGCACAAAGACCAACTCAAAATGGATTAAAGAACTAGACATAAGACCTGAAACCATAAAATACATAGAAGGAAATACAGGTGAAACACTACATGATATGCACATCAAAGACATCTTTACAGACACATCACCCAAAGCAGTGATAGTGAAGGCAAAGATAAACAGCTGGGACTACATCAAATTAAAGAGCTTCTGCACAGCAAAAGAGACAATAACCAAAACAAAGAGAAACTCCACCGACTAGGAGAACATTTTTGCACACAACACTAATAATAAAGGACTGATCACAAAAATCTACAAAGAGCTGATAAGACTCAACAAAAACAAAGAAAACAATCCAGTCCAAAAATAGGCAGAAGAGCTAAAAAGAAACTTCTCCAAAGAGGAAATGCAAATGGCCAACAGGCATATGAAAAAATGTTCAACATCACTTGTAATCAGGGAAATGTAAATCAAAACTACAATGAGATACCATCTTACACCAGTGAGAATGGCACATATTAAAAAAACTAGCAACAACAAATGTTGGCGAGGTTGTGGAGAAAAAGGAACTCTCCTGCACTGTTGGTGGGAGTGCAAACTGGTCCAACCACTATGGAGAGCTGTGTGGAGATTTCTTGACCTACTAAACATAGAGCTTCCATATGATCCAGCAATTCTACTCCTAGGTATTTACCCAAAGAACACAGAAACATCAATTTCCAAAGAGCACCTGTACCCCTATGTTCATAGCAGCACTGTTTACAATAGCTAAGCTTTGGAAACAACCCAAATGCCCAAAAATAGATGACTGGATCAAGAAGATGTGGTACATATACGCATGGAATATTACTCAGCATTCAAAAAAGATAAACGCATGCAATTTGCAGCAACATGAACGGAGCTGGAAGGGATCGTGCTCAGCGAAATAAGCCAGAAAGAAAAAGAAAAATACCATATAGTCTCACTCATAGCAGGAATCTAGAAAACTTAAATAAGGGACCAAGAAAAAGAATAACTATAAGAAAGAAAATATCAAAATCAGCAAACATCTATGAACCAGAGAGACTCTATGGGGGAGTGGGTGGCGGGGAAAGGAGGGCTTGGGGTCAAAATAAGGGGGTTGTAATTGTATGGGGAATATAAAAATAAAATTTAAATTAAAAAAAGAAAATAAAAAAACAAATTTAGTAAAATTTATATATTACATGAGATTATTTACAAATATACATGTATTTTCTCTTTATGTATATAAGTATTATATTTAGAGTATATAAAGAAGGTCAATATTCAAAGAAAAAAAAAAGTTGCAAGTGAGCCGAGATACTGGCATAGAAAGGTAAACAGATGCTTGCACTTGCAGAAAACTATCCTAAGAAATACTTTGCCAACCACTAGATAAAAAGTTAGCACAGGAACTGAAGAAAAGCAGGGTCCTTTAGAAGGATCAGCACTCATCTTGCCTTCTCCAGCACTTGTTTTGCCCATCCGTAGGTGGACCTTCAGAAGCCTGGCCCCAAGATCTTCCCTGCTGTGGACTTGGCTGCGGAATTTGGAAGAGTCCTGCACATGACTGCTGCTATTCAACAAGTGTGGGCTTTGGAATTGCACGTACAATGTGTGTTTCCTGTGCAGACTTTAATGAACACAGGGCCCCATGCTTTGGGCATCAGCTAGGACTTACTTGAGCTGGGTGCTGGAAAAGGTAGCTCAAGAAGTTATTTCAGATAATTGAGTGGTCTGAGGCCTTTTTTGCTGTCTTGGCTATGGTAACAGTAATGAATTGGCAGGGGTCAAAATAGAGAGCTAAAAGTGATAGGTGATTGTAAAGCTGTTGCAGAATCTAGAATGGCAAAATATCTATTCTTTGGCCCAACCCCTTCTTTTCTAATATCCTCCCATCTTGAACATTTCTCTTGTTCCTGGATAGTCATTCTTAGTCCATGTAGAGAACTAAAGGAATATGAGAAAAATTATTAGGGAAGAGGGGAGATGGACTTAGGATATATGGCATTATGTTCCTAAATGCTTTATAGGATTATTGGAATTTTCCTTTTCTGTGTTTAATACAACTTCTACAGCAGCTGTAAACATACTTTTGTAAATGGTCAAACTCAGCTTAAAGTGTTTTTTTCTCTACATGTAAGTAGCTACGAAAGATAGCCTGATAGCATCTTTTTACTTGTAAGATGTATGGACCCTCTGTCCTTCAGCACTTTCAGATGTTCTGGTAGCGAAAAAAATCCAGGCACATCTACCAGCCTATCAGTTTGAAAGTGACAAGAGGTTTCTACCATAAGTATCTCTGCAAAAGGAGTATGATGAGGATAGGGTGGGATATAAAACAGCAGCCTCACTACTTGCTAGTGGTTAATAGTTGTGTATTTAATAAAAGCAAGTCCAGAATCAAGTGAGAAGTTGTATTTGTCTTCATGGAATGCTCAAATACAGATTCATTTCTCTAAGTCCTGAACATATGGATAAGAGGGATTTTTTGCTTGATGAAAGAATTCCTAGTTGGACCCAATATCTAGAAGACCTGCCCTGGAGATAAACAGGGCTAGGAGAATAACTTGAAAATAAAATCAAAATACAGAAATCAATATTTAGGCTATTGAGAGATATCTGCTATGCCAAGTGTACTCATACCACATCTAGTTTAAAAGTGCCTTGACAGTAGAGCCTGTGTTTCCACCTTATGTTTTCATCATGGCAAAGTCTAAAAGACTAGGAATCTTTTCATTTAAAATAAGTATTTAATATTGTGACAATAATTAGCATACATCCATACTCTTGTGTAGTCCCAGCCTTCCTACCAATTGTTGTAGTTTCCACATAGTCAAGAGAGGTAAGGTAGTGGGGTGCTCAAATAAACCCTATATCCACAGGTTTTTACCAGTGTTGAACTGGATCAGGCTAGTAGTATCACTTTTGTCCATGGGGTCATTTTATGCTTGGTTACCAGTTGTCTCCAATTTACTTGGAAGTATTTATAGATGATTCCTGTCTACTTACCTATTTTTAATAGTTGATCTATTCAGAAATTAGTAGGTGTGTCTTGTAATTCTTCAGAATTTCTAAATAGAGTGATTTGATGTTTATTGTTTTTTATTGATAATTTTTTATTAAAATACCACTGGTTTATATCCTTCTTAGTGTTTGCATAGTATAGGCTTCCCATCCCCCATGTGTAGTCACCTTAGTGCAGCTGCCCCCAAAGCACCCATTATCCTCCACCATAATCCATTGTGTTCTCTATCCACCCTGTTCCTCACCACCCCCATGCCCAGAGGCTTCAGTTCTATGGTCATCATTCAAAGGTTGATTTTAAAGTTTGTGTTTGACCCTTTGGTTTCTCTATATTGCACATATATGTGACACCATCTGGCATTTATCTTTCTCCTCTGCCTTATTTTACTTCTCATAATCTCTTCCAGCTCCATCTGAAACCAGGGTCCTGCAGTGTGGGCTTCAGGGAAGGACTGGCTCTTCCCCACTGCCAGCTAGGCAGCGGAAACTGTTGGAAGAACCTTGGAAGTTCCCCTTGTGGGCCGGAAGTTGCTGCCTGTGGGCAGTCCCTCCTCCTGGCACTTGCGGGGTCTTGAGTGCCAAAGAGCCCGCCACCCCTCTCAGGACTCTGGCACCCAGCCCCAGAAGCTGCTTGTGGGCAGTGCCAGAGGCAGCGGATGGCAGGCATTTACTACCCTCCACCAGTGACCCCATACCGTACTGGGGATAAGACTGCAGGCAGAGGCCAGCAGTGATACCAAGTGCCAGTGGTTCCTCTACCACGCCGCCCCAGGGCATGCAGCCGCACTGGGCAGATCAAGCTCCAGTGTAGGAGGCAACAGCTGGCCCCGCAGCCTCTGGCTCAGGGCTGCAGGGAGGAGCATGAAGCCCTACTGGACCAGCTCCAAGACTGTGGCTCCTCAGAGCCCACCAGCCCATAAGCCTGCCCTGAGGTCATGGCAGGCCAGGTCTCTGCAAGCCCTTTTTATATTTGGTGCATGGATCATAAAATGGACCAATGAGGTAAGAGCAAAATGAACCAGACGTGTTCATCAGCTCATTAGTTAATTGTTCAGTGCCACGTGGTCCTGATTGGTCCTAAAATGGTCCAATTGGTCACTCAGAATTGAAAATATTCCAGTCAGGCAAGTATAAAATAGGGTAGGGGACCCTGAAAGAGGATATAAGGCAGGGCAGAAACTGGCTAAGGGGACTCTCAGACTCTCCCACTCTGTTCATGGCCTCTGAAGAAGAAAGAAGACACATCCAGCAACCGACTTCCAAAGAAGCTGAAGAGCTTTGCAGCAACCGGGTGGCTGCACCTATCTCTGGTCCTGCCACTGCCACTGCCTGAAAAGAGCACCAAAGGCTCTGGGGCCTGGTGTCTCAAAGAGCTGTTTGTTGTTGGTGTGGTCTGACAACTCACAAAGAGTGTAATGCTGGTGTTTTAACACTACCTCCTGGTGACCAGTAGTGACCAGCACTACTGGCCAGTGCTGCCCAGCTCTGTTGACAGGTGAGCAGCACTCTGTGTCTGGGTCACTTTTGAGAGCTGTTAACATGGTGTGTCTGATTGTCCTGCACTGCCTTCCGGGTCTGCTGCCTCTGTTACTGTCTGGTCCAGTGTCCAGTGCTGTCCATCCTAGCTTTCAGACTGCTGCTGTGGGCTGCTATGATGTCATCTCGGCAACCCTGCCTGTGAGTGCCTCCAGCTGCTTGCCAGTATACCATGAGCTCCAGGCCCTTGTTGACAGGACAGCACCACCTTGAATGAGTGTCCTTTTATTTGAGAGTTCTGGACGCTGACCATTATATGGGGTGAGATACCCTGCCACCTGTGGCTTTAGAAACTCTTTGTTTCCCCTGTTTGTTAAATAAACCTCATTGTTGTTCCTTTGTTGCGTTAGCAACACCACAGTGATTAAAAAAAAAAAACAGGAGTCATGGAGAAGAATGCAGGATGTTGGCTCAAGAGCAAGATCCTGTCCTTTTTATTGACAGAGAACACAGGATTTTGGGCTTTAGGGAGGATGAGTCCATTGATACACACCCGACTTCCACCCATGGCTCCAATCTTATTAACAAGGTGTTCCTCTGATCAGTCCCTGGGGTGCAAGGCACATCAGTCACCAGCTCCCTGGGTGTTCTTGATCATACCTCGGGATGTGTACCTGTTGCCCCAGGGTGATCAAGCGTCCTGCTCTTGTCTAACTTGAAGGGAGCCTTGTACACTACACCCAAATGCCCCCCTTTTTTATTTTAAAGATAGGAGGAGAGGAGTTAGGGCAGAGGTCTGTTAGGCCAAGCGAAAAGCCTTCATTGTTCCTTTCTGTCTTCTGCATGGCGTCTGGTAGTAGCACAAGTGTCCTACTAGAAAAATAACAAGCAGCAACTGAATAAGCGATTGTAAGTATCGCTTAGGCCAGTCAACCTATTTTTTGGATTGGCGAGGGGTGAACAGGACAAAAGCCCATCAATGGTTTCTTGAGACATTTGGGTTTTTTTTGTTTTGTTTTGTTTGTGTGTGTGTGTGTGTGTGTGGGACCCTCACCAGCGGCGGCCGGGGAACGAACTGGCGCTGCAGAGGCTGCGGGCAGCCTCTCAGCCCAGTGCTCAACTGCTGCACCACCAGGGGAGGCCCTGAGACGTTTGTTTTTTAAACTGGTCTAGCTGAATTGACAGGCAGTCTTGCAGGTTATAGACAGTGGAGAACTGAAAGCTTATAACAAATCTTTTTTGTGAAAGGCCCAAGAATATGAAGTTAAATTTTCGGCAGAATGATTAGTGACACACACATAGACTGGTAAATACGAAGTCACACCTTAAAAGAGAATGAGTCCATAGGCTTGCTGATGCTCACCAAGCCATAGTGTTATAGGACAGGGAGAGGGGCACCCCAGAACCCCCAAACCTACTTGGTGGGGCAGGAAACCTGAAACCTCCCCTGTTTCTGGGGACCACCCTGTTACAATCCCCCCTTTTAATTTTTCTTCCATCATATCTATGGTGGCACAGATCTCAGGGTGCAGCCTTAGGAGATAGTTTCTCCCTCTCCAGCGTTCCAGTGTATGAAAGAGAAGCAACAATCAGTCACCAGTGTTGTCCATGAATGTCCAGTATGACAGTCCTCCATTACTGGAAAATAGTATGTCAGTCCACACCAAAAGAAAAAACATCTGGAGACATTAGCCAAAACAAAACAGCAAATATATCAAAATTACAGGAAGAAAAATCTTAAAATTGGTTCAACTTTTCTAAAAACAAGTTCTCTCCACCTTGATCCCAATTTCATCCACAGCAGCAGAATATTTGCAAGTTAAATCTACTTTCAGACCATTTTACCTATTTTTTGCATAAAATCACAGGGCAGAATAACCAAACAGCAATTTTAGCTGGCCTTGTTGGAATACTCCATGTAGGATCAGAGTGAACTCTTGACATCCGGTCCATGCAGGCTTCAGGAACAAGGTCGATCTTGCCAGATTCCAGCTGGGGTTTCCTCTTAAGGTTACAGGATTTTTTCTTTTTCCGGGTTGTCCAGTCCTGCCCATGGTGGTGGCTTCCTCACCTTTGGGGGTCTCTGGAACCCTACAAACAAAGCGGTGGGTTCTCTTCTTGGTTCAGTTCAAATTCAACTTCCTGGAAGAACTCCAGTCAAAGCCACACAATGAAACTTGTTTCCAAATAAGCGACAAAATTCCCTGTTGAATTTATGCAAAAATAGACTCTGTCAAAAGTAGTAAAAATTACTACCACCCTTTATAATACTATGTTGGTATCAAGGAGAGAAAAAGATGCAAACACAGGTTAGCTCTGCTTTAAAAAATGCAACATTGCTGCAGATCCTGGTCAGTCAAAACAAGAAAACTTTCTTTGAGTCAAAACAAAATGTAAAAAAATTACCAGCATTATTTTATTTTATTTTCAAATATTTTATTTTATATAATTCTTACATCATTTTTCATCTTTGTACAATGTATGCATTTTTATTTTGGTTATATTCCCCATTAAATTGCACCCCCTCCCTTATTTTGAATCTAGTTCTTCCACTCCCCACCCCTTCCTAATCCCTCCCCCTCCCTAGTGTGTCTCTGGTTTATAGTTGACCAGCATTATTTTTTTTTTCAAATTTTATTTATTTATTTATTTATTTATTTATTTATTTATTTATTTATTATTAAATGCATTTAATGGATGGGGAAATGCCAAGGAACACTGTTACATTATGAAAAAAAACTATCAAAAACAAATAGAATAATATCTGGTGCTACTTTTGCTAGAAAAATATCATTTCAAAGATAGTTTTCTAATCTATAATTGACCTGGCCTTTCCTTCAATTATGAAAGTAGGCAAAAATTTCTGGTGCTGTTGGCAGAATCTGTGACTGTCATCAGGGAAAATCAGATAGTTTCATATTACATTATAGTCATTACACATAGTTCTAAATATTATTTGTGTTCACTACTATTTCAAAATTATAGTAACTAGTAAAAACAGTATTATTCAATATGTTGAAGTTGTATATATAATACCATGTCATGTTTTTTTATTATTTTTTTTTCTGAGAGGTTTTATCCTCCATTATCTACCTCCATTATTCCCTGGATATCCCCTAGATACTTCTTTTTTTTTTTTCTTTTACACTCTCCCAAAGAGGTATTATTTCTTTTCTATTCTTTTTTTTTAATAATAAATTTTATTTTTGTATTCCCCATACAATTGCAACCCCCCCATTCTGACCCCAATCCCTCCCCTCCCGCCCCCCAACCCCCAAAAAGTGTCTCTGGTTCATAGTTTTTTGTTGATTTTGATTTTCACTTTCTTATAGTTATTCATTTTCCTGGTCCCTTATCCAAGTTCTCCAGATTCCTGCTATGAGTGAGACCATCCGGCATTTTTCTTTTTCTTTCTGGCTTATTTCGCTGAGCATGATCCCTTCCAGCGCCATCCATGCGACCAGCATTATTTTAAACAAAAGTTATCAAAAATCAGGTTTATCTCCAACAGTCTATTTAATCCTTTGTAGGAAATTTTTACTGTCAAAATTTCCATCAATTGGAATCAGTTGATTTTTCCTTTAAAAACATTTTTTTCAAGGCCTCCCCTGTGGCGCAGCGGTTGAGCGCTGGGTTGCGAAGCTGCCCGCGGCCTCTGCGGCGCCGGTTCGATCCCCGGCTGCTCCCCGGCCACCGGAGGAGGGTCCCACATGGCGCGCAGACCTCTCCTGCCGCCCGCTGCTCCCCTCAGCAGTGTACTTCGGTCCTTCTGCCTGCTCTGCTCCCCGCTCTTACTCTGGTGAATTCTCTCACCCTCCTGCGCTTCTGACTGTACCCAGTGCATGTACAAACAAACAAATAAATAAATAAAAATACATGCCTCTTTAAAAAAAATTAAAAAAAATAATATCAATAAATAAATAAAAATATTTTTCCAGAAACAATTTCTGCAGATATCAAACCATTCAAGTATACAATATTGCAGGACAGCAATCAAAAATTGACAATTTACATACATATCAGGTACTGAAAGGTTTTATAAAAGTTTCAGAAAACCAGTGCTAGCATTTTTTGTGTATTCCAAAGTTTTATGTTTTTTTTCCAAATGACAGTGCTTCTCTTTCAGTTTTACTTCCCCACGTAAACCAAATAGGACGAATTCATCTAATGCCTTTCCCAGGAGAAAAGGGAGAAATTTTATGGAGTGTCTCAGGAGCTCTACTGAGTTTCCACAAAATTTCTTTTGATCAACCAAATAACAGACTACCAAATTTTACTTCAATTTAGATTTCTGGGAAGCTTTGTCATAAATATCAGAAAACAGGGCCTCCCTGGTGGCACAGCGGTTGAGCGCTGGGTTGCGAAGCTGCCCGCAGCCTCTGCAGCCCTGGTTCAATCCCTAGCTGCTCCCCGGCCACTGGAAGAGGGTCCCACATGGTGCGCAGACCTCTCCTGCCGCCCGCTGCTCCCCTCAGCAGTGTGCTTCAGTCCTTCTGCCTGCTCTGCTCCCCACTCTGGCTCTGGTGAATTCTCTCACCCTCCCGCGCTTCTGACTGTACCCAGTGCTTGTATAAATAAATAAATAAATCTTTAAAACAAAATCAGAAAACAGCAGCAACAACAATATTTAATCTCTATGAAAGCTCCGGCTCAGTCCAAAAACAAATCTTTCCAAACTCCCATTTTCCCGACACTTAAAAGACATTACGTACCAAACATCAGTAACCCAGGCAAGCAAGAGATAAAATCATATCCAATACAACCTTATAAGTACATGTTTTAAAACAACCCATGAGATTATAAATTAGTTGCTATTAACCAAAAATTATCCCAGATCATGTGTTCTCAAAACACGTGTACCAGATTTCATTACATTTTTTTCAATGTCTATAGGCACACAACATATAGACAGACTATCTTTATGTAACTGCAGTTTTACTCTAGGCTCAGAAAAAAATCTCAAACTCCAAAAAAAAAAAACCATGGAATGTTGCTGGCAGAAATCACAGGCTCCAGTTGTTATCCTATAAACCTAAGACTTTGGAAACAGGAAGAAAACCTTCTATTAATTATGAGTTACATGGCCTTATTTATCACTTCAGGGTTTTCAGTGTTCAGGCCTTCCCATTAAAAGTCAATCCTGGGGTATCCTGTACAGCAGCTGAAAAAGCAAAATCAACAGTTAACTTTTAAGCAAAAGGAAGTCATCTATCTTCTGTTAGCCACCAAGCTTGTCTCCGCTGATGATGCAAGGTGTTTTACGTCTCCCCAAGTTAGGGCTGGAGAATCAGGATTTTTAAGTCTCCTTTCCACTCAAAGAGTGGTTCTTGGCCAATGGCAAGGTCAGTCTCAGGTCCTATATCCTTGGGATCGGATTGTTCGTGGTGTCCCACCAGCTCATGGTAAGGTTTAACACAGCGAGCTAGAATCCACTGAACACCCTGTGGAGACATGACTGCTGCATACTCTCTTTCCCATCAGATCAGAGGAACTGGACCTAACCAGTTAGGATCAGGCAACTGTTTGTATAAAACTAAAGGTTTCTGATCATTTCCTGTAGGCCTGGAGAAGTGAAGCACAACTGAAGTGGTTAGATTATGATCTGTGTGTCTGTACTGTAAATGGTTTAAAGTGAATAGAGCTTTAAAAAGGTGATTATGAGGGGAAGAACATGTCCCGTTTTGTTTTGCTAAAAAAAAAAAAAAAAACTTAAGTCCATTAGCACGTTCCACAATAGCTTGACATGTGGGGTTACAAGGGATGCCAGTTATGTGCTAAATGCCCCAATGAGACAAAAAGGCTGAAAGAGACTTAGAAGTATAAGCTGGGCCATCGTCAGTTTTAATACGGGAAGGATGGCCCGTAACTGCGAATGCCCGGTAAAGATGACATATAATGTGAGAAGAACATTCACCAGGCTGTGCCATGGCCCATAGAAATCCTGAAAAGGTATCTATGGTAACATGAAGATAAGATAGATGTCCAGAAGAAGGAAAGTGGGTGACATCCATCTGCCATAATTCACTGGCTTGAGAGCTGCGTGGGTTAACACCTGAAGAAAAGGTAGGGCTGGAATATTGACAGATAGCGCGGGTAGGAACAATTTCCCGCAAACAAGTGTAAGGGGGGTATCAAATGTTTTTGCGAGACTGGGAGCTCCTTGTAAAAAAAGGAATGGCTAGTTAGAGGATCTGCAAACACATTAAATACCCTAAGGGCCATATCAGCTATTACATTTTCTGTAGATAGAGGGCCTGGGAGGCCGGGATGGCTACCAATGTGAGAAATAAAGATGGGATGAACACGTTGACTTAACAAGGTCTGTAGAGAAATGAAAGCCGATAGTAAAGCTTCATCAATTAGTGTTAAGGGTGGATGAAATGTCTTGTACCAAAGAAGTAACATATAATGAGTCACAGATTATGTTAAGTGGTCGAGAAGGAAATGAGGAAAGAACCAAAATTAGAGCTGCTAATTCTGCACATTGAGCTGAAGGGAAGGGCACAGCATAGGCAGTTTGCCAAGAGGCATCTGTGCGCCAAACCATGATTCCACGACCTGAAGTGGAAGAACCATCCATGAAGATAGTAAGAGCCTGGGAAATGGGAGAATCAACAACAGTGAAGGAATGGGTAGGGAGTAGCTGAAGGAATTGAATGTGTTTATGGGGGAGGGGCAGAATAAAAGAATGATCCTATGTAATCCTGGTAAACAATTTGAAACTCAGTTCTGAGTGAGGAGCCATTCTATCTCCTGCTTAGATCGGTGTTAACAGAGCCAGGATCATAGCCAGATAATGATTGACATAGAAAGCGTCCCTTTTGTAACAAAAGACATCTTTGAGAAAAATAAGTAGATAGATGATTTTTAGGTTGAGAGGGAAGAAATAGCCATTCAATAATGCAAAAAGGTGAGGTTAATTGTCCAATAATTCCTATAGGAGGATGGAGGGTGTTTAAAATAAGCAAGGAGAGAGCAAGATTAGGGTCAGCCTGTCCAAACAAGGGGAGTGAAGGGGGGGATTGCAATTGTATGGGGAATATAAAAATAAAATTAATTAAAAAAAAATAGATGACTGGATCAAGAAAATGTGGTATAGATACACAATGGAATACTATTCAGCAATCAAAAAAAAATAAACTCATGCCATTCGCAGCAATGTGGATGGAGCTAGAAGGAATTATGCTCAGAGAAATAAGCCAGAAGGAAAAAGAAAAATACCGGATGGTTTCACTTCTAGGAGTAATATAGGGAAACCAAATAAGACATAAGTGTAAAAAAATAATAATACAAAACACAACAAACAAAGACAATTATAAATCAGAGACATCCTGCAGGGGAGGAGGAGGGAGAGGGATCAGAGGGATGGAGAGAGGAGTACAGGGGACTGAGGTGATGGTGCACAGGTGTATTGGTGAAGGAAATTGTATGGGGACTACACGGGGTGGGGGAGCAAACATTGTTTAAAAATGAACAATGATGTGGAAAAATAAAAAAAATAAATACTAAAAAAAACTAAAATGCTAATTGCTGCTTTGCCTTGTGAGTAAGTGAGTGATGAGATGCAAGGGCTGGATCACCTTTTAAAGAAGCAAACAGCTCAGAAAGAGCATAGGTGGGAATTCCAAGAACTGCACATAGCCAATTGATGTGTCCTAAAAATTGCTGTAAGGCCATTAAGGTAATCAAAACAGGTAAATGTAAAGTAGGAGTCTTAGGAATTACTTGAGAATGTAACATTTTAAATCCCAAATAAGAATAAGGATTAGTATTTGAATCTTATCAGGCAACACTACTAAATCTGAAAGTCGTAAATGGGTCGTTGAAATTTTTGAGCAGTACTTTAGGAGGTCAGTGGATGGCGCTGCTAACAAAATATCCATGTAATGGTACAGGGGACAGGAGGGAAACCGAATACCAATTGGACACAAAACAGTATGCACATATAGTTAACACATAGTGGCGCTATTCATTACTTGAGGTAAAAAAAAATAGCTTTGAAAGCGTTGTAAGGGGCAGCCATTATTAATTTCAGGAACTGAGAAAGCAAACTTTTCCTTGTGTTCTGGGTATAAAGGAATTGTGAAAAAGCAATCTTTCAAGTCTTTGACCAAGAGATGAAAAGTTGAGGGGATTGTGGCTGGGTTAAGGAGGACTGGTTGCATTTGAGCATTAACTGCTCTTAAATCCTGAATAAGTTGCCATTTTCCCCCTTTTTTTGGAAATAGAGAAAATTGGGGTGTTCCATGGACTGGTTGAGGGTTTAGTATGGCCCAACTGTAATTGTTCCTGAACTAGCCAGTGAACTTGAGACAATTTGTCCCCCTTTAGGGGTCACTGTTCCACCCAAACTGGGGGACGTGGTTTCCATTTAATTTTGAATGGGGAAATGACAGTGGCCACAGCTAAGAATGTGACCTAATGAAAATGTGCCATTGAGATAATAAATCTCATCCCCAGCGAATAATAGGAGTGGGCAGAATGAAAGGCCAAAAGTAAGCCACTCTTCCACCGGGGTCTACACATTGTAATGAATGGGCGCTCTGGCACCGAGTAGTGGAGCCTGAGTGGTGGAGCTGCCTATACCTGATAAGGACTCAGTTGTGAAACAGGATTGCCAAGTAGGGGGCCAGTACTTTGTAGCTACAACTGATACATCACATCGGCTCCAATATCAATGAGGCCTATAAATGATTTACGGGAAATGGAAACAGTTAAAAATGGTCAGGTATTTTTAGTAGTAGTTGCCCAAAAGGCTTGTTTTCCTGGATTGCCAAATCTGTGAGGGCCTGTCTGTCTGGGTTGTGAACTTGGAATCCAGTATGGCAAGAGTAGCAACCGTGCAATGTGAGTTTGAGGATGAATAACATATTCAGGAGCCATGAGCATAACTTTAATTTCTCCTGTGTAATTAGAGTCCACAATTCCTGGAAGGACAAACATGCCACCTATAGTAATATCTGAATGCCCTAGGATGACACCTACATAGCCCTGGGAAATCGGCCTTAAGATTCCTGTGCCACCCAGGCACACTTCTCCAGAAACATTAAGGATTAATTCATGAGTAAGAGATAAATCCAATCTTGCACTGGCACTGCCCTTAAGGGCTGCTTCTAGATTGAGAATTGATTGGCGAGATTTACACCCTGAGACTGGTTGGTGGTTTGGAATGTAGGGCTGAGGCCACACTGCCTGTGGCACTCCCTGTGCTCCCAACTGTGACATCCTTATGGGACTCTGGTTGGGGAAATGAGCTGGGACCTGGTAATTGCCCTGATTTGTTTGAGGGGCGCACTGGCTCCTGCCCTTTTGCCCTTTTCCCGAAATCGGACAGCCGTCTTGAGGGAATTTAGAATGACATTGAGATGCCAGTGGTAGCCTCCTTGACAGTGGAGGCATTTGCTTTTTGATTTAACAGGTTCAGAAGTTTCACCTGAGGGAGCATTGGGACAATTCTTATGAAAATGACCGGTTTGTCTACAATGATAACAAGGGGCAGCTGTTTGTAAAGCAGTAGCCAAGACCAGAGCCCTATGAGTTTCTGATTCAATATTTTGGCAAGCCCTTAGCATGTCTACAATGGTATGAGGTTTGCCCACTAAAACTGAAAGTACCTTTTTGCAGTCCTCGTTAGCATTTTCATAGCCCAATTTTAATGTTAGAACCTGTTTTGCTTTTTTTTTTTTTAATAGAGGCATGCTTTATTTATTTGTTTGCTGGTTTGTTTGTTTGTTTTGTTTATACATGCACTGGATACAGTCAGAAGCGCGGGAGGGTGAGAGAATTCACCAGAGCCAGAGCGAGGAGCAGAGCAGGCAGAAGGACTGAAGTACACTGCTGAGGGGAGCAGCGGGCGGCAGGAGCGGTCTGCACGCCATGTGGGACCCTCCTCCGTGGCCGGGGAGCAGCCGGGGATCGAACCGGCGCCGCAGAGGCCGCGGGCAGCTTCGCAACCCAGCGCTCAACCGCTGCGCCACCGGGGAGGCCCAGAACCTGTTTTGCTTCTGCAGTATCAATTTGGCGAGCTATTGCTGTCTGGAGATGATCTATGAATTGTAGATAAGCTTCTGAGGCTCCTTGTCTGATGGAAGTAAAGGAACTAGCTGGGACAGTGTCATCAGGGACTTGAGCCCAGGCATGAACAGCTGCATTTGATATCTAAATATATGCTCTGTCATTTAAGCGTATTTGATCTTGTACTATGGCATATAGGTCTTCGCTCAGAAGCATATCCAGTGTGATAGGAATGTTTTCTGCCGCATTGCTGCGTGCTTGCGTTTCTAAGTGATCTCTAAATTCTTGAAGCCACAAGGCATATTGGGGTGTGCTGAGGACTGTTTTTACCAACAGTTTCCAGTCCCACGGGGTCATTTGATAACTGCCTGCTATGCCTTCAATGATTCCCCTAGTAAAATAACATGAAATTCCATTTTCACGAATGCTAGTTCTTAATTCTTTAAGAGTAGAAAAGGGGAGATTTTCATGAAGTATCTGACCCTTTATAGTTTAAACAGAAAATGCAGGAAGTCCCTCTTTTTTATGGCTTTCGACAAGCATTCTTTCAACTAAGCTTAACTGACAAGAATCTTGAGAAGCTAACAAACAGCAGTTCATCATCAGATTTTGAAACGTCCTGAGAATTTCCTGGAATTTATCAAGAAATTCAGTAGATCGTGCAGTAGCACTTCCTACTTGGCTTAAAATTTTCGCAGCATATGTCTCAGGATGGAGGTCGGAGGTAGGGTCAAATTCAAGAGAATCTAGTGAAAATTCTTTGGCGTTTTCCTGTGGGGGAGCATTGGCTCTGAGTTATGACATGACTTTTTTGAACTCAAAAACATTTTCATCTTGTGACTGAATAGCCAATTTACATAAATTCCATAATTTAAAATGAGAGATGGACATTGTCCCTAAGTCTCTCTGTAAATACTTTCCTACATTTCCCCAAGTTTTTAAATTTAAGATTCCTTCTTGAAGAAGCTGGGGACAAAGGGTTTTAATTGTTTTTAAGAATTGAGTGAGCTCCTGGACACCTTATGTCCCTGGGTTTAGCAGAAGAGCTCTAATCTGATCTTTATAAGTTCTTTGGGTAGGTACGAGGTTATTACCCATATTTTTTTGAGAGATAGAGAAGAAAAAAGAGAAAGGTTGTTTAGAAGGAAAAATAGAAAGCTAGAAAAGACACAATTGCAAGTGCCTTACCACTTCCTAGCAGATTCTGGGTCTGTGGGGGCCTTTGCCCAGGCTGATAGGATGGTCAATTCCCTTCTCTGGGCTTGAGAAGTGGGGAGCAGGCTGTAGGATGCAAGAAGCTGCTCAAGAGCAAGATCCTGGCCTTTTTATTGACAGAGAAGGGTGTGTCAAACTGAACACTGGATATAGGACTTTAGGGAGGGTGAGCCCAGTGATATACACCTGACTCCCACCCATGGCTCCAATCTTTTTTTTTTAAAGATTTATTTATTTATTTATACAAGCACTGGCTACAGTCAGAAGCGGGGGAGAGTGAGAGAATTCACCAGAGCCAGAGCGGGGAACAGAACAGGCAGACTGACGATATACTCTGCTGAGGGGAGCAGCGGGCGCGGCAGGAGAGGTCTGTCGCACCATGTGGGACCCTTGCGGGTGGCTAGGGATCAATCGCTGCACCACCAAGGGAGGCCTTCCAATCTTATTTTTTTTTTAAGATTTATTTATGCATACAAGAGCTGGGGTACAGGTGAGAGGTGTGGGGAGTGAGAGTATTCACCAAAGACAGAGTGGGGAACAGAACAGGCAGATTGGCTGAAATACACTGCTGAAGTAAAGGAACTAGCCAGGACAGTGAGTGAGTCAGGAGAGGTCTGCTGCACCATGTGGGTAGCTCCCTGGCCAGGGATCGAACTCGTTCTATAGTGGCTGTGGATAGTTTCATAGGTTCCGTCTTATCCCATTGTACCACCAGAGAGGTCCTCCAATCTTATTAACAAGGCGTTCCACTAATCAGTCCCTGGGACGCAAAGCACATCAGTCACCAGCTCCTCGGGTGTTCTCGGTCATACCTTGGGATGTATACCTGTTGTCCCAGGGTGATCACGCATCCTGCTCTTGTCTAACTTGAAAAGAACTTTGTACGCTACACTCACATTCCTTGAGCCTGAAAGTATTTTAGCATTTTCACAGCAAATGGACTTCCAGCTTCACTTGTTTTCCAACTCTGGTCCAGTATGCAGCACCCCGCTTCCACAGTGGAAGAGGATAGACACCATAATTGTTTAAGTATACATGAACATCACTTATGTAGTGGAAGGAAAAAGGGTGGTGCTTGGGCTGGTATTCCTCAGGGTGACAACACGGAGCTCTAGAATCAAGAGTCTCTGTTCCAGACAGATTTGGGGTTTGGCTTTTTCTTCAATCCCTACCACTTTCCCTCTAGAGATAACCAAGGACACCTTTATTATTTGTGACATTTCCTCAAATTAAGACAAAAAGTAGCCCTCTGATTAGTGGCTATTTTTATTCATAACTTATGGTCCACTTATATATAACTTTGTTCCATAAGGATATTTCCAAGGATGTGTACGTGTTACAAACTCATTGTGTGCTATTGGGCAAGTAGTTTCTTGGACATGGTTACACCATTTCTAAAATGGGGAGTTTGGGATTAAATTACCTTCCAAGATCTTTCTAGTCTGTGGTTAAGTGACTATATTTCTGAAAAGAATTTAATAACACTTTAAAATGCAATTAGCAAGCTAGATTAGTAGGAAGAAAAGAGATTAAAACCATATGGAGAAATTCAAAAGATAATTCAGCCTACAGTTATTGTACCCAAGCATTAAATGTAACTCAGTGCTGTCTGGCAATGAAGATACTCTGTGGTTAGGACACAGTACTTACATAAACCCATTCTCACAAAGTGCCAAGCAACAGTCATGTGGTCCTTCCAAGAATTTGTCATCTTGCACACACTAGTGGGTGTCCCTTGTTGGCCTCTCTGTGCTGAATATGCCATTATACTGTCTATATAGGTCTGATGAGATAAAAATGATTATTTTGTGGAAAAACCACGCTATTCTTTACCTAACAGTGACTGGACTCCTCTGTTTGTCCTTAGGCTTGAAAGAGAATGGAGGTAGGAAAAGCCCTGAAAATAAAATTATTTTGCAAACACTAAGATAAAAGTTGAGCAACCTATGGTCTAAAGGTTTGGAAATTAAAACTTATGGGGAGGATAAGTATTCCTGACTTGCACTCATGAGTGTCTTTGTCTGTTTTTGTTTTTTCGACTCCTAATTTGGGTTTAATTTGAATCTTAGGTTTTCTGACATTTATATAGTGCTTAAATATATACACCTGATCTTCTGGAAAATCTCTTTATGATGGTGACACAAGGAATGGTATACAGAACAGGATAAGGGAGAAAGGAGGAAGGGAGACCCAAATGATGAGCCACTGAGCTAGAAAAAAAGTGCAGCCACTATAGCTGCTGCCCATGAGCCTGACAGCAGACACCACCACCCCTACTTTAGAGTAGTGACTGCCAAAAGTGAAGGCAGATGGAGCATACAGAGTCCTGTCACCACCATCGGCACACTGTTTGCTGCTTTTGACAGGATCTGGTTAGTGTACAAAAATCAGAGAAATACAGAAAGGGACATGGGGTGGAAGAGAGTAAAGAGCTCCCTCCAATGTATATCTGAGGCTCAGCTCAGTATCATACAAAACTTAAACCAGAAGCTAAGTTCATATTTAATTTATGTGAATTTTTCCTTCTACATGTGGTGACTTTAAACTTTTCCATGAAAAAATATTTAAATGAATTATAAATTTTTCAGGGCTAAAACAACTTTTGATCTATTTTAACTTCCTTATTGTGTATATAATAACACATAATACCAGAGAGGGGAAGGAGATTGTCTGAGAACACACAGCTAGTTAATGGCTGCATCCCACCCATTATACAGTATCGCCTCCACTATGTGAGGTTTCTGTGCGTAACTTTCGAATTTTGAAATCTTTATCATGGAATCTTTGTTGTGCTTCATTATGATAATTTTAAGATACATGGAATTCTTTAGAGTTTAATTGTGACCACCTCTTGCTGATATCATCCTTAATATTTTGAAACTGACATGGCATCTCATTCAAGCATTTTTTTTATACTTCAAAGCATTTGATTTTTTTAAAGGAAAATGGAATTAATACATGCCTAAGAAACAAGGAACCTGGAAACATAAAATATAAAAGCTGAAAAAGAACAGTAAAAGTCCAAAGACTTACATAAATGACACAGAATTCGAGGCCCTAGTAGGAAAAGATTTTAGACTATCATTTAAAAATAACAATGTGGGGCCTCTCCAGGTGGCGCAGCGGTTCAGCACTGGGCTGTGGAGCTGCTCGCAGCCTCTGCAGCACTGGTTTTATCCCAGGCCTCGGCGAGGGTCCCACATGGCGTGCAGGCCTCTCCTGCTGCTCCCCTCAGCAGTGTATTGCATCAGTCTGCCTGCTCTGCTCCCCGCTCTGGCTCTGGTGAATTCTCTCACCCTCCCGCACTTCTGACTGTACCCAGTGCTTGTATAAATAAATAAATAAATCTTAAAAGAAAAAAATCAATGTGGTCCTAAAAGTTCAAACACGGAAAGGCAGGTTTAGAATTTTAGAAAAGATTTTGAGACACAGAGAGTTCTTCAGGAAAGAGATTGAAGCTTTTTTTTTTTTTTAATGATTTATTTATTTATTTATACAAGTACTGGGTACAGTCAGAAGCGCTGGAGAGTGAGAGAATTCACCAGAGCCAGAGCGGGGAGCAGAACAGGCAGAAGGACCGAAGTACACTGCTGAGGGGAGCAGCGGGTGGCAGGAGAGGTCTGCCCACCATGTGGGACCCTCCTCCGGTGGCCAGGGAGCAGCCAGGGATTGAACCGGTGCTGCAGAAGCTGCAGGCAGCTTCGCAACCCAGCGCGCTTAACCCCTGTGCCACCAGGGAGGCCCTGTTTTTTTTTTTTTTTTTTTTAAGATTTATTTATTTATTTATTTATACAAGCACTGGGTACAGTCAGAAGCGTGGGAGGGTGAGAGAATTCACCAGAGCCAGAGCGGGGAGCAGAGCAGGCAGAAGGACCGAAGTACACTGCTGAGGGGAGCAGCGGGTGGCAGGAAGAGGTCTGCGCGCCATGTGGGACCCTCCTCTGGTGGCCAGGGAGCAGCCGGGGATCGAACCGGCGCTGCAGAGGCTGCGGGCAGCTTCGCAACCCAGCGCTCAACCGCTGCGCCACCGGGGAGGCCATTTTTTTTTTTTTTAAAGACACAATTGCCAAATAAAAAAATAAACATGGGGCCTCCCCGGTGGCGCAGCGGTTGAGCGCTGGGTTGCGAAGCTGCCTGCGGCCTCTGCGGCGCCGGTTCGATCCCCGGCTGCTCCCCGGCCACCGGAGGAGGATCCCACATGGTGCGCAGACCTCTCCTGCCACCCGCTGCTCCCCTCAGCAGTGTACTTCAGTCCCTCTGCCTGCTCTGCTCCCCACTCTGGCTCTGGTGAATTCTCTCACCCTCCCGCGCTTCTGACTGTACCCAGCGCATGTATAAACAAAACAAACAAACAAATATAATAAATAAAAACATGCCTCTATAAAAAAAAAAAAAAAAAGTTTAAAAAAAAAAAAAATAAATAAACATGGAAAGCATCTTAAGTAGGCTTAAATTGGTAATAGGAAAAATTAGTGAAACTAAAAATAAAAATGTACAAATGACCCAAGTGAAAGAATATACATTACCAGGAAGCTAACTGAACACCCAAATTTCTAAATATAAAGTGAGCTTCACCAGAACACGTTATTGGTAAATTATAAAAAGTCAGTGATAAAAAATTAAAGACTTCTAGGGAAATAAATTAGGTAACATACAAAGGCACCTCAATCAGGATTTCATTAGACGTATTCAGCAGAAATTCTACAGGCTAGTGGAGAGTAGAATGGCATACTTACAATCCTAAAAGACAAAAACTGCAAGCCAGGAATACTCTATCATGCACAATTGTCATTCAAATATGATAGAGAAATGAAGGCTTTCCCAGACAAACAAAAGGTAATGGAGTTTACCACCACCACCTGTCTTACAAAAAATATTGAACATTCTTCTACATAAAAGGAAAGAAACAAAACACAAAACCTTGAGCAGAGTGACAAATAGTAACATAGATTCAGAATATAAAAAAGAATAATAACAAGTTACATATTTTAACTCAACTAAATGTGTACACATGTTGAAATAAAAGTTTTATAAAACACTGCTTAGCTTTCTAGTTTTAATATCCTCTGATCTATTCAATTATATATTAAAAAGTAATAACATAAGAAAACAAAGCATTAAAGAGGAAAAAATGAACAATCTGTATATTAAAATTGCAATGAGTCAATACCAACACAAAAATGACTATTTTTGACATAGAATGTTTGACACGATCCCAAAGGTAACCACAAAACAAAAATCTGGAGATTAAACACATAGAAAAAAAATTAAGAAACTGAGAGAGCCACCAGGGACAAACATCCAAATGCAAAGGCCGTAGAAACACAAGGATAAAGAAACAGTAACATAAAACAAAAGATAGAATATCAGTAATTAAGCTCCACATATCAATAATTACCCTAAATGTGAACTGTCTGAACTCACCAATCAAAAGATACAAAGTGGCAGGTTGGATTAAAAAAAAAAATGATCCACCTATATTATGCATATATAATGGTTCTAACTAAGACTTCAAAGTGAAAGGCTGGAAGAAGATATTTCAAGCCAATAACACAACAAAAAAAGCAGAAACTGCTACCTTCTTATATGATGAATTAGACTTAAAGCCAAAAAAGGTAATGGGCCTCCCCTGGTGGCGCAGGCGGTTGAGCACAGCGCTGTGAAGCTGTCTGCAGCCTTTGCAGTGCGGGTTCCATCCTGGCCGGCCGGCGAGGGTCCCACATGGCACAGCAGACCTCTCCTGTCTCGCCCGCTGCTTCCCTCAGCAGTGTATTTCGTCAGTCTGTCTGTTCTGCTCCCCGCTCAGTCTCTGGTGAATCCTCTCCCCTTCCCACGCATCTGGCCTGTACCCCAGTTCTTGTATAAATAAATAAATCTTTTTAAAAAAACAAAAAAACAAGGTAATTAGTGACAGCTACAGGCACTATATAATTATCAAGGCAGTATCCTTCATGAAGATATAACTGTCATTAATAGTTACCCACCAAACACACGTGCACCTAAATATATAAAACAACTATTACCTACAGCAAGATATAGACATCAAAGCAATAGTAGTAGGGGAAATCTCAACACACCACTTACATCAATGCATAGATCATACAGATAGATGTGAACAATGAAGTAATGGATCACATGGACTTAACAAATATACAGAAAAATACAGAACCTTCTATCTCCCCCCAAAATGAATACACATTACTTTCAAGCTTATACATGGACCATATGATCATATGCTGGGACACAAAACAAGTCTCAATAAATACGTGGAGACTGAAATTATATCAAACATCTTTTCTGACAACAATGGTATGAAACTAAAATCCAACAACAAAAAGAAAACTGGAAAAAACCTTATGTGGAGGGGCCTCCCTGGTGGCACAAGAGCTTGAGCACTGCACTATGAAGCAATCTGCAGCTTCTGCAACATGAATTCAATCCCCAGCCAGCCAGGGAGCAACCCATATGGCGCAGCAGACCTCTCCAGTCTCACCTGCTGCTCCCCTCAGCAGTGTATTTCAGTCAGTCTGCCTGTTCTGTTCTCCACTCTGTCTCTAGTGAATCCTCTCACCCCCCGCATCTATGGCCTGTACCCCAGCTCTTGTATGTATAAATAAATAAATCTAAAAAAAAAAACGTGGAGACTAACAAAATGCTTCTGGATGACTCTTGGGTCAATGAACAAACCATACTAGAGATAAAAATAAATTACCAGGAGACCAGCAAAAATGAAGAAACAAGCTACCAAATCCTGTGGAATCAAATAAAAGCAGTATTAAGAAGGTATATATAACAATGTCCAGAGCAATAAAAAATAAAAGTTCCAATAAACTATCTAATGTTACATCTGAAGGGGCTAGAAAAATAAGTCAATAGGAGGAAGGAAACAGTAAAAATTAGAGTGGAAATAGATGAAATAGAAACAAAATGAGGATGCAAAAGATCATAAAGCTAAGAACTTGTTCTTTGAAAAAATAAAGAAGTCCTAGGCTGACTACGAAAAAAAAATTGAGCAAACTCTTAATAAGAATTAGGAACAAAAGAGGCAAAGGTACAGCACATATTGCAGAAATACAAAGGATCCCAAGAGATTAGTATTAACATCTATATGCAACAAAATTGAATAACCTACAAGAAATGGAAAAATTTCATGAATCATATAACCCTCCAAGACTGAATAAGAATGAAATAGATAGCTTGAACAGCCCAATTACCAAAAACCTCCCTAAGAACAAAAGTCCATGACCAAATGTCTTCAATAAAGAATCCTATCAAATTTTAAAAGATCTAATACCTATTGTTCTCAAATCTAAAAAAAAAAAAAGAAGGAGGGAATGCTCTGGAAAGTATTTTACAAGGTCAATATTACCCTGATCCCATGACAAGGACAGGGACAGTGCATGCACGTGCACATACACACACACACACACACACAACTATGGCTACTATCACTGATAAACATAGATGCAGAAAATCCTCAACTAAACCTTGTCAAATCAAATTCAGCAATACATTAAGAGAATCATCCATCATTACCAAGTGGGACCCATTCCAGGAAACAAGGATGGTTCAGCATATGCAAATCAATCAATGTCATTCACTACTTCAAAACCAAGAAAGATAAAAATCACATGGTCATCTGAATAGATGATGAAAAAGCATTTGACAAGATCCATCAACCATTTATGATTTAAAAAAGAACTCAAAGGATAAAGACTATTTCTGACAAACCCACAGACATCATTCTCAATGGTGAGAAACTAAAAGCCTTTCCCCCAAGATCAGAAACAAGACAAGTATATCCCTATCAACGCTACTGTTCAACATAGAATTAGATATCCTAGTTAGAGGAATTGGGGAAGAAAAAGTTATAAAAGAAGTTTATGTGGAAAATAAGTTAAACTATCACTATTTGCAAATGACATAAGTATAAAACCCTAAAGATTCCACCAAATAGCTACTAGAAATAATGAATACAGTAAAGTGGCAGGATACAAAATTAATTCACAAAAATCTGTTACATTTCGATATGCATACAATGAATTAGAGGTAAGAGAAATTAGGAAACAACCCCATTTACAATCATGCCAAAAGGAATGAAATACCTGGGAGTAAACTTAAAGGAGATAAAAGACCTGCACACTGAAAATTCCAAGACTGTTAAAAAAAAATAAAAGACATAAAGAAATAGAGCAATATCCCATGTTAATGCACTGGAAGAATAAATATCATTAAAATGGCCATAAAGCAATTTACAGATTCAAAAAATACCTATCAAAATTCCAATGACATTTTTCAAAGAAACAGAACAAACAATTTTAAAATTTCTATGGAACCACAAAAGACCCCAAATAAAGTAATCCTGAGAGAAAAGACAAAAAAAATGAGGTCTCTCTCTCCCTGACTTCAAACTATACTACACATAAGTAGTAATCAAAACAGTATGGTATTGGAATGAAAACAGAAACATGGACCAAATGGAATAGAATTGAGAACCCAGAAAAACCCACACTTATATGGACAGTTAGTCTATGATAAAAAGAGACATGACCATACAATGAAGAAAGGAAAACCTCTACTATAAATGGTGTTGGAAATCCTGGACAGCCATATCAAAAAATGTGAAACTAAATTGTTCTTTAACTCCATACACAAAATATTAATTCAAAATTGATTAAAGACTTGGGTGGAACACCAGAGACAATAAAATACATAGAAGAAAATAGGCGACACACTCCTGGACATCAACCTCAGAGATACATTTAGGGACTCAACACCAATGGTAAGGGAAACAAAACCAAGAATATGCAAATGGGATTTTATCAAACTAAAAGGCCTTTTCACCATGAAAGAAACTACCACAAAAACTAAAAGAAAACCTATGGACTAGAAGAAGATATTAGCTGGAAGGGCTTGTACTGGGTGAAATAAACCAAAAGGAGAAAGATAAATATTGGATGGTATCATTTATATGTGGAATATAGAGAAACCAAACAAAGCATTAGACAAACTTGAAAACCAATCCATGAAAACTGACCATAATTATTTGACTTTCAGAGAAGGAAGAGCAGGAGATGGGTGAAAACAGGGAGTTGGAGGTGGGGGGGAATATGTTGGAGGACTATGGCTGCTTTGATGGTGGGAGTTCTATGGTGACTATATCTGAAGGGGGAAATCCTGTATTGTCAAAACTCTAGCAAATATGTAAAGTAATGGTACTTCAATAATAAAAATAAAATTGGCAAAAGACCAAGATGGACAGTTCTCCAAAGAAGGCATAGAGCTGGCCCAAAGGCATACAAAAAAAATGTTCAACAATTACTTAGTGACAGTGGAAACACAAATCAAAATCACAGTGAGATATCACCTCACCATTTTAAGAATGACATATCAAAAAGACTGGAAACAAATGTTGATGAAGGTATAGAGAAAAAGGAACACTTGTCCACTGTTGATGGTAATGTAAATTGGTACAGTCTCTGTGTAAATGGTATGGTGATTCCTAAAAAACTAAAAATAGAAATGCTATATGATACAGCAGTACCACTTTGAGGTATTTATCTGAAGAATATGAAAACACTGACATGAAAAGATTTATGTTCCCTGATGTTCATTGCAGCATTATTCACAATAGCCAATACATGGATTCTACCTCAATGCCTATAGACAGATGGCTAGGTAAAGAAATTGTGTTATATGTACACAATGGAATACTACTCAGCTATTAAGAAAGATGAAATAGTACTTTTTGGGACAATATGCATGGAACTTTAGGTGATTATGCTAAGTGAAATAAGTCAGAAAGTGAAAGACAATTACCAGATGGTTTCATTCATATGTGGAATGTAAATAACCAAAGAAAACAAACTTGCAAAACACAATAAAAATAACTGAGACTCTGAAAAATATGGTAGTTTCCAGAGGGGAAGGGATTGTGACAGAAGGAGGACTATATGGAGAGGGTTATGTGGTAGAGTAGTGTCTCTGGAACTTTGGTGGTAGGTGAGTGACTTGTGTACATATTGAGGCGTGAAGTTGTACTCCTGAAATTACATAGTTTTGTAGAGAAATGGTATGTCAATAAAACTTGACTTAAAAAGAAATTTAGGTAAGATTGTATCTTCTTAAGCAGTAATGAAATATGTAAATCCATTTACTTGAGTCTTTTATATTTTTCAATAAAGTTTTTTTTGGGGGGGGGAAATGGAATTAGTCAAGCAGCATTGCGCTTAAGAAAGTGCTCTCTGTGCTATTGTTAATTCTGTCACCCACTCTGCTGACCTGAGTTGAACTGGGTAGAATCAGACTAGACAGAGCCATCCTAGATGAGCCTGGAAAACCTTCTGTGGACCTGTTTGCTATAGTAGTCCCATCTCCTTGCTCCATTTCAGTCCCTAACCAGCCTATAGATAACCCATCTGTAACTGCCTCCTGATCAGTTGCCTCCTTTCCATTATGACATCTAAGACCCTTGTCAACTTCATTATCCATGTTGGACCTGATAATTGGACTGATTACTCACCTTGCTTTATCCTCACGAAGATCCTAGCATTCGTATTTCTGAGATTGCTCTGAGCTAGAATCCAGCCAACTATAATGCTCCTTTAACAACTATCTAACTTTTTTAATTGATTAGTGTTCGCTTTACTTTTCTGGGTCCCTCAGTATCTAGCAAGATGCTTTGCACATGAAACATTTTACCTGTACATTACATCATCAGTACTTATTTATTTTATAACTGGAAGTTTTTACCTTTTGACCACCTTTACCTATTTGTCCCACCACCTGCTACCACCTCCCAGCTCCCCCGCAAACACCAATCTGTCACATCTATTAACTCCCTGACTTATCCTTTCTCTATATATGCTGACTCACATGCCACATCTAAATCATTTGTCAGGTCTATACAACACATCTCTACAGTTGTATTCAAGTCTAACATCTTTCCATTCCTATTTCATCCTCCCTAATTCTAATCTTGATCTCTCACACCTAACATTAACTCCTAGCCCATCTCCCCACCACTATCTCTTCCCCTCACCCTGATCCTAATGTTCTGATATAGCATTCTCCTGTTCAAAGCCCTTCAGTGTCTTCCTGAATAAAGATGTGCATGGCCTCCATAATATAGCTCCAACTTATTTTTTCAGTCATATCTTCCTGTGTGCCTGATAGTATAGCCAAATGCTTTCTCCTCCCTGAATTCCTCCACATCTTTTCCTACCACTTAACATCATTGTATAATCAACTTCTACAAAGTGTGCTCTGCACCATGTTCTAAGCACTGTGTAAGCTGGGCCCTCTGGAATTGAAGGGCACTTCATCTTTTGAGGGTATCCTTTATAAAGAAAGAAAAAGAAATATGAGGCAATAAAGAGTAGATCAAAGTTCTTTGGGAACACATAGAAGGGAAGAAACTAATTTGGATTGGAGGTCAAGGAAAAATTAATTAGAGAAAGGAAGAAGGAAGAGAAAAGGAGGCTGTAAAGAGGGATGGGAAGGAGTAGGGGAAGGAGAGGGGGTGCAGAGGCATTCCAGACAGAAAGTGTCAAATGTAAGAGTCCTCAGAAGCAAAAACTAAACGGCCTAGCATATTAACAGAGCAAAGAGGATTAGTGTTTGGCAGGATGGAAGGAGGAGAACATAATGAAAGGACAATACAACGTGAGGAGTATTGACTAGGAAGGGTGTTGTACATGCAACGCAAAAAGAAATGTTCATGGCAAATTGTCAGGCCTTTGATTCTGAAGCAGTTGTTCAGAGGATAGACTGGAGTGGGCGAGACTGGCATTTCATAAAGTTCCTTCAGCCTGGAATGCCTTTCCTCTGTACCTCCCATCCCCGACTGCCGAAAGACTATCCTTCAAAGTCTCTCAAATATTGCTGCTACAGGATATTCCTTGCCTATCTCCCTTCCCTCTAGAAGTAGACTAACTTTTGTCCATGTGGAACTCCCATAAAAATGTTTTTGCCTCTTTCCATACATTATGCATCTATTAGAATTTGCCTACTGCTTATTTTCTCCAATAGGCTCCGAGCACCTTGAGAACAGGGATCTAGCCTCATTCCCTTGTCTTTTCCACAGCAGTGCCTGCTGTAGTACCATAATCTCAGGTGGCATCTAGTCAAATCTGTTGGACTGAATTGAGCTGGCAACTCAGAAATCAGCACTACTCAAAACCCAAAGACTGCATTGTTCTTGGCCCATAACAGAAACATGATTTACTTTCTTGCCTTGCTTTTTTTTTTTTTTCCAGTTGGAAAAGGCCAAGGACAGCTCCCAACACAAATGCTGGTTTGGGTCATCTAGACTCTGAGTTGGAGGACTAAAGGTTTTTGAGAAACAGGCTGCTGGACAGGATCTGTGAGCCCTCCTCAGGCCCCACTGAGAACAGGAGGCGGGAGGGGTACTTTTCCATTTTAATTGACCATTTCCTTGATTCAAAATACATGTCTGCCATTATAGTGTGTGATTTACCTTGATCAACAAGGAAATTTATTGTACATTATCTGAAAAGTGTTAATCAATTCTAACTCAAAATAGATTTCAAAACCCCTACAAAATTTGTTGTCCTCAGCATGCTCATTGATAGGGAAAAACTAAAGCAAACCTGTACCTGTTCAGATTGTAGCTATAAAAAATGATAATCCCTCTCCCAAATCATTTTTATAAATAGCCAAGAAATCAATAAAATTCAGGAAAATACATACCTTTAGGTTGCCTCATTTAGAGCTGAGGTATGAAAAGCCATAGGAAAAGGCTAAAGGGTTGCTCAGGGATTGGCCTTCTAATTCTATAGAACAAAGGCCCAAAGTATTGATAATAAGTTATTATCCATGATATTCAATTTTCCCTTTTGAAAAAAAATGGTAACCTAGTAGAGCCAACCTTACAAGGTGTAAAGGAGTTCCTGTTCTCCTCCTCCTGGTCACCTCCTCCTGTCCTGCCAAACACACTAATCCTCTTTGCTCTGTTAATATGCTAGGCCATTTAGTTTTGCTTCTGAGGACTCTTACATTTGACACTTTCTGTCTGGAATGCCTCTGTCGCCCTCTCTCCTTCCCCTACTCTTTCATCCTCTCCTAAGTGCAAAATGAGTTGTTACATAACCTCAGCCAGCCTAGCACCCAGTGGGTATTCATTCCCTTCTCTCCTTCCCAGCTCCTCAAGGTCCCAAACCCCTCTCCACCTCTTCTTTTGCACTTGCCCAAGTGTATTCCCCTCTATTCTCAATCCTTTAAGATCCCCTTTACATCAGAGCCATAAATCGTGGGTGTTTGATCAGATTTTTCCATTAGAGGAAATGTATGTTCTCAGGGAAATAACATCCCATAGTAAAGTTACAATGGCCCTGAAAACATCCCGTGACACAGTGTTCTTGTCCTGCCTGACAAGATTGGATAATTCCTGATACTAAAGGATAATGATCCTGATTATATTATTGGTACATTAATTTTTACTAATAGTCACTACTTGTCTGAGCAGCCATTTATTTCATTGCCTGAAAACGTGTGGAAGTACAGATCAGTAACATGGAAACTTACATTTCTACAGTGTTTTTATGACCAGATGTTAGAAGTGGTAAATGTTAGAAGTGGTAACAATTATAGAGACAGCATTTTATGTTTTAAGAAAAAGTGCTTGGTCTCTTGAGATGATTTGAGTTCCTCTCATAGATTATGTTGTTTTGTGACCTTCAGTATGACAGTTTCTCTGTGCCTTGGTTTTCCTGGTGATAAAAATGAACAATTGTAGTTCGCCTTAGGCAAAAGGGATAAGACACTAAGTTATTGAAATATACAAATAATTTTCCCCTTAGCAAGTCTCTACCAAGATGGAATTAATAGTGGGCTTAAATAGAAGTGAAATGATACCTGAGATTCTATTGAATTCCCTACTGAAGAGAGAGATGCACAGAACAATCCACAATGACAGTATAATTTCATATGATTCACCAGGTCTTCTGAACAGGCTCAGCCATTTGATCTGTTTATTCAGTTTCATCACAAGTGAACTCCCTTTGCCAAGAGATAGGGACTTTGCCATTGCTAGTCACTTGTTTCCACCTTTTAGAAATTTCTAGTCTGTCTTTCTGTATAATACAAGTAAGCATCTATCTCTCTTTTTCCTGGTATTGGTGGCTTACTGGCTACTCTCACTTTGGGTGTTATATAAAATGGTAAGAGCTATGGTATATAAATGTTAGCAGAAACCCAAGGTAATCTAACATATTTTAACTTCAATGATCGCCTAATATAGACTTACTTTATATATAAGGAAATAGGCCTAAATAGGAAAAAATATCTTCTAGATTAAAATCATGTAAAACTGCTTATTACTTCTTCTTGTCACAATACTGTGCCTACCTTTTATAATATATAAGTGTATTAGGACAAATTATTATACAATTGAGTCTTCTACTAGCTGCTTGGCCATCAGTAATCTGTACTTTTTAAAAAAAAAAAAAAGGGTGGATACTTGACTGAAGCAAAGGTCTAAGAAAGGGGATGTTGGAATAAACAGGGATTTATAGGAGTTGCAGTGACATGTGATCGATATCTCCATCTCAGGTGATCTTGTCTCCTATAATTTTGCATCTACCTACCATCCAGGTGTGAGGGCAGGAAGTGGGGGGCTAGGGTATATATTTTATACCCTAAAAATACCAGATGGTGCTGGGACCTTGTAAAAATTCACAGATCTTCTTTGTAGTCACATTTTAAAATCTTGCTGTGGACTTGGAGGAATACCTGTCAAAACCAGAGTTAAGGTCATGAAAGTCAAGAAAGCAAGGAAGGAATTCTCTACCTCTTTTATCCTTATCAGTCACAGTTTAAGGCTCAGTGAGAGAGAAAATCTGAGTGCAGTGTATATATGTCGTATGTATGAGTTGGCTTGTTTTTGAAGAGTTTCAGATCAGCCGAGTGGGGCAAAGAGAAATAAAGCCAATCTCCACTTGAAAACACCTCTTATCTCAGGTTAACCCAGACTCTACTTACAGTCCTTCCTAATCTGACTGCCATGATTAGATTAAATGTGTTACTGTTGGGAAGAAGGTGTGAAATGTGCCTATTTTCTCACATTTCGGTTTTGAATAATATGATGGCCTAGAGGGGATAGAAAGATCTAGGTATAAGTTTCCAAGCTTACTTAAATGGTAGCTGCAAACTATGAAACAAAGACAATAGTTGTAATGAAACCAATCTGGAAACAGGTAAATTCCAATGAGCCTTTTAATGTCTCTAGCTGAAATAGCCTTAATACAGAGAACGAAAACAAATGTAATAACTGATATATATTTGAAATGTGCAGGTTGGACAGCATTTGGACTTGGAATGAGACAATAAGAGTTTACATTCATGGATAACCAACAAGATAAGGCTGTTGTTGCCTCAGCCACCGGAGAAAGCACTCTGATTAATGGGGTCAAAGAAAATGGTAAGGGAATTTAATTCTAGTACATAGTCTCTCTCCCAATAGTCCTGTTATTACTATGGATTTTCAGTATCCACAAAGTTAGGGTAGGTTAAGTCTAGGATGCCTGTGAGATTGATGTTAATGCTAAACTTTAGTCTCTATCTGGGCTGGAAGGGTCTCTGGGAGGTATCTGATCCAACCCCTTTGCTCTCCAAGACTGGCTCTGTCAGTTAAATACTTAAATTCCTTAAAATTCCCAGTGAATTTGAAATCTGCTCTGAGGTGAGGCTTGGAGCTTCCAGAACCTAGGTCTGAAGAATAGAGTCAAGTCTCATAGCTCAAAACCATAAATATCCCATCTGAGCATTTTCCCACCCTCAAAGCTTTGACTTTCCAATTGATGAAGCAAGTTGAGTGTTTCCTCACCCAGAGAAGGGTTCTGTTTGTGTCTGAAGAAAAAGCTGAGCCTACAGTGAAATAAGCCAGAAAGAAAAAGAAAAATACCAGATGGTCTCACTCATCGCAGGAATTTAGAAAACCTCAATAAGGGACCAGGAAAAAGACTAATTTCAATAAAGTAAAAATCAAAATCAACAAGCAACTATAAACCAGAGACACACGAGGGTGGGGGGCAGGCAGAGGAGAAGAGGGATTAGGGTCAGAAAAAGGGAGTGGGAATTGTATGGGGAATATAACCAAAATGAAAATGCATACATTATGCAAAAATGAAAAATGATGTAAGAATTATATAAAATAAAATAATTCATAAAAAAAGAAAAAGCTGAGCCTAAAGAAGTAATGTTTTACTCACGTGATTTTTCAATATAAAATCAGGGTTGTTCTGTAACTTTATAATTTCTAATTCTTAAGGTAGAGAAGCTGAGGCTTAGCTTATATAATAAGATCAAATGCCAGAAACTTATCAAGGGAAAGAGAGTTAATGAATCTGGTCTACGACCTTTAACTTTATTCCTGTCATTTCTTTCCCTTTTCTCTAGACTCAGAGGACCAGAATGTGGCAATGAAGTCATTTGCAGCTCTAGAAGCTGCTGCACCAATCCAGTCTATGCCAGTGGTACAAAAAGAGACCCTGATGTATCCCAGGGGTCTCCTACCTCTGCCCTCTAAGAAGCCCTGTATGCAGAGCCCTCCATCTCCTTTGGGCCTGATCGAAGCACCTGAGCATGCTGCTAATAGTGCTTCAGTGAATGCCATCTCCCTCACATCTGGCATTGCCAAAGGCCTGAACACATGGTCACTGCCCAATGAGTGTGAGAAAGCTCCTTTTGCCATAATGGAGCCAGCAGGCATGTCAGCTCTAAATGGGGACTGCCTCATGCAGCCAAGCCGGACTTGCTTGGGCTGCTTCATGGAATCCAAGGATGCAGTAGATCCTGAGCCAGGAATCAGTCTGAAAGTTGGTGATCTGAATAGGGATTATGAAACCTGCGCAGTCTCTGATATAGGAATTCAGTGTATTAATGCTGCTGGAGAAAACATGAAATACGGAGAGCAGCTGCTCTCAGACCAACTCCTAGGCTTCCCCCTGCATAAATCAAGGGCAGGAGATAGACGAGAAGCTGAGAAACCTGACATCGACTTGGAGGACCCAGCTCAGAAAAGTTATTATGAGGCATTACTGTTAGATAAGTGCAATACAGAAGAGGCTTTATTGGCAAATTCCAATCAGGATTGGGGTTACTTTGAGACTTTCATTAGTGAAAGTAAGATTGAACTGCTCGACCTCTGTTCCAAGAATGAGCTGTCTGTCAACCTTTTCTCTGAAGAAGACGTGGATAACTACATGTTTGATGATGACGAGTCAACACTGGGAAGCGATGTCTGCTCCCTGAAAATTCGATATGAGTCTTTCCAGGACAATGTTCGAGACAAGACTACCCTTCTGATGCAGGAGGATGCTCAATTCAACTTTTTTCCCACTGTCTTTACTACCTGCCCCAAGCGGGAGTCCAAGAGTGGGGCCCTGAAGCAGGGCAGCGATCTTTCCCAATTCAAGGTCCCTGACATGAGCATCATCTGGGGGGAAGAAGATAAAAACTTGGACAAGAAGAAAGGAAAAGAGGAAGGACAAGAAGACAAAGGTGTAGAGAAAAAAGATGGAAAGGATAATGGAGAAAAATCTGCCTTAAATAAACCATGCAGTGGGACTGAGGTAGGGCAATTTAGGAATCCAAAGCAGGACCATCTTGCCAATTCCTTGGAGGCATCAGGGAATTTCAGTGACGACAGTTCCTTCGTTGAGGTCTCATATGATTCCATGGGGGAGATCAAGGACTGTAGCCGCTATATGGCTCGGGACACTAACTCTGGCAGCTCCTCCTCCCAGCAGAACTATGGGCTGCGAGCCAAGAGAAAAGTCAGGTACAGTGAAGATTATCTGTATGATGTTGACTCACTAGAGGGTGAAAAAGTAAGTGAGAGGAAGGAATGGCTTCCAGGTGGTTCCAAAGAGGAAGATGATGATGAATGGTGTCCTAAAAAGCGAAGAAAAGTAACCCGTAAGGAGCCCCCTGTCATTATCAAATATATCATAATCAATCGCTTTAAAGGTGAAAAGAACATGCTGGTGAAGTTGAGTAAGGTGGATGCTAGTGAGACAACAGTGAATTTGAGTGAGAATCAGCTCAACAAATATGCCAAGCTAGCCCCTTTGAAGGGCTTCTGGCAGAAGAAGAAGAAACAGAGAAATAGCAACACCGAGTCCAATAAGACACACTTATGCCAAAAGCAAAGCTTTGAGCCAGGTAGCTTTGAGGTGTCCTTCCTGCCACCTGCTCGCAAACGAAAATCTAAACTTGGCACCAGGCACAGAATTCAAAGGATCCCATCAGTGGAAACTTCAGCAAGTAGTAAGCAGATTTCATTCTGCAGTGATCAGAGGCAAGCTAGTAGTCATAAAGAAGATGGAAGCCTGAAAGATGCTTTGAAGTCAGCATCTCTGGCTACCCCTGACTGTGCAGATGGACCGCATTTAAATGATATCACAGGCCCCGACTCAGTGAAAATCAAAGCCCACGATGCAGAATTTAAGGGGCCAGAAAGGAAAGTGCTCAACAAAATCAAATTTAAGAGTGAAGCTCGGTTGAAATCCAAGAAAATCAAAGTTGGGCAAGAAAGCAAGCCTGTGGTTCAAATAAGCCCTCTCTTGGAAGACCACTCCTCCAAAGCTAATTTAAAGAATGAAGCTGTTCCTGGGACCTCAAACAGTCCTCATCTATCTGAATTTCATGAGGCAAAGGTTGCTAAGAATTCTACCTTCCTACCAACCACCTGTTCTTCTGAAATGCCGTTGTCATCTGCTAACGTTGCCACCAATATACCGGTTATCCCTGGAGGGTATCTACAGACATTGTTAGATGCTTCTGACTTGTCAAGTAATACTGGTATCTCATACTTCTCACACAATTCTCCAGAGCAAAATGAAAGCAGCCTCACTCAAACCGAAAAATCATTTGCACCTCTCCAGCCTGCCCAGGACTGCATGCTCTCCTCACCCTCTGAGTCAGAGCTACAGCAGTCACCCCATAACTTCAAAATGGAATCAAGCAACTATGAAAATGTGTGGCCCAACAAGTCTTCTTCTGAACCCCAGAAATTCATGACTGAAGTGTCAAGAGAGATATCTCCAGCCCAATCTAGTGAATTTGGAGTCTCCCAAGTAGTCTCCATGGAAAATAACCTTACCACTCCAACATACAATCCAGTCTGCCTAAACAGCGAGGGCAGTAGTTGCAACAAGGTCCTCTATGCCTCCATGCAGGATGCCCAGCTCCCATCTGATGACTCTTACCAATTGTGTCACTTTAGTAACGGAGAGGTCTGCTTTCCTTTCCAACAGGGCGCAGTCAACATGGATGATGGTCGTCTCTTTAGCTTTGATTCAATGGTCCCACTCTCCGTCAACTCCAGCAATTATTGCTCCTTAAATTTGAAGTCCTGTGAAAAGGATGGTGATGATGATATCGCTGATGACTTTCTGGCCCACTGCAGCCCCAAGCTGGTGATCCAGCAGAGCATTGATGAGATAGCACCACTGAAAGAGTCCACTGACCTGCTGGACATCTCCAACTTCACTCCTGACAAATTCCGCCACTCTTCCCTCTCAGAAATATCCCCACCTGACACCCCCAACCTTTCCCCTCAAATTGCCAGATGTGAGAGTAGCAAGGCACCAGGAATACTGAAGGGCTTCCCAGAGGGAGCCTCCGGGCCACTGAGCAGTGTGGAAAAAATCAAGTGGAACTGCAGTACCCCTTCACGACAGGTGCAACTGGATGATGGATTTACTTTGAATAACCATCATTTTCAATTTCATATGTTCAATGATGAGGATTCCGTCAGCCTGCCTCCAAAAGCCCCTTGCCTATCAACATTTAATGATCCATCCGGTCAAATGAGTACCAACAACAAAGTGTCAAAATCAAGAAAGAAAAGTTCACCCAGCAAGAGTGGAGCTATGAACCAAAGCTCCTCTCAGAAAAATGCCAGGAAAAAATCCCCCAAAGCCAATAACAAAGGGATTGAAAAGCCACCTGGGAAAACCTCCCGTCAGGCCCCTAAGTCAACAAAGAAAGGGAAATACATGGCTACAATTAATGGAGAGAAAATGCAACTTGACATTGGCCGTGGGGGTGGCCAAATCAACAGCACAGCCTCCACTGGGAAGACAGCGGCTGAATGCGTCCAACATGGTAGCTCTGTGTCTTCTGTGAAAATGCCAAGTCAGAAGGGACTTTCTGGGGACTGGACTTTCAGGAAAGAGAGCAGCCCAGGCTGGAGTGACATGAGCATGGGCACCAACACCAACAGCCTCCTGGACGATGACCAACGGGAATTTCAGGAGCCTTCCTATATCTTGTCCAACATCGCATCTGGTATGGCAGATGTGCAGAGATTCATGATGGCCTCCATAGAGCCCCTTTGGGAGCCCATGGAGCAGCATGGGGACTCCAACATGTTCTACTCCCCTGAGTCCAATAGCCTAAAATTAAAAACCCTCAAAATATTGGCTGGGACACCACAGGAGTCTAAAAAAAAGGTCAACACTGGGTCCCCAGGAACCACTAAGAATCACAGGTCCATCAAGGGTGTGAGTAAAAGCAATGGGAGAGCAGCAGTAGGTGATCCTGGCCGTGCAAGCATGCCTGTTTATAACGAGGACTCCCGCTCTGCCTTCTTTGATAAAAAATATAGTAACCTGAGCAATGTAGGCAATAACGGACCAACACACAAAAAATTATATCGTCACAAATCCAGCTCCAAGGCTCTGAGAGATGAGAAGTGTAAGGGAAAGCGCGTGGAGCGAGAACAGGTCCACAAGGATGAGGCTGGGACAGCTTCTTTTGAAAAACTGAGGTAATACTGCACCAAAATGGCTGAGATGATGCACCCTTAGCTTTCCTACTAGCTGCTAAGCCCTCAGTCCCTCACTTTTTCCCTCTTGAAAGCAGAAGTTTGCATGAAAGAAACTGTCCCATTCCCTTCTTTTCCAACTTAAACAGAAAAGAAAAAAGTGCGTGAAAATCCCTACACCTTTAAGCCACCCAAAAGCCAGGGCAATTTTATTGTGGCTCGGCTAGGGATAAGCTCTAACAAGGCTACCTTTTCTGCTATTCAGCATTAGTTTTCATATGAGAAAAAGGAAAGAAAATATGCTCTTGAATGATTTTGGGAAGGGAAGGGCTGCACAGTAAGAAAAAATTTGAACAGAATTTAAAAGTTATGTAGAGAAGAAGCCAAGATCATTTAAACAAAAAGAGCATAATTTGGAGAACAAAATCACATCATCATTTAAGAGTGTTTTCTATGCCCCCTGCCATTTGTATCTTTTTCTGCATCATACGGCATCTAGTGTGCTGTAAACAAATTTAGATGGTATGGTCCCTTTGTGGAACATACACTAAAGTTAACTAAGATGGCATAAATTGTTTGGTTTTTCTGCAGGGATTCCGACTACAGTCTCCTTAAAGCAGAAACAGCATTTTGGGTTTTACCTGTGTTTGAAGAAAAGACTCACATTTTCCAGAAAGACATTTGATGTTTGTGTTTTATTTCTTTCAAAATATGCCTTGTGGTATGTATGTTGACATGTAAGTGCTTAAAGAAAGGAATTTTAAATCATGGGTATAAGTCTTTGGAAGCAAACTTTAATCTGACATTCTATGTAAAAGACTTAAAAAGTCATATAGTTGCACAAGTAGTTTATGCACTATTTACCCACAAGGGAAAAAAAAGGAAAACATTGTGCCAAACTACAAACAAGTGACTGTATTGTATATATTTTTACTTCTATATCAACATTTTCTTGTGAGTATTTGGGGAGCTTGTCCCTATTGATTTACTAGAAACATTCCAGTGATTCTTGCTATTAACCACCCCCACTTATGTGGATAGCACCTGTAGATCACAGTGGAAAAATAGGTTGTGTTACACAATTTACCAAAACTTAAAGGATACTGTTTGAAATGTGCCAAATTTCCTTACCTCATCTCACAGATTCACCCCACAGTTTCAAGTTCATTAATGAATTTTTAAAATATACATATATATGCATACATGCATTATTTTACAATTTTAAGCTCTACTGTCCTGTGTGGAAATGTAAACAGTTCAACAAGGCACAACCAAGGTTTGTTTGTTCCATTGTCTAAGGGTTAAAATGTTGGAAAAGTCTGGAAGTCACAACAGTTAAGTCCATCAGGGACCCAAGTATATGCATTTACAGAACCTTTTACAAGGAAGCAAAACAGCTGCTTTAACGTTTGTTTTTAAAAGCAAAATCTGTAGCTGAAAATTATTTAAAGTGCAAAGTTATATTGCTGATACTTTATATCTCAGTTTTATATATTTTATAATAGTCTGGGATAAATTATAAAATAGCTATAAAATCAACACTGAAGATAAATGAAGCACAAAGATTGCTTTTATTTAAGTAGTTTCCTAAATGTTTTATTCCAGTTTTGTCAAAAGTGCACTCATATCATGGCTTTAGTGTTCTCTAAGTGTTTAATCTTGCAATGCCAATGTCATTTAAAGAAAATGTTAAGGCATCTCAGTTCAACTCCTATGAGTTTTGTGCATATATCAGATAACCTGAACAACCTGTGGTAACAACTAATTGGGGCCATACACAGTTAATCTGAGGATGACTAGCATTTGATGCCACACACTAAACTTAAAGTTCAATTTTTATATGAATTTTTGAAGTCTCATTTTTTATTCAGCCCCCTTTTTAAAAAAAAATCACAGCTTCAACATCCCTCACTACTAACTTTTTCTTCCCCTTTTTTCACCACTTGACTTCTAACATTTGATCTATTTCCTTGCACAGTTGAAGGCCTGTGTGTCTAACGACTGATGCATTATGGCACAGATGAGATAATGGATGTGAAAGCGCTTTGTAGATCGTAAAGTGCTATACAGATATAGGGGATTAATATTATTAATGTTGTTGGTTGTTGTTGTTGTTACTCTTACTATTCTTACTAATATTGTTACTAACCTATTAACTTGTGAATATATAGGCTGTGGGTGGGAGGGTGGAGAATAAGTGGGTGGGGGAAAAGGGAATTTTTAAAAAGGGGAAGATGTTTCAAAGGGAAAATTTATGCAAAATATGAACCTACCTAGTCATTGCCACCTAAATATATTCACAAACAGAGAAGCAACATTTGAAAGTAGTCAGAGAGAAATGGAAGGAAGCCTGTCACATACATAAGTATACACACTTCCCAGTCCATGATTCTTTTCACCAGCCTGCTCTACTACTTACAGCTAGGTAGTAAAATGAACAAGCCTGTGTTCTTGACGGTGTGATTGTGTGTGTCTGTGGGGATGAGTGGGTGAGGAGCATTTTGTGAGGCTGCTTCAGGCCCGTTCCTAGGCTTTGACTCTCTGTGCAATGAGTCCCAGAAATTTACTTAGTTGAAAGGCACCAGATAAACATGTCTCCTGCTCTGCAGCTGCCATGCAACATAGGAAAATAATCAAACTGGAACAGTTTCTTTTAATTCCCCACTCTGATAGCTAGCTGTTTGTACTAAATGCTATGGCTGGTTCCTAGGAACTGGTCTTTGTTTTGTTTTGTTTTTGTTTTTGTTTTGTTTTTGTTTTGTTCTGCAGCTGAAATTTGACTTAGAATCACCAAATCTGCCTGTATTGTGATCCCCAAGACTCCAGACCTCAGAGTCACCTGCTGGCTTATGGGAATGGACTCCTCTCTATGTAATTAATAGGTGGCAGTTAGCAAAGAAATAAAGAAAAAGTTCCATGAATACCATGTGTTTTATAAAGTTCAATATGGGAGCAGTTGTCCCAGTTTTTCTTGGTATCAGTTCAGTTTGAGAATGGGGTGGCATTGCAGTAGGACAGCCTGAAACTGTTGGGAACAAACAGTTTCATTGTCCTGAGTCCTTAGTAGCGATCCTCTTTCACTTGCTCCTATGGAGCCCATCAGGGGCCAATTCTAGGGCAAGGTCCATCCCTTTCTCCAAAGAGAATTGCCATTTCAAAAGCACCTTTGTTATTGGCCTACGGTGCATTATATGTTTTTAACATATAACTTAGTGACTCTTAACCAATCATTTTGTACGAAACATAGCAAGAAACTGAGTTTGAGAAATGAGCAATAGGACAAGGCAGAAGATGCTTGTTCTTTTAAGTGCAGTTAATATCCCTCTCAGTACATTATGTTCTGAGTGCTTCAGTTTTTAGGGCTTTGTTGGTCCTGTCTCTGCTCTCACAATTCTTTTTCTTTCTGTCACAACATAGTAGGCCTGACCTTTTGGAGATTCCTTATTCAACCAGCTGCCTTAGTGGAGTGAGGACCGATGACCAATGATATAAAAATAGTGTTTTGCTATATCACTGATCTCTTAAGTCAAATATGAGGAATTTCCCTTGACCTGAAATTCCTTATTGCCACTCCCTTCTGACTCCCTCTCTTCTCTGAGAAGCTGCTTCCTATTAATGTCTCCTCAACAGAGTCCCAGTTAATCTTTCCTTTCCAGGAGATGGTGATCTCCCTTAATTTTTTTTATTTAATCTCAGTTCTTGGTCTTTGGATTTTTCTTCTTTTATAGTCCTATATTCCACCTCCCCAAATTGTCAGGGTATAAGAACCTTAATTAGGCTGCTTTCTTCCAAAATTTCAGAGGGTAATTTGCCCACTCTTAATTATATTTAGTTGCCTTGACCATTTTCAAATTTGATTTTAATCACACACATACACATACATGCAGAATTATAACATATAACTGAGGAAAGTTGGAAACTCTCCTTCCTTGATTATCTATTAGTATAGATCTGATCCCCTTTCTCACCAGGTTAGGTGCTGGACTATGTGGAGCAGGGTGCTGAACCAGTGGCCTTGACCAAGTTTCTTTGAAACTTTGGGGTTATATTTGGGCTGTGATAACTGACTTAAATCAGTAGCCTCTCCAGTGTCTCATTTACCAGCTTCATCACATATGCTGCTTCCTCCCAGCTTTCTCTTCTGACTTATTACTCTGTGCAATTATGTGTTAAGGCCTTACCTTTTCCTAAGTGTTTTCAAATTTCCTGCGCTACCTTGACCATCACTTCTTTAGCCATCTTCCTGAAGTCCTTGGTGCTAGGTGGACTTTTGTGACAACTTTCACCTTCTCGGACCTTTTTCCTTGCTGCGAAGCATCTGTGTGTGGGGTGGGGGGAGTGGGGGGGAGGGGAGTAAGTGTGCGTGTAAGAGAGAGAAGCATAAAGGATGCTTCAAAAGCTGTAAACAACTCTGGCAAGCATCCTATGTCCTATTATGTGAGGTTCTGCAGTTCTAGTGAATTTCTGTTTTAGTGGGTTCTAATTAGCATTTACTGCCTAAAGGAGAAAAACCATAAGCAAGGACCTCTTAAGCAAGCTTGCTCTTACCAAGCTGAACCAGTCTGATGCAGATCTCTCAGAACAGTTCCAAGAATTAAGGAGAGCTCAGTTTCTGCACCGAAGAGGAGAATAGAGCACTAGTTAATCCTTACTAGTTACTAGAACTGGAACTGTTTTCTCCTGTATAATTGAGAAATTATCTAATTTGAAGAGTTTTCACTTTTTATTTAGGGATTTTTATTATTGAGATAACATTGGTTTACAACACTGTAGGGATTTTTTTAAATGACTGCCCATCACTGGAGGAATATGTCCTTTTTATGAAATAAAACTAATATGAGATTTGTTTTCTAAGCATAAAATTCATTAAACCCATCATTTTGTTTAGAAGGGTTAGTACAAAAATCAAACATTTTAGTAACAAGTAGGGATCGTGTCAATACAATGTAGGCCAGGGATTTTGTGAAGGTTTCTCAAGGAACCAAATCATGGAGAAAAACAATTAGCTGGACTGTTTAACTTGGGAAATGCTGTCATCAGCTTGAGCATCCTCAGCCAGCACAGGATTATTTTGATGGTGGTACTCAGGCTACCCTTTAAGGCACATTTTTTTTTTTAACTCAGAGCATTAAACAGCTACAGCCACAAGCAGAGCTCCCATTGCAGCTACATGATACTTGAGATGTGCTCTTGGTTTAACGATCATAACTAAGAGGTTAAACATTGGAGAAAGACAATGTAAAAGAGAGAGGCTTCGTACAAAGTTTAGGGTGTGAATGAGGCTTTTAAAATCAGTATCTGGATAAAGAAATACCAAAGATACTGAAGAAACGCTCATCAACATGAGGTGGAAAGGTCTGTCCATCTAACGGGCTCAGTGGTTTCTGAGTGTTAGCATGGCATCCCTTCCCAAAAACAAGAAAGGAGAATTTTAAATCATCCTGCCTCTTTGAGAGATGCTTGGTTTTATAGCACAAAAGAGAAGGCTTAGAATGAAAACTAGAAGAGGCCTTTTGGTTTTTGACTCACAGTAAGGAGGGTAGAAAGCTTAAGATGCTCTACTGGGATACCTGTAGCATTGACTAGAGTTTGCTGCCTACAGAGTTTTGAATGTATTAGTCCTTAATTTAATTTCCATAAAACTGAACGCACCTCTTTGGTAAGTTACTGATTTATGGTGCTAAAGAAAATGATTATCCCCCATTTTTCTTCTCTCCCAAACCCCTTAAACATTTACGAAAATTTGAAATAAAAGCATAGAGAGGCCCTTTTTATGAATGTAATCTAAGTTTCTGTTTGACATATGACACTGCAACTTTAAAATGTTAGAAAATTATTTGCCTTTTTTCTTTTAGAGTTAAGCTTTATAAATAATCTGTAGAGTCAATTGAAGTAAAAAAAGCTTAAGGATCACTCTTAAGACGCCTACAAAATCTTGTATATTTTTAAGTGTGCCAATTTGTAACATATTTTGTAAGTGTATATTTTTCTTAGAAAAGTGCTGTGAAGTGTCTGTATGTGAGAGTTTTCCTTTTTCTGCACCACTAGGTGCTAATAAAAGGATATTTATTTCAAAGTTTCTGGTTTTAGAAACCACAATACAAAGAAAAAATACACTTTTGTTGGGAATTTTGTAACACAAAACATGTTGTGAAAGAGTGTAGTGATCTTGTGCAAAAGAAAATGGACATTTGTGAACTTCTTGCTGTTTTATAGATTTTCTTGTAAATTATTCTTGTAACACCTCTGGTTTTGTTGTTCTTGTTGCAAAGGTTTTAAATATTTGTGACTGAGTGTATGGTGAAACTGTCATAATGTTACCTAGCTGAGTTTTGTTATTGTTTATGGAATAAATAAAAAGAAAAGTTTAAAATACTGCTTTAGAATCATGTGTAACAAAAAACCAAACCATTTCTAATGAAATTCTGTCCCAAATAAAAAGTTCTTCATTATCTAGAGCAGTGTTTCTCAAACTATCTGTGGTGAGGGACCAATTTTTTTCTCCAATCACATACTGATACTGTTATCACTATTAAAACACAATAAGAACAAATTTCTGAAAAAGTGATATGCAAAATAAAATCCCAAGTGTGTTCAATTCCATATGTAAAACTACATTCAAAACAAACATAGCATAGAGAAAAAGAAAAGAATTACAAACCCTGTATACCATTTTTGAAACAAGTCCATTGAATCAATGTCAAAATGCCAAAGAAGGTTATAACTTGGTTTTTTTATATATATATATATATATTTATTTTATATAATTCTTACATCATTTTTCATTTTTGCACAATGTACACATTTTCATTTTGGTTATATTCCCCATATAATTGCACCCCCTTATTTTGTCCCTAATCCCTCCTCTCCTCCCCCGCCCCCATGGTGTGTCTGGTTTATAGTTGCCTGTTGATTTTGATTTTTACTTTATACAATTAGTCTTTTTCCTGGTCTCTTATTTGGGTATTCTAAATTCCCGCTATTAGTGAGACCATGCGGTATTTTTCTTTTTCTTTCTGGCTTATTTCGCTGAGCATGATCCCTCCCAGCTCCATCCATGTTGCTGCAAATTGCATGAGTTTATCTTTTTTGATTGCTGAGTAATATTCCATGGTGTATATGTACCACAACTTCTTGATCCAGTCATCTATTTTTGGGCATTTGGGTTGTTTCCATAGCTTAGCTATTGTAAATAGTGCTGCTATAAACATAGGGGTGCAGGTGCCCTTTTGAATTAATGTTTCTGTGTCCTCTGGGTAAATACCTAGGAGTGGAATTGCTGGATCATATGGAAGCTCCATCTTTAGTAGGTTGAGGAATCTCCACGCAGCTTTCCATAGTGGTTGGACCAGTTTGCACTCCCACCAGCAGTGCAGGAGAGTTCCTTTTTCTCCACATCCTCGCCAACATTGTTAAAGTTCAGATTCTGATTAAATAGAACAGGCCCAGAATTGGGCATTCCCAACAAGTTCCCAGACAATGGTAATGCTGCTAGTCCTACTCAAGTGTTACTCAAAACTCAGTTATAGCAAAAGAAAGAAGCTATAACTGTATTGTGAGTGAAGCTATAGCAAAAGAATGAAGCTCTAACTGTGTTTTGAGTGAAGCTCTAACTGTGTTTTGAGTAACACTTGAGTAGGACCAGCAGCATTACCATTGTCTGGGAACTTGTAGGGAATGCCCAATTCTGGGCCTGTTCTATTTAATCAGAATCTGAACTTTAACAAGCTCCCTTGGTGAATTGTGTGCCTGTTAATGTTTGAGAAACACTATGGAGTTTTGTACTGGGGTTTCCTTTGTCCCTCACATTGGAGAATCATTTTCTAGTGTGTCCAGTGTCCTTAAAACAAAGATCTTCATTTTGTGGTCCAGATGGGTCTGCAGAGATTCAGGCCTCTCAAAGTGTCAAAGCTGTTTATTGAAAGTAATAAATGTTAATTGGCCTGGTACCTAAAAGAAGTCAGATGTCCATAATTCCCTATAGTTCTGACATTTTTTTTACTTACCTGTTTCCTTCAGCGAGGACTTTCCCAAGCTGTATGTCCAGGTATTCAATATTTTCCTCTTTGCTTTGCCTCGAAAAACTGCACTTCCAGCATTTCAGCTGCCACCTCTATCAAATATCTCCTGAGTTCCTGGCCTATATTTCCAGCGACAAGCTGTCTCCACTTTGACATTCTGCAAGTCCCTCAGACTTACCTACACATGATCATTTCAAAATCCTTCTACCCTCTGAGTGTGCCCTACCTCAGCAAAGGGTGCTGCCAGCCACCCAATTAGTGACCAGGTCAGAGATCAAGGCTCACTAATGGCTCCTTTCGCTTTCATCCTCACATGGAATTGGCCACTTTCAATTTCTCTGCCTTTCTATCCCCATTAGCGCTGTCTTACCTCAAGATTTCATGGTTTTTCACCTGGACTATTGCAACATTCTCCTAATTCAAGGTCTCCAGGCTTGGATTCCACACCTGGAAATTTTTAAATAAGGAAAAAGAAAAAGAGAGGGGGGTGGTCTCTATAAAGTTGGCAACTTTTTGTTTTGCTAAGTAAAACATTTTTAAAATAAAACTATTCATTACCAATTCATGGGTCATTTTAACACCAAGAGACATACAATCCTTCATTTAAAATGCACTATTTTGCCGCCTCTACTCACCATAAACAATGAAAGACCGAGACCAAGTTCCTAATCCATTACTTAAGAGTAAAAGGAGGGCTTGAGTTTCAGAACAAACGGAACAGTCCCGAGGGCAGTAGAATTAAAGAATTAAACTCCTTTAATACTCTAAGGCTGCATTTCTTCCACTTTCTGAGTTTCTATGTCTGGAGATTACAGATGTATATTCTTCACTCTGTGCAGGCTTAAGAGATGTGTTCTGGTGAAGATGGTCTTGGAGAGTCTTCTTGAACTCAACTAATGGTGAGGTTAGAGTGCATCGGTGGGCCTATTCTTTTCCCTTTTCCCCCCCTCCTTTTCCCCCCTCCTTTGGCCAAAGTTAAGACAATACCAGAGTGTAGGAGAAATATGGCTGGTCCTTTGAAGACATTTGATCTGTCTTGGAGTGGAGCTTTTGATGGTTTCATTTGGGGGAGGGTTGATTATGACAGTATTGTAATACCGTATTCTATTTAAAGTAATTGGAGCTGCAGTTACTAAACTTTCCAAGCCATGTATCGCTTTGAAAATCTAATGAAATCGGGCCTCCCTGGTGGCACAGCGGTTGAGCGCTGGGTTGCGAAGCTGCCCGCAGCCTCTGCAGCGCCGGTTCGATCCCTGGCTGCTCCCGGGCCACCGGAGGAGGGTCCCACCTGCCTGCTCTGCTCCCGGCTCTGGCTCTGGTGAGTTCTCTCACCCTCCCGTGCTTCTGACTGTACCCAGTGCTTGTATAAATAAATAAATCTTTCAAAAAAAAGAAGAAGAAAAGAAAATCTAGTGAAATCAATGGGCTTTTGCCCCGGAAATGAACATATTCAGAATTTTTCATAGAATTTCACTGTAGTCACAGATCAGAAACTTCTGTATTAGAGGCATGAATTCCTAAAACCATCTTCCCCATTCCGTAATGGAATTTCTCAATTATCTCCTCACTACTGACCGATAATAATCTATCATTTATTTATGTTTTACTATTTGCCAGACACTTCTGTGAATTACCATTTCTTACAACAACCCTGAGAGGGAGGTGCCTTCCCTATTTTACATATAAGAAAATTGGGACACAGAGAAATAAAATTCCTCAAGATAACACAACTAACAGTCTTCAAAGACCTTCACCCGAGGTGACAAAGCCTGTTCTTGCCCCATCACAAGTCCATGTTTGTACCTCAAGATACTTGTTTCCAGTATAAACCAACTGTCTGTACCACTTGAAAAATATGATGTATTTTTGATAGTAAAATATTAATAATGATATTAGCCATTATAAAATAAATATTTGACTCTGTCAGGTATTGTGCTAGGTTTTATATAACAAAACCTATACAAAAAAACATGTCTTGCCCTGTCCTCTATGAGACCACAGATAAAACAAAGAAGTACAATAATTTATTAGAAAAATACCCACTGATTGGGTTAATTTGAGTAATCACATAAAGTAACTAATGATATGCTGTCATCAAGTACCTGAGGAGCAAAAAATCCTCAATCCATAGTTACAGAGGAACTAATGTCACAAAATGGCACTCCCAGTCACCAATATTTCTTTCATCTTCCATCCTTCGCCCTATTTTGGTATTAGAATTGAAAATAAGGGAAGGTCCCTAGTGGCACAAGGGGTTAAGACACAGCACTATGAAGCTATCCACAGCTACTGCAGCACAAGTTCGATCCCCAGGCAGGGAGCTACCCACATGGCACAGCAGACCTCTCCTGTCTCGCCCACTGCTTCCCCTCAGCAGTGTACTTCAGTAAAGCTGTCTGTTCTGCTCCCTATCTGTCTCTGGTGAATCCTCTCACCCCCTCACCACTGGCCTGTACCCCAGTTCTTGTATGCATAAATAAATAAATCTTTTTTAAAAATTAGACTTGACAATGAACCTATTTCCACTGCTAACTAGCTGTGTGATTTGGGACAATTCACTTTTACCACTATGTATCCCAGAGTCTTTGTCCCCCCACCAAAAATATTCTAGTATAAAAACCCTATCACTCCCATAAACTTGTTGTGGATTGAAGATCACACTCAGTAAGTCTTAGCATCAATTGGGCAGTCAAGTATTTTAATGCTTGCTAGTGTTTAACAGATACATGCAAGAATTTTCCTAATAGTTCATGCTTTGATTAATTAGAAATCATTCCAACTCCCTACCCTCTGTATTTCTCTTTTTACCAGGCTTTGAACTAAGAAAATCTTCATTTGGAGAAAGATGCCATTATTTTTTTATTGAGATACTACTGGTTTATAATACTATGTAAGTTTTGGGAGTATGGCGTCATACCACAACACACCCACCACCAAAGTTTTAGTACCATTCACCAGTATCATATTGACACCCTCTATCTATTCTTCCCAACCCCTTTTCTATTTCCCTGGTCTAAATAGCATAGTATTTAAGAACATGGAGAGTGAACTCAGACTACCTGAGATTATATCCAGGCTTTTCTTGCTAACCATAAGGCATACTTCAATTTCTCCATTAGTAAAATGGAAATAATTATGGTGCCTATTTCACAGGATTTGGCAAACAAATCACATAAAGTATTTACATAGTGGTTGGTATACGGTATATACATCTGTATATCTGGGTATACACAGAGCTATATAATGCTCAATGGCTAATAGCTATTGTTGTATTGGAGGATCATTAAAACCCATGATTCAATGTATTGTCAGGGCTACCATGGCAAAATTAGAAATTACTGAAGCAACTATGGACATTTGAACAATAATCAATTAAATAATTCAACAAATTATTGTTGAGCACCTACTATATGCCAGTAACTGTACTTAAGGTACTGCAGATGCCACAGTGAGCAAAATGGGACTTTGACTCTCTCCTCATAAGACTTATGTTAGTCAGAACAAAAGGGACTATGGTGATGGTTCATGGGTGATAAGGTGGCGGGAGAACTATGGGGACTACAATGATGTAAGAAAAAAAATTTAGTTGAAAAAAATATTTGAAACCATGTTAGTAAAAATTCACTTTGATTATGAGCATACAATTTAGAACTGAAGTAAAAACTCTGAAGGAAAGAAACAGACTTTTATGAGAAACATTGACAAAGACATTTGACCTGATACTGGAGCTGGCACCCTAAGAATGAGGGGGATTTGGGCCTCCCTGGCGGCACAAGGGGTTAAGGCGCAACCTATGAACCTATCCGAAGCCACTGCAGCACGAGTTAGATCCCCGGCCAGGGAACAACCCACATGGCTCAGGAGACCTCCCCTGACTCGCCTGCTGTTCCCCTCAGAAGTGTATTTCAGTAGATCAGCCTGTTCTGTTTCCCACTCCGTCTCTGTTGAATCCTCTCACCCACCCACCCAGACCTCTGGCCTGTACCCCAGCTCTTGTATGCATAAATAAATAAATCTTTAAAAAAAAATGAGGGGGATTTACCTAAGTGAAGAGGAAGGCGCCTGTGAAAGTAAAAGACATTCCACAAATACCACATACAAAGGTCCTTTGTCAGAAAGAAGCATGTACTCTAGGAACTGTAAGACAGCCAGTGTGTCTGGAAAGGAGTAGAGAGATCAAGTCAAAGAACAATGTTTGATGTGTTCTGACTTGCGTTCATGTTTTCTGATTTTATAGGAGTTTTAATTATGGGAAATTGAAATAATTCAATACAAAATGTTAACAGTGTGACTATACACCATTTAAATTAACTTTGAAATGAGCAGGTATGTGAAACATAAGCTATATTATGCTATTATCACATTTTGGTATCACTTTAGTCATTAAATACAAATGCTTTTATCTTTTGTCAGAATTATACAATTTTGAATTATGCAAGTCACAAACACACAAGACACACACACAAAAAAAAAAAACTAGTCACATAAAAGATAACAACACTCATTTGTGTTTCGATTTGAGTTAATCTCTGTAGGCCTCACTAAAATTCTCTACAAGTTGGTCTTCCAAGAGCCCTCCAAGTTCAATGGGATTGTTACTAACCTGCTAACTTTAAAATGCAAAAACATTCATGTACAATAACATATCTATCTACTTAATATATGAAGCTATCTTAAAGGTTAAAGTATTTTATTTTTTCTTTTTTAATTTTATATATTTTTTACATCTTTTTTTATTTTTGTACAATGTAAAAGTATTTTAAATATCATATGTTTCTGTATATTTTTCTAAGAGTTCTAGAAAGGAAGAAAACCATCACTTTGCATTTTGTAAGACAGTTACTCAATTAGCAGCTGTATCACTGGATGCCCTTAAGAAATTGTTGGGGAATTAAATTTGACCCAGGTTCTTAGAAAACACATTTTCCTTTTTCCTACCTTAACTTTAAAATTAAAAACAGAGGGCCTCCCTGGGGGCGCAAGGGGTTATGCACAGCACTGTGAAGCTAGCCACAGCCTCTGCAGTACAAGTTCAATCCCCAGCCAGGCAGGGAGCTACCCACATGGCACAGCAGACCTCTCCTGTCTCACCCGCTGCTCCCCTCAACAGTGCATTTCAGTACATCTGCTCCCCACTCTGTCTCAGTTGAATCCTCTCACCACCACCCCCACACTTCTGGCCTGTACCCCAATTCTTGTATGCATAAATAAATAAATCTTTAAAAATAAATAAATTAAATTAAAAACAGAGCATTCTCACTACATAAGTTCATGTTAAGCAGACAAGTTTGTGGATATCAAGAGTTCTCTTTACAAGTTCATATTTAAATTGCTTACAAACATTTTTAAACTATTGAAGTTAGCAAAATGAGAAAGAGGATTTAAAATGGATTAAATAAATCATGGGACAGCTTCTACTTTTCTGCAAACCAGTAACTTTACATGTACTTATCAACTCTTCCCAGATACGTCCTGCTCACCAGGAAAAGAAATGACCATTTTATCCTTTCCTGTTGATGGTATAAAAAAAACTTTTGATAGATTTGCTCTTTTTATTTTTTTAATTTTTTTATTTTATATATTTTTACATCATTTTTCATTTTTGCACAATGTATGCATTTTCATCTTGGTTATAGTCCCCATACAATTCCCATTCCCCTTATATTGACTGTAATCCCTCTTACCCCTCCCCCCACAGTGTGTCTCTGGTTTATAGTTGCTTGCTGATTTTGATTTTTACTTTATTATAATTAGTCTTTTTCCTGGTCCCTTATTTAGGTGCCTTTTTGAAAAGAAAATATATCTCATTGATTGTTTGGAAAGAATTATTTGAGAGGTGAGCAGCTTTCCTTTGATTCTATAAAACTAAAAAAACTAAAGCTTTTGGGGATTGGTTGTTCTTAGCCCCACAGCTGTGCTTTACTTCACTTACCTTACTGACTAGGTTGAAAAATAGAGATCTGAGTAACAGAGAAAGAAGCCAAAGAAGTTTAATAATGAGACACAACATGGCAGAATAAGCAGGTTTGATAAACTTCTTCCCTAAATATAGCTATAGAAAAATTAAATTTTGCTCTCAGGAAATTTCACCAGTTCATTGCCCAGCAACAGAGAACTGAAACACAAATATCTTGCTCTGACATTGGTTCAACATACACAAATCAATGTCATTTACCACCTCAACAAAAAGAATGATAATCACATAATCATTTTGTAGATGCCAAAAAGTCATTTGATAAGATGCAACACTCATTTATGACTAAAATGTCAAATAAAATGGGAATAAAAATAACATCTCAAAATAGTAAAATTGGGCCTCCCGGGTGGTGCAAGGGTTAAGAGGCAACCTATGAAGCAATCCACAGCCACTGCAGCATGAGTTCAATTCCCGGCCAGCCAGGGAGCAACCCACATGGCACAGCAGACCTCTCGTGACTTGTCCACTGCTCCCCTCAGCAGTGTGCTTTGGTCAATCTGCCTGTTCTGTTCCCCACTCTGTCTCTGGTGAATCCTCTCACCCCCTGCACCCCTTGCCTGTACCCCAGCTCTGGTATGCATAAATAAATAAATTTTTAAAAATAATAATAATAAAATCCATATATGACAAAACTATAGTCAACATCATAGTCAATGGTGACAATACAAATGCATTTCCGTTAAGACCAGGAACAAGTAAAGGGTGTATGTTTTCACCACTACTATTCAATGTAGTATTAGAAGTCCTAGCCAAAGCAGTTAGGCAAGAAAAGGACATAAGAGGAATCCAAATTAGAAGCGAAGTGAACGAATCACTATTAACAGATGGTATGATAATGTATATAAGAAATCCAAAAGACTTTACAAAAAAGCTAGCAGAAATAATAAGTGAATGTGGTAATGTGGCAGGATTCAAAATCAGTACAGTAAAATCAGCTGCATTTCTATATGCAAACAATGAAACAGAAGAAAGAGAAATTAAGAAATCAATCCCATTTACATTCACACCAAAAAAGATAAAATACTTTGAAGTAAACTTAACAAAAGAGATGAAGTATCTATACACTGAAAACTATAAGACACTGTTGAAGAAAAAGAAAAAAGAAGACAGAGAAATGGAAAGAAATACATTGACCATGGATTAGAAGAATAAACGTTGCCAAAATGGCCATGTTACCTAAAGAAACTTACAGATTCAACACAGTATCTATCAAAACTCCAATGGCATTCTCCAAGAAAACAGAACAAACTAATGCAAATTTGTATGGAACCACAAAATATCCAGAATAGCCAAAACAATGCTAGAGAAAAGAAGAAAAATGAAGGCATCACACTCCCTGATTTTAAACTGTACTACACAGCAAAAGGAATCAAAACACTATAGTAGTGGAAGAAAAATAAAAATACAGACCAATGAAATAGAATAAAGAGCACAGAAATAAATCCACATTAATATGAACATTTAATCTTTGACAAAGGAGACCCAATCACACAATGGAAAAAGGGGAAGCTTCTTTAACAAATGGTGTTGGGGGCCTCCCTAGTGGTGCAAGGGGTTAAGTCTCAGCACTGTGAAGCTTCCCCAGCCTCTGCAGCACGAGTTTGATCCCTGGCCAGGGAACTGACCCACGTGACGCAGCAGACCTCTCCTGTTTCGCCTGCTGCTCCCCTCAGCAGTTGATTTCAATCAGTTCATCTGTTCTGCTCCCAACCTTGTCTCTGGTGAATCCTCTCACCACCCCCCCCCACACACACACACACCCACCCCTCTGGCCTGTACCCCAGTTGTTATATGCATAAATAAATCTTTTCTTTAATGAAATTCTGTTGGTAAGCTTGAGCAGACATATGTGGGGTAAAAAAACTAAATCAGGGCCTCCCTGGTGGTGCAGGAGGTTGAGCGCCGCACTGTGAAGCTGTCCACAGCCTCTGCAGCGCGGGTGCGATACCTGCCGGCCCGCGAGAATCCCACATGGCAAAGCAGACCTCTCCTGTCTCATCCCCTGCTCCCCTCAGCAGTATTTCTTCAGTCCACCTGTTCTGTTCCCCACTCTGTCTGGTGAATCCTCTCACCCTCCCACGCCTCTGGCCTGTACTCTGGTTCTTGTATAAAAATAAATAAATCTTTAAAAAAAAAAAAACTAAATCATTACTCCATACACAAAAATTAGGTCAAGTGGGTTATAAAGACTTGGATATAAAATCTGACACCATAAAATACATAAAAGAAAACATGGAGATACACTCCTATATAGCAACTGCAGGGATGTATTGGGGGATACAACTCCAACGGCAACATAAATGAAAGCAAAAATGAACAAATGAAACTACATTAAACTATAAAGCTTTTGTAATGTGAAAGAAACCACCATAAAAACAAAAGGGAAACCTATTGACTAGGAGAAGACATTTTCATGTCATGTGATTGACAGAGGTTAATTTCCAAAATATGTAAAGAAGTCACACAACTCAATAACAAAATAAGCAACCCAATAAAAAATTGATCAAAAGACAAACTGACACTTCACCAATGGCATATGATGGCCTAGAGGAACATGAAAAATGCTCATCATCACTTACAATAACAGAAATATAAATCAAAATCAAAATGAATATCACCTAACGAATTCTAGAATGAACTATATCAAAAAGACTGGAAAAAACAAATGTTGGCAAGACATAGAGAAAAAGGAACTGTCACCTACTGTTGGTGGGAATGTCATTTGGTGCATTCTCTGTGGAAAACTGTATGGCGATTCCTCAAAAAGAAAAGAAAATACCATGTGACCCAGCAAAATCACTCCTAGGTATTTACCCAAAAAATAAGAAAACACTGCTATGAAAAGATTTATGCTCTTTTGTTCATAGCAACAGTATTCCACAATAGCCAAGTCATGGGACCAAACTAAATGACCATCAACAGAATGGGTAAATAGAGAAATTATGGAATATATGTTCAATGGACTACCACTCAGCTATTTTTAAAAGATGAAATAATACCTTGGGAAAATATGGATGGGTCGTGTGGTGATTATGCTATGCGAAATGAATCAGAAAGTGAAGGAAAATTACCAGTTCCACTCATTTTCAGAACACAGGTAACAAAAGAAAACAAACTGGCAAAACAAAATGAAATAATTCTCAGACTCTGTAAAAAAATACACTGGTTGGCAGAGGGGATGAGGGAGAGAGAGGAAGGGATGGGGAGGGAAGGTGACAAGGATGTGGTACCAGACATTTGGTGTACGGTAAGTGAGGCGTGTACATGTATGGAGGTTTGAAGTTTTACCCCCTAAATTATATCGTTAGGTAAACAAGTATCAAATTAAAGAAATGAGAGAAAAAAACAAATACATTTCAAAGTAAGTTTAATTATAGCATGTACGCTTGCTGTATACAAGGCAGATACCCAATATGACTGAGTAACTTGCAGCCTGACTTCAGACACATCTATATTTTATACCATTGTTCATTTTTGTACAATGTATGCTTTCTCCTCTCAGGTGTATTCCCCATAAATCCCCACCACCAACTCACCCGTGCACCATCACCATAGTCCCCTGTGCTCTTCCCACCCTTGTTTTGATCCCTCTACCTCCCCCTTCCCTACAGAATATCTCTGATCTATAGTTCCTGATAATTTTGGTTTTTTACTTATTATTTTTTTCCTGGTCCCTTATTTGTTTCCCCGTATTCCTCCTATAAGTGAAACCATCTGATAGTTTTCTTTTTCCTTCTGACTTATGTCACTGAGCATAATCCTTTCCAGCTCAATCCATGTTGCTGCGAATGGCATGAGTTTATCTTTTTTAATTGCTGATTAATATTCCATTGTGTATATCTATCACATCTTCTTGATCCAGTCATTTGTTTTGGGGCATTTGGGTTTTTTCCCTCTATTACCTATTGTAAATAGTGCTGCAATAAACATAGGGGCGCAGGTATTCTTTTGAATTAATGTTTTTGTGTCCTTTGGGTGGATCCCTAGGAGTGGAATTGCTGGGTCATATGGAAGCTCCATTTTTAGTAGACTGAGGAACCTCCAGACAGCTTTCCAGAGTGGCTGGACCAGTTTGCACTCCCACCAACAGTGCAGAAGAGTTCCTTTTTCTCCACACCCTCGCCAACATTTGTTGTTGCTAGTTTTTTTAATATGTGCCATTCTCACTGGTGTAAGGTGGTAGCTCACTGTGTTCTCCAAAGAGGAAATGCAAATGGCCAACAGTTATATGAAAAAATGTTCAGCATCACTTATAATCAGGGAAATGCAAATCAAGACTTCAAACACATCTTAATTAGCTTAGCTAAAACAAAGGAGATTGTGGGGAAGAAAGGGAGAAGACAGGGAGTTTGTCAAAGGAAGCATAGTAGACAAAAATGTGTAGATTTAAGTTTTGCCTTCTCATTGGAAAGACAGGGAAATTAGGTCTTCCTAGTACAGTGAGGAAGACACCCTTACAGAGAAAACTTTATGTGTAAATGTATTTTCTTTTTGAAGCATATTTCAATTTTTTTAATTACATCATTTTTATCGAGATAACTTTGGTTTGCTATGCTCTATATGTTTTAGGAGGAAGAGGCTCACACCTCTTCAAATGTTTGTTACCACACCACCCCCACCAATGAAGCACCCATAATGGCCACCATACTCCCAAACTATACCACCCCCACCCCCACCCAGTAGCTTCAATTCTACAGTCAGTTGTCTAAGCTTTATTTTGATTAGGTGTCTATTCCTTTGTTTTGTTTCTTTATATCCTGCATATGAGTGAAATCATGTGATATTTGTCGTTCTCTTTCTGACTTATTTCACTTAGCATAACCCACTCCAGTTCTTAGCAATGTAGTCACAAATGGCAAGATTTCATCTGTTTTCCAGCAGAAATGCATAATGCATACACACACCACATCAATTTTATTTACTCATATGTTGTTGGGCACATGGGTTGTTAATATAACTGAAATTAGTGTTTTGGTATTCCTCATATATAGATACCTAAAAATGGAATTGCTGTATTGTATGGCAGATTTATTTGTAATATTCTGAGAAACCTCCATACACTTTTCCTTAGGGGCTGAACAGGTCTACATCCCCACCAATAGTGTATCAGGGTAACTTTTTTTTAAAAAAAAAAAAGATTTATTTATTTATACAAGAGCTGGGGTACAGGCCAAAGGTGTGGGGGGTGAGAGGATTCTCCAGAGACAGAGTGGGGAACAGAACAGGCAGACTGACTGAAATACACCGCTGAGGGGAGCAGCGGGTGAGATAGGAGAGGTCTGCTGAACCATGTGGGTGACCTCCCTGGCCAGGGATAGAACTCATAATACAGTGGCTGCAGATAACTTCATAGTGCTGAGACTTTGCCCCCTGTGCCACCAGGGAGGACTGTACCAGGGTACTTTTTATCCACACTTTAGCCTACACTTGTTTCTGGTCTTTCTGAATATGGCTTTTTCTCATGAGTGTGTGGTGATATGCATTGAGGTTTTGATTTGCATTTCCCTAAATGTAGGTGATAATGAACATTTTTTCATGTGCCTATTGGCCATTTTATGTCTTCTTTGGAGAAGTGTCTATTTAATTCTATCCATTTTTTTTATTGAGTTGTTTATTTTCTTTTAGTTGAGTTGTGTGAGTTCTTTATAGATCCTGGATATTACTTTTTTTGTCAAGGGTATGATGTGCATCATTTTCTCCCACTTGGTAGGCAGTTTCATTTTAATGACAGTTACTTTTGCTGTGCAGAACATTTGTTTATTTTTGTTTTTATTTTCCTTGCCCTCGGACTCAAATCCCCAAAGACATTAGTGAAGTAAATGTCATGGAGTGTTTTGCCTTTTTTCTTCTACGTATTTCATAGTTTCAGTTTTTAATTTATTTTGAGTTGGTCTTTGTGTATAATGTGACATGGTCACCTGGTTTCATTTTTTGCGCATGGATGTCCAGTTTCCTCTACACCATTTATTGAAGAGATTTTCCTTTCTCCATTGTTTACTCTTGACTTGTTTGTCATAGACTAACAGTCCAAATAAATGTGAGTTTATTTCTGGGCTCTCAATTCTATTACATTCATCTGAGTGCCTATTTTTTATTCAAATACTGTATGATTTTGATTGCTGGAGCCTTATATTCTGAAGTCTGGGAAAGTGATATCTCCAGTCCACTCCTGTTCTGTCAAGATTGCTTTGTCTATTTGGGGTCTTTTGTGATTTCATATAAATTTCAGTAATGTTTGTTCCATTTCTTGAAGAATTCCATTGAAATTTTGATAGTGATTTCATTGAATCTATCGCTTTAGGTAAAATGGCCAGGGTAACAATATTAATTCTTCCAATCCAGGAGCATAAACTATCCTCCCATTTTCTTGTGTCTTTTTCTAATCATTTAGCAATGTCTTTTAGTTTTTATTAAATAGGTCTTTCACTGCCTTTTTTAGGTTTATTCCTGGGTATTTAATAATTTTGAGACTACTAAAAGTGAGATTATTTTTCTTGATTTCTTTACCTTATTGCTCATTATTTGTATATAGGAATGCAACTGACTTTTGTTTATAAGTGGTGTAGCCTGCCACTCTCTCGTGCTGATTTATTTTTTGAATAAATCATTTTTTATTTGAATCTCTAGAGTTTTCTGTTTCTTAAAGCATTATTATGTTAGAAGCCACTGATTTCATTCCTCCAATTGATCTTTTCTACTTCCGTAGCTTTCTCTAAAAATTTTTTCGCATGTTGAGTTCTTTACATACTGGATTTCTGTATTTTCTTCTTCAGGGCCTCAATGTCTGTCTTCCATTAATTGATTTTATTTGATTTGCCTTTCCGAGTTTTCTTATATCTCTTTGACTTTCTTCATCATAACAGTTCTGAATTCTCTGTCTATGAGGAGACACAGTCTTCCATCTTTATGTGTTTGGATTTACAGAGTTGTCCTCAATTGCAATGTTGTGCTCTCTCAAGGTCTCTTATTTTCCTGTGCTATACTTTTTCTCTGCCCATTTTGCTAATTGAGGTCTCCTTATTGTATTATTCTTTAATATCTTTAGCAGTAACTTAGAGAGTTAAATTATTTTATTTTCAGGCCTCCCTGGTGGCACAGAGGTTAAAGTATCAGAGCTATAAAGCTATTGCCAGCCACTGTGGCATGAGTTTGATGAGCTACTAACATGGCCCAGCAGACCTCTCCTGTCTCGCCCGCTGCTCCCCTCAGCCGTGGATTTCAGTAGACCCACCTGTTCTGCTCCCCATTCTGTCCCTGGTGAATCCTGATACATAGGTTTCCTTTGTTTTTCTGGCAGTTTATTCCATGATATAAAGCTTTTTAGTTTGAAATGGTCCCATTTGTGTATTTTTGCTTTAGTTTTACTGCTGTTTAAGTCATTTCCCCAAATGTATTTTTGCAGTTGATGTCTACAAGTGTCTCACTCATGTTTTCTTTTGTGTGTTTTATAGTTTCAGTTCTTATATCCATGTCTTTAATACTTTTGGTATTAATTTTGTGCATGAAGTTAAGCAATAATCTAGTTTCTTCATTTTTGTTTTTTGTTTGTTTTGCATGTTTTGCACAAAGTTTCCCAGTACCACTTGTTACAGGGGTTTTCCCAGCAACAAGTATTGGAGAGGAGGTAGAGAAAAAGGAAATCGTATACATTGTTGGTGGGAATGTGGACTAACCCAGCCTCTATGGAAAAGAGTGTAGAGGTTTCTAAAACCATTAAAAATAGATCTACCATAGGATCCAGCAATCCTTTTCCTAGATATCGACCCAAAGTTACAAAAACATAATTTGAAGTGATATATGATCTCCTATTTTCATTGCAAATATTTCAAATGGCATTTGAGGTTAAAAAAATAAAATGAGAATCTCAAGTTTAGTGACAAAAGCTCTACTTCAAGCAGGTACATTTGAGAAAATAAGATTTCTCCCAAGGAAAGGTAGGCAACCAGCATTTCTTATTGTCCCCAGATCCATGTTGGCGCTCTATTCCAGCCAAGCATGATTGAGAGGACCAGGGCTCCCTTCCTCAAGATAGCCTTAACCCATAGGGTGGAAGCTCTAAGCCAGGCAGGACAGGCCAGAAACGCTTGTCTACACTCACCCTCGCCCCAGCTATCTCATAGCATAGTTTCCTCATCAAAAAAGGCAAGATATGCTACTGAACCAGACACCAGCACTGGAGCTGTGATGTGGAGGTTTTGCCCAGAGGAAGAGGTGAGTCAAAAGAAGAGCTAAATCTAAAGTTTTCCCCAGTGGAACTGATTTTATTTGGAATATCATGTGAGGAAGTTCAAGACAAAGGGTTTTCTTGAAATACAGCAGATTGTTGGTGGTAAACAATTACAAAAAGACTGGTAATTTCATGAGAATAACAAACTAACAGAACCAGAGGGAATTTTATTAGAGGGAACAAGAGAAATAGACAACTAATAAAAACCCTCATGCAGTCAGAACAAAATTCAAAGGCTGGCCTCAAAAGGCATCTAGGTTTAACTAGATCAGACTGGAGCAATTTATGCCACCAGACATTGTCCAAAAAATGTAGAGCAATTAGGAAGCAATCTGTGGTACCTAAAAACTCTGTGTGTTGCCAATACAGGCAAACAGTTTATCAGAGAGATCAGGGAATGAGACAAAATGACCCCAGCTAAAGCCATGACTGCATGGATGCCCATAACTGTGCCCTCTGGGAAATGACACTGGGGTCATCTGCACATGGTAGCAGAAATAGACGTCATTAAAATAGTCCAGCTATATCACTAAACAAATACACAAGCAAACAAAAAACAGCAATAAACCCTGAGTAGGGAAGGTCAGTATCCAGAGTTGCTACAATATGTTATCTAAAATATTCGTTTTTAAATATGTATATAGAAGACATGCAGAAAAACAGGAAAAGCAAAAAGTGTGATCCATAGGGGGAAAAAAGTAAAAACTGAAACTGTCCTATGCTGGTTACCAGAGGGGATGAAGAGAGGGGAAGGGCATAGGAAGGGAAAGTGGTAGGGCATTGGCACCGAAGCTTTGGCGGAAGGCTAATGAAGTATGTGCACATAGGGAAGAGTCAAGTCATAGATGTCAGATTTAGATGACAAAGATTTTATAGTAGCTATTATAATAAATATGTTCAAAGAACTAGAGTAAACCTTGCATAATGAATTAAAGGAAAGTATGATGACAATGTATCAGTGAAAAGAAAATATCAATAAAAAGGCAAATTATGTTTAAAGAATCAAAATTCTGGAGTTGAAAATTATAACAGAAATGAGGCAATCACTAGATGAGGTCTAAGTAGATCTGAGCACAGCAAAAGTAAAGTTTTGTCTCTGTGAAAAATATGCTGGTAACCAGAGGGGATGAAGAGAGGGGAAGGGCATAGGGATCAGAGATGGTAGGGCATTGGCACCGAAGCTTTGGTAGAAGGTGAATTAAGTATGTGCACATATGGAGAGGTGAAGTTATGTATTTAAATGGCACATATCAAAAAAACTAGCAACAACACATGTTGGCAAGGTTGTGGAGAAAAAGGAACTCTCCTGCACTGCTCGTGGGAGTGCAAACTGGTCCAACCACTATGGAGAGCTGTGTGGAGATTTCTTGACCTACTAAACATAGAGCTTCCATATGATCCAGCAATTCCACTCCTAGGTATTTACCCAAAGGACACAGAAACAGTAATTCCAAAGAACACCTGCACCCCTATGTTTATAGCAGCACTGTTTACAATAGCTAAGCTTTGGAAACAATACAAATGCCCAAAAATAGATGACTGGATCAAGAAGATGTGGTACATATACACAATGGAATATTACCCAGCAATCAAAAAAGATAAATGCATGCAGTTTGCAGCAACATGGATGGAGCTGGAAGGGATCATGCAAAGTGAAATAAGTCAGAAAGAAAAAGAAAAATACTGGATGGTCTCACTCATAGCAGGAATTTAGAAAACCTAAATAAGAGACCAGGAAAAAGACTAATCAATACAAAGTAAAAATCAAAATCAACAAGCAACAAGCAACTATAAACCAGAGACACACTACGGGGGCAAGGGGGAGGAAGGGCTAGAGTCAAAATAAGGGGTGGGGGTGCAATTGTATGGGGACTATAACCAAAATGAAAATGCATACATTGTGCAAAGATGAAAAAAGATGTAAGAATTATATAAAATAAAATATTTAAATTAAACAAAATAAACAGTTGGCAAATCAATTGAACAGACAGAAGAAAGAATTGGTGAGGTTGAAGACAGAGCAAGAGAAAATTTAAGAAATATGAAGCTTCTAAGTCGTGTACAACATTAAGGCTACCAACATATATACTATGTATATATATAGTAACTCTTGCAACTCAATAGAAAGACAAGTAGCACGATTAAAAAATTAATAAACTGAATAGATATTTCTTCAAAGAAGATATACAAATGACCAATAATAACAAGAAAAGATGTTCAACATCTTTAGTTTTCAGGGAAATGCTAATCAAAACCATCATGTGATACCACTTCCCACCTATTAAGATGGCTGTAATAAAAAGGATGGACAATTACAAATACTGGTGAGGATGTATAGATTTCTGAACCTTCATATATTGCTGGTGGGAATGTAAAATGATTTGGGCACTTTGGAAAAGCAAGTAGGCAATTCCTCAAAAAGTTAAACATAAAAGTGCCATATGACCCAACAATTCCAAATTTTCAAGCAACATTATAAATGCCCACACAGGGCCTCCCTGGTGGTGCAGGCAGTTGAGTGCAGCGCTGTGAAGCTGTCCGCAGCCTCTGCAGTGCCTGTTTGACCCCCGGCGGCCATGGAGATACCCACATAGCAGGGCAGACCTCTCCTGTCTCACCCACTGTTCCCCTCAGCAGTGTATTTCGTCACTCTGCCTGTTGTGTTCCCGCTCTGTCTCTGGTGAATCCTCTCACCCTCCCACGCATCTGGCCTGTACCCCGGTTCTTGTATAAATAAATAAATCTTTTTTTAAAAAAAAAGACCTTTTTTTTAAAATGCCCACACAGACAATGCAGACAGATCCAGTCCCTATGGAAAACACTATGGAGGTTTCTGAAAATATTCAGAATGGATCTACCATTTGACCCAGCAATTCCACTTCTAGGTATCTACCTGGAGAATGCAAAATCAGTAATTTGAAGGGATATATGCACTCCTATGTTCATTACAGCACTAGTTACAATACTCAGACTGTGGGAAACAATCTAAGTGCTCAAAGAGGAGTGAATTAAGAGGATGTGGTACATAAAAACAAACACTACAAATCTGACTAGAGAATTGAGACTAAGCCTTTCAGATGCCACCACCACCAGACCTCCAGCGTCGCGTAGCCCTGGTGAATCCCTCGGCGTTCTTTGACATCACTGTCAGTGGCGAGCCCTTGGGCCATGTCTCTTTGGGGCTGTTTTCAGGCAAATTTCCAAAAACAGCAGAAAACATCCATGCTCTGGACACTTGGGAGAAGGGATTTGGTTATAATGTTTCCTGCTTTCACAGAATCATTCCAGGAATTATGTGCCAGTGTGGTGACTTCACACACTAATGGTGCCGGCAGCAAATCCATCTATGGGAAGAAATACGAAGAGAATTTCATCCTGAAGCATACAGGTCTCAGGATCTTGTTAATGGCAAATGATGGACCCAACACAAATGGTTCCCGGTTTTCATATGCCCTGTCAAGACTGAGTGGTTAGATGGAACACACATAGTCTTTGGCAAGTTGTAGGAGGGCATATGTGGTGGAAGCCATGGAGAGCTTTAGGTCTAGGAATGGCAACAACTGCAAGGAGATCACCATTGCTGACTGTGGACAAATCTAATAAATTTGACTTGTGTTTTATCTCAGGCTGAAGACTATTCCTTCTGTAGCTCCATTGAGCACTCCTTCAGCCCCACCTGCTTGACACAGCCAATAATCTTTATGTCCTCCCTGCAGTTCCCTAGGTTCCATATCTTCCGTATCCCCTTCCAAGTCTAGCTGGGTCACAGAGTTAAGTTTATGATTATGAAATAAACACTAAACAAAAAAGGGAGAAGAACTGAGGCTACCAGAGTGGCCTGAGGAAGTCGAAACCGAAGAGAGGATGGGGAACAAGTGATGATGATGGAGGACTATGGGGCCTTACTGTCGGGTGTAGTGTGTTAACATACACCTGGAGCAGGGTGTAATTCTATAACTGTAAATCATATACAGTGTCATAAAACAATGTGCCGCCTCCATGTCAAAAAAAGAAGTGTGGCGTATATATACACAATGGAATACTACTCAGCCATAAAAGAAGAACTCTTTTTTTAATTAATTTATTTATTTTATACAAGCACTGGGTACAGTCAGAGGTGCAGGAGGGTGAGAGAATTCACCAGAGCCAGAGCGGGGAGCAGAACAGGCAGAAGGACCGAAGTACACTGCTGAGGGGAGCAGTGGGCGTGGCAGGAGAGGCCTGTGCGCCATGTGGGACCTTCACCGGCAGCCAGGGATCGAACCGGCGTTGCAGAGGCTGTGGGCAGCTTCGCAGCCCAGTGCTCAACCCAGCGCTCTATTTGGGGAGGCCCAAATAGAAGAACTCCTATCCTTTGCAACAACATGGATGGAACTGGAGGGGATGATGCTAAGTGAAATAAATCAGAATGTGAAAGACAAATAATGGATGATTTCACTCATGTGGAAGATTTCACTCACATGTGGAATACAGAGAAACAAAACAAAGGAAGCAGCAACACTAAACCCTAAATAAACCCTAGAAATACAGCTGCAGGATTGAGGCCACTAAAGAGGGAGGGAGGGTAGCAGTGGGAATAAAGAGGGATAGCGCCCAATGGTCTATGTGAGAGAACTAAGGGTGCTTTGATGGTGGGTGTGATGTGGACTGAGAAGGTGTAACCTATTCCCCTAAATCATATACAGTGCTGTAAATGAATGTTACCTCAGTAAAATAAATAAATAAATAAAAAGAAATGTGCAAAAATAAACATGCCCTCACAAAAATTTTTGCAGTGTTCATACAAGAGCTATTCATAATAGCAAAAAAAACTGACAAACAAGTAAATTGTCCATCAACTGTCCATCAACTGACAGTCTGTGGCATATCTAATCAACAGACTATTGTTAAGCCATAAAAATGAATAAGTGCTGCCACATGATACAGAACGCATGAACCTCAAAAATACTATATTAGGGCCTCCCTGGTGACACAGGGCTTAAACACAGCACTGTGAAGCTATCTGAAGCCACTTCAGCACGAGTTCGATGCCCAGCCAGCAAGGGAGCTACCCACATGGCGCAGCAGACCTCTCCTGTCTGACCCGCTGCTCCCCTCAGCAGTGTATTTCAGTCAGTCTGCCTGTTCTGTTCCCTGCTCTGTCTCTGGAGAATCCTCTCACCCCCCGCATCTCTGGCCTATACCCCAGCTCTTGTATGCATAAATAAATAAATCTTTTTTAAAAACTCTCAAAAATGTGAAACAATCTAAAATTGTGACAGTAGTTGTCTATTGTTGTTGCCAGTCAGCCCATTTAGTAATGCTGTTGGCTAGAAATTCCTGGGGGTACTCGCCTGTGTTCAGGAGAGCTTCCACACACATTTTCCGTTTTGAAACTAATGTTAGAACTAGACCCACCCTTGTGGTGCTTGTGACTGCAAGACTTCCTTTAGAAATAACTATAAGGAAACTTTGAAAAAAAAATAAAGCTTCATTACTTATAGGATCTAGAAATTACACAGCACACCTGGGAGCACACAGTAGGGTTATGGAGAAAGGAAGGGGGGGAGGGATGAGACTCTGTTATTGGAATTGAGGGTTTTAAGGCTCATATCTTACTGGTGAATTTAAAACCTAAGAACTAGAATTTGAAGTGTGGGAAGAGATAAAACAAGTGGCCTAAAAAGTCAGTTATTGAGATCTACCAAAGGCTCTAGAACAAACACGCCTGGAGTTTGGGGGCAGCCTGGCTCTTTATCTAGCAGTGTGGCTAGATTCAAGATAAACTCATGCAATTTGCAGCAACATGGATGGCGCTGGAAGGGATCATGCTCAGCGAAATAAGCCAGAAAGAAAAAGAAAAATACCGGATGGTCTCACTCAAAGCAGGAATTCAAAAAACCTAAATAAGGGACCAGGAAAAAGACTAATTATAATAAAGTAAAAATCAAAATCAACATGTAACTATAAACCAGAGACACACTGGGGGGGGTGGAGGGGTAGGAGGGATTACAGTCAATATAAGGGTGGTGGGAATTGTATGGGGAATATAATCAAGATGAAAATGCATACATTGTGCAAAAATGAAAAATGATGTAAAAAATTTGTAAAATTAAATTAAAAAGTCTATATATCCTAAAAAAAATAAATTACACTATATTTTAAAGAAGAAAAAAAGATCACTCTCTTTGAAGTGGATGCTTTCACAATGAAAGTTTAAGTCAGCCACTTACATTACAAAAAGGAAAAACTAACTGTAAAGGCTTATGCCATTTCAATGGCTAGGGGGTGGGGTGGGGGTTGGAATGTGATGAGGGTTTGGAGGAGGGAATTAAAAGGTAAGAAAAAGAAATTTTGGCATGAATATATTCATTGTCTTGATTTTGAGGCTTCATGGTGATAGACATACCGCAAAATTTATCAAAATATATGTATTTCTATTCTTTGTGCCAATCGCTTCCCAATAAAGACTTTTTTAATAAGATGAATTAAAGTGACCAATATAGTATGGTTCTGCCTCTAGACAATTCCCAGGATTGTGAGGATGACCTATTTTATCTGGTTCCCAATGAAAAGTAGCTATGTCAGGGAACCTGCCTGTGTGTCACCTGTTCCTGCACTTCTAATATTTAGTTCTTTTTCAATACAGTCTCATGTTTCTCATGATGAACTCCAGGTTCAAAGAAGAATTCTTTTTTTGTCTGACTTTAGAGTGGACACAAGTCTTATGGAAAGCTACTCATCAATACTGTGTTGACTTGTACCTCATTCTTTTAATGGTCCTTTTGACATATTTTGTTTTAAAATTTTTAAGTGTAAAATACACAAAATATAAAATTTACCATCTTAAACATTTTTAAACGTATAATTTGGGGACACCAAGTACACTTATATTGTCATGCAACCATCGCCACTATCCATCTCCAGAACTTTTTCATCTTGCAAAACCAAAACCTTATACCCATCAAAAAGGAACTTGTTTCCCCATGTCCTTGGTCCCTGGCAATGAGAGTTTAGGTAAAATAAACTGCAAGCCAATAAGCTGTAAACTGCCCAGGCATCCTGTTTAAACAACTAAATTGGATCTCAGGCTGAGTTGCCCCAGCATCTGGCTTAAGCAGGGGGACTAAATCAAGGACTAGCAGTTCTTCCTTTCATCCTTTTCGAACAGTTTGGCCCACCGGTCCGATCAAAGGTGCCATGCTAGACAAAACAAACAAACAAACAAAAACATCAAATCCTGACTAATGATTGCCTTACAGTTTCCTGGAGAGGGAGCCCCACATGCTCAGTTGGAATGTAACCAGGCTGCGTGCCTGGGAGCAGTCCAACCCAGAAAAAACTAGGACTCTGCTCTCCTCTACCCTGCCATGTGGACCTGCCCCTTTAAAAATTTCCTCCCAACTCCCCTTAGGGAGCCACGCTAACTTTTCCTTTTCCAACACTGGTTCTCTCATGCACGAGCCTCTACTGAAACTTTGCCTGATACGGCCCAAACTCTGGTGAATTCGTTCTCTTAGAACTTCTCTGGACCCACACATTTTGGGAGGCCTGTAACATATTTTGTGGTGACCCAGATGGGACAGTCTTGAACCTGAACCCCTTATCCTTAAGCCCCAACAGGAGAAGCAGTGGGCAGCGGCAGCTCACCCCAGGCTAAGTGGCTTATGTTGCTGAGGTTTGAACACGGGCCAAGAGGCTTTCTTACTTCAGAAGGTGAGGGTGCCGCTGCAGCTGGCTGGTGCGGGAGCAGCTATGTTCTTGGCAAGCACTTGCCTTCACCTTTGCTCCATTTCTGGGAGGATCTGTAAGTCTCTGACACCCTCCGGCCATGAATTTCTTCCAACCATGGGGTGCCAGTCTGTCCCCAGGCAAACGTTTTTCTCTCTTCTTCTTATTCCCTTGTGTCTATACTTTCCTGACATCTTTCTGGTTTAAATTTGTGCACTTAGGCAGGAAGCATACCTAGGTTTAGTTGGATGTACTGACTCTGGGCCACTGATTAATCAGTGGCAAGGCAGTAAGTGGCAAGTGGGTTGTGCCCATCTTGCCCATCTCTGATAGTCTGGCACATCGAGCAGACACCCAGAAAGACCAGGTTGAACCAGTGACAACATAAAACTTGGCCAGGGTTTCTACTTATTTTCTGCCCTCTATCCCTTACTCTGTGCAAATAACTTTGAGGAAGTGGCCTCTGTGGTATGCTCTGTGAGATATTCGTGGCTGGAGGGTGTCAGAGACTGACTGATCATCCCAGAAATGGAGCAAAGGTAAAGGCAACTGCTTGCCAACAGGTCTTAGATAATTTAGAAATTGGTATTTGCTGGCTTTTGTGTGTTTAATCAGGCACCTGATTCAGTAGCTCTCTGTCACCATAGAGAAAAGAGAGATTGAGCAAAAATTGGATTTGGTGCAAGCTTAGAGAGGTAGAAAGTATCATATTCTAGAGAGGTTTTTTCTGCCACTTTAAGGACTTCTTTTCCTCATTCTCCAACCTCCTTGTTCTCTATCTCCTAGCTGATAAAATTATCTCTCTACCTGATAAAATTCTTTAACTCATTCTTTTGGGATCAGCTTTCCTTGTAGACCTGGTGGGAGCGCCACTGCCCCAGGCCATTGATTGAGACCGGGAACATCACCATTCTAGGAGGCACCCTAGCTCTCTCTCCTCAGTGCATTTTAAACCCAGTCTCGCTTTTCACTCATGTGTTTCTACGTGTGAGACAAAGACACATGCATTGGCCTGGCTTGTGTTTCTAACAGACTTTGTTCTCCTTGGAACACACACTGCTGCTCTTTGGGAACCCACTTTTCTCAACTTGGGAACAGAATCTGCTCTCCCCTGCAAAGGAACTGCTTCCTCGTTCGGCCTGTCTCCTTAAACACTGTATCTATCGCTAGTCAGCTTTCTTTGGGTCCGGGGTCTGCCTGAGCGGAACCTGGAGGTGGTGTAAACTAGAGGGAATGGGGATAGACTATCTGTGAGCCATAAAGTTGCTCGGATTCTTGTTTAGAAAGCCTGACCAAGAGCTGAACAAATAATGTGGTGGGTGGGGTTAATATCTGCCTTGTTGACTGCAGTCAATTTAGTAGCTCTTTGCCACTTGTCTCAACCCTCCTCCCCCCCAGAAGACAGTTCCTCTATGCTTACAGGGTGTAGAATGTCCCATCTGCTGCAAAAACATAAACAATACAGATTGACCGAGGAGGCTAGCAAAGAAAGGAGAATGGAGAGAGAAACGCAGCTTTTAGCTCTTCTAATCTGGCCTCCACCTTCGAGTAACCCAAAAGGGCCAAGAAGATCAGTTCCAGACCGTCCCTCCCTGCAAACCGCACTAGGGCAAAACCAGCGCACATGCTGAGAGCGCACAAGCTGAGGACACTGCAAAAGGGCAAGTCCCGATCACCTTACGGGAGATCACCAACCCGTAAATGACCCAGCTTGAGTTGAGCCTCCTTCCTCCAGGGCCTTTCACGTAAGAGGCCAACCTCTCTGGTTCACGGCACCTGAGCCCTTGCTCCCATCTCCAGCCCTAGGCTTAATGGATACCAGAGCCACCAGTTAAACTGTCTCCTTTTTTATCCTACTTGCTGGCGTTGCCCTTCTTCAGCCTCCACCTTTTTTTTTATCATATGCCAAATTTTTAATTATCTTTAACATTAGCTTTGTTCTTCTTTTGTATTTTCTTTATAAGTTCCATAAATTAAAATTTATAACATAAATGTATACACATACAGCATATGCCTACTCTACAAATGTTAATATCTATAAAATAAATTTACGCTACTAAAACACAGACTTTTGCTTTTAAGAAGGGCTCACTCATAGTCGTGAATAATCTAGTGATTGCACAATAATACTTTTAACATTTACCAAAGCCACATCTCATTCTTGTTGCATCTCTAGCCACTCTAACAAAATTGCTCTATACATGATCCATATTGAGGTCAACAAAATGAATAAGCTTCTCTGAACCCCTGTGCTCCCTGCTGCCTGTGTTGTTCCCCACCACCCCCTTCAGCATCTTGTGCTCCAGTGGCAATGGTTTCCTAGATTAATTCTGATCTCTCTGATCATTCTGTGCCCAACCTCTGTCTTAGCTAAGTTATTTGGGATGGCATCTGAAGCCGCGTGTTTGAGCTGCTACAGCCAGAGTGGCTTGGCACACCAACATGGCTACAGAAGAGGCTAGTCCTTCGACATTTGAGGTAAAAGCTTTTACCGCTTCAGACTCCTGATTTTCCCCCCTGCAGAAATCTAATGAAGACCAAATGGTAAGAAATCTTTTTTATTTCTCTCTAGGTCTAAAATGGATAAGAAAAATGTGGGGGGAGGGGTAAAATAGCTCATTGATCTCATAATTACTTTTAAAGATTTTGTCTGTAATATTAGTTGCTCGCTCCAAGAAAGTAATTGTCTGTCTTTCCTATTTGCCTCAAGATTTTTCTTTTATATTTTCTAACTCGAGGTTTGCTTTTTCCATCTTGAACTGCTGCTCTGTCCTGTTCCATGGGTAGGAAATTCTATTTCCCCTGTATTTTCCTAGTCTTGAAAAAAGGCTGTCTGCAGATTTTGTTTAAGGTAAACAAACAAACAAATAAAAACCCTGTTAAACTACTACTTTGTATTTTCTAGTAAGCTATAAAGGATGCTTACTGGTTGGTTGGAAAAACCTCTAAATTGCTAATTGGACCTATAAAAAATTTAGAGAGTTTTTAATTGAAATTTCTTATTTAAATTAATTAAACTGGTAAAGGAGAGCAGAACTATGGAAAGAAATGTAGATTTTTTGCCTGCCACATCCCAAACCACAGATTTAAAGAAAAAGTTTTTATAAAAGGTTGATTAGAGTCAATAAAAAGCAAAATGCAAAATAAGAGATCACAATCTATCCCCTTCTCTCCTCCTCAAGAGCTGTTATCTTTTGTTCTCTTCATGGAAAAGTCATAGTGAATAAAATATTCTTTTCTCTTTGTCAGAAAGGGGGGCCTGGTCTCCATGAGGCACAGCAGAAACAAGGACTTTTGGAAACTATCTGACTTTCCTCTGCTTATCTTTTTTTTTAATATCTTATTTTATATAATTCTTACATCATTTTTCATCTTTGCACAATGTATGCATTTTCATTATGGTTATATTCCCCATACAATTGCACCCCCCCTTATTTTGACTCTAGTCCTTCCTCTCCCCGCCCCTTCCCCCCCCACCCCACCCCCACCCCCACCCCCACCCCCACCCCCGTAGTGTGTCTCTGGTTTATAGTTGCTTGTTTATTTTGATTTTTACTTTGTATTGATTAGTCTTTTTCCTGCTCTCTTATTTAAGTTTTCTAAATTCCTGCTATGAGTGAGACCATCCGGTATTTTTCTTTTTCTTTCTGCCTTATTTCGCTGAGCATGATATCTTTAAAATTGGTTCTCAGCCCTGCAGGTTTTGGTGATGGTTAAATGAAACATTTAACACATAAAAGTCTAGGTTTCCATACTATATTGAAAACCTCCTTGAAGAATGAATGATTTCATACAAATTATAATCCGAGTTATTTTAGAAATTAAGCTGTCTTTGTCTTGAAAATGGAGTTTTCACTAGAGAGACCAAAGAGCAATCCTGGGGAAATAGTATTTTTTTCCCTTCTACTTCCTTTAGAAAAGAACAAAAAACATTTGTCTTTGAAATGCAAATTTGAGAAGCAACATCTTGTCTGAAATATTTACTGTTTGGAGTTAAAGTTAGTGGGGATTTTTAGTGTCTTAATAATTATTTCTTGAAGTTAGTACAAGGGACCAAAATTTTTTTAAATGAAAATTAAGAGGTGTGCGTGTGTGTGCGTGTGCACATTCTTTTCCTCCAAATAGTACTATTGAAATAGGTTTTTATATAACTGAATTACAAGTAGTATCTATATAAATTCTAAATTCAAGAAAATAATGGAAATTAACCAACATATTTTTAAGAGAGCATGGTCTAAGATTTTTGGTAAATAAGGACTAGCTCAAAATTTAATGGCTTCATTTGAAGCACGCATGCCTTTGAAATTGTAATACTGGGTGTTACACTTTTACTCACTGTTTAAATGTGTCAAAATTAGTTAATGGTATCTAACTGACTTAGTCTCAAGATTATGTGGTTAATATCAAAAGAAACAGGCCCAAAATGGCATCGTTTGTGTTAAGCCCAAGTCAGAAATGTCAGCCTGAAGTCAACGATATCAGAACAAAAATAAAGTTACTCAAAGGTTTAAACAAATGAGATGGGAATATCTATTAATTATTAATCTCTCAGAAATATATGGTAACTTAAAATGTAAAATCAAGTTAAATTAAATAATAGGTCAAAGTTTAAAAAAATAATTATTTTAGACAGAGTTTAATTGTGTGGGAGGGCAAAAAAATATCTGCCCACCAAAACATGCCTCTGGTAAGAGATTTATTTCTTGGGAGGAACCTCTAATGACTGGCAGCTTATAAGGTTTGTATCTGAGCTTCTGCCTCTGGGGGTCTTTTCCAGGAGGCCCTGGTCTCCTTGTCTCTTTCAATACAGAAGGTAGAAATACTTTTGTCATCCCCAGTAAATGCCCTGCCTGGGTTTCCCCTTTTCTTCCTCTAACCCCTGTATCCTAGCTCACTCACTTCAGGAGTTTTAGGGGAGGTGGCCAGTTAAACACCACGCTGTGTCTCTGCAGCTCTCCCCTGTATACAGGTGGTATCAGTCTCTCTAAAGCTTATTTGATTATTCACCTGCCTAAAAGAACCCAGAGGGGTATGGGATAATTTGCTTTGGGCCCCACAATGAAATTAGGGATTCCACCCCTAGGAAAAGCTGAAGCTACAATTGATAACCCTATTTTGAATCTGTTCCTTTTTGTCATTATTTAAGTAATTTCCAAAATTTCTCATTGAGAAATTAAGATTTTATTTATCAAACATTTAAAATTGTTGATCTTTTGGGTTTATTTTTGGTATATGCTTTAGAAATTATTAGGAGTTAATTATAAGTCTTTCAATTTAAAGAAACAATGGTGTGACAGTTTCTACAAGTGCTGACAACAAGAAAAACTAGAAAATGAGGGGTTTGAGAGGTGGAATGTGTGTGCGTGCGTGTGCGTGTGTGTGTGTGTTTGTGTGTTTGAAGGTGTTAAAAAATGGAAGTATTGGGCCTCCCTGGTGGTGTGAGAGGTTAAGCACTGCACTATGAGGCAACCGGCAGCCTCTTCAGCATGAGTTTAATCCCCGGCCGGCAGGCCAGGGAGCAACCCACATGGCACAGCAGACCTCTCCTGACTCGCCTGATCCTCCCCTCAGCAGTGTGCCTCTGTTGGTCTACCTGTTCTCTTTCCCATTCTGCCTCTGGTGAATCCTCTCACCACCTGCATCTCTGGCCTATACCCCAGCTCTTGTATGCATGGATGAATAGATCTTTAAAAAAAAAATGGAGGTATTTTGGGCCTCCCTGGTGGTGCAAGGGGTTAAGAGGCAGCCTATGAAGCTATCCGCAGCCACTGCAGCACGAGTTCGATCCCTGCACCTCTGGCCTGTACCCCAGTTCTTGTATGCATAAATAAATAAATAAATCCTTTTAAAAAATGACCTAAGAGATTGGGAAGCTAATGAATGTGTTGAAGGTTTGAGAATGGAATGTTAGAAAATCACTTTGTGATTAAGCTAGATGAAATCAAATGACTTGTTATAAGGGCTTTTAAAATTATGCTTTAATGTCAGTAATATACTTCTGTGAAACCAAACTTTAATCTCTTTCACCTGCTTCAGAGATAAAAGTATTCTGTCTTATAATCTGTGTGAGTATGCTAAGCCTATAACACACTTCCCTGAAATTCTAAATTAATAACTGTTTTTGATTAATTAAAAGAATATGGGAAGTCTTGGAAGGACTTCTAAGACACCCCATAAAATTGTTCTCCTTGTAGAACAAGATTAAAATGAATTGGGCCAATTTGGGTATATTAAAACTTCATTGGAAGTATTGTTGCACAGGGAGAAATGTTGACTCTTCTCAGAATATATGTGCACAAGTGTCCTAAAATTATATGAAACAAAGTCTAACATGTTCTGGTATAATATTATTCCTGGTCAATTCTGGTGGTTCTAAAATACTGTGTATCATCATACAATTGAGCAAATTTCCTTGTCAGTTGCTTTGTGATCAGATTTATTTATGGTATTTTGAAATCTTTTTACAGAATTTACTTACAAGCCTCGGTATTCAGAAAAATTCACAGGAAAGGGACTACCAGTACATGGGAAATATAAGCTTGTCGTGGTGCTGAGGAAAACTACAGTTTATGGGAAAACTGGACTCAAGAAAATTAGTACCAGGGGATTGAGATTTACTATACAGAACCGAATAAACTGAGAGGGACCAATATACTTTATAATGACTTTTTGAAATACTGGTTTTGATGTTTTGCTCTTTTATTTCCAGAAAACCTATCTTTGAGCAGTGCTATGATCTATATCAATGATAAATTGCATCTTTTTATGAGCAAAACTGGAAGATTTGCTTTCTTCCCTTTTCTACCCCCAAATGTGAAAATATTTAGTATTTGTATCTCTCATGGCAATGTGTTTATTTGCCTAAATCCAGTAAGAATGTCCTTTTTCCTCTATAATAAAATATTGGAAGACCAGTAATTTGATTGGGGTGCTACGTTTGAAATCAGACTGTCTTCAGGAATCCACAGATCTGAAAGCCTTCAGGAAAAAGGCTTGCTTTCAGGGCTTGCGGTTTATCAAGAAAAGGGTAAGGAATGTCACTGCATGGCAGACCTGGAAACCCCAGAATATTTAGGGGCACTGAGGAGAGGAACTTAACCAAAGACACAAGCATTGCAGACAAAGTCTGATGGTGAGAACTTGGCATGGTCCCTTGCCTTGAAAGCCTGATTATTAAGAATTCAGTCTGAGATTCCTTGTGAATAGTTTCAGCAAAGTCAATTTCAAAAGTATGCAGTTATATTTTGCTGTTGTGCTCACGCAATAGAACTGGCCAAGTTTACGAAAACTAGACTTAATTTGCAAATGAGTTTTAATACAATTATTTGGTAAACTGGATGGAGAGAGACTGGTGGAGAGAAATTACATTTCAGTACCATATTTTTTATTCAGTTTTTAGTCCTCTTAATTTGATGTTTTTGTTTTTTCCTGTAGGTTGGATTAGATCTTAAATTTTTAATAATCTGGCTATATTTCAAACTAACATTTCTTAATTTTTCTCCCATCTATTGACTTGGATTAATTGACTACTGAAGCTGTTCTTTTCTAAAAGAAAACAAAAAAGGGGGGGGGGCTCCTGGTGGCGCAAGGAGTTAAGACACAACCTATAAAGGTATTCACAGCCACCAAAGCACGAGTTCGATCCCTGGGCAGAGAGCTACCCACATGACGCAGCAGACCTCTCCTGTCTCTCCCGCTGCTCCCTTCAGCAGTGTATTTCAGTCAGTCTGCCTGTTCTGTCCCCCACTCTGTCTCTGGTGAATCCTCTCGCCCTCCACACCTCTGGCCTGTACCCCAGCTCTTGTATGCAAAAATAAATAAATCTTTAAAAAGAAAAAGAAAACAGGGCCTCTCTGGTGGCACAAGGGGCTAAGCACCACACTATGAAGCAATCCGCAGCCTCTGCAGCACGAATTCAATCCCCAGATGGCCAGGGAGCAACCCACATGGTGCAGCAGACCTCTCCTGTCTCGCCCGCTGCTCCCCTCAGCAGTGTATTTCAGTCAGTCTGCCTGTTCTGTTCCCCATTCTGTCTCTGGTGGATCCTCTCACCCCCAACCCCCACATCTCTGGCCTGTACCCTGGCTCTTGTATGCATAAATAAATAAATCTTTTTTAACAAAAGAAAACAAAAAAAGGAGAACTTTTGTCAACTCAAAGACATCACCAAGATGGTGTGTATCATGGCCTGCCAAGGTTTAATCTAGTCTCAAGCCTTCAGCCAATGGAGTATGGGCTTTGCATCCCACATCGAAGGATTCAAACACTGCTTAACCTGTTGAAAAAGTTTATATCTTCCCAGTTGCAACATTGGGTTGATGTTGATGAAAAGTTTCCAGCCCACCCCTACCCAAGATGTCAGCCACATTTACTGCTTGCTGCAATAGCAGCAAGAGATTTTCACTCCTCCAGACTTAGGGACAATAACCCTAGCCAGCAGGAAGCAGCAATAGAATGAAATTCCCATAAGATTAAGAGGGTAATTTAGGGGAGGATGAAACCATCAAGGTAAAAGAAATCACAAACCATTGAGCTGTAAACTGCCCAGGCATCCTGTTTAAACAACTAAATTAGATCTCAGGCTGAGTTGCCCCAGCATCTGGCTTCAGCAAGGGGACCAAATCAAGGACTAGCAGTTCTTCCTTTCATCCTTTTCAAACAGTTTGGCCCACCGGTCTGATCAAAGGTGCTAGACAAAAGAAAACAACAACAACATTAAATCATGACTTACACTTTCCTAGAGGGGCAAAACCCATACATGCAGCTGGAAGAGAACCTGTCTGTGCATGCCTGGGAGTAGCCCAGCCCAGAACAAGCTATGATGCTGCTCTTCCTAACTCAACTCCTAAATTTCCTCTAAGTCCCCTCAGGTTGCCAAGCTAAAGTTTTCCTTCCCTACCACTGGTCTGTCATGCACGAGCCCCAATAAAGCCTTGCCTGATTCTGTCAAAACGCTGGAAAATTTGTTCTCCTAGAGTAACTCTGGGCCCACACATTTTGGAAGGTGAGTAACACCAACAAACATTCTAATTCCTGTTTCTATGAATTTGACTGCCATAGATATCTCGTATAGGTGGAATCATAGAGTAATTGCCTTTTTTTGGCTGGCTTATTTTACTTGGCATAATATCCTCATCATTTATACACATAATAACATGTGTCAGAATTTCCTTTTTGTAAGGCTGAATATTATATTGTATGTATTAAAATCCAAATCATTGCAAATAATGGGAGTATGTGTCTTTAGATCTTTTGACCCTGGAAACAAACACGATGTTAAAAAACAAAACAGTTCTAGAACTCACTTAAACATGATTGAAATAGGGAAGATAACCAAAGCAATGCCCTATACTTCAAATCAGAAAAGTTGGGGTTTCCAAATTGATCTGGGAATCTTCCATCTTTCCCATAAGAATTAATGTTGCTGCTTGAACATAAAGTATACTGCTAATCAGGCTTCTCTTTGGTTGGGGAATGATATCTATAGCTGGCTGGAAAGTGTTTCCTGCACACAGCTCAGGAAGGAATTTCCAATGGTGAAATACCTGTTAAAAGAGCTAGATTACCCAGCTCAAGCCTGGTGAGTGAGTTACTGATCTAGAGCAAGACCATGCTCACAACCCATTCTGTTTCGGTCCTAACCACATGTGTAGCACGCGGTGTGCCATCCCAAAGCCCATGCCCATTGCTACTAGCATTTCTAACTCCTGGTTTACTTGACAGCAGCAGGCAGGAAGCCATGGCGAGAGTGGTCGGAGCCACACTGGCGAGCTTAAAGAATACAGAGGTCGTGGGTAACAGAGTTGTGCCAGAGAAGCTAAGGGCTCTTCAGTTCCTGCGGAGTCCTACCTCTTCTACCTCTGTTTAGAAAAAATGTGCTTTTAGAAGAGGCTTAGAATTCTGAATGCCATTAGTTCCTGGTTGGAAGGCGTGATCCTGTCCTGACTTAGGATTCACTGAACAAACACTTTTCCTTTTTCATTTCCTCATAGTGTCCCTTGTGCCTGCAACTTGCCCCTCGTGGGTACAGACAGCAGGCTAATAAATTCCTATAAAATAATTTTGCACCATATGATAAAAAAGATAAAACTGAATCCTTAAGTGACATTACATTTGAGGGTGCACAATAGATGGATTAAAGAACTAAAAGAGTAGGTCACTCTATAATAGAAGAAAATGTAGAAAAACATATTTGTGACCTGGAGGTAAAGATTGGGTTGGGGGAAGAACTTTATGAATAAATTCTCAAAAGCCAGGCTATGGAGGAGGGAGTAGGATCAAAGCAAGGTGGGGGGGTGGGAATTGTATGGCGACTATAACCAAGGTGAAAATGCATACATTGTGCAAAAATGAAAAATGATGTAAAGAATATATAAAATTAAAAAATAATAATAAATAAATTCAATGAAAAAAAATCATCAACTCCAGTAGAAAAGTTAGGCAAATGTTATGTACAAGCATTTTATAGAAGAGCAAACCCCAAAACATATATATATCTAGAGATGCTCAAGAAGATGTGGTACATATATACCATGGAATATTACTCAGCATTCAAAAAAGATAAGCACATGCAATTTGCAGCAACATGGATGGCGCTGGAAGGGATCATGCTCAGCGAAATAAGCCAAAAAGAAAAAGAAAAATACCGGATGGTCTCACTCATAGCAGGAATCTAGAAAACTTAAATAAGGGACCAGGAAAATGAATATAAGAAAGTGAAAATCAAAATCAACAAAAAACTATGAACCAGAGACATTTTTTGGGGGGTGGGGGGCAGGAGGGGAAGGACTGGGGTCAGAATGGGGCGTTTACAATTGTATGGGGGAATATAAAAATAAAATTTAATATTAAAAAAAAACATAACTGGAGAAATGTAGATTAAAAAATGAAAGATTGGGCCTCCCCAGTGGCGCAGCGGTTGAGCGCTGGGCTAAGAAGCTGCCCACAGCCTCTGCAGCGCCGGTTCGATCCCCAGCCGCCGGACGAGGGTCCCACATGGCACGCAGACCTCTCCTGCCACCCGCTGCTCCCCTCAGCAGTGTACTTCGTCGGTCTGCCTGTTCTGTTCCCCGCTCTGGCTCTGGTAAATTCTCTCACCCTCCCACGCTTCTGACTGTACCCAGTGCTTGTATAAATACATTTTTTAAAAAATAATAAAATTAAAAAAAAAAGAAAGATCACTTTGTGCCTATTAAACTGACAAAAATTGGGCAGTAAGAAAATCCCAAGTACTGGTAGAGACTGGCATTATAGGAACTTTCATGCAGCTGGGAATGCAGATTCGTAGTATCATTCTGGAAGAACGAACTGGAAGTAGTTACCTAAAATGTTCCAGCCCTCTGCAGTTTTGTTCCTGAGTCCTTATCCCAAAGGTATATGTTCACTGTGGCAGTGATAGTGATGTGGGGAGTAGAGAGGCAGTGAGAGTGGGTGCAGCAGATGAGACAAGGGCCTCGATGCATACACAGAAGCACAGATGGAGCTTTTAAATACAGTGCTGAAGAAGAAAGGAGATATACGACATAATGCCATTTGCATATATTTGAAAAAAATGTGTACAGAAAATAATAAACATTTTGCAAGAATACCTATACATGAAAAGATATGCACTAAACATATGATCATAGTTGAATAAGCAGATTGAGGAAAAAAATGGAAGTCCAATATAGGGGTGAAAAGAAATCAATAAACAAAGAATGGGCAATGCATTCACATTACACCAATGGTAATGTGAAAATAAAATACAAAATATAAGCTAGGAGGCAGTAAAAGTAGCCAGGGTGCAGATTTCAAGAACTACAAAAGCCAAATTTCTGACTCTTCAAAATCTGTAGGATGAGGAACAAAAAGAGTAGAAGTGAGTGACTTAACTTAGAAGCCGAGCTGCTAACAAAAAATATTGTAGAACTGATGCTCCAAGGCTCAGTGGTCATTTTCAGACAATCTCTTTTTTTTCAAGGGTCCATTCTTCATTGTTAGCCACATATTTTATGATGGAATAAATTTTGAAAGCTCACATACTCTTTTTAACTCCAGCAGACTCTGAAGAACACCCTGTCCCTAGATTCATGTATTCATTCATCTAACAAATATTATTTAATGTCTAGTATGCAAGGGTGAAACTGATGGTGTAGTCACTAGATGATGATGATGATGATGATGATGATGATGATGATGATGATGATGATAGAGTGCATCTGTATTGGTACAAAGTCTGCCAGTGGTATAGAAGGTCTACAGGACAAGGGTGTGAGTACAGCCACAAGCTTTTGGACTAGGGAAGTTATTTTTCATTAAATGTATTACTTAGAAACCCTGTAATTCTCCCTGAACCCTGTGTCAGTTTTTATGTTTTCTTCATAACAAGGGCACCCCTACATCTCCCCATAAAACACAAATTATTGGGCTTTAGTGGGTATCACTCGCAATGTGAGATCTGGAATAGTTGAGGGGGCCTCAAAATCAGTTAGGGTTTCAATTATTTACAAGTAACACTTCCTGGTTAATTTGAAGAAGGAGTAAGCTGGGTCACATGAGACCTCACTAGTGCTCTCTGTTATTAAATCTTTGCTGAAAGTAGGGGTCCTGCTGCCAAGATTTGGGTATGGGAGACTTACAGAGCTTGCTGATGAGCAGAGGGAATATTAAGCCAAGGTCTGCTGCATGGTGCTTTGGCTTTTAATAGTGGCAAATTTATACTTTGACAACCCAATAAATAAGTAAGGCACAAATACAGCCTCCAATGGGTTAACATAATGAGGCAGTATAAATTCACAGTAGGTAAATCGGCACAGATTTCTAAACTCCCACCACTTCAGTTCTCAATTCACTATGTAATAACATCCCACAGAAAATTTCAGAATCAATAATTCTCTATCAGAGGCTTTGAGGAAGCAGAAGCAGCCCTATTCAGATAACTACTATGTCTCTGAGGGAAGTCCGAATCATGATTAGGCTCCAACCCATGTACTCAGCTCAACTGCAGTTATAATTAAGGATAAGTCATGATCTGCCTTTAAAATATCTTCCACTTTCCATGCCTTCCTTGCACAGCCATAACTATTTTTTAAAAAATCAAATCATCAAGGGCTTCAATTGGGTCTTTATCCTATCCTCTTATTTCTGATGTCAAATGTGTAAACCCTTGAGCTCTGCTGTCTGATTCTGAAGAGCCTGTTAAAGGGCTTTTTAATAATTTAGTGATTGAAGGATTTTACACTCATTCCCTCTTGGCCACATCCTGATATCCTAAAATACAAACTTTTTACTCATCTCAGTTTTGATTTGGAGTATGGAGTTCTGGAGAGGAGAAATGAAAAATGACTAAAAACCTGCAATCTTGTCCTGCTTGCCAGCCTCCCAACAGGATAAGGCCCTTGTCACTTAAGCTGATTTATAATTGGCTTGGAACAGAGAGCCCAGAGTGGGTACAGGGAGTCTATTTACCAGCTGCAGTTGTATGTGGTTTTTATTTAAATATTTCCAGAAAAGTGCCCAGGTCAATTGGTAGAGCCACACAAGATTTGTACTCTATTACCCAAACAAAAATATTATGAGAAAATAATTGCTTGGGAAGAAATTGACAAACTTGACTAGCATAACCTCAAAATCTTTGGCGGTGACTATGTACCCTAAGCTATAGCAAGTACTTTCCTTCCCCAAGATATGACCAAAAGCATATAGACATATAGCACTTTCAAAAACCTCTAATTTCACTTTTTTTCTTGTTACCGATGAGAAAGATGCTGGCATATTTAAATATGCATGCCCTCATAAGTACATGGGCTTATGCGTATGCACATGCATGATTGCAGTTAGTCAACATTTATTGAATGTAGAACACTATGTGGCAGCAAGTACCAGGGGAAATTAAAAAAAATCTAATCTCTGCCCACATGATAGTTACAATCTAATGAAGAATTTACGATGCACAGGAAGATGAGCAAAAATTGATTACTCTAGAGATAAAAACCTCTCTTTTCTGTAACTTCTTTTTCTTCTGAGTCCAAAAGTAATGCGTTTCTTTCAAAAACATGGAAAAATAATTATCTGTAATGCCAGTACTGAAAAATATATATTAACAAATATATGTCCTTCCAGATTTATTTTTCCTAGGCTTATAAAATGTCTTTAAAATAAAATTACAATCATACTATACATATCATGTTATAAGCTGATTTTCTCATTTGATAACAAGTCATAAAAGTTTCCATGTAATTTTCCATAAAGTAAATAAATTATTTAATGATGCTATAATATTCTATTGTAAAGTATGCCTTAATTTATTAGAAAATTTCCTAATTCACAACAATGTGAAAATAATTAACACTATTGAACTGTACACTGAAAAATGGTTAAGGTGGTTAAACATTTTAAAAAAATACTCTCATTATTGAAAGGGTTTTTTTTTTGCTTTTATAAATAATTCCATAATGAATAATCCCTGAGTGTTATTTTGTGCATGTGAAAATCTCTGATTCTTTAAGAAAAATTCTTAGAGTTGGAATTACTAAGCTAAAGTGTATGGGCACAAATAAAAATATCTTTGTTGTTTTTTTTTAAATTTAAGTCATGCTTGTAAATTTTTCAGAAAATGTAAAAAACATAAAAAAGAAAATCAAACCTACTTTTTAAGGCCCCCCATGTCCAGAGATAAGCAATATTATGATTTTGGTGATTATATAGACTTTTTCTTTGTATATGCCATATGTATAAAAGGGACCATATTATATTTGGTAACCTACATTTTCATATTAAATATATGATAAATATCTTTCCAAGCCAATATATATGGCAGGTGTATAATCATATTTAATTTCTGAAATAAATTTCACTGCAAATGTACCATAAGATGTGTAACCAATACCATATTTCTAAATATATTGGTTTTTGTTTTGCCTTATTAACAACACCGTTTCCCCCCCCCGAAAGGTAATTTTTATTATTACAGCAATTTTCAATTCATACCACAAAATGGGTAAAAAAAATAAATGAGCTGTTAGAGACTACTAGGTTATGCATTATGGAACAAGGTTTTGATGAGCAGTCTTTTATATACAACTTTGTTCACTTATGTGATTATTTCCTCAAGAGAAAAGTCCTAAATACAGAATTGCTAAGTAAAAAGGCAAGCACATTTTAAAGACTTTGGGGCTATAATGCCAAATTTTACTTCAAAAAAGATGGACCAGGGTACACTTTCATCAATTCCAGGAGTTTCATTTTTTGTATAAAATGGTTTTATTCATAGGGATGTTATTGCTGAACTTTTTGGTTCAAAGTTACTTAATTCCCTCAACTGATTTAAAAGTAATCTATCATTCAGTTGATTTGAAATGTCATCTTTATCAGATACTTAGAATATTTGCCTATCGTTCAGGCTTTATACTCCTCCCCCCTCCAAACACGCACACAATGTACCCATTCTTGTGTCTGAAACTAATTTAATACAATAATAATAATACACCTCATTGGCTTTCAATTAAATTCTTTCTTAGGTACAAAAGTCCACAGAATTAACCTTCCCTGTGGTAATTGCCTACAGTGTGATTTGACAAATGCCATCAAGCTCTCTCACCTGAAAATATTTTCCCTACCAATCTGCTGTGCTCCCCGCCACCGCCCCCCAAAAAATCTCTCTTCTGATTATACCAAACCTCCTCAAAATGTTGCAAATTTTAATTATTTGAGGAGGTTTGTTTGTTTTTAAATACAGATATCTAGACCCCTCTTCAGGCCTACCAAGCCAGACCTGCCAGGGTAGGCTCTGGCATCAGTGATTTGAAGGTTTGGAGAATCATTGGTTTCAAGGAAAAGCAATTATTTTAAGAAGGCAAGAGTAAAATCCTACATATTACCGGCAAAGAATCTTTCCCTGTTCCTTTCTTCTAAGCTGGAAAATGGTGTATTCAATTTGAGCTAATTGTCTACTTTGGAAGAGGCCACCAAGGAGGCTTGAGCATTATGAAGAAAAACTTTAGAACTGACTTATTGGAAGGGAGGGGAGGAATCTAAAGCAGTATTCTCTGGACCGCATTGGGTTCTAGGCCAGGAAGACCAATGCAAAAACAAGACTTCCCTTGGTTATGTGAGTCAACATGTTCACTGTGGTAAGCATGATCTTAGGTGAACTTTAGATGAATATTCTGTATTTTACTAATTATTTATTGATTTTCTGATTATCTCCAATTTCTATATATCAAGCAATACTGGTTTTTATGTATCATAGTAATGCAAAATACCTTTTTAATAAATATATTAACATTTTAAAAGGCAAATCAATTTTTTTTAGAAATTATTTCTTTTTTTAAGATTTATTTATTTATACAAGAACTGGGGTACATGCCAGATGCAAGGAAGGGTGAGAGGATTCACCAGGAACAGAGCAGGGAACAGAACAGGCAGACTGACGAAATACACTGCTGAGGGGAGCAGCGGGTGAGACAGGAGGGGTCTGCTCGCCATGTGGGAACCTCGCCAGCCAGCCAGGATCCAACCGGCACTGCAGAGGCTGCAGACAGCTTCACAGCGCTGTGCTCAACCACCTGCGCCACCAGGGGAGGCCCAAAAGGCAAATCAATTTAAAGGGAAAATAATCACTGACAGCAAGGGGACATAACAAGACTTTTGAACATGGTTAGGAACAACTAAAGTTGGGTAAACACTGACAATAAGATTCCTGAAGTAGATGCTTGGAAATCTAGTTAAGGGAAGGATGCCAAATGATCAACCAAAATAAGTTTTGTCTATCTAGAAACTTTGCTCAAGGTCAGCGCTAATACAAACCACAACGGTCTCCCTTAGGTTCCTCACCTCGTTTGCATCAACTTTTACTGCCTATATTCAGCTGGAGCGCGAATCAGTTCTAACTACGATTTTAGCTTACCAGTTCATCTTCTCTACTGCTTATGTCTGATGTTCTGTTAATGACTTTGGGCTTCTTGCTGAACCAAGTTCTGGACCAAATAAAAGGGTAGGGAATCTAGTTATATACTTAGTGTAATGGAATGTGTTATTGCAAATCTTTTTGTAAAGATTTTCTTCAAAATTGGAGTAGCAAAGCAAGACTCTGGCTTCCAATAACGCAAGACTTGGCATCTAGATTCCTTACTCTCTGCTCTTCAAGAAATAAGATCAAAAAGTACAAATAGAACTACCATCTGATCTAGCAATTCGAAGATATAACACTACCTAAGCATCCAACAATGGATAAATGGATCTTGCCGTTTGTGACCATATGGAAGGACCTTGAGAGAACAAGTAAAATAAGTCAGACATAAAAAGACAAATACCACATGATTTCACTTACATTTAGAATCTTAAAAATAGCAAAACAGGGGCCTCCCCTTGTGGCGCAGCAGTTGAGCGCTGGACTGCAAGGCTGCCTGCAGTCTCTGCAGCACCGGTTCATTCCCCGGCCGCCTGCGAGGGTCCCACACACACACAAAAAAAATAGCAAAACAAATGAACAGCAACAACAAAAGATCATAGACACCAAGAGCAGAATAGTGGTTGCCAGAGGGGAGGGACAGTTGGGGTGGGTAAAAATGGGTCAATAAAGTCAACAGGGTAAATCCTAAGTTAACTTTGTATAGTGATGGATGGTAACTAGACTTATGGTCATTTCATAGTGCATATATAAGTAGTAAATCATTGTGTTGCAAAGCTGAAACCAGTGAATATAAATAGGCACACATCTGTCAGGAAGAGAGGTTGTAGGTGTTCATAACCAGGCAGATCCAAGCAATAATCCTTCCTTTGAAATGTGCTTTCTAGTATGGGAGTAACTGAGAGACTGTGACGGAAAAGACAGAGCTTTGAATGAAAAGGAATACAAGGTATGTCATCTCTGCTCAGTCTTCAAACTACCACGGGTAAGGTAGTGGTCCACTTGAAAAGGATTCAAGGGGGTGGACACTTCACATTTGAGAAATGGCCCAGAGCCCCCTGAAGAGAACAAAAGCATCCAAAATAAAAACATTTTCTTCCACTCCCTATTCTACATCTTGCAGGTGCATCTCTTTAACCACCCAAAGGAGTTCTTTTTTCTGTCTACAAGCTGCTGTTTTCTGAAAGGCTGGTTTTTGAAGTTTTGATAGAGTAATTGAGCACTTCACCTGGACTCTACAGCCACACAGACTTGATTTGTATCCCCCACATCTCTACTTAGTAGGTGTACTGCTTGATAAAGTTACTTTAAATTTTCATTTTCCTAACTCTAATATGGATATCAGAATTCCTACATTGAAGGTTTACCATGAGCCTTAGAGAACTGCTTAGTGTTAGTGTACATTTTAACTGCACAATGATATTGTTATTGGGCCTCCCTCGTGTCGCAAGGGGTTAAGTCTCAGCACTATGAAGCTATTGGCAGCCACCGCAGCACAAGTTTGATCCCCAGCCGGGGAGGTGACCCACATGGCGCAGGAGACCTCTCCTGTCTTGCCCACTGCTCACCCTCAGCAGTGTATTCAGTCAGTCTGCCTGTTCTGCTCCCCACTCTGTCTCTGGTGAATCCTCTCCTCCCCCACCCACCCCTGGCCTACACCCCAGCTCTTGCATACATAAATAAATAAATTTTTAAAAATATTTTGATCATCTACTTATTTATATATAGGTGGTAAGGTGTGTTTTTAAGTAGCATTCTGTTTTCTCTGTGAAATATAAAGTGATGGAAGAGTGATAGACATTGCTCACAGCTGGATTATCATGAGTGTTCAGAAGCAGATGAGCACTTCCTGGGCTTTCCTGGAGTCAGACACTGCAACCTTTTTCAGCTATTTCCAAGTGCTTTTGTCCTGCCAAAAAAAAAGAGAGAGAGAGACAAAGGGAATTAACCTAGCCAAAGAAATAAGTGACTTTAGCTGATTTCAGCAATAGAGAAGAAACAGGGTAGAAATGGAGCAGGAGAGAGAACTTATATTTGAAAAGACTATACCCAGGCAAGATATGTAGTATTATATGATATAGAGAATGTCTGAGGAATAACATTTCCAGTTGGATTTTCTATCTTTTCTATCATCTTTAAGAGAAAAATTTTAATGAATTATTCACTTGAGTCCTACTTTAGGCGCTCTGGAGAGCTCCTGCCTAATGAAGCAATATCATCTGGAGAGCTTTAGGAGAGCTGGATTGTGAGAAATAACATTGCTAAGTGAGACCAAATCTATGTCACTATTTACTAGTTGTGTAATTTCATGTAAATTTGGGTTTTGTTGGATTTTTCTTTTGTTTTACTGCTTTGGGTTTCATTTTCCTCAAGCATAAAATGTTCATAACATCTTTCCAGATTTTTTGGTGAAAGTTAAATGAAATAATGTACATAATGTCCTTAGCACATAGTAGCGGCACAGTGAAGTTACTATTATTGTTTTAACTAAGGTCCAACTTCCAAACACTTCTCTGCGGATATCTGTAACTGAGTTTTCTGCAGAATTTGCTGAAAACGAGGGTTCCTGAGTTCTATCCTAAAACTTCTGAATCAGAAACTTAGGATGACTCTGGCCTAAGAACCTATATTTTAAATCAGTACCCCTCCTACCTCTCCTTCTCGGTTTGAGAAGGCTGTGTGATTTAAAAAAACGTCTGTGCTTGGGGTTTTTTTCTTGGTGAGTGTTGGAGGAAGGAAGTCTTTTGGAAGCTGGCACTTTTCAGTCAAAGTTTTGAGGAGATAACTTTTTACAAAGACATTAAGAAAGTAGGGGAGTGTGTTGGTATTGAATGTGGCTATCCCAGAGGACTGGGGTGGGGGTGTTTAGGGGGAAGTATTAAGTGGATACAAACAGAGTAGACAGAGAAAGAAATGGATTTACAGCTGATCTCTATAGAGATAAGAGTTTAGGTGGGTGCAGGACCAGAGGGGCTTGAGGCTTTTATGGTGACTGAAATAAGGAGGGACAGGGTCATTCTGTCTTCAAGGAGAAACTTGATATATAGTGTTTAATTGCAGAACTTCTACTTTAAACATTTTACTCTTCACAGTTTTAATAATTAAATGACAAGGAACTATTTATTAAAATAGATTACTAATTGGAGAAAAGAAGGATATATCTTCTCTAAATCCAAGCTTTCTGTCTTTTCCCTGTTGTACTGCACTTAATTTGTCACAGGAAAATTACTTTCTGGTCATTTTGGTATGAGTTGGAAAACCGCTCTGTGCTTTCTAAACCAGAGCATCTAAAACCTTCATGTTTAGATACAGAAGGCACTTGATATTGCTTCATTAGGCAGGCTATTTTTGTAGTCTCAGAAAGAATAGAATGCAAAGACAGACCTTACACTGCTGCTATAGTAGCTGACAAAAGGCATGACAGTAAATCTGCTGAGTTCCCCTGTTACTAATGTAATTAACCAAACATCAGTACATATTTTCTCACCACCATGTTTGAATATTTGTAATACTTCAATTCTAGAGTTTATTTTACTGGAAAAGAACAACCTCAGTTAATTAACTTACAGGGCATTTGTGGGCGGAAGAATGCACAATCACTATATGCCTTTCTCAAAGAAATACGCTGAGTTCCAAAGCAACTATGTTTCTAGTAACAGTGCTAGTAGCTACATGGCACTGTGCTGCTAGAAAGTAGAAATTTTTCTGCTAACTTAAGGTGACTACGCAAGATGTAGTTCTTAAGACTTTTAGTTAAAAATATCTTCCAAAAGGGCTTTACTCATGCTTTGTTTGCTTCACTCCCCAATCATCCATTTACTTTTAAGATCTCCAACATTCTGTAAATACAAAGTTGTGGGTGACTTTCTAAAGAGTATTGCTTGGCCTCCTAAAATGTAATTGACAGATCAGCTTTAACTTCCACATATCTTTACAGAATGACTGTATATGAAACTACGTCCCTCTGGACTGTGAACTTCCTCAAGACAGAGACTATCATAGCTCTAGCCCTAAGAACTAGCACAGTGTTGAATGAATGATTAAACTGAGTGAATGAATGAGTTACTGATTACCTTTCACTGTCCCTTCCCATCCTGCTATCCCCTTGTCAAGGCAAACAGATGAAAACTTAGAATTCATTCTTATCTTGCATATCATTGTGAACTCCTAAGGGAACTGAGGCAAGATGGAAGCACTAAGAGACAGACATTGGTTTTCTGGTTAAATTGATTTTGGTCAGTGATTTTTAGTCAAAAAAATTTTTAAATGCTCCTGAGACACTAAATGCAGCATCTAAACTAAATAAATACGTATGTGGTGGGTGTCATTTTTCAAAACAAAAGCAGTAAGCTTTCCTAACATAAAAGAGTATTGGAATGTTTATTATTTTTTAAGATTTATTGTTATTTATTTATGCATACAAGAACTGGGGTGTAAGTCAGAGGTGTGGGGGGGGGGGTTGGTGAGAGGAATCATCAGAGACAGAACGAGGCAGAACAGGCAGATCTATTGAAATACACTGCTGAGCGGAGCAGTGGGCAAGACAGGAGAGATCTGCTGCATCATGTGGGTCACCTCCCTGACTGGGTATGGAACTCATGCCGCAGTGGCGATAGCTTGATAGGGCTGAGACTTTAACTCCTGTGCCACCAGGGAGGCCCTGTTTTGTTATTCTTCTTTCAAAAAAAATTTTGGAGCATTGGAATCTTAATACAGTAAGTATATCCACTATACAGAAAATGCAGTCTTGAGCACATAGCAGTCTTAAAAAACCTTTATCAGATTATTCTTATATAATCTCTTTCTAAAACTCTTCAGTAGGATGAGATTTAAATTTTCTAATATGAACTACAAGCTAATTTGTTTATTCATTTAAGAAATATTGATTGAGAGCCTAAGATTTATGTTAGCATCCCACAAAAATACAGCAGTGAAGGGGTGGGGCAAAACCTTAGTTCCTGTAAAACTTGACACTGGGGGCTGGACAGTGGGAAAACAGACAGACTATAAACATCAAAATATAATCAATAAGCAACACAAACGAATAGACAAGATAAATTCCTATGTGCTTAGTGCTATCAAGAAAATATAATAGAATGATATTCTAGAGAAAATGAGTCATTTGGTTCCATTTTCTCATGCCAGGGAATTTCTATAGGTTATTCCCTCTCCCAGAGCTCCTTTCTCATCTTCCATTCCTCTCAGCATCGTTCTTTCAGCTTAGGTTTCAACTAAAAATTAAATGATCCTGTTATATACCCTTCCCATTGTGCCCACATGACTCCTTTGCTGTGTTTATTCCATTTATAGATATGTGTTCAATGTCTTGCCACAAGAGGGAAGTCTTCTGTCTATGGTCTACTGATAGACAAAATAGTTGGTGATCAATACAGTTTGTCAAATAAATGAACACAAAAATTGGGAAATCCTTTCGTTTTTTTCCTGTCAAGCACCATTTTACCAGGAAGGGGTAAAAGTCATTTGAAGTTCATATGTAAAAAGCTCATGGGAGAAAAATGCAATTAGGCTAAATGGACGCCAGATGAGAATTGCTCAGTGATTGCTTTCTCAGGTTCTAGGGTAGCACTGAATGTCATCAAGGGATAAATTGTTTTAAGAGGAAGCAAGTCATTTCCTAACTATGGGAAGTAAGCACCTCCTTTCTTAAAAAGAGCATAGAAAAATACATACAAGAGAAAAAGAAGTAAAATGAATGCAGCAAAGGAGTAAGTGGACAGGGGAGATGTTCTTTTATTTTAGCAGATTTTTCTCTCAAAATGAAAATGACACATTATAAAATATTCTAGACAATCCAAAAAAAGGTAAAGAAAAATATGGCTAATAAGTGGTTCACATTTTATTTGCATGTATACTCATCTAGACTTCCATGCATATTTACACATATTTTAATATATAAAGGGAACAATACATTCTATTTTGGAAATTGCTTTTAAAAAATTATTGAAGCAACATTGGTTTACAATGTTATTGATACCGGAATTGTCAGGCCTAGTCTCCCAGCCAGGAACGGATCCCAGGCTGCAGGGGCAGCGCTGAGTCCCAGCCACTAGACCCCCCAGGGTTGGTGTCTCACGAAGCCCCAGCAGGAACTTCGCAGATGCTCAGGCAAGCAAGCGAGAAGAGGCAGGTTTGTTTAGAGAAAGAAAAGTTTATTGAGGAGAAAAAGAGCAGAAATAAAGTGGGACTCCCAGGCCAGGGAACCAGGCCTGGGAGGGGCAAGGAAGCCAAAGTGGAGTCATGTCTCAGGGAATATATACCTTTTTTCCCTCATTATTCTAAAGCTCCACCAGTCTCTTTGTGATTGGTAAGTTCTCGGCTGTCTCACTTGATTTGCTACTGAGTGGGGGATCTTCACATTCCTTATCTAACAGCTTTCTCTTTCCCCATTTGTTGCATCTTTATCTTTATGGCCCAGTCCTCTGGATGGGCATCCCTGCATTGAAGTTAAACAGCTGCCCTTCTAAGTTGTCCATAAATTAAACCACTCTCCATTTCTCCAATCTCCGCCTCCCTTTACCACCTGAAGGAAACCAGGACCAGCTTTAACAATGTTGTCCTTGGTCCTGAGATGTTTGTTTTTCCTAATGGAATGGGTTACATTCCCTTGGTTGTCCTTATCTCTGAAGCCTCCCTAAATTCTTCAGAGGTCCCCTCCTGCACTGTCCCTAAAACTGCATAATTCCTAGCTTGCCCTGTGTCTCATTATGTTTTAGGGGTATGTTTCCCACTCTTCAATTGTATGTTACTACACCATACCCACCGCCAAAGCACCCAGAACCCTCCACCATTATTGAACTCCCACTTTCTTCTCCCTCTGTTAGCCTCAATTCTGCAGTCAGATTCAAGGGTTGCTTTTGGTTTGGTTTTTGTATTTTCCTTTGCTTTGTTTTATCATATTCCATATAAGAATGACATCATCTGGTATTTGGCTTTCTGCTAACATATTTCATTTAGCATAATACTCTCCAGTTCTATCCATGTTGTCACAAATGGCAAGATTTCATCTTTTTTTAATAGCTGAGTAGCATTCCATTGTGTATATATACCACATCATCTTAATTCACTCATTCATCATTGGGCACTTAGATAGTTTCCATAAATCAGATATAGCAAATAGAGCTGCAATTGTTAGGGGGAAAAGGATGTCCTAAAGCTAATTCCATACAGGCTTTGTGGACTCCACCCCCACCCCAGGTCAAAGCCAAAGACACTGGGAACTCCAAATTTCATCACCACCAAAGGGAAGGTGGCTGGGACCTGAGGGTGGGGTTAAGCAGCCAGGTGGATACAAAAGGCAGACACGTGGGCTTTGGGGTCTCTTTATTTTTGGGCTCTGAGCCAGCTCGCAGCGTCCGGTTAGCTCTGAGAGTGACTTTGGGTTTCCAGGTCGTCGGATCGGGTAGGACGCATTAAAGACTTTATTTTTCTATTTTTTTGCCTTGTTTGTAGGGTTCCAGAGACCTCCAAAGAAGGTGAGGAAGCTTGCCTCCATTGGCAGGACTGGACAACCCGGCCAACAAAAATGCCCTGGTACCCTCGAGAAGAGGAAAGCCCAGGTGGAGTCTGATAAGACCAACTTTATACCTAAAGCATACATCGACTGGATGCCACCGGTTCGCTCTGATCCTGTATGGAATATTTCAACAAAGCCTATATGGAATTTGCTTTGGGACATCCTTTTCCCCCTAACACAATGATCAGAGAAGTGCATGTATCCCTTTAAATTAGCATTTTTGCATTCTTTGGGCACAAAGAATAGGTGGAATTGCTATAGGTGGAACTGCTGGACTGCATGGTCCATCTGTTTTTAATATTCTGAGAAACATCCATACTATTTTGCTTAGGGGCTGGACCACTCTGCATTCCCACCAACAGCACACATGTGTTCCTTTTTCCTTCCACACTACTGCTACTAAGCCTAAGATGGAGGTTATGGTGATAACATTAGCCACTCCCTGGCATGTTCATGAGGCAGTTGATTTAACGTAAAATATGAAATCATATTAGGCTTAGTAGCAGTGGTGGGCCATTGAAGAAAGAATTCATTTTACACATTCCTGGTAAAAGGTCTAATACATGATTACATAATATAAGACAAAACTGAGTAGAAACACAACACCTAAATTATATACACATAATGCAAAATGACAATGTCAAGCCTGCTGGGGACAGGGCATGGAAATTTGAGGCATATTGTTTTAACTGCTTAGGGTGAGATACTTATATTGTGGACCGATGAAACCGTCATCATGCAGAGGGGGACAGTTTCTCAAAAAATATTTACGGGCTCACTATGAGCATATTGGGGATATAACAGTGAACAAAACAAAGAAATTTACTGCTCTTCAGGGGTGGGATAAACAATATACTTTCAGATTAAGTGCTTTATAGAAAATTAGCAGGTATGGGAATGGGGGAGTTATTATTCTAAATAGTGTAGTTAGGGTAGCCTTCGATATGAAGGAAAAATATTCCAGCCTACGTAAAGTTGCAGAGGTGGAACAAGTCTGGTTTGTGGGAAAGTCAGCTTAGCTGGGAGCACCTGAAAACACAGAAAACAAAAATGGAAAAACACGGAAACACCCAAAAAATTTGGGGTAAGGTTGTTTTTAACTGTGAAAATGGCAGCTGGCAGGATGGCTTATTCCTTAGCTTCCTTCAGGCATTACCATCTGAAAGGCCTTCCTCAACCGCCCTTTCAGAAATTCCAAAGTTATCAGATTTTCCCACCCTTTTAGAATCGCCGCCCCTTTTAAGCATTTCAGTCACCACCGCTGAGAAGGCGCTGCCGACTACTCATTGAAATTGCAATTACCTCCCCCCGCATTTTCCCACCCCTTTTTCTCCTTAGCGTTTATGACCAATTAACTACCACATATAAATTCATGCTGCCTCACCAACCCCCTCCCAAGTAGGACACAAAGATCCACAGGAACTGAGATATTTAGTCCGTTTTAAATTCCCGCTGTACCCCCAACCTATGAAACAGTGCTTGCTATACAGTTGGCGCTCAACAGACACGTCAAATACAAGGGAGGCGGCGGTGCTCAATGGGCCTGGGGTCCGCGTCAGCTCAGCCCAGTATCGCAGTCCTCGGGCTCCGCGAATGCCTTCCAGCCGTCAGATCGTGACGTCCTTCGGTTTTCAAAATGGGAAAGCGAAGGTTCCCACAATTCTCTGAACGCGGATTTCTCGCCGCCGTTCAAAATGGCGGAGGAGGGTGGGGCCTGTCACATGGTGGGCGTCACAGCCGCTTTCCTTTTCCAAACCGCGACCCGCCTCGCCGCGTCACCCGCTCCTTCCCTCCTCCTCCCGCCGAGCCTTTTCGAGGAATCGCCTGGGATTGGCCGACGGGCTGGGAGTGGGGCTGTGGGGCCGGGACCTGGCGTCATCACTTCCTGTTGTGGGCAGTCGTTTCCTGTCGCTGCTTGGTAACAATGGGGAAGATAATGGCTGCCTGAGCAACGTCTCGGAGCAGACGCTGGGCTAGAGGCGGGTCTCCACCAGCGACTCATCGGAGGCGGGCTCGAGAGAGGCTGCAGGGGAGGCGCGCAGGAGCCTCGGCGGCGGCGGCCGAACCGACCAAGACGAATCCGACACTAAACCGAGTAAGTGTAACCTCGGGAATCCTCCGAGAAATGGATGGAGAGCGAGGGGAAGACAGCGGAGCCGCGTTCTCTCAAAATGGCCTATGTGGCGCGTCGTGGCGGAGACTCAGCGCCGCCTCCGGACCCCGGGCGCCGGTTGCCGCGGGGGGCTCCGTGGCGTCGTCGCCGCTGCCATTTTAGTTGGGTGTCCAGTACAGTGCACAGGCTCTGTCGGGGGAAGGAGGTGGGGAGTACTTCCTCTCGGCCGCGCGAGCTGCAGCCTGGGCCTTCCTTCTAGAGGCCTTAAGAATTTGTGGGAGACGATTTTCGAGTGTTGGCCTCAAGCGTGAGAGTCTTTGATTGTCTCAGGTGTACTCTCGGGTCTCCGAAGGCGTCTCTCACGCCCCCCCCCCTTATGGTGAGCTTGGGTTTTGGGGAAGGGAGGGGGTTGGAATAAGACTGCTGTAAGTCAGATGCTGAGAACTCTTGGGCCTTTACATTTCCCAGGGTTTGTGAAACCCCATTTTGAGCCCTTCGGCAGGGCACTATCAATTAAGCGCCCCCTGGGGCCCCGATGACATCTTCCCTATAGATTTGAGGTAAATGTGGTTAACTCCCTTGCTTGAATAACCCTGGCGTAGCTTTGCCACAGATATCACTGCGAGGATTTCCCCCATTCCAACCCGCCCCCCAATAACACGGAGGGAAAAGCCGTTGCGTGTTTGTTGTTTTTCCTTGGGTAAGGGTGGGAATTGGGCCAAATGATTTTCAGGTTAATTTTCGTTCTGTCCGCACACAGGCCACCAACCCCTCCCCCCTCAAAAAAAGCCTAAGGGTCTTGGCTTCTGCGGGCGGTACCTGCCACGTACGCCATAGCTTTAGTAACTAGTATTAACCGGTTGGGCTTCTGCTTCCTGAATACTCAGTCCCTTTTTCCCTTATGCTGATTAATTTCAAGATGGAGGAGACAGCCACGTTCCTTCCCTAGACAGTTTCACCATACTTATTCCACAGGTTAGTCCGGGAATCTGAGGCCTAGCAGGCTTGTTATTTAGGTCATTCTTTCCTTTTGGGGCAAGAGGAAGCCTTTCTATCAGGTTGTCATCCACCATTTGCAAGGCCTCACAATAATTTTTTGCTGGAAATAGAAGCCCACATTTCCTGTATCAAAGTTAACCGCAGTGGTTTTGAATGATTGAAGGGAGGAAGAAATAATAAACGCACTACTTACTACTAATCATTTATTTGACTCTTAGTGACTAGAGACAAAACAACTACTCATATCACCCCATCGGGTACATTATGTCCGTCCTGGATGACTTGAGAGCAGGCAGGCACAATTATAGCACCTAATCAGTTTTCACATTTTTTAAATTAAGTACCCAGGAAGACCAATTCAGATACTCTAGAAATCTGATTTTAGGACCTCTTATTGAAAAACTGATTTAAGCATTCTTTAACCGAAGATGTTCTGATCACCAATACTTTAGTTTCTGCCTTAGGCTAGTGTAACATCCCAAATAAGTCCTTGAAAGTAACTGTCAGAATCTGAAAATAAGTACTGGTCTGGTAAGGAAAGGCTTATTTTAAGCACTCTTATATTAAAAAGTAGGTTGTCCCTCAGCTTTTAAAGGTTCCCTCTGACCTTTTCAGTTCCTCCAAATAAAATGCTAACACTGAATTTGATTGGGTTATGGGGTGTGTGAGTGTGTGTGTGTGTGTGTGTGTAAGTAAAATACATAGGATGTGTATTTTCTTAGGATGTCTATTTCAAAGAAAATGTCTATCTTATAAAAGAGAAAGAATAATGGATTCTTTTTTTTTCTAGAGCAGAGAGTGAAGAAAACTAAAATCCAGTTTATTGTATTACAATACTATGTCATAACAGTCAGGTAATTTATTTTTTGTTGCGTCTCCTGATGATTTATGTGTAGAATGCATGTTTAAAAAATACTGTTTTGCAGATCCTGTAATTGAATGGAATTATTTGATGTTTTAGTTGGTGTTGGGCATTCTTCATGATGAGAATTTTATTTTCACTGGGAATTCAAATGGTAATGTTTCTTGAGTAGCTGGAACTCACGAGTGTTTTGTTTTGTTTTGAATTTTCCTTTTTTAAAATAATGTCTGAAGTTTACCAGTACCTGTATAGAACAGAAAAAAGAAAAAGTAGCAATTCACTGCCTTAAATCAATGTTGGAATGGGATGGTTTTAAATAAACAGCATTTAATTGTAAGTGAAATATCAGTAGAATACCTTACAGAATTATAATCCTAAATTATTTTCTGTGGTGTTTGATTTTTCCCCCCTACAATATACAAAAAGTTGTTATTGACATGTAATATCCTAATTGTTATTAACTCCCTTCAGCAGCAGCAGCATCGTTAAGGTAACCACTTAATTTATAATTTAGTTCCCTAGCTAGAATACTTTTAAGAGCAAGAGAGGTATAATTAATAATTACCCCTGGACAACAGGTGCAAACCTGGTTTGTCCCAGGCAAACTGGGATGGGTGGCCTAAATTCAGAATTAACTTATATTGAACACTTCTATGTGAGGCCCTGTGCTTCATCATGCATGATTTTGTAATTCTTACAGCAAAGCCTCATGAGGATATTAACAGTTTGGTAGAGATAAGTGAGACTCAGAGAAGAGGTTAAGTAATTTGTCCTCAATTAAATAGCTAGTAAGTGGTAGAGTCCCCATTTTAATCCAGGTCTGTCTGATGCCAGTCACTAAACTTTAATACCTCTAAACTTAATTGCTCTCTAATTAGATTGGAAATGCAAAGAGAATGAAAGGTTGTAATAAAAAATCAACGGGTTATGTTACATCAAAAACTAGTTAACACTTCAGGTAAATCTGCTTTATGAAGTAAGACTTCATTTTTGGTCTATCACAGTTCCTGTTTCAACTATTACCACATATAATTTGATTAAAAAACTTAAAATCAGAAATGGCTTTAAAGAAATGACTTAATGAAATATCTAAAAATGTTAGACTGGTTGAATATATTCTTTCATGTTTGTGACCATGTAGTAAGACTTTAAGTAATACAGTAGGTCAAATGGAAATCTGCATTTATTGGTATAATATGTATAATATTTTTATTTTCCAAAACCCGAGTGGATTAGGAAATAGAGCAGGTCACCAGCTGCATGTTCCCTTGATTTGCCATGGACTGGATAACATATTAGAAAACGAAACGTCCTCTGTCAGTGAGGTGCTAGAATTTCAGGATATTTCCTAGGACTAGGACATGTTTTTTTTTCTGTAAGTCTAGCCCTTACATTTCTTGTATAACAAAAGGATATCCAGAACCTTATGACCCATTGGTTTCAAAACGTATCCAGTTTACATAATCCCTTGAAGTTTTAATAACCAGTGTAAGAAAGCAATAGTACATGTGTATTATTCGAAAAGAAAACATTGTTTCCTCTGCCTTAAATATGGATGTACCCCTATAATCAAGCAGTTCATTTTTCCTTTTATCAACAAGATATTTCTAGACATAAAAAAATTGGCAATTTTGAAGTAGGAAATATATTGATGAAATTGTGGTTTTGCCCCTGAAATGTATAGTTGATATTTATGTTGTAGATTCTGCCATATTTTAGTGCTCCAACTCAAGATAAATATTTCATTAGTCGTAATAGCACCTACAGGTTAATTCATTAGTCACAGTAACACCCACATATGTTGAGACAAAACATCTGTGTAATGTGTATATAAATTCTTGGACCTCTTGCATTAATTTCATTGCTATAAGCTGGGTTATTATTAAAAGGTTTACATGGTGATGAATATGATACTTTCTGTGTTTCTAATTTTTTTGTAATGAAAATGAATCTATTACCACATATTCTCCACTTTAACCGTAGCAAGAAAGGAAATAACTCTTAACTACAATTTTCATTTTTTTATTGACCAAAGTTGTAGTTAATGTTAATTACATCTAAGGTGGCTATATAATTTATCCAAACTGGAGCAGTCATTGGTGTACATAATATTTCCCTTTTTTGGTCAAGTGATTTTAATTTTTAAAACTAGCTGGCTTCACTCATTTTAAAAGTTAATTTTTGATGGAAAACTCGCACCCTTAAAATAGTACTTTAGTTACTGATGAACACCAAAATTGCTAGTACTCAGTGACTTTACATTAATAACTTTTTTTATAAACACATTGAACCTTTGAGTTTTTGAGTCATGTTTTGAATTCTTCAGAATAATGAGATGTGCTTGTCCTAATTGAGTTTGTATGGATAAGACCACATTCTAATTCAGTGACATAGTTCAATGATGAAAGAATATGTAATGGGTAATCAGAGATTAAATTCTCTGAAGTACTTGAATAAATTTAATGTTATCATCATGGTTTCCTTTTTTTTTTTTTTTAAACTAACTTGATCCTATGAATCGACAGCATTTGTCATGGTCTCCATTCTTTAATTTGTTGCTGTTCTTAATACTCTTTACATGTAACATGGTAGAAGGCTCAAGTACAGTCAGAATTGTTTGTATGCTGCAAGGTCAGTAGACCTATAAGGTGATTAGATATGTGAGGGACATTTCTGAATCCTTTTGTTTTTTTCCTGCTGTCCTTTTCAAGTGGTTAAGATAGAAGACTTTAAGCAAGGTTAAGTTAACTACCCAACAGCTGCTATTGTATAATCTCACATTGCTGTAATAGTACCAGCAGTGGTGGAGGCCTTGGTAGCATCCTGTGATACAGGCCAATATTGGAAATACCCAACAAGTGATGTGGGTGTTGAGAAATATTGTGCACATGGTAAAAGCTGTGAAACATCAATACCCAGGTTTCTGAAAAAGGCATTATATTTCTCTTTTAAAAGATAAGATAGTCATAAAAGGGAGATAGAAGTACATGATTGAAATGACAGTGAGAAAAGCAAAGATTCTAAACTCATAGCCTAGTTTTTTCTTGTTTTCTCTTTTTTTTTTTTTCTTAGTACGGTAATGTGACCTAGACTATATCATTCATCTTTAAAGATTCCAAGAACTGGAAGGGACCTTTATAGGTGGTTTAATCCAATACTGGTGGATAACTGAGGCACAAGAGGCTAAATGAATTGGCCAAATTCACATAGCTAGTGAGTTAAAACGGAGACTAGAACCCAGTATTTCCTGTTTTATTCCTTTTCACAGCTGAATTCCACCTTGCTACTCATAGAATTTAAAAACCTATCTGGTTGTTACCAGCCTTTTATTTGATTGGTACAAATGCTGTAAAATTTGAATTAAACATTCTGTATATGAAGAATTCCCAACACTTAATATCTACATATATGCTGATACTTTATATCCTGACCTCGTATTCAGCAGTTGTTTGTGATTTGACTTTTTTAAAAAACTGCATTCAATGTTTTTCATTTGGGTGATGATATTATTGAGCTAACATTTTCTTTGTTGGCAGTGGTTGCATGTCATTAATTCTCTTCTACCTTTTGAGAGTCTTAGTAAGTTGTATTGCGAACAGACTGATGCTTGCCCGTCTCTTCAGTATAACACATTTTTATGTTGATGCCTATTATTTTTTTAAAAAAATAGCATGTTCTGCTTTAGCACTGTTGAGTTTGAAAATTGTATGAATACATACGCTAAAGGTGAAAATGCTCAAGGTACTTAGTAGTTAGTTGATACTAGGTTGCCTCCCTCCCACCCCCTTTTTTGTAAGAGGTCATTTCTAACAGACTTAATAGATGTGGATTATTTTTTAATTAATAATTTACACAAGCATTTGAATTTCAGAATTCAGTTTTGTAAAGTCTGTTGTTCTATTAACTGTATATTTTGGTGCCTTAAGTCCCCTTAATTTGGATCTTAGGAAGCAGTATATTAATTGAGTATGTGTGGGTTTCTCCTCAGCACCAGGTCTCCTGACCCATTAGTGCTGAACGATATGTTTTAAGGGACTTTCTTAATACCATAACCATACCATAACAAAATTACATTTTTAAAGATTGGTGTACATGGAATAGGAAAATTAAATGAAGTACTGCTTTTATTGGTGTTAAGAAACCCTAATCTGCATACTTTATATTAATATATGACAATGACTAGGAGAAATGGAAATCATTAACAATGCTTTAAAATTCTCAATGTGAATAAAATTGTTTCTACTTCCTTATAATTAAATACAAATTTCCTTATTACTGAATCCATCTCAGGTTTGGTTTTCTTGCTGGCTTTTCCTCCCCAGAACTAAATTTACCTGACACAGTCATACATTCATTGACCAAATGAGTAGGTTTTTGAGATGACTGGGCAGAATTTCTGATTTGGCTGCTTGTTTCCAGGAATAAGTTTGGATATATTGTCACACAGTACTCTGAAAGAAATAGGTTAATAGACTATGTTATTTATCCAAGAGGCAATCATATTAAAAAATACTAAAAGTTGACTTTATAAAAATAAGTCCTACTGGGTTTGTGGCTGCTTATAAAGGGTGTTTTGTCATTTTGGAAGTTTTCATACCAGGAGAAGACAGGGTATAAAAAAGCTTAGAGTAAGGTTGAATGGTCCAGACATGCCTATTGGGATTAAAAGGATATATTTTTAAAGTGTATAATCTTGGGATATATTGGGAGGCAGTTGTCAATTTAGTGAAATTTGATTAGATTTGGAATTAGGAGACCTAAATTTAATTACTGGCTCTTTACACTTACCACCATGACCTTTGGTAAATCACTTCCTCTCTGCTCTGTTTCTTATCTTTAAAGTAGAGGTGGTGATTTCTACTTCATGGGTTTATAATGAGAATTAAATGAAATATAGGTGAAAGGGCTTTGTAAATATAAGGTGATGAATGTTTCTAGAAACTAGGAAGAGACCTACATGACATATATGTTATCTTAAAATTGTTATATTGGTAAGCTTTTATGGATATACTTACGTTTATAAGTGGCTAATACTGAATACTCAACCCAAAATTTCTGACTTACGTACATAAATATTGTAATGAAGAGATAACTAAATATTTTCAAGAGCCTCTCTTAAGATTCTAGGAACCCAGGGGTGAGTGTGAATTCTTTTTTTCCTCTTACTAGTTAAACTGGAAATGTATCACAATAGAGTAGACTCTGGAGACCCATTTTGTTAACAATTCTTGACTAACATTTTCACAACAAAATGGAGACAGATCTGTATCTGATCATTTGGACTATGATCTCTTGATAGCATTGGCATGCCTTGGTCTTTAAAATGTTCATTTTTTCACTTAACCAAACAATATAACTACCAGGGACTGAATTTTTTCAGTTTTTGCCACTTAGTGAAGGGACTGTTTAAAATGAGACATTTTAGGGGCCTCCCTGATGGCACAAGGGGTTAAGACGCAACACTATGGTGCTATCCGCAGCCACTGCATCATGAGTTCAATGCCTGGCCAGGGAGCTGCCCACGTGGTGCGGCAGACCTCTCTTGACTCTCCGACTGCTCCCCTCAGCAGTGTATTTCAGTAAATCCACCTGTTCTGTTCTCCACTCCACCTCTGGTAAATCCTCTCACACACCCCCCCCCCCCCAACCTGTGGCCTGTACCCTGGTTCTTGTATGCATAAATAAATAAATCTTAGAAAAAATAAAATGAGACATTTTATAAGGAAGTTGAAGGCCTTACTTACATTTGAGATTGCCTTTTCTTTCAAAATGTAATTCCTGTAGACCAGCAGACATCTGCAGGTATTGCAGCCATAACATACCTCCTTAAGTGTCCTTATTGGGTAGAGTTGTCTTGCCAGTGCTGAAATCTCTTGACTCTTACTCCCAGTCCAGATGAAATAAAGAAGGCAGAATAGAAGCTTAGGGCAAATGTGGGGAAGCAAATCAGATTCTTTTCTCCCTGTCCCCTAATCTGCTGCTGCTTTAATTGAAACCTCTGCCTTAGCAAAAGCATTGTTTGTTGTTCCTAGTTGAAGCTTTTTAGTTTGGTTGCAATTTTGAAATAAAAGTAAGTGTGCTTCAGGGTTATCATGTGGGCAAATAATTTTCCATGATTTTCTCTGCCGTATGTCTGGGAGGGTAGGGGAAAAGAGAGCAGCATGTTAACATGAAAGTAATAGTGATTTGGATTAGTTCACATGTTGCTTTGTTTGTCCCATTGTTAACATTATGAATTAAGAAGTGATACTAAACCAAAATAAAAATCCCTCTTAATAGAGTAAACTAACCCCTGGCTCCATCAGGCAAGTACTGTTGAGGATTCAACAATCTAAAATCAGTGTGGAGGGTCTTGAATAGAGATACATACACTGTTTTATCTCTAGTTTCCATGTAGGAAGTTACAGAAATTCTAGAAGATGAAGAATAAATCTTGAAGATTGGTGAACATAGGAAAGAATCATCTGTGCTTCTCTGTAGAGTAGTCATCATTATTTTTTTAAAAAAATAAAAGAAATGTATAAATAGTGGATTATTGGAGCATAGACTAGAAACATGGAATAGTTTCCACCTGCGGAATTTCTCTACCTTACAAGCAAATACTTTAAAATTGTACTGTCCATTATGGTAGCCACTAAATACATGTGGCTACTGTACATTTGTAATGTTGGTAGTATACCTGTGGAACTGAATTTTTAATTCTAATTAAAAAACTGGAACAATGTAAAATATTTTTCCATTAAACACAACTTTGGTTGTTTCGGTAGGACTGTATTTCACTTTAAGAATTTAGCATCTACCTTGATGTGCTATAAAACACCTAGTTTTTTATATTGGTAACCTTTTGAAATAATGTTTTGATTATATTGGTTAAATAAGATATTAAAATTAATTCACCTTTTGCTTTTTAATGTGGCCCCTTGAAATTTTAAAATCACATGGTTTGCACTATATATCTATTGGATATGTGCAACTTCAGGCAGGTTGTTAAGGGAAATGAACTTAATATTCACATTGGATTTGGTTCAGTTATTTCGATATCTACAATGTGTGAGAAGCTGTATTGGTGGCTTTGGGAAGGATTTTAAAAGGACTAATTCTGCTTGTTTTCCTAAGGGAAACTGCTTGGAAAGAGAAGACAATTGCGCTTCAAAAATGTAGAAGACCACGTAAGACAGGAAGTATCACATTCTAGTGGCACGAATGTTGTATGAAGAAATGGATGGAAAATTTACGAGCTGAGAGTAGTAACTTCTTAGGAGGTAGTATTTCATTGAACCTTAAAGGGTGAGCCCCCCTAAGAAGGGGCTAAGGGAACATCATTTGTACAAAGACAGTAAACCACAAGGTGTGCAGGAGAATAGGGATGGGGCAACATGAGTGGATCAGTTTTTTCAAGAAAGTATTAACACAAAATTGTGTCACTAGAATATATAGCTTAATATGGCCTTTGGTCCAGAATAGGAAGCCAAGTGATTTATCCTTCCTTAATGACGTTTTAATCTAGAGGGTCTTCTGAAATCTCTGTTCAAACTCTCTCCTAGTAAGGAATCCTCTCTTTAAATATCTAGCCTCAACTTAAAAATTTCTGGAGATGGGTAGCTTGCTTGCCTCAAGAGGTTGTTGCCATCTCCATCTTTGAATAACATTTTTTTGTTGTTGGACTGTTGTATTAAAAAAGGAAGAATCGGGGCCTCCCTGGTGCAGCAGGGGTTAAAATCTGTGCACTGTCAAGCTATTGGCAGACCTTGCCTATCTTGCCCGCAGCTCCCGTCAGCAGTGTATTTCAGAGATCCACCTGTTCTGCTCCCCACTCTGAATCCTCTCACCCCCCACACCTCTACCTACACCCCAGTTCTTATATGCATAAATAAATCTTTTAAAAATAAAATAAAAAAGGAAGAATTATTTGCTTCCATATTTCTCCAGTATTGGCCCTAGTTCCACCCTGTGGTTATTCTATCTTTCATGTTATAACTCTAAATATCTGAAGATGTTAATCATGCCCGTTTTTAGTCTTTTCTTCAGGCTAGATATCTCCAGGTAACTCAACTACTTCTTACATAGTGTCTTTTCACCATCTTGAGATAGTTTCCTGTGCTTACCAATGTCCTTTTAGAAGTATTTAAAATGTTTCAGATATTCCAGGTATAGTCTGAACAGCATGTTGTACTGGTACTGTTACCTACCTTATTTGAAGACTGATTTTTGAAATCAGCAGGTAACTCTTTTAGGTTTCTTGGCAGTTGGGTCAAATAGACATTTTTTTAATTTGTTATTGGGGTAACATTTGTTTACAACACTATGTGATTCACACCTGCTCAGATGTCACCACACCCACCTCCAAAACACCCATATTCATTTATCATAAACTGTGGGCCCCTTCTGTACTTTGTTCCCATCCCTTCCATCCCCTTGTTGTAACCTCAATTCTGAGGTCATACTTCTATGGTTTGTTTTGGTTTCATTTTATCTGTTTCTTTATATTTCAGTATTGAGTAAGAATCATTCAGTATTTGTCTTTCTCCTTCTGACTTGATTTCACTTAGCATAATTCCCTCCCCCTCCAGTTCCATCCACATTGTTGCAAATGGCAAGACTTCATCTTTTAATATAACTGAGTAGTACTCTGCTTGTATATATACTACTTTTTCTTAATCTACTCATCTGTCACTGGGCACTTCAGTTATTTTCTATAAGTTGACTGTTCTTAATAATGCTGCATTGAACATAGATGTGCATATATATCCCTTCAAATTAGTCGGTTGATTTGTTTGCTTTTGCAGTCTTTAGGTATATATATATGCTTAGGAGTGGAATTACTGGATTGTATGGTTTTGTCTGTTTTTACTTTTTTTAAAAAACGAATTACTATTTTTGTAATTTTATTGTAGAATTTTTATTTATTTTGTGATGAACTGGAGTATAGGCCAGAGGTGGCGGTGCGGGGGGGGGGGGTGGAGTGAGAGGATTCACCAGAGACAGAGTGGGAGCAGAACAGGCAAATCTACTGAACTACACTGGTAGGGGGAGAAGCGGGCAGGACAGGAAAGGTCTGTTGCACCATGTGGGTCACCTCCCTGGCCAGGAATTTCAGGCCATCGCAGTGGGCAGGTGGGCCGTTGCAATAGTAACACTGAGACTTAACTCCTAGGCCATCAGGGGGTCCTGGTTGATATATTTGTAATATTTTGAGAAACTTCTGTACTATTTTCCATAGGGGCTGGACCAGTCCACATTCCCACCAGTAGTGTATGAATGTTCTTTTTCTCACTCCCTGGGCAACACTTACTGCTCGTCTTTTTGATATGGGCCATTCTCACAAGTGTGAGGTATTATCTCATGGTTTTGATTTGCATTTCCCTGATCGGTGATGACAGGCATTTTTGCATATGCCTATTGACCATCCTAACAGACTTTTTATTGTGTTTGTATTAACTAAAAACTTCGTGTTTTCTTCGTGTGAATTGCCAAGAGAGGTCTTCCCCTACTCTGTACACTTAATTATTATTTTAACTTGATAACCCTTAATAAATATTCAGGGTCACACATTTTTCATTTTTGATGATTTCAGCTCATCCTCAGTCCACTGAGAATTCAGAATATCACATACATGTTCAGTATTAACTCCCAATTTTTGCATTGACTATCGATTTGGTTAACTTGTCTTTGATAGATTCATCTAGATGGTTCCTTTTAAACTGTTAAAGTATGGGTCTAAAGTTTGAGTGGTGGTTAACAACTATGAGTCTGTTAAACTATTGTCATCAAGTTCCTTGCCACTCAGACTGATTCTGGCATCAGCAGCATCAGCATCCTCTTGGAGGCTTATTGAACATGACTTTCAGGCCCTACCCCAAACCCACTGAGTCAGAATCTATATTTTAACAATCTTCCCATGTAAATTCAAAATACTAAACCTTGACAAGCGCTGTCCTACCCCACATTTCTCCAAAAACAATGAGAAACCTTTCCAGACTCTGTTCAGAAACCAAGAATGTAGTAGTCAGTAGTATAACAACACATCTGGCCAACCCCAGAGAAGCACTCTAGGTGATACTAATGTGCAAGCCAAGGTTGGAAAATATTCCTATGTAAAGCAAATGAGGTTAATTTTCAGAGAGCCCCACTTCTGGTGAATATACTTCTCTGTTGTGATCTATCTGATAGTCTGTGACAAAATTTTCTTCCTAGGTTTGTTGTCAGATTTTGTGCTAGGGGTTTATAGACTTCATTTTCATTGACGATTCAGTCATTTTTAAATCTAGTATTTTATCATCTCCCTGTTCTCTATAATTTCTCAAAGATTATCATGAGAAGTTTTTACAGTTTTGGCTCTTGGTTCTCTCGGAGTTTGTTTTTACCATTATGTCCAGTTGGAACGTGATTCACAAAGTTGAATAAATTACAAACGAAATAGAAGTTGAGTGCCTCTACCTTCCATCTTCTGCTACTATAATAACTCCCCCACACGCTCAGTACAAGACCCTTTGTTTTAGATTGTTTTTCAAAGACATTTAAAAAGTTTTTCCTAGGTTTTTGCAAGTTTCTGTTTTTTAATGGGCTTTAACCTGCCAGATGCTATTCTTTTGTGTGTGTGTGTGTGTGTGCCATTCTTATAACAGTGAGTTTTCTCTTATTTTGGTTTATGTTCTTATCAGACATTTTTGCTTTATATGTTTAACACCTTTCAACCCTAGAGAGTTGAACTTCTTTGTAAATTATTTTCAAACTTATTTATTGCTCCTTCACAAGTGGAATTCATCCTAATTTCATGTTATTAGTGTTCAGAATTTTAACTGCTAAAGAACATTAGCCAGATGTTATGGGTAGTTCTCTTTGGTTTGAGGAATTATGACTGATGTTTCTTTTTCCTTTGATCTTTTCTGTTTTTTAAACTTAGCTGCTTACTATTATGATACCAAATTGTATTAGCTACATATGGAAATTTGGCCGTTGTTGTTTTCATTTGCCTGGCCTAACTTTTATGTGCATTTTTTAAGCTGTTGATTTTCAGTCTTCTCAAAGTTTTGGGTTATTATAAAAACAAATTTCAAAAATGTCTAGTTTATTCTTTTAAAAAAAAGATTTATTTATTTATTTATGCATACAAGAGCTGGGGTTCAGGCCAGAGATGCAGGGGTAAGAGGATTCACCAGAGACAGAGTGAGGAGCAGAGCAGGCAGATCTACTGAAATACACTGAGGGGAGCAGCAGGCGAGACAGGAGAGGTCTGCTGTGCTATGTGGGTCACCTCCCTGGCTGGGGATCGAACTTGTGCTGCAGTGGCTGTAGATAGCTTCATAGTGCTGCATCTTAACCCCTTGCACCACTAGGGAGGCCCAAAAATGTCTAGTTTATTCTTATCAAAAGTAAGGAATCTTAGTTATGCGATTAGGAATTCCAAAAATACTAATCTCCCCCTTCCTTGAGATGTTCATTATTTCTTCACACAATGATAGGATAGTTCTAAGAATAATGATCTAAGGAAAACAGTAGAGGTCTGTAATGTACCCATGTCTAGACTGAAATTTGTTTAGGCGCAGCAGACAGGTAGCAGGGCTTCTTTGTTTAATTATATGCAATAGAGTTTGTTTTTATATTTTTCTTTAGTATTGACTTATGAACTTCATGTGTTCTGTATGAAGTTAAATCCTAAAATCAATGTATACTACCTCTTCCACAAATCTTCATATGTTCGTGGGATTAACTTTTGTGAAACTGGGGTTAGAAGGAAAAAAGAGAATGACATTTTCATGTATTATCTATAGCAAGACTTGGCAGGCTTTTTCTATAAAAGACCAGATAGTGAAAATAAATAAATAAATATATTGCTTTGCTGATCAAAAAGCAAAATTGAGTATATAATTATATAAGGAAAGAAGTCAGATTTCTAAGAAGTATTTCTTGCTATACTTAAAATGTAATGATAATGGAGTACAGTGTTTGGTAATACAGGTCTGTTGAAAGAGTGGCATTCTTTTTAGTGGGTGTATATAACATCTTGCTTTGCTAAGCTTCAGCATGTTCCTTATCAGAACCACTTGCAGATGTCCATTTATTGTTGCTGACTTGAAATGAGGATGTTACATATTTCATCTTAGATCATGTCTTTTCACACATTGGTATTGTATAATCAGTACACACATGCTTTTAATAAAGCATATTCTTCACTTGGAAGGCATTCTGTTAAGGTTCTTTTTTTTTTTTTTACCTTTTTTTAAAAAATTTATTTATTTATACAAGCACTGGGTACAGTCAGAAACGTGGGAGGGTGAGAGAATTCACCAGAGCGGGGAGCAGAACAGGCAGATTGATGAAGTACACTGCTGAGGGGAGCAGCGAGCGCAGCAGGAGAGGTATGTGCGCCATGTGGAACCCTCACCGGCAGCCAGGGATCGAACTGGCGCTGCAGAGGCTGCGGGCAGCTTTGCAGCCCAGCACTCAAGCACTGCGCTGCCACCGGGGAGGCCCTGTTAAGGTTCTTAATGCTTACCTTAACATCATTACATTGCAGAGTTAATTGAGGTTAAGGTTGAAGCTTCTGAATGGATTTCCTTATAAGAGAATACCCTTTATACTTGCATTGAAGTCCAGAAACACTGCTGGAACTATAATTTGTGCTCAGAAAATATATCTTCTATAAATTTGTGTAGGAATGGAGCTTTCATTTCTTTGATAGTACACAAGAATGCACAAAACAGGGCCTTCCTGGTGACGCAAGGGGTTAAGCAACACACTGTGAAGCAATCTGCAGCCTCTACAGCATGAGTTCAATCCTTGGCTGGCCAGGGAGAAACCCACATGTTGCAGCAGACCTCTCCTGTCCCCTGCTGCTCCCCTCAGCAGTGTATTTCAGTCAGTCTGCCTGTTCTGCTCCCCACTCTATCTCTGGTGAATCCTCTCACCACCTGTATCTCTGGCCTGTACCCCGGCTCTTGTATGCATAAATAATTTATTTTTAAAGTGTACATAACAGCTTCACATTGTGATTCCAATGTTAGTTATTGTTGAAATGACTTTGCCACAATATAAGTTTTGCATATAAGCACTGTTTTGCTGTGTCATTTTAGGTTGGATTCATTAATAAACATAGTCTGCAGGTAATTTCCCAAGTCATTTGTTGGTAATAGTAATTGAAGATAGTTGTTCTCATTCAGAAAAAAAATTTTCAGTCTTGGCCCTGAGTACAACAAATCACATAAAACTTTACCAATGTTAAGACATCAAAAGGAAATTCAATTTCTGTTTCTGACAAAAATTCACAAAATTGATGGTTTAAGTCCACAATAGTGAAGTTTCACCATTACACTACTGTTTCAGATATTTTCTACAAGCTATCTGCTGATGTATGATATAACAAATAGACATTAAACCCCTTACATTTTCACAAGCTTTGTGAATTTGTCCAATTATATAGTTTTCTGCTCTACACATGTTTTTATCACCATTTCAGTTGTAATAACACATCTTAGCACATTCCTCTTCAGGTTCTACTTAATTAGTGTTTTCTCAACTTCTTTGAAAACATTATCACTTGTAGTTGTTCCATGCAGACCATTCAGAGAGGCTACACCTTGTAGTTACTTCAGAATCTTTGAGTTCCTTCAATAACCACTCAAAATCATTTGCTGCCTTGTTTTTTTACTTGATAATTGCTATATCCCGGTATCCTCACTTTTGAACAACTGTTGTCACCAAAGGCTTATAATCCTTTAATAAGTTTATTTTCTCTGGACTTTTAGCTTCTGTAGTCAAGCAATATTTAACATCAGTGGATGGCTTTCCTTTTCTTAGTCAACAAATGAGTGACTGGGATACTTACTTTGGTTGAAGCCTCATTTTTTACTTTTGTGAAGAAATATTTTATGATTAGAGTTGGTTGAAAATTTTCTGATATTTCAGATCTTAGCTTTCTGATTTTCAGATGAAAGCAGCCATAGACAATACAGTAATGAATGTATATGACTGTTCCAGTTAAACTTGATAAAAGTGAAATTTGTATTTCATATAATTTTCACAAAACAACACCATTTTAAAAGTATAAAAGACATAAGGAGGGAAAGAGCAACACAGCTGAATCTGGCCCATGAGCCACTAGATTGCTGACCCCTAATCTAGTCTTTTTTTTTTTTAATGTATAACAGTACTTTTCAGGAGTTTTTCTATCATGAAATATTCATATGAGGTCTTAAAATCTGTGTCCTGACCCACATTCTGGATTTTCACATAGTTAAAATGGCTATCTCCTTTCTCCTTTTAGATAATTTTCCACTTGTTCATCAAGATGGAAAGCTCAGATTCTAACGATAAAGGAAGTGGTGATCAGTCTGCAGCACAGCGCAGAAGTCAGATGGACCGATTGGATCGGGAAGAAGCTTTCTATCAATTTGTAAATAACCTGAGTGAAGAAGATTATAGGCTTATGAGGGATAACAATTTGCTAGGCACCCCAGGTATGCAATATATACTTTAAGAATTTATATGTGTAAGTTGCTGTTTCGTTTTGGGTTTTTATATTTGAAACTTGTTTTAAAAATCTATTTCTTTTTTAATTATTTTTTTTTATTTTTTACGTTATTGTTCATTTTTAAACAATATGTGGTCCCCCCGCCCCCTCAGGTGTAGTCCCCATAGAGTTACCTTCACCAATGCACCGGTGCACCATCACCACAGTCCCCTGTTGCTCCCCCCTCCCTCCCTCTGATCCCTCACCCTCCTCCTCCCCTGCAGTATGTCTCTGATTTACAATTGTCTGTTTTTGCTTTGCTGTGTTTTGTACTGTTATTTTTTTTACACTGATGTCTTATTTGGCTCCCCTATATTCCTGCTATAAGTGAAACCATCCGGTATTTTTCTTTTTTCCGTCTGGCTTATTTCACTGAGCATAATTCCTTCTAGCTCAATCCACATTGTTGTGAATGGCATGAGTTTACCTTTTTGGTTGCTGAATAATATTCCATTGTGTATATGTACCACATCTTCTTGATCCAGTCATCTATTTTTGGGCATTTGGGTTGTTTCCAGGTTTCACCTATTATAAATAGTGCTGCAGTAAACATACATAGGAGTACAGGTGTTCTTTTGAATCAGTGTTTAGCCATTTTGCAGTATGATTTCAATACAAATGACATTTACAGCTGTACTTCACTACCTGGTTCTATTCACCATGTTTAGAATTATTCTGTATCAGATTTATATGTTATGAATTATATTATGAATTTCTAGTGAGCTTAATTGAAATGAAAAGAATAGAACAATCTTTTCATTGTTAGTTAAAGCTTTATTTAAGTAACTGGACGTGAGTCCAAGTGCGGAATAGCTAAATGGGGACTTTAGTTCCTAGGCAGGCTTGTTTTATTTTGTCATTTCTGACTTCCTGAATATGTCCCAATAATAATCCTTTGGAGCTAGCCTTGAGTAAAACTGTCAATTATTCAGAATTTTGTGCTTGGTTATTCTCTTTTGCCCAGTCACGTTCCATTTGATTCTAATTAAAAATTTATTATCTCTCTTCCTCCTTTCTATTTAGTTCTACTATGTTTTGGATATTAGCTTAAATTTTAAAGGTATGATATTAGCATGATTCTATAGAGGGAGTGTACTTTGAGCCAAGAATACCAGACTTGAATCAGAGTGCCTAAGTGTGACATTCTGGCTTTACCATTTATTAGCTGTGACTTCTGGCTCATCAGTGTCTCACTCAGTCTCAGTTCCACTGTTTTAAGATGCAGATAATAGTAGTTTATACCTTCTACAGTTGCAGTTTTGAAAAGTGAGATACCATATGCAAAAGCATTTTGTAAACTGGAAATACACTTGTAGAAACGTAAGTTGTAATATCATGCTCCCAAAGAAGTGAATTTTACCAGATTTCCTGTTTATGCCATGGTTTTCATCACATGGTTAAGAGTCATTGTTTTTAATTTGTAATTTGGCAAACATTTTAAAACTATTTTCAGGTGAAAGTACTGAGGAAGAGTTGCTAAGAAGACTACAGCAAATAAAAGAGGGCCCTCCACCACAAAACTCAGATGAAAATAGAGGTATATTTTGCTTGGGGTTACAGGGATGGGTAGAAGATAGAGTTAATAAATAACCATAATAGTAAATGTGAGGCAGAGATTATCCATAATTGGAAGTTTTGAGGCTAAGTAACTGCTTATAAAAAGAGAGTGACATTTTCTTGAGATCTGGTGAGAATGTCAACATGGTTTTTTTTTTTCCTGCTTCACCTTTGGGTTGTTTGCGTTAATTGGGACACAGTGAGAGATGGCCTATTTAAGTATGTGACTTATAAACATGCGACTTCTTCACCAGCAGGAAAAATGCTTCATTTTTTTACCAAGTGGTTTTCAGTTGGGTATAATTTTGCCCCCTAAAAGAGATTAGCAATATCTGGAGGCATTTTTGGTTGTCATGACTGGGGTTTGCTACTGGAACTGAAAGGTAGCAGCCAGGGATGCTGCTGAAAATCCTAACATACTAAAATATACCGCACTTCCCCCCACAATAAAGAATTCTCTTTCTCAAAATGTCATTAGGGCCACTGTGGAGAAATCCTGCTCTGAACCCAGGTCTAATATCCCCTCCAATGTGAAGTAAGGAATTTGACTATCTAACTTAAGAGGCTGTTATGACAGTTTGGTTCTTGACTATGCCATTATATATTCTGTGATAGGTTCAGATTGTACATTTGGTCTGGTCTCCAATTTCATGTCAAGTTTAAATGTTGGTAATATGGAGAAATATTCAAATACTTTTAAGCCCATAAGCCTTGTTTATACTTTTGCAATGGCTATAACAGTCTTGTATTTTAAAACATCCTATATTATCAAAGTTCCTTAAGTTAAATGCCTTGAAGTAATGTTAACAGATTTATGAAAATTTGACAAAAATGTGAACCAAACTATAATACTATGCCTGTACCTTAATTGGTGCTCACCTTGCCGATTGTGTTAGTGTTTTGCCAGTGGACTGAAAAAAAACTGTCTTCTGACAGTCCACAGTATATAAAGTACTGAAAATAGACTTCCTCCAGATTCCCTTTTGAAAAAATACCCTAAATTCCACTAAGATTAACTTGCCCTTTGAAAATGGAATTGACATTTTCTTGCCTTTACTTGCAGATCTTCCCAGTATAATATACAAAAATCTGTAAATGAGAAATCTGTTCATAATCTTTCAGTTCTTTTTAATACAAAGTTTTAGAACACTATTACATGATTGTCCTAACTTTAGTAGTCCCATTTTCTCCCTCTCCCCTCCTTTTTTTAAAAAACAGGTGGAGATTCCTCAGATGATGTGTCTAATGGTGACTCTATAATAGACTGGCTTAACTCTGTCAGACAAACTGGAAATACGACAAGAAGTGGGCAAAGAGGAAACCAATCCTGGAGAGCAGTGAGCCGGACTAATCCAAATAGTGGTGATTTCAGATTCAGCTTAGAGATTAATGTTAACCGTAATAATGGAAGCCAAAATCCAGAAAATGAGAATGAGCCATCTGCAAGACGTTCTAATGGAGAAAATATGGACAACAATAGCCAGAGGCAAGTGGAAACTCTACGATCTGACTCAACATCTGCAAGGCCATCCAGATCAGAACGAAATTCAACTGAAGCATTAACGGGAGAAGCCCCACCTACGAGAGGTCAGAGAAGGGCAAGAAGTAGGAGCCCAGACCATCGGAGAACCCGGGCAAGAGCTGAAAGAAGTAGGTCACCTCTGCATCCAATGAGTGAAATTCCACGACGATCTCATCACAGTATCTCATCTCAGACTTTTGAGCATCCTTTGGTCAATGAGACTGAGGGAAGTTCTAGAACCCGGCACCATGTGACATTGAGACAGCAAATAAGCGGACCTGACTTGCTAAGTAGAGGTCTTTTTGCAGCTTCTGGAACAAGAAATGCCTCTCAAGGAGCAGGTTCTTCAGACACAACTGGCAGTGGCGAATCTACAGGATCAGGTCAGAGACCTCCAACCATAGTCCTTGATCTTCAAGTAAGAAGAGTTCGTCCTGGAGAATATCGGCAGAGAGATAGCATAGCTAGCAGAACTCGGTCAAGGTCTCAGACACCAAACAACACTGTCACTTACGAAAGTGAACGAGGAGGTTTTAGGCGTACGTTTTCACGTTCTGAGCGGGCAGGTGTGAGAACCTATGTCAGTACTATCAGAATTCCCATCCGTAGAATTTTAAATACTGGTTTAAGTGAGACCACATCTGTTGCAATTCAGACCATGTTAAGGCAGATAATGACAGGTTTTGGTGAGTTAAGCTACTTTATGTACAGTGATAGTGATTCAGAGCCTAGTGGCTCAGTCTCTAGTCGAAATATGGAAAGGGCAGAATCACGGAATGGAAGAGGGGGTTCTGGTGGTGGTAGCAGTTCTGGTTCCAGTTCGAGTTCAAGTTCAAGTTCCAGTTCCAGTTCCAGTTCCAGTTCCAGCCCTAGTTCCAGTTCCAGTGGTGAAAGTTCAGAGACTAGCTCAGAGGTGTTTGAAGGCAGTAATGAAGGAAGCTCATCATCAGGCTCATCAGGTGCCAGGCGAGAGGGTCGACATAGGGCCCCAGTAACATTTGATGAAAGTGGCTCTTTGCCTTTCCTTAGTCTGGCTCAATTTTTCCTCTTAAATGAGGATGATGATGATCAACCTAGAGGACTCACCAAAGAACAGATTGACAACCTGGCAATGAGAAGTTTTGGTGAAAACGATGCATTAAAAACCTGTAGTGTTTGCATTACAGAATATACAGAAGGCAACAAACTTCGTAAACTACCTTGTTCCCATGAGTACCATGTCCACTGCATCGATCGCTGGTTATCTGAGAATTCAACTTGTCCTATTTGTCGCAGAGCAGTCTTAGCTTCTGGTAACCGAGAAAGCGTTGTGTAATTAAGGTCTGAACTGTCAGCTATGAAGCTGGTATAGTGATGGGCAAACAGGAATCACTTGCTTTATGTCCACTTTTTGAGTGGTGCTTAAATGTAAAGTAGCAACCTGAATTGAGTCACTGCTTTCTGAATGAATCATTGTCCTTTCTCCAGTTTCTGTTCCAGAATAAAAGGAAATATTTAAAAAACAATGTTTTAGGACACAAAAATCTGATTTCAGTATCAGTAATTGGTATTACTGATCATTTACTATATACACTTGGCATTTTCTCCTTTGTTATCTTAAAAGATCTGCCTTATCAATGGCTCTAATCTGTTTGACTTTGATCTTTAAAGTTTCCCATGCCATAGGAGAGAGGGCTGAAGGAAATTCCCAGTTTAGAATAAGTTACAGTAAATGTTTCCTAAGTGATTGCTTAAAGCTATACTGTTCCCAGTTATTAGTTGGCACAAATTCAACTACGTTATGAATATTATTTGTTCGCCTTTCAGATGAGGTGATATTGGACATGTCAGTGTAAATAACACTAAGGTTAGGATCTTCTAAATGTATAACTGTCTCCTAAGCCCATCACTGTGGCACACTGTAGAGTGAGCTTATAGTTTAATTGAGATATTTATCTTGTGGAAATATTAAAAAAAAAGCTTATGCTTGTGTAAGTGAAAAAAATCACATTCATTTCTTTAAAAATGTAAAGCTATTTTGTAGAGGCTCAGTACTTTTCCAATGCACTGTTGTATTAATGCATTAAAAATTGTAAAGTACCATGCTTAGAAATGAAAAAACTGCTTTTTGTGAGCCAACATAGTAAAAAAACACACCAAACAAAGTACAAAGCTGCTTTTGTAAGTGTGTAGATGTCAAGAGCAGAACATATCTATAATATTTAATGTATGTGAACAGCTACTGTGACATGCAAAGGAAAGGACAGAGTGCAGAATTGAACTGCATTGAAGACCAATGGAAATTGTGTATTTTAACTTGGATTTAGGCAGGAAATGAAAGATGGGAGGAGTAAAGAAAATTGCTCTAAAGAATTTAAACTTTTCATGAAGACAGTAATCATACAGATGTGGACTGCTTTCATTCAGTGAGATCCTTGACACAGTATTCTACTTGAGCAGATGAAGTAGATCAGCAAATTTGGCAGAGCTTTGGTTTAAGAAAAACTACTACCGCCAGGCACAAGTTACATTGATGTTTTCTGGGTTTTTTTTTTTTTTTTTGTTAAAGTCTGCTCCTCAAAAAAAAAAAAAAAGGAAAAAAAGGATGGAGGAAAGGGACTCTAAACCACTCTTAGCATAAGAATTGAGATTGGTAAAAATCTGTATTCTAATCAGAATGTCTCTAATTTGCATTGTTTTTTGAGATTTGAAAATTAAGGTACCAGTGCACACTTATTAATGTTTTATTACTGTCTCTAACACAGACCTAACATCGCACATTTAAAGATCAGTTGAAGAATTAAGGGGCGTTTATCCTTAATTGAAAGTGAGTCTTGTTGGGTTACTTGAAATTCAAATTTCAGTTGTGCTGCCCATATTTGAAGATGAGACTGTTGTCATGAGCTATGGGACAGGCACTTTATGTTTCCTTAGTACTAAGAATAGGTTTGTGAAGAACCCCAGTACTCTTGCTGAATTTGTCTTGAGGCCAGGTTGGGGTTAGGATTAGTCTGACTGTGGAGGGCTGTTTTTCTGGGAAATTCTAATAGGCCCAAAGAGGAATTTAGCACATCCCTGGCCTTGAACAAAGTGAGCTAACTACCCAGGCATAGTCAAATACTCTACAAAATAAGCAAGTCTGCTTTAGGAATTATTTGGCTATCTTAACTGTTACCAGTTTAGCTGTAAAGATTATTTCAAAGCTCATTCTTTCATGTTTTCCTCTGGCTTTCAATCCTACCTAAGTATCAAGGAAATTTAATTTGTAAATACAGTAGTTGTTTACTAAGGATATGTACTGCTCTTGCAAGGAAATAATGTCCAAACAAAGCTTCACTTATTTTTTTTATATAAGCAGATTTCACTGCTTATGGCGCTTATGTAATACATTTTATCTTTTTAAAAAAAATTGTCCATGTGAAAGTCAGGATTCCTTTATATTTGTGAGCCTCCTTGTCTCCTTTCCTAAGGGTATAATCTACGGTTTTCAGATCTGCAAGATAGTCCTCATTGGCTAAAACCAAACCCACTTTTTTCTTGATATAAAATGTCCCATTATTATAGGGGTGTTCATTTAAAATAGGTTTAAAAACACCTGTAGCACATTCTAAGCATTAAAGAAAGTTATTGACAACAGGTACCTCCCTAACCTCCCAAGATGTATTACTCATTTGTGAAGTATTAAAGTAAGAGGTAACTCATGCAGAATGCTGGTTATGAATGTAGATATTGAAGCTATTCATAAACACTGGAAATAGATTTTTAAGTTTTTAGCCTCCAGTAGAATGCACATTGGACATGTGCATGTGGACACCTTTTCCAGCCGCACTCATTCATTTCCTTTGAATTATGTAGAATGGATAAAAATATTTCAGTGGAATTTGCTACTTTTTATTTCACAAGGTCCATAACTAATATATACTTAATAATATTGTGGACATTGAAGACAAGGTCATTTGTAGGTGTCAGATGTACAATGGAGAACAAAAATATTTTTTTTCTACCAGCATCCAAACACCTGTTTTCTCGAGGGAGCATTTTCTTGCAAAAGACTTTACATTTCATTTTGTATCTTTGCACTTTTTCTTTATTACAGAAAGGTTCTGTCTTGAAGACCTAGTTTGAACTTCATGCAGTAATAGGAACAAAAAAGCAAAGCTGGGAGATTACATTGTTCAAGGCATAGGGGAAAAGTACTAAAAACTGAGTTTCCTTGAATATTTCAGATATTTTTAAAAATTTACTGGCCCGAAGTGTCTGAAGTGTATTGTTAACTCCAAGCAGCTGACAAGTTGAGATTTTTAGGTACTAAAACCAAAATTGAACAAGTTAACCTTAAAGTTGGCGGGCTTTATCTGTAGCATCACTGGAAAATGAATCATGTTAATTTGGAATATTTGCTCAAAAGAGAACACATTGGTTATACCTCAGTGGTATTAGTGGTTAATGAAGGTGGGGATTGAAAAAAGTGTTCACATTAGTGTTGACGTATAGGTAATAATCGTGCAACTAACAAAAAATGTTTAGCATCAGGATTTTATATGAATATATATATATATATATGTTCTCTAAAAACATGATTGTTGGAATTCACTCAAATTGTAAGATTAGGAAATTGATTAGGTATGTTACCTCGGATAATTTTTTCCGCTGGGAAAATGTGTCCTTTCCGTGCCAAGTATTCTCTTCTAGTGTCAGTTTCTCAAATTATATTTATCAAAGGTTATCACTTAATATGCTCTGTACTTAACCACCTGCTTCCCACATATCCATGATGTGAGTTGGGTCAAGCATCAACCGTGACTTAAAGTCAGTTCCCAAAATACTCAGGTGATAGGGAGGTGAATGTTGTGAAATGTCTCTTAAAAGTCCAATTTTTCAGCTTGCCTAAAACACTGGCAACTTGTGGATGTTAATTGCTACTTTAAGGATGGAGGATATTTTTACCCTTTCCCCCCAACACACATTCATTTGTTTTCTCCCTTTTGTGAACAAAAAATATTTGTAATCTGCCTTGTTAGATTTTTTTTTAAGTGTTGCCTTACTGGCTTTCCTGTCAAATGTATTACCAATATTCAAGCTACATTTGCCAGGGTACTTTTATTCTTTTCTTGTCTTATGAAACTATGCTGATTGCTACTTTTTAAAGTATTGGGTACATTAGTAATGCAAGAGGTTGACAAGGCACATGTCAGACAGTTTCCCCCTTGAGTATAGTATGATTCTTCAGTATGTTTAATATTCAATAACAGTGTTGTAATTCACTGAATTAACTAATAAATTGTGTACATTTGAAAAAATTAAAAATTAAATCAGCATTTTTATTTCGAAAGTTGAAGTGAAAAGTGAGAAACTAGTATTTTACTTATTTTAAAGTCAGACTTAATAAGGAACTAAGAAACAGTATGAGCTTGGTACTGGTCCTTTTAAAGTCTAACATTCTGAACTTAAGAATTCTTAACTGGAATGCTTCTAAAATATTATCTACTATCCCCAACAAGTGGGTGATTTAAGTTACTCCATTTTGTATCTAAAATACAGCATAGGATAGAACTTGTTACTAAGGTGTTGGACCTCTCAAGGAATAACAGATTGTATCAGTTTTATGAATATTTTCATTTCGTTTCATGTTTTAATTCAAGTTTGAAGGAAATAGGCACACCCTCCAACATCAAAATTAGTGAGATATTTGCTTTTGATTAGGATTTGTTTACTAACAGACCTATAAGCTGCTTTAGAGTCACTTGGATTGAATGAGACGCAAAAGACATGCAGTGAAAGCGATCCCCATTATGCCACTGTGCCTAGTTATTTCAAGGTTCCTCTGTCATTTCCTCATCTTGCAGATTATTCCAGGTATGGTTAAACTAGTTGCCCAGCCTTAACTCTTTAGTGCCCCTTCACTAACATCCTTTTAACTGATTGATTTATACGTGTTTTAACTATCCAGTGTTTGGATTTTACCTCTTGATAGCTCCATTTGTCCCTGGTGCTGCTTTTAAAGATGTAGGGTCATGTGATCAGGTATCAGGTTGAGTAGGTACGCAATTGGCCTGATTATGTATCTGTGCCTGTTTTATCTTCTCCCAGGAAGAGCTGCTTTGGTATAGATGTTTACTTGGATTCATATAAAGAACTGGGCAGCAATCTTGGGAAGCTTTCTGAAACCTATAAGAACCTGAAGGGATTTGGAGGGGAACAGGAACAAAGGCTGCCTTTATGTCTTTGAACATGAAGCACATAAATGTATGTTCTGTCAAGAATAAAGTGATTGTTATACCAGGGCTTCCCGACCTCTGGGAGAAATTTTCAAAAAATAAAAAGCAGAAAGGAGCACAAAGTGATGAGAATTCAATTGGCTTGCTTTATCTGGTTTCTGGTTTTCTTTCCATTTAAACCTGAACATAACACCCTTCTCCTATATATATATATATATATATATATATATATATATACATATATATATATATATACACACACACACACAGCAGACTCCTGGTTGGGAAGCCCTGTATTAAATTTTGAGAATGTATCCAGTTTCCTTTTTTTTGTACAGTGCTTTTACACCTGCTAAAAATTAACTTGTTTAATGCAAAACAAGACCTTGAAAGGTCAAGTCATATTAAAGCTGGTTTGATTATTAATAGTTATCTTTAGGAAGAAGCTTTTTCCCTATGTAAGATGTCATACTGCAGACTTAAAATATAGACTATCAATAAAATGCATGAAGTGATCATTTGTGCTTGATCATCTCTCCTTGGGTTTTTCTTTAAAAGGGGGAATCTGATAAAGATTCTGTTGCTTCAAGCTGATACCGAGTAGATGATTTTTAGAATGAAATGGAATCACAGTGAAACCTTGATTTTGATTCCCCTCATTATCTATGAGTACGGGCAGGTACTGGTTTATGGGACATAACTTGTGTGTTTGTATCGTTTAGTGGCTTAATCTTGAAGTGGTAAAATAAAAGATTGAAAGTATATACCAATACAAGGATCCTGGGAAAATTTATGTAAACATTTTAAGTAGGTGCATCTTCGCTGTTTCCTTGTATTCTCACCATTGCCCTGACTACTCCCTCGCTTGGCCTGTATAAATACAAAAACTTGGCTAGGTGTGCATGTGTGATCATGCAGCTTCTCTTCCATCCCTACTTCCAACCTTCATGTGTATTTCTTAAACCACTAAGATGTCCTTGTTTATAAGTAGGTCATCACATTGTGATACTTTTATGAAATTTCCTCTTGGTATTCATTTAGCCAATGGTGAAATTTATTAGAGGTTCATTTTCTCTGGTACCTACAAAACTCTTATTGTTGGCAAAGGAACTCAGTTCCTTGGGATAATTTTGGTGTAGTCACCTCTTCATGACCTTCCCAGGGTTTTGTTTTTAGTGTTATTAATGTTTCTATTCTTTGAAACTCAAGACCACCACTGAAAAGTTGACCTAGGCAACAAGCCAGTGCACAGGCTTCTTGGTGACAAAGTCAGTGAAAAGGACCTTTACCCAGAACAGGATCTAGTAGAGCAGACTGTAAGCTATTTTAAATGTCATCTTAAAAAATAAATGAGAATTAAAGTCCTTTGAAGTCATTGAATTCAGGCAAGATTTAAGTCTAAGACCTTGCAAATGGATCACTAATAGCTACTATTAAATAGCTAAAATTTTTCTGATTGCACTCAGGTGTTGTGTTAAGCACTCAATATAAATCATTTAATCATCACAGTGACTCCAAGGTGTAAATATTATCACCTTGTGTTACAGGTGATGTAATAGGGTTACAGATGTTTGGTAATTTGCCCAAGGCATAGTATTCCCAGTCAGATGTCAGACTCCAGGTTTATGGGAAGATCATTGTCCTTCATCATTTGAAGAAGATTCAACTTTGAGAAGATCATTGTTCTTCATTCATTTGAAGCACTGGGAGAAAGACGTATAATCCCTGTTCACAAGGCCCTGGCATTTATTTCAATGAGGAGATATGTAAAACAGTTGATAAAAGCATTACAGGTAAAGTATCAATCCCCATTCAAATAGTGTTTGAGGGGAGCAGTGAGAAGTAATGGGGTGAAGGGTTCATCTGAATTTGAAGTTTGTTTTCACAGCTAATTAAGAGGTAAGTGTATTTATCTCTTTCAACATGTTAGGCATGTTGGTCTGAGGTTTCCTTTGTTTTAGGCAGGATGGGTGCCTGAAGCCTCTGAAATACTGCTGAGTTTCTCTGGATAGTGATGGACCTACTTTTTAAGAAAATTCACAAGTGATTCCCTGTGTACCAAATGTTCTAGAATAGGGCAGCCCAGTAGGAAAATAATGAGGGTCACATTACAAAAGATAAAAAGAGGTGAAATTTATTTTAATAGTTTTACTTAACCCAATAAGGTGAAAATATTTGACATGTTGATATAAAAATGAGACATTCACATCTTTTTTTTTCATGCTAAGTCTTTAAAATCTACCATTTAACACTTGTATCTCATTTTAGACGAGGCACATTGAAAGATATGCACTAGCAACAAGTGGCTAGTGGCTACCATATCAGACAGTGCAATTCTAAATATAGGAAAGAGTGATTAAAGTGGGTAGGATGGAAATGGCGATTTGTTTTTGAAAGTTCACCTGTAGATATCCATACCTTATCTGCTTACCTACACTACCCTAAAACTAGTTAGGCATCTTTCTTTTAAACTGCAGCTTAAAAGAGTATCCACACTTACAAAAGTACCATCTCTCCTCCCCTTTTGAAGTTAGACTACATTTCCAATGCTTTAAATCTAACTTTGAATTAGCAAAAAACAGCAGGTTGAGGCTTCCATATTTGAAAATTAAAGAAGCTGGCTATGACTGCAACATTATGTAGCAGCCAAAAAGTAAGTCGTTACTTTTATTCCAGGGATAAGCACCCATAGTTTTATGTGGATTCTTGTAATTCAGTTACAATAATACATGTAATTTCCAAGCAGTTCTATCTGAAATTGCCACATTTGAATGAATATCTGGCTTTTGTTAGAAACAGCTAACCTGGCCTTAAAATCTGCTTTCACTTTGTAGTTAGATAATGACAGTATGTTTAAGTGAGAGCAACAGTGAGAGCGAGTTTTCCAAACATTAAGTCTCTGATGCCTCTGCTGAAAGTTTGGAGATTTTTTTTGTTTTGTTTGGCAACATGTTATGAAACATTAACCCCTGTGAAGAAAGAGTCTTTGGAATTGAAGTTTTGGAAAACTTGCATTTCTTGCATTTTTTTGTATGAATGTACATTGGCCTTTTTATTTAGGAATCTGAAAACCTGTTTAGTACTAGGGAATGGATGCTGGTTTCTAGCATGGGTGACTCAAACACCTCCAGCATGTGAATCTGACCACTTACTTAGAAGCCAGAAGAGCACATCAGCCAACTTTTTTTTTCTTTCAGAATTTTGTGTGTGGCCCCTTTAGATTAAAGGTGAAAATTCAGAGTCATCTTGTTTTGTGTTCTTCTGCCCTTTCCTGGAGAAAGAATGATTGTTCCTAAGGAAACATCTCGCCAGCTAGGCCCAAATTCTTTCCTATTGCTCTAACGAAAAAGAAACTTCCCCCAGTAATGAATGCTATCTTCTTTAGAATCTGAATTAATCACTTTTTTCTTTGGAGACCAGTAGCATCTACATTTTAAACAGGAAACTCACCTTAATCTGCTAAATAAAAATACATTCTAAGCTTCACTTTAGTACAGATATTATTTAATAGCCTTTGGAGAGAACTGGACACTGACTGGGCCCTTATTTTTTTAAGTTTGAGTCCAAATTTTCTGGGGGTGGAGAATCAGAAAATACTTGTTCTTTTCTCTGTCTCACCCTAAATTGTTCCCTACGGTTCAGACTATTGGGTTTTGAATACCTTATAGTTGACTGTCCAGCATATATTAACTAGGCCTGACTTAGGCCTTATCTCCTGTTTTAAAATGCCAGTTTACAAATCTGAGCCTAGAAACACAAGTGGGTTAGGTTCCTGAATTCTCTGATGTTTTTGCAGATGACTGAAATACCTACCCACAAGTGTTCCAAAGAGGTACTGTGGGGCCCACTAGAAAGCATGCTGTAATATACAGCTCCTGCCCTCCAGTCCCCACCACAGTATCCACACTTCAGTCTCTGAAAAGTTCAATGTGATCTAGCAGCAGGACTAAAGGGAGGGGGATGGCAGTGATGGTTATGAATAGATGTGTTAAATACCTACCTGTTACCAGCCACCAGGCTAGGCTTTTCACCTTTGTCCTCTTATTTGATATAACGATGGGGGGGGGGCTGGATATTTGTATTTTATAACAGAAATACAGGTTAAGTGACATGCTCCACAACTCGCTATTATTGATCATAAAAAAAAATTACTGGAATCTACATGCCAAGCATTGTTGCAGTTGCAGAGGATAACTGTGGTGAACAAGACAAAGGCACTTGTCTTCTTGGAGCTTACATTGTAGTAGGGAGAGGCGATGATACATTTGTAAGCAAAAGCTAAAATAGTGTGATGTGATTGTAACAGATAGTGCAGGGTGGCTGCAGAAAAGCTGAAGCAGACACAAGCTGAGATGTGGATGAACAGAAAGCAAGCATGCCAGCCCCAGGAAATGAGCTCATCATTTGGAGGGAGGAAAAGGAGCAATACTGAAGGTGGCGAAGCAGTAAGAGATGAATCAGGCCAGTTCATAAGGGTTTTATAACCCAAGGACGGGAGATAGTTATTCTGAGATGGGAAGCTGTTGGAGTCTTGCTCATGGGAGTGAAGTGCTCTGACTTTACTAAGTGGCAGGGTCGGAGCTGGAAGAGATTTAACCAGGTGGCTGCATGCCCCATGGCACCACAGAAGAGGACTCCCCGCCCTTTCCTTCCCCAAAGTACAGGAAAGCTGGGCCCACTGTAGCCTGGCAATGGCTCAGCAGTTCTCCAAGATTTTGACTTCTGTTTCCAGGTTCCCCTGTTTTCCTAAGAAACTCTGTTTATAGGATTCATAGAAGCAATGTGACTTTGTGTTTTTTACTCTAATCCGATTTGAATGGCCCTTTTCTGCCATCAAGAGAGAATCCCCAAGTGTACCGTAACGCAATGCCACAAATTAAACTGGGCCAGCATTGCTGTTTTTCTTTGCTAATACCTGCAGGGGGCAGGGTTGCCCGTATAATGAACCAAAGGGACAGGTGAGTTAAAAATTTTTTTATCATATTTTGTATTGCGGTAACATGGGTTTACAATATTGTATATGATTTAACCTAGGAGACAAGGTTCACACCTTTAGGTGTATGTTCTCCCCATGCCCACCACTGAAGCACCAGGGCTCCGCCGTAGTCTATTGAACCCCCAACCTTTACTCCCCCACCCAACACCCTCTCTCTGGTAGCTTCAATTCTGCAGTCAGATTTCTAGGGTTTGTTTTGATTTGGCTTTATCTGACTTCTGGTTTCTCTGTATTCCGTATGTGAGTGAAGTCACCCAGTCTTTGTCTCCTCCTTACTTATTTTCCTTAGCATAATCCTCTCTAGTTCCATCCATGTAATAGAAAATGGAAAGATTTTTTTTTTGGCTGAGTAGTAATTCCTTGTGTATATCTACCACTCATCTGTTATTGGGCATTTAGGCTATTTCCACAAGTTGACGATTGTAAATAGTGCTACAATGAACATAGGAGTGCGTGTATCCTTTCAGCTTACTCTTTTTTAAATTTTTTTTAAAGGAGAGAAAGTACATTGAACTTTATTTATTTTTAAATATTTATTTATTTATTTATACAAGCACTGGGTACAGTCAGAAGTGCGGGAGGGTGAGAGAATTCACCAGAGCCAGAGCGGGGAGCAGAACAGGCAGACTGACGAAGCACACTGCTGAGGGGAGCAGCGGGCGGCACGAGAGGTCTGCGCGCCATGTGGGACCCTCCTCCGGTGGCCGGGGAGCATCCGGGGATCGAACCGGCACTGCAGAGACTGCGGGCAGCTTCGCAACCCAGCACTCAACTGCTGCGCCACCGGGGAGGCCCATCCTTTCAGCTTAGTGTTTCATTCCTCAGATAGATACCTACAAGTGGAATTGGTTGGTCATATGGTAGTTCTATTTTTATTATTTTGAGAAACCTCGGCACTGTCTTCCATAGGGACTGGAATAGTTTACATTCCCACAAAGAGTTAATTTTTTAAAGAGCTGATTATTTAAATCTTTTTCTTTGGATGACTTGATGTCGTCTTGTCGGTGATTTTACTGGTGAGTAAACTCAACAGACTTAGATGAATCTACATTATGGATTAACTAATATTCTCTGGCATTTCACAAGTGACAGTCATCCAATTCAGCTGCCTGCATCCAAGCAAACCATTCTGAAAGAATTGGTAGCCAAAAAAATGGGAGACTCCAGATTGAACGCTTCTGGTTATTGAGGAGATATGGGGCCTTAACCTGATCATGGGAATGGGGCCCAAATCTTGGTTCCAAATTCCTTTTCCATCTTCTGGGTTTTAGATATGGGAGCAAGGACCAAAGGAAATAGGGTCAAAGGAAGGCAGTTCCAGGCTACAGCACAGGAGTCAGTGCTAGCTGCGTGGAAATTGGTCCCTGTGTGGTTATAATGCTGGATTCCTTAGTGTGGTAGGTGGGCCCATGTTGCAGTCCCCTCTCATCTCTGCAGTGCCACCACTAACTGCTGGAAGGGTGACTTCATAGCCACCATTCCCTCTGAACCCCAACAAAATCTAGGGATTTTCAGGTCTGTAGATGAGTACACGTGGAGCCTGACTTATCTGCAAAAGTGTCATCTCAGGCTAAGCAGCAAGTTTTGGGAAGAGGCCCAAGGTCAATGAATGTAGAAATAGCTACTGAGACTACCTGGACCCTAGCTTGCTATGACAAAGGGCTTGCAAATAGCGTATTTAATATGGACCCTAGTCCTATGTATGAAACTCGCCAAGGAAAGTTAATTCCTAGTGGCTTGTCCCCCATCCCCAAACTTCCCTCTATCTTTGCTCCTTCAAAAGAATCTGTTCACAGGACATCCAACTGAATTATTTAAATTGTATCTGGCTAATAGCGCATGGCCTCAGGGATGTTATTTAAGAGGCAATATAGGGGTCCTCCCTGGTGGCCTAGGGGTTAAGTCTCAGTGCCATCACTGCTAAGGCCTGAGTTTGATCCTGAGCCAGGGAGGTGACCCACATGGTGCAGCAGACCTCCCCTGTCTCACCCACTGCTCCCCTCAGCCGTGTGTTTCAGTCGATCCATCTGTTCTGTTCCCCACTCTGTCTCTGGTGAATCCTCTCACCCCCAACCCCGCACATCTGGCCTACACCCCAGTTCTTCTGTGCATAAATAAATAAAATCTTTTTTTTTAAAAGAAGAGGCAATATAAGGGTTCATGGCCCTAAATAATAATGATCAACAATGATCCTTTTGAACAAATGGCCCATGGAGAAGTAAGATGGGGACCCGAAGTTTCAGTGAAAAGAACATAGGTTTAGGAGCCAGTTTTAGGTCCACGTGCCTCTTACAAGCTATATCATTTTAGATAAGACCTTTCAACCTCAATTTTCCCTTCTGCAAAGTGGGGGTAATTCCTATTTTGTGGGGAAGCTTAGAGATCCTATCGGTAAATTCCCTAACACTTCAGTGGTGGAGATATTCTGTTGTGATATTAATAAGAGAAAAGAAGTATTGCCTTAAGAAGTGGCTGAGCCAACATCTAATACTGAAGTCTGTACATAGGATTTTGAGATATTTAGAAAAGACTGAGTGTGTGGTCTGGGATACCAGCTTCAATAAAGATAAATGCATGTGACCAATGTTCTTTGGATGCCCAAGGAAGCCTAGTATCTGTGTCAAAGAAACAAGGACATAGACATGGTTACTCTAGAATAAGATGTAATCTGTCCATTATGAGATGGTGGAGGTGGGGAGAGGGGAGTCCTTGTAAAATCTGCTTTACCAGGTAAACCAGGATTACACCTAATTGCCTGTGAAGCAACAAATCAATGACTGAAGATTTGTTGCTAAGGCAACTGTTTTTTCTTTGCTCAGCATCTAGCAACTATTTGGAGGCTGCGGTTGGAGCTGAATAGGCAAATAATAAGATATACCTGGTGGGAAGGGAGGAAGGGAGGGGAGGGACCAGTACCAATCTAAAAATATCTGATGATAGGATAATAGGCAAAAGAAACATCTTTTTTTTTTTGATGGTTGCATGTGGTGCAACAAAGATTCTGCACATGCTGACTGATGCTAAACAAGTAATCTTTGATACAATTGCAGAAGATTGAGAAGGAAAAGAAATGTGAAATGTAGATCTTAGGTGCAGGGGAAGCTTTTGTCAGAAACCAGCAACTCCCAGAATTTTACCTAGAATTTCTGCTGTTTTCCCTTCTCTGATAATTTGGGGTTGCCTTTGCTCAGAACAACCTGAGTATCCATTAGCAGTCATTTAGACACTATTACAAATCTTCTGTTTGCAATCAACATGCCCAGATCTGAGTGAACTGAAATTTTCTTTTGTTCTTCTAAAAGTAGAGAAGCTACTGCTGGGGTCAGAGGCAGACAACATGTAAAATACCACTGAGAAAATATATCCAGCGGATGTCCTGCTTGCATTACCCCATCCATCAAATAAAGCCCTGCTCCTTTCTTCAACATGCTTGAAATGATTCAAGGCTTCAACTACCAGAGATCATAGCTCAGAGAAAACAGCACTATTCAACATTCGGTTCTTCCCCAATAGTTTGACTTTACCCCTATGGTATATATACCATGTGGGAATTGTTTATCTTATTATATGGAATAGAATTTTTTGGATATACCACCAGGTATATCTTATTATTTGCCTATTCAGCTCCAATAAATAAATAAATGCATATTTATTTATGCATACAAGAGCTGGGGTGCAGGCCAGAGGAGTGGTGGGTGAGAGGATTCACCAGAGACAGATTGGGGAACAGAACAGATGAATCGACTGAAACACACTGCTGAGGGGAGCAGCGGGCAAGTCAGGAGAGGTCTGCTGCACCATGTGGGTAGCTCCCTGGCTGGCCCGGGGATCAAACTCGTGCTGCAGAGGCTGCAGATTGCTTTATAGTGCGTTGCTTGCGCCACGAGAGAGGCCCCATTTTTAAAAATTTATTAAGGTAGCATTAGTATCATAACATACTGTGTATGATTCAGAGGTAGGGGATCACACTCTTCAGCGGTAAGTCACCGCATCACACCCTCCACCAAGCAACCTGTAGTCCTCCCCTATCATCAAGTGGGCACTGCGCTTTCTTTTTTTTTTCCCCAAAGATTATTTATTTATACAAGAACTGGGATACAGGCCAGATGTGCGGGGCGGGGATGACAGGATTCCACCAGAGTGGAGGGCAGAACAGGCAGACTGACCGAAACACACTGCTGAGGGGAGCAGCAGATGAGCCAGGAGAGGTCTGCTGTGCCATGTGGGTTGCTCCCTGGCCCTCCAGGGATGGAGCTCAGGCTGCAGAGGCTGCGGACAGCTTCACAGTGCTGTGCTCAACCCCTTGTGCCACCAGGGAGGCCCGGCACTGCACTTTCTACCTTGGCCCTTGCGCTCTGGTATCTTCAACTTTACAGTCAGATAGTTTGTTTTTGTCTGTTCCTTTGTTTTGTTTTCCTAATTCCACATATGACACAGACCCTCTGATATTTAACTTTCTCCTTATGATTTTACACTTAGCATAATTATCACCAGTTCCATCCATGAGGTCAAAAATGTCAAGAGTTCATCTCTCTTTTTTTAAAAAAAAGATTTATTTATTTATTTACACAAGCACTGGGTACAGTCAGAAGCACGGGAGGGTGAGAGAATTCACCAGAGCCAGAGCGGGGAACAGAACAGGCAGACTGATGAAATACACTGCTGAGGGGAGCAGCGGGCGCAGCAGGAGAGGTCTGCGCGCCATGTGGGACCCTCACTGGCAGCCAGGGATCCAACCGGTGCTGCAGAGGCTGCAGGCAGTTCCGCAGCCCAGCGCTCAACTGCTGCGCTCAACTCTTTGGGGAGGCCCAAGAGTTCATCTCTCTTATAGATGAGCTTATTCCATTGGGAATCTACATCTTCTTGATCTATTCATCTCTTCTCGGGCTTTTAGATTTCTTGTTTAAGTTGGCTGCTGTAAATAGTGCTGCAATGAACATAGGAATGCATATATCCCTTCAAATTAGTGCTTTTGAATTCTTCAATTAGATACCTAGGAGTGAAATTGCTGGATTATAGCTATTTTAAATATTTTTTTAAAGATTTATTTTATTTATACAAGAGCCGGGGTACAGGCCAGAGGGGTGTGGTGGGTGAGAGGATTCACCAGAGACAGAGCAGGGAACAGAACAGGCAGACTGAAATACACTGCTGAGGGGAGCAGCGGGTGTGACAGGAGAGGTCTGCTCGCCATGTGGGTTGCTCCAAGGCCTCAGGGATGGAACCGTCACTGCGGAGGCTGTGGACAGCTTCACAGTGCTATGCTCAACAGCCTGTGCCAACCGGGAGGCCCGATTTTGAATATTTTGAGAAACGTCCATACTGCTTGCCAAAGAGGCAGGACCAGTCTACATTCCCACCAACGGTGTGTTCCTTCGTCTCCACGCCCTCACCAACTTACTGTTTCCAGTCTTTTCAATAGGGCCATTCTCACAGGTGGGAGGTGGTATCTCATTTAGGTTTTATTTGCATTACTCTCATGATAAGCGATGATGAACATCTTTTCATCTGCCTATTGGCACATGTTCTTTGGAGAAATGTCTTATTTAGCTCTTACGCTCATTTTTGGATTTGTTTTTTCGCTGAGTTGTACAAGCTCTTTTTGATATTGGATATTTGCCCCTTATCAGATGTCTGTTGTGCGAATAGTTTCTCCCATTTGGTAGGGTGTCTTTTTGTTTTAACGATAGTTTCTTTCGCTGTTCAGAAGTCTTGTAGTTTGATGTAGCCTCATTGGTTTATTTTGCTTTTGTTTCCCTTGCCATCGGAGTTGAGTCCCCAAAGTCATCCCGAAAACCATGTTTGTATATAGTTTTCCTGTTTAGTATTGTCTTTGGTTTTAATATCAGGTTCGTGCAGGCCTCATAAAATCAGTTGGGAAGTATTTCTTCATCGTAAGTTTTCTGAGTTTTTTTTCCTCCTAGAAAAATTGCTGTGTAACATTGTTTTGAATTCCTTTTTGGATGTTTGATAAAGTTTCAAATGACTTTCTTTTAGGGTAACTTTTCAATTATAACTTCAATTACTTTCGTGGCTATTCAGAGTACCTATTCCTTCTTGATTGAATCCTTGTGGTTTGTTATTTTTCAGGAACTTGTCCAATCCTTCTAGTTATTGAATTTATGAGTGTAAATTTGTTCAGTGTCTTTTTAATTTTTTTAAAGATTTATTTATTTATGCATACAAGAAGTGGGGTACAGGCCAGAGTTATGGGGGCTGGGGGTGTGTGAGAGGATTCACCAGAGACAGAGTGGGGAGCAGAACAGGCTGATGGACTGAAATACACTGCTGAGGGGAGCAGCTGGTAAGACAGAAAAGGTCAGCTGCACCATGTGGGTCACTTCGCTGGCCAGGGATCTAGTGGCTGGTGATAGCTTGAGAGCGCTAAATTTAACCCCTGTGCCACCCGGGAGGCCTAGGTATAAATATTTTTTTTTAGAGATTTAATTTATTTATTTATGCATATAAGAACTGGGATGTAGGCCAGAAATGTGGGGGGTGAGAGGATTCACCAGAGACAGAGTGGGGAGCAGAACAGGCAGATGGACTGAAATACACTGCTGAGGGGAACAGCAGAAGAGGCAAGAGAGGTGTGCTGCGCCATGTGGGTCACCTCCCTGGCAAGGGATCAAACTTGTACTTCATATTGCTGAGCCTTAAACCCTTGTGCCACCAGGGAGGCCCTGAATGCTATTGTTCTTTTTTTTTTTAAAGATTTATTTATTTATTTATACAAGCACTGGGTACAGTCAGAAGCACAGGAGGGTGAGAGAATTCACCAGAGCCAGAGCGGGGAGCAGAGCAGGCAGAAGGACCGAAGTACACTGCTGAGGGGAGCAGCGGGTGGCAGGAAGAGATCCGCGCGCCATGTGGGACCCTCCTCTGGTGGCCAGGGAGCAGCCGGGGATCGAACCGGCGCTGCAGAGGCTGCGGGCAGCTTCGCAACCCAGCGCTCAACCGCTGCGCCACCGGAGAGGCTCTGAATACTGTTTTTTAAAGAACTTTTTGTTTCATTGATTTTTTCCATTTTTTTCTATTTCATTGTATTTATTTTTGTCTTGTATTATTTCCATCTTTTTGCTTGTTTTGAGCTTATTTTGCTTTTTTTTTTTTTTTTTGGTGGTCTCTTGAGGTACGAACTTACATTGTTGATTTCAAATCATTCCAAAATTATAATGCAATATTTAATGCTCTAAACTTCTCTTTCGGTACTGCTTTAGCTCCTTTTTGTTATATTTAATTTCCATTTAGTTTTTAAATTTCCTTTGAATCTCCCTCTCTAACCTATGTATTATTAAAAAGTGTGCTGTTTAATTTCCACTTGTTTAGAGATTTTCGGGTTGTCTTTTTGCTTTTGGTTTCTAATTTGATTTCATTTTACTGAGAAAACACACTACATATGATTTAAATTATTTTGAATTTGTTGAATTGGGTTTTATGGCTCAGGACACGGTCTATCTTGTTATATGTTCCATGTCTGTTATTGTGAGGTAGAGTGCTCCTTGAATGTTGATTTGATCTTCCTTGTTGATGGTATTTTTATTTCTTCTATGTCCTTAATGATTTCTCTGTCTAGTTTTTCTATCAGTTTTTGAGAGAATGTGTTGAAGTCTCAAACTATATTGTGGACTTTTCTCTTTCCCCTTAGGTTTTCACTTTTCTCTGTTTTTCTTTTGCTATATCCTCCTGGTAGGCTCACCCTTTTATCATTATGTTTTATCCTTTTTCTGGCAATTTTCTTTACTTTGAAGTCTACTAAATCTAAAATTAATATGGTCACTCTCACTTTCTTTTTATTGATGTATGTATGGTATATTTTCCCCATTCTTCTATTTTCAACCTACCTGTCATATATTTGAGGTGAATTTCCTGGAGACAATGTGTAGTTGTGTCATTTTAAATATCAACTGCTGATCTCTGCAATTGATGTATTTTCACCATTTGTGTATTATGTAATTATTGATATGTTAAGGCTTAAGTCTGCCATTTTGTTGTTTGTTCTTGTCTTCATCTCTAGCTTTTATTCTTGCCTTCCTGTGAGTTATTTTAAAAATATTTTTAAAATTCTATTTAACTTACTAAAGTGTTTTTTTTTTAATAGAGGCATTTATTTATTTATTTATTTGTTTGTTTGTTTGCTTGTTTATACATGCGCTGGGTACAGTCAGAAGCGCGGGAGGGTGAGAGAATTCACCAGAGCCAGAGCGGGGAGCAGAGCAGGCAGAAGGACCGAAGTACACTGCTGAGGGGAGCAGCGGGCGGCAGGAGAGGTCTGCGCGCCATGTGGGACCCTCCTCCGGTGGCCGGGGAGCAGCCGGGGATCGAACCGGCGCTGCAGAGGCTGCGGACAGCTTTGCAACCCAGCGCTCAACCGCTGCGCCACCGGGGAAGCCCCTTACTAAAGTGTTTTTGAGGGTACCTCTTTGCATAGCTTTTTTAGTGGTTGATCTATTGCATTATGTGTACCTAATTCATCACAGTCCATTATTGTCAATATTCTATCAATTTGAATGAGGTAGAGAAAATTATCTCATTTTTTCTAATTATGCTTCCCCATTTATATTGTCTTAAATAATTTCTTTACATCCATTGAAAATCACATCAGACATTGCTTTAACTTTTTTTGAAAGATTTATTTATTTACACATATAAGAACTGGCTGTAAGCCAGAGGTATGGGGGGTGAGAGGATTCACCAGATAGAGTGGGGAGCACGACAGGCAGATGGACTGAAATACTCTGCTAAGGGGAGCAGCAGGTGAGACAGGAGAGGACTGCTGCACCCTGTGGGTTGCTCCCTGGCTGGCTGGGGATAGAACTCTTGCTGTAGTGGCTGGCAGTAGCTTGATAGCACTGTATTTAACCCCTGAGCCACCAGGGAGGCCCTGCTTTAACTTTTGATTCAAATGTGAAACATAATTAATTAAACTCAGGAGGATAAGGAAACCTGTTGTATTTACTCACATTTTTTCTCTTTTCATTATATTTTAAAGATTTATTTATTTATGCACACAAGAATTGGGGTACAGGCTAGAGGTGTGGGGAGTGAGGATTCACCAGAGACAGAGTGGGGAGCAGAACAGGCAGATGGACTGAAATACACTGCTGAGAGGAGCAGCAGGCGAGTCAGGAGAGGTCTGCAGCACCATGCAGGTAGCTCCCTGGCTGTAATTGAACTTGTGCTGCAGTGGCTGCACATATCTTCATAGTGCTATGCTTAACCCCTTGTACCACCCGGGAGGCCCCTGGTTCTACATTTCTTTTTTTTTTTTTTAAAGATTTATTTATTTATTTATAAAGCACTGGGTATAGTCAGAAGTGCGGGAGGGTGAGAGAAGTCACCAGAGCCAGAGCAGGCAGACTGACGAAATACACTGCTGAGGGGAGCAGCAGGCGTGGTAGGAGAGGTCTGTGGCACCATCTGGGACCCTTGCCGGCGGCCTGGGGATAGAACTGGCACCGCAGAGGCTGCGGGCAGCTTTGCAGACCAGCGCTCAACCGCTGTGTCACCAGGGGAGGCCCGGGTTCTACATTTCTAATAGTGGCAGGTGCTGCTTTATAAACTCTCTTTACCGGTAAGAATAAAAAAGGGATTGTGCAAGCTGACTTGGTTTCGCCTAAATATATATACACCATTGTGATCATGTTTTAATTTATTTTAGGATATTTATTCTTAACTCATTAGCTTACTGTCAAATGCCTTTGTCTATTCAGTACCGACGTCTTTTTTTAAAATTTATTTATGCATACAAGAACTGGGGTACAGGCCAGAGGTGTGTGGAGGGGGTGAGAGGACCCACCAGAGTAGGGAATAGAACAGGCGGATCTACTGAAATACACTGCTGAGGGGAGCAGTGGGCGAGACAGGAGAGGTCTGCTGTGCCATGTGGGTAGCTCCCTGGCTGGCCAAGAATCAAACTCTTACTACAGAGGCTGCGTATAGTTTCATAGTGCTGTGCTTAACCCTTTGTGCCACCAGGGAGGCCCATGACAGAGAATCTTGAGTGAGTTACTGCATTGTGCTCTTGTTGGCATGAAATGTTGGCTTGAATCATAGATGTGTAGTTGGCATACTGTGAAAAATAAAGAAATGTAGGTTAGTTTTGTTTTGTAGCAGTGAAAAGGAAGAAAAGGGTAGTATTCTTTGTAATCCTTGATTTTATTATTATTATTTTTTTAAGATTTATTTGTTTATTTATACTAGCACTGGGTACAGTCAGAAGCGCGGGACGGTGAGAGAATTCACCAGAGGCAGAGGGGATCGCAGAGCAGGCAGACTGACGAAGTACACTGCTGAGGGGAGCAGCGGGCGGCAGGAGAGGTCTGCACACCATGTGGGACCCTCACCCAGTGGCTGCGGATTGAACCGGTGCTGCAGAGGCTGTGGGCAGCTTTGCAACCCAGCGCTCAACCGCTGCACCACCAGGGAAGCCCTTATTTAGCCATTCTTTTAGAGAAGACTGTTGGCAACAAATTTTCTTAATTTTCCATCATCTGAGAATGTCTTAATTTCCTCTTCATTTCTCAATGATATTTTCACTGGATATACATAATTCTGGGGACAATTCTTTTTTTTTTTCTTCAGTAAATTTAAAAAGTGTGATTTTTCTTCACCTCTCCATGGCTTCTGGTGAGAAGTTTGCTGCCATTCTAATTGTTTTCACCTAAAATTAAGATATCATTTTTCTCACACTGCTTTCAAGGTTTTTTTTTGTTTGTTTGTTTGGTTTGTGTTTAGTTTTCATGTGTTTGATATGATGTATCTAGCATATTTCTTTGAGTTCATTCTGTTTGGGTTTATTTTTGCTTTATTTTTTGTCGAGGTCACATTAATTTACAACACTATCAGTTTGAGGTGTACATTTTCTCACCTCAGCAACTGTATATTTCACACCACACCCACCCACCAACAAATGTCCAATCACCATCCACCACCAAGCTATTCCCTCCCGAATCCTTCTTCTCTGGTAACCACCATTTAGTTGTCAGAGTCTAAGGGGTTTTGTTTATATTTGATTGCTTTTGTTCGTATTTATATTACACAGATGAGTGAAATCAAAACATTTGTCTTTCTCCTTTTGACTTATTTTGCTTAGCATAGTTCTCTCAAGGTCTACCTCTGTTGTCACAAATGGCAAGATTTCATCATTTTATAACTGAGTAGTGTTTTGTTGTGTATATATACACCACATCTTCTAAATGCATTCTTTTGTCCTCAAGTGCTTGGGTCGTTTTCCTATCCTGACTATTTTAAATAGTGTCAATGAGCATAGGCAGGTATATATCTTTTTTTTTTTTTTTTTGTGGGACCCTCGCCAGCGGCGGGGGAACGAACCGGAGCTGCTGAGGTTGCGGGCAGCCTCGCAACCCAGTGCTGAACTGCTGCGCCACGAGGGGAGGCCCAGGTATATATCTTTTTGAGTTAGTGTTTTCATGTAAATATCCAGAAGTGGAATTACTGTATCGTATGGTAGTTCTGTTTTTAATATTTTGCGAAACTTACATAGATTTCCAAAGTGGCTAATTTACATTTCTACCAATAGTGCACCAGGGTTCATTTTCCTCCATGTCCTTGCCAACACATTATCTCTTGGCTTTTAAAAAAAATAATATCTAGTCTAACTAGTGTGAGGTGAAATCTCATTGAGGTTTTGATTTGCATTTCCCTAATGAAAAGTGATGTAGAACATCTTTACATCTATCTATTGGCCAGCTGTGTGTCTTCTTTGATGAAACACCTATTTAGATATTCTGCTCATTTTTTGTTTGGGTTTATCGTTTTTGGTTTAGTTGTACAAGTTGTTTATATATTTCAGATATTAACCCCTTGTTTTATATATGGTTTGCAAATATCTTCTCCCATTCAGTGTTAATGTTGGTTTTCGGGCCTCCCTAGTGGCTTAGGGGTTAAGTCTCAGTGCTAAAACCAGTATGGCCTGAGTTCAATCCCCAGTCAGGGAGCTAACCCACATAAGGCACAGCAGACCTCTCCTGTCTTGCCTGCAGCTCCCCTTAGCAGTGTATCCCAATAAGTATGCCTTTACTGCTCCCTACTTTCTCTGGTCAATCCTCTAAACCCTCTCCCCTGCACCTCTGACCTACACCCCAGATCTTCTATGCAAAAATAAAAATTTAAAAAAAAACCATTGATTTTACTTGCTGTGCAGAAGCTTTTCAGTTTGTTGTAGTTCCCTTGTTTATATTCTTTTTTGTTTCACTTGCTGTTGGATATGAGTCCACAAAGACATCATCAAGGCCAATGTAAGAGAGCTCATTACCTATTTTTTTATCCGTGTATTTTATCGTTTCAGCTTTTGCCTCCTAGTCTTTAATCCATTTGAATTGATTTTAGTATATAAGTCAGTGGTTGTTTCATTCTTTTGCATATGGCTGTCCATTTTTCCCAGCACCATTTCTTGAAAAGACTTTGCCTTCTCTGTTATATGCTCTTGGCTCCTTTGTCAAAAATTAGTTGTTTATACAAATGGTTTTATTGCTAGGGTCTCATCTATTCCATTGATCTTTAGAGCTGTGGGGTTTTTTTCCTCCAGTACCATACTATTTGCATTATAGTAGCTTTGTGATATAGTTTGAAGGCAGGGAGGATGATGCTTCCATTTTTGTTCTTTTTTTCTTCAGGGTTATTTTGCCTTTGAGGTCTTTTGTATTTCCACCCAAATTTTAGGAATTTTGTTTTATTTCTGTAAAGAATACCATTGGGATCTTGATAGGGATTGTGTTAAATATGTATATTACTTTAGGTAAATGGTCATTTTGACAATATTGATTCTTCCCATCATGGTTTACTCAGTTTCTGGAGCCTGTAGGAATATGTGTTTTGCCAGATTTGCAGATTTTTCAGCTATCATTTCTTTCAGTCAACCCAACCTTCTTTCTCTCTCTTTCTGGGACTCTGATGACATAAAACCAATATTAACATGAAAAGCAGTCTACTGAATGGGAGAAGATATTTGCAAACCATATATCAGACAAGGGGTTAATATCTGAAGTATATAAACAACATTTTTCCAGTCTATTCGCTTTCCCTTGTTCAACTGGATAATTTGTATTGGTGGTCTCTAATTCTTCCTTCTGTCTTCTTAATTCTGCTATAGAGTCAATCCATTGTGTTTTAAAACTTCTGTTGTACTCTTCAGTTATAAAATTTTCATTTGCTCTTTCTTTATATCATTTATTACTGACACTAATTTTTCACAAAAGCATTTTCACAAATACTTGTTGAAACATTCTTTTGATGACTGCCCTAAGTTCCTTGTCAGTTAATTCTAACATCTGTGCATCTTATTGTTCTTTTTAATCTAATTTTATAATTTCCTGGTTCTGATATGATATCCTGATGTGACAAATAATTTTTGATTGAAACCTGGACATTTTTAGAAGTACATAATGAAAGTGTGGGTCTTATTTAAATCTCCTGTTTTAACAAAGCTCTCCTGAAAACATGCCAGTGGTCAGGTTGAAACAGAAGTCCAGATTCTCTACTGGACACTCCTCTGTTGACACCCCCCCCCCACAGGTGGTGAGGAGCTTCTAGTTACTGCTTGGTGGGAGTAGGAGTTTGGGAACCCAGTAGGCCTCCTCTGACACTCCTGGAAATGCAAGGGATAGGAATGTCTCTACTGGTCCCCACATGTTACTCCCTGACTGGAATGAAAATTTGGACTCCATTCTCAGCCTTCTCTCCACTCTTCGGACCCTGCTTATATTTGTTATATATATAACATCCAGCATTTTAAGCTGTTCTTCATAAAGGAATAGGGAAACTTCAGTAGAAATTTTAGAAATTTCTAAAACTTTTAGTAGACTTTGAGGTATGTCTATAAATCCTCCAAAAAATCACAAAGTACAATGTGAAAAATACTGGATCTAAAGATCTCCGCCAATTCATTTCTGACCTTCCTTGGATCTTTGATTTCCTCCTGGTAGCACAGCCCTTACCTGTGTTGACCAAGGATTGAGGAGAAAGAGTTCAGTTGGCTAGAAAAGGGGAATTAAGGTAAGTTTCTTTGTAGCCCCTGTGTTCTATCAATATGTTTAAAGTGCTCCTGGAACTCGCAGGTTACAACTATTTGCAGAGCTACTGAACTAGAACTAGTTTTGCCTAGAACTCGACTTTCCCTGAAACTTGGTTCTCCCTGCTTTCCAGGCCCAGCCACTGTGGTTGGAGAGTCCTAACCTTGGAGGGACCTGACTTGGATACTTGAAACTATTTACCCTGAAGGAAAGGCTTAATCAAGGACTGTTAGTGATCTGGAAATTTGAAGTCCACCAAACAATGAGGTACTAAGAAATGGGGGCTGCTAAATGACACCAGCTCCCCCTGAAGACATAGGAAATCTCTTAACTGGGGGCAAGGGAGTTGAAGAGGAAAGTAATGCCCACAGGTGCGAAGAGACATATATAGGACAAAATCTACCTCACTGACGGATATGGGCAGGGGATTAGGCATGTTCTCTTACTTTTCCTTTTTCTGAGCATGGCCTTTGGATGTCTCCTATCCAAAATTACATGGTATTTGCAACTCCCCTCCCCCATCTCCTCTACAGCCTGGCAAAGTGCTGGAGGTCTAGGAGGGAAGGCACCTCTGACTTAGCTTCGTTTCATGAAATCAGGACCTCACAGGAGCTGTTTGGTGCCCCTCCCAAATAATCAATCCAGCTAGAGGGCCCTGGGGAGGCCTATGGGCATTAAGCAAGACCCTGGAATCAGCTCTCAGTGATGTTTATTATATTGAACAACGAGAGGACTTGAGGGAGTAAGACACAAGAGAGCTCATTTATTTATTTAAATATTTTATTTTATATAATTCTTACATCTTTTTTCATCTTTGCACAATGTATGCGTTTTCATTTTGGTTATATTCCCCACACAATTGCACCTCCCCCCTTATTTTGACTCTAGCCCTTCCTCCCCCCCCCCCCCACATAGTGTGTCTCTGGCTTATAGTTGCTTGTTGATTTTGATTTTTACTTTGCATTGATTAGTCTTTTTCCTGGTCTCTTATTTAGGTTTTCTAAATTCCTGCTATGAGTGAGACCATCCGGTATTTTTCTTTTTCTTTCTGGCTTATTTCGCTGAGCATGATCCCTTCTAGCTCCACCCACGTTGCTGCAAATTGCATGTGTTTATCTTTTTTGAATGCTGAGTAATATTCCATGGTATATATGTACCACATCTTCTTGATCCAGTCATCTATTTTTGGGCATTTGGGCTGTTTCCAAAGCTTAGCTATTGTAAACAGTGCTGCTATAAACATAGGGGTGCAGGTGCTCTTTGGAACTGATGTTTCTGTGTCCTTTGGGTAAATACCTAGGAGTGGAATTGCTGGATCATATGGAAGCTCTATGTTTAGTAGGTCAAGAAATCTCCACACAGCTAAGAGAGCTCATTTTGGAGTTTTACCTTCATTTTGTGGCAGAGAGGAACCTAGAAGATAATGATGCTTACACCTAGAGGAAGGAGATAAGGCCCTCTGAATTCCTCTTCCATGCTCCCTTTGCTGTCCCTTTCCTTCCATGGGAGAGGCCGGGGTGGGTGCACATGGGGTGCACATGGACTCTGATTCAAATTCTGCTGCCTTCCATGCCTCCATCTTGGGGCTGTGGTGCCCCTCACTGCCCACAGCCTTCATGGGAGATGGGGCAGATTAGGGCTAGGGGCAGCAGGTAGGTTTACTGAGAAGTCGGGTTGGGGGAGGGGGAGAGATTCACTTACTTCCCTTTGTATGAGGTGGTGTGGAGAGAACCTTGGAGAAGAGGTTTGAAAACCTGACACAGTTTCCCTCTGGGCCACACTTGACTCATCTGTAAAACAGGCACACAAGGGCCTCCCCTGGTGGCGCAGCAGTGGAGCGCTGGGCTGCGAGGCTGCCCGCAGCCTCTGCAGCACCGGTTAGTTCCCAGGCTGCCGGCGAGGGTACACAAACAAACAAACAAACAAACAGCCATCACATTAAAACACTTAAAAAAAACAAAAAACAAAAACAGGCACACAAGCATCTGCCTCCCGGGGCTGGGGGAAGGTCAAGTATGGTGAGGGATATGCACCTGTGGACTGCAAGTTGCCCACCTCCAGGTGAGGGTGACTTGTTGCCATCGGAAGGGGCCTCTGTGTCCACAAATGCAAGGAGAAGGGCCTTGTGTGCATGGAACTGAAGGATGAAGGGAGTGTTTGTGCATGTGTATGGGAGGTGAGGGGGCCAACGAGGAGATAGGGATCTGGAACATCTCGAATGACAGGAAGGAAACACTTGCCTTTGCAAGGCTTCAATGCAGAACAATCTGCAAGACTATCCCCCCTGAAGACTGCACCTTAGAAGAAGGGAGAGAGTGTGTGGATGTATGTAAGAGGGGGATGGAGAAGATTGCCTCAGCCCCTTCCTGCGCCTGGACTTAAGGCAAGAGACTAAAGGAAGCAGGTGTGTGGAGAGATGGGTGTGGAGCTCTGAATGGTGAGCAAATTGAGGAGGGTGGGTCTTGAGTCAGTCGGGCCCCTCTTACCATTCCTGGGGCTCTGTCCAGGTTTGGAGGAGGGTTCTCAAGCCTAGGAAACCCTGCTAGTTTACCCGCTTGAACACAGGGCAACTTCTCCCTGGGTGAGATCCAGGAAACTGTGTGGTAGGGAGCTCCCACTGGTGTGGTTGCTTCCCAAGAGTCCTGGGACAGTTTTTTGGGGGGGCTGTGGGGTTGAGGGTGGGCCATTTCTTTGGCAGAAGTAGCCCCATTGTGCTGACCTGTGTGGAGGAGGGGACCCGGCTCCAGGCTTGGAGGCTAGAGAGTGCAGAGCACAGCTGCTCTGGGCCACAGCATTTCCCAGAGGCCTTTCTGCCTCCAGCCCCCACATGCTGGCAGATCTTCTTCCTAGAATCACTCAGGTCCTTCCTAGATGCAGTCTGACCCAGACCTTGGGGCCTTGGGGATCAGTCTGGTAGGGGGAAGAAAAGAAGGAGCCACGGATTGGAAAGGGTTGTTGGTCTGCCAGCCTGGATCACTCCGGTGGTCTCTGGACGGAATGCTCTGTGGGGGCATCTCTGGTGGCAGTGGTGTGGGCAGGGCAGCAGGGGAAGTGGATCCAGGAGGAGCTGAGCTCACGACACATCGCAGCTGTGGTCTGAACATGTGGCTCCTGGGACAGTTACAGGGTCCAGCAATGGGCCCACCCATCTTCCTTCCTGTCCCTTCCCTGGGCGGGAAAGGGTGGATGTCCTTCAGGCTGGGTTCTGGTGTGAGGAACAGCAGCAGCAGATCCATCTGTGTAACACATCATGCGGGTTCTTACCTCTCCCAGGTGGGGCAAAGGATGGCGGGCCACCGAGGGGGAGGAATGGCCCCCGGGGCTCCAGCCCGATTTCCAACCACAAGCATTTTCCTACTGTGGCGGGCACCGGGACCTGGTGGGAAATGGTATTGGCTAGCACCCCCAGCCTAGGATCCAGGACCCAGTTGTTGCCAGTGTAGGGTGGCTGTGTGGTGGGGAAGGAGGGCAGTGGTCCCCTTGCCTGTCTGCAGCCCCCATGTGCTGTGCAGGGGTGCTAGGGGTGGGAGGTCTGGGCCTGCGGCTGTGGCTACGGTTGGGCTGGTCCAGGTTGGAGAGAGGTGGGACTCAGTACTGCCCTCCCTTCGCGCCAGCTGTACGCGGGCTCTGACATTTGTTGGATGTGAGCAATAGGCTAATTTTATATAGTTCAGGCTCAGCAGGAAACCAACGCTTAGGAGCCAGTATTTCTTCCGGGTGGCTCTGGCCCAGGAGTGAAAGGGCAGTGGGGAGGAGGAAAGGCTTTGACCTCGGACCTGGAGGGGGTACTACGGCCCTTATCCTTCCCCAAAGGTGCTGAAGCCGGTACACTCTGGAGTCCAGAGAAGGAAAAGGTATTTTGGAAAGAAGATAGTAGATTCATTCTTGTATTTCTCCTTTTTCTCTATCTGTGCCTTTCATTCCTGGAATCTGGGTTCTGGCAGAATACGGGACACATACGTAGCAGATCCCTAGAACGTGTTGCTGGAATGACTTGAAAAGCAGGCATGGAACACTACTTCTGAGGACCACTAGGGGGCGCTGAAAGGCAGGCATTGAAAGGTCTTCTAAAGCAAAGTCTCCTCAACCCCTGGCAGGAGTTGTGTGTCTAATTTTTTCCTTGTGCCTCCTGGGGTCTCCTCTACATTTCAAGTCCTCCCAACTGGAAGAATCCTGACACTTATTAGAATTTCAGTACTTGCTTCAAGGGCTCTGGTTCTAACAAGCACCAACCTTACCTGGCACAAACTGTCAAACACCCAGGCTGGTGGGGTGTGGGGAGGGGGGGCAGACACCTGTAAATCCCTGTCAGCCAGCCTCCTCTGCTACTATGGAGAAGTGGCAGGGAGCTGCAGGTTACCTCTTCAGACATGAACAGGCCCTGGAGGAAAGCATATGCTCATAAAAATAATGGGATTCCACGGCTTTGAAATCTAATGATCCCGAGTGATCAAACACAGGCTCAGGCCTTGGGGCTACTGGGGGAGGGACTGAGGGGGCAGCGGACCTTGGGTGGCAGAGCCCGGGGCCAGGCAGCAGGACAGAGTAATTAGTCTCAGTGGGAGGAGATGAGGAGGCTGGACGCCTGAGGATGTGTGTGCACTGAGTCAGGGGAAAAAAGACAACAGCCAAGAGCGGGGTGGTAAACCATCATCTCCCAAAGGAAAACTGGTCTCTTCTCTTCGCCTCTCCTCTCGCCTCTCCTCTGCCCAGTGCTTGGCTATTATTTGTAGCTCTTGGGTTACCGGGAGTGTAAGGGCAGTAGGTGGGGCCAGTTCTCCAAGGCCAGGGCTACATGAAGGCCCGGAGTACCTAGGAAATGAACAACAAAAGCACCTGCAGGCTGGGAGTTAGGGTAACCTTGAAAAGATGGGTTGTGCTGAAAGTCAGATTAGATTTTTTGCTCAGAGCTCTTCCTGCTCACACCTATTTGGAAATGGGCTCTCGACATAGTTCTTGAAGTCAATAGGCAATGCGCTCCCACGTCCCTGGGTTGGTTTCCTCCTCTGTAAAAGGAGAGGTGTGAACAGGACTGGAAGTCGACTACCTGAGGTCAAGTTTCAGCCTGCTCTGTTACTGATGAACTCCGAACCCACTGCCATCCTTTCCTATCGACAAGCCTCAGTTTCCCCCACTAGCATTCTAAGCTTACTCCCAGCTTTGTTGCTGGTGTAGGTCTCTCTTCTGCATCACCATCAACTCAGACTGTCACTCACTGGCTGTAGAACCCAGAAAGGGGACTTGAACTGGATTACTGACTGGGAAGGTATTTGCCAATTTTCAACTTAGCATGTTTGTAGCAAGGTGGTAACCTTGGCGGGGCCTCTGCTCTGACACAGCCATTAACTATTCTCATTTTGTGAAGCAACCACATTTCCCCTCAGAGCTCCCCCAAAAATGCAGTCCGGCGTAGACTCCCCAACTCCAACCCCCTATATAGCTCCTTTCCCAGAAATTTTATTCAAAATGTGATTTTAGTTCTGAAGTCAAACGTCCTGCTGTTAACCAGGTTAAGACAATCTCACCCGTGTAGGCAACATAGGTACCAAAGTTAGATTTTTAGATCTTTTTATTTTGTTCCAAACCTTTTGAGGATTTTAATGTCCCAGATCTCAAGCTCCCAAATTTTGTTCATTTTCCTAGATTTAACTGTGGTGTATAAGAGGCTGCATCCTACCCTAAATATTAATACTGTGCTGCTTTCGCCAACCAACATTCTCTCCAAAAGCACACAAGTCCACGCATGCGCACACACGTGTAGCGTAAGCAAATGGGCACCCCGCCATATTATGTGATACCTGATAGGGCAGATTTGAGACCTGTGAATGTCTTTCTTTCACTTGGAGAGAAATGGGTGGCAGCTTGATTCTTAAGACTTATCCAGACTGTGAGAAACAGAGGCGGCCCTGCCAACTGCCTTCTGGTGACTTGGTGGAGGTGGGGCGGGGGTGAACGGCAGCAGGGACTCGTTGCTCCAACAGTTTTAGTGGTCTCTTTTGCGAGTTTTAAGTCACCTGGGCCCAGCTTCTCCTGTTCCACTGCTATTGGAACTCGAAGTATAGTAATCAGGCCCGTCCTAGCCACAGTCAGGAACCGGTGGGTTTCCCTTTGTGCAGCTGACACAAACTGGAATGGGATTAGTGGAGAGGGCTCAGGACTCTGGACTTGAATAAGGCCATCAGAGGCCAAACATGCCTCAGCTGCCAGCTTGTAATGGAAAAACTTAGGGTGGGGACCATTGTCTTCTTTAGAGTCCCTGGGGGCAATTTCATTCTCCTGGATAGCCCTGGCTGGGGGTGGCAAATCACTGTTAGCTCCAAGTGACAGCCAAGTATTCCTGGCAAGATGATGAAAAGTTAGAATAACAGATGGAACACAACAGAAAGGAGAGAGGCTGAGCTCCTAAGAGGGAGGGGTGTGCTCACTGGACACAGCCTGGTTGTGAAAGCTCATCTGCACGCGGACTGTTGTCCAGAGGCTGCATATAGGGAAGCGTCTAGCATCTATTTCAGGAGGTTAAAGATGTCCAGAGTCTACATTTCTTGGCACCTTTAGTGCCTGCTAAGCAGAGTGGCCCAGGATGCTTGGCGCAGGTGACACCCTGGGTGGTAAAGACTGCATGGTCTCCCCTTCCTAAAATAAATTGTCCAACCCTACATGCAGCTGCTGCCTGAACCTTTTTGGGATCCATATTTAGGAATGGGATGTTCCCTAGAACATCCCCTTTCCTGGCCTGGATCTGGTGGAAATACTGACCTGTCATGAATAATGAGAAATGAAGGCGTTGATCCTTCAGGTCAGTAATGGTTGCCCCTCCTCCCACCGGTGTTAGCCCTGTTCAGTCCTTTTCTGCCTGCTGAGATGAAAGGAATTTCTTCACATTTTGACAGGTGGATATAAGGATGGAGAGTTGGGAGGGCCTCCAGGTTAAGCATTGGCCTGGGAAATCTATAAAAATCAGTGAGTGGAACCTTAAAAATTAGTAAGGGTGCTTTGGGTCCCTTTCTATGTGAGACTATGCTTCCAGTCTATGATTATAGCAACCTGAGCCAAAAAGTGAGATGTGACTCAGTCTGAGATGAGTGGGGTTGATGCTAGTGTTAGGGGTGAGTTGGGCCAAGATGAGGCTAGTTGGCCCAAATTCTGGGTCCCTCCTTTCTTCAAGCACCTATGTGTCTAAGACAGTCATAAAAAGAAATAGAGGGTGAAGAGAAGGGAGAGGAAGCAGCAGAGGAAGAAAAGGAAAAACAGAAGAAGGAAGCAGACTGCTAACCAGCTGTATGGTGGGGAGACTACCTGTACACTTGTAAATTGATGGCACCCACAGCTCTTGGGAAGCCACAGCCCTCAGAGACTCTGAGGCTAAAGAAGTTTCCTTGTCTTATTTTGCCTCTCTGCCCTCTTTCCTCTCCCAGCCAAATTCTCCCTAGTACAAGGAAGTCTTCAGCACGCAGAGGCTTGGGTCTCCTCACCAGGCTTCTGGGAACGTAGTAGCACCTTTGGCAGTTGCTTTTAGTGGTTGACTAAAGAGCTGGGGCCAAGAGGTCCCATCCCTCCCTTCCCCCAGGTGTTACAAAGTATATGGAGAGGTTCCAAAGGCCAGGGGCTGAGCCTAAGCCTTCCTAGATCCTGGCAGAGGAAGGGCCCTGGCAAGTTTAAAGGCATTCATGGGGAGAGTTTGGTTAATGAGTTTGGAACACCTGGAGCCTTGGCTCCGAGGGGATGGTCAGGAGGCTGAAACACTGTGTGCACAGGACTGGGAATATGTGTGCTAGTGGCAAAAAATGTAAATGCTGAGCAGGGCATGGTGAAGGGCAAGGGCTGGGGAGGAGCACACAACAGCAAGGAAGAGGCATTAGATAGGTTCCTCAGGGGTGGGGGAGCCCGGCAGCAGCTCCCCATTGGGGTCCGGGTCAGGGGCCAACATCTTATCCTTGCTGGAATCCCTTTGCTCTTTCTTGAACATCCTTTGGTGCATCAGAGGGACAAAGAAGAGTATCACAGCCCCAATGATGGGAGGCACACCAGCAAAGTAGAAGGCCACATGGTAATCCCCAAAACAGTTGCGAAGGAGGCCTGAAAGAGTGAAGAGAAACAGGTCAAGCTCAGTGTTGCCCTACTGTCTACAGGTGAGCTCTACTCAAGGATCCATCATTATACCTGTCCAGAAAGTCTTGGCCTGCACCACCTTGATCTGGAAGGCCCCTCCACTTCTACACTGCTGGATAGAAGAAGTAAAACCTCTCTTACAAAAACAGGCAGCTCCTCCCCGAGGCTCTGAGGCTTAAGCTCATGAGGAAAGAAACTAATGAAGCATCTCTGAAAATTCTCCATTTGTGACTTCCATAAAGCTATAGATAAGTAACGTCTGGTCTCTTCTAGATATTGAGCTAGGAAAGCTAGTTCAAAAAGTCCACAGAAGATGCCCAAACATGGTTCGCCATGATATACCTCCTACCTCCATCTTGGGTTAGAGTGTTCTTGTGGAACAAGCTAGTTGAGTTCCCATTTGCCCTAAGAGAAGTCTGTACATGTGCTTTTCCTTCTTGTTAGGGAGAGGTTGACCCCTTTGGGTTCCTCTAAGCTGCCAAATACCATGGATGTGTTTGACCTGGGATGCAAGGCTCCCCTGCCCATCTCCAGAAGCTAATGTGGGGTACCTCATAGGGAGGATGAACCCAGAAACACCACTCAGGAAAGGCAAGCAAGCCCTGGCACTGCTTAGGAGGTAAGCCGAACAAAGAGCTATCAGTTCTGGGATCTACCTCTAGGATCAGAGGTTGGGTAGAGGCTCCCTCCCCACAGTGGACAATGTGGCTGTGACACAAAGGCCTGAAAGGAAGCTTTTGCCACTGTCACACAGTATGACTGATGCCCTCACAATACCTTCACAGAACTGGTGATCAAAAAGTATTTGTTAAGTTAGCTCAGTTGACCAGCCTAGGAGATGTTAGCCCATGCATCAATATTTGCAATAAATCCTAAAGAAAGGAAATGAAGTTCTCTTTTTTTTAGTTTTACCTGTTTCCTACGTTCCCAGGAGTACTAAAAATGCCCTTTTGGGAGAGTTGGGAGAGAAATTGGGAATGCTGAAAGATGGCAAGCCATCACTTTACCAGCTGCGTGCTGGAAGTGAACATTACTGCCCCAGTCCTGGGAAGTAGCCTTAATTGAATCTCACCTGGTCTCAATTCAGAAGCCAGTAGAGGAGGGGAGAGGGTATATCTAAGTGTTAATAAAATGAGGGCCAGGGCCTCCCTGGTGGCACAAGGGGTTAAGCACAGCACTGGAAGCTATCTGCAGCATGAATTCCATTCCTAGCCTGCCAGGGAGCTACCCACATGACACAGCAGATCTCTCCTGTCCTGCCCGCTGCTCCACTCAGCAGTGTATTTCATCAGTCTGCCTCTTCTGTTCCCCACTGTCTCTGGTGAATCCTCTCACCCTCCCACGCATCTGGCCTGTGCCCCAGTTCTTGTATGCATAAATAAATAAATCTTAAAAAAAATTAAAAAATAAAATGAGGGCCACTTTCTCTTTTCTTCCTGCCCAATTACCTAGCAAATACTTGGCTCTAGAGAGAGAGGATCCAGGATCATTACAATGGCCGAAAAGGCCAAATCCATTTCTCTGTCCCCACCCTTCTGGAATCTGCCACACTGTCTACAATTAAACACCACTGAAACATACACATCCATGAAAAGCCCATCCCTCCAAGTTAATCTATTCAAGAAACCTCTGCTTTGCCTCTCCCCCAGCCCCAAGCTGTAGTTATAGGAGCTTTCATGTACTCTATCAAGGCTGCTTAACAGAGAAAAAGTGGGAAAGGGACCTCAAGCAGAGGTGCTCAGATAGCGAGGGCCCTGAGAAGACAGGACTTACCCACTCATACCATCCCCGGAATATCCTCCTCACCTGCAATTGGGGGCCCAGCAATCATCGGCAGTGCCATCATGCCCAGGAGGTAGCCAATCGCCTGTGAGGCCTGCATTGGGCCCACCAGCTCGAATGCGATGGGGGCCATGATGGTGATGAAGAAGCCATCACACAGGCCCAGGAAGAGGCAGACAACGATGAGGCCCCCAAAGCCCTGGCATAGGGGGATCATCATGGACATCAGACCCAGGAGCAGGAAGGAGATGACCTGGGGAAGCAAGTGTATGAGGTCAGGTGCGGGCTGACTGAGACCACATCGCAAATCACACCTCTCTCGGGGCCTGTGTCTGCCATCTATAAAATGGGGCTGGTAGGGGGGCTGTCAGCAGAGCAAGCACTTGGGTAAATAGTAAATTGGCCCCTTCTAAGTTCTGTACTGAAGAGTTCAGCATTTTTCAGAGAACCCCAATTTAACTGTATGTCAAGATTTTTAAAAAGGGGAGAGGAAACATGGCCACCGTCCTCAAGAATTTGTCTTTGTCCTGGACTTTGAGATAAAGAGAATTGTTTCTGCTTTTTTAATTTTTTTTTAATTTTATATATTTTTTACATCATTTTTCATTTTTGCATAACAATTCCCGTCCCCCTGTTTCTGCTTTTGGATGCTGTATTTGGCAGGCCCAGGCATCAGGGTGTGGGATCAGAATACACTGGTGTTCTCAGATCCAACTAAGATGTGGGGAAAAAGAAGGGGAGGAAGTGAGGGTGATTTTTGATGATGATAAAATGGGGGCATAAATGAAAAGCACAGCTTCCTAAAATGGGAAGGAGGCAGTGCCCATATTTGCGGGGTGCTGATTTTAGTAAACACCTTGGCATGAAGGAGACCATTGGGAGGTTCACCCAGGTTCCTTATGCTTTAGGTCATTGGACACACCACCCTTCTCAGACATCTCAGACAGCGTGGCTCTGGGAGCCTCTGGGTTTGGCCGGGCATCCTGGGAAGGCAACAAAGACGAGTTTAAGGAAGGCCAAGCCACTAAGAGGGGGAGCCTGAAGTCCACATTGAGCCAATGACTAGCCACTGGGCTTTCTTCGGGCTGAGTAATGACTCCAAAACAAAGAAATGTCTTTTTGGCAGCTAGTTTTTCCTTTTTTTTTTTTTTTTTTGGTGGGACCCTCGCCGGCCGCCGGGGGACGAACCGGCGCTGCAGAGGCTGCGGGCAGCCTTGCAGCCCAGCGCTCAACCGCTGCACCACCAGGGGAGGCCCTAGTTTTTCCCTTTTGATGAGAGAAGGACCACTAGAGATACTCTGGCTTTTCGATATGGTTATTGTAACCATATCGTGCTGGGGAGTCAGACTGAAGATGTTGGGTCTAGGCAGAGAAAGGAGGCCCCTCCGATCACAACCGTAGCCAGCAGAGCCAGCTCCTCTGAGGGTCAGGCCTAACGCCTGATCTGTTCAGATTTTCACGGACCCCGGATTTTGTGATAGTTCACACAGACAGGTTGCTTTCCCAGAAACACATGGAAGTGGTAGGATGGTCAAAGCTGGTTTAATGCCCTAAATATTTTCTATGTTATTGCTGGTAGTAGATTTGTTAGAGTTGATAGGTTTTTGGAGATGAAATGTCCTGGCCATGCCATCTCGGCAAATCTCCTTGTTGGGGGACTTTTTTATTTTATTGAGGTAACATTAGTTTATACTACTGTTTAGGTGTCAGGCATACAGTTCTCATCTCAGTAACTGTATATATCATCCCATGCCCACCACCAACCAATTAGTCCCTTCTATCTGTTCGCTTTCTTGGGGAACTTTAGAACTTTGTCCATGCTATTTTGGGATACCTATGCAGAGTAAGGAATAAGAACCTGGGTATTCCAGGTTCCATTCTAGGAGATTCATATACAACTATAAGGTAAAACCAGGCCCACCTATCAATGAAGACATGATGGCTGGCAATTAAGAGTTAATACCATAATACAGGGCCTCCCTGGTGGCGCAGGGGTTAGAGTCTCAGTGCTATCAAGTTATTCCCAGGCACCGTGGCATGAGTTCCATCCCCGGCCAGGGAGCTAACCCACATGGCACAGCAGACCTCTCCTGTCTCTCCCACTACTCCCCTCAGCAGTTCATTTCAGTATATGCATCTTTTCTGCTCCCCACTCTGTCTCTGGTGAATCCTCTCACCCCCACACCTCTGGCCTACACCCCAGTTCTTTTATGCATACATAAATAGAAATAATAACTCTTTTAAAAAAGAGTTAATACCATAATACAAGTCATATATGACAGAACCACAGCTACATCATATTCAATGGTGAAAACTGAAAACTTTTCCTCTAAGATCACATATAAGCAGAGGATGTCCACTTCCACTACTACTATTCAACATAGTACTCTAAATCCTAACTAGAGCAGTTAGGCAAGAGAAAGATATAAAAGGAATCCAAATGGGGAAAAAAGTAACTATCTATCACTCTTTGGAGATGACATATTATTATACTTCAAAAACCATAAAGACTCCACTGAAAAAAACTATTAGTAATGAGAATTCAGTATAGTGACGTGGCTGCTGACAAGATCAATTTACAAAAATCAGTTGCATTCATGCAAACATGAACTAGAAGAGAAAGGAATCAAGAACACAATCCCTTTTAAATTGCAACAAAAAGAATGAAATAACTGGAATAAACTTAAAGGAGGTGAAAGAGCTCTCAAATGAAAACTATAAGACATTGTTAAAAGAAATAGATTTCATGATTAAATAAATGGGACTACATTAAACTAAAAGGTGTCTACACAGCAAAAAAGAAAAAAAAACTATATTAAAAGAAAAAGCACCCTACCAAAGGAGAGAAAATATTTACACATTATACATCCAACAAGGGGCTAATACCAAGATCTACAAAGAACTCATACAACTCAACAAAAAGAAAACAAATAACCCAATTAAAAAATGGACAGAAGAGCTAAATAGACACTTCTCCAAAGACGACATACAAATGGCCATCACTTGCTCATCATTTATGATCAGGGAAATGCAAATAAAAACCACAATGAGATACCACCTCACACCTGGGAGAATGGCCTGTGTCAAAAAGATCAGATACAGGGGCCTCCCTGGTGGAGTAGGGGTTAAGTCTCGGCACTATCACACCCACTGCTGTGGCCTGAGTTCCCTGGCCAGGGAGCTGACCCACATGGTGCAGCAAACCTTTCCTATCTCACCCACTGCTCCCCTCAGCAGTGTATTTCAGTAGATCTGCCTGTTCTGCTCCCCACTCTGTCTCTGGTGAATCATTCCATCCCCTGCACCTCTGGCCTACACCCCAGTTCTTCTATGCATATATAAATAAAATGAATTTTTTTTTCAAAAAATTCATTAAAACAAAAAAGATCAGACACAACAAATATTGGTGAGGAGGTGAAGAAAAAGGAACCCTCGTGTTTTGTTGTATAATGGTGGGAATACAGACTGGTCCAGCCCCTGTGGAAAACAGTATGGAGGTCTCTCAAAACATTAAAAATAGATTTATAAAAAAAAAATAAGATAAATAGATTTACCAAAGAAAAAGAGATAAAAATAGATCTACCATATAATCCATCAAGTCTTCCTAGGTATCTATCTACCTGAAGAATGCAGAAGCACTAATAGGAAGGGGGATATACATGCCTGTGCTCATTGCCAAGTCATGGAAACAACCTCAATGTCCAAGGACAGAGATGTGGATTAAGAAGATGCGGTATATAGACACATGATGGATTGTTACCCAGCTATAGAAAAAGATGAAATTGTGCCATTTGTGGTATCATGTATGGGACTGATGACAATTATTTTGAGCACAAAAAGTCAAAAAGGAGAAAGGTTAATATCAGACGGGTTCATTCATATGTGGCATACGGAGAAATAAAACAAAGGAACAGTCAAAGCTAAACTAAAAGAAATCCTATGTGTCTACAGAATTGAGGCGACAAAAAGGGGAGGGGAGAGTGTGGGGTCCAGTGAACTATGGGTGCTTAGGTAGTGGTTATGGTGGCAACATACATCTGAAGAGGTATGAATCTCTACTCCTTAAGTCATATACAGTAAAATCGGTAGGAATATCACTGAAAAAGAGCTAATAACATTATATAACAAGTACCCCATTAGCTGACTTCAAATGGCTCTGAATTACTACCTATTGTGTTCAGCAGCCTCTAACATCCTTCATGAAGCCTCGTCAAGGTCCAGAAATTAAAAAGCCCTCTTGGTACCAAAAATCAGGCATCAAAGAATTGACCCAGAGTGAGGCTGTCTTGCAGGGTGTCACCAGTTTCTTTCCCACTGACTGCAGGGACTTGATGCTAGACACACGTGCCTGTCTAGGCCAACAGCAGGACCCACAGGGGCTAGTTAATTAGCCTTCAGAACCTGAAGCTGTATCTACTCCTCTCCTCTCCCAGGACCGCTGCTCCTGCATTTGATTCAGGGTAAAAGGAAGGCGAATTCCTGTAATAGAACATCTTGAGCAGTTCAAGAGAAAAAAGTTCATCCATTATCCTGGGCTCTTGGCCCGAGATATTCATCAGCAGGATCAGTCGGAACACATCACGTTCCCTCCCTGGGCTTGTTCTCAATGTGTCAAATGAGGGAGTTGAACTACAAGTTGATGAAATGTTTCAGCCATGATGTTCTAAGATTGTTTTCTATTATTCTAAGAGGTAAAACTGGGTCATAAGAGTGAAGAGGAGAGCGTGGCATGTAGAAGAAATGGGCAGCAGAAATACAGGGCCTTAAAGCTAGTGTTGCTTCTACATAGCTAATGTCTCTGTCTTCCCGAGACCTCCTTCTGCACCAACCTTCCCTCTAGCTCTCTCCTAGGAACAGTGGTGACAATGGAGCTATACAGATAGGCAGGGGCTGCTGCTTCTCTTCAAGATAAAGCCCTTCCCCAATGCTAATGTAGTCTGATTTCCAAGACCCTTTGGCGTCCTGAAGCTGCTGAGACAAATGAGGAAGACTAACAAGGGTGACAGGTGGAAGAGCCTGGGAATGTCACACAGATTTATATGCCAAAAAAAAAAAAAAGTCACTCAGATAAGGAACTTAACGATATTTGCACAGGAATTCAAAATCTCATACTTCAATTATTTCAAGCACAGGCTTTTGGGTTGACCTTGCTCAAGTCACTTAGTTTCACTGGGACTTGATTCCGACACTCACGATTTAGGGTAAAAAAGTGTCCTACATAGGAGTTCAGCTCGGCCACTGCTGTCTCTCAGTTTCTCCATCAATGTAAAGGAGAGGTTGGACTAGATCGACCGGAAGGACACCCCTAGCTCTGACAAAGCAAATTCACCACCTCTTTCAAACTTAAGGAAATTGTAACCACACCCTTGACCGAGATATTGCATATATTTAGGAAATTCCCACAAACTTAGGTCTGTCAGAAGAGAGGAACTCCCTGTCAAGTGTAGTCAGGGCCCTCTTGGAGGTGCTTTCGGGATCTCCCCAGGAGAATAGAACTCATGCAACTTCCTGACAGATTGTATGTGGCCACATGTACTCTGCCCGCCCTCCCCCCCCCCAAGATTGCACACTTGGGCACCTCCTGGTCAGTCCATCTGCAGGAGCAAAGAGTACCAGCTAGGCCAGAAAGGCAGTACAGCTACCAGGTAAGCAAAAGCAGCGCAAACAGCAGTCTGTGTTCAAGCAGACCAGAGCCCAGGCCACACAGAAAGTGGTTTTTTGAGCATCCACATGGCTACTGCCCACAAAATGAAGGTAATTGTGGCACTGTCAGGAGGACGACAGCCTTACAGTCATACAAATATTTTTCCTTCCCAAAGCCTGGTCATACCCATATATCTTTTGATTCTCCCCTTTGAGGTTAAGGGAGGAGAGGCAAGAATTATTCTCATTGTATAAATGAGAAAAAGTGAACCCTAGAGAGAGGAAGTGAGGGCTGGCCTTTTCTGGCACTTTTTGTGTGTGTCCATTAATGGGACGGTATCTGAGAGCCAGCGCTTGGTGGCCCGTAGCTGTGGAAATGGAAGAGGTGGGGGAGCTGGGCCTGGGCCTAAAAGAGAGAGGAACCAGGCCCAGAATGCTATGGACGCCTGAGGCCCCCCAAAAGAGTGTGGAACGATGAGGTCAGGCTCCTTGGGGGCAGCATCTAATTCTCTGGCCTCAGTTTCACTTTTTCAGATGGGAGATCATTATGAATAAAAACCTTCTCTGACAGTGTTCTTACAGCCTCCATTCACAGCGCCCTCACCTCAGTCCATCCTGAGATGGATGATTCTCTTCATTTGAAAGCAAGGGAAAGGGCTCACAGAATTTGACTTTCCCGCATCATCTGCAAGCCGGCGTCACCGCGGGGTTGTAGGGCACAACAGAGGCACACCCGACCATTCTATCCCAACATCTGGGGATAACCTACCATCTGGGTCAGGCTGTCCTCCCCACAGCGGACAGGCTGGTCACTCACCTGCAAGTAGATCTTCTTAAGTCCAGGAATGGAGTCGCTGACACGGCCTGACACAAGGCGTCCGAGGCCTGAGGTAGCCCCAATACACACCAAAAGCACCCAGGTCTGCTTGATTTCTAAGAACTCCTCTTCCACATACTTCATCTGAAAAACATAGCACCAGATCCCCAGGAAGAAGAGGAGCCGAATGGTTAACTGTTGGCACATCCAGAACCTTTTGTTTACATCCCCCCCCACCCCCCAGGACAAGAGTACCGCCCCTGCAGCCAACTCTGAGGCAAGCCCTCTGGCTGCTTCTAACAACTTAAAAGGCTTCATATCCCCTGGATCTCTGGACTTGAGCTTCTGAGCACCAGCTGAGAGGGGTGGTGTCTCTAATTCCTGGCAGAACAGAATACAGCCTTAACGACTGAGAAAATGCAAGGGCTCCCCTACAATTTCCCTTTCCCTGACCCAGAACTGCCAGCCTGGAACAACAGCAGGTCACAGAAACAAGAGGTCTGTGTGGAAGATAAGCAGCACAATAACTGGCAGTTCTGAAGCCATAGAAATTTGGGACCCGCTTGCTAAACAAAGCTGAATGGGTTTCTTGACTGCAGGATTTTCAGCGCTTTGAAAAGATTGCTGCAGACTATGAAGCTAGAGAGGCCTAGTGTATGCTAGTTCCTAGGCCAAAATCATTTGATTACAAAGGCCAGCATCCCATGCTCTACCCTTACTTTCCTGCATCCTGAAAGCATATCGCAATTTGTTAGTGGGGGAAACACAGACAAGAGCCTGCCCCTGAAGAAGACCTCCCCATTTCATTGTTCTCTTTCCCTCTTCAGGGCTTTCCAACTACTATTTTGTCTTTTTCAAAATCTCTGCTTTTTCAATGTCCTCCGCCCCTACCCTTTGGACTTCAGGCAGGTTAAAGGGTGCTTTTAGGGTCAGCTTGGGTCAGGTCAGGTGGGCCAACCCCAGGGTTCCTCACCAGGTGTACATAGGGAACGAAGTAGCCAAGGGCAGCAGCAGCGATCCCGAAGGCCCAGATGCGGTAGGTACGTTGGCGGAACACTCGCATATTGAAGTACTTCCTGAGCTGAGCCAGAAAGCGCTGGCATAGGGTGTGGACACCTCTCTTGCTTGGGGTGTCCTGAGAGCTGGGCAGGAGGGGCCGGTAGGTGAGTGAAAGCAGCATAAGAACGAACATGAAGGTACTCAGCACCTGGAAGGTTTGGGCGAGCTTGATCTTAGCCCCCAGCGTTTTGATGAGGAGGGGGAAGGATATGGAGAAGATGCTACTCCCAGCAGACACCACACCATTGGCCAGACCCAGGCGGCGTTGGAAGTAGTGGCCCAGGATGACGAGAGATGGCTGAAAGGCGAAGGAACAGCCACAACCAAAGAGAATCCCGTAGGTGAAGTAACGCAGGCTTAGCGAGCTGTGGGAGAGACGGCAAGAGCTGTGCTCAGCAGCCGGACCAGCAATCCACCCGCCCTTCTCCCTTCAGCCTCCTGAGACTGCACCCCCCACCATGAGCCCACAGCTGCACTTACCACTGACCCTCAGAACGCACCAGGAATAGGACCCGCTGACCCCGTTTTGCAGACAGGTTCAAAGAAGTAAAGTAATTTACCCAAAGTAGCATGACAGGGGGGCCTGCGGACTTAACTCTAGGTCTGTGAGGCTCTAGTTTGAATCATAGCACCCCATCATGAAGGACTGTTCAAAAGAAAATCAGAACCGGCTTAGGCAAAAGCTAGGTGAGAGGCTACAAGGAGTAAACCAGTGACTTAAACAGAACAGTTTTAGCTTACTGCTCCCCTAGATACCATGGGGAGACCGGCAGCCAAAGCTTTATCTGGAGTAAAAAGAAAGGTCCATGGGGAGCCAAGATCCTGGAAGCTGAGGCCCATTTGTTGGACACCCCAATGCTCAGGATCCTTAACATGTCAGAGAATGACTGTCTCTTGAGAGACAACCCCTCCCCAACCCTGCCCAAAGTCTTGGCATCACAAGATCCTTTGCTCTTGGCATCACAAGATCCTTTGCTCCAGGCCTCGATGATCCTCATGGGGATCCTGAGGTAAAGAGTCCCTTTAACTTCGAGAAGTTGCTAGACATGGTATGGATTAGCTCCCCAAAGTAGCCTGGCTACTTGACAGGGTGTGGAGCCTCAAAAAAACTGCACGCCTGGCCAAATAAGGCAGGTTCTGGCATAAAACTTAGGCCTCACTGTGGCCATAAGCCTCTGTTACAGTGTCAGACGGGGAAAGGCCATGGGAAGGTCACCTTGCTGAGCTGTCTTCCCATAGACAACATTGGCATAACCTCATGTAGAATTTTCTTTTCTTTTTGAAGTGTCCACCTTTTTGCGATAGTTCTTATCTGACCACTGAATTACCTAATAGTCTCCATGGTCAAGCCCTTCCTCCCTGTAGAATGACCCAGTCCTCTTACTAAAGGACTGAGCCTATGTTGCAGACAGAGGTAGTGTGGGCCTAGTACTCATGGTTCCAGTTCCACCACCACTCTACTCTTTTCCCCCTGCTAGCCCTCACTGGATATGTAAAGGCCTTGGTTTCCTAAGAGCTGCCTCCACTTGGAATACATAGGTAAGCCAGACACTTCTCTTCTGTTGGATTCCTTGGGGCTTGCTCCCATAAGTGAGTACCCTTGGAGATTGGCCTGTCTGGGGGTCTTGTCTAAGGGAGAGGAGTCAGCCCTTCAGGGAGGGGCGCTGGTAGAAAGTTCAGGGTGCTGTGCGTGGCAGATCTATTTCTAGTTGGATCTTGGGACAGGAGGCCCCTGAGTAGACTTGCCAAGGCCACCCCAGACCCGTCTGCCCCTCTGCATGCCATCCAGAGGAACTCAGAACAGATTCAGATGACAGGAAGGATGACTTGGAACTCTGGTCACAAGAAAAACCATTTTTCCACTGGGTGTCAAGCCGTCCAGAGTTTCTTGGCTCTGAAGATGTTCTTAGGGAAAGGGCAGGGGGGATGGAGGGGAGGCTTGGGGGCTGCACAACAGAGTGCTTGCTCCAATGTACCTAAAGAAGAGTAACAGAAGACACATGCACTCCTCCGCCTCCTGCAACTGAGCTCATGTGGACTGGAAGGAAAATGGGATTCGTATGTTGCTAATTTGTTTACACTTTGCTCGGCTCAGCCTTAAAAAACAGGCCTCTGCTGAGCAGTGGTGAGACTGGAGCCACTTCTGAGGCCTCAGTCCTTCCCAGAAAGAGCCAGGCACCAGCCTGCTGAGGGCAAATGAGGCCGACCACCAGAGGGGTCCTGAAAGGGTTTGGAGTTGCTGCCCTGGGAGGGCTGAGCAGGTTCCAGGCAAGACATGGTTTTTCCCTCTTCTGTCCCAACTGGATGGGACCGAGCCAAGAAGCCATTGCAGGCCAGATCCAAGCTCTGCTGGAGGTAGGCTGGGCAGCTGGAAATGCTCAAGTCATAAAGAAAGTTGGCCCACCCTCAGAGGGCCCAGTTGTGGCAAAACACAATTATTCTCTGCTGTGAGTGGAACCTTGGGACTAGATAGCATAACCATAGTCTTCTGGGAAGCCAAGCTCAGAAGGTAAATCTGTGACAAATTAGCTCTGTCCTCATTCCAGACATGTCACTGTGGCCACCTCTGTGTCTCCGGGCTGCAATTCTATACCAACCCAAGCAGATTGGAAGTAAGAGGTACCCTGAATTCCAAAGTATCCTTGGCAGAAAGTCAATGGAGTTCTTTAGAAATCTCATCTTTCTCAAGCTGTGGTAGAGGGCTTTTACTTTTCCCCTCCCTGCAGACATGCGGGACTAGCAGAAAAAGAGCAGAAAATGAACTCATAGTCTGTTTCTAGCCTGACTCAGCTGAGTTCTGTTCATGGGACCAATGGGACCAGGGTTTGCGTTTAGCCACATCTAGCTGGGAGATAGGCTCTGGGGTCTGTATCCCAGCATGGATGCTCTGAACCATCCCCTCTCATGCCCAAGAATGCCTTAGAAGAGATGTGAAAAGACCATCTAGTCTAGACCCCTCACATTACACAAACACTGTGGTCCAGAGAGGGGAATGGTTGTCAATTGTTTGCGAGCCATTCAGGGGCCAAAACTGGACTTGAGCCCAGCTACATGAACTCCCAAGCTTAGGTTCCGCTCACCACTTTGGAACACCTGGGCCTTCTTTGGGGACATTCCCTAGTGATACATTCCTGGGGTTCCTACCCAGGTGAGTACCATTAAACAATGATTCCTGGGAGCAGTGTCCTCAAGGACCCTATATGGAAAGAGCCACAGAAGATTTTGCAATGAAAAGAGTGTCACTAGTTGAAGCCCCCCCCCCCCAAAAGCCAACCCTCAGCCTTGGGGAAATGGTCAGCAACCCCTAACCTTACCTGGTGAAGGAGCTGGTATGGAGGCCAATGAAAGCGACGGCAGCCCCTGTGGTTGCTGTGATTCGGCAGCCCAAACGATCAGTGAATATACTCACAATAGGAGAACAGAAGAAGATCATGCCCATTGAGAGGGCTCCTACCCATGCTGCAGAAAAAAAGCACAGACGCCTTAGCTTAATGTGGTATCTAAGGGTGTGGCCGTTACCTTAGTTCATCTTCTCTGACATTCACAGGGGGCATCACATGGTCTTGCACCGCCAGCCAGTAGTTCCTAATAGAGAGAAGATTTACATAGTACCTGCAGCAGGGCAATGTGAGGACCAGGAGTCTAGTTCACAAACACACCCTGGGGCAGGAGGCCTTTAGCGATCATCGAATCTATGATGGAACCTTCTAGCAGCCACCACATGGTTTCACAACATTTCGCATCCTCTTTGGCTATTTGGTATGACCATGTGACTGAATTCTTACCAAATCAGAAAACTGGGTAAGAGCGATCAATACACACTGCTTCCAGGCCTGGACTATTACACACAAAAAGTCCACACTTTCCTGTGAGCTACTACAGAGTGACCTTGGAATCCATGTAAGAAGACCAGCAGAACGGCCGCCAGTTCTGTTTGGGTCCCTACATAACCACATAGAGGGAAGTTACCTCTCCCTCTCCAATCCCTTACCCCTGCCCTGAATGTTACATGAGAAATAAACTTCTTTCTGTTAAGCCACTTAATTTTTGAGGGCCATTTGTGACAGCAGTTAAACCAGCTCAAACTGAAACAAAGAGATTCCTCTCTATTGATAAAGAAACAGGTCCATAAATATGATGGGACTTATCAAAGATCACACAGCAAGTTAGTGGCAGAGCTGGGGCTCTAAGCCAGCTTTCCTTATTCCTAGTCCAAATTTCATTGCATTGTATCTTCTATTTTTGGGGATGAATGAAGTTCCCTATCACTGAGGCTGTGCAAGCAGAGGCTAGGTGTAAAACAGGGGCTTAAGCCTTGGGGTCAGATTTGGACTAGCCAACCTTTCAGGCCCTTTCAGGGATGCTGAGCTGGATCTATAGCCTTGGGCACTAGGTAGGCTACTTGGCTTCAGGGCCAAGGATCATGTGAGTAAATCAAACTTTCAGGAGCTAAGGGAAGACTTCATTGAAACAGCTTTGTGAAGATGCTAAGACTAAGGAGCAGGGAGACCACAGACACAGGCCTTCTGAAATTGTGCAAGGATACAATGGCAGGTTCAGGAGCCACCCAAAGATCACTTAGGACACTGCGTGCAAGATTTGGCTAGTCCAAATCAGAGGGTCACTGTGTGCTGAAATTCTTTACCAGAGTCTATGTCTGGCAAATCCCTGACTTCAAACTCAAATAAGAGTTTAATTTGTTTATAACAGCCCTTAAGTGTCTATAACAATCCTCACCAGGGAGAAAGAAATTTGCCTTTTTACTTAGATTCTTCGAGCCCATTTCCCCTTGCTCAGCCCTCAGAAAGAAAGTTGTTTTTGTTTTTTTTGTTTTTTTTTTTTTCTGGTTAAAAGCTGTTGTCAAGTTTCATCTTGGACTTCTCTTTCTAGGCTAAATAACCTTAGCTTCCCTTTCTTCTTAATTTCTAAGTAATTTCTTTATTACTTTCAGAGCTCTTCTCTCAACACATTCTATACATCATCATCACCTTCGTCGTTGTCAACATCAAAAAGCATTCATGGTGCATCACCGGAGCAGAGCTCTGGGCCAGCTTCTGGCTCTTTTTAATTGTGAAGCCCTAAATAGGCCAGAGGAGTGCAGTCTGAGGAGGTCAGGGCTGGTCTGCTGCCTATGTCTCTTCCTCAGTGTCTCATATATCCTCAGATCCCCACTGTGAATCTTCCCTTTCGCCCTCTAGAGCCCTAGCTGCTGGGTACTGATCTGGGGCATTAGGAGGCTAGAATTCTCACCACAAACATAACCTCTTACCTTATAATTTCATTTATCAGTGGTGGAACCTTCAGGAAGTCACATAGCACTTCTCTAACACTTGGTCTTTTCATCTATCAAATGGCCTTTAAATTCTCGATATGCCTTCCTCAAAGTTTTTTTTAATGATGATTAGATGTAAAGTTTTTTTTAATGATGATTAGATGTAATCATATATATAAGAATTCTGTAAATACCAACAGCCACACCATACAAAGATTAATGCAAATGGACCATAGACAAACATAAAACTTCAACATAAAAAAACTTCTAATAGTACAGGAGAAAATCCTTATGACCTTTAGTAGAACAAATATTTCATAGATATTTACAAATGGTATGATCCATAAAAGATAAAAATTGATACATTAGACTTCATTAAAATTTAAAACTTGTGCTCTTTGAAAAATTCTGTTATGAAAAGGCAAGCCACAGACTGCGTATTTGCAATACACATATCTGACAAAAGACTGGTAATTAGAATACAAGCGTGAGCGGACTATCAAGACTCAATAAAAAGAAAGTAAATAATCCGATTTAAAACATGGGCAAAAAGATTTGAGCAGACATTTCACATACACTCATGTTATGAGTGACAGTTAAGCACATGAAACTATGCTCAATATCATTAATCATTCAAGAACTGCATATCAAAAGCACAGCGAGCTACCTCTACACACCCACTAAAAGGGTTTTTTAAAATGTCAATACCTAGGGTCTCCCTGGTGGCACAGGGGTTAAAGAGCGCTATCAAGCTATCGCCAACCACTGAGGCATGAGTTCCATACCCAGCTGGCCAGGGAGCAACCCACATGGCGCAGCAGACCTCTCCTGTCTCGCCCGCTGCTTCCCTCAGCAGTGCATTTCAGTAGATCTGCCTGTTCTGCTCCCCACTGTCTCTGGTGAATCTTCTCACACACACCCCCACACCTCTGGCCTGTACCCCAGTTCTTGTATGCGTAAATAAATAAATCTTTAAAAAATAAAATAAAATGTCGATACCTAGTCCAGGTGAGGATATACAGGAACTGGAAATCTCATCCATTGCTGAGGGGATACAAAATGGCATGCCCACGATGTAAAACAGTTTGGCAGCTTCTTATAAAGTTAAACATATAATTACACACAACCCTGAAACCGTATTCTTATGTATTTGCACAAGATAAATGAAAACTTTTGTTTAAACAAAAACCTGTACCTAGATGTTAATAGATGTTTTTTCATATTTGCCAAAACCTGGCAATAACTCAAAATGTACTTCAACTGGTGAGTTGGATAAACAAGTGGGTATCCATTAATATGATGGAATACAGCTCTGAAACAAACAGGAATGAGCTATTGATACACACAACAACTTGTGCAATTCTCAAAGGCATTTGCTAAGTGAAAGAATCCAGACACAAATGATTCCATTAATACGAAATTCTGGAAAAGGCAAAACTATGAGAACAAGCAGATCAGTGAGTGCTAGGAGGAAGGGTGGGAGGAAAGGTTTTATTACAAAGAAGCATGAGGAAACTTTTGGAGTGATGAAAATGTTACATATCTTACTGCAATGCTGCCACTCTTGTCAAAGTTCTTAACACTGAGCACATAAATGGTGACTATTACCATATATAAACAATACCTCAACAAACCTGATGTTATTTAAAAAAGGGGTGGGTTGCAGGGGCAGGGAAAGCAGGAAGTTCCAGTGGAGATCTCATTTATGATGTGTTTTTATTCGGACTGGAGTTTTGGTTTTATGTTTTTGGTTTTGGGGTTTTTTTTTTGGACAAAAACTGTATTGTCAAAAAGTAAAAAGTACTTCAGTTTCCCCTACTGCGCTGTCTCACCATCTGGTCCTGCTGACCAACCAGAGGACAGACAGACAGACAATTCGGACTGGCTTTCGCTTGTGCCATGTCTAGTTCCTCCATGTCGTGGCTGTGAGGAAAGTGGTTCAGCAGCTCGGGCTGAGGGCCTAGTGCCGTCTCCTAGGCAGCTGCAGATCTCAATCAATTCCGCCTTCAGAACACGCAACAAGACGCCCGCTGACTGGAGTGTCTTCAAGTGGGAATCCCTTCAGACCCTGGAAAGACTGTTCCTTTTTGTAGTAAAATGAATCTTTGGAAGGTTTTGCAAACTACTTTTCATGAACCAATGAATATTCAAAGAAGTGCTTCATTTGAAGGCTGTAAATAAGCTTTTCCCGATAACACGTGGCATAATATATAAACTACTTTTGTCAGCCCTCAACATCTACTTCCCTGAAGTTTCATGACTCTCTATTTCACAGGATAATTATTTTATATGGATGGTAGTAGCATACAAGAAAAAGTTAATACAAAGTTTAAAAATTTTAAATTCATAAAATCAGCTTACTGACATTTTATCAACTAGAACTCACTGTTATATGGCCCTTGTGAATATCTGTAATACAACGAAAACTAGTGATTTGGGCTTGTAGGCATCTTTGCTATAGTCCAAGCAAGATTAAATTATATTTGATGCAGCTTTTGGCTAATGACATGAATCCATCATTACAGTATCATACACAGCATTTTCACTGCACTAAAAATCCTATGCTCCACCTATTTATCTCTTCCCAGCTCCCAGCTGATATTTTTACTATCTCCATAGTTTCGCCTTTTCCAAAATGTCATGCAGTAGGAATCACACAGTCTGTACCCCTTTCAGATTGACATTTAGTAATATGCATCGAAGTATCCCCCATGTCTTTTCATGGCTCATTTCCTTTCAGTGCCGGATAATATTCGATTGTCTGGCTATACCACAGTTTATTTATACATTCAACTACTGGAGGACGTCTTGGTTACTTCTAAGGTTGGCAAGTATGAATAAAGCTGTTACAAACATCCATGTGCAAATTTTTTTGTAAACATAAGTTTATTTTTTAAAGATTTATTTATTTATGCATACAAGAGCTGGGGTACAAGCCAGAGGTGCGGGGTGGGGGGGCGGTGAGAGGATTCACCAGAGACAGAGTGGGGAACAGAACAGGCAGATTGACCAAAGTACACTGCTAAGGGGAGCAGCGGGTGAGTCAGGAGAGGTCTGCTGTGCCATGTCGGTTGCTCCTTGGCTGGCTGGGAATCAAACTCATGCTGCAGTGGCTGTGGATAGCTTCATAGGTTGCATCTTAAACCTTGTGCCACAAGAGAGGCCCTGTAAACATAATAATCATTTGGCTAATCCTACCAAAAGCAATATACAGATTCAATGCTATTCCAATAAAAATTTCAATGTCATTCTTCAAAGAAATAGAACAATTATTGATGAAATTCATATGGAATCACCAAAAACCCCAAAGAGCCAAAGCTCTTCTGAAAAAAAGAAGGGAATGGAGGCATCACACTCCCAGACTTCAAATTATACTACAAAGCCATAATCATCAAAACTGCATGGTATTGGAACAAGAACAGACACAGAGACCAATGGAATTGAATAGAAAATCCAGAAATAAACCCACAGATGTATGGTCAACTAATATTTGACAAAGGAGCAAAGAATATGCATTGGAGCAAAGAAAGTTTGTTCAATAAATGGTGCTGGGAAAACTGGGTCGCTACATGCAAAAGAATGAAGCTTGACTACTACCTCACACCATACACAAAAACCAACTCAAAATGGATTAAAGAACTAGACATAAGACCTGAAACCATAAATACATAGAAGGAAATATAGGCGAAACACTACGTGATATGCACATCAAAGACATCTTTACAGACACATCACCCAAAGCAGTGATAGTGAAGGCAAAGATAAACAGCTGGGGCTACATCAAATTAAAGAGTTTCTGCACAGCAAAAGAGACAATAACCAAAACAAAGAGAAACCCCACCAACTGGGAGAACATTTTTGTACCCAACACTAATGATAAAGGACTGATCGCAAAAATCTGCAAAGAGCTGATGAGACTCAGCAACAACAAAGAAAATAATCCAGTCAAAAAATGGGCAGAAGAGGTAAAAAGAAACTTCTCTGAAGAGGAAATGCAAATGGCCAACAGGCATATGAAAAAATGTTCAACGTCACTTGTAATCAGGGAAATGCAAATCAAAACTACCATGAGATACCATCTTACACCAGTGAGAATGGCACATATTAAAAAAACTAGCAACAACAAATGTTGGCGAGGCTGTGGAGAAAAAGGAACTCTCCTGCACTGTTGGTGGGAGTGCAAACTGGTCCAACCACTATGGAGAGCTGTATGGAGATTTCTTGACCTACTAAACATAGAGCTTCCATATGATCCAGCAATTCCACTCCTAGGTATTTACCCAAAGGACACAGAAACATCAATTCCAAAGAGCACCTGCACCCCTATGTTTATAGCAGCACTGTTTACAATAGCTAATCTTTGGAAACAACCCAAATGCCCAAAAATAGACGACTGGATCAAGAAGATGTGGTACATATATACCGTGGAATATTACTCAGCATTCAAAAAAAGATAAACACATGCAATTTGCAGCAACATGGATGGTGCTGGAAGGGATCATGCTCAGTGAAATAAGCCAGAAAGAAAAAGAAAAATACCGGATGGTCTCACTCATAGCAGGAATCTAGAAAACTTAAATAAGGCACCAGGAAAAAGAATAACTATAAGAAAGTAAAAATCAAAATCAACAAACAACTATGAACCAGAGACACTCTGTGGGGGGTGGGGGGTGGGGAGGGGAGGGATTGGGGTCAAAATAAGGGGGTCGCAATTGTATGGGGAATATAAAAATAAAATTTATAACAAAAAAAATAAAATAAAATAAAATAGTTGAAACAAACAAACAAAAAAAAAACATTTGGCTAAATACCCAGGAGTATGATTGCTAAAACATATGTTAAATTTTGTAAGAAACTATCAAACTGTCTTTCAAAGTGACTCTACCTTTTGCATTCCCACCAGTGAGAGAGTTCTTTTTGCTCCACATACTTGTCAGTATTTGGTGGTCAGTACTCCAGATTTTGGCCATTCTGGTAAGTATGTAGTGGTAGCTCATTGTTATTTTATTTGCGTCCCTGGTGATATATGATGTTGAGTATCTGATATACGATGTTGAGTATCTTTTTGTATGGGTATTTGCCATCTGTATATTTTCTTTGATGAGGTATCTGTTAAAGTCTTTGGTCCATTTTTTAACCAGGTTGTTCATTTTCATTTTGTTGAGTTTTAAGTATTCTTTGGGTATTTTGGGTAAAAGTCCTTTATCCACTGTGTCTTTTGCAAATGCTTTCACTCAGTCTGTGATTATCTCTTTAGACTGATACTGGCTTTTTCAGAGCAGATGTTTCTAATTTTGATAAAGTCCACCTTCTCAATTATCATTCATGGACTGTGCTTTTGGTGTTGTATCCATGGTTATCTACATTTTTTCCTATGTTATTTTCTAGGAGTTTTATAGTTTTGTGTTTTTGACATTTAGTTTATAGTTTTGTGTTTTTTACTTCTTTTTTTTTTTGAGTAGCATCTGTTGTTATTTGGAAGAACATTTTATGATCTACCTAAAATCTTTTTTTTTGCATATTGATGTCCACTTGTTCCAGCACCATTTGTTGAAAAGATTATGCTCCATTGTAGCCTTGGCTTCTTTGTCAAAGAACAGTTGATGATATTTATGTTGGTCTATTTCTTGGCTCTCCATTCTGTTCCACTGATCTGTTTGCCTTTTCTTTCACTAAGAGCACACCATCTTGAACATTGTAGCTTTGTAGTAAGCATTCAAGTTGGGTAGTGACAGTCCTCTAACTTTGTTCTTCTCCAATACTATTTGGGGGTCTTTTGCTTTTCCATATAAACTTTACCATCAGTTTGTCAATAATTACAAAATAACTGAGAGTTATTTTGATTAGGATTGTATTCAATCCCATTGATAAGAAGCTATTGAGTATTCTTATCTATGAACATAAAATATCTCTCCATTTATTTAGTTCATCTTTGATTTCATTCATCAAGTTTTATAGTTTTACTCATATAGAGTTTGTACATATTTTTTAGATTTTACATAGATTTGAAGGTGTTAATATAACTGGTATTTGTTTTGTAATTTCAAATTCCACTTGCTCATTGTTAACATATGGGAAAGTGATTGAGTTTTGTATATTAACCTTGTACCCTGCAACCTTATTGTAATCACTTCTTAGTGCCATGAGATTTTTTGTTGATTCTTTCATATTTTCTATATAGATGATCATATCATCTGTGAACAAAGACATTTTTAGATCTTCCTTCCAATCTGTATACCTTTTATTTCCCTTTTTGTCTACACGCATCAGCTAGAACATTCAGCTTGATGTTGAAAAGACATGGTAAGAGGAGACATCCTTACCTATACTTGCTCTTAGTGGGAAAGTTGCAAGTTTCTCACTATTAAGCATGGTGTTAGCTGTAGATTACTTTTATGTAGATTTTTTAAAACATTGTTTTTTTAACTTTTAACTTTATTTTTATTTTTATTTGTTTAAGATTTATTTTTTTTGCTTATTTATACAAGTACCAGGGTATAGGCCAGACGCGTGGGAGGGTGAGAGGATTCACCAGAGACAGAGTGGGGAACAGAACAGGCCAACTGACAAAATACACAGCTGAGGGGAGCAGTGGGTGAGACAGGAGAGGTCTGCCGTGCCATGTGGGTTTCTCCCCTGCTGGCGGGGATCAAACTCGCACCGCAGAGGCTGTGGACAGCTTCACAGTGCGGTGCTCAATCACCTGCGCCACCAGGGAGGCCCTTAACTTTTAACTTTTGAAATTATAGATTCAAAGGAAATAGCCAAGATAGTCCAGAGAGGTACCATGAAGCCTTCACCCAATTTAACTATACTACAATATTAAACCAGGAAAATGACATTGGTGCAACACATGTGTTTATTTCTATATGATTCCACCATATAGGTAGATTCATTTAACCACCATTTGCAATCAAGATACAGAAATATTCCATCAACAAAAAGATTATCTTTGTGTTACTCCTTTAGAGACATACCTAGTCCACTCCTTATCTCCTAGTAACCGTTAATTTGTTTTCCATCTCTATAATAGTATCTCAAGAAAGTTATATAAATGGAGTCATACATTAGTCTTTTGAAACTGGTTTTGTCACCCAGCATAATTCCCTGGAGATTCATATTTGAAGTGCATTTCTTGTATACAACATATAATTGGGACATATATTCCTACCCACTCTGCCAGTCTCTGTAAGTTGATGTATTTAGTCCATCTGCAATAGACATAATCATTGATATGTTTGGGCCATTTTATTTTTATTTTCTGTTTGTTCCCTGCATTTCCTCTCTGTATTTCCTTTTCCTTACTTGCCTAGAGGTAACTTTAACAGTTTTTTTCAGAATTCCATTTTGATTTATTTATAGTGTTTTTGAGTATATTCCTATATATATGTATTTAGCGGTTGTTCTATTACATGTATATGACTTATCAGTTTACTGATGTTGACATTTTACTGGCTTATATTCTTTTACTCCTTATATTTTACTTCCTTATATTCTTTTACTCTCTTCACTTATAGTTGTCTTAAATATTTCTTCTATATACATTGATAACCACATTGGAATCATAATTTTTACTTCAACTGTAAAATTTAACTTGGAAAACACAAGAGAAGAAATAAAGTCTACTGCACTTAGCTATACCTTTACTCCTTTCACTATTTTTTCTTCCTTCTTGATGTTTCAAGACTACTTCCTTTGTTGTTTCCTTTCTGTTTAGAATACTCCCTCTGGCCATTTTTTTTAATGGTGAAAAACATCATATTTAGAATTAGCCAGCTGGCCTCAGTTTAGATGATCTCAATTTTTTGGCAACACCCAAAGCATCATAGTCAGAAGCCAGTCAAACATATGCTTTCTCTCCACCAGGGTGTTGACCTTGACCACATCAATATCATAAAATTTTTTCACAGTCTGTTTGATCTGGTGCCTGTTGGCCTTGACATCCACAATGAATACAAGTGTGCTGTTGTCTTCTATCTTCTTCATGGCTGATTCAGTGGTCAGAAGGAACTTGATGATGACATTCTGGGACTCTCTTCCGAGGATATCTGGGTTGCCTTCGGATTCACAGTATCTTGGGCCTCCGGAAGGTAGGTGACGTGTAGAGATCTCCTTTGTCTTGTGGCTGTGGATACCTTCCAGAACTGCTTCCTTGGCCCGCAAAGCTTTTACTTTGACTTCAGCTTTGGGAGGGGCAGGGGCTTTCTTTCTTACTTTCAATGCCATCTTCATGCAAAGGCCTTTGGCCACTCTTTTAGGATAGGTCTGCTGGTGACAAATTTTCTTAGTCTTCCATCATTTGGGAATGTCTTCATTTCTCCCTTCACTACTGAAAGATATTTTCACTGAATATGCAATTCTAGTTGACAGTTCTTTTCTTTCTGTGCTTGAAAAATGTTGTGCCACTTCTTCCTTCTGCTTTCCATGGTTTCTGAAGAGAAATTCATTGTCATCTGAACTTTTCCCCCCTAGTTAAGGTGTCATTTCTCTCTTATTGATTTCAATGAGATGTGTGTGTGTGTGTTCAGACTTCAGACATTTGACTATGAGGTGTTTTTGTATAATTTTTTTTAGTTAATCCTCTTTGAGTTTCATTGAGCTCCTTGATATGGTAGGTTTGTCTTTTGCCAAATATTGGGAGTTTCCAGTTATTGTTTCCTTGAGTCCCTTTTCAGCCCCCACCTTCTTTCTCCTCTCCATCCAACACTCCCGATGACAAGAATGTTATGTCTTTATAATAGCCCCATAGTTCCCTAAGGTTCTGTTAATGTTGTTTTTTTAAATTTATTGACTCTTGTTCAAAGTCAATACTTTCCATTTTTTTATTTTCAAGTTCACTGATTCTTTCCCCTTCCTCTCCATTCTGTTGTATCACTTATTTGGTTAGGTTGTTATTATTATTATTTTAGTTGTTGCATTTTTCAGTTCTAAGATTTCCATTTGTTTCTTGTTCCTATCTTATATTTGTTTTATGAGATTTAGTATTTTTTCATTTGCTTCAAGTATGACTATACATACTTATTGAAGCATTTTTTTATGATGACTGTTTTGAAATCCTTATCAAATAATTCCACCATCTGTTTTATCCTGGTGTTGATGTCAGTGGATTATTTTTTCTCAATGAAGTTGAGATTTTCCTAGTCTTTATTGTGGCAAGGTTGTCTTTAGATATTGTGTTTTGAGACTGCATATCTTATTTGAATCTTGTGTTTTAGTAGGCTACTATAACTCTGTGCCAATGAGGCACCATCTCATCATTGCTAGACAGGATGGAGGAGATAAGGCGGGGTAGAAGGTATAGATGATGGAAGTCCAGGTTCCCTGCTCAGCCTCCATTGACAGTTTGAGAAGAAAGAGTGCCTTGTTACTACTGAACAGGGGTGGCTGATAAAGATCCCCAAATAAGCTTCTTCTGATTCCTTTTTGGCTGGGAGACATCGGGGTCCCTAATTACTATTTCCTGTGTTGCTTCAACTGAGCAATATGTTGCTGTACTGAGCAATAGTGGAAGTTTGAGTGCTATTTGGCCTTCACTTATACCACATGGCACCTCTCCAGGAATGGGAAGGGAGTTGGAGGTTATGGTCTAGTGAGGGTAAACGTGCAAGCTCCCTGCATGGTTTCCAGTGACACCACAAGACAGCAGCAGGCCTTATTGCCACTGAGAGGGGATGAAATTCTTGGCTCCCTACTCTGCCCTGACACTACCTCAGCATGAAGGTAGAGCAGGATGAAGTACCTTGTTACAGTTGGCTAAGCACAGAAGTCTAAGTTCTCCACTAGCTCTTTGCTGGTAAAAATCAGATAGGATGCAATTTTTTACCCCCTCGTGTAGAGAGGTCATTGTCTAAAAGTGTTCTATCTTGGTAGGCTAGACCTTTCATGGTCTTTTGGCTAGAAAAACACAGAATTCTTGAGGGTTATTCTGTCATTTCCTGTTTGCATCTAGGTTGCTGGTATCTTCAGCTCCAGGTCTAAGATATATGAAGCAAAATGAAAATCCAGGTAATTCACTACCATGTTTCTCAGGGCCTGGGGTTCCTAGCCCATTAGCGTCTACTCTCTACCTTTCAGCATTGTTTATATTTGTTTCATATATAATGTCTAACATTTTCAGCTGTATTTCATGGAAGGAATAGGGAAAAGTACCTTGATAGAGGTTTTAATGACAAATACATAATTTTTAAAATACCCCACTCATACATGATACTCATTTATTCACAGTTAACATGCACTTTTGTCCAGATCCATGGCTATCCTAAAGGGATTGAAGATGCTAATGATTGTCATGTGATTCTTCCCTTCAAAAATTTTACATTAAAATAAGGAACATGTTTTTATAAATAAATAAATCCCATGGCTCAGTATCAAAGTACTATGTTGAATAGTATTGCTAAAAGTGGACAGCCTTGTCTTGTACATGATCTTAGAGGAAAAGCTTCAGTTTTTCACCATTGAGTATGATGTTAGCTGAGGGCTACTCAGATAAGGCCTTTATTATGTTGAGATATGTTACTTCTATTTCAGAGTTGTTACCATAAATGGATATTGAATCTTGTCAAATGCTTTCTCTATATCAGTTGACATAACCATATGATTTTTATCTTTCTTTTTGCTGATGTGGTAAATTTCATTGATTAATTTGTGGATGTTGAACCATCTCTTCATACCTGGAACATATCTTACTTACTTAGCCATGATATATGATCCTTTATAATGCATTGTTGGATTCAGTTTGCAAGGTTTTGTTGAAGATTTTTTTATATCTGCATTCATCAGGGATACAAGTTTGTAGTTTTCTTTATTTTTTGATGACCTTGTCTGATTTTGGTATCATACTACTATGGGTCTCATCATACATGTGGACATTTCACTCTTCTTTAATCCTTCAGTAGAGTTTGAGCAGGATAGGTATTGTTTCTTCTTTGATGGTTTGGTAGAACTCACTCGTGAAATCATCTGGTACTGGGCTTTTGTGCTTTGGGTGACTTGATTAATGTTTCAATTTCCTTACTTGTATTTGATCTGTTCCAGTTTGTTATTTCTTCTTGACTCAAACTTGGAAGATTGTATGATTCTATGAACTTGTGTATTTCTTCTAATTACCCAATTTATTGGCACAGAGGTACTCATGTTAATCTCATGAACCTCTGCATTTCTGAGATGTCCATTGTAAACTCTCATCTTTCATTTTTGATTCTATTTGTTAGAGTTTTCTTCCCTTTTTCCTGGTGAGTCTAGCTAGAGTTGTGTCCATTTTGTCTGTCTTTCCAAAGAACCATCTCTTAGTTTCACTGATCTATTGGACTATTTTCAATTTGATTTACGTCTTTTCTAATTGCTACTGTTTCTTTCCTTGAACTGGCTTTTCTTTTCTATTGTTCTTGTTTTAATAGATTGTTATGGTGTGAAATTAGATTATTTCAGCCCTGTCTTATTTCTTAATATGGGTCTGTATTGCTATGAATTTCCCTCCTAGCCCTGCCTTTGCTGTGTCCCACAAGTTCTGATAGCTTGTGTCTTCATTTTTTCTTTAACCAAGTATTTTAAAAAATTTTCCCTTGATTTTACACATTGACACATTAATCATTCAGTAACATGTTGTTTAATCTCCACATATTTGAGCTGTTTCCCATTTTCTTTCTGTGGTTGATTTCTAGTTTCATGCCATTGTGGTCAGAGAAGATACTTGAAATGATTTCAGTCTTCATAAATTTATTGACTTTTTTTATTGCCCAGTATGTGGTCTATTCTTAACAATGTTCCATGTGCACTTGAGAAGCATGTGCACTCAGCTTTTGGGAGGGGTGGAGTGCCTTATAAATACCTATAAAATCCATCTGGTCTAATTTCTCATTTAGGGCTGTTGTTTCTGTCTTGATTTTCTGTCTCACTAGCTAGTCCACTGATGAATATGAGTGTTGCAGTCCCTTACTACTATTGTGTTGCTGTTGATGTTTTTATTTAAGTCTGTTTGTACCTGCCTTATATATTTGATGTTTCTTCCTTTGGTGCATAAATGTTGATGAGAATTATGTATTCCTGATGGTTTGATCCCTTTATCAGAGCAAAATTTCCTATTTAAATATTTTCATAGAATTCAGACATTCCATACAAGAGAAAATTTGCTATATTAAAGGGAGAGAAAAGTAATCTAATAGCCATATCAATGACCAGGAAGAAAGCATGATGTAAGGGAAAATATTTAAAGAATTGGGCAAAGGTTAGGGCCTCCCCTGGTGGTGTAGCGGTTGAGTGCTGGGCTGCAAAGCTGCCCACAGCCTCTGCAGCGCCAGTTCGCTCCCCGGCCTCCAGCAAGGGTCCCACATAGAGCAACAGACCTCAGCTCCCCTCAGCAGTGTATTTCATCAGTCTGCCTGTTCTGTTCCCCACTCTGGCTCTGGTGAATTCTCTCACCCTCCCACGCTTCTGACTGTACCCAGTGCTTATATAAATAAATAAATCTTTAAAAAAAAAAAGAATTGGGCAAAGGTTATCAGAAGAAATTTAGCAGGAGAAAAAAATTGAAGGATAACAATTTTTAAAAAGCAGTATTTATAATAATGATGATAATTATAACCATGTTGATGATAGATGAGTGCTATTGGTTACCCTTTACATTTCCTGTACTCAGTTTCTTTTCTTCTGAAAATACAAAAAGTAAAGCTTTTCCAGAACTCTTGATAGTCCTTGGACTCAATGCTAGGACATTTTTGTTGTTCCCCATATTGCCCTTGTTCTCATATGAGGAAGATAAAGAGATTTCAATGAAGCAGTCGAGATGCAGAAAGAGTTAGGAAAGGTGAAAAGTAGTCTTAACAGGACATATAGAGAACTATCTTTCTAAATTGGCTTGACAAAATCAGAGGTGGCACCACATAAACTTTACCTGAGGCAGAGGAAATTATTTTCAACCCACAGCTGCATTAATGCTAAGTATGTGCCTGACTTCTGACTCATATGATTTCTGTCCAACAGAGCCCTAGGATTTTGAGAATGAACTATGTGTGTATAAAGTCACCATCCACATCTTTCATTCAGTAGTTCCCAGAGTTCTCTTCAGTCTCAAAAACTACCCTCAAGCAAGTTAAGTACTCCCAGAGAGGCCTATAGCTGAAGTGAACACAATGTCTGTATTCATCGGGCAGCCCCTCCTTTCCTCCTCTAAGCTCCCACAGTCAGTTGGGTTTCTGTTGTGCCTGGGCAATACAAGAGCAGAATTCTGGCCTTTCTAGGTCTACCCAGGGACTCAAGATTTCTTATGCTCCAAGTCTTTTCACTCAAGTGCCCAATTAGTGCCCTGGCTCCTTACCCAGGCTAATATCTATGAAATACAGGGAGACTGCTCAGAAAAGAACTCAAATGTGAGACTACATTTTTCATTCATTGGCTACCAAAAGCCATCCTCTGTGAGCTTGCCCCCTGAGTTGGAAAAGGGGGAGAAGGCACTCTAAGAGCTAAATTCTTCAAATGAATTACCTGTTTTCACATATTCCTGTTGTGGGGAACGACAAAAATTCAAATAAGGAAACGATGGAACAAAGACGCGTAGGACCAAAACTGGGGAAGGGGTAGATTAAAGATATAGGTGAAGGAGGGGTGACATAGGGGCAGACATGGCACTATTCAAGAACCCCTGCTTCCTGATGAGTTACGTTATACTTCTTTGAAAGTATAATGAAAGAATAGCAAATAAGATTAGGAGACCATGTTTTGAGGCTTAGCTATCCAACTGCTGTACCCAATGCTAAGTAGACACAATGGCACTATGAGTTGGAGTTCCTGTTGCCAGAAATATTCTTCTGCTTCTGCCCTATCTCCTCCTGTCTTCAAAGTCCCAAGAACATAGTGAAGAGAATAATCCTAATTAGGAAAAGTGAGGGTGGTTGTAATGGCATAGGTACGGCATGGGGTAGGTAGCAGGCAGCTCAGGGCTATGTTGATTATATGTTGATACATATAGCCAAGTGGTCAGCACACATTAGTCACATAATTGAAAATATTGGTGGAGCACATTTAAAAGGAGACTAATGGAGGTACTTCAGGAGTCAGCCACTGTACTCCAGAGAGAAGTGCAACACCCTGGTCTTCCTTAGGGACTGAGGTGGCCTGACCACCATTTCTCTGTGGCTGACCGGAGAGTGACCTTTAGCTGAGGTTCATTTATTAACTATTTCCCCAGCTTTGTGCAAGTCCCAGAGTTAAAGGAGATATTTTTCCAGTGAATAGATGAAATATTTTTGTTCATGGATGCTGATCCCCAACATTCCCTCATTTGCTGACAAATACTATACTGAGAAGCTCTTTCTTCCAGTTCTCAGCGTCTTTTGCTTTGTAGCTACTCACCATCCATCTAATGTGTCTGGACCGCTACTGCAGATTTGCAGCAAGTCTTTATTCATAGGTAAAATATATAAGCAAAAGTAAAATTGTATAAATATATTACATCTGATAAGTAAAAGTATCATAAATTGTATATAAAATTATATAAATGAAATGCTAATTTTAATTATGCTGAAAGCAAAGAATAAAATCTTGAATTACTAAAAAACATTCCAAAAGTATTTTTATATTTAATCTTGCCAGTGTTTTTTTTTTCCTTCATTAGACTGTGGTGATGTTTTTCAGGGTTGACACGGCAATACTGGGGAACATATTTTTCAAGCATTGGACATCTAAACATATTCCATTTTTAATTTCCAATGCTTTGTCTCAATTCATGCCTACTTTAGTGGGCTACTTATTTCTCAGTGTCAAAATTTGTTAAGTTAAATAATCATTGAAAATACAAGTTGTCTTATTACCTCTTTATTACGTTACTTGGCCTCCTTCCCTCTGTGGTTATATTTATTTACTTCCAATTTTGGAATCAGAAGACCTAGGTTTCCAGCTCCTAATTTACAAATGGTCAGGCTGAGGCCCAGTGAGACTGACAGGAGTATCCACACCAAGTTTGAAAATGCAGTCCTTCTCACTCCCGCCCCAGTCTTTCAGGGGTGATTGGGCTCTATTTCACAACCTATGACCCACTGAATTGGCAACAACTGGTTTAGGGCAATGGTCAGTTTTTTATTCCAGCAACTAAGGTATTATAGGTGGTTCTTGAATCAAAAGCCATCAGCGCTTAGGAGAACTATGAATTAAAATGGCTTCCTCAACTTTCTTTAAGGGGGCTGGCCTGCCATCAACCTACCTGATAAAGGGTATGAGAAAGAATGAGAAGAAATAAGAAGACGGAAAAAGAAACACACACATTTAAAACAGAAAGATTGGGGGTGTGGGGGAGAAACAGAAAGATTGATGTCAAGGATGTTATGAAAGTATAGAATATTATAAATGAAAGAGTCCTCAAGAATCACTGAGGGGGTATCCAAGATGGCTTCACTGAATAGGAGGAATAGAATAGAAATAATAATATAATAGACTAATAATAGAATAGAAATAATAATAGAATAATAATAACTGATAATAGAATATAAATAATAATAGAAAAGACTAAAAATAGAAGAGGAAGAAACATGTTCCAACTGATTTTATGAGTCTATTATTACCCTAATACCAAAAACAATAGCATTACAAGAAAAAAAAACCTACAGATTAATATCTTCCATAAGCACAGTGGCAAAACCTTTAACAACATCTTAGCAAATTGAATCCAACAGTATACAAAAAAGTAAAACATCAGGACCACGTAGTATTTATTCAAGAAATACAGTTAGTTCAACATCCAAAAATCAGTTGATGCAGAGTACAAATGTTTTAATCCCATATAATTATCTCCATAGATTCAGAAAAAGCATTTGATAAAATTCAATGTCCATGCAAGTTAAAAAATATCCTCTCAGCAACTAGACAAAGAATGGAAAGACAAAGAAAGAAAAACATATAGCTAACATCATACTTAATAAGGAAAGACTGAAATCTTTGCCCCAAGGATTAGAAACAGGGCAAGGATGTCTTCTCTTGCTATTTCTATTTACCGTTGCACTGGAGAATCACAACAGTATGATAATACAAGAAGAAGAAATATAAGCTATACATATTAGAAATAAGAAGTAAAACTATCTGTTTATAGAAATGAGTATCTATCTAGAAAATTCAAAATAAAACCTATTAGGACTAATAATTGAGTTAAATAAGCTCACAGGTGACAAACTCAACATTCAAAAAACAATTATATTTCTATATACTAAAAATGAATAAAAATTGAAATAAAAATGCCATTTATAATTTTATCAGAATCATGAAATATTTGTGACTAAATTTGACAAAAATATGTATAAGACTTCTGTTTTGAAAAGTACAAAATGTTGATGAGAGAAGTTAAAGAATACCTAAATAGATGGAGGGATATATTTTGTTCGTGAGTCAGAAGACTCAACATTGTTAAGAAATCAATTCTTCCCAAACCATTCTATAAATAAAATGCAAGCCCAATCAAAATCTCAGTCCAGGTTATTTTTATAGAATTTGGCAAGCTGATTCTCAAATTTATATGTGAATGAAAAGGACATAGAATTGCAAAAATAATTTTGACAGTGAAAAACAATGTTGAAAAACTTATCATGACTTGATTTCAAGACTTACCATAAATTTATGGTAATCAAGATATTGCGATATTGTCATAAAGATAGTCATACAGATCAATGGACCAGAATGGATAGTCTAGAAGTGGGCCCATATATATATGGCTAGTTGACTTTCAACAAATGTCAAAACAATTCATTTGGGAAAGACTATTCTTTAACAAATGGTACTGTATCAACTGGATATCCACATTGAAGAGAGTGAAGTTGAACAACTACCTCAGAACATATCTTAAAATTAACTCAAAATGTATCACAGACCTAAATAAAGAACTAAAACTATAAAACTTCTAGAAGACATAGAAGAAAAATCATAGTGACCTTGAATTAGGCAAAGATTTCTAAGTAGAACATAAAGAGTGCAAAGTATAAGAATACATAAAATTTACTACATCGAAATTGTAAAACTTAGTCTCCAAATATACTTTTTAAAAAGATTTGTTTATTTGTACATAAAAGAGCTGGGGTACAAGCCAGAGATGCACGGGGGTGAGAGGATTCACCAGAGAGAGTGGGGAACAGAACAGGCAGACTGACTGAAATACACTGCTGAGGGAAGCAGTGGGTGAGTCAGGAGAGGTCTGCTACCAAATATACTTTTAAGAGGGCTAAAATACAAGTTATACACTGGAAAAAATATCTGCCCATCATATATCTGATAAAGGAGGATTAATATCCAGAAAATGTGTGTTTACTTTCCAAACTCAAAAATAAGAAAAAAAAAATTAAAAGCAAGTGAAAAATTTGAATTCATAGTTCACTAAAGAAGATATATGGATGGTAAATAAATACATGAAAATATGTACAATATCATTAGTCATTAGGAAAATACAACCTAAAACCCAGTGAAAACAACCTAAATGTCCATCAATGGGTGAATGGATAAAGACATGGTATATGTACTCAGCAGAATACTACTAGGCTATAAACAAGATGAAATCTTGCCATGTGTGACAATCTGCATCAACCTTAAGAGGATTCGTTAAGTGAAATAATATAGATATATATTTGGGCATTTGGGTTGTTACCAAAGCTTAGCTATTATAAATAGTGCTGCTATAAACATAGGGGTGCAGGTGCTCTTTGGAATTGATGTTTCTGTGTCCTTTGGGTAAATACCTAGGAGTGGAATTGCTGGATCATATGGAAGCTCTATGTTTAGTAGGTCAAGAAATCTCCACACAGCTCTCCATAGTGGTTGGACCAGTTTGCACTCCCACCAACAGTGCAGAAGAGTTCCTTTTTCTCCACAACCTCACCCACATTTGTTGTTGCTAGTTTTTTTAATATGTGCCATTCTCACTGCTGTAAGATGGTATCTCATTGTAGTTTTGATTTGCATTTCCCTGATTACAAGTGATGTTGAACATAGATGACTGGATCAAGAAGATGTGGTATGTATATACCATGGAATATTACTCAGCATTCAAAAAAGATAAACACATGCAATTTGTAGCAACATGGATGGAGCTGGAAGGGATCATGCTCAGCGAAATAAGCCAGAAAGAAAAAGAAAAATACCACATGGTCTCACTCATAGCAGGAATCTAGAAAACTTAAATAAGGGATCAGGAAAAAGAATAACTATAAGAAAGAAAATATCAAAATCAACAAACAGCTATGAACCAGAGACACTCTATGGGGGGTGGGGGGCAGGGAAAGGAGGGATTGGGGTCAAAATAAGGGGGTTGTAATTGTATGGGGAATATAAAAACAAAATTTAAATTAAAAAACATAAAAAAACAAATAATATAGATATATAAAGCCAAATACCATATAATTTCATTCACATGTGACAGATAAACAAGCAAGTGAACAAAAAAACAAAAACACTCTTTGATTCTGACAACAGAATGGTGATTATCAGAGGGCTAGGAAGATGAGGGTGGGTGAAAACAGGTAAAAGGGTTCAATGGTATGTTTGTGGATGGGAACTAGACTTTTGGTGATGATCATAACACAATATATACAGGTATTGAAGACAAAGCTATAGGCCTGAAAGTTATGCAGTGTTATAAACCAATGTTATCTGAATTAAAAAAGCTCTATTAGAGGGCCTCCCCGGTGGCGCAGTGGTTGAGCGCTGGGTTGCGAAGCTGCCCGCGGCCTCTGCGGCGCCGGTTCGATCCCCGGCTGCTCCCCGGCCACCGGAGGAGGGTCCCACATGGTGCGCAGACCTCTCCTGCCGCCCGCTGCTCCCCTCAGCAGTGTACTTCGGTCCTTCTGCCTGTTCTGCTCCCTGCTCTGGCTCTGGTGAATTCTCTCACCCTCCCGCGCTTCTGACTGTACCCAGTGCATGTATAAAACAAACAAACAAACAAACTAAATAAATAAAGCATGCCTCTATAAAAAAATAAATAAATAAAAAAAAAAAAAAAAAAAATCTTTAAAAAAAAAAAAAAAAAAAAAAAAAAAAAAAAAAAAAAAAAAGCTCTATTAGATACCACTATACACCTATTAAAACATCTAAATATTTTTAAAACTGACCATACTCATTGTTGGTGAGAATTTGAAGCAGCCCGAACTCACAATTACACGACTGCTGGGAATGTAAAATTATGCAATCATAAGTTTAGAAGTTCCTTAAACAGTTAGAGTTACAGTGGCCAATAACCCAAAAGAAATGAAACCATATGTCCACACCAAGATTTACTTCTTAGCAACTCAATTTGTAATAGTAAAAAATTAGAAACAAGCTACGTATCCATTTCATCAACATGTGAATGGATAAACACATTGTGATATATCCATTCCAAGAAATACCGCTCAATAATAAAAAGGATACATGCAACAACTTAGTGGGATCTCAAAACAATAATAGTGAGTGAAAGAAGCCAGACTAAAAACAGAAAAACCACTATTTACTCCATTTATATAAAATCCTAGAAAATGCAAAGTAATCTGCAGTGATGGAGAACAATGCTTGCCTGTGGGATAGGAAGAGAATATTTGAAGATGACAGATATGCTCATTATTATCTTAAATATAGTGATAGCATCACAGTACACACATTATTAAATCTTTTCATATTATGCACTTTAAATATGGGCCGTTTATTGTATGTCAACTCCACCTCAATAAGGCTGCTTAGTTTCCTACTTTTAAAAAAGAGTCATATATTTTCACACTTGAAAAATTAGGAAACAGAGAAACAAGATAAAAAAAAAAAAAAAACCTCCACAATTCCAATCACTTGGAGACAAGTGTTTTTATCTTAGTAAGTGTTCTCCAATATTTTTCTATATCCACATATCTATGTAGGTTTTGCCAGATATTATATGTAGTGCATAACATTTACAATGTGTTTCTTAAAATTTGCTCATGTTTTAAAGACTGTAACATGTTAATAAAATTCAACACACTGCCCCAAAAGAAAGAATGGAAGAAATTGGAAGGAAGGAAGGAAGGAAGGAAGGAAGGAAGGAAGGAAGGAAGGAAGGAAGGAAGGAAGGAAGGAAGGAAGGAAGGAAGGAAGGAAGGGAGGGAGGGAGGGAGGGAGGGAGGGAGGGAGGGAGGGAGGGAGGGAGGGTGGGAGGGAGGAAGGGAGGGAAGGAAAGGTGAACAACTGAGCAACTGATACGTGTAACAATACATATTGTACAACTCCAATTATGTAAAACTCTAGAAAAATACAGACTGCTCTATAGTGACAGAAAGCATATTAGTGGCTGCCTAGGAGTGAAAAGGGTGGGAAGCTGGCTGGGGGCAGTGGATATGTCCATTACTTTGATATTAGTGATGATTTCTTTTTTTTAGAATTATTTATTTATACAAGAACTGGGGTACAGGTCAGATGCGCAGGAGGGTGAGAGGATTCACCAGAGACAGAGCGGGGAACAGAACAGGGGAGCAGCAGGTGCGGCAGGAGAGGTCTGCTGCGCCATGTGGGACCCTGGCCAGCCGGGATCGAACCGGCGCTGCAGAGGCTGCTGAGGGCAGCTTCGCAGCGCGCTGCTCAACCTCCCCACCAGGGGAGGCTCATATTAGTGATGATTTCACCAGTGTGTACAAATGTCAAAATTCGTCAAATTGCATACTTGAAATATATGCCATTTATTGTTATGTTAATTATTCCTCAACAAAACTTTAAAAAAATCACAGATGAGAAACAGAAGCTCAGAGGACACAAACAAAGACACACAAGAGGTCTGTAGCCACACTCCTGCCTCTGAGCACGTACAGGGCTAAAACTCCCATCTTCGTCCTCCTAATCTAGAGTTCCTCCCACTGTACCGCGAAGCCTGACTGACCTCTGGTAAGACTGCTCTTCTCAGATCTCCTCTTCCACTGCCTTCACCCTTCAGGGTCCGTCTCCCCTAGGGCTCCACAGGAAAGTCCCTGAGATCACCCTGCCCTACCACAGAACTGCTTTCTCTCGGTCTCTTAAGCCATTTACTTTGACCTCTTTCTTTTTTTTTTTTGGACATTAACCAAGTCCCAAGTTGCCTCTTAGCCACGCTTATCTGCCTCAGGGGTGCTGTATCAGTGCATGGTTTAGCAATGGCAGTATGGACTTGGCACTCCTGAACTCTTGGACAGTGCCTCCCAGTCTGGACCTATCCCATCGTCTTGAGAATCTCCACACCCCCAAGCTCCCTGCCCCATATCACTAGGCGTCCAGACATTAAGCAAAAGTTGATCAATGATCCTCTTGTTTACAGATACAACACTGAGACCCACAGACTTAGTTAATGGCTGTGTTGAGACAGGCTTTGGGACTCCTCAATCACTGTGCTCTGTCCACGCCTCTAACTCCTCACCATTTTAGCGTCTCTGCTTTGCAACCTCTACATGGTGGCTCGAGGGCTTATCCTGGCCAGCTGTGAGATTGGGAAAGGAACTCTGAGACCACGTGCCAGGAGTGAGTGTGCAGCTGGGATTGACAGTGGTGTCTAGAGCTCACCAGCTACCCCCTCTAGGTTAACAAGTGTCCACACCCTCTGTGGAAATACCTGGCTGTTCCAATGATCTGTCAAACCTGGAGGGAGAATAGCATGGGTCAGATAGCTAATTTTCTAAGCTCTGCTTTCAGGAAGCATCAGGGTTTTTGCAGAGTCAAAACAAGAAACAAATGCTGAAATAATCAACCCCTTCCTGCCCTGAGACCAAAACTGGATAGGGCCCACCCTTGGCTTTGTGGACACTTTTAAAGAGCTACCCAGTTTGGGTAACTCCTTTCAATAGGCACCCCAAGGAGACAGATCACCATTCTGTCTCCAGAAGCAGCTCTCCCTAAACAGCATTAGAAAGAAAGGAAAACTTGCATGGTCACACTGGGACAGATGACAAGGTAATCAGTCTAGGGATGACTGGCTCCCAGGATCAATAGGCCTCAATCTTCACAGTTGAGCCAAACATTAATGTTGGCTCCACAGTTAAGGGCCTCCTGCTATGGCTTCACAAAATATCAGTGCCCAGAGGAAATCTCACTCTTGAGATTAGCTATATTCCATCTCTGAGCAGAATCTGTTGACAATCCATAGCACCCCTGAACCCCTTGTCAGAGCAGAGGGAAAGAGAGAGGGAAAAAGAGGGCAGAGGGAGGGACTGAGAAACATGGGCAGAGCTCATTTGTCAATCTAAAAAGCCTTTTCCAGGAATACTGTCCCTTTCTGTTAAGTGTTTTTGGAGAAAGAGGGAAGAAATGAAGGAAAGAGTTGAGGACGGAAATAAGAAGTCTTTGTAGGCCAGAGGATATCACAGTGGTTGGCAACCTGCTTCCTATCTGAGAAATTTCCTTAAGCCTTAGCTTGGCCATCTTGGAAATAGGGTGCGACTTGTACAGGAAGGTTCTGGATGGAGTAGTTTCTGTTACATGTAGGTTAAGGGCGCAGCCTCCAAAGTCAGACAGATGTGGGTTTAAGAACAAATCATCTACTTGTTTGACCTTGACCAACTTACTTCACATCTCTAGGCCTCAGTTTCCTCATTTAGAAAATGGATATTATAAGTAGCTACTAAATGTTTGTTTTGTGAAGACTAAGTGAGGTAATATAAGAGACCTGGCATGTAGAAACTAAATATTGCCCTAAGAAGAGCAGATAAAGACGGTCACTCTTCTGGGGATGACACTGAGGGGAAGCCCACACACCCACACACGCCTTTGTTTGATGGCCACTACGCAACAGTGTGACTTAGCGTGCAGAAGTTAAAGGCTGCTCAGAGCAGTGAGTCCTCACAGTACCCCTTCGGTTCTAGCACACTTCAAAACCTAAAATGGAGCACCAGGATGCCTGGCCACTGGAGCCTAAGAGCCAGACAGGCAGGGCAAGGGCAAAGAATAGCCTGGGCCTGGACACCAGCTGCTTATCTGAGAGGTGTCTCTGCTTTAAGGTACAAGTAGCATTGGCAAAGGGATGGCCGTCAAGATGTTTAATCCCTCTTCCAATTCAACCTGCAGGAAGAAGCAAATCGTCACAGTGGCAAGGATGGGTGAGTGGGAGGGGAAGGCAATAGCCACTCACACCACACTGAGCAGTCAGAGGCCATACACTCAAGCTCAACGTCTTGGCACTATGTGAGAAGGTGCCAACACCTTGCCTTCATTTCAATCCCACCTCACCTTTCATAAGTGCTTTTATCTTCCAAAACCCTTTCCTCACATTTATCTCATTAGCAACTTGACCTTCCCAACTTCTTCCTTTTCTTCATAGTAGTAGTAGCAAGAGCTATACTGTTTTTGCATAGAACTGGGTGTAGGCCAGCAGGGAGAGGATTCACCAGACAGAGTGGGGAGCAGAACAGGTGGATTTACTGAAATCCACTGCTAAGGGGAGCAGCAGGCAAGACAGGAGAGGTCTGCTGTGCCATGTGGGTCAGCTCCCTGGCCGAGGATTGAATTCAGGCCTTGAAGGTGATAGAGCTGAGACTTAACTCCTAGGCCACCAGGGAGGCCCAAGAGCTGATACTTATATAGCACCTACTATGTGACAGGCACCAGATTAAAGTCCTTATGTACATTAGCTATGTTAAATTCATGTAATCCTCATAACAAACTTCTAACATAGATAATATCCGTGTCCCCATTTAATTTCCCTGAAGAAAGTAAACACACCAAGAGGTATTTCCTCTGTTGACTGGATTAGGTCACACCAGTACTAAGTGGTCAAGCTGCAACTCCAAACCACATCTGTCTGACTTTAAAGCCCTTGCTTTTCAAAGGACCCCAATGGACTATGGTAGAAGATTATTGGGGCTTTTGTGGTGGGGGTGGATAACATGTTTGTAGAAGTGTGTACCCTTTATTTGCACAGTGTTGTCAACCAACATTACCCCAATAAACAGAATTTAATAAAAGAATGAATTTTTTTAAAGCCCTTGCTTTTATCTACTATGCTATATATGCCCTATTTTGCAAAGGAAGAAACTGGCACCAGAGAACTTGAGTAGTTTTCCTAAGATACAGAGCAAACTAATACCAGAAGGAGGCCTGACTTTGGGCCTTCTGACCCTCAGTTGAGTGTTCTGTCCCTTATTCCCAACTGTATCTCTCATCACTCGTGATGTAACTTCCACCCAAAGTACTAGGCTGCGGGTGCCCTGTGGGGAAAGCCAGAGAGCCGGCCAACATGCCATCTTCCAGCAAGATCAGAGTTAAATCTTTCATTATTTTTTGATACAAGCTCTGTAGATGAGGTAACCAAGGTGCAAAGCAGGCAAACATCTCACCTTAGGTTCCCCACTGCAGCAGGAACAGAGAAATTCCTCGAAGTTCTTAACTCTCAAGTCTGGGCATGTTTCATTTGAATACCTATTTGTGTGCCCACAGGGCAGCAAAGAATGCAGTGTGGGTCAAAGAAAATCAGACAAAAGAAACCCAGTATACTCCCTGTCTCCTTTTAATTGGGTTTGTGGAGCCCTCAGGGCAAGAACAAATTGAGCTGACACAGAAGTGAGGTAGCCCAAGAGCAGGTCCTGGAGAGATAGGACAAGAGAGGCAGGGGAAATGCTATCGTTTGGGTAGAGGCAGAGGGAAGGAAATGCCATGGTCTTAAAGGTTTGAAGTATCTTTTTGTTAAGGTTCTGTGGTGTCCCCAAAGGGAGTGACCGAAGAGCAAGAACACAGGCAGACTTATAAACACATTTCCACCCTGGTTCTCAGCCATGAAACCAACACTGCCTGAGAATCTGCCTGGCTGTTGGCGGGCACCAGGGGCCGAGGTGGCTGTGGAGCAATACAAGTCAAAGATCTGACTGGTCCAAGCAGGAGACGAACGAACACACAAGTCAGGGGAGCTTATCCAGTGTCCCCAAATGCCAGAGTAGGGACCACGCTTGACTGACTACCTCTGCACCACCTAGGTAATTCAAGGGCACTTCCCAAATTTGGGAAGTGCCGGATTCGCTAATTAGTTTTGTCCATTGTCAGGGTCCATTGCAGGAGAGCAGAAGAAAGAGGAGGTCAGCAGGGCATGAGGCTGAAGCTTACATTCAGAAAATGTCTCCAGTACAGACCTTCTCAATCTTGTGGTTACTTTGTGAATGACACATATTGCATTGCATTCGTGTGATGCGTACTAAAATGTTTAGTTGTTAAAGGTAAGTAGTTCAAAAGTACCACAATTTTTGATACTGTATTTTGACATTTCTTCCGTCAAAAAATATCCAGGCTGCCTCACAAATGGAGATCTCCTGAGCCTTTCTACAACTCTGGGTATGGGGAGCTTTGAATGAGTGTCAGGAAGAGGGCCTGGAGCTTTAGGTTCTGAAGAGTCCACCTGTGGATTAAGTGGAATGTTAAAAAGATAGCTATAGTCATTGCATCCATACAAGTGTGGAGGCCCCCACTAGGCAGGTTGGTGTCAGAGTTTTTAGGGGAGCTGGGAGGGGGGCCTGGACTGGGGTTCTGCCAATGGGAGCAGACATAAAACTGAAACACACACACAAGAGCTTGCAATAACAACTCTCAGGACTCATCTAGACCAACCTGGTCATCGTATGCATGTAGACACTGAGGGCCAGAGAGATTAACAAGTATCAGTCAAAGTCATGAATCAGCGCCAGAGCCTAAAGTAACATGTTGCATTTTTCTACTCCATCAAGACTTAAGATGTCAAAAAGAGACAGGACTCTTTCTGGGTAGAGGAAGAGAGCTGAGGAGGACCCCAAGTCCTTGCATCCCAGATAGTGCTGGGACACAGGATTCCCAAGGTGTTCCCTGGACCCTCCCACTTTATGGAAGGTGTACAGGATTTCAGGGAACGCTTCAAAGAGGGTGGTTGAGGTGCTGCCCCCAGGTCTAAGACTGGGGTTCTTTCCATGTAATAGGCTAGAGACTGCTCTGGGCTCTTGCTGAAGATCCCCACCTGGTAGATTTTGTTTTGTTTTGCTTTGTTTTTGATGGCATTATAGATTTTTATTTTTTTAATCATTTAAATCCATATATTTGAGTAGGTAATTGATTCCTTCACGTTATTCAAAATTAAGAGGCATGAAATGATGAACAAATTCTCTTTGCCCATCTTGTCCTCTATTTACCTAGTTCCATTCTCGAGGGCAAACATCCAACTAATTTCCTATCAGCACAGAGAGAATCCACCCACCTGGTAGGCTTTGGTGGTGCAGCAGGTATCTGGAAAAGCCAGGCAGCCAAGCTCCTTACTGTAGCCCGTTCCATTCTTCTCACACTGTAGGTGGCATTCCCAGGGGCCAGGGTGGGGGCAGGGTGAACAAGCTAGCAAGTACCAAGGTGAAGAGGAGCAGCAGCTGTTTGTTGAGACATGTATTCTTTGGAGGGGGTAGACTCCGTGCCAAGACAAACTCCTTCAGAAATAAATATTGTACATAAAAGACTAATTATGGGTTTGGAGTTTTAGGGTTCAGTAAGAACTGGCTCTGTTCACGATGAACTTTTGCAGTCTGCCACGCCACAATGCAACAGGGGCACATGAGAGGCAGGGTGGGAGGTGGGTGGGTGCCTTTAGTAGCCCTCAGCAGTCTCTTCTGGCTAGGAAGTGATGTTTATCTAAGAGGAGACAGTTTTACAAAGTTGGTTTTCCTGGGAACTAAAACAGAGGGAGCCGGAGTAGAGACTGGGAGCACTTTGGGTCCTTACCTGTCACCCTACTTGTTCAAGGGGCTACAGCTGCATTCTCTCCAGCCTCCCTGCTCAATCTGCTTGTGTTTTGCCATCAGCTGCAACTAAAAAAAGCTCTTCAACACCATAGTAGGCCTCTGTCCCCCACCCTGATCTACATAATCTGTACATGGTCTGCCCTGGCCAGGAAAACAGCCTGTCTCACAGGGCACAAGGGGAGGCCTAACCAATATTCTGTGTGCAGCCCAGGCGTCTCTGGTGAGAGATTGGTCTGGAAACACTAAAGAATTGGTCAACAATTGCATGCCCAGCTCAACCTTCATCTTTTACCTTCAATACGCCTTCAGGAAAGTACCAAAACCCCTTTCAAACTCATTCTCCTACTCTAAAATATAGGAGGGGGACATAGTAATTACATTATAAGGTTATTATAAGAACTGTAAAAAATATTGCATGAAAGTGAAATGAATGCTATGTAAATAGCGGAAACAATTTATCTTCCAAACCATGCCAATTTTGAGAAGTGATTTTAATATTTAGAATGAGAAAACATTGTTAAACTGGGAAAACCAGTTTATAAAGGTTGCCTATATTAAGAAATCTAACTTTGAGTTCTGCAATTGATTGCTGTGCAACTCTGAGGAAATTACTTCCCCTCCTGGAACCCTGTCTATCTGAAATAGGGTAAGTAGGGTGAAAGGTGTAGATTCAAAATGTTATTGAGATTGGTAATTATTTTTTAGAGCTTCTTTGGTATTTTACATCTATTCAAGATTATAATCATTCAATAGCATCCCTTAGTATTACTAATAACTGAGTAAAATAGAGGTTTCTGGCTTTCTGAACCCTGGAACAAAGGCAAGAGTCCTGTGTTCTCAGGACCATGGATGTCAGTTCTGCAAAAGAAGGGGCTAGCCAAGGGCAGCGCCATGGATGGATGATAGGGATAATGCTAACTGAAATGAGTCAGAAGGAGAAAGATAAATACTGGATGGTGCCACTAATGTGTGAAACATAAAGTACTAAGTTGGCAGATAAGACAAGCTGAAAAACGAACCCTTGATCGCTGACTACAGAACTAAAGCACCAAGGTGGGGGGAAGAACAAGAAGGGAAAGAAGTACAATGGCCTATGGTGGTGAATTATAGGTGATTTGGTGGTAGGTGCACTATGGTGCTGATGCCTGATGGGAATACTCCAATATTACCTCAATTAAAAATAAATTAATTGAGAAAAAAAGAAGAGGCTGGATGTAGCACACCCGTGCCTTCTGCCTCAGGGCTGCGGGACAGGCTCAGGTTTGGTATCGGGGAGAGAAGGGAAGTGAAAACCTGGGCGCCGAGGACCGAAGAGCCACGGGGATCACTGTTGCCACGGGCACAGGCCCACACCAGGGCTAATGGCAAGGAGAGCACCCCCTCCTGGGCGGAGAGGCAGGGGCTCGGGCAGGGGGCCCCAGGGACCAAAGGGCCTTTCCCTTTCTGTTCTGAGAAAACAGACCGCTCCTCAGTGGCTCGGCCTTATAAAACAGCCCGGAAGCAAGAAGACTCAGAAAACAAACAATGGGAATGACCGGGCAGCTGAAAGCAGGCATTTCCTTCTTTTTTCCCCTGGAAGTTTCCCTTCAGAATCTCTCTGTGTCCCCGAGCCCAGTAAGTAGAGACCCCACGGGTCATTTGTCCATGCTTCCCCCTTCCTTCCTGTGTCACTCCTCCCAGGGACATGTGCGTGCGCGTGTCGGTGCGCGTCTGTGTCTGTGCCTGTGTCTGTGCGTGTGCGTGTGCGCTTCCCCCACACATAGGATGTGGGGACGGAGCAAAGGCGCGGCCTTGCCCAGGGCTCTTGCTCAGTGACTGTTGAGCTAATTTTCAGGTCAACGTGGCACAATCACAGCTCAGTCTTGAGGGGCACCTTGGTCCGCTACACGGGGAGGGGGGACAGAAAGCGTGCTTTTCAGAAAAGTTGGGCAAGTTTTGAGGCCGTTTCTTGAGGCCTCATGTCCCTGCTTTGCCTCACCAGCAAGAGAAAGGGCGCCAAGGCCATGTGCAACTTCTGCTCAGAAGAACCAGCAAAGCCTCAACAACGAGTTTCAGGCCCCAACTCCTTTGAGCAGCCCTGGTCGGGGGAACCTCTGCTCCTAGCCCTGCACGGAGAGGCCCCGAATTCCCGAGGATCACCACCCCCTCCCACCCCCGCCCGAGGTCCCTGCCTGACCCGAAGAGGGGAGACGAACTGCCCTCCAGGGCCACCCGCCCAGCCAACCCACTGACTCCTCTGGAAATGGGCCCAGCCCAGGACTGCCCCTGAGCCCCGCGAAGGGCTGCGCTGGGTGCTGGTCGCCATCCCCCTTCCTTACCCGGGGTGGCGCCCAGGGTGAGTCTCGCCGCCTGGGCAGCTGCCGCTTACCTGGGCTGCAAGCTCGCCGCGGGGGGCCACGTGCACCTGTGGGCTGTTCCCTCCACGGAGTCGCCCTTTGGGAAGAAGTGAAGCCCTAGGGAGACTCAGCCGCTCCCGAGCGGGCGGGGAAGCCCCGGCTCCCGGGAGCCGGACAAGCCCCACACCCCTCCCCAGGGGCGCGTGCGCACGCGCGTGTGTGTCTGCGTGTGCCTGAGCGTGCCTTGCTTCCCCAGGAGTTCGCTGAGGGCGGGCTGCCCGAACGGGTTCAGTTCGTGCCACAGCCCTGCTCCTAGGTGACTGGCTCTCCTCTTCACCATCACCCCATGGCCCCTGCGCGGGAAAGACCCCTCCTGAGGAGGTCCCAGCCCTTCCCTGCCCCAAGCTGCGCCCCCTGCCCCAGATCTGCGTGTCCTTGACAGAGTCCCTGGCTCCTGGCCTGCCAAGTGGGGAGGAGGGTACGGGCAGGCAACAAGGCGGCCTGTTCACATCCCCATCGCCCTGAAGCCTGAACACGGCTGGGCCCTGAACTCCTGGGGATCAGCAGGTGGGGCTTGAGGGCTCTGGACCCCACTCTCCCACCACCGTGATCTGAGTTGTGCTGATGAAAATGCCTGTTGCCCACCGTCCTTCTGGGACTGTCAGTGTGCTGACCCAGACCCGGGCCTCGGTCAGAGGAAGCCAGGCTCAGAGACACTAGGAAACAGGCAGGAAGACCCCTCTGATTGCAGAGATAATTAAGACCAGCAACCATTTACCAAGGAATGTTGTGGGTCTCCCTTTCCTGGAGATCATGGAAACGTGGAAGCGAACGGGCCCCTGGAGATCATCTGGCCCAGCCCCTTCATTGTATAGACAAGGAAGCCCAGACCCACGGGGAGGAAGCTGCCTGCCCAGGGTCACAGAGCAGCATGACGAGCAGCAGAGCCCCAGCCCTGCCCCAGCACTCCCTGGGCAGAGCAGATTCCGGGACTCCGAGCTAAAAGGCCTGTCTCCCCAGGACAGCCCAGCCTCGTCTCGGGCATCTTTGCTGCACAGAGGAGGACGCCTGGGCCTCTCGGGGGTCGTGGCCCATGGAAAGGGAGGTGAGGGCAGACGCCCTGTCCTGAGGACGCCCTGCGCGGGCTGCTCCCCAGACAGCTGCCCGGCCTCCTCTAAGCACAGGAGCACACAGAGTCACTGTGCAGTGGCAGGTGCTGCGGGATCTCTCCACAAAGTCTCCCCTGAACTGCAGCCCTCTCACGTACAGACGGCCCCTCACTCAGGTCCCCTGGCAGTGGGCCCCCCCTCGGGGAACCACCCTCCCCCCCTCGGGGAACCACACTCCCCTCGGGGAACCAATGTCCAAATGGCTCTGGGCCAGGCAGCTGGGGAAGGGGCCACATCTATCCAATGCCAAGGTCCCAGCTCTTGTTATTCTTTTTTCTTTTTTAAGATTTATTTGTTTATGCATACAAGAACTGGGGTGCAGGCTAGGGGCCTGGGGGTGAATGGACTCACCAGAGACAGAGAGTGGGGAACAGGATGGGCAGACTGACTGAAATACACTGCTGAGGGGAGCAGCGGGCGAGCCAGGAGAGGTCTGCTGCGCCATGTGGGTCACCTCCCTGGCTGGGGATTGAACTCCTGCTGCAGTGGCTGCGGGTAGCTTCATAGTGCAGCGTCTTAACCCCTTGCGCCACCAGGGAGGCTCCCCCAGCACTTGTTAGCGGGTGTCAGAGGGGTACCCCAGGGCCCCCAAACTTGCACGCTCTAAAGGGGTCTGGCCATCCATGTGCGCAAAGACAAAGCAGACTCAGTGTGAAAGAACTTTAATGGGATTAGTGTGCACAGAGAGAGAGAGAGAGAGAGAGAGAGAGAGAGAGAGAGAGGGAGAAAAGGATTATAGTTTCCCCAAAACACTCAAAGTTACCTGTCCCCTTGTGGGTAAATGCCAATCCAACGGGGTGGGCCAGAAGTGGGGCCTCTGAGGCCCCAAAGCTTGCTACAGGTCTAAGGGACCGACTGGTAGTGGCAGGGGCAGGCAAGTGGAGGAGGAAAGGAGCAACCCCAAAGGGCCCCTCCAGACAACGGCTGCCACCGTGAGCCTCTGCAGTGTCTCTCACCCACGCGTCTCTCCCAAGTGTGTCTACGTGTCTCTCCTCCACGCATCTCCTCCAGTCTCCTAAGTCCCTGGTGCAAGTCCAAAGCCGAGAAGCAAGGGAAGCCTTCTCCGTCACGAGTGTCTCTCTGAGCACACCTGCCTTCCGGGTCACAGGGCTTCACCCGGCCATTCAGCTGTGCCCATGTCAAGTGGGGTGGGGAACACGCTCCCTCCCCTAATACACTCGGGAAGCTTCTGGGGGAAGAGACTGAGGCGCAGGCACCCCTGGCCAGACCCTTGGGAGAAGTGGGCCAGGGCGACTGGTCAGAGGAGGTAGACTGGCAAGGGTCTTTGCCAGATGCTGGGTAGAGCCTGGACTAGGAGGGCGTGGGGGGGTGAAGGCCTGCCCTCCTGCTCCCTGAAGCCTTGCCTCCCCTTTCAGGGGGCAGGACTGTGAGGGTACCAGGAGGCGGTTGTCAGGGCACAATGCAACTAGGAGTTTGGACTGACTGTAGGTCCCAGCCTGGAGGTACCAGGTGCCTGGTACCTGGCCCGGTGCCTCAGGAGCTGGGGGACCTTGAACTCTTCATTTGCATCTCAGTCTCCATCTCAGCATCTGGAACTAATAACCCCTCAGGGAGCTGGAGAGAGGGGTGGGGGGTCCTCAGGAAGACCCTGGGATCAAGGGTTTCAGGATATTTTCAGTTCCTTGTCTTTTAGCATATTGTGGGGACCCACCAGGAACCCCAGAATTGCTATACAGGTTCTCTTTAAGTGGAAGAGAGTTGAGGTTCAACAGGTATTGGGAGAAAAGCCTTCTTGGAACTTCCCTTATCTGACTAAAAGCAGCAGCTTCTGGGAACTGGGGCCGCCACAAATTCCTTCTCAGGGTGGAGCTACTCCCAGAGGGTGACCACGAGTAAGACCTCCCCTCAAACCTTCTCCAGGGGGCTTCTGTGGCCCTAATGGGGGCAGAAAGGCCAGTCATCCAGCATAGGCCTCATCACAATGTTTCTAATCAGGTGTTTAAGTGCCCGAGAACGCACTTCCCTTTCCAAACAGTGGAAAAGTCCTTTATTTCCTCTGTGGCAGCCAGCAAGAAGGCCTACAAGCCCCAATTCCAACCGCGCCCCTGTGCTGCTGTCGCCGAGATCTCCGTGGAGGTTGCCCATGCGAACAGACCTTCCTCCTGTTGGTCTTTGAGCAGCTGGGGCTGCCGGCCCTCACCAACGCGCGGGAGTGGAGAACAACGGGTCTCCCCTGTATATTCCTAAAGGGGAACCTATTGATTGATGCGTGGACCTTGCTTGTTCTGACTCAAATAAACTGTAGAAAAGGCCCGCGTAAGCACCAGCCCTTCCCGACGTCGAGGAGACATTTGAAGCGTGAGCACTCACTGGGTCTGAGGTGACGGAATCGGTGCTGGTGGCCTCAGCGTTATCAACTACAGCGCCACAACAAAGCTGTTTTTTTTTTTTAAAAGAGAATTCTTGCATTTCAGAGCCACATCCTGAAATGCAGACGAGGACGTGCTGTGGGGCCAGGAGCTGATGCGCGGCGGGGCTGCGTGACGTGCAGCGGGACTCCTGATGCTCTTCTCCCCGTGTGAAGCTTGGCATCTTCCGTGACCAAAAGTTCTCAACATGAAACGGAAAGGGCGGGCCAAGGAGGTGTTTACCTGAGTGTGGCTCCGCTGCCCTCGGAAGACTTTTCATCACAGAGGCCAAGAGTCAGCCTTCAGGAAAGGGCTGGTGTCTGACTTGTGAGCAACAGGGCATGGCTGGCAGGGCTGCGCCTGGAGACAGGCTCTCCCTCCCTCCTGGCAGCCCCCTCATTAGGCAGCATCTGTGCTGCTCCTCTCAGCCTGCGGCAGCCTGTTCCGTTGCCAGGCAATGCAAGCCCGAAGCCAGAGCCCTTTTCTTGGGAGGAAGAAAGAGGGAGAGGGAGACCTAGCGGCAAGGCGAGAGGGGGCAGCTGGGGAGAAGCTGCCCAGGGGGTGGCGTGGCCCTGCCTGGCAGCCGGGTCCGGGGGGGGGGCACAGGGTGGGGTCCCATGTTGGATGCCTGTTTCCCACAGCCCCTACTTTCTGTGGATTTTTCCTGGGGGGCAGCCCCGTGGCCAGAGCTTGGGGCCCCACAGCTGGGGTGGGGCAGCACCAGGTGCACATCCTATTGAGTCCAGATCGCAAAGAGATACCAAATAGCACCTATTCCTACAGCGGAATTCTAGACTGGCCTCTCTGGGGACTCTCGGCAAGAATTGCTAGTACTTAAAAAACAAACAAACAAACAAACAAACAACGCCACCACATTCTAGGAAAGCAGCCCATCCAACAGAAAATCTACTGGTGATCACCCTGAGCTCGGGCCATCCCACAAGGCAGGAGGACGGAGGCCTCTTCTTCGGGGTAGAAAAACCTACCCTCACTGTCCTCTGGGGGAAGCAGAAGCTCCTGGTGCTGCACACGGCGGGGGTCATGGACGCTGGCTATGTGGGGAAGGCCCCTGTTCCGTGCTGGGCCAGACCCAGCTGTGACTGAAAGGGTCTGGTGGCCAGACCCTGTCTCTGACTCAGTTTCCTGATCTCTACAAGATGGGGTTCTCTTGTGCAGTCTTTTGCCTCCCTTTGGGCTCACATGGGCTGGGACCTCAATGTGCCCCTGGCCCCCGCCCTGTCCAGGAATGTTCTCAGCCAGGGTGAGAGAAGCCTGGCCCCCGCCACTCCTACCTAGCAGGCCAGGCTGGAGGAGCCAAAAGAGCAGTGCCCTCTGTTTCTCTTTGGTGGGGCCTCTCCCTACAGCCACTCTGCTGTGATATAAGCTGCCTCCTGCTGGCCCGAGGGGTGCCATTCAAAGGGATTCCAGGCAACTCCCGCCCAGATCTGCCTGCAAGACCTGAGATCTGAGGGAGGAAGGGTGTCTACTCTGTGAGAAAAACACGGGGAGGCCAGCAGTTGGGAGCTGAGGAGAGCAGGGCCCAGACAGCCTCCTCTTTCTGCAGCATCTTTATGGCTCCTGGTTGCTAGGAGCAGTGCTTCTGTTGCTAAGCAACCGGAGCCTGGTGGATGAAAACCAATTTCCTGAGCTCACTGGAAAGGGGAGGGAGAGAAGGTGCAATGCAGACGCCATGGGGACACTCATCCCTGCCTCCAGGTTTTGGGGGGTGGGGTGGCTGGGCAGGATGGGTTGGCTGCTGAAAGGCAGGTGAGGCACAGCTGGGAGCAGTAATCCTAGAGACAAGGTGGGGGGAAGTCTAAGGGGAGGGCTGTGCACCAGGTACTCATTACAAAGTCCAAAAGACCAAGAGTGAGACTGGCAATTAAGATGCCAATTAGAGCACTAATGAATGCTAATGCTGCTCCTTTATGAAACCCCAGGAAAGGGCTGCACTCTCTGGGGTGTTTCTGAGCCACAGGAAGGGGCCAGACAGGACCAGGCAGGGTTTGTTCTCCAAATATGGGAGAATTCAGAGCATTTTAGGGTCCATGAGCCCTCAAGGGGCCTGAGGTCCCACGTCCTGCTGAATGACAGAAGCCTCTCTCCCTGTGGGCCTCTGCTCTCTGCCAGAGAGTAACTGGGGATGATGGGGGGGGGGTGCGCGCACTGCTTCCTGAGACCCTCCTCTCTCTATCTCATCCTTAGGAAGTGCTTAGTCCCATGCAGCCCAATTCGGGCTCCCTGTGCCTCCTTCCCATGGGGACAGAGGAAGCTAGCCCTATCTGCCTTGCATTATGGGTGCTGGTGCCTCTCTCTCCCGTGAGCCCCATCTCTACCTTAATTTTTTTCTCACTAGCTATAAGCCCCTACACAAACCATGTTTAAAGCCCCTGTTTAAAGCCCCTGTTGTGTTATCCTATAGAGTGGGGACAATAACATCTAGCTTCTATAATTTGTGCACAGATCTTAGGTACCTAAGGACAGCCCAAGAATGGCTCCTTTGTTCTATTAAGTTGCTGATCACAGTTTCTCTTGATAGGCCTAGTACAATCTAGAACAGGTTTGCTGTACGCTCAAGGTTAGACAGTAGCTCTTAGCCTTGCCTATCTTAGGTAGCTATGCTGTGCATTTTTATGGTGTACAGTGTTTGATTTGTCCCTGATATCTTAAGGATTTGTCTCAGATCTGGAATTGTAATGCCATACCAACTGTTAAAATACATTTTGAGCCTTAAAAAAATAACAAATGTGCTCAAAAGTGTTTGAAGGGTGGAAATACCACACAAGCATTTGTTGTGTGGTGTCCACATCACCTATTGGTATATTCTATTTTAAAAGTCTTGAGTTTTACATTAAATATGGATCTGCCATTCAACCCAGTAATTCCACTCCCAGGTATCTATTCAAAAAATTCAAAACACTAATTCAAAAGGAAACTTGCACTCCCATGTTTATTGCAGCACTATTTACTGTATCTAAACTATGGAAACTACCTAAGTGCCACAGAACAGATGAGTGGATTGAGAAGATATGGCCTATATACACACAATGGAATATTACTCAGCGATCAACAAAGACAAACTCATGTCCTTTGCACAACAGGAATAGAGCTGTTAGGGATAATGCTGAGTGAAATAAGTCAGAGAGAAAGATGGGGGTCCTCCCTGGTAGCTTAGGGGTTAAGTCTCAGCTCTTTCACCACTATGACTGAGTTCAATTCCTGGCCAGGGTAGCTAACCCACATGTGGGGAAGCAGACCTCTCCTGTCTTACCCACTGCTCCCCTCAGCAGTGTATTTCAGTCGGCCTGTTCTGTTCCCCACTCTGTCTCTGGTGAATCCTCTCATCCTCCCACCCTGCACCTCTGGCCTACACCCCAGTTATTCCATGTAAAAAATAAATGAAAAACAAATAAACTAGCTTTTAAAATAAATAAATAAATAAATAAATAAATAAATACCAGGTGTTGTCACTAGTATGTGGAATATAAAGTAACTAAATTAATAGTCAGCTAAAGACAAGCAGAAAAACTAATCCTGGATAGCTGACTACAGAACTGAAACACCAAGGTGAGGGTGGGGGGGGAGAAAGAACAGAGAAAGAGGGAGGCATAATGCTCTGTGGTGGGGGGGTACAGGGAAGTAGGTGGTGGATCCACTGTGGTGGTAATACCTGATGGGGGCACCCCAAAGTCAGAAAGAAAGAAGGAAGGAAGGAAGGAAGGAAGGAAGGAAGGAAGGAAGGAAGGAAGGAAGGAAGGAAGGAAGGAAGGAAGGAAGGAAGGAAGGAAGGAAGGAAGGAAGGAAGGAAGGAAGGAAGGAAGATTATTTATGGATTTATGCAAAAAAAAAAAGTCTTGGGTTTTAAACATTGAAGCAGCTCAGTGGTTTGTGTTCCTTCCTGGGTCAAAGCCAAGGGACTCTGCAGTAGTCATAAGTCACTTAATGTATTGGTCATGGATAGATGACAAATTAACCTAATGATGCCTTCTCAGAATGTATCCCCATCATTAAGTGACACCTTTCTACACTGCCCTGACTGTTCAGATGGAAAGGGTGAATCCAGGCCAAAGTAGGGAGAACAAATGTTGCCCTGAGGACTATTCTCCCGGGGCATTCCAAGGAGTTACCATTTCACCAAGTGGGGAAAAAAAAAAACACTCAATCCTTTGAAGTGGAGATTGAAGGTGGTGGAGGAGATGTTTGAAAATTATTCATCTGTTCCTGAAAAGAAATTAGTAGGGTAGTAGGGTCAGTGAGGTTGGAGAAAAAAGACAGAACTTTGAGACAGCTTGAGAAGGTAGAAATTTTAGGCATTTAAGGATTTGGGGGGGTGTGCATTTAGAGGGAGCAGTGCAGTGGCTCTAAGCTGTATAATGTTCTTTTTCTTTTTACTTCCCACCACCTTCCCTCATAACCCTTTGGCCTTTGACCCTTCCCACACCCTCTCCCTCTTAGCCTTAGAAACTTCACTTATGAGTATCTGCTGGTTTAAAATTATTTTGTTTTGTCAATTCATCTGCTATGATTCCATAAAACAGAAAGCATCCAGTATTTGCCTTTATTTTTTCAACTTGCCTTGCCTACACTAAAATTCCCTTCAACTCCCCACATTTTGCCCTAGATGGCAACAACCTGGTTTTTTGCACGGCTGAATAGTATTTCAGAGTGTGGCTATACCGTATCTTCTTTATCTAATCCTCTATCAGTGGGCACTCAGGTTGCTTGCAAGCCCTATCTATTGTGAATAACACTGCAGCAGCTATCTTCATCTCTTGCCTCTTCTCTCAGGTTGCAGGGACATCACTATAACTTGGTGCCCTCTGATTCCCCCACTCCTGACCTGGTCTTTAGCCTACTTTAAGTGCAAGGCGCTAGCACAGACAAATTTACAATGTCTAGGTTCCAATTCTTGCCTCAAAGTCCAGGCTTCTCCCATTGCCCTGCTGAGGTAGGTACTTCCTGGCCTAGGGCAGGATTTGTGCATCAGGGAAATAAGTCAATGTGGGATGTGTTTACAAACTTAACAAAGAGGGTTTCACTTCTGGAACGGGGATGTGATGAGCCCTAGAGATGTGTTTGTTATTGAAACCATAAGTGGTGAAATTTATTTTTAAATCAACTATTTAGGGGCCTCCCTGGTGGCTCAGGGGTTAAAGTCTGCACTATTGGCCCAGCAGACCTCTCCTGACTTGCCCACTGCTCCCCTCAGCAGTGTATTTCAGTCAATCTGCCTGATCTGTTCCCCACTCTGTCCCTGGTGAATCCTCTCACCACCCCACATCCCTGGTCTGCACCCCAGTTCTTATATGCATAAATAAATAAATCTTTAAAAAAATAAATATATAAATAAAGTCTGGGCTATTAAGCTATCACCAACCACTGCAGCACGAGTGAGCTAACCCGCATGGCACAGCAGACCCCTCCTGTCTCGCCCGCTGCTCCCCTCAGCAGTATATTGCACTGGATTTGCCTGTTCTGCTCCCGACTCTGTTTCTGGTGAAATCTCTCACCCCTTGCACCCCTGGCCTACACTCCAGTTCTTGTAGGCATAAATAAAATTATAAAAATCAACTATTTAAGGTCTATGGAATTGTCTTAATGTCATACAGGAAATGAACATTGATTCACAAAACTGGTGAAAACAAGAGTCTATGGAATTTGAGTCATGACATGCTCCCATCCCTACTCCAGCTCTGTGTGATAAGAGCTCTATTTTGGACGAGTGTTGCCAATAACAGGTGGCTCTATTTTCCTGTGGCTCCTAGTACTAGGCTACAATTTGATTCCTAGAGGGGTAGGGTGTTGGAATCTCTCACGTTCCCTACCAGCATTGTGACCCACAAGTTTTACTCCAGATAGGTAGGACCAAGTGTGCTGGAGAACCTTTCTGCCACCCAGCTCCTACTGGTATGGTGGATGCTCTACTCCATGCATAGCAGGCCAAGAATATTTTCTCTGATAAACTCTGCCGCAACTCGCTGATAGAGTGGAGGTTCCATACTAGGAAAGACAAAACATTTACTACTGTTCTTGATTAGCATCCTGCTCATAGAGAAGAGGTGTTTATCTGAGAGAAGTGGGCTGCTCTCCCCAACTCCAGCTCCAATGAAGTGGTTCTGTCCAGAGGAAATATGGGCTTTAAAATATGGAGAGTTCCTAAAAGTCCCCAAAGGGACAAACTTTACTTAGAGAAGAGACTAGAGAAGTTTTTCCCTAAGGATATTTTCAGAAAAATATTAAACTCTTGGTGCTGAACAATTAAGAGGAAATTGAAAGTTCAATGATTTTAGTAGCAACTGTGGAGTGGTGGACCAGCTGGAAGTTGAACAGAGAAAAGTGGGGAAAGAAGTAAGAATAACTAATCTGGGGTCTGTGCAAGCCTCAAGGACTGATAACACCCTGCCCTTGCAATGGAGTGGAACTTTAATTGGATCAGATTGTGGAACAATTTATGCTCCTGGGCATCGTTAAAAAAACAATAGTGGAATTAAGAAGTCATTAGTGAAGGCTAATAGCTGGGTGTGCTACCACTAGAGATAGATCAGCCAGAAGCTAAATGGAGATCTTAGTGAAAGAAATACAGAGAACACAGATAAAATTACAGTAATCACGGGAGCCAGTGATGTTGTGTATAGGGTCAAAGCTGCAAGTTCTGAGGAACAACATAGAAGCCACATACTGTAGGGAATAGACGTCACAAAACTAGTCCAAAAAAGTGAGTAAAAGTATCCAGAATTGTTACAATATATTATCTGAAATGTCCAGTTTTCAACAAAAAAAAAATTTTGTTTTGTTTCACAAAAAAACAGGAAATGTGACCCTAAACAAGGGATAAAAGCAAACAATAGAAACTGTCTGGAGGGAGCAGCTATTGGACTTAGAAGACTAAGCAGCTATTTCAAATATGTTCAAAAGAACTAAAGGAAATGATGCTTAAAGAATTAAAATAATGCACAATGACGATGTCTCATCACAAAGAGAGTATCAATAAAGGGATACAAATTATTTTTAATATTTTATAAATTTTTAGTACATTTTAGAATTGAAAAGTACAATAAGTGAAGTGAAAAAATCAATAGAGGAGCTCAACAGTAGATATGAGGTGGTAGAAGAAAAGAAAGCAAGCTTGAAGTTAGAACAAGACATCTTATGCAAACTGAAAGAGTGATGTTATAGAATGAAGAAAAATGAGCAAAGTCTCAGAGAAATGTGGAACACCATTTAGTACTCCAATATGCATGCAATAAGATCCTAGTAAGAGAGAAAAAATAATGGGACAGAAAAATATTTATACAAAAGTAATGAAAACGCCTCAAATTTAAAGAAAACTTTAATCTATACATCTAAGAAGCTCTACAAATACCAAGTAGGATAAACACAAGGAGAGATACTCAGGCACATTACAGTGAAAATATTGAAAGCCAAAACAGGGAAATTTTTAATGCAAAAAGAGAAAAATGACTCATGATGTGTAAAGTAATCTCTATTAAGACTAATAGATGACGTCTAGCTAAAAGAAAAAAGCCAGAAAGTATTGAGATGACGTTCTCAAAGTAATGAAAAGGAAAAAGCTGTCAACCAAAAAATCTTTTCTATGAATTGTCCAAAATAGGTAAATCCATAGAGAGAAAAAGTAGGTTTCTAGTCACCGGGTTCTAAGGGATAGGGAGCTAGGGGAGAGACTGCTACAAATACAATCTTTATAAGCTGATAAAATGTTCTTAGATAGTGGTAATGATTGGAAAACACTATCAGTTTACTAAAAACTGAATTTAAAACAATGGAGAAAAATCAATGAAACCACAACTTGGTTCTTTGAAAAGACCTACAGTATTGACAAACATTTAACTAGATTGTTCAAGAAAAAAAAAAAAGAGGAGGCTCAAGGAAATACTATGAAAAATTGTCTGTGACTAAATTAGATAGCAGAGATGACAAGGACAAATTCCTACTAAACCACAAATATCCAAAATTGATTCAAGAAGAAACAGAAAGCCTGAATAGAGCTATAATGAGACTGAAATAGTAATCAAAACCCTCCTACTCCCTCCCACCAAAAAAAAAAAAAAGAAAAACAAGCCAAATGCATTTACTAGTGAATTGTACCAAGCATTCTAAAAATAATTAGTACCAATCTTCAAGAACTCTCCTAAAATAGGAAGGAACATTTCTCAACCCATTCTATGAGGCCAATATTACCCAGATGCCAAAGCCAGCCAAAGACATCACAAGACAAGAAAATTACATGCCAATATCTTTGATACAAAAATCCTCAAAAAAACACAGACAAATCAAATATAGTAACATATAAAAGATCATACACAATGCCAAATTAGGTTTATCTCAGGAATGTAAGGTTAACAAAGCACCTTGAAATAAATTAATATAATACACCACAATAATAGAATAAAAGACAAAAATTCACATGATCATCTCAAGAGATGCAGTATAAGTATTTTATACAACATCTCTTCATTATGAAAACATTCAACAAACTAGGTATAGAAGGGAGATTCCCTGACCTGATAAAGGCCATCTGTAATAAACCTAAAACTAACATTATACTTATTGATAAAAAGGTTGATTGCTTACTCTTAACATCAGAAACAAGACAAGGGTGTCTGCTGTCAACAAGTCTATTCAAGATTGAGCTTGAGGTTCTAACTGGGACAGTTAGGCAAGAAAAAGAAATAAAACTATATTTGCAGATGACATGATCTTATATAGAGAAAATCTTCAGCAATCTACAAAACAGTCTTTTTGAACTAAGAAATTAGTTCAGCTAGAATGCAGGATACAAGATTAACATACAAAGATCAATTGTACTTCTTGTACTAGCAATGAACAATTAGAAAAAGAAATTAAGAAAGGACTTCCAATAATAATAGCACTGAAAAACATAAATTACTGAGGAATAAAATTAACAAAAGAAGTAAAAAATGTACACTCTAAAAACTACAAAACACTGTTGAAAGTAATTAAAGGAAATTTAAATAAATGGAAAAATATTCCAGCTTTAGGGATGAGATATGATTTTTTATTTTTTATTTTATTTTTAAATTAGATTTATTTTCTTACATCAGTACAGGATATTTTTACTTTGGTGAGTGTTTCTTGTATATCCAGTGAGTGTATCCAGTACAGTACTTGATTTCTCCCTCAGGTGTAGTCCCCATAGTTCTTTCACCACCATAGCACCCATGCTCCATCAACATAGTCCCTTATACTCTTCCCTCCCCTGTGTTGACCCCTCTCCCACCTCCTCCCCTGCTGAATACCTCAGATCTATGGTCTGCCATTTGATATTTTTAAGATGGCAATCTCTCCAAATTGATCTACAGATACAATATGATCTCTATGAAAATCCCAACTGCATTTTTTTGAGTAATTGCCCAGTTGATCCTAAAATTCATATGGAAATGCAGGAGACCCAGATGGCCAATGAAAATGAAATAAAAATTTGGATACCTCATATTTGCTGATTTGAAATCAATTATAAAGCTACAGTAATTAAAGCAGTTTAGTGCTGGGCATAAGGACAAACATATCTATTAGAACAATACAATTAACATATCAGGGAGAAAATTTACATTTATTATGAATTAATTGATGACAAGGGTACCAAGATAATTCAGTGTGGAAAAATGGTCAGAGCACCAAAATATGTGAGGCAAAACTGCTAGAACTGCAAAGAAATAAATGAATTGATTCTTATAGTTGGAAGTTTTAACAACCCTCTCTCAGAAATGAGCAGTTTCAGCAGGCAAAAAAACAATCAGAGCATAACTGAACTGAAGAGCGCCATCAAGAAAATGGATCAGGGCCCCCCTGGTGGCACAGGGGTTAAAGTCTCAGCACTATCAAGCTATCGCCAGCCAATGCAGCATGAGTTCAATCCCCAGCCAGAGAGCTAACCCACATGGCGCAGCAGACCTCTCCTGTCTCTCCCGCTGCTCCCCTCAGCAGTGTATTTCAGTGGATCTGCCTGTTCTGCGCCCCACTCTGTCTCTGGTGAATCCCCTCATTCCCCTCCCCCCACCCCACCCCAACCTCTGGCCTACACCCAGCTGTAGAAATGCCTTGTATGCGTAAATAAATAAAAAAAAATTAAAAAGAAAATGGATCAAATTGATAACTTATCGACTACTTCATCCCACAACAGTAGAGCAAACCTCCTCCAGCTCACAAGAAACACTCACCAAAGTAAAAATATCCTGAGACACAAAACACATCATAACAAATTTTTTTAAATGGAAATCACACAACGTAGTCTCTCATAAATGACGTTAAACTAGAAATCGATAAAGAAGATGGGTGTTCATGAATAGGAAGACTCAATATTGTCAAGATGACAGGTCTTCGCAACTTGATCAATGCAATCCCAGGAAGTTATTGTGTGGTTACCAAAACACTGATTTTGAAGTTCATATGGAAAGGCAACAGACCTAGAATAGCCCACAAAATATTGAAGGAAAATATCTTAATACAATGTGTGACATAGAACTATGTGTGACAATTGTTTCTGCCAAATCCTCTTACTTGAGGACTAGTTATTTAAGAACACATATGTAACAGGTTGTATCTTAGTTATATAAAAGGGTGAGATTTCTTTTTGTCTTTGCAGTCTCTTTGTGGCTTGCTTGTGATACACATCACAGTCTAGTTTAATGCTTATTCTATAACAAAATTGCTTTCTTTCCCTTCTAAAAACAATGCTGATAGAGAACTGACACTACCCAACTTTGTGATTTACTATAAAGCTATAGTAATCAAGACAGTGTGATACTGGTGAAAGGATACACAAATAGATCAATAGAACAGAATAGAGGGCCCAGAAATAAACCCACAAAAATACAATCAGCTCATCTTAGTAGCAAAGGTTATACAATGGAGCAAAAAATAGTCTTTTTAACAAATGGTGCTAGAACAATTTGACATCCATAAGCAAAAAAAGAACCCATATGCAGATAGAACTTATATCCTTCACCAAAATTAACTCAAAATTAACTATAGATGCTCTGCTCCCCGCTCTGGCTCTGGTGAATTCTCTTACCCTCCCGCGCTTCTGACTGTACCCAGTGCATGTATAAACAAAACAAACAAACAAACCAGCAAACAGATAAATAAAGCATGCCTCTATAAAAAAAAATTAACTATAGATCTAAATGTAAAGTGTCAAACTGTAAAACTCCTAGAAAAAAATATAGGAGAAAATCTAGAGGACCTTAGGTATGATGATGACCTTTTAGATATGAACCATAAAAGAAATAAGTGATAAGGTGGACTTCATTAAAATTGAAAACTTTTGCTCTGTGAAAGACACTGTCAGGAGAATGAGAACATAAGCCATAGACTGGGAAAAAATATTTGCAGAAGATATATCTGGTTAAAAACAAAATCTTCATTATCCAAAATTTACAAAGAGCCCTTAAAATTTAACAATAATTTAAACTCAACCATTTAAATCTGATTTTTAAAATGGGCAAAAGATGTTGACAGGCACCTCGCCAAAGATATTCAGACGGAAAATTAGCATATAAAATATGTACCACATTGTGTGTCTTGAGGGAATAGCAAATGAAAATAATGATGGCTTATCACCACATTCCCATAAGAACCATCCAAATCCACACTCTTACAACATCAAATGCTGACAAGGATGTGAAGCAACAGGAACTCTCATTCATTCCTGGTGGGAATGCAAAATGGTATAGCCACTTTGAAAAACAGTTTGGCAGTTTCCCATTAAGCTAAGCATACTCTTACCATACGATCCAGCAATTGTACTCTTTGGTACTTAAGAAAATGAATCCAAAAACCTACGTCAACACAAAAATCTGCACACGATTGTTTGTAGCAACTTTATTCATAATTTCCAAAATGTAGAAGCAATCAAAATGTCCTTCAGGATATCCTTCCAGATATGGATAAATAAACTGTGGCTCATTCAAATGATAGGATATCATTTGTTGCTAAAAAGAAATGAGCTATCAAGACATGAAGAGACATAGAGGACACTTAAATTCATTTCACTATGCAAAAGAAAACAATTGAAAAGGCTACATACCATATAATTCCAACTATATGACAGTCTGATCAAGGCAAAATTATGGAGACAGTAAAATAATCAGTGATTGCCAGGGTTTCGGGGGAAGAAGAGAGGAATAGGTAGAGCACAGAGGATTTTTAGGGCAATGAAATTATTCTGTATGATACTACAATGGGCGATACTATAATAGGGGAGTGTGACATTTGTCAGAAATCATAGAAAGTACACCCCAAAGGTGAGCCTAATGTAAACTATGAACTTCGGGTGACAACGATGTGTCATCAATGTCAGTTCATTGTAATAAATGCACCACTCTAGTGTGGGAAGTTAAAAGTCGGGGAAGCTGTGTGTGGGGGAGGGGGGAAGACATTAGGGAAATATACTTTCTGCTCACATCTGCTGTGAACTTAAAACTCCTCTAAAAAATATATAGTCTTTTTAAAAGATAGGTGAAATATTTCAATAGACATTTCTTCTAAGAAGATATATGAATGGCCAGCGAGCCTATGAAAAGATGCCCAACATCATTAAGGAAAGTAAATCAAATCAAAATGAGATACAATTCACACCCCTTAGGATGACTATAATGACAATAATTTAAAAGGAAAATAACAAATGTTGAAATGGTTCCGTTGCTTTAGAAAACATTTGGGCAGTTCCTTAAAATGTTAAACATAAAGTTATCATATAACTCAAAATTCTACTTTTAGGTATGTACGCAAGACAAATGAAAATACATGTCTACCAAAAATATTTTGGACATGAGTGTTCATAGCAGTGTTATTTATAATAGTCAAAAAGTGGAAACAACTCATATCCAAATATACGTAGACGGACAGTAGATCAGTGTTTGCCTAAGGCCTGAGAAGGGGCGACAGGGGAAACTGGGGGCAATTGTTAAAAGATAGAGGTTTCTTTTTGGGAGATAGCAATGTTCTAAAATTGATTGTGCTGATGGTTGCACAATTGTTTGAAAATACTAAAAACCATTGAATTGTAAACTTCTGGCATGTGAATTTTGTCTCAATAAAGCTGTTCTTTTTTTTTAATAAAATTTTTTAAAGATTTATTTATACAAGCACTGGGTACAGTCAGAAGCACGGGAGGGTTAGAGAATTCACCAGAGCCAGAGTGGGGAGCAGAATGGGCAGAAGGGCCAAAGTACACCGCTGAGGGGAGCAGTGGGCGGCAGGAGAGGTTTGCGCGCCATGTGGGACCCTTGCTGGTGGCCGGGGATGGGGATCGAACCAGAGCTGCAGAGGCTGCGGGCAGCTTCGCAGCCCAGCGCACCACCGGGGAGGCCCTCAATAAAGCTGTTCTTTATAAAATAATCTTAACAGAACAGAAGGTGATCTTCGAGTTGATCCCTCAAGGATAATCAAATAATCACAAAATAAAGAAAAAATTTTCAAGCTGATAGGACAGCATGAACAATGATTTGGAGGCATAGGATATAAATGATGTGTGTGAGTTAAGAAGATACATGTGGGTAGTTTAAGCAGATAGTGAGTGGAAGAAGGTGATTCTGGGAAGGTGACCTGGGAACTTGAATGGTGTGCCATGAGTTTGGCTCTAATCTCATTAAGCCAATGGGGATTCATTCGTGGTTTCTGGGTTGGGGACTGATAAAGTCAGATTTCTAAATTCTAAAACATGCCTTGATAACAATGAGTCTGTAAAATATATGGGAGGAGGTAAGAAGAGCCCTTGGGCCTTTGTGAACTATGTAGTCAGTAAAGGCTGTCATTGGGGACTTCTCAATTATCTTTTCTGAGCTGCTTCCCTCAGGGCCTATTTTAAGTCTTATTCCCACAGGGTCTTGTCTATACTAGAGTTTTATTTTTGGAAAATTAAATGTGCAGTCTTCAAGGTCCAAAAGAATGATTCAAAGAGATACTTTGGGTGTCAGTGCCAGGGGTCTACCAGGCAAACTGGAAACCAACTTTAGAGGTGGTCACAGAGTCCAAGTTACAGGTCTTGAGCTGCTTTCCTCAAGCACACACTTACCTTAGGACACCCTCTTTATTTTAGTAGTTTCTCTTCCACCTTTAGCCCTAGAATCCAGTTCCTAGCTCTACCACTGCTCTGTTGTGTGGACGAGGTGAAGTCCTTTACTTTCAGGGCTGTTCTCTATCTATATCATGAGGGGTTCTATAAAGATGATCTCTAAGGGCTGATACCATTTTCCAGATTAGCCCTCTGTAAATGAAATTATGCCTGAGTGAACGGGGGGGGGGGGGGAAGGGGGTGCAGGGGAGAGAGAGAGAGAGAGAGAGAGAGAGAAGATGGAGAAGAGGGAACCACCTGGATATATAGTGACCTAGTTCAGCCTGGGATGGGTGGAGGTTGTCCCCAGTTCAAACATATTCCCCTCAACTTGGCATCTGCCCCTGAGCGTGTCCACTTTCAAATCCAAAATGCACTTCCTATTTTCTGTGTCTCCAAATCTCAGAAGAGCACCTTGTTTGGGATAAGACAGGAAACATTCTCTTCATTAACAACCTGAAGAGTCCACTGAACAATGGCAGGTAAACTGAAAGGGCCTGAGAGTGCAGGGTTGGCTGTAGTAAGGACCACACCCGGGTTCCTCTTGCCTGTCTTTCTGGGTTTCTACCCATTGTTCACAGAGACCTTACAACTGGGGAAAAACAAGAGAACCGGGGCCTGAAATGTTAGAGCAGCACTATCACAGAAACTAGGGAGCAGGTGTGAAGGCAGCCAATAGGGGTAGAGCAGACAAAGGGAGCAGGGATTCCCTGGAGTACTCACAGGGTTGATGGGCACTTACTGACCAATACTTTGAATCCAAAACCCTCAAAGAAATTCAAGGTTGACCCAGAATAAAGAGGCATGTAGCACCTATCTTGGAGCAGCCGGCACAGAGGAGGGCAGAATTCCTCCCCCCCCCATGTCTGGCAACACCCAAGCTGGACAGGAAGACTCCTAAGCAGTGCCTTGGTCTGAACCCCACCCCTAATGTCCTGAGAAGGGGGTTGCTGCTAAGGGGAGGGAGCTGAGCAGCCATTTTGGTGGGAGACTTTAAAAGGGAGTGAGGCATGTGGTCTTCCCCCCCACCCCTTGGAGCTACTATGGAAAGCAGCTACAACCACTCATAGAGGGGGCCCTCCCATCCTCAGCAGCAGCGGGCCTCTGCCCCACTCTGCCAGCTCTTGTAGGAACAATTGCACCTCACGCCATTGGTCAGTACTGGAACTTCTCCCTTTCCCTCCACCCTGTTTTTCCTTTTGCTGCACGAAGGCCCTTTTGTTTGCATTGATGGTGATAGGTGGCTGGACCCAGAACTCGTGACGTAAGTCCTGACCCAGTGAGTTTTTGGACCTTTTGCCCAGGAATAGGTGCTGACTAAATGCAAAGTTTCTTTCTTTTTTGGTTTCAACAGTCATTATTTTTACTGATCAGAAGTTCTGGTTGGCATTTATGACTTAGCAATATGAGGAGATAAATTATCATGTAATTAGTATATTTATTGGTAAACAAAATCTAGCTGAGTACATGGTCCAGGAGGAAAAATATTTTAAAGGGTAAAAAATTTGGGAGCTGTTCATGGAGTCCATCAGTTACTTATAAAGTCACAGACCCAGGGTGGAGAAGTAACTTACCTGAAGTTACACGGTGAGTAGTTTTGTCAGATCTGGAGCCCAAGTCTCTTAACCATCAGCCAGAACCGTGTCTCCTCTACTCCACTCTACTCCAGGACTGACTCTTCCCCCACAATAAAGGAGGTGCTTAAGGAATAGGTTGGTGGATTTGAGGAAAATCCATCAGTTTTGCCAGGAAAGTGCCAGGTTTGGCTGATTCCATGGCTATAAAGTGATTTGAGGTGGCAGAACTGGGTCAAAAATTAGAACCTGGGCTAAAAACTCGAAAACCTCTCAAAGGTTACAGTGCTAATTGTTGCATATTGTGACAAAGTCATGAGCTTTTGGACCACACTAAACCCACAAATCACCCTAACTTCGATCAGGACAATATCATGGTCTCCACCCAAACCATTAGTTGCAGAATTCTCAGACCCCTCTTACCAAGTCCGTGTTTTACTGTGCCCCTAATATCACTGAACTGTTTTTCAGAATGGCTGTGCCTGCAGTGGAATTTTGTAAAGTAAATCAAGGAAAGGCAATTTTCCTCTCACCAGTCATAATAGGTCAACTTCTCTGTAGCGAGGACAGAGTTACAGAATGAGAGCCCTTAGAAGAGCACAGGTCTACAAATGTTGGTGAGGATGTGGAGAAAAGGAACTCTCCTACACTCCTGGTGGGAGTACAAACTGGTCCAACCACTATGGAAAGCTGTGTGGAGTTTCCTCAGATGACTAAAAATGGAGCTTCCACATGATCCAGCAATTCCACTCCTCGGGATCTACCCAAAGGACACAAAAACATTAATCCAAAAGGACACCTGCACCCCCATGTTGCAGCACTGTTTACAATATTATTGCAGCACTGTTTACAATAGGTTAGCTATGGAAACAACCCAAATGCCCAAAAATAGATGACTGGATCAAGAAGATGTGGTACATATACACCATGGAATATTACTCAGCAATCAAAAAAGATAAACTTATGCCATTCACAGCAACATGGATGGAGCTGGAAGGGATCATGCTCAGCAAAAAAAGCCAGAAAGAAAAAGAAAAATAATGGATGGTTTTACTTATAGGAGGAATCAGGAAAAAAATAACTATAATAAAGTAAAACTCAACAGCAACCATGACCAGAGATATTCTGTAGGGGAGGAGGAGGGAGAAGGATCAGGAACGGGGTGGGGGGGGGCGGCCAGGGGTGGGGAAGAGCACAAGGGACTATGGTGATGGTGCACGGGTGAATTGGTGGTGGGAATTTCATGGGGACTACACCTGAGAAAAGAAAGCAAACATTGTAAGAAAAAAGAATAAATAAATAAATTTAAAAAAAAAAAGAAGAGCACAGGTCTGTAGCAGACCTCATAAAAATACATGGAGTGAGAGAAATGGTAAGTAGATGTTACAGACACACCTTGTGAAGGGGATACACCATTTACATGGAGCTGCCTTGAACTACAAGTCCCAGTATGCCATGAGTGGCACTTTCTGAACAGGGGAGCTACTGAGAAATAGGGGTGGAGCTGAATGCCCAGATGGGCCTATATAACACAGAACTTGTGTGGGCTCGGGCTCCGTTGCTTCTCCAGCTTTGACTCTCACAAAGACAATGAAATTAAAAAATTTCACACCAGTCCCAAGCATCAGGCCTCTGAAGATTGACAGCAAAGGATACAGTCTTTATCCACTGCCCATTTGGATTCCTGAAACCCCAAGGCTTTGGATGGAGCATGCACCCTTCTTCCCAAGCTTCCCACAGTAGTGCTGCCTGCTCAGTTTACAGTTCTCCTGGTTTCCTTAACATCTCTCCTTGGAAGAGGTATTAACTGGCCCTCTCCCACCAGATAAGGACATCATGTTCTTCCTGATCTAGGAGAGCAAAGCAATTCGAATTCCCTGGGGTCTGGGAGGGCCTGAGAGGGGAAGTTCTAGTGTTTGTAAGCAGATCAGTCAGTCGCCTGGGCAGCCCCAGGGGCTCCTGGTCCAGATATCCTCCACTGCTTCCCCTCTGTACCCTCATCATCTTTATTCTCCCTCCTCACTAGGCCTCTCAAGTGTTTCGTTCATTGCCCAGATATTCGTAGCACAGGAAGAAAAACAATGCACTGCATTCTCTCTGGAATTGTAACCTATTATAGGGGTGGCTGCAGGGAAAAAGTGCTGTGTGCTCCTCACTAAGTCTCTCTCCAACTCTCTCCAGCCCCTGCCTGCCTGCCCATGAGGTCTACTCTGGTGCACAAATGCCGTCTCCAACCTCAGAATGAGCTGAGTGCCACCTCAGCTTCTCTGAACACTGAGCACAGTGAAATGCCGTTCAGGTCAGTCTGGGTGGCATTGAAGGCCCGAAGAAGAGTCTGAGGGGGGGGCAAGGACAGCAGGAACCTGTGGGGTTGCAGCAGCTGATAAGTGAATGCTTCTTGAAGGGCTCTGCTCTTGCTCTTCTCTCTGCAGTAATCCAATCGCAAGGACACAGCCGGGATTCCAGAGTCCAAGACAAAGTTTTTGTGCTTGGATTCCTCATTCCAGACTACCACTTGCCACACTGGCAAAATCTCTTCAAGCCATACTCTTTCCCAATCTAAGAGTCACCCTTGGTTTCCAAACAGTCCCATGGGGCCATTGTAAATTGCATTAAGGAAATATAAAGTAAACTAAAATAAGAATGAATGAAACTATGGCCATTACCTTGGGGAGGCCTGGGAAGAAGACATTACCTAGATCTTATATCCCATTCTACCAACAGATGCACACCATGCAATCTCTCTCTGAACCCCTTTCCGGAAATAACAGCTGTTTGCTGGCCATAGACCAGTCCAGCCCGGGAGGCCAGATGCCTCTGTGTTGCCATATTCCCTTGGCTCAACTATGGAACAGTAAGTCTGAAACTGACTATCTTAGGATAACGTTCCCTGTCCCACTCACAGACTGCTAGTCTCTCCTGGCTGGGTGAAGACCCTAACCTTTGTCTAGACCATTAGATTTAAAAAATAATAATAGGGCCTCCCCGGTGGCACAGCGGTTGAGCGCTGGCTTGTGAAGCTGCCAGCAGCCTCTGCAGCGCCAGTTTGATCCCCGGCCACCAGGCGAGGGTCCCACATGGCGCGCAGACCTCTCCTGCCACTCCCGCTGCTCCCCTCAGCAGTGTGCTTCAGTCTGCCTGCTCTGCTCCCCGCTCTGGCTCTGGTGAATTCTCTCACCCTCCCACGCTTCTGACTGTACCCAGTGCTTGTATAAATAAACAAACAAACAAACAAACAAACAAACAAATAAATAAATACATCTTTAAAAAAATAAATAAATAAAAATAATAATAATACTGTTTTTATTTGGTACCATATTTACTGGTTTGCGTTAGTACAAATAAAATATTTACAGAGATTTTGCCACTCCTTTCTCCCCAATGTTTTATACAAAAATATATATAATATATATATTATATTTTATATATATATATATTACATCATTGTTCATTTTTGTATGATGTTTGGATTTCTCCTCTTAGGTGTAGTCCCTGCAAAATTTCCACCGCCAATTCAGCCATGCACCATCACCAAAGTCCCTTGTGCTCTTCCCTCCCCTGTTTTAATCCCTCTCCCTCCCCCTCCCCTGCTGAATGTCTATGATTTATAGAGAAAATGTCTTAGGTTTTTAAACTGACATTCTTCCTACACGGGTTTTCGAACCCATTCCCCATGCTTGGGGAAGTGCAACTGTAGGATCAACAATGTGTAATAACATCAAAAGGATGTAAAACATCATCAACAACAAAAACTGCCCAAAATAGCCTTGAGTACAAAAGAGAAACACAAATGCAAAATTTTCCAAGTCAGTTTCTGCTAAAAACATTTTGAAAATGTAAGTCATCGGTTAAGTAAAAAAGCACTTGTAAATGACTTGTACATAAATGTTCACAGCAGCTTGATTATCATAACAGTCCAAAACTGTAGCAACCAAAATATCCATTAACAAGTGAATGGACAAACTGTGTTATAACCACTCAATGGAATACTACTTAGCAATAAAAATGAATATTGATACCACCTTGATTTGAATCTCGAAATATTTGTGCTGAGGGAAAGTATCTCCAGCAAAAAGGAGGGCATATGTCTGATTCCATTTACATAAAAAATTATAATACCAATTAATCTATAGTGACAGAAAGCAGATTAGTGGTTGCCTGGAGATGGGGGAGGAAAAGATGTATGGCAAAGGACAAGAAGACAGTGCAGATCTCCTCTTTTCCAGGCTACTAGTTCACTCACTATCTGTCCTAAAGGATAGAGTCCCCTCCCTGGGGAAATCAAGTCACCAAGAGTTGAAGGAACCTGCACTTGGTCTCACAAGACAGAAATAGAAGTTGATCGTCTGAGTGTTTTGGGAGTCGGGGGCCAGATCCCCTTGCTGGGTCTGTGAGTGGCATTTCTAAAGGGCTCGCATTTCTAAAGGGCTCTTATTTTGGTGGAATTTTCACTTCAGTTTCTTCACAAGTGTCTTGAAACCCTCATGAATTTCTGCTACACTAGTCTTAAGCACAAGTACTTTCCTGTCTCCTTCTCAGTCCTGTTCTCTTGGCTCATTGTCTTCCAGGTCTGTGGACCTCCACTCCCCTGCCCCCACCAGCCCCTTCTGGAGAAGCCCATTCTCTATGAAGCCCATTCTCTATGGATCTGCAGCAGGCTTGGAGAGCAGTTGTGACAGGTTGGGATGAGGACAAAAACTCTGGGTGAGACACTGGCAAGAAGGAGGTTACCTAGGAAACAAGTACTTCAGTACCAGTACCACCTCAGATCAAGAGTGCCTCATGCCCCCACAAAGCGCCTGGGAACCAGAAAGCACAAACAACCTTTGATTCCCAATCTTTTTCTGGATGCCTGCAAGGGGCTCCACCCAAACTCACAGGGGCAGGTCGCTACCCTCTTCAAAGATACTGGGTCAACAGAGGTGGGGTTTCCGCCACTAGGGGGAAGAGGAGACAGGAAAAGGGAGTTTGGGGGAGGGGCAGCTATGAAAGGAGTTAGCCTGGCCTGGGCTGAAGGATTCAGGAAGAAATACTCCACTGAGGGTAAGAGAGAATGAAGGCCACGGCAGGGAACAGGGTAAGATATAGAGAAACCAAGGACTTGGAACACAGCATCCTGGCCTCTGCAGATGGAGCTGGAGATGGGATTTAGGTGACTCTCCTAGAAGTTGGAAGTGATTAAGTTTCAGATCTCTGGGGTAGTTTCTGGCAACATAAAGCTAAGAGCTAGAATGCTTTTCAATCTGAAATTTCTTTAATTTGGTAATACTACCAGAGCCTCAAGCCTACTGTTCCAGACATCTGTATCTGCCATTTAATGGCAGACCCATCTCAGGTCAAGTAGCAAGGTAGAGAAGAATGTAACCACCCAAAAAGAGTTATTGCAAAAGTAGGTCAGTCACCACGTAGGCCACCCAGCATCGCATGCGAGGGCCCCACCAAGCAAAGCGGGAAACAAATTGCATTCGGGGCGATGTCTTGCTTCTTCACTCTAAACCTCTCTCTCTAAATTCCTGCTATGAGTGAGACCATCCGGTATTTTTCTTTTTCTTTCTGGCTTATTTCGCTGAGCATGATCCCTTCCAGCACCATCCATGTTGCTGCAAATTGCATGTGTTTATCTTTTTTGAATGCTGAGTTATATTCCATGGTGTACATGTACCACATCTTCTTGATCCAGTCATCTATTTTTGGGCATTTGGGCTGTTTCCATAGCTTAGCTCTTGTAAATAGACCAGGAAAAAGACTAATGATAATAAAGTAAAAATCAAAATCAACAAGCAACTATAAATCAGAGACACACTACGGGGGGGGGGGGGGGGGGGAAGGGAGTAGGATCAAAACAAGGGAGGGTGGGAATTGTATGGGGACTATAAACAAGATGAAAATGCATACATTATGCAAAAATGAAAAATGATGTAAAAAATATACAAAACTTAAAAAAAATAATAATAATAAATAAAATAAACCTCTCTCTCTTCCTTCCTCTCCTTCCTCCCGCCTAACTCATGTTCTCTCACCCTTTCTTCTCCTTTCCCTCTTTCTTTTCCTCCCTCCCTCCCTCCCTCCCTCCCTCCCTCGCTCTCCTCCCTCTTCCTCTTCCGACACATTACTGTCCTATAGAAGAACACCACACTTTTGGATTAGACTAAGGAAACAAAAAAAAAGTCGTAATCACAAAACCGAAGAGTGCAGGCTCAGAAAGGGAATGTCATAGAGATTTGTTCAGGGTGACAGGGTTTCTCAGTGGCAAATCTGGAACTAGAGTTCCCCAGTTCCCAATTCAAAATGTAGAATAAGATGAAATGGCTGCTTCTTAGGCAATACTATACTTAGGGAGAAGTCTTCCTCCATAAGAAGGTATAGAAGACACTGAGAGGGAAGACGACAAAAAGGAGAAGGAAAGAAACATTCGTCGGAGATACTGACTTGGAGTAGAGCAGGCAATAAACTTGGATCGCTCACAAAAACCTTTCCAAACCCCCGGTATTCTCCGATGTTTAGAAATCTGATGTTTTCCAAAAGTAGCCTGTGGCTTCTCATTACACTGGCTAGTGGTCCAGACTCCAAGGATTTGGAGTTTCGCATTTGATTTCACTCGGATCAGAACTTGCGTTAGTTTGGGGCTTCCAGGAACCAGACAAGAAATGAGATTCAACATGCAAGAATTTATAAAGGGAAAGGAAAGCGAAGGGGGAGGGAGCCTGTGAAGGTTAGGAGAGCTGATCTGATTTGAACAAATTAAAGGCGGAAAAGAAATTTGGGTGGGAGTAGCCTAGTCTGCCCCACACTCTAAGGAAGATCTGGTGAGGCCATCGGGGTTTCGTGGCACAAGATCAGCAGACAAAGGAGTTCTGGGTCTCCGAGGTACGGGACTACCTTAGTGTCTCTGCTGCGAAGCAGGTAGCTCAGCACAAACGCTGGAGTAGATTCCAGAGTGCTGCAGCTGAGGCCCTTTGCCATTGACATGCCTTGTAGGTGGAGGTCTGCAGGACGCATCCTCCTGGATGCCACAGAAATCTGTCTTTAGCTCCTACCGTACCCTTCATTGCCCAGTGGCAGATGCTTTTCCCACACCCACAGTTTCACCTGGAGCCTTGAGTCTCCAGCAAGCAAGAACAGAAGAGAACAGGACCAGAGCCTCCGCCCGAGGCACTGAAGTAAGGCCACCTTGAGTCTTGGCTCTTTCCTTCCAGGGCACTGCTCTATGGCATCGCCAGCATGCTCCTACCACCCACTTTCATTGTCAATCAAAGCCATTTGACTCCTGTAGCCCTTCGAGGTTCCCTGAATGTACAAATCCTTTCTTATTGCAGACACCCCTTATCCTTTTTCATTACCTCCCGATCGCCTGTTTCTGGAGAGCACAGAGACAAATGCAGACAGCCAAGGGAGTTGGAGAGTTACATGAGACTTTCTTCTGATGGTGGATAGTCAGGCTTTCTTCTGACTATCAGAACCAAGATAGAGAAAGGTTAAGAAAAGAATATTTTGGGGCCTCCCTGGTGGTGTAGGGGTTAAGACCAGAGCTATCACCTCTAGGGCCTGAGTTCAATCCCTGGCCAGGGAGATGACCCACATGGCACAGCAGACCTCTTCTGTGTTGCCCGCTGCTTCCCTCAGCAGTATATTTCGGTGAATTGCCTGTTCCGCTCCCTACTCTGTCTCTGGTGAATCCTCTCACCCCACTGTACCTCTTGCCTACACTCCAGTTCATCTATGCAAAAATAAATAAAAAGTTAGAGAAAAATTATTTTGCTGACCCCTCCCCAATTTCCCTAACCTGCAATGGTCCACATGCCTGCACCGACATGTATTAGTTTACCTGCTTGATAGATGAGAAAACTGAGACACGTAAGCCTCTTGCCCACATCCCACAGCTCTAAGTGGCAGGGCCTGGAAACACAGGACAAACCAGGAACCTGGTGAGGGGTCCCAAGCTTTGTCTTTCAGTGAGTATTTCCTCCGACTGGCAGGGGTACAGCTCTCTGTCAGCTACTTCCCCTGGAGGCCTCACTAATCTGCATTTCTGCCTGCTGATTACCAAGCCTTCAATTCAGCTCCAGACCCCCAGCGCCTCTGTCTCTTTCCCAGGATATGTCTCAGCTTCTGACCTTGATAGGTGCTAGAGAAACCCTTAACCCAGGGTTAAGATCATTACAGGTAGAGGCCAGAGCCAAGGTCTGCAACTAACTTGAGGGGATCTGGGCAGGACCCCGGTGAGGTGGGGCCTGGAAACTAGCTGGACGTTCCAGGACCCCCAAGCCCACCCCCTACAGCACTAGTTCAAAGGGTTTCTTTATTGTTCTGCTTAGATTTTACATTTTCAAAGCCCACCTGACACCAGTCCAAGAGATTTAACAAGCATATTCCTGGGTACTGAGTCTTGGGTGGAAGAAGTAAAGGAAGAAGCAGAAATCAGACCAAGAGAGGGCATCTAAAGACACTATTTTCTGGGGTTTTTTTAATTTATTTTTTACATTATTGTTGATTTTTAAACAATATTTGGTTCCCCCACCCCCTCAGATGTAGTCCCCACAGAGTTTCCTTCACCAATGCACCCGTGCACCATCACCACAGTCCCTTGTGCTCCTCCCTCCCTCCCTCTGATCCCTCTTCCTCCACTTTAAAAAGCAAAATGCCTACAGTAGCAAACAATATTGATGATCCCTTCCAAATTGATTGTTTGAAGAAAGTATGTTGAAAAAGATGTTTTGTTTGGGATTACTACTGTTGAATTTTGTTAGTGGAATATATTCAGTAAATCTTACTTTTCTGAAAAAAGAAAGGCCACCTGGTGGTGTGAGGAAAGATAAGCAACTTTGCCCTCTTACCCTCTATTGCTATGGGCCCAGAACCATCCAGATAGCAGGCAAAGAGCTGCTCTCCCTAAAGACCTGGTTCTTAGGAAGCAGGTCACATGCATGAGAATTGCACAGAGACCGGGTGGGGGGTGGGGGATGGCTCCAGATAGTACCCAGCGTGAGTAGTGGAGTGGAGCAGAGACAGGCTTTGGGGACCGCCAAGAAATCAGAAAGTGGAGCAAATTGTTTGGGGATTTCCCACTGGAGGCAGGCAGCCTCTTCAGAGGCCTTTGTAATAGATAAAGAAAGAGGAAGACTCGAAATAAAATACTTCTGGCTGAGGCTGAAGGGAAAGATGATGACAAGAGGGTCAATGGGACATCAGTGACCCTGAAACTCTGAGCCCCAGACTCCTAGGCACTCCACATACAAGGGTTCGGGGGCTGGCTGGAGTGCAGGGCAACCTGGAGGCAGTGGCAACAGTGATTGAGAAGCCTGCTTTGTGGGAGAGCTAGCCTTCAGGTTTCACAGAGGTGAGACCTGCTTTCTCTAGAGGAGTGGATTTTTATCTTGACTGCACATTAGAATCACCTAGGGAGCTTTTTAAAATACCACCTCACACCCAAGAGAAACTGATTCAATTGGTGTAGGGTAGGGCCAGTGTTCGGTATTTTCTACAGCTCCCCAGGGGTTTTGATGGACTGCTGTGGCTGAGAAACACTGCTCTAGAGGAAGCCGGTCATCTCAGTCTGATGCCAGCTTAGGTGACAAGCTCAAGTCACTAGGAGTTGGTAGACGTAGAGAGATCAGAACTAGCGAGAGAGACGTGGATGCCACGGGGAGCTCACACGGCTCGTGTGAGGCAGGAGGCCTGGGTTAGGGTCTTATTTCTTTTTTTTCTTTTTCTTTTTTTTTTAAGATTTATTTATTTATGCATACAAGAGCTGGGGTACAGGCCAGAGGTGTGGGGTGTGAGAGGATTCACCAGAGACAGAGTGGGGAACAGAACAGGCAGACTGACTGAAATACACCGCTGAGGGGAGCAGCAGATGAGACAGGAGAGGTCTGCTGTGCCATGTGGGTTGCTCCCTGGTCGGCCGGGGATCGAACTCGTGCTGCAGAGGCTGTGGACAGCTTCATAGGTTGCATCCTAACCCCCTGCGCCACCAGGGAGTGGTTAGGGTCCTATTTCTGCCACTGCTTTACATGTCTGATAAAAATAGACTGGTCAAGTCCCTGACTCTCTCTGAGCCCCCTTGTATTGAACAGCTCAATGAAGGAGTCAGACTTCATGACCTCTAAGGGTCCTTCTAACTTCTTCAACATTCTAGGAATTTACCAGGCAAGAGAAGGGAGCCACTGGCTTTGTTTCTACCGCTGGGCCATGATTTGGTCTGCAGAGGGGTGCAAAGAGAACTGCTAATGCAGCCCACTGGGAAGGGTTTATCGGGGAACTGCCTACCCAGAGCTCAGATTTAAAGGCATGGAAATTATAATTAGGTCCCACTTCATTGTGAGTCCAAGTGCAGGCTCTTTGGAATGTCAGGAGCATTGACGGCATCACACACTCGGTTACCATGACTGTGAATTATAATAGTAGTAACAACGGTATCACTCCTAATTTGACATCCAGTGTCCCCATCCCATAGCAATGGCAGCTCACATGTATTCACAGCAGTGTACTAGAGAGCTGCAGGAAATTACACTGCTTCTCTCTTCCTACTAGCAACCCATTGTACAGTCGGAGGCTCAGGAAGCTGAAGAAGTACACATGGTAATTAATATTTCAAGTCACTGTTTTCCAAGTTCAAGCTGACCAAGATTCTCAGTCCGCACAGTGGACTGTAAAGATGGCTTGCTGCCCGGTTGGGGAGGGAGCAAAATGTCTTCTCCCGCCACCAATTCAATCCCTAAACTCCCTTCTTGGCCCCCTTTTGCCCAATCAGTGCCTCGGGCCACCGGGCAGTTTCTTCATCCATTTCTTTGCTTCTTGATTTACAGAACACAATTCATTAAATTACAATTTCACCATGCAATAACCACAACTCACACATAAGTCAAGTACTTAGACTGGAAGCTTCTGGGAAAAGAGACCTTGCTGCTTCTTTCCCCTCAGGCACCCAAACACACAGAATTGGGCAAACAGTGTGCACCTTTCACAAGGGCCAGCTGGCTCATCGGATAAAGTTGTCAGGGCTAATCAATCAACAATTGTAAGAGACCAACGTAGTAGCCAGATACTCACGGACTTTGTGAGCAGGCATTTTAGACTACAGGTGCAAAGCCTTGGCCTTCCACTGCAGGTTCTTGTCCCCCTCCCACACGGTGCACTCCAGCCATGCCTCAGAACTACTTCCACCTGTGCCCCAAATGGCTACCACGCCCTGGTCATTCTCCTGCTGACCCAGATCCTTGCTACCAGAATTAAAATGTTGAAGGAGCCACACCCGACTCCACTCTCTCCCAAACCACTTGGGTCCCCTTTACCTGGAACGGCCAGACAGACACCGACCAAGGTCAAGCCTATCCCCTCCCTCATTGCTTCCTTGTCACCCGTAGCAAGCCTCCTCTACACTCCCAGCTGAAGATCTTTAAAATTCTCAAGGGTCATTACTCCCCTCTCTCAGAGACTTCAGGCTTTCCTACTCTATTTAATCCCCCAATAATTCAAATAAAACAGCTTACTTGTTGTATCACCTTAGACAAGTCACTTAACCCCTCAAACCGCAGACTTTATCTGTAAAATGGGGATAGCTGTCTCTGCTCCAACCTCCTTTTAGATCAAATGAGATAAAACATGTGAAAGTATAAATAATCATAGTTAATATTCGTTGAGTGCTTACGTGTGCCAGGCACTGATCTACATACTTCCTATATACCAATTGACTTAAAGAAGCAAGTAACCCTGTGCAATAGATACAATTATATTCCTGGTTGTGAGGAAACCAAGACACACATAGATATTAAATCATTTGCATAAAGACACACAACTAGTAAATTGTAGAACTAGATTGCATAACTTGGTCATACACCTCCAACTATATATATATATATATATATATGATTTGTAACATATAAAAATAATACATATACGCATACATATGTATATATTCTTATATAATATTGTGTGAAGCAATATAGAGGAAAACGCAATAGAAATTCGAAAGTCAGAGAACAGATTGATGTGATTTGGGGCTCGTGAATAAAGCATCGCGGAAGATGACTTAAGCTGGGCTATGAAAGACAAAGGAGCAAGAAGGGTATGTAAGATGAGGGCTTAGAGTAGTAAAAACCTGGAAATAGAAGTCGGTCTGGGGAGCAGGGTGTCAAGCAATGAGAACATCGACTTCGCTGAAGTGGGGGCATCATGGAATTCAGAAAAAGGACAGGTGAGAAGTAAAAGAAATGGTCTGGGAAAAAGTATGATCCACTAAGCAAGTATTTAAATATGGTGTTTATGTATTGAAATGTATGGGGAGGGGGAGATAGGGGGTCAAAACTGGGGAAGGAAGAGCACAGGGGACTACGGTGATAGGTCACAGGTGCTATGGCGGCAAGAGAATCACGGGACTACATCTAAGGGGAGAAATCAAATACGTCCAAAAATGAACAACGATGTAAGAAAATTAAAATAAATCAATAAATAAAATGTAGCTCTCTCTAAGCCCATGAAACCAGACTCAAATAGGCATGGAGATGGTGATGGTTGGGAGATGTAAGTTGATTTTTTTTAAGATTTTTTATTTTATTTATTTATGCATACAAGAACTGGGGTGTAGGCCAGAGGTACAGAGGGGCGGAGTTGAGAGGATTCACCAAAGACAGAGTGGGGAACAGAACAGGCCGATCTACTGAAATACACTGCTGAGGGGAATAGCCGATAAGACAGGAGAGGTCTGCTGCGCTATGTGGACCACCTCCCTGGCCGGGGATCGAACTCATGTTGCAGTGGCTTGATAGTGCTGAGACTTAACCCCTGCGCCACCAGGGAGGCCCCCTGTAAGTGGATTTTTAAAAAAGTGAGTCAAGGTGAAAGATAAACTGTAACAGAGACAAATGACAGTTTTTATGCTTGGCTAAAAAGTCACTTGCACAGCTGTAGGATAAGAAAATGGTGGCTTAGCAGAGACATGTGAGAGGTAACTGGGGGGGTTTGACAACACTAAGCTCAACAGCTATCAAACTTGTCATGTGCTGCCTCATGGAAACTTTTAAATGAGTTGTTCATAATGTACTGCTGAGGGCAAAAGAGGAGACAGTTAAGCGTGCCTGTGTTCCAGGTGGACTGCAGCAGGAGAGCTGTGCGCTCCTGGGGCCCCTCACTTCAAATCCAACTACAGTGTATCCAGGGGCTTGGAGTGTAAGCTGAGGACACTTGGGACTAACTATGTCATGTGAACACTGCTGGAAGAAGACCTGTGTATATTTACATGTGCAAATGCATATATTACACATACATGTAGCTGCACAAGTCACATTTCATTATGTAAAATCTGTGTATATATATATATAGAACTGATATACACTTAAAATTCTTCACATTATGTTTATATATACCTTAAACATTTCATAAAATAGTAATTGCCTCTATTCTATGTGATAAACTCTGACAGTTTCTAATGCGTTGTATTTTTTTGAGATGAAGGTTGTGGGCCCAATGGTCTATGTTGAAGGACTGTGGGTGCTTTGGTGGTAAGTACGGTTTGGCAACAGCCATCTGAAAAGGCAGGAACCTACACCCCTAAATCATATATAGTGTTATAGACCAATGCTACCTCAATAAAAAAAGATACCTTTTTTTTTTTTAAAGAATCCTATTAGATCTTCTTTGGTAAAATGTTTATCAATAGATCTTCTGCCCATTTTCTAATAGATTATATTTTTGTTGTTAAGTTCTACATGTTGTTTATCTATGTTGGATATTAGTCCTTTGTAGAAATGAGATTTTCAAATATCTTCCTCTATTCAGTAGGTTGCCTTTTGTTTTCATGATGGTTTCTTTCACTGTCCAGAAGCTTTTCGGAGTGCTGTAGTTCTGTTTTGTGCCTTTCTTAGCCTATTGATAGCAGTGCTGCGGCTGGACCAGTCCATGAGGCTCCTATTAAGATTACCAAGATGCTCATCAGGAATTGTTGAAAATAATATATAGTGTTGTGAACCATTACCGAAATAAAAATAATACCAAAAAATGAAGACTATAGTCAAGTTATGGAAAAACTTAAGTGCCCAATGACAGAAGAGTAGATTAGGAAGATGTGGTACATATACACAATAGAACACTACTCAGCCTTAAAAAGAAAAAAAAAAGATAAACTCTTGCGATTTGCAATGACATGGATGGAAGTGGAGGAGTTTATGCTAAGTGAAATAAGTCAGGTGGCACAAGGGGTTAAGCACAGCACCATGAAGCTATCTGCAGCCTCTGCAACACGAGTTCAATCCCTGGCCAGCCAGGGAGCAACCCACATGGCACAGCAGACCTCTCCTGCCTCGCCCGCTGCTCCCCTCAGCAGTGTACTTTGGTCAATCTGCCTGTTCTGTTCCCAACTCTGTCTCTAGTGAATCCTCTCACCCCCCGCATCTCTGGCCTGTACCCCAGTTCTTGTATGCAAAAATAAATAAATCTTTTAAAAAAAAACAGAAAAGTAATAAGTCAAAGAAGAACAACAAATACCGGATGGTGTCATTCATATGTGGAATATATAGAAAGAAAACAAAGGGTCAGATAACACCAAATCCCCCCCCAAAAAAAAAATAAAAACACCTAGGTACCTGACTGTAGAATTGAGGCTACCATAGGGGGTGGGAGAGCAAAGTGTGGAGGAGGCACAATGGACTATGGTGGAGGATTATGGGTGCCTCGGTGGTGTATGTGGAGTGGCGACACACACCTGACAGTGTTGTAAACCAATGTCACCTAAATAAAAATGAAGATTGTGACCTTTTCAATTTATTTCATGACTCACTAAAATGGGTTGTAATGCATATTTTGAAAAACATTGTATTAGGCACCTTTGAGGTCCCCACACGCTCTAGACCTCTACCCTTCTGTGTTGCTCACTTCCTGTTCCCTAATTCAAAATGGTTCCTGAGCTATGGCATGTCCCTGCCCCTCCTTCCTAGAATGGGAGCTGATAAGACTGCTCCAGCAGGACCAAAGGAAGGTCTGCCACCCACCAAGCCAGTTCCCAAATCTCCCCACCAAAAGCAGTGGTATAATGCTCAGGGAGGAGTGTAGACTGGCAGTTTGAACGGTGGTGGGAACTGGCTGGTCTGGCCCCAATGCATGCCCAGTATGGAGGACACCTGGGGAGCTTGCCAGCTCTATTCTGGTCATTTTACCATGATCTGGCGGCAGGGCAGTGGGGGAGGGGGGGAGGCAGGGGCCGGTGAGTTAAGAACCAACCTGTTGCTGGTTATTTAGCTCAAATTGTGCTCTGACTAGACAAGGACACTGAACTTTTCTCTTCTTGAAATAGAGGGCTCTTTTGGCCTTTTCCCCAACCGTGGGATCCTCCAAGCCCCTTACTAGTGGTAACACATCCCTTCTCTCTGACAGAGCATGACATACTTGAATCCAGGCTCATTCCTTCCTATTTATAACACCAGGGAGGCTCAAGTCCACCAAAGGGATTTGATCAGTGTAGCACATTAACTGCCACATTCTCCTGTGAGACATTTGTCCCATGACAGGTGGGAGGACCCCTTAGGGGATGACATCTCAATGCAAACATACACATCACTATAAGAAATTTCCTCTCATACACATTGACACTCTTCTTTTATGATCTCTTCTTGAGGTACAGGGCCCTGGTGAACTAAAGGGTTCTCCCTGTCTCATAGTGCATCCCCCCAACACTAACCACCAAACTTCTATGTCACTTTATGGCCAAATCAACACCTGGCCATGTGACATGGTCATTTGTTCCTTGCCTGGAAGGGAAGTGCATTGCAAGTCTGAATAATCTCAGAGTCAGAGGATAAACAGCAGAACTAGAATGCACCTCAGAGAGTATCTAGCTTAAGTGTGATGTTTGATCATGGAGCTTAACTGCATATACAGATATATATGTGGAAAGTATGTGTGACCAGAGTTTCAAACTATTGGTTACACTTTTAGGCTGCATACATTCTTCATCTGATAAGGATGCCTTGCCTTGCCTCAAACAGCAGCCTCCACCTCCCTTCTCAAATGTACCATATGCCCACATACCCACTGCCCAGCCCAAACTCCAGTCTGACTCACCACACATAAAACAGACCACGTTTCTACTGGCTACATATTCGGAATCAGAGAGTCATAGATTTCTTGGACTGGAAGGTCTGTTAAAGGTTATTCTTAATAAGATTTTAAAATGCAAGTGCTTCACCACAAGGCCCCATGGAAACCCAACCCAGAGAGACAAGAAGGGAAAGACCAGCTAAGACACTACCTTTTGGTTTTCTGACTGATTTCCTTTAACTCCAGGCAGGTAGGCCTTATTTATGTTTATTACTGCAAGAGACTTTCACAATCAAGACCTGTATGCTTGCAAGGGGAGATAAGGATTTTATTCTACCATGAACTATACTCCCAGATTTCCAGGAACCTGCCTACCTCAACCTCAACAAGAGCTCAGGGGATACCATTTCTCATGGCCCATCAAAGACAGGGTAGAGGGGACAAAGGGTGGAGAACCTTGAATGTTGTGCCTTTACGTCATAGAAGTGAGGCCCAATCAGCAATCCTCATTGTCAGGGTGGGTAGCAGTAGCTCCTCTGAAATTGATTTTGTCCAAAACCCAGAGTTTACTTTTTTTTTCTCCCATTGGTAGGAAGCAAATACTATATAATAACTAACTGGAGGTGTCTTTCCATCCTTGGGCATGGAGGTTGGTATAAGAGTACAGATCATGGAGTCATAAAGTACCAAAAATGAAAGACACCCAAAGGATCATTGAGTTTGGCACCCAATCCTTAGAGAGAAAAACTTAGACCCCGAGAGAGGAAGGATACGTCCAACATTAAAAGATGGTGTGGTGGCTAATCCAGGTCTCATTGCAGAAAAATGCAAACACTGTTTCCTTTGGCTTTTTTTTTTTAAAAAAAAAATTTATTTATTTATTTATACAAGCACTGGGTACAGTCAGAAGCGCGGGAGGGTGAGAGAATTCACCAGAGCCAGAGCGGGGAGCAGAGCAGGCAGAAGGACCAAAGTACACTGCTGAGGGGAGCAGCGGGCCAGCAGGAGAGGTCTACGCTCCATGTGGGACCCTCCCCCAGTGGCCTGGGAGCAGCTGGGGAATCGAACCGGCGCTGCAGAGGCTGTGGGCAGCTTCGCAACCCAGCGCTCAACCGCTGCGCCACCGGGGAGGCCCTCCTTTGGCTTTTAGATCTGTTTAGTATTCATCTGCTCAGTCAGTGTTCATTCAACAAATTTTTATTATCTATCATGTGCCAATCAGGCCTCATGCTAGGTTCTAGGGGCATACAATGCGGGGTCCATCATTTCTCAATAGAAAGGGCACAAGGAAAATGATTTGGTTGGAAGAGGTGATCGGAGGACTTGACTCGATACTTGCTTGCATAACAAGCATATGAGGTTTGCTTAGATTATTGGTTTATTAGTCATGGCTTTGGGGGATGCTGAAGTTCACCAAGCTAGCTCTTGTTGCTGTCAGTGGTGGTAGAGGAAGGGTGGACCTTCCTGGTAGTCCATAGTGTCGTATTCCAGAACAAAGACCATCCTACGATCCCATTGGATTGGGGTGGAGGTGGGGAACAGAGAGGAAGGATTGTGGGGAGGAAGAAGGTTAAGCAGAGGAGAAATCCCCTGAGCAAAACTGCCAAACAGACAAGCTCCCCACAACAGGATGAATCAAGGCCTTTCCAGTCAGACAAACCACAGGCTGCTGGCAGCGAGTCAGTGCCAGCAGGTGACCTAGTTAGAGGGGTGTGTGACTGAGGGAGTCAGTATGCTTAAAAGCCCCACAGATGTTGCAGAGCAGGTAAGAAAGAACTGGGAAAGGGATCCTGAAAAGCAGAGTTAGCTGTACCCTCAGATGCCCACGTGTAGTGGGAAAGAAGTTTTCCGTTGGACCTGGCCATCTTCAAGAAGCTGAAATATCTAGAGTGCGGTGTAGCCAGGCTGCACTGAGATGTCAAAGCCCACTGAGGCCCACTGAAGCCAGTATAGTAGGGCATAAAAATATGCAAATTGCTTTGGAGATTAAATCTTGAGCCTTGGGGGAATAAAACACATTTTCCAAGCGCGAACTCAAGATGTGGGATAAATAAGGCATCATGAGGTCAGAGGATGGGCATCAACCACTGAGTGATCTACCCCGGAGTCTGCAGCCTGGCTGCAATGAGCACCATTCAATTAGAACTGAAAGGCTCGGAGTCCAACCTCCTCATTGTGTGAGTGGGAAAACTGAGGCTTAGCGGGCCGAAGGCATCTAAGCAAGTGAACACAGCAGTGGTGAGTTAGGACCCTGGTCTAATGACAGTCAGTGCCCCTTCAACCATACTCCTGCCTAGTTCGGTACTGAGTTCACCTCGGTGCATAAAAGTGCGAACTACCAACCTGTCCTGCCTTGCCTGCCACCAACATCTTTCCATCCTACTTCCTCCCCTGCCCCTGAAGAACGCCAGGGTGAAGCCGTGGGCAGTCTCACAGACTTCAGCAGGGTGAGACATAGTGCTGCGTGAGTGATAAGCACAGTTAAAGATGTGAACATGATGGAACAACTCCCAGGAGTTGCTTCAATGCTGGGTAAATGATGTTTGAGGCATTTTTCAAAGCATGTCATTATCTTTGCACTTAAGGTTGCTGCTGGCAATGGTGTGATGGGAACAAGGCCAAAATTCCCTGAGATAAACAAACAACCACCTCGAGTCCAAGCTTCAGGTAACCTACTGCTGCTAGACACTCCTGCTCACGCCACACAAGCACCAGCGCTCAGCTCTCACACAGCTTTGTGCAGGTCCCTGGCAGTACACACACACCAAGTTTTCTTTTCTTTTTTTTTTTTAAAGATTTATTTATTTATACAAGCACTGGGTACAGTCAGAAGCGCGGGAGGGTGAGAGAATTCACCAGAGCCAGAGCGGGGAACAGAGCCGGCAGAGTGACTGAGGGGAGCAGCGGGCGCGGCAGGAGAGGTCTGCGCGCCATGTGGGAACCTCGCCTGCGGCAGGGGAAGGAACCAGCGCTGCAGAGGCTGTGGGCAGCTTCGCAGCCCAGCGCTGAACTGCTGTGCCACCAGGGAGGCCCATCCCAAGTTTTATAGCCATCCCTGCTTGGAGGGAAGGAGAGCACTGGTTTTCGTGGCCCAACCCTTAGAAAAATGGAGACAAAGGGGCTAAGGATGTGCACCTGTGCAGCAAGTTGGAGCCTGGCTTCAAGGATCAAGCTCAAGGACTTGCAGATGTCAGAGATGACTGGATGTGGTCTTACCATCTAACTACTCACAGTCCTGGAGACAAGGAATGATAAGTGATGGCATGATGAGGAAAAGTAATGTGGGTGCTAGATGCAAAAAGGGAACAGTGAGAACCAAGCAGAAGGGCTCTGCCCTTATTTTCCCATCTGCCCCTTTGCTACCGGAAACTCCCTCAATTTGCACATGTTTAAAAAAAAAAAAGATTCAGGGCTTCCCTGGTGGCACAGGAGTTAAAGTCTCAGCGCTTTCAAGTTATCGCCAGCCACTGTAGCACAAATTCGCTCCCCGGCCAGGGAGCTACCCATATGGCGCAGCAGACCTCTCCTGTCTCGCCTGCTGCTCCCCTCAGCAGTGTATTTCAGTCAACATGCCTGTGCTGCTCCCCCATTCTGTCCCTGGTGAATCCTCTCACTCCCCGCACCTCTGGCCTGTACCCCAGTTCTTGTATGCATAAATAAATAAATCTTTTTTTAAAAAAATGATTCAACCAAGCATTTCCCAAACCTGGCCTATTATCAGAATCACCTCATGAGATTACTGAAAATACAGACTTTGGGGCCCCACTTCAGAAATTCTGCTTCAGTAGGCTTATCAAGGGCCCTAGAGAAGCTGTATTTTAAATACACACCCCAGAGGATTTTGATGGTCAGCCAGAATTGGGAAGTGATGGACTGCATGACCACTGAGGACTTGCAAGCCTTGACCATCTATGAATCTGAGGCAAGTTTGGACCAAGTACTTTGTTGTGATTACTCATGTCATGACCCAAAAATCGTTACCATACAACTGCCTTCACATGAGTCAGGACTTGGTATTTCACACATGGGCCTCCTTGAATGCTCAGAAAGAGTGAAATGGACCACACAGTCAGCCCCAAAGGCTATGCCTATGGTTTCCTGAGCACTGGACCTACCTTTGTAATAAGTAAGTCTATCACTTAAAAGTTTATTTGGGAAGAGAAGGACAACATTCTATTGAGGGTGCAAAGGGAGAGGTATTCAATTGCATGTTGGGGCACGGCTGGGTGGGGAGGAATGCATTCTCTGTTGCAAACAGTTAGGTAACCCTGTCATTCTGTCATCCTCATCTTCACCTGGGCCCCAGGCCAAAATCTGAACTTCCGACAATAAGAAAGTAGACAAAGATCTTCATTTCTTGGCATGGCTAGAGGCAGGAGATTGAGTGGAAAGGCTCTGGGGAAATGGTATTTTTCACAGTGACTTGGAATTCTCAAAATTGGGAAGTTCTTTCTTCTAGATTAATTTTCTTTCACTGCAAGTTTACCTCACCAATACTCTGGCTTTTGTATCAGAGGTCGGTCAGCTGAAGTTACCAATACCAGGATGACTGTGTCCGAATCTTCTTGAACCTCTGCCTGCTTCACACAGAGGTGTCACTGAGCTAGAAGTGACTCAGGTCGCGTCTGGACACTGGAGTCGGGGGCAGGGGGATGGGGGGCAGGCTGCGCAGGAAAGGACAGGGCAGATGTCCAGGAGATGTACTCTGCTCAGCTGCACCTGAAGTGCAGGAGAGGCAACCAGGCTTTGGGAACTCCAAACTCAGCCAGAGGATGGGTGAGAGTGTGCTCTACCTTGGAGTGCAGCAACCTGATTAGTCCCAGGGGAAGGGGACGGGGAGAAATCGTGGCCCCCACTAGTGAAATCAGAGTCCATTGACAGTACAAGGAAATGGGAGAGGCATATTCCAAGTGCCTAGGAGCAAAGTGAAGCTCAGGGGTTTCCTGTGGGATCTGCTAGGCAGAGGGGCATGATGGGCAGACAAAGAAAGAACCAAAACGGTGATGCTGCTTGCTGAGAACAATGACGCGGAAAACAAATCTAAACATATCACAGCTCTAAAGCAGTCTTGCATATTAAGGCTGAGAGCTCGTCAGTGCATCCTGGCTCTGGATAGCACGCCTGGAATAAGAGGCATGGACCACGTGGGCCTTTTTTGCCCACAATGCATTAACCTTTCCCCAAATGTGCCATGCCCTCCTACCTGCAGCCCTCGTTTCTCTCAAACATTTTTCAAGCACTTACTATATATAGTGCATGACATTAGCCACTGGGATCACTACACCTCTCCACTCAACTCTATCTCTACTCATACAGACAGGAGACACACAACTAACTTACTTCTCTGTCTCCCCTTGACCCTCCAATCAAAGCACCTAGCAAAACACTATCAATATTAAAATGAGATTATCATTCTTGCAGGGACCCAAGTCAAATAGAAAAAAGACTGAGGTAGTACAGTCGGTATCTTTTTGGTGCACTGCCTAATTTTTATTAGGCTTGCTTCCTGGTTTTTATATGATTCCTATGGTTATCTTAATAGCTTATCCAGACTTCTCACCTCTGATGGTTATCTTAATAGCTTATCCAGCCTTCTCACCTCTCTTCTACTTCCAAATAAACTTCCTAAGCACCTCAACACACATGTACACACACAGACAGACACACATGCACTCACACATGCATGCAAACCTTAGAACCTGCTACTTGTTATCCTTCATTTCTCTGAGTTTCTGGCCCCTAGTCTACAATATTGGACGATAACAACATCCTGAGTCAAGTTGCATCTTCCCAAATAGATCCCTTCTCAGGATTTGCATTCACTGGAGATTGCCACCGGCTCTGCGAGGAGTTGAGAAAACCTTTCTGTGCAGAAAAGCCCGGCTAAGATTGTCCTGTGGAGAAGAAAGAAGACCCTGTGGGAACCTTTTCATTCTCCACCAAGACATAGAGGTTCCAGTAGCAGATGACTGGCTAGTCTTCAGAGCAAATACAGGAGGGGGAAGGATACCAGCCAGACTGGGCCCATTTGAATTATTATATCTATGCAAGGGCAGTCAGGGAACAGGGGATATTATAACAGCAACTTCTCCTATGTGAACAGTAAGTACGTTAAAGTTCCCCCAATATTTCCACTTTATTCTCTAATTTGATCCCCAAAATAAGAAACAGAATGCCCTAGAGGTTTTTTGCATACTTTTTTTTCCATTTAAATTCTGAGTCAATGCTGCATCCAAAAGAATGAAACTAGGGGCCTCCCTGGTGGCCTAGATGTTAAGTCTCAGCACTATCACCTCAAAGGCCAACCACAATGGATGGCCTGAGTTTTATCCCTCACGAGGGAGCTGTCCCACATATGGCCAGCAGATCACTCCTGTCTGGCCCACTGCTCCCCTCAGCAGTGTATTTCAGTAGATCTGCCTGTTCTGCTCCCCACTCTGTCTCTGGTGAATCCTCTCAACCCCGCACCTCTGGCCTGCACCCCAGTTCTTCCATGCAAAAATAAGTAAGTAAACAAATAAATAAAAATCTTCAAAAGAATGAAACTATACCAATATCTCATACCAAACCCACAAATCAACTTAAAATGGATAGAAGACTTGGACGTAAGACCTGAAACCATAAAGTACAAGAAGATAAGCATAAGCAAAACACTCCATGACATAAATTGGAGAGATACCTTTGTGGATTTGTCCCCAGCAGCAAGGAAAACAGAAGAGAATATACACACTTGGGATTATATCACACTAAAAAGATTTTGCACAATGAAGGGGTCTGTAACCAAAACAAAGATACACCCCACTGAATGGGAGAAAATATTTGTAAGGAACTGATATCAAAGATCTACAAAAGCTCATACAAGTCAACAAAAGGAAAACAAATAACAATCAAAAAATAGGCAGAGTAGCTAAATGGGCACGTCTCCAAAGAAGACATGTAGATGGCTAATAAGCATATGTTCATCATCACTTATCATCAAAGAAATGCAAACCAAAACCACAATGAACTACCACCTCACACCAGTGAAAATGGCCTATATTAAAAAGAACAGAAACAAGTTCTGGTGAGGATGTGGAGAAAAAGGAACCCTGTTACACTGTTGGTGGGAATGTAGACTGGTCCAGTCCTTACTGATGGCAGCGTGGCAGTTCCTCAAAAAACTACAACTGGATCTGGCATATAACCCAGCCTTGACCTAGGTATCCATTGCTAGGCATCTACTACCCAAAGAAATTTGAAAGGAAACCTGAACTCCCATGTTTACTGCAGCACTATGTACAATAGCCTAGATATGGAAACAATCTAAATGCCCCAGAATAGATGAGTTGGTCAAGATGTGGTATGTACACACAATGGAATACTACTCAGTAATCAAAAAAGATAAACTCATGCCATTTCCAGTAACACGAATGGAGCTGGAAGGGATTATGCTCAGTGAAATAGACCAGAAGGAGAAAGATAAATACCAGATGGTTTCTTTTATATGTGGAATATAGCGAAACCAAACAATGGGTCAGACAAAGACAAACATTAAAAGTAATCCTTGAAAGCTGACCATCAATCTGAGGAATCCAGAAGGGGAGGGGGAGGAGTGAAAATGGATGAGGGGTGAGAGCACAGTGGTCTATGGTAGAGGACTATGGGTGCTTTGGTGGTGGGAACACTACAGTGACCACACCTGAGGGGAAAAACCCTATACTGTCAAAATACTGATAAGGATGTAAACCAAGGATATTTCATTTTTAAAAAATTAAATAAATGACATATGATTCACTAAAAATAAAAATAATTCCTGAGTCAAACCTTAAACAGTCTGGTTTTTGCCTATTTCACAAATGAGGGAAGAGAAGCTCAGAGTAGTGAAGTTCTTTACCCAAAGTCACACAGGGAGATAGTGGTGAAACTTTCAAATAGTGGTCGAACCCATGTTTTTGGATTCCTTGTGGAGTGATCCTTCCTCTATACTAAGGCCCAAGATGGAGGACTATGGGGGCAGGAAATAGTGGCAGGACAGCCAGGTTTGAAGAGAAAAGCAGCGCAGAGGAGGAAGACAGAGCGCATGGAGATGAAGGGAGCTGCAGAGCCACAAGGGAGCCTGGGAGATTTCCGACCCACGGCCGGCCCCCTCGCCCCATAGTAATGTCTGAAACATTGCTCAGGGCCCACCTGGGGAAAATCCCCTCCCCAGATATTGCCTCTACAAACCACTTGGCTCATCCCAGATCCTGGCCACTGGCACATCCAGTTTGTCCTCTAATGGGGCTGAATCAACACCACCCTACAAGTTACCAGACCCTGACAACTATCACTCTGTGAGCCAAACTACTCTCTTATGCTGCTCAGGGTTAAGAAGAGGATAAAAATTCATTAGCAGCTTCTCAGAAGAAAAATATGATGGGGTCGTCAGGGAAGGAAATATTCACCTCAGTCCACTAAGGACCATGGACAGTAAAGAATCAAGGTTGACCTCTGTCAGCGACCCCCGGATGTACCATGTTCCCGAAGAAGCATACACACGGGCGCACTCGCAGAAGGTAAGGAGGCAACATCTGGGGAAGGGAATTTCCCTAGGGGCCTCCCCTGGAACATTGTGGCAGGATTTTTTTCATTTGCCAACGTCAGGAAACGTTCCATGTTTTTCAGAGAGAGAAAGCATGACAGGGCGCAGGCCCAGGGCCCAGAGCAGCTTTCGGAGGTTGTTACAGAAAGCATCTCGCCTGGGACTGCGGGCAGGAGTGGGGGAACTGAGTCAGAGGGTGCTAGAGCAAGTCAAACTCAGGTGGTTGGGGGCCACCCACCCACTCATCCTCTGCTCCTTACAAGGAGAGACCCTAGTGGGGATGGGGAAATGACAGAAGACCAGAGCCTAGTGATTTACTCCCCGCCTCCCCCGGCCCCCCCGCCCCCCCCCGCCCCCACCGAAGTTCACGGGGAAGGGTTACCATAGAGTTGCTGGCCTCTACAATGTCAAAGCTGGGAGAGGTTTTAGCATCACCCACATGGAGATTCTGATATGTATGAAGGGGCAGGAAAGAGACACCCTAAGATTATGCTCAGTAATATGAGTCAGAAGGAAAAAGAACAATATCGGATGGTTTCACTTAAAGGAGGAATACAGGGAATTAAAACAAAGGGTCAAAAAAAAAAGAGAGAGAGACAAAATGTGCAGGTAAACTAAACATACAGCAGGAGAGGGGGGAGAGGGGTCAAAAGAGGGAGGGAAGAGCACAGGGGACTGTGGTGACGGTGCACGGGTGATGAGGTGGTGGGAGATTTATGGGGACTACACGCAAGCAGAGAAATCACCTATTGTATAACAATAAACAACAATGTAAGAAATAAATAAATGAATGAATAAATAAATAAAATATGCAAAAAAGAAAAAGAGACACCCTGAGTTTGGGAGTCAACAATCTATACTAGTGTTATACTAGCAATTGGCATCACATAAGTTACCTACCATTTCTGTTCAATACCCTTTTCTCTTTAAAAAGAGAAAAGGAGGAGTATCCCCCTAGTACTAATTGGATGATTAAGTGAGATAGTGCCAGGTATGCAGTGGGTTCTCAATAATTTATTTTAAATGTAAATGGCCTTAGTACCATTAATCAACCAGAGTTGTGGCTAAATGCTAATCCCCTGTCACCTTGAGCAAGCCACTTTACCTCTTGGAGTATCTTTTTTTTTTTAAGATTTATTTCTTTATGCATACAAGAGCTGGGGCACAGGCCAAAGATGCAGGGGAGGGGGAGTTAGAGGATTCACCCGAGACAGAGTGGGGAGCAGAACAGGCAGACTGACTGAAATACACTGCTGAGGGGAGCAGCGGGCAAGACAGGAGAGGTCTCCCTCGCCATGTGGGTTGCTCTCTGGCCGGCTGGGGATTCAACGCGTGCTGCTGAGGCTTCGGATTGCTTCATAGTGAGGTGCTTAACCCCTTATGCCGCCAGGGAGGCCCCTACCTCTTGGAGTATCTTAATGAGACTAATCTTATCTCATAGGCTATTGTGAGTGTTCAATGAGATAACTGATACATGTAGAATAAGTCTAGCCTGGTGCTGGGCACGTCGTCAATGCTCAGTCAATATCAGCTGAGTGTGAGCTGGCCCATCAGTAGGACACGAGAACAGGCTTGTCTTCTCAGGTTGGGGCTGTAGCATCCCGCATTCTGTGGCCTGATCCTTCGTGTGTCTGGTCAGGGAAATGGATGGAGCCTTAACAGAGGCTGGAGAAAGCTGAATTTGTTCAGGTGAGGAATGAACCAAGTGTGGGGTCTTGGTTCCATTAGCACTGGACTAATACACACTTTCACTTGCTAACTAGCTACACGGACAGGCCAAAACTCTGGAGATAGCAGCTCATCCTTCTTTTAGGGCAGCCCAGCACTCCTGGGGCCTCTCTGGCATCTCCTTTGTCCCAGAGCCCAAAGTGACAAGGGCAGAAGCAGAGAGATTAGTGTTTGGGGGGAGAGGCTTTCCTGTCTTTTATTGCCCAGTCTGAGGCCACTTTCAGCTTATGTCTGGCCTGTATCCTGTGAAGACCTCTAGTGGATCTTTAGTATCAGGGCTGGTCTTCAAGGCCAACCACACCTATAGATTGTGTGTGTGTGGTTGTGTGTGGTTGTGTATGTGTGTGGCTGTGTATGTGTGCGGCTGGTATGTGTGTAGGTGTGTATGAGGGGGGAGGGGAGAGTAAACAATGCTCAAAGCATCAGAAAGTTTCCATTATATGGCAGCATCCTTGAGGGAGGGAGGCCTAAGGGGACGCCACCTGTAAAATCTTCCCCTTCTACTGAAATCTAGGCTCACTTTCAAATAGCTTCTCACACTTGCTAAGTTCCCTTTGTTTTCAGAAATCTTAAAGAATTAGTTGGACTTGTACTCCAACACAGAATTGGCAGTTGGCTCCCAACCAGGTTTATTGTTACTGTTGTTAATTTACCCTCAGCCACTGCCAAGCAGATAGTAAAAGCATATAGATCTCATGACACATGTCGAAAGTTTTCTTGCAGGTAAAATGAAGTGGTGGTCTATGTGATTGGTCTCTGGAAGTTAAGGAGTCCGTATCTCAATGAAACGGGGGTTAGGTCTGATTCTGCGTGTGCACGCACACAAACACACACACATTCATCTTCATCGCTTCCTCATTTACACATGTATATACATGTATGCCCATGAATTATACAGTTACATAGACTCATATTCCCACTCATACTCATACATACTTTCAAAACTTTGACACACATGTACATAATTACACACACACACACAGTGTCTCCTCTCTTGAAGCTGACCAGGAAGTAAACATACTTGCAAAGGAGTTCCCTTATATTCTTATGGACAACAAAAAGAGGAATTCATACATAGAGAAAACAATCTACTCACAAGGCTGAATCTGCCTAGCTACTCCCCACTACTCAATCCCGACACCATCACACACACACACACACACACACACACACACACACACACACACATTTTCCAAGTCATCTTGTGAGAAGTCCTTCCGCCAGTCTGCTCATTCCTGGCACACTAAACGTAGAAGGAAAATACATCTTGTTCTAACTGGGACAATCCTATGTTATGCCTGTTGTCCTAGCATAATATTAACAGGTCCCCTTCCACCCTCAAAAGTATCCCAGCTTGGATAATAATTATTTGATAGCCCCACCTAACCCTTTCCTCACCCTAGACCACGGCTGGGCTACTTGGAATGGGCCTATCACATCAGGACTGGGTCTGCTCTCTTCCAAGGAAACCATCTTGCTCTTTAACCAAGTTTAACTCTTCAGTTTTATTACTAAGGATTCCAACCTTACATATAAGCAAAACAGTTTACAGGCCCACATCCCAGAGATTAAAGGGAGGCTTGGGCATTTTGCCTTGCTACTTGGCCTCAAACTAGGTATTAACCCTCCTCCTTTCAGTCTCACCCAGCTATGTTCTTGTTGCTTATACCCCCACTTTCCCCATTCTCTTCCTTCCCGCAAAACATTAGGTTCTGTTGACCACACACTGTCTCTGAAGCAAATATACTACATGCTACCACCACCACCCCACCCCAGGCTCTGTCTCAGAGATCCTTGGAATAAAAAGGAGTGGTAAAGGGAGGGGGGGTAAAGAGAGAGGGAGTTTCAACCTTATTTAAGCTCTGTGACAAAGTTTCATTAGGCTTGCTGCCTAATTTCTTTTAGCTTCAGGGCATGTGGGCCAGTGACTATTTTTGTGGCTGGATTAACTGTGTTTTGAAAAAATCTGAAAATGCTGTCAGCTCTTTGCAAACATGGCTATAAATATATTGTACAGAATAGAGTCCTAGTGCTATTCACAGCGCAACTGGACAAGGATCTATGTTCTCCAGACATGTGGATACCACACACTGCAGCCTGAATTTTGGCAGCAGCTGTGCTAATCTGCAAACAAGATGGAAGCAGGGAACAGGCCCCAGCAAGGGCAAAAGGGACATTATCAGTGTGAAGTGGGGGCATTTTCCAACAGGGCCTTTCTCAGATCCTTGAAAGACTGGATAGTCTGGCAAAAAGCTGGAGGGTACAGTAGGGTCACCCAGACAACTTTGGGGCTGTACGTTTAGGTACATACGCATGCCCATACTTACACACATGCATACATACCTACACACATTTGTCTGTGTGAGAGAAAGAGAAAGAAGCTATCCATGTAGATAAGTGTGTGTGCATGTGTGTCTACGAGTGTGTCTTTAGTTGTCATGTCATGAATTCAGGCCAGAGAACATGTATAGTTTTATACACACAAGTGGTTGTGGGTTTTTTTTTTTTTGAAGATTTATTTATGCCTACAAGAACTGGGGTGTAGGCCAGAAGTGGAGGGGGAGAGAGGATTCACCAGAGACAAAGAGGGGAGCAGAACAAGCAGATTGACTGAAATACACTGTTGAGGGGAGCAGCGGGGAGACAGGAGAGGTCTGCTGCACCATGTGAGTAGCTCTCTGGCCAGCAGGGAATCAAACTCGTGCTGCAGTGGCTGGCGATAGTTTGATAGCACTGTGTCTTTAACTCCTGCGCCACCAGGCAGGGCCCCTACAAGTGGTTGTTTATTAATATGTGCCTCATTGGTGCTGCCTCCACCCAGCTACACATGCATAAGCACATGCACAGAGCTGCAGATAAACTTATGAACACAGCAGTCATGATGATAATTCAAAATTGAGGTTCAAAGAAGCTTTCAAAAAACTATCCAATCTCATTTGAACCTTATCACAAGACTGAGAGATAAAGATTAGTACTCCTTCTACCTCCCTTTGAGAGTCAGGAAAAGTGAGGCTCAGAGAGACCAAGTACCATGGCCTAGGTTGCAGATTAGGTAAATGTCAACGCCAGGATTCTAATGCTGGTCAATCTGATGTCAGATCCTGGGCCTTATCTTATACCATGTACACAGGGGGAACTGAAGTACAGGGAACTTGAACTTTTGGGGGATTTGGGAGGAAGGGAGATTTTAAGATGTTCTATTCCAAGATCATCTTTTCTGTTAGTGCTAAATCAAATTCCATGAAAAGGAAGAGGCCCCGGGGCCAGTGCCATTCTCTATGGAGCCACATCCTGCAGAGTGGCCTGCGGGTTTGTGGTCCTGCCTAGAGACACCATCCAATCCTGGGACACCGACAGCCATGGCCTCCTTGAGCAGTTGTTCTCTGGTGACATCCTAGAGCCCACAGGAGAATGCCTGGGGTTAACAGCTAAGACAATATGTGTGACCCTCCCTAGTCTGTCTTCTGGCTGTCTGTCTTTCTTTTCCTAATAGCCACAGACTCCCAGATGCATCTGGTCTGACCGGTTCCACGTGAACTTCCATGTTTGAAACATTCTGTGAGGAGTGCAAGCAGCGCTTGCTTCTGGCAAGACCTGAACACAAGCGGTGCCGTTCCAAAGCCAGGCAGTAAATGAACCCATTTGAGGTCCTTCTAACCCTGGTCACCAGGTCCCCCACTCCCCAGCTAAATAGCTATCAGATCTAAGGAAAACTTACTTTTGGCTAGACTTTCCATAGGCAAAATCTAGGTGAGGGTCAAAATCACTGCAGCTCTTGGAACACACAACTGCTCTGTTATTTACTATTTGGATGGTTTGAATCTGTCGAGAGCAGTGGAGATAATAATAGTGACTCCAAGGTTTCCTAGATCACTAATTTGAAGTCCTTGGAAGAGTAGGGGCTCAGGGGAGGAGGGAGGATTCGGTCATTTAATTATCCAGAGGCAGGAGACCCTTACTATTCCTTTTCTGTACCATTACTAGCCTTAGTCTTCTAAACTAGTCACCAGAATTTTAACTTCCTAATATTTACAGCTTCCTCACGGGGTCCCTATTGGAACTTTCAGGCACCTGTCCTCCTCTCCCTCTGGCTTCAGAAAATAAACCCTCCTTACAAGTAACACCATGGGAAGCACCAGCCATACCGACCAGCAAGGAGGTCGTGGGATTTGGCAGGATAAGCTCTTAGGAGGTGGTACGCAAAATATGCATTGTGGATGGAGAGCCTCAAGTTCAAAAAAAACTGTTTGTTGTACATAGATGTGCAATTTAGGGAGGAGAGTACAGACTGATGTAACCAGTACGGGACTACCCAACAGGTGGACCAAAGATGAGTTTAGGACACCAATGAAACAAGGACATTCTAAAATGAGAAAAGTGTAGATTTAATGAGTTTAGCAGTCAGTAAAAACAGTACCTAGGACCTATAAAGGCCTTAATCTGGGCCTGGGCATGACCAACTTCAGAGCAACCCAAATGGTATCTTGACAAGGCATCCTCACTCGCCAGAATTCCTGACTGAGTGATGCTGAACAACCTTGGGCTCACCTGAAGTTCCGCTTACCTCCTAGGGAGATAAGATCAGCAAACACGTATACTTTACTTACCATGTGCCAGACACTATTTGAAGCTATATATTTAACAGCCCTATGTGGTAGGCATTCTTGTTATTCTTCTCTCACAAATGAAGAACTAGCAGCACAGAGAGGTTAAGTGCCTTGCCTAAAGACATGTAGCTAGCTAGTAAATGGTGCAGCCAGGACTTAACCCAGTGTGGCTAGAGGGTCAGTGCTTGCTCAAGAGGGCTCTATGAGAGGACTCTTAAAGGTACTACACACACTTCACCATTAAGACACAACCCCCCCCCTTTTTTAAAGATTTATGCACACAAGAACTGGAGTACAGGCCAGAGGTTCAAGGGGCGAGAGGGCTCACCAGAGACAGAGTGGGGAGCACAACAGATGGATTGACTGAAATACACTGCTGAGGTGAGCAGCGGGCAAAACAGGAGAGGTCTGCTGCGCCACGTGGGCCACCTCCCTGGCCGGGGATCGAACTCGTGCTGCAGAGGCTGTGGACAGTCCCACAGTGCTGCGTCTCAATGTCTTGTGCCACCAGGGAAGCCCCCAAACCCCTTTTTAAAAATAAAACCAAGATCTTAGGGAAATTGTCTTAAAGTAGAGCATATTCAGGAGGTACTCCCAGGCATATTGACATGGTATATCATCATCTGTCCCACCAAATCTCAGCTTCGCATTCAGACACTTGCTTACTTGCACACACATGTTCTTCCTTTGCCTCTCTTACATAGAATTCTCCCTTTAGATGGGACAAAGACCATGTGATTGCTATCCTTTCCAAAACCTTTTTTTCTAAATCTGGGAGAATCTGTTTTACACTTCCATCAGAGAAATTGTTCCCTTATTACACTCACTACCTTACCACTTCCCATCACCCCTGACCTCTTGCCAGGAAGTACTCAAGGCCTCCCAAGTTTACAGAAATTATTGGTTGTAACACCACTAAGTGTCCGGGAGGTTCAACTTTCTCACTGCATAAATTAAAAAATTGAGGCCCAGAAAAGGGAAGGGACTTGTCAGCAACAGAGCCAGAAGTAGATAGAACTCAGGTTCTACTTCCAGAGACTTCCAGTCCACTGTTCTTTCTTGACCCCAGGCAGCAGGCCTTAGCTATGCCCATATCCTTCCTTTCATGATCCTCATTTCCATCGCCCTTAACTCTTGACACCTGCTTGCTTTTCATCGTATGCTACTGAGTCTTATCCATGCACTTACATTTCAGGTTGCTATCAAGTTTAGGAGAAGCTCTATTCTGGCTTTCAAGGAGTTTCTACATCATGGAACATGGAGAGACCTGAATTCTAGTGTCAGCTCTGCTCAATATTAAGCCTCTAACCTTGTCATTCTCTTGCCCTCAATCTGGTCTCTATTTCCTGCAGCTAGACAACAGGCATATGAATGTCTACATTCCCCAGGACCCTACAACATAACATTTGTTTTGATCAAAGATGTTGACACGTGATGAGATTCAACTGAAAATTCTATTTCATAACTGTCTCTGTTGGGAAGATAACCATCAAGTAAGATCTATGCTACAGTGCGGCACAAACAGGGGATTATTATCACTTGATAGTCTCCCCGTTCCTGGGCCTCACAGTCCAGTCTCCAGAGCCATATTTGAGACTCAGGATAAGAGGCTGAGAATTGCTGCCACTTCTGCTCTCATGCCTTTTATTCTTCCCCCTGGACCTCTTATAAAAGTGCCTGGGCAGCTGACATGGACGAGCAGGTGCTGGAAGCTGGGCGTGGTATGCCACAAGCCATTTGCCAGCACCTCATTCTGTGGCCCAGTGCCCAGACATCCCACCGCCCCATGCCCTTCTCTCCAAATTTCTTCAGTATGGCCCCTCCTCCTGCTCCACTCCACCCCACCTGCTGTGTCAGGACCTAATAGAGAACAGTGATTCACTGGGCTCCCAGAGGGTAAACAGCCAGTCTCTGAGCAACAATGACACCGTCCAGTTCTCAATCCTCACCCTGCCACTGCCCAATTCATAAGCTCTCTACTTAGCTAAATCCTATTTCAAGTTCCTGCTCTACCAGCAAACCTTCCTTGATTCTTCTGGTCCTAAAAGTCATCGCTCCTTTTCCACATCACCAGACAAATGCATATTTGAATGCAATTACACACACACACACACACACACACACAATTTTTATCACTTGGCAGTGATCTGCAGTTGCTTGGTATATTATGTCTTCTCAGAGAAATTCAAACTTACATAAACTCATGCCATTTGCAACAACATGGATGGAGCCAGAGGGATTATAGTAAGTGAAATTAATCACAAGGCAAAAGAAAAACATCAGATGGTTTCCCTTATGGGTGGAATATAGGGAAACTGAACAAACAGTCAGGAAAAAGACAAAACTTGGAGTTTACCATAAGTCTGAGGCATCCAGCAGGGGAGCAGGAGAGAGAGGGATCAAAACAGGGGAGGGAAGAGCACAGGGGACTATGCTGATCAGCCACGGGTGCTGTGGTGGTGGGAGAACTACAGGGACTACATCTGAGGAGAGAAATCAAATATTGTACAAAAATGAACAATAATGAAAGAAAAGAAAATAATTAATTACAATATCAAAAAATAGAAATTTAAACTTCTTAAGGGACACTTTCTTTCTCGGGCTCATCTAAGTTCCAGCCAAACACATGAAACACACCTATGGACTTGAGCTGAGCACATACTGATTGGATTGAGGGTGAAGGGTATGAGAACGGCTTGTGAGAAGGGTGAGAGCATTTACTGAACAGGCAATATGCTAGATGTTTTATCTGCATCATCTCATTTAATTTCCACATTAATACTGACAGATGTTATTATTGTTATTATTTTACATATGAGAAAACTCAGTCTCCAGGAATTTTAAAACTTGGTCAAGTCCAACCACAAGGCAAGGAATTGAATCTAGTGCCATCTGACACCAAGTCCGTATGCAAAGATTGGTAACAGTGTGAATGTCTATCAGCAAGGTGTTCATTATATAAATCATAATATATCCTCATAAAATGGAACAGTGCAGTTACAAAATAAAAGTAAGGATTTTATGGACTTAATATGTAATAATATCCAACAAATAATTTGAAGTATAAAATGTGAGGTAGAGGATAATATGAACTATAGGCTACTATTTATGGTTTTTTTTTTTTAGATTTATTTATTTATTTATTTATTTATACAACAACTCGGGTACAGGCCAGATGCACGGGAGGGTGAGAGGATTCACCAGAGACAGAGCAGGGAGCAGAACAGGCACACTGACAAAATACACTGCTGAGTGGAGCAGCAGGAGCGACAGGAGAGGTCTACCGTGCCACGTGGGGCCCTCGCTAGCCAGTTGGGATCGAATCAGCGCTGCAGAGGCTATGGACAGCTTCACAGCGCGGCACTCAACCGCCTGCGCCACCAGGGGAGGCCCTACTATTTATGTTTTTAAAGTAAGGCGCACAAACACACACACACACACACACACACTTGTTTGTACATACACAGAATATCTCTAGAAGGACACAGGAAATAACAATGGAAGTCTCTAGCGAGCGAGACAGGATAACAGAGAGAAGTGGGAGAGAGACTTTGACCTGCAATACCTCCTGAATTTTGTCTCATGTTAAATACAATTACATTTATTAAAACACAATACTATCTGGCCTCCCTGGTGGCACAGGGCTTAAACTCTCAGTGCCATCAAGCTATCACTAGCCGCTGCAGCGATCCCCAGCCAGGGAGCTAACCCACATGGTGCAGCAGACCTCTCCTGTCTCACCCACTGCTCCCCTGAGCAGTGTATTTCAGTCCGTCTGCCTGTTCTGCTCCCCACTCTGTCTCTGGTGAATCTTCTCACACACACCCCTCCCACACCTCTGGCTTACACCTCAGTTCTTGTATGCATAAATAAATAAAAATAAAATAAATCCTTTTTTAAAAACCACAATACTATCTATTTCTACAAAGTAGTACCTAAGAACTGACTCTGGGAAAGTTCAGGGAGAGAGTAAGGGAGCAGTATTCTACTGATTGGAGAACTCTCAGGGTACCACTGTCCCACCCCTTGTACTCACCCAAACCAACACCCACTACAATTACCAATCCATAATGTTGACTGAAGTCACATCTTTCTAGCTCTCAGTTCTCTACCAATGAAAATGGGGACCAGATGGTGTAGAATTAGATGGTCTCTAAAATGCCTTCTAGTGCAAACATTTAGATAAATGAAAATCAAGATGGTAAGTCCTAGTATATTTGGAATTTCACTCTCAAAGACGAGTTTGGGAATTTTCTTTTCTTGTTTGCAACAAAAAAGTGAAACTTTCCATTCTGCTTTGCCTACGAGATGGTCTTTTTTTAAAGATTTATTTATTAACTTATGCATAGAAGAACTGGGGTGCAGACCAGAGATGTGGGGGGTGAGAGGCTTCACCAGAGACAGAGTGGGGAGCAGAACGGCCAGATCTACTGAAATGCACTGCTGAGGGCAGCAGCAGTGCGCCCACTAGATGCTCTTAATGGAGGCTCCCTAAAGAGTCATTGAACTGCTTGCTTGAAAGTGCTATTGCAGTCCTCCTCCAGGCCTCTGGCCTTCTGTGGCCTCTGTTCTCAGGAGCTATCCTGTTTAGAATACAAGGAAACTGGCCCACTCCAAAACTGAATACAAAGGCGCAAGGCCCCTTCTATGCTTAATGTCTCCTGGCCCAGAACTTCTGACCTTAAATATCCCTTTCCTTCTTCCTCACTACCTGCAGAACAGAGGCTTCATGAGAGACCCTTGGGAGGAAGTGACACCCTAACTTCACCCACCATTCACACCCCCCCCCATCTAGCAATTCCTACTTTAAAAACTCAGTTCTTGACTCTTAAAGAGGTTTGTAAGCTCCTGCCAAAAGCTGTAAATATTTCAACGAGGCCTTGTTTCCTTGAATGTATATGGCCAGGGATATGGCTCCTCCCCTCCCTGGGCTCTTAAAGAACTGAATAACAAAGAAAACACAGCCAGTCCTTAGCTACAGGACACAGGGGTCAAGTTGCAGAAGAATACAGACAGGGGAGAATGGGGGTGGGGGGAGATGGAGAGGAGAGGTTGATTCATCTTTCAGAAACATTTAGAGAACGGTGTAGCAACTCCATTTCTAGAGGCTAGAAAAATTTACTGGATAATAATAATAGCAATAAAAATACTAGTAATACTACCTCCTTCGCAATTTACAGAAACCTTCTCATACACCATCTCATTTGACCCTTCATAGTCCTATAAGAGTAAACATCAGCAGTCCCATTGCGCAGATGAGATAACTGAAGCCCTGGAAGGTTATGTGACTTGTTCAAGACTAAACAACTAAGAAGAGAGATTTTCTCTGGACCTTTTTGGACCCCGGGGTCATGACTCTGGGTAGACTGAGAGGGGTGGCTGGATTAGTATGACTTTTACCATAAGCCTATCAGACTGTTGTTTACTAAACCCTTTCTTGGCTGTCCCTTTTCATCCCTCGGGATGCCCTGAGATCATGGGAATGAAAAACTCTGCAGCAGTCCCCCTTGGTAACTGCCCCCCATCTTTGCTATGTATTAGGTGATAGCTAAAAGCAAGAGTTCTAGACCCAAACTGTCTGGGTTCAAGTCCTGGCTCTGCCATTTAGATGCCATAATGAGCAAGTTACTTGACTCCTGTGCCTCCGTCTCTCTATCGGCAAAGGGGAGGAAATAATGGTTCCTACCTCATAGAATTGTTGAGAATTAAAATGAGTTGATACATGTAAAAATGTTTAATAGAATGTGTGGCACAGAGCAAATTGCTCAATGCAAAATAAATCTTAGCAATTATGATTATTACTACTATTATTATTAGGGTGCTCGACAGCAGTAAAGAGTGGGCGTCAGAGAAAGGACACGCGCTGTGGAATGCGGCAGGGCAGCCCCTTGAGGAACTGTGTCCAGGGTCTTTCCCCTAATGACAGGAGAGCTTACCGGGAGTTATCTCCGTTCTTCAACTCAGTCTTCCTTGGCATTTGTGGCAACATCACATGCGGGTCACTGGCAGTGAACAGAAGAGTTCTTTTCTTTGTGAGAAGCTCAGTGACCTGAACAAGTGACTGAACCTGTGACCCCAGTCTCACAGGCACCATATTCCAAGTAACTGTGCTAATTGGCCCAAACAGACATCACACACCCACTTAAACACACGTACACACAGGTCTGAACACACGGCGCAGGCACACACCCTTCCAGCCTGAGCAAGAGGGTGGGCGGGAAGATGCACAGGATCAGTTGGGCAGAGACACGGTGTGGACTGCGTATTTAGCAACATTTCCCTTCATGGAAGCAGGGAAGCCACTAACCCGGAGCTTCATTCACTTCTCCTCTCTCTCCCCTCCCTGAAAGCATGTTTGACTCTAGTTAGGATTTAAGTATCTGTCCCCTCTCTTCTCTGACTCATCTACCGTCAATTCTGCAATATTTTTGCCAGAGAAAAGGTAGGGGCTAAATATGGAATGAAGATTTCTGTTCTATCCAGAACCCTTACCTAAAGCTATTGCAAACCAACCTGAGATCTCTGGGGGTTCCGTTGTCCCAGGAGATAGGGGACAATGATAGTGAGGATTTGAAGAGAAAGGGCTGCCACTGACCAGGACATTTGGTGAATACTATTGAGACCTGACACACTGCTATCTCCCTTGCTGAGGTCTGAGGCTATGAAAAGAGGAAGTGTGGAAATAACAGAAAGGGTTTATGGCAGCACCTATCTGCTAGCAAAAATCCAGGGGTGATGACTTTCACTCTCTTGAGTGCTCCAGAGAAGGTCACCCTTTACCCAGAAAGTGGAGAGTAAGAGAGGGGGAAAAAAGGGACCTGGAAGGGAAGGGATACCTCTGTGGCCTGAGGGAACGGCTCTGAGATCTGGGTTGCAGTTGAACCTGTACAAAATCTGAAACCCCAGTGGATCCTCTAATTGAGTAAGGAAAAAAAGAAAAAGAGTAATATGGGGACGAAAGGGGGTGGCACATGTATGAAAGGTGATACAATGCACCATGAGGACGGGAGGAACCACGAAAATATGTGGTTGGGACAGTAAATTCCATGCTTTTTTCTCCTATCAATCCCAGAAACTAGAGCAAAGTAGAGGAAAGAGGAGGGTGAGAGTACTGGGGTGAAAACGCATGAACGTCCTCAAGCCACACAGAAAAGCCACATTTCCCCATCCACAAATAGGTGCCAAGTGATTTGACACAACTAATCACAGCACCTGCCTTCAAGGCAGGTAATTCAATGCCCTTTGGCTTAGTTGTCTGTCACCCCTAAAATGGGGGAGGGCTAGTAGGACTTAAATCCCCTTCCTACTAACCTCTCACTACTGAGAAGGATGCAGGATAATGGGGAAGACGGAAGTATAAAGAAATTTGCAATAAATATTTCCAAGCCCCGTTGATGGGGAGTTGCAAAGGGATCTAGGACAAGAGTCCTTTGCAATGATCCCCCATAACCCTTATAGAAGCCTTTCTTGAAAAAAGACACCTTTCAGATGGAATATTCATAATCCATGGCTCAAGGAATACTGTGTGTATGTGAGAGACAGAGACAGAGAGACAGAGAGAATGTTTTCTCATGCAATCCCAGGTAAAAGAATTGCTTTGAAGACAGGGTTGGGGAACCAGGGAACAAGGAAAAACAAGCCACTTCCTCTTTCACACGATCTGAAAAGAATTGATGATTCTTTCTTTTCAAAATGCAACAAACAAAAATTTGCTGTTGGGAAAAGCAGTGCACCCTCCTGGGAAGCTGGTCTGCTGAAATGGTGGAGATGGCATCCTTTACATATTTCTGCGAATGTTGACAGTTCAGCTACTTGTTTACTCTTCAGGTCACTGTAGAAATATTTCCAAATACAAGTAAATATAAAGCCAGGGAAAGGGAAAGAAAGCTCTGTGCTGGTTACTTCAGGGCCGCATCTCAGCTAAACCCTGAGTGAAGCTGAAGTTGGCCAGAGACCATGGATACCCAATAGAACCTTCAGGATCCTAAGCAGCAGCTCTCCCCCACCCCACACCACAGTGGGACCCAGGCAGGAGCCTGAGCCAGCTACAAAGACGCCCTGTCTGAAGTACCCTGACGGAGAAGAGCACTATACTGCGTTTAAGACTCAGTTTACTCTTCCATCCTCAAGTATCAGCAAACCAAGGTCGCACACACCACGCATTTCTGAGAAATGAGAATGAGCTGTGGGAAATTAAGTTTCAGGAAAGGGGTCCAAACTGAGGCTTAAGGGAATGCTTGTAGTTTAATGCTTTCCAGGAACAGGCTCAAATACTGGGAAATAACAACATACAGACCCACTCTGTTAGCCTGCAGCAGGCCAAGTCCAGGGAATTCTCTTGGAGGCCCAGCTCTGAGCTGAGCAGGGCAGTCCAGGAGAATTAGCTATATATCCAGAGTGGCCTCTGTCTATTGGGTAAAAGGGAGTGGGTGTTTCCAACCACAGTGGTCCACATACACATAGTCTTTATTTTTTTAATTAATATTTTATTTGTTCTCAAAGTCTTTAAGTACAAAACACATGGGAAAATGATATCTCCGTGGCTCTTCATTGCTTTCAGGATTTCCCAGCCTGTCCTCACCTTCACTCTTGCAGATGAACAAATTTGCATTTGTATGAGTCAAACTTAAGCCAGGTGAATAGTAAAGAAAATCTCATAATTCTAAAAGGATAGAATGGTAGAGCTAAAAAGTTCATCTAGTCAAACCCTCTCATTTTACAAATGATAAGCTGAGTTACTTTGTTCAAAGTCACAAAGCAAGTAAGGGACACGGTAAATCATACAATTCCTAGTCACTGCCTATCTGGTATTACTGCAGCCCACTGAGGGTCCACAACTAGACTGAAAATGAGCATTTGGGGCAACTGGCAGTCAGGGATCCAGCCTCACCAAGATACTCCAATTCAAACAAGCATCTCCTGGTCGGCTTCCAAATGCCTCAACCTCTCCTCCTTATTCCTTCCACTATAAGTCAAGGATCCAGATTGGAAGCCAATTTGGCTGGAGAGGAAGCAGAGGAGTGAAATGAAAGATGCCTGGCCAGTGGTCCTGTGATCCCAAGTTGCACAGGATGCTCTGAGTCCCTCTGATCTAGCTTCTCTGGACAGTAGGCAAAGGCCTTCAGTCAAAGGCAAGATATCGGCAAATTTTCTCAAAAGATACCCCAAGTCAGCAACTTGGTGGTAAGTCCAGTGAGCCACTGAACCAGGCAGTGAAAAACCCTAAGATGGAGAAAAGACAGCCTCGTCTGCCCCTGGTCCCTTCATCCTTGGGATCCTGCCCAAAGGCAGAGTGTACCATTTTTCCCCTAAGCTAGGAAGCACTGTCTCCCTCAGAAAGATCCATGAGCCTAAACCATCCAGTGAGCAGTGATAACTCTTTCTGACTACTGTCCCTTTGACTGGGCAGCAAGAGCCCGAAGCCCTGTTTGCCCCACCTGCCTCCCGTCTTACTTCCTGGCTCAGTGTTGACTGGCAGCCTAGGCAGAAAGTGCAGAGTACTGGGTTTAACTCTCGAACACATTCAAAAGGACCCAGACTTAGAGCCAATGTTAACAACTCTGGATTGTTCTTCTTTGCCCCTGGCCCCCAACTCTAACCCCACCATAGTTCCAGCTCACTTAGGGTTGCGATAGTGAGCTGGGGTCTGTAACCAATGCCACCTTTGCTCCTCTTTCCTCCAAAAGACTCCCCTCTATCCCAGAAGCCATGCTATAATCTCTATCATATTGCCGGGTTGCCCCTTATACTGTCCGCTGCTTAGTCTGGGTTGGGGTAACTCCCAAATTTCCCACAAGCTCTGCAAAAAGTATGGGCTCTTTTCTCTCCCAACCTTTGCCATGTTTTCCTCACCTGGACCTTGGTCAATTGTCTTCAACTCAAGAACCTTCTACCTGCCAGTCATCCAGAGCTATGGCCCAGGGAAATTAGCTTCACCCTCAAGACAAGAGAAGAGAGGGGACAATATATACTGCTGGTGCCACCACCGAACTATAGAGCACAAAGATCACAAAGGATAGACACTGCATTCTCTAGAATGGTCTGAATTCCACTGCCCTTTTATTCCTGACGGCTTTTTCTTATGCCCAGAGGTCTCTCTTAGTGGAGTTATGCCCCCAAACATCAAAATTACCTTCTCTGGGGCTCCCTCACAATAGTTTCAATTATCTGCACAATCTTAAACATTTTAAGCCAATCAGCACAGCTTTACAGCAGGGCTATGAAGATACTAGGCGTAGTGAAAGAGCACGTGGGTTGTGGTAAACCTCTAACCATTACATTCGCAGACTGTTAGAGATGGAAGGTATGTCAGACATTGATAGAAATGGACAGTGTACCAGCCTCCTTGACTGTGTGTAGGGGAGAGGGTGCATGTTGTGTTCCCAAAAATGGCTATTAGGTAAATATGGGTGGATAAAGATTTTAGCAAGCTTCTACAAGCTTCTGTCCATCTGAGGCCCAGTGTTATGGCACAGGTGGCTGGAAAATTTTGAGTAAAATGTGAACAATGTTTGCGCAGGCAGAGGCACATTCAGAATCTTGTGATTCCAAAGGTTGCTTGGAAAAGCTGAGGGGCTCGAGGAAGGTAATGCAGAGCATGAGATCTTCTAGGAGCTCAGGAATGTGGTGTGATATTCCCGACTTTTCCAAAATAAAAACTGAGGTGTTCCCAAGAGCCTCCAGTATCAAAAATAACTTTCATGAATTCAAGACACAACACAGCAAGGACCCAAGCCAAAGTATTCTGAGACCCTGGGGACATACCAAGTTCTTTTCTGTCCCTTCCTGGCCTATACGCACCATAATTTAAACCAGTAACCCCAGACCCTCTATGGACCTAGTCTGTGCCAGAGTATACACCAGCCACACCTCTGCAGTGCCCATGGCACCCCCCCCCCTTCCCAGATGTACTGTGAGGTCTTGACCGGAAAGTCCCAGCCAGCCCTCCCCCTGAGCCCTCTATGATCACCTACTTTGAAGTTTGTTCTCCAGCAGTGAACCTCTTCCTGGTAAAATAGTGGGTTTTCCAAGTTTTATTACACACTCCTGAGGCCCCACCTCTAGGCCTGCTCACACCACATAACTGCTGGGCCTAGTAGTTTCATCCCACCCCCAGTATTTCCCACGAAATTTCACCCATATTTTGCTACTGACCCGAAGGTCAACAGTGGGCCTTGCTACAAGCCAATGCTTAGTAGGTATCCTCTGAGGTAACCTAGGCAACAGTTCCAGAGCCTATTTTAGCGGCCTTCCCAAGAGCCCCGGAACTGCATCAAAGCAGGGAAAAGGTAGTCGCAGGGGTGAGTGTGGCAGTGACCTCCCTACAGAAATTGTTTCACATGGTGTAGGGAAGGGACCGGTCCGCTCAGGTGTCAGTGTGGCCTGGGCAATCCTGAAACTGCCCTGGACAGCCAGTGACGCACACTCCAACTATCAAGTGGGGTCTGCATACTGTGGGGACACAGGTGAAAGGAAGGCACCAAGAGCCCCCAAATCCTTTCTTCCAAGGCAGCTCAGCGAAGCTGCAAACTAAAAAGAAAGAAAAAGGAGTCCTTAGTTGAAAGATGTAGGAGCCGCTCTCCAAGGGCTCAGGGAATCCACAAGTGAACACCCCGGATTTCAAGGCTTGTAAATTCACTAAATAACCTCCATGCCTTCTTAGAGACCAGGAGAAGTACCCGTTAGGGGAGGCAAGAGGAGGTAACCCCTGTTAGCCCCAGGGCAACATTGCTTAAAGCAGCATATTCAGAAGCACGAACTTGGAGTGGAAAGTGGAGTGGTCCTGAGGAGCCACAAGAGGGAGCGAGCCTTGAGGGAGAGGGCAGCCCAAGCCCCTCAGCTCAGCAACGAGACTCAGAACAACGCCGAGGGCTTCCGCCGCCCGTGGCTTGACTGGGAGAGCGGGATGGCTCCTCTAACTTCTCCGAGCCCACAGGCGGGGGTTCAATGCAAAAAGCGCGCGCCTCGGGTCCTGCTATCGTGGGCCTCGACATCGTTATCGTTTGCGCCCACAGCCTTGCTGGTCTTAGGGAAGAAACCTAGGCAGCTCCAAGTGAAAGCCGGAGGGGTGGGGCCGGCATTCCGGCTTAAGGCCCAAAGAGGCACCCTGCGGATAGCGGAGAGGCGTGGGGCACCCGAGAGGTTGAGGGGCGCGCGGAGTGAGCCACCGGGCCCGGCCTGCTAGCCGCCTCACGCTTCTCACGCTAAAAACCACGGACACCAACTCCTTGCCTGCTCTAGGATTCGGTTCAGAGGACACCGAGATCCGCTCCCTTCCGCAGGGTGGCAAAGGACGGCCGGTCCGGCTGGGCCGTAACCAAGGCGGGTAAAGAGACGCGCGCACACCCCCACTCGCACTCCCTCCTTCCCTTCCTCCCTCTCCCGTACACAGACACACACGCCTGCCATGTGTCTGCCTCTTCGCTCAGAGTAACCAAGATTCCTGAAGTGTTTCTGACAGAAAACATCTGCACACCTAGCCTCCCACCTCCGCACCGTCCTGCCGGGCGCAGGAGCAGGGGTTGCCGCGGAGATCCGCGGGACAGTGTCTCGCAAGCCCCCCCACCCCCACCCCCCGCCCCAGCCTCCCAACAATTTCGTCTCTTCATTACTTTGCCTCCCCCCCCAAAAAAAAAAGTCTGAAATATTTTCTTCCGTACACAGTGTCAGAATACTTTAAACAAACCCAAAAGGTGCGTCTGGATTTGTACTGGGGCAAAAAAAAAAAAAGATGTTCACTCTTTGCTAGGATCAATAAATGCCCCAGGTCCCACCCCCAGGACGTCTTGTGCCTAGTGTCTACTGCCGAGGCTGCTCAGACCCGGCACCTCTCGCTCTGGTAGTGCCATGGGGAAGGGGAAGGGGAAGGGCAGAAAGTTGGTGCCGCACGCTGGGCTGGCAGCAGTGAGAGCGGACACTCTCGCCTTGAATGCCAGGTGGGGCGCGCGGGGTCACTCACCTGCTTGGAACTCCACTTGGCGATTTTTCTCTCTTTCTTCCTGCAGCAGCATGGAGTAGAGGATCCCGAAGGAGTTCTGGATGCCGAAGATGGAGCCGTTGCACCAGGTGGCAGCGAAGACCACCATCCAGCCGAAGCCACCTTCAGGGGGCTGGAAGCCGCGCGCGGTGCCGCGGGTCTCCACCGTGGGCGTGGGCTCGGGCTCGTGCACCGGCTCGGGCTCAAACTCCAGCTCCGGCAGGGGTGCAGGGTCCGGTAAGGGCTGGGGCTCCGGCTGGGGCTCGGGCTGGGGCTCGGGTGGGGGCACCGGCTCTGGCTCAGGCTCGGGCTCAGGCTCGGGTCTACCCACCGGCTCCTGCTGTTCCTGGTCTGCCTCCCGCCAGGGTCCCTGGGCTTCCTCGCTGGCCGGGCTTTGCAGCGCCATCGCGGCCGGGGGACTGTGGCTGCTCGGCAGAGAAGCCGCTGTGTGGTTGGTACTTGTTTCTGCTGCCGCTGCCGCTGCTGCTCCAAACGCTGCTGCTACCGCTGCCTCCTCCCGGCTCCGCGCCCCAGCTGGCCAGCCTGTCCCGCGACAGACGGTCCCTCGAGTCCTCTCCTCCTCCTCCCCCGTCCAACCCCCCTCCTTCTCCTCTCCCCGTGTCATCTCTCTCTCCTCCCCCTCCTCCTCCTCCTCTCCCCCCACCTCTTCCTCCCTCAACAGGCAGCCGCTACAGCCCTGCTCTTCTCCCCAGCCCTTCCTCCTCTTCCTCTTCCTCGCCTACCTACTGTAGCCGCCGCAGTCGCCCCCAACTCCCTTTCCAAAGTAACGAATCCTGTCCTCCTTGTCCAGATGCCCAGTAGAGGGAGAGTTAAAATGGACAAAAAGAGAGAGAACAAACTATCCTGTTCCCTGCCCTTTCCTCTCCGCAGGCTCCAGACCCAGTATCGATCAATCCAGAATCCCCAGGAAAAACCCCACCTGTGCTTTGCTCCCACTCTCTGGTTCCTCACGAGCAGCCTGGAACTGGGTGTGGCCCTGGAGACCCCAATACTACAGCTGGCCCGTGAGAGACCCCACCCTCCCTTTGGGAGTCCCTCCTTGGGCTTTAAAGGGGCGACCTGCAGGGGACTGCCCAGACTTCGGACAGAGGGGGAGCACAATCTTCTTGAGCTCCAGGGCTCAACCCCCTCCTCCACGGTCCTGGGCACCCCCGGAGTCTCCCCCCCTCAGCCCCCGCCCTTCCCGGCAAATCCCTGGCGGTGCGTGGAGGGGAGGAGGCGGCCCCGCAGCGAGGCCCGCCTCTCCGGGCAGTCAATCAGGGCTTTGTTTGCTCCAACCTGGAGCCCAGAGGAGTCGCAGAGGGCTGGGTCTGGGCCGGGGGCCGGGCCAGGAAGGGAAGGAGGTGCAGTGGCACCGAAGGTTGCTGGGCCCGACCGGGGGCGGGGGCGGGGGCGGGGGCGGGGACGGGGGCGGGGGCGGGGGCGGGAACGCGAGTTCAGTTCAAGCTCCTCCCGACTCTCCCGCTTTGGGGAACAAGGAGTCCCGGCCAGGTCGAGCCACTACTTTGGGTAAGGGCCGCCCGGCCCGCAACATCCAGGCTATGCTGGTGCCCCAGGCCTCGGCCGCAGCTTTTAGGGCGCTAGAATTCGGCGAGGCAGCTAGCCGAGGGAGGTGTTCCCAGCACCCATCGCCCCCTTCCGCCCACCTCCAGCATAGAGACATTGAAATCCCGCTAAATGTCCCAGACTAAGGCCTCAGCCCCGCAAGAGCGTCGGAGAGTTCGCCCCGCAGAAGGCGCGTGGGTCCCGGCAGGTGGGAGGGGTGATCTGCTCTTCGGGCCGCCGCAGTGTGCCTCTGCGCCCAGCCTCAGCCCTCTGGGCGGGACCCGGGATCCCGGCAAGCTCGGTCTCCCCTAAGGGCCCAAGCATCTAATGCACTAATCATGAGGTCGCGGTGTGGTTACCAAGCTACTCCGCTCCCCGAGAGTGGGCGGGCGAGCGCCAAGTCCTCTCTACCCAGCATCTCATTAACCCTCTTGCTAGGTGAAAAGGCTGCACGGCCGGTGGAAAGGCAGCCCAGGACTGCGCTGGGCGCCCACGAACGTAGTCATTTAAGCACCTGAGGGTGGGGCTGAACTAGGCGGGAGGATAGCGGTGTCCCGAAAGGTTTGTGGTGCCGTGAGAGGAACTGACCAAATTCACAAATCTCGGGGCCATATCTGCCAGCAAAGCAGGCATGACTATTGCCTTAAGGTAAGTATTGTCATCGGCTTTTTGCAAGAACGAAATCTGGGGCCTCCCTGGTGGCGGAAGGGGTTAAGCACCGCACTATGAAGCAATCCACAGCCTCTTCGGCGCGAGTTCAATCCCTCGCCCAGGGAGAAACCCACATGGCGAGGCAGACCTCTCCTGTCTCCCGGCTGCTCCCCTCAGCAGTGTGTTTCACTCAGTCTGCCTGTTCTGTTCCCCACTCTGTCTCTGGTGAATCCTCTCACCCCCCACCCCGCATCTCTGGCCTCTACCCCAGCTCTTATATGCATAAATAAATAAATCTTAAAAAAAAAAAAAAACAACGAAATCTTAGGCTCAGTGCAGGTCAAGGCATTTATTAGCCTGAAGTCATGGGATAAGTCAAGTACAAGCTGGCATTCAAAGCGGGTCTCTTGTACAGCAAAGCTTCAAGCTCCCTGAGCTTCACCACAGGATTCTGGTGCTTAGTACTCCTGGAACAGAGGAGGGAAGGCAGGATCTGGCTGGGCTAACACAGTAGGATTCCAAAGGAGGTAGGGGGTCTATCGGGCCTTGAAAGTTGCTAAGGATTTTAACAGACTGGGCTTGGTGGTGGGGTGTCCCTGCATAAGATCATGCACTGACTTCAAAGCACAGAGACATGGACTTCAAAGCACAGAGACATGGAAAGACTACTCGTAGAAATAGGGAAGTGAAAGCTAATCAGGCCAAAAAGTTAATATGTATGCTGCCTCTCCCAGGAAACTTTTGCATTTTAATGAAAAATCTCAATGCCTCAGCCATAAGGAGTAACAAATCATGGAGCATGTGGGCAAGGGGCTTAAGGTTTGCTTTTTTCAGGGTTCTCACACTACAAAGGAATAATTGTTGCCCCAGGAGAGCACTAACCGTGGTTTCTATTTGCCTGGGAACCTGATTAAGACTCTGAAACAGATTTTTTCCAATCTCAGAACTAGGAATAAACCCTGGAATTTTGCAGCCCATCTCAGACCCCATCTAAATTCTGTTGTCCTCATTGTGTAATGGGTTTTTAGATCACTGGAGGGGGGTGAGGGTAGGTAATGACACTCCTTGAGAATCTCCTGTGACCCTAGCACTACGCTAGCCCTTTATGTACATAATCTCATATTATCAATAATAAGGGCATAAAGTTGATATGATTTGTCCCATTTTTACAAGTGAACAAACAGGGGCCTAAGAGGTTAAGTCAATTGCTTGTTTAAGTCAACAAAGCCATTAAGAGGTAGAACAGTGTTCTTTGCTCATTTGTGTGAGCTTCAAAGTATGTGCCCCACCCAGGAGACCAGATTGTGTAACCACCATCCCACTTTTCTAGCAACACATGCAGGGCCTGCCATTTCTCCCCTCTTTAGAAGGTACTTTATAATGGCCAGTGCGCAGGTATCTTATCTTGATTCTACCACTACATACCTGTGTGATCTTAAGCAAGCTATTTTCTCTTTCTGAACTTCAATTTATCTGAAAAAATGGGGTTACTACCTGCTTCACAGAGTTAGTAAATGTTATGCTGAGAAGTATAGACTTTACTCTGGATATAGCAGAGTAGACTGAGGATTTTGGGGTAGGACACTAACATCAGATCTGCATTTTAGAAAGAAAACTGATAGCAAGGTAGAGGATGGCTTGGAAAGATAAAAGGTAAGGAAAGCAAACAATCTGTTAAAAAAAAAAAGTAATGTTTGGAAGCAAAGCAATGGCTGTGAAGATGAAGATAAAGGCGTGGCTCTGTGAGCCGTTGTTATGGTAGAGTTGACAGAAGCATTTTGGGTAGTGAGGGAAAAGGAAGAGACAAAGATGATGCTGACATTTCTTGATTGAGTGAAGGAATATTGTTAATGGAGATTGGGAATTGGGAGTCCAATTAGGTCTGAGGTGCCTGTGGCTTCCTGTCTCTTCCTGTCTCCTTCCAAACAATGCTGTCAATTACAACTCTAAAATACAATATTAATCATGACACTTCTTTGCTTCAAAAACTCTCAGTGATTCTCCACATGGCTCTTAAGTTTAAAATCCTCAGCCAGGCATTAAAGGTCCTTTATGGTTTAGGACCAGCCTCATTCATTCAGCAAATATTTACTGAGACTCTCCATGTGCCAGACTCTGCACTAGATAGCAAGGACACAAAAAGACTTTGTGCCTGTTTCTGAGCCACTCATATCCAATGTATATGTATAGCACCACTCTCTGTCCTTCTCACCCCACCCTTTTCTCCATTCATACCAGCCTCCAACCTTACTGGATTCCCCATTATTCCATAACTTATGGGCACCTGCTGGTCTCTCAGCACTCACTGCCTTTCTCTTTAGTGTCCTCCAGTTGAGATCCTCTGCCTTTCCTGAACTAGAATGCGTTCAACAATGCAGATCTCAGGATGAGTCTTGAACTGGAGAGGCATGCCTCCTGCCTTTGTTATTCATTCAGGCATTCATTTCCCAAACAGATATGAGCAGTTTTGTGCCAGTCACTATGTCAGGCCCTGGGAATATGCAATGGTCCTTGTCCTCATCAACTTTACATAGCAGTGGAAATATTACTAAATATAACTACCATTTATTGAATTTGACTTCACTAGACTGGAAACATTTAGAGACTGAGGAAAAGGAAAGGGAAGGCTATGAGAATGAGATAAGGTTGAGAAGGAGGTTGTAGAAGTAGGGCTATGGTTTTAAGATGAAGTTTTCCCTACAAACGTCTCAGTCAGACTCGGTGAACAAACGTTGAGAAACAAATCTTTAGAGAACACCTATTACGTGTAGACTCATTCGGTTTGGCTCATGCTCATGACAAGTAAGTAAAATATGGCCCCTGTAAACCTCTTAATTAGTTTCCTTGTGTGACTGGTCCTTGGGAGGTCTCTGGCTTATTCTGCAAGTGAGAAAATGTGCTTTCTTTCTGTCCCTAAAGGAAATGAGTTCCTAATGGAATCATTATTTATGCCCTTTATTATTTTACTAACGGACGGCCTAGAACAGTGGTTCACTAACCAGATTGCACACCAGAACCACCTAGAGACTTTTGTAAAAAAAAAAAAAAAAGTACTGAATCCTGGGTCCCAAACTATACTTGCTGAATCAGACTATTTGACAGTGTACAGCAGAAACACATTGCTTTCTTTTCTGGGCCATCTGGAAGGACATGGTCATCTGTCTCCTTTTCACAGGCATAATCCCAACAAACCTATGGCGTCAGTCTAGACAAGAGTGACCATCAGGGCCTCCCTGGTGGTGCAAAGGGTTAAGACACAACCTATGAAGCTATCCGCTGCCACTGCAGCATGAGTTCGATCCCCGACCCCCGACCGGCCAGGGAGATACCCACATGGCGCAGCAGACCTCTCCTGTCTCGCCCACTGCTTCCCTCAGCAGTGTATTTCAG